>NC_083364.1:79547857-80901785 GCF_030254825.1 Meriones unguiculatus
TATTTGATTGACACGTTTGTTCTTTATTCATGCTTTAACGACACAACTGCCCATTGCAGCTGTTTCATTGAAGCAAATTTGAGGCTATGTCCCCAAGATCATTGCAGGTGACATCAGCTTGTAAATCATGGGATGTGTGATGGTTAGGGCAGATTGTCTATTTGACAGAATCTGAAATCAGCCAAGAGAAGAGTGACTTCTGGTTATGTTGATGAGGAATTGTCTTGATACGTTTAATTGAGAACAGAAGGCCCACCCTAAAACAAGGGGGCACCTTTGCCTAGGCTTTGGGGAATAAAGGAATCTAGCTAACTACCAGGATCCATACCTATCTCTTTCCTTTCGAGGAATATGATGGCACTAACTGCTTCACAATCTTGTTACCTAGACTTCTCTGCAATGATGGGCTTGGTCCTTCAACCATGAGTGAAAAGGAAGCCCTTCTTTACATAGTTTTTTGTTTGTTTGTTTTGTTTTGTTTTGTTTATAGGGTACTTTGTACTTGTCACAGAGAAATGAAACTAAATAATACTATATTCTTAGAATAACTGTTTTTCAACAGCTTTCCACACAATTAGTGTGTTTAGTTTTAAAGAATGTGTGTATATAACATGTGCTTGCAAAGACAAGAAAATTCATAATAAAAACAAAATATATTTTATTGTGAATTTCATATGTGTGTTAGATACACACAAAAGAAATTTTTTAAATTCTCATGAGAAGAGTCATCAAACTTCACATCCTGAAACAAATTCAATTGACTTAAATACTATCGAATTTTATAAAAATTTACACTCTTCATAACTAAACTTTATATATTTTCAGTTTCTCTAGAATGATATATATGTATATTTTATATCATATTATATTAACAGAAATTTATTTATCATCTTCGGTCAGTATATTTTGTATTATTATATATTTTGTTTTTATTGTGAATTTTAAAATAGTTTTTTCTACCTTTGATTATTTCTACCCATTAATTTTAAAATGCATAAGGGAACTTAACTATGTTCCCCTGGAAGGGCAGGAAAAGCCGTTAACTTGTTAGCCATCTCTCCAAAACCTTATCATGAGATTTTAAATTCTTATTCAGTTATAAAAGTGTTCCTATAAAAAAAATCCACACACATATTAACACCAATATTTTTATTATATATTCGCAGGACCAGTAATATTTAGGTTGTTTTCATTTACTAGCTGTTATAAACAGAGCTACAATGAACATGGCTGAGCAAGTATCTGTGGAGCAGGATGCTGAAAGACGAATTTGCATGCTTTCTTTCGTCTGAGGCTCCTAGCCCCAGATCTTCAGATATGAATACACATTCTGGAATAACTACAGAAGCCACAAAAGGCACCACTGCAGGAATAAAGGGTAGGGACCACTAGAAATGGGAATAGCAGTATATAAGTGATCTGAGCAAGGAAATGGGAAAAACAGGGGTGGGTTTTTAATTTGGTAGGTGGATGGAGAAGGAAAGAAGAGAAAAATAATAGAAAGGTCAAAAATGAAAAAGTCATAGATAATCACACTATTACCCATAACTAAAAACACCTACAGTACACATAAGTTTGTGTATAAATATACACATGTAGTTTAAATGCAAATTTCTTATTTAGGTTGACAATAGTCAATCAAGAGCCAAAAATATCTAACAAATATGGCAACCACAGTCAAAGGAAGCCTTTTGAAGTGTCGGTCAGAGACGTCCACCAGACTCCCAAAGCACTACAGGCTATTGTTACTGTTCTTGATTGCCTCCCAGAAGTAAAAGATATGCCCCTATTACTGGACACCGTGCATTTCAGGCGCAGAGCCCAGAAGGCCCTGAACTGGACCTGACCTGAATGCCTTCTTCCCGAGAAACAGCTTTTGCTGTTTTAGCAAAAGAGTCCATTCGCGCTTCCAGAGGAAGGAAATAACCACAAGTCCTCACAGCTCTGGCACCTATGAACCACGAGGGCAAGCAAGGGATGATAACACTAAGGCAGCGGCACTCACACCCTGATGGTACCCAGAAGCGTAAGACTTAAGACCTGCTCAGCAAGAGGTGCAGTCAACCAAGCCCGCTACAGAGGGCTAGTGAACTCAGGAAGTCTGGAGGAGAACTACTACTGCCACTTTACTGAACCAGCGTAGTCTATAACTCCATCAAATCTCTGTGCTTATACACACAGATACTTATAATCTTTGCCCTTCATCAAGGAAACTTCTTATTGCATCAGACAGACCACTCCAGAAAACCCGAGCAAGCAAAATGCTGAGTTGTAGATCTGAGCATCAACGGATACATCTACGAAATAACTCCCCCAACTGCCGGCTCATGTATCATTTCAAAGGCGGGGTCGAAAAATCGTAAAAGCCAAGGATCAGGGAGTTTACTGTGAGATTATGTCTCCTGGTACTATCAGAAGCCACAGCCTTAAACTTTTATCAATTTGACTGTCTAAACATGAGCACATAGTGCTAAAGTAGATGAAGGAAAGACCAAGAAGCTTTAACCCTACACAGAAACTGCACACAACTAAAAAACCGCTTAAAGCAGGAGGCATAGTCTTCCCCAGGGAGGAGCACTCCAAAAGATTATACAATAAAAAATGGCCAACCCTTAAAACATACATACAAGTAACAGTTTACATACTGAGCAGTGTATTTATATATATTTGTGTGTGTGTGTGTGTGAAAACAATTAATGGATAAAAGAGGCCATGAATTTGATATAGAGCAAGGAGGGGCAAAAGTAAAAGTTTAGAGGGAAGAAAAGAAAGGATAAAATGATGTTATTATATTGTAACCTCAAAAAATTAAAAAATAATAATTTAAAAAGAAATGATAAACAATGCTGGATTGGATCTGTGGAAAGTGGAACACTTATTTAGTGCTGGTGGAAATGCAAACGGGCATAGCCCTTATGGAAATATGTGTGGACCCCTCACAAAGCTAGAAATAGATCTACCACATAATTAAGATACTTCACTCTCAGGCATATACCCCAAACACTCTAGATCTTACTACACAGATACTTTTTTATCCACGCATAGTTTTGCCATGTCCCAAAAGCCAGGAAATAGAAACAGCCTGTATGTTCATCAATTGTTGACTGGATAATAAAATTGTGGTCCATTTACACAATGGAATACTGTTCATCTGTTAAAATGGTAAATTATAAAAGTTACAAGCCAATGAATGGATAAATATAAAACAACTATTTTGAGAGAAGTAACATAGATTCAGAAAGACAAATACTTTCAGTTTTCTCTCATCTGTGGCTGTTAGCTTTGGATACCCAGGTATGTATTTCACACTAGGAATACCCAGGAAAGTCAGGATATCAGCAAACGGCCATGGAGTGTTTGGCTAATAAGGGAGGGGAAAGAAAACAAAGTGATATAAATGCCTAAGGAAGACGAATATAACATACAGGATTAAACTGGCGTAAGAGGGGAGGATAGCGTAGATGCGGGAATACTAAAGATCTTTCTTAAAAAGTCATCTAAAAGCCTGCCACTGTAAACACTTTTTGCGTGTGTGTGTATGCATATATTTACACATTAATTTTAAGAGTTGAAATGGTGTTATCCTATAATGGGGTGGAAATGTATCTACTAGACAACACAAGCTAACAAATATCAGGAATGGGCGGCCTCTATTAGAGTTGTTGGTCAGGGAGTTTCCATAGATTCCCAAATATTCCAAGTTATTGCCTTTGCTCTTGGTTACTCTCCATAAATTAAAATAAGTTCCTATGGTCACAGAACATTAGAAAAGTCTGAGTCTTGTAGAGTAAATCTAGCCTGTGAGATAAATAGTGAGAGAAATATTCACAAAGCCAAAAGAAACACTTGATTGGAATGTGCTGATTTGGAAACTTTGTACAGACACAAAGAGTGATACTTGGAAAGGAGAAAAATAACAACTCACATTATTTTCTGTTTTGTAATAAAGCAACAGCTTTATAATAATGTAAAGAACTTATGAGCTTAGTTTCTATTCTGGATAGGAATAGATCTCTGGGAATTTTCTCAGACACTTGTCCTTATCAGCTTAACTGGTCATTTGCCTAGAATAGATGGTGTTCATAAGTCACGAAATGATTCTTCCATGATTTTAGAGTTCTAAATTTATGAGATTTATATGTACAAATCTTATACAATTGAATCACATCTTTAAAACTTTATAACTGATTTAAAATATCTTTAAGAAAGTGATATCTGTCCCAGAAGCAGAAAGACACACATGGTATATATTCACTTATCATTGGATATTAGCCATATAATGCAGAATAAACATATTAAAATCTGTATCCCTAAAGAAGCAAACCAAGAAGAAGGTCCCTGGGTAAGATGATCAATCCTCACTCAGAAAGGTAAATGGGGCGGACATCAAAAAAGGGAGAAAACAGGAAACAGGACAGGAGCCTACCACAGAGGGCATCTGAAAAACTCTTCAGAGCAGGGTATCAAAGTAGATGCTGAGACTCATAGCCAAATTTTAGGCAGATTTCCGGGAATCTTATGTAAGAAAGGGGAGACAGTACGATCTGGAGGGGACTGGAGCTCCACAAGGAGAGCAACAGAATCAAAAAATCTGGGCCCAGGGGTCTTTTCTGAGTCTGATACTATAACCAAGGACCACGCATGGAGATAACCTAGAACTCCTGCACAGGTATAGCTCATGGCAGCTCAGTATCCAAGTGGATTCCATAGTAAGAGAATCAGGGACTATCTCTGACATGAACTTGGTGACTGGTTCTTTGATCACCAACCCCTAATGGGGAAGCAGCCTTACCAGGCCACAGAGGAAAACAATGCAGCCAGGCCTGATAAGACCTAATAGGCTAGGGTCAGATGGAAGGAGAGGAGGATCTTCCCTATCAGTGGACTTGGGGAAGGGCATAGAAGGAGATGAGGAAAGGAGGGAGGGATTGGGAAGAAATGAGAGAGGGGGCTACAGCTGGGATACAAAGTGAATAAACTGTAATTAATATAAAAAAGAACAAAAAGAAAAAAAAGAAAGTGATATCTGAACACAGTGTCTGGCTTAGTGGTCAGTGAGGGAAGGCTATGAAATAACAAGTAATTTCTAAATTGCATCTATAGGGGCAATACCAAAAAAATGTACCAAATAGAAATTTCAATATATATCATCAAGTGGAAGAGCTATTTCAATCACAGCTGAAGTGGAGAGAACCATTATTGTCCTCTTAAATCAGAAACAAATGTCTTCATTCCAGCTGCAAATGAGACTACAACCATGACACCACAACATGTAAAATGTGATTAATTATAAGAATTGGTGGAGTCCAAATGAAATCACCCACCACAAATCAGATTCAAGTCCATTAGTCTTGAATAGATAGTGTAATATTTACACAAGTGTTTTGATTTGCTCTTCTAGTACATATTTCTTGTAATATGTTTGTTATTTATTGATTCTATGTGTTTATGGGACTTTATGAATTAGAGATTTAACTAAAGAAAATATTGTACTATTGTACAATATCATCTGAATTAGCAAATATACCTCAGTATACATAATAAATAGAAATGCAATGTCATTTTGTGTCTTTAGTAGATTAAGGAAGCATCTGATTTTCAGCTGGAAACTCATATCAGGTAATTCAGGGATTTTAGTGCCATCCCATTGGTAAGGTTTTTCATTTTTCTGGTCTCTGTGGCATGGACTCCTCTTTTACACTGGTGAATCCAAAAGTGTTCAAGTACATATTTTAAAAATGTATACACAACCCAGGCATGATGGCAGATGCCTTAATTCTAGTACTTGAGATGAGGAGACAAGATGATCTCTGTGAGTTTAAGCCAGCCTGGTCTACATAATGAACATAGCAGGGGTAACATTGTGAAATTCCATCTCAAAATGAAATTTAAAATACCTTAACATACTTAATGGGAAGAGGGACTGCCTCTGACATGAACTGATTGACCTGCTCTTTGATCACTTCCCACTGAGTGGGGAGCAGCCTTACCAGGCCACAGAAGATGACAATGCAGCCACTCCTGATGAGATCTGATAGACTAAGATCAGAAGGAAGGAGAGGGAGATCTTCCCTATCAGTGGACTTGAGGAGGGGCATGCATGAAGAAGGGGGAGAGAGGGTGGATCGGGAGGGGAGGAGGGAGATGGCTTATGGGGGGGATACAAAGTGAATAAAGTATAATTAATAAAAAATATTTAGAATTAAAAATAAAAGGTATTACACTGCATGAGTTTAAAAAAATTAAATACATTTATGGTTTTCTAAATTAATAATAAATATCCAATTATATTGGTGTTTTCTGACAGCTGCATAACTATGTAGTGATGAATGTAAGCAATATTTTTAAAGGCAGTAGAGCACAAAACCAAAGGGCATTGACTGCCCTACTCAATGAAAGAAATAGTAGATATGACAGGCAGTTAAAAATAAAGATGTGCTTTTTTTCACAATGTCCATACCCTTTCTTATTTCTATGCACAAAATCTCAAGAGCTAAGAATTTCGGCCTTGTTGACGCCAAACCATCAGGAAGAAAATGTAAGTATGGAAGAGAGTCCCTGTCCTTGTCTAAGAATTGTCCTAAATACAGTGCAGTTTCTCACTAAAGCAACACTGGCACATAGCCATGAGGGGTGCAATATAAGGGTGATGTGTGCTTCGTTTAGCAGGAAGCAAACAGGAACGGGATACAGTTGGTTTTGATTTAGTGGATGGCAATTTCTTTTGGGAAATTAAGTACAGTCTAAGATGCCTAGAATAATGAGTTTAAATAGCTATCTAAGCCAGGGTTTTCATGATTACTGAAGTAGAGAAGAGAATAATAACAAATTCACAAATAATGAGCAATATGGCAAGCCATATCTCTGATATATATTGTCTGAATCAAGACATACAGGGTTCCATTTCTTGCATCTGGCCTTTGTATGCCTTGAAGCCAAGCTATATATGAAGAAGGTCACAGTTACTGAAAATTAGATCTTGGTTTTAGAAATGAAAAGAGCTAAGTAAAAACAAAATTATTTAATTCTTACAGGCCTGAATGGGCGTTTCAGGTTTAAGGAAAATATCTTTTAAGACTATACTTAATTGACAGATATGAAAGAGAAAGTTGTAATTTAGGTCATATTAAATAAGACTATCATTGCTCTTGAATTTTGGTATCTCTCTATATTGTTTTTAATCACCTTTTCACTTATCATAACAAAATGTGAGGTTAAAAGTACTACTATAATGTAGTATGTGGAGAAAGCATTATTTTCACATCATAAACAGACTGTGCTGGGAAGTTTTGTGTCAACTTGACACAAGCTAGAGCTATCTGAGAAGGAGGAACCTCAGTTGAGAAAATGTTTTCATATGATCTAGCTGGATTTCCTTGGTTTTTAATCGCTGAGTAATATTCCATTGTGTGGATATACCACAATTTCTGTATCTATTCCTCAACTGAGGGGCATCTGGGCTGTTTCCAGCTTCTGGCTATTACAAATAAAGCTGCTGCAAACATGGTTGAGCAGATGTCCTTTTAGTATACTTGAGCGTCTTTTGGATATATGCCTAGGAGTGGTATAGCTGGATCTTGAGGAAGCACTATTCCTAGTTGTTGGAGAAAGTGCCAGATTGATTTCCAAAGTGATTGTATAAGTTTACATTCCCACCAGCAGTGGAGGAGGGTTCCCCTTTCTCCACATCCATCCAGCATATGTTGTCACTTGAGTTATTCATCTTGGCCATTCTGATGGGTGTAAGGTGAAATCTCAGGGTCATTTCAGTTTGCATCTCCCTGATGGCTAAGGACATTGAACATTTCTCTAAGTGTTTCTCTGCCATTCTACATTTCTCTGAAGAGAATTAAAAAAATCTGTAACCTGTTTTTTAAGTGGATTAACTGATTTGTTGTTGTTTAACTTCAAGGCTCTACCGTGCAGGTTATCAAGGCAGATCCTGAGACTCATAGCCAAACTTTGGGCAGAGTGCAGGGAATCTTATAAAAGAAGTGGGAAATAGTAAGACCTGGAGAGGATAGGAGCTCCATAAGGACAACAACAGATCTAAAAAGTCTGGGCACAGGGGTCTTTTCTGAAACTGATACTCCAGCCAAGGACCAGTCATGGAGATGGCCTGGAACTCCTGCACAGAGGTAACCCATGGCAGTTCAGTGTCCAAGTGGGCTCCATAGTAATGGAGCTGCTCTTTGATCACCTCCCTCTGAGGGGGGTACAGCCGTACCAGGCCACAGAAAGACAATGCAGCCACTCCTGATGAGACCTGATAGACTAGGATCAGAGGGAAGGGGAGGAGGTCCTCCCTTATCAGTGGACTGGGAGAGGGACATGAGTGGAAAAGAGGGAAGTTGGGATTTAGAAGGGAGGAGAGAGGGAGGTACAGAGGGGATACAAAGTGAATAAACTGTAATTAATAAAAATAAAAATAATTAAATATGAAAATAATAATAATAAAGATCTAGCTGGAAGGGAATTTTCTTAATTAGTGATTGATTAGGGGATGACCCAGCCCACTGTGGATGGTACCATCCCTTGCCTGGTGGTCCTGGATTGTATAAGAAAGCAGACTTAGCAAGCCAAGAGTAGTAACCAGCAAGCAATATACCTCTATGGCCTCTGTATCACTTCCTACCTCCAGGTTTCCCTGCTTAAGTCCCTGTTTTGAATTCCTTCAATAATAAACAGCAATATGGATATATAAACCAAACAAACCCTTTCCATCCCAAGTTGCTGGTGGTCCTGGTGTTTCATTGAAACAATAGAAACCCTAACTAAGAACATTGTTAAAAAACAAATAATCAGGGTTTGAGAAGACGACTCGGTGACAGGGGAGTACCTGCAATGGAACTTTAAGGGCCTCAATTCAGGTCCCTAGAACTAATGTGAAAATAAAAATAAAAAAGCTGGGCATGACAAGTGCATACCAGTAAACCTAATGCTGGACAGACAAAAAAGAATATTCCTGTGCCTTCAAGATAAATTGGAAAACTCTAGATTCAGTGAGAGATCCTGTCTCAAACAAACTGAAATGGTAGAAAGGAATTGAAGAAAACACCAAGTATTGATCTCTGCCCTTCACAAACAAGTTCAAATACATGCAGATGCACATGAAGACAAATATACAACACAAACCTCATGCATTAACGTTATGTTCAATGTGCATTTTTTGCTGAATAGTATGGAAGACATTTGTCTGAAAAAAGCTAAATCAGTCCTGTTTGTGTAGAAGAAAAAGGGAAAAACTGTAGATATTTTAGTGAGAAGCAGTAATGGTGGGAATTTTTACAAATGGGTAATGGCAATTTGAATAAGTATGGCCCCCATAGATTCATGTGTTTGAAAGTTTGGCCATAGGGAGTGGCACTATGAGGAGGTGTGGCCTTGTCAGAAGAGGTGTGATCTTGTGAGAGGAAGTATATCACTGTGGAGGTGAGGCTTTGAGGTCTTAAATGCTCAAGCTACTCCCAGTGTAAAACAAATCCATTCTCCTGCTGCCTTTGGATAGAGATATAAAATTCTTGGTTCCTCCAGCAACCAACAAGTCTGTCTATATGCTATCATGCTTCCTGCTATAATGGTAATAGACTAAACCTCTGAAACTGTAACCCAGCCTCAAGTAAATGTTTTTTGTTTTTTTTGGTTTTTTTTTTTTTTTATAAAAGTTGCCTTGGTCATAATGTCTCTTCACAGCTATTAAACTGTAACTAAGACAGAAGTTGGTACCACAAGTGGAATATTGCTGTGATAGGCCTGACCATGCTTTTGTTTTCAGGAATGTGGACTCTGGGACTTTGGATTAGAAAAGCAGCTCAGTGCTTTAAGTGGGGCTTAATGGGCCATCCTAGCAGGAACATGGAAGACAGTGGTGCTAAAGGTGCTTTGAACTGCAGGGGTGGGAGGGAGGGGGAGGCTGTCTCAAGAAGTTTCAGAGGAGGAGAATTTTAGTTTGTTGATTACAGATGTTCTTGTGACAATTTGGTGAAGAATGTGGCTGCTTTTTGCCCTTGTCAGAATAGTCTGCCTGAGACAAAGGTGAAGAGATTTAGATTAGTGGCATTTGCAAACAAAAATCTCAAAACAGCCTAGTATAGACTCTGTCCTGTTGTTTACTATTATAAAGAGTATTTTGATGAAATGTAGCAAGCTTAGAAAGAAGAAATACAAAACGTATAGTTTAAGAGTTAAAGCCCTATCAGTGGATTTAAAGAGGGACAGGGGGGAGATATGGGAGGGAGGGTGGGACTGGGAGGGAATGAGGGAGGGAGCTACAGCTGGAATACAAAGTATATAAACTGTAATTAATATTAAAAAATAACTCAAAAACAAAAAGAGTTAAATAGTCACCAGAAAGCAGAATGGAGCTGAATCTGATCTCTGTGTTCAAGAAGATAAACAGATTAAAGTTATTAAATGGAATTAAGGGAAGGGTCAAGATCCCACCCAGCTAAGCATCCATCTTCTGAAAAAAGAATTAATGTAGGCTTAGATTTTATTTTTACTAAACCTACTTTATTTAGGGTTTTTTATGTTAAAAAAAAAAAAAGCTTAAGTCTAGGTGTGGTGGTCCATACCTTTATTCCCAGAAATCAGGAGACAGAGGCATACAGATCTCTGAGTTCAAGGCCAGAGTCATGGGATACCTTCCAAGGAAAGCTGGTAACAGGGAATGAAACCAGCCCAAGAGAAAGAATTGTGTTGCAGTCAACAAAGCCAAAATGAGTTGGGCATCAGATATAAAGATATGGAGTTTGGAGTTTTGCCAGCTAGTTTTCAGTCTTACTTTGGTCTAGTATTTCCTCACTATCCTGCCTTTCCTCCATTTTTAAGCAGTAATGTATATCCTGTTCCACTGTATGTTGGAAGTATGTGATCTGTTTTTATTTTATAGGAGATTACGGTTATAAGAGTGCATGAATATCAGAAGAGACTTTGAATTTTGTGCTTTTAAACATTGTGGAGACTGTGATAGACTATAGGAACTTTTGAGGTTAGACTAAATGCAATTTGCATTATGTTATGGCTACAAGCCTATGGGTGTCAGGGAGTAGAATGTGGTAGTTTGGAAAGCTATGGCCCCATAGATTCATGTTGTTTGAAAGCTTGGCCCATGGGAAGTGGCACTGTTAGGAGGACTGGCCTTGTTGGAGTGGGTGAAATAAAACCCTAACTGAGACAACACCTGACCTCCCTAATCCCCTACTTTATTACTGTGATGTTTCTGAAAAAAAGGCAATGGCTACAGAGATGGAAAAGTACATTAAACAGGGACCTAATTTATGCTTAGATAACAAATCTTTATAGTCACTAGGTTTCAGGAATAAATCAAGAAGCTGGAGACATTTTTTCTTTCTGCATTAAGCCAGATGTCAAAATGTCAAGGCTATACAAATCATGGTAAAATACAAAGAATGAAAGAGGATAGCAGACTTACTTTGAGATATTCTAGGTTTGCTGTATGAGCAAACCAAACATTTGATATTCCTAGACATGGCTGATGGTATAAATATGAAACTTCAGAAAGGGCTAAGGCTTGAGTCACACATCATCTGGGAACCATTTGAGAAGTGTGAGTAAAATCACTTAAGAAAGGAATGTCACAGAGGACATCAATCAACATAGCCACCTATAAAAGCATTCTACTGAGCGATTAGGACCTTCATATACTAGCTGCAATTTTTTTTAAGTTTAACTAAAAGATAGATAAGAAAAAAGGAACATCAGAAGATTCATTAGTGGAGTTTTTAAAAATAGGCCTTGTTGCTTTTTCAGAGACAAGATTAAAAGTTAGGTTTTATTTTCTTTTTTGTGTAGCCATATTTTCTTTTCAGATAAAGACAAATGTGTTATTATCAGTACTTATATTTTAAGAATGTAAGATCACAAGGAAAGACACTATTTGTAGGTCACCTGTGACTGATGCTTTATGCACAATAGAATTTCTATTTATGCCTGAGGAGTGCATTAATGAAAAAGTCACACATTTCACATTTCTCTGAAACCACAATGCTCTAAAAATACTTTACCTCTGGCTGCAAGAAATTTACTTTGTTCTACCACTATATCATTGGTTTTCAAATATTCTAGTTGTAGTTGAGTGAGGGAGAAAAAAATGCATATTTTTGTGATTAAACTTTCTTTTTTAAATTTTGTCTTACTTATTCTTTTAAAAGTGAATATATTCAGACCCTCTGACCTTTTTTTTCCAACCATATACCCCTCCCAACTTCATGTCAGTTTGTTGTTTTACATAACCAGGTGAGTCCAGGAATGTTGCCAGTATGTAGAGAGGTGTATGCCCATTCACTGGAGTATGTGAATTTACCAGGGGCTACACTCCTAAAGAAAATTGATTCTCCTTCCTTTAGAAACAGTGAACTCTCAAAAGTTCCTCTACTAAGGTCTCATGAATACCCTCCTCCATGTATGCTGGAATTTTGACTGCAATTTTGATTGTTTCCTTGGTCTTGTGAAACTCTTGTCTAAGCAGCTATAACTACTGTGAGTTCATGAGTGTAATGGGCTTATTTTTTCTAGAACAGAATGCATCTTAACACTTCTATAAGATTCCAAGAAAAAATGGGGAAGAGCCTAGAACTCATTGACACAGAAGACAACTTCCTGAACAGAACACCAACAGCACAGGCTCTAAGAGCAACAATCAATAAATGGGTTCTAATGAAACTGAAAAGCTTCTGTAAAGCAAAAGGCATTGTGGTCAGAACAAAATGACAGCCTACAGGCTGGGAAAGGATCTTCACCAACCCTATATCTCACAGAGGACTGATATTCAGAATATATAATTAACTAAAGAAGTTATAAAGCAGCAAATCAAACAATCCCATTAAAAAATGGGGTAAGGAGCTAAACAGAGAATTCTCTATAGAGGAATATAGAATGGCAGAAAAACAAACCACTCCTAGGCATATATCCTAAAGATGCTCAAGTACACAACAAGGACATTTGTTCAACCATATTTGTAGCAGCTTTATTTGTAATAGCAAGAACCAACCCAGAGGAATGGATACAGAAATTGTGGTACTTTTACAAAATGGAATACTACTCAGCAATTAAAAACAAGGAAATCACAAAATTTGCAGGCAAATGGTGAGATCTAGAAAAGATGAGCCTGAGTGAGATATCCCAGAAGCAGAAATATACACACAGTATATACTCACTTATAAATGGGTACTAGACCTATATGATAAGATAAACATATTAAAATCTGTACACCTAAAGAAGATAAACAAGAAAGAGGACCTGGGGTAAGATGATCAATCTTCACTTAGAATGACAAATGGGATGGACATTGGATGTAGGAGAAAGCAAGTAACAGAACAGGAGCCTACCACAGAGGGCCTCTGAAAGACTCTATCTGGCAGTGTATCAAATCAGATGCTGAGACTCATAACCAAAACTCCACTTTGAAAGAGAAGTTCCCCAATTCCTTTTCTGGTTTTGAAGTTTGACACAATAAGCTCCCCGAAACTAATTTTTGTAATCTTGCTAACATTTCAGTTCTTTTCGGGAAAAGAATTCTATTTCATCAGCTTGTGATTGTTTCCTTGAGGTTTTCTTCTACTATTAAGAGACCATCTAAGTTTTCACTAGGAGTGGAAATCAAATCTGATGTCTGCCTTAGAGAATTCTACCTTTATTCTAGCAAGCTCCTTGCTTCAGAATTGTAGGAGAATTCCCATTTTTATATGTGCCTGTTGCCACTACTCCATCTTTACTTAAAATTGCTTTTATTTCACACAACAACAAAAACAAAAAACCCTTATTACTCTTTTCCTGGCTTAATGATTTAAAGAAGCATTTTAATGCTCAAAAATTGACGACACTTCACAATTAATGTTCAAAAATTGAGGAGGACACTTCCTCAACTATGTTCATAGCAGCTTTACTCATGATGGCCAGAAACCAAAAACAACCTACGTGTTCCTCAAACGAAGAATGGATAAAGAAAATGTGGTACATTTACACAATGGAATACTACTCAGCTACTAAAAAAATAAGAACTTCATGAAATTTCCAGGCAAATGGATGGAATTAGAGAAGATCATCCTGGGTGAGGTAACCTTCACCCAGAAAGATACACATAGTATCTTTCTAAAAGTGGAAATTAGTCATTTTTTTAAATATTAGTCATAAAGTTCAGGATGACAGGCTACAATCCACAGACCCAAAGATGCCAAGTAACAAGGAGCGCCCAAAGCAGGGTGCTTGAATCCCACTCAGAAGGGGAACTAAAATAAACATCGTTAGTAGATGGAGGGAGGAAACTCGGTGGGAGACACAGGGAGGTTGTGGATCAGGAGTGGGGAAGTGGGAAGGCTGGGAGAGAGAACCAAAAATCAGTGGGAGTGGCCATATCTGGGACAGGGGAGCCTTCCAGGAGTCTAAGAGGATGACCCTAGCTGAGTCTTCTACCAGAGGAGGATGTGGAGCCTGAAGAGGGCACTTCCTGTAGCTAGATAGGAATTCCAGTGACGAAAGAGAACACCAACCCATCCACAAAACCTTTAACCCAAAATCTGTCCTGCCTAAAAGAAGTATAGGGCTAAAGATGAAGCAGAAATTGAAGGAATGACAAACCAATGACTGGCCCAACTTGAGATGACCAAATGTGAGAGAACCAACTCCTGACATTAGACTATGCTTGCTGACATGAGCCTAGCATACCTGTCTTCTGAGAGGCTTCACCCAAAAGCTCATAGAATCAGATGCAGAGATCCCAGATAGGCAGAGGTAGGGGAGTCTTGTGGAACAGTAAGGGGAAGGATTGAGGGAGCATGAGGCATCAAGGACACTACAGAAGACCTACAGAGTAAAGTAACCTGGGCCCATGGGGGCTCACAGAAACTGACCATCAACCATAAACCATGCATGGGCTGGACCTAGACCTTCTACATATATGCAGCAGAAGTGCATGTTCTTCATGTTCTTCAGAGAGAGCAGGGCTGTCTCTGACTCTGTTGCCAGCCCTCTAACATAGCTGGGCTGCCTTGTCTCTCCTTGGTGGGAGAAGATGTGCCTAGTCCTGCTGTGACTTGAAGTACTAGGCTGAGTTAGTACCCACAGGGACCCTTCTTTCTGTGAGGATAAAGGGATGGGGAAAAGGGGAAGGGTGTAAGGATAGGATTGGGAGGAGACAAGAGAGGAAGGCTGTGATCAGGCTGTAAAGTGAATTTAAAAAATTGGAAAACTGTAGCAAATATCTACAAAAGTGAAGATTAGTTATTATAGCATATTATATATAACCTAGATGAAGTAGTTTCAAAGACTCATAAGCAAGTTTTTAGTCAATATTCAATTCTTCAGTAAATAAAAAAATACATAAATATACATGTATTTAAAAATCTATTAATATATATAAATATACAAATATATACAGATTATGCATTTATAAAACTATAACAGTGGTGATTTGTGGATAGTAAGAAACTTCATTCTCTTTCTATGTTTTTCATTTATTTATTAAGTTATTTACAAAAAATATATTTTTATAGCTAAAGAGCCCACACAAGAAAATTCTCTTTTTGCAGTATCCATTATTTAATGTCACTGTGTAGAAACCCAGAGGTTTTTTTTGTAGTACAGACTCATTATACATTTTCATGTGAACATTGAAGATATTTCAACATGTTCCACCAAGGTTCATTGCAAATTTGAGCATGATGTGGTGATAGAGCCTCATTTCATGGTCCTCAGTTCAAGTTTCCTCTTTCTCTCCCATTAATGGACTTCACAGAATTATCCCCACGTGGTTGAGGATAATCAGAAGTTTCAATGTCAATAAAAGCATAGTCACATAATTCAGTAACTTTACTTATATTCTGTCAATAGAAAACCAAGAGTCAGAAATAAGTGTTGAAAACAACGAATCCCCTATCCAGTACATTTTTTTGTGGGGACCAGCGGTGACCTTGAGGCCAGCGGACCTTGAGAATATACATATTTCATATGAAGGTTTTATGTACAACAGGAACAATAATGAAAAGCCAAGCCATCAGCCTGCTGTTGAGTGAGTATGAACAACTTGTTTAGAAGGGAGGCAACCTACATCAAAGCTCGAAGCAAAAAAAAAAAAAAAAAATGACTGTTATAACCTGCTGAGAAAGTAACAATGACAGAAAATGAAAATAATTTTTCACGGTTTACTTGTGAATTGTCTAGCTTTTCTTAAAAAGAATTCAGATTGAATTCTTGGCAATCTCAAGGATTAAAAAAATTAGAATTAGATTCAGAAAAAAAAAATAGATTCAGACTGAAAATTCAACCTAAACATTATCCTTAACTTATTGAAAGAATAAAAATAATTCTTATCTGGTAAAGTATTTCTTTCCTCTGGCATATTTTATTTCATGTACAGAAAGTTGACCCAGCACTAAATCACCATTGTACATGTTGGATTTTTTTTTAAGTTTCCATCATCTATTGTTTATGTTGATAATCTTTTTATAATAATGAATTTTATTTAATTATGTAGTATTTAAAAACTTTTTTTCTTTGACAAACAAGTATTTTCTAGTCCTTTATTATTAATTATATTCAGCTACTGATTGTATGTATCTGCAGATAAAATAATTAACCTTGAAAGCCTAAAAATAGAAATGATGGAAGTTTTGTTTTTCAATAAAGGCTTTGTCACAAATTCGAAATACAGAAGAATGAATAGTGACACAAAATATAACCTCACATTATAATATGTGAATACAAGGGTTAGAAAGGGATAGTGATATAATGATTAAGAGTTACTTATGTTCCTGGCTCTCTTTACCACTTCTCTCTTTTTAGTATTAGAATGCCTTTTATTGCAAGTGTTAATGGCAGCCACATTTCTATTCTTGGTATCTGTAGAGCTGCTCCTTAACGTTGCCTTTTCAACAGATCCTGGACTTGAAATATACTCCTACTCCTACTAACAACAACAATAATAATAATGCTTCACCATCTTTTTATTATCTAAAAGAATCTAAAATGTATCTATTCATAGCTTACATATATATATATATATATATATATATATATATATATAATGGCTATGCATAGTGCATACATGCCAATCAATATGTAACAAACATGATGTATTAGGCGTTAAAGAAATGTTGGAAGGATGACTGAAAAGTAAGTACCATTGATGAGGATGAGAGACAGTACTTCTCCAGGACCGTTTGTCAGCAAAGGTTCTGAGAATGTTTCAGAATCCGTAAGAATAAAGAATGAAAACTGATAAAGCAGTCTTTTGTAAACAAAAATAAATGCACGAATAATAAAATGTAAAAACTGTCAAGAACTGATCGTGATGGGTGGAAAGATATTTGTGTAGAGGTCAATGTTATTCTGCATTGCAATCAGAAATGTATATTGCGAAAGTTCCCTTTACCATGGAAGTCTAAGGAACAGACTGTTGCTCTCTTGCTCTGTTTGTGCCAAGGACTTCCACTCTGATTATTTCCAAACTTCAGATTTATTTAATCAGCTCAGTCTGACATTTTTACCATCTCAGTTACCTGACCAATATATACATAAATTTAATGAATTTACTTCTAAAATTTTGTGCTTACTAAAGAACAATTTATATTCTGGGAGACACTAGCCCATCTTTTATTAAATTTGGAAGAACTGGCCCCAAGAACTTCAAATACAGCTTATTAGATTGTAGGCTCCTTGAGGGCTATAATCATGTGTCTCCTATCTTTTTGTTTGTTTTGTTTTTTGTTTGTTTGTTTGTTTTTTGGGTTTTGTGTGTGTGTGTGTGTGTGTGTGTGTGTCCCCTATCTTAATATTGAATTCAACAAGCCTCCACATTGAAAGGGTTACTGAATTAATGCTTTTTGATGAAACTGTTGCCAACTGAAACTAGACAGATGTCAAGAATGTGACGTCACACTGCTATTCTTAGCTGCTACCTTCCTGCGTATCGGTGTCTCACTCCTGTTACTTTCCCTTGATTGTTTCCAGGTGTTTTGTGATTATGGGAACATAATCTAGAACACTAAATGAGAAAACTATTTTAGAATAGTAGCTCATGGCTACACATCATAAATAGAAAAGTCTGTAAAAAAATAACATTAAAAGGTAAACGGTCTTTACCTTATGGTTATTCCTGTCACTGACAAAGAAAATGCCAGTGTAGAAACTTTGTATTTTTGGACAACCAATTTGGCTGCCATGAACTTGTGCCTACAGTAGATGTATTTAAATTTTAAGTGTTTCCACATGCACATATAAAAATCAGAATGTGTAAATATATATTATGTATATATAATGTATAAAATCTCATATAACATATATGAAATGTCACAGAAATTTATTTTCATTTGATAGTAGCCCCCTAGCTCTCATGCAAACTAAATGAAATCTCTGGCTTATGCCCTGGGAAATAAAACTACATGTATTAAGAATATATTAAATTTATGTTTTCTTATACTGTTAAGATATTTCACTAGCCTAATGGATACCATGAGTTATTCTAATGAAGTCTATGGTAATTATTGTGTCATAATCTATGGAATTTTGACATTAGCATAATTAACCCAAACCTAGGGATTTAGTTCTTACTTGGTCTTTTGGTTAATACTGAATTCTTAAATGTGATTAAGAAGCTGATTTTACATTTGAACACTCTGCTTCAGTTGCAAGAAAAAGAAGCCATGCTTCCTAAATGATGTGGTTTTAAAGCATTCCTTGAAACTGGAAGGAATCCTTTCCATAAAGTCATGTGCTTGCACTGGGGCTGCTGAACATTCTGTATAGCATTGTCCTATTGGACCAGCTTTTCCTCACCCTTGCATGTTGCATTCTTTCCCTCCTTTCCTGGCTGCAGCCTAACTAGCAACTCTGAGGGACATTTTCTGAAGGATCTATATAATCTCTGCTACAACAATACGTACCTTAAATCATTTCATCTAAATCTTATTTCATGTGATAACTAATAATAAGCTCAAACCTTAATTTCTCAAATAGTGAAAAATAATTGACTCCTGGCAGGTGACTCAACTAATTGTTGACTAAAAAATTTGTAGTCATTTTCTTTTTGAGACCATGGAATATTATGAAAAATGAATATGGAAGATAAAAATTTAGATAGTTTTAATGTGTAATGTATGTAATTGCATATTAACATATACATGCTTTTCAAATTTAAAACATATTCAATGACTCTCATAGAAGCTTTTTTGTTTTGTTTTTGGTGTTTGTTTATTTTTTGTTTATTTGTTTGTTTGTTTGTTTCAAATTGATTCTCTGGGAGTTTCACATCATGCACCTCTATCACTGTTTCTTCTCTATCTTTCCAGGTCTGCCCTGTCTTGTGACCCCACCCACTACAAGACCAAAGAAGTAAAGAAAAAAAAAAAGAACAAATTTACTTTGTGTTATTTGTATGCTTACTGGGATCATGGTCAAACTCTCAGTGGCCTGCCCCTTAAATAGAAATGAGTATTTCCCCTTCTGCATTTCTTCCCAAAGTCATCAATTGTGGAGAGCTACTGTTCAGCATCTCTGTCACACACGTTAAGGAGGATGCTTGAGACTCCCACAGAGGGAGAAATAAAGTAGACATAGCAGGTGGATGAAGAGAGAGAATTGGGTGGGAGAGGGGGTGGGAAGGAGAACTAGGGTGGGCATCAGGTGGGAGAAAATCATGGGTACTTGGTAAGAGGGCTGAGAGAGAGAAAAAAAAAACAGACGGTTCGGCATCTCTGGGACAAGCTGGAGACCTGCACCGAGGTAAGCTCCTAGGAGGATATGGAGGTGACTCTAGCTGAGACTCCTAGCAGAAGGGAATATGGAGAATGAAGTGGCAACCTCCAATAGCCAGGCAGGACTTCCAGTAGAGGGAGGGGATACTAACCCACCCACAAAACCTTTAACCGAAAATATACCCTGCTTACAAGGTGTGTAGGGATAAAGATGGAGCAGAGATTGAGGGAAGGGCCAAACACTAACTGGCCTAACTTGAGACCCATCCCACGGCCGAGAGCCAACCCCTGACACTATTAATGATACTCTGCACTGCAATGCTTGCAGACAGGAACCTAGTGTAACCATCCTCTGAAGGCCCCATCCAGCAGCAAATCAAACAGATGCACAGAGCCACAGACAAACATTAGGCAGAACTTGGAAAGTCTTGTGGAAGAGCTGGAGGAAGAACAGAGGGACCCAGAGGCATCAAGAACTCCACAAGATGACCAACAGGGTCAACTAATCAAGGATCATGGGCACTCACAGAGACTGAACCACCAACCAAAGAGTATGCATAGATTGGACCTAGGTCCACAGCACATATGTAACTGAAGGACAGCTGGATCTTCATGTGGGTTCCCTAATAAGTGGAATGGGGGCTATCTCTGACATGGACTCTGTTGCCTGCTTTTGGATCACTTTTTCCTGGCTGGTCTTCCCTGTCAGGCCTCAGTGGAAGAGGATACACTTAGTCCTCATGCAACTTGATGTGCTGGGGTGGGCTGGGGGAAGGGGCTCCACTTTTCTGAGGAGAATGTAAAGGGGTAATGGGAAAGAGGGTGGGAATGTGGAACTGGGAGGAGAGGAGGAAGGTGCTAAAATAGGGATGTAAAGTGAATAAGTTGTTTTTTTTTTAAAGAGTTCTCCTTGGTGGCTTTCTCTCTAGGCTACTACTTTTGGGGGTTGGGGAGAACATAGCATTGGTGTGGGGTTACAGGTTGCCAGAGAAGCCTTCTATGTCTTTCCCTCTCAGCTGTGCAAATGCAGTCATCAACGTCATAGCACAAGTAGTCGCCTTGCTATTCACAGTTAGCAAGAGCATGAATCATGGGCCTCCACATCCTTTCTGGTGACAGAACAGACCACAAACAGCCCTCTGCTGCAGTAAGACCCTGAACCCAGAGACGGCCTTAGATGCTCCCCAGACCTCAGACATCAGCACAGCTTCAGGTAGAAGTGTAGGCTACTCACATCAATATGGCCCTTCCAGAGTCAATGTGGCCTATAGACATCAGCATGGCTTCAGGTGGCAGCACAGACCACTGACATCTGCATGGCCTTTGGCGGTAACTTGGACCATGGACATCACCACAAACCCTGGCTGTAATAGCACTTTGGACACTGCTGTGGCCCTCAGAAGCAGCCAGGAACTAAAAATCCCTATGGCCCCAGGAGACAGCACAGGCCACTCACATCAACATGTCCTGCTTCCCCACTCCACAGCAGCACCGCCTGTGGAGGTGACTTCAGGCTGAAGCACAGACCACAGACCTCTGCATGGCCCTGGCTGGTAACATGTGCCACAGATATCATCATGCCCCCCAGCAGGGCCTGGCCAGGCAGACATGTGCAGTCACCCCATTGACTTGCTCCCAGCTGCTGGACCTTTTGCTTAGCATCTGCCAGTAAAGTACTTAAATATTTCATTTTTTGAGATTATGTTATTATATCATTTGCCTTTTCCTTTTATACCTATCATCATCTCTTTCCATATCTCAAATTCATGAACTATTTTTCATTTAATTGTTACACACAAACACTGTATATATATATTCTTAAATATGTATATATACCCTGCTCAGTATCTATAGTGTTCTAGGAGAGGCCTACAAAGCCTCAGTCCTACACAAAGAATTACAGACAACTAAGCAAAGCTGCAACCAGGGTAGGTAGCCCTCCAGAAGGAAGAGCCCACCAATTGCTTAGTCAGTACCAAATAGTCAGCTCTGAAAATATTCATACAAGTAACATTATATAGACTGAACAGGTTGTATCTAGAAATATATATATATATGTGTGTGTGTGTGTGTGTGTGTGTGTGTGTGTGTGTGTGGTGTGTGTGTGCATATATACATATATATATGTATGTATACAATAATAGTTGATGAAAAAGGAGGTTCATAAATTTTAAGGAGAGTTAACATGTTTGTATGGGAGAGTTTGGAGGAAGGAGAGTGAAGACAGAAGTATAATTAAATTACAATCTTACAATTATACAACAACAAAAAAGGAGTTAGAGATCAGGAACCGTGAGAACTATAGCTAAATGTTGTTTGTTGTGACTCCTCATGGCAACAAGGCCCCTTAGTGGCCAAGCATCCTTGAAACAGTAGTGTAGTAGCATTGCCACTACAGCAAAGACTAAAGCAGCCTGTGTGCACTAATGAAGGGTATGCGTCCTCAAAATACATCAGTTTTGTTACAACATTTGTATTGTGGGTTTTGGTACCTTGTGGGCTATTTTAGAGCATCATGAAAAGATAACCTAGCAAGATGACCTAGTCAACTATGATCTCAGATAGAAAAACAGTGGTCTTACTCCATGAATATGTCCCCTACCTCATGCAATTCAGGAAACCTACTTAACAGTTGACAGAATGGGAGCTGGAGAGATGGCTCAGTGGTTAAGAGCGCTGTCTGTTCTTCCAAGGGACCTGGGTTCAATTCCCAGCACCCACATGGCAGCTCACAACTGTCTGTAATGCCAATTCTAAGAGATCTGACACCTTCACACTAGTGCACATAACATAAAAATTAAATAAACTTAAAAAAAAAAACAGTTCACAAGATGGAACTTAGAATTTTGGACCCCACTGAGGTAAAATACTCTAATATCCCTCTTGAAGGCTTCCTTTGCTTTGCTCAACAAATTTCTGTTTAATGTCTACATGCCCATTAAGCTCTTTCTTATAAGAAAAAGAACAGCAAGACTTCATAAGATTATTATCCACACTGGTACACTAGAGAAAGAGGCATAAATGCACACTGGGGGAATAATGTGAGGAAGACTTGATTTTCTACTTTCTTAAACTCTTTAAAACTCATGCATATCTTCTTGTTATGGCAATGGCTTCCATAGAATGAAGCCACAATTTCTGGAAAAAGATGTCAGTAAAATTTCTGTAGAAGAAGCTGACACAGTCATCTGATGAATAGTGACACTCTAGAGTCCATTCCTTCAGCATAGTCATAGCAGCCCATGTCCAATTCTATGGCAGCATGCATAACAAAATGTACACATAAAGTAAAATCACTAAAGAACATACATATGTATACCTCTGCCACTGATGCAATAGAACATACAAGTCCAATGTCTGTTCTCTTGAGTCTAAAAAGCTTACTCTATGGAGATGCTTCCTGCTATCTCTTTCTGTCTTCTATATCCAAAGCCAAGATTGAGGTTACTTGGATTGGTAACACAGAAGACGCACATGAATCAGAGTTTGTGTAGGCATATGCGAGGGCAAAGGAGCTTCTCAAACCCTCCTCTTAGAAGTCTAGGGGAAATTTGTATGTGACAAAACATAATATCTCACTGTTCTTATCCATCATCTGGAGATGCTCATTAAAAAGCATGATATTTTAGAATAGAAATACAGTAATTATTGTAATTATACCAATTCTCCAAGGCCATCCGAATGCACCTCCTTAAAATGAGATGTATAAGTATATAATACGGGGAAGGAAGATATGATTGTTACCTTTAGTTGTCATCCCAGCACAGTTCTGAAATACCTGGGACAAGAGTCTCAACGATGCATTGTCTACATTGAGTTTTGTGACCAGTTGACATGTCTGTCCAGGAGTTTCTTGATTGGGTCAATGCATATGGAGAGCGCCATTTCCTAGACAAGTTATCCTGAACTATATGAGTAAAGAAATTGAGCTAAGAACAAGCAAGCAAGCAAGTAGGCATGCATTCATTTCTTTCTGCTCCTTACTAGTGGATATAATGGGAATTGCTGTTTTAAGTAGCTGTTTGGTTTTCCTGCTCTGATGGAATGTAAGCTGAAATTATTACCCAAAATAGCATTTTTCTCCCCT
This sequence comes from Meriones unguiculatus, assembly GCF_030254825.1. NCBI lineage: Eukaryota > Metazoa > Chordata > Mammalia > Rodentia > Muridae > Meriones > Meriones unguiculatus. The sequence continues at coordinate 79,571,654 of NC_083364.1, forward strand.
TCTACCATCACCCCCCCGCCAAAAAAAAAAAAAAAAAGAGCAGTGCAGGGAGTTGAGTTCAGAGCAGTTCAGTTCATGGAGTTCAGAGGCAGTTTTTCCAAGCAGAGCTATTCAGTCAGAATGTTGAAAGAAACCAGTTTGAATCAGTCAGCTTGCTGAGGAGTTAAACCAATCAGCCAGAGTTCAGAAAGAGCTAGAAAAGGTGAGGTTATTCAGCAGTAAGTCTCAGAGGCTGAAATCATTCCAGGACTAGGTTAACAGACAGGGGCTAAAAGCTGAAGCCTTTAAAGTCCAGGCTTGCAGAAAATTCTAGGAGTCTAGAATCTTCCAGGCGTAGGTCTAGAGAAGCACTCTGGGCTCAGCCCAAGCTGAGTATGCCCATGGCTCATCTCATTCACTCATCTCATCTACTCACCAGAGGAAATAAAAACATTTACAGATGCTTTCTGAACTTCTAAAAAATATTATTGAGATAAAATGAGTCTAAAGACAGCTTGCAGTTTTGTAAGTATGTTCTCTTATAATTGTCCAATAAGAAATTTTGAGAAAAAAATAAAGAATCAGATCATTTTCCTTAAATGTAATCCCATCTGAGTTGAAGTCATAGAGTCTGGACAGTGCTTTTAAAAGGGCATGCTGATTTGATACATAGACATTTTTTTTCTATGTGTTCCTCCCATTTATAGCATTTTCTATGTTCTACTCAATAAATGTTCCATCTTAATACCCCTGTGAAGACCAGAGAAGAAAATACTGCTCTTCTAAGGTATCTTAAGGGAACATTCATATTGTAATGGACCCATTTTTCCTGACAACTATATTTTCATCTCCAAATTCATCACAGATATATCCCCTGACATAAAATCAGAAAATTTCCATTCCTGGCCTATAGTGTTCTTATTTTATGTTTAATCTTTTGCATCTGAAAACTAAAACAAATCTCCTTTTCCTCTACTTGCATCTTGCAAAACCGTGTTTGATCGTTCAAAAAAATCTTCATTTTGAGATAAATATTATTAATTTATTGTAATGTGAGCTCGGCTAGATTCAGAAATATTGTATCCTGACTTTGTATTTTTCCCTGAAGCTTGTTTCTGTGAAAGTCTATTTCTGTAAGATAGTGAGTTTACCCACAGGCTAAAGTGTTTTAATCCAGAATATCAGTCAATTATCCAAGGAAGTGACACAAACAATTTAGCATGTATCATTAGATATTTTAAGCAAAAATTTCTGCTTTGTGTGGCGATGTGGGCATGTGCTTGATACTGAATTCTTATGTAGGAGGAAAAGCAGGCTGTCCAGCCAAGATCAATTTTTCAATGCCAAGCAACTTCATAGCTGTGAAATATGTTCTCATCGAGATTGACCTGACCTAGCTAGAACCAGCTAAGAGAAAGGAAAAAGAGAGAGAGAAAAAAAAGAAGAAAACATTGGTGAGGACAGAGTGTCTCTCACTTCTTGAGCTGAGTTAGGTCTACAGTGCAGATATTCTACTCCCATTATTTGAGTACTAAATAAGCTTATTTTTGTGCAAGTTCCTGGCCCGTATCAAAAGCCTACACAAATTCATGCTCCAAAACAGATTGATGCTCACAGTCCTGATGATTCCTGATACTTACTTGACCTCTGCAAGCTACAAATATTCAGGATACCGGACTGAAAATAAAAACTTAAAACCTTTCGTACAAATCAAATTATTTATTTGCACCATTTAGGAGTATTAAAATTCTTGTGTGTATCTCTATTGCTGATGTTGTTATTGTCTATATTTCATTCTTTGAGATTGTAAAGTTTTTAATGTTAATAATATTTACATTAAATGGGTAGCACTGAAGCGATGTAAAATGACTTCTTTCAATTGGGGAGAATCACTATGAATGGACTATGGTTTAAGGGTTACATGTTTTAAAAAGCAGTCGTTCAATACAGAAACACATGTTTGAAAGCTGGCATTCTCTTACAAACGTCAGATAATTTGAAGGTCTAGTGGTGGGATTGGATGACTGAGAAATCTTTGAAATGCAAGTTGCTGCCTAGAAATTTGCCAATGGAAAATTTAGGATAAATAGCTAAAACAAAAATTCACAGGGAACTTCCCAGAGACTCATACTCCAACCAAGGACTATTCATGGAGATAACCTAGAACCCCTGCACAGATGTAGCCCATGGCAGTTCAGTGTCCAAGAGGGTTACATAGTAATGTGAAGAGGGACTGCCTCTGACATAATCTGATTGGCCTGCTCTTTGATCACCTCTCCCTGAGGGGGGTAGCAGCCTTACCAGGCCACAGTAGAGGACGATGCAGCCACTTTTGATGTGAACTGATAGACTAAGATCAGAAAGGAGAGGAGAACCTCCCCTATCAGTGGACTTGGGGAGGGGCATGCATGCAGAAAGGGGAGGGAGGGTGGGATCAGGAGGGGAGGAGGGAGGGGCTTATAGGGGGATACAAAATGAATAAAGTGTAATTAATAAATAAAAAAATCTTTTAAAAAATTATACATATGGAAGGACATAGACTCTCTTTCGTGTTCCTAGTCTCTTAAATCCCATCAGAGAAAACTACAATATTCTATAATTTCAAGAAATATTAAAAGCACTTTCACAAAATATACATATGATATGTAGATACAGACTTTTATACAACTTTTTTCTTACTTTTATCCGTTAACATTTTATGCATGTATAAAACAGACATACATAGGCAGATTGGTAGATATCCAGGGATTACATAGCATACATGTTACTCTGTATCTTTTCCTATGCTAGTCAGTTATTTCATTTGTTATTATTCATAGTTTTTACCTATAGAGTTTCCCCAGTGTTTTGATGATGCCATAGTGAGTCCTTGTATAACACTGGAATCAATATCTTTAGTATTCCTGACATTTGGACTCTAGAGTTATTCTCATATTTTGAACTCAAATTATATTGTAGTAAAAAAATCTCTCTACATGAATTTACAGGTGTATCTGCCTAAACACACAAAACATCTATAGAAGTTTGCTAAAAAATATGGGTGTGTGTGCATTTCAAGTGTGTTAAAGTATTTTTTTATTTGCCTGAAATAATTGTCATCTCAGAGGCTTACAGCTTCTGTCTGATAACCTAGGCCTAGTCCTAGAGGCTTCTAGCCTCCATACAATCTAATCTAGGTGTAGAATGTTTTCATCCTCTGACACTTACTGTTTTGAATAAGTTCACCCTTTCTGCTCTTTCTGAACTCTGGCTGGCTGGTTCAACTAAGCTGTTCTGGCTCAAACTCCTCTCCAAGCTGACTGATGCAAACTGGTTCCTCTCTCAACTTCTGAATGAATTGCTCTGCTTGTACTCAAACTAATGCTGGCAATATGTTCTAATCTTCTGGCTCCTTCTCACTCTCTGGGTGAGTTAACTTTAACTGTCAATTTGATTCAAACTAGGAAGAGAGTTGCAATGAAATGTTGTCTACATTGGGTTGGTCTGTGGGCATGTCTGTTGGGATTGTTTTAATTATGTTAACTAATATGGCGAGAAAGGAAATCCTGAACTGTTTAAGGGTAGAGAAATGAAGCTGAGCATAGTATGAAAGAAGATGAACGTGTATGCATTCATTTCTCTTTAGTATTGATATACATGTGATGTGACTAGCAGTTTGAAGTTCCTGCTTTGCCTTCCTCACAATGATGTACTGTAACCTGGATTGTTGAAATAAACCAGTTTCTCTCATTAAAAAAAAAAAAAATTCTGTGTTAAATTTAGGATTAAAAGTGCAGGCAATAAAACGTGTTAAATATTTGAAGTAATATGTCTCTAGAGGCAAAGGTCATTTTATTTGACATCTTCCTCAATTATCACTAAATTATTTTGAATAGGATTTTGAGTGTATGACAAACCCAAAGTATTTTCTAGTTCAGAATATATGAAATGCCTCAGAATCTCTAACTATCCCATCATATATCAGGTTAGGTTGCATAGAAAGTATATTTTTATTTTTCAAATGACTACCTCTCTGACTCCATGATGTGCACGAATCAACCCTCTAGACTGTGCCTTTTCCTCTTGCTTTGTCTGGCAAATTCATTCAGCAAGAACCAATGCCAATAACACAATTGTTTGAAAAGTATCTTGGCCTCCGGACAAAGTGAATTGTTCCCTTGGTTCGGTTACTAAACTATACTTTATATTTCAAGTATTAGAAAACTCAGCTCTTGGTTGTAAGCAATGTGTTCCATGACCATGGAAAGCATTTGTTCAGTTTTCTATCCTCACAATTTCACAGCACATTTGTACACAACACATACTTTAAATGAATTTAGTACATCACTGGTTAGAGAGACAATACATAGCCTATTGTCTACCAAGGTACTATTTTTTTTCTTCTCGGCTTTCTATCTGTATCTTCACAATACAACCACGTATTGTGACTCTTAGTTTTATAATTCAGAAATGGAAGTATATGATTTTATTTTGATGGCAACTCAATACTCCTTTTGAAGTTTGTTTCCTCCGGAGACTGTTATACTTTGCTAAGCATTGCTGTTTCTTCTAGTGCAGTGTTTAAGCTCCAGCCAACTTTGGTGGTGAAACCTTGCGATGGTGGAACAAACACTGCATGGCTTGCCATATTTCTACCAGTGTTAACAGCCTCTGAAAAGACAGAGGTTCTGCCCAGTATTTGCTTCTCAAAAGCATAACTAGTAATGATTTGTGTCTTATTCGTTTGTTATGGATACAGTTCTCCAGCCTACCTTAGTTACCTCTGTAACACTTGGTAGAACTCAGGGTGTAACAAGCTACTTATGTGTCACCTAGAGTAATGGAGAATTAACGGAAATCTCTTTAATTCTTCATCACTCTGTCCTCCCCTTGGAGCGAGACACCATCCTGCCATTCCCTAATGTTAATGAAGGGAAACGTGTTATGCCTCTTCTCCAATTTTCACCTAGCAATGAAATGCACATATCAGCAGGTTTGGGTAGGAAGCTTTTGTTTTTTCTTATTGACAGTGTTGGTCCACAACTAGATAGATTAGTATATAAAAGAAAAAAAAAACTTGTTTTACTTGTTTTGAATACCAAAGAATACCTAAACTATCACAGATACTGATACCAGCAATTTTTACCATCAAACTCCAATATACATTTCCAGGAATAATTTTGTGAAGCTATTCACTTATCATTGTCTAACGAAATGATCTTAATGGACATAACATAATGTAAGCGGACATAATTTCTGCTAGTGTTTGTGAGCAAATTGGGCTGTCTACACTCCTTGAAGGTAAAGAAGACTTGAGCCTACCATGCTTAAATGAGTTACACAGCATCACATACCTGGGCAGTAGTAGATGTGGGCTGCAAATCTCAGGCCTTACCCAATGTGCCTTCTGCTGTACAATCCTAGGGCACCTCTTTCCATACTGCAATTAATTGTTTTCCATCACTGAGCAAAGCAAGTATGTCATCCTATCACATCACTTAGGGTTTTTTTTTAAGCAAATGGTATGTATAACCACAGCATCAAATATGCATGTCTAATATTTCTTCAGTTTTTAAAATTGTACATGAAATATAAAAAGAAATCCAGTGTGTTCATGAACTCTAACTTGATACCACAATTCAATGTAATCTTTTATAGAAATGATACAATTCCTTAAATCTAGTAAAGTAATACTGTGCTAAATCTTTGCCACAAGATAGTTTAATGGGTTGGCAGTTTCCAGTCTTCGGACAAAGTTGACATAAAAGCTGTCAGAAAAGGATGGGTGTGGGAACAAAGTTAGGAATTGTAGAGTAGCACCATAGCACACAAGTTACTTGATCCTTTCACCTACCTACTGACTGTCAAAGAGCCCAAAATCTAATAGTGGTAAGTATTTCTTTCCCAAAGGTTATAGTCAGGGCTGTGGCTATAAAATTTTATGACACCATGCAATATTTAAAAGAGTTATGTCTTGACAAAATATCTTAAAATACTAAGGCTAATTCTTAGACATCTGTTCTAAGATAGAAAAGGGCTGTACTCTGCTGTCTTTATTTATCAGATGTGTTTATTATTGGATTGTCCACAATGCATTCTGTTCTGACACTTGGGTTGCCAGGCAGGTTTGACTATCTCTGGCTCATTAGACGAATAATTTTTTTTTTAAGGGCAACTTCTTGTATTTAGTCATAGCTTTGGAAAGTTTCTCTCACATCTGGGAAATTTACAAATAGGTCACTTTGCTTTGAACTTATTGAACTTTTGAACTATTCTTTTTTATTTTTATTTTTAAATAATTTCATACATTCACTTGTATCTCAGCTGTAGCCCTCTCCCTCTTTCCCTCCCAAGCCTCTCCTCCCTCCCTCATCTCCTCCCTGCCTGCTTCCGAGTCCACTGAGAGAGGAGGTCCTCCTCTCCTTCCATCTGACCCTAGCTTATCAGGTATCTCCAGGATGACTGCAATGTCCTTATCTGTGACCTAGCAAGGCTGCTCCTCCTTGGTGGGGAGGGCGAGCTCAATGAGCCAGTCATTGAATTCATGTCAGAACCAATTCTTGTCCCCCTTACTAGGGAACTCACTTGGATACTGAGCTACCGTGGGCTATGTCTGAGCAGGGGTTATTTAGACCAATAAATTTTTATTGTACTTATTTAGTTAGTGTGTGTGTGTATGTGTGTGTGTGTGTTTGTGTACATGTGTTGGGGGAGGGCATAGGCATAGGTGTACATGTGGAGGTCAGAAGACAGTTTTGTGAACTTAGCTCTCTCCTCCCACCCTGTGGGTCCCATGCTTTGAGCTTTGGTCTTTATTCTTGATAACAATACCTTTGCCAGCTGATTCATCTTGCTAGTCCTAAGCAAATGTTTAGCAAGCTTGCCCTTGAAGTTATGACTGTGACTTTTGCCCTTGAAGTTATGACTGTGACTTTTGCCCTTGAAGTTATGATTGTGACTATACACTGGCACTGTGAACAGTCAGATGAAAATACTTTGAAACTCATGCAATTAAGTAATTCTTCACTCAAGTACCTCTGGAAATATTTAATGTGTAATGCAGTTTGCCAGAAGAATGTATCACCTAAATCATCTCTAATGTTTTCAGAAATATAAATTTATTTCTGTGAATTGCAATTGAGGAAATGTGAGTGTATAGAACATAACTGGGCTGGAGTTTAATATGCCTTAAATATTCATTACTCCTAAAGTCTGAACCTGAGTTAATGGTACTATTTCTGCCTATTATATGAGCAGGACTAAGAAGACCACAAATTAAAGGCTAAGATCTTGGGTCTGGGCCATAATTACATGCCCATCATCAATTGTGATTCTGCTCCTGATACATAATAAATTTTTATCAAACATTTCAACAAAATGGCACCTTTATGAATATATGATATTGAATAAATAAAAGTAATTCACAAACATAAAACAAAATCTCATTATAGGGCTCATTTTAACCTGAATTTATTCTAAATTATTTTTCTGCCATTATAATTTTGGTAACTAAAGATTTGCTTTCTTTTCCATAGAAACATATAATTAGCTGTTCCTAATAGCTATCATTGGAATCAAAACATTGAAAGAGCTATGATCTTGGAAGGATGTTAGTAGAATACAAAAAGAAAAGCAGAAAATAAAGGATAAGCACAGGATTGGATTCCACATAATGGAGCATTATTGACATTAGTTGGTTAAGTTTGAGTTTAACAAAAGTGATATGTATGTGAGACAGGAGGATGGCAAGGCAAAGAAAACCTAAGATATACCTTCCTGGACATAGTGACACATGACCCATGTGTGAACAAGCAGCACGTGGGGAGATGAAGAAGGAGGATTACTAAGTGCTGGAGAGCAGACCAGATTACAATCATAACACCCTGTTGCAAAAAGAGAAGACAAAAAGGCAAGTACATTGTTTAGATATTTGTTTGGCTCAGGAAAGATCACAAAACCTAAAAGAGAACTTTTTGTTTCCAGATATATGATTGCCAGGGATGTAATGATTTTAAGATACATCTCATAACTTGAAATTATTGCAACATAAAGTTTTATAGTCCAAAGCATGGCGGACCTGGAACTCATCTTACATACCTTCTTACAGCACAGCTCTTACGTCCTGAAGACAGTCTTGTCTGCTCCCCATCCCTCCATCCTCATGTTCTTCAGGGTCATCTGTTCAATGTTCACACTGTTAGGTTAGTATTTATATCAATGTCTTGACTTAATTCAATTTGATGAGTTCTATATTTTAAGCAGTATATGTTTGAGGCAATTAGAGAGGTTTTTTGTTTTGTGTTTTTTTTTCTTACAAGAATGCCCTTTCAACACCTTTTCAAGTAAAATTACCTGTCAAGCTATGTTTATGATTTTGTTGAAGACTGGAATTATAAGCCAATCATTGACTGTATATTACAAAATCAAGTGCAGCATGTATTTTACCCAGATATAAATCCTTGAATAAAACTGTTCCTGGTCCATTATACTCACATGAATGTTACTGACAGATAGCATACAGAAGAATAAACAATAAATGTTTCTGAAAGGGAGAACACAAACTCACATCTGATTCTAAAAAATACAGGTCTATTTCATTACACCAAATAAATTATACTTCATGAGAATAGAAATTGAAAATTACAGAGGAGCAGAAATATGATCAACATATTTTTCCCTGGTCAAAAGTCTGAGCAGTCTTATGCAGCTGTGAATGTACATTTAAAAGAAATAGGCATATATAATGAATAAATTATAAAGAAAAAATTAAAATTAAAATAAAAAGAAATAGGCATGCTTCAATTGGTCATCGTCTGATTAGAGAAAGGTCGGTTTTTCACTAAATTATGAAGAAAAATAAGACAAACCTAATTAAGAAATTTGTCTGGGGTCCTAGATAACCTGACTATAGCCCTTGTGGGCTGACTGTTTCATGTCAGAGACACACTAGACAAGTGACTGTGGAAGGGGGAGGTGAGAAGCGTGTCCCTGGCCAGCAACATCATTCATTCCTAGCTATGCTTACTCCACTGTCAACACTTCAAATAGAAACCACAATATGCTATCTTATAGGTCTATATAAGTGAGTATATACCATGTGTGTCTTTCTGCCTCACTCAGGATGATCGTTTCTAGGTCCCACCATTTCCCTGAAAATTTCATAATTTCCTCGTTTTTAATTGCTGAGTAGTATTCCATTGTGTAAAAATACTACAATTTCTGTATCCATTCCTCAACTGAGGGACATCTAGGCTGTTTCCAGGTTCTGGCTATTACGAATAAAGCTGCTACAAACATGGTTGAGCAAATATAAGATAGGATATATAAGATATAACATAGCAAATGTAAGATATACTAAAATCTATCTACCTAAAGAAGATAAACAAGAAAGAGGACCCAGCATATGATGATCAATCCTCACTTAGAAAGACAAATGGGTCCTGAAGATACCTGATAAAACAGGATCAAATGAATGGGGAGGAGGTCCCCCCTATCAGTGGACTTGGAAAGGGGCATGGGGGAGATGAGGGAGGGAGGGAGGGACTGGGAGGGAATGAGGGATCAGGACACGGCTGGGATACAGAGTTAATAAAATGTAACTGATAAAAAATAAATTAAAAAAAATGAAAAAAAAGAAAGACAAATGGGATGGATATTGGATGTAGGAGAAAACAAGCAACAGGACAGGACCCTACCACAGATGGCCTCTGAAAGACTCTACCCAGCAATGTATCAAAGCAGATATTAAGACTCATAACCAAACCTCCGGCAGGATGCAGGGAATCAAAAAAAGGGGGGGGGGGGTGCTAATACGACCTGGAGAGGACAGGAGTTCCACAAGGACCAAGTATATCTGGGCACAGGGGTCTTTTATGAGACTGTTTCTCCAAACAAGGACCATGTATGGATGCAACCTAGAGCCCCTGCTCAGATGTAGCCCTTGGTAGCCCAGTATCCAATTGGTTTCCCATAGTAAGGGGAACAGGGACTGTTTCTGACATGAACTTGATGGCGGGCTCTTTGACCTCTTCCCCCACCCCAGGGAGGAGCAGCCTTGCTAGGCCACAGAGGAGGACTTTGCAGACAGTCCTGAAGACACCTGATAAACCAGTATCAGATGTAAGGGGAGGAGGTTCTCCCTTATCAGTGGACTTGGAAAGGGGCAGGGAGGAGATGAGGGTGGGAGGGTAGGATTGGGAAGGAAAGAGGGAGAGGGATACAGCAGGGATACAAAGTTAACAAACTGTAACTAATATTAAAAAATAAAAATTAAAAAAAACACAATGTGAATATTGCCAGGGAGAAATCTGAAGGATGTGCCACATCAGCTACTCATCCCCACCCCCTTTCCATGCCTACACTCCCTCTTAAATAATATCATTGCATCTTACCAATATACTATGAGGAAAAGTGTTGATAAGTCAGAAGTCACCTTTTTGCCTCAGTGTGCCCTTGGTGTAGGACATGGGGACATTTTCAAACAAAATATTTGAAGACAAACTTTAATGCAACATTGTAACTCCAGGAAGAATGATAAGGAATTTTAACTACCAGTCCTTTACCTATTTATAGGATTTTCTTTTCTGTTAAAAAATCTACAAGATCAGTAGAAAACAAACTATAATTGTGTTAATGATGTTAAAATACAGAGGAAAAAAAAATGCCAGCAGCGTTTTCTCCACTCTCCACAGAGCAGTGAAACACACTGACATGTTATATAAGTTGCTGCTGTTTCCACTGCATTTTTTGGGACCCATCTTCTAGTCTGGTTGATACGTTCCAGTGACACTCCATTGGAGGAAGCTGATGTTCTCCTTTCTGAGCAAGTATCAGTTGCAAACAGCGACTTTGTGAAGGATAGTGTTTAGTGGCCACTTCCTTGTCTCAGTGAGGGAATTTGTCTGGTGTGAACTCAGGCGGTTCTTGTGTATGTTGGCACAGTCCCTACAGACCCATCTTTGTTGTATGTGGATGATACTCTTTCCTTGGAGTCGTCCATTGATTCTGGTTTTCAGTCTTCCCACCTTCTATCTAGATCTTTAATCCCTGAATGGAGGAGCTTAATACAAACATCCCATTTAAGACTGAGTATTCCAAGGTCTCTTACTCTCTACACGGTCATGTTGTGGGTCTCTGCATGAATTATTATTACTGCATGAAGCTTCTCTGATGAGGACTGAGTGATGTACTAATTATGGGTATAGCAACATGTCATTAAGAGTCATTTTACTATTACACTCTTTTACCATATTAATAGTAATAGGTTTTCCCTTGGGGCCTATTGATACATCTAAACTCTTGATTGTATATAATCAACTATTATGTAGCTATATTTAGATTCTTGGCCACTCCACAAATGTCAAATACAGGTTCCATCTCCTGGAGTGTACCATAAATCTTAGTTTAAAAATTGCTTGCAGAGATCCATAGCATTTGTTGTACTATTGCAGCAGCATATCTTGCAGACAGGGCTTTGTTGTAGGTCACCTGGTTTGTAGCTCGTTGATATTGGTGATTGCTTTTCTCCTCCCATAGTGTAAAAAAATATATATATATATCTTTGGGCACCACAAATACTAGTCAGTAATAGTGAAGCTTCTACCTGGGCATGTGTTTTGTCCTTATTGTGGTTCGCTCAACTATGAACTTGCTCTGCCTGGCCTGCTTCCTCCCATAATGGCATAACTGCCCCTGCCATCACAACCCACAATCAGTGGATTCCGCAGAGCAAGGCAGGAACAAACAGGCATGCAGCTCTCAGGAGGCTGTGAGTGTGTGAGAGACAGACTTCTCAAGAGACAGCTTCAGGGGGATAGCTTGTTTAGTTGGGAAGAACAAAGGCTATAAAAACCTTTGGGGGTGAGTATGGGCTATCAGAGTGAGTATACATGATTGCCTGGGCCAGGGTGCTGAGGATGCCTCATTTGCATCAGGAGAAATTCCTGGTGCTGCTGGACATTACCATACATGGGGAGAGGAAGTTTAGCCTGGTTGCCTGGCTACCTGACCTCCTCAGGAGGGCAAGTGTAGGGACACAGGGCAGCAAGCACCCAGGCATACAGGCCTGAGGCAGGGAGGAATTGGTCCTACTCTTGCCAGTCTCGGAATGAGATGTACAGTGTTTGGATATGCCTCAACTTCACTCTTGTTCTAAGCCAGATCCCTCTGGCCTCACATGAACTTTAAATGTTTTATTTAACATCACCTTAGCTAGGGTTTGTATTGCTATGATAGAACACCATAGCCAAAAGCAAATTTGGGGGAAAAGGAGTTATTTGGCTTACAGTTCTACATTGCAGGAACTCAAGGCAGGTAACTAGAGGCAGAAACTGAGACAGAAACCATGGATGAATTTTGCTTACTGGCTTATTCAGGCCTTGCTTAGCTTGTTTTCTTATACTCAGGAGCAATGTACAAGCATAGCACAGTAAGGGCCTTCCCATACTAATAATCAATGAAAAGGCCCCACAGGCTTGCTCATAGAGAAATCTTTGGGAGCAGTTTTCTCAAAAGAGGTTCTGTCTCTCCAAATGACCTAGCTTGTATCAACTTGATATAAAACTAGTCAGAACAAATATAAAACGGTAAAGCAACATTTCAGAGCTAACCATCAGGGGATTTCAATATATATATGGATCAATAATTTTAAGATAAAAAGAGTGATACAGAAATAAAAGTACAAATATAAAAAAAACATAATTTAAGAACAATTTGTATTTCTCTACATTGCTTTGGGTATTATACCTAACTTAGAGGGAATTCAAAATATTTAGAGGGTTTTAGATGGGTTAGAAAAATATTGTGCCATTTTATGCAAATACATTTCTAGATTTGGCTACTGTGGGTTGCTGGAACCAATGCTTTGCTTGGGTACACAGGTACGTGTGCACACATACACACAGCCCTAAACAGTTCATTTTGTTTGCTAAAATACTGAAGTAAAACTATTTTTAATAACTTTTTTCCATAACGACTTTTCTGGGTTTTCTAAGAATGTAAAAGTCACCCTCTCTCACAGTGAGAGACAGACATGTTATTATGCTGTTTAGAGTGAATAAAGCTGTCATGAGCATTACCTTTCTCTTTCCAGATTCACAGTAAACTCTTGTTGACAATGTTTATTTAATTTTTATGTTTTTGTTTCAGGACTTTAGTGTCTCCAACAATATACACAATGATGATGAACTTCTTATGTGGATTTATTATTCTCTTCTCTCTCTTGTGTGTATGTGTGTGTTTGCCTGTGTGTGTACATGTATAACTGCCCCCCCATGAATTTCACAAATATGGAACCAAAAAGAGAAAAACTAACCACATGATTTCCAATATATCTCTGATAGAAGGAGAATTTAACTCATGTGTGTGTAATACATGCATCACATAGGTGAGAACATTAGCATAGCTAGCATGTAATGGTATTTTTCCAAGTATAGATAGAATCAGCCTAAGTATAGATAGAATCAGCCTTATAAATTAGGGAACAAGTATTCAGAAGGGTGCCAACATGACTTCAAATTCTTTTTGTAATTTATCAACTTGTAAAAGTATTTTAACTCTCTGCTCCTTGTTTCATAATTTCCAAAAAAGATTTGTGCTTACTTTATGCAAAACACCAGCATATTGGACTGAGTAGTAAAGACATGACCAATATGTTAACAAGTGTCATGTGCATGTGCAGTGATCACAGAAGAAAATTCCGATCTTTGGAAGGAGCGCTCAGGCAGTTTCCCGTACTTCCCTCTTCACTATCAGCTAAAAGTAGACCTGATTTTTACGTTATATTAAAAGCACACTCCAGAATGTGAAGTCTGCGGCATCCCTATGAAAAACCCAAACCTTGTGAAACACACAACTTAACCCTTCATCCAGCTGGCCCTTGTTGAAGGCTGGGATTTCCAATAGCACAAGAGTCGTGCTCTATCTCTGCACCCACTTACCATCTCCATCAGTATTCAGGTGCTCTTTGGAATGATCACTGTTTTGCAGAGTTTGCAGTGAAGGTGCCTGTGGGGCTTTAAGCATTCTGGTTATAGAAGATCACTAATGCTTGTGATTCCTAGTGGAAAGGAAATAGAGCCGATTACAGATATGCTATGGTTGCTGCTATGGACTGACTGTGTGTCCATGAGAGAACTTGAGCCCCACTCTAATGGTATTTAGAGATGGAGTTTTGGAAGATAATTCAGTTTAGATAAAGCCATAAGGTTAAACATACCTGAATCAGAGTTCATAAAGAAATAGGTAATAACTCATAGGAAGAACATAAACTCAGTGACAGCTCTTGGCCATCGCAGAAGCAGCCATCGGCAAATTAGGGGAAACACACACACACACACACACACACACACACAGCCTATGATAAGAACCTGATCGTAGTGAGACCCAGACAGCAGATTCAGGCTTGAAAAGCATTTTCAACTCTAAGAAACAAATTTTTATTGTTTAAGTTACTGTTCTTTAGTAGTTTTCTTTGGTAGCTGGACTTAACTAAGACCCAGGACTCTAAATGTTCACTTTGGCCAAAGGTCTCCCATAAGCCTCAGCATCTGCATTGATAGTCTGCAGGGCAGAGCCTTTCAGAGGTCCTCTCTGTCAGGCTCCTGACTTGTTCCTTCTTTTCTCTTTCTTCTGATGTCCATCCTCTTTGCCTTTCTGGATAGGAATTGAGCATTTTAGCAAAAGTTCTCCCTCTTGATTAGTTTCTTTAGGTGTACAGATTTTAGTAGGTTTATCTTATATTGTATGTCTATATGAGTGAGTATATACCATGTGTGTCTTTCTGCTTCTGGGATAGCTCACTCAGGATGATCTTTACTAGATCCCACCATTTACCTGCAAATTTCATGATTTTTTTTTCATTGCTGAGTAATATTCCATTGTGTAGATATACCACAATTTGTGCATTGATTCTTCCACTGAGGGGCATCTGGGCTGTTTCCAGCTTCTGGCAGAGTGCAGGGAATCTTAGCAAACAAGTGGGAAACAGTTACATGTGGAGAGGACTGCACAAGGAGAACAACAGAACCAAAACTTTTGAGCACAGGGGTCTTTCCTGAGACTGATACTCCAACCAAGTACTATGCATCGAGATAACCTAAGACCCCTGCACAGATGTAGCCCATGGCAGTTCAGTATCCAAGTGGGTTCCATAGTAATGAGAACAGGGACTGTCTCTGACATGAACTGATTGGCCTGCTCTTTAATTACCTCCCCCTGAGGGGGAAGCAGCATTACCAGGCCACAGAAGAAGACAGTGCAGCCACTACTAATGAGACCTAATTAACTAGGATCGGAAGGAAGGAAAAGAAGACCTCCCCTATCAGTGGACTTGGGAAGGGGCATGCATGCAGAGGGTGGAGGAAGGGAGGGATTAGGAAGGGAGGAGGAAAGGAAGGATAGGAAAGAAACACAGGGGGGATACAAAGTGAATAAAGTGTAATTAATAAAGAATTAAAAAAATTGCTAAACGAAGTGCAAGATGAATATTAGTTAAGGTCTTCTTGGCTAAAAAGTATCAAGAACTGCAAGATGCTTGCAGCAAAGCATCAGACTGATTCCTTCCTAGTGTAGTCCTCAGTGATGACAGCTACATGTCCATAGAGCCCACTCTAGAAAACAGGTAGGAGGGTATCATTCTTCATTCTTTCGTTCTTCTCCTGTTTCTTACCACCGCTATCAGCTGTCCCTGAGTGGCAAGTGCCATGCTGAGATTTTTAACAAACCTTTACCAAAAGACCCACTGTGGCACATTACTCAGAATTTATCTTGCACAGTAGCAAAATTCAATACAAGTGAAAGCAACCTTAAAAATTAACTGTTTGTTTTCCCAATAAGGAATAAAAATCTCCTAAATAGGCAAGTAATTTTTTAAATGATGACAAAAAAGGTTAGATCAATACTTTTTAATACTTTGAAAATAACCTGTATATGATTTTAGTCAATTTCATTTAATCAAATAAAGCACACGTTTATTTATTTATTTATTTATTTATTTAGAATGAAAATGTAGGGTCTTCCAGTTGGACCAGCACCATTTGTTGAAGATGCTGTCTTTTCTTCAACAAATGGTGCTGGTCCAACTGGATGTCTACATGTAGAAAAATGAAAATAGATCCATACTTATCACCCTGCACAAAACTAAAGTCCAGGTGGATCAAAGACCTCAACATAAAACCAGACACATTAAGTCAGTTAGAAAAAAAAGTGGAGAATACCCTTGAACTCATTGGCACAGGAGACAACTTCCTGAACTGAACACCAACAGCACAGGCTCTAAGAGCAACAATCAATAAATGGGACCTCATGAAACTGAAAAGCTTCTGTAAAGCAAAGGACACCATCATCAAAACAAAGCGACGGCCTACAGATTGAGAAAGAATCTTCACCAACCTTCTATCTGATAAAGGACTAATATCCAGTATATATAAAGAACTAAAGCTGAAAAGCAGCAATGCAAGTAATCCAATTAAAAAAATGGGGAACAGAGCTAAACAGAAAATTCTCAATAGAGGAATATCAAATCGCAGAGAAACACTTAAAGAAATGCTCAACCTCATTAGCCATTAGGGAAATGCAAATCAAAACGACCCTAAGATTTCACCTTACACCGATCAGAATGGCCAAGATAAAAACCTCAAGTGACAACACATGCTGGAGAGGTTGTAGAGAAAGGGGAACCCTTCTCCACTGCTGGTGGGAATGTAAACTTGTACAACCACTCTGAAAAGCAATCTGGTGCTTTCTCAGACAACTATTAATAGTGCTTCCTCAAGACCCAGCCATACCACTCCTAGGCTCCAGTACACAATAAGGACATTTGCTCAACCATGTTTGTAGCAGCTTTATTTGTAATAGCCAGAAGCTGGAAACAGCGCAGATGCCCCTCAACTGAAGAATGGATGCAGAAGTTGTGGTACATCTACACAATGGAGTATTACTTAGCAATGAAAAATAAGGAAATCATGAAATTTGTAGGTAAATGGTGGGACCTAGAAAGGATCATCCTGAGTGAGCTGTCCCAGAAGCAGAAAGACACACACGGTATATACTTACTCATATAGACATAACATAGTATATACCTACTAAAAATTGTACATCTAAAGAAACTAAGCAAGAGAGAGGACCCTGACTAAAATGCTCAATCCCCATCCTGAAAGGCAAAGAGGCTGGACATCAGAAGATGAAGAAAACAGGAAACAACATAGGAACTTGCCACAGATGGCCTCTGAAAGCCTCTGCCCTGCAGACAATCAAAGCAGATGCTGAGACTTATGGCCAACTGTTGGGCAGAGTGCATGAAATCTTATGTAAGAAGTGGGAAATAGTAAGAGCTGGAGAGGACGGGAACCACACAAGGAAAGCAACAGAACCAGAAAATTTGAACACAGGGGTCTTTCCAGACACATACTCCAACTGAGTACCATGCATGGAGATAACCTAGAACCCCTGCACATATGTAGTTCATGGCAGTTTAGTGTCCAACTGGGTTACATAGTAATGGGAAGAGGGACTGCCTCTGACATAATCTGATTGGCCTGCTCTTTGATCACCTCCCCCTGAGGGGGGAGCAGCCTTACCAGGCCACAGAAGATGACAATGCAGCCACTCCTGAGGTGATCTGATAGACTAAGATCAGAAGGAAGGACAAGAGGACCTCCTCTATCAGTGGACTTGGGGAGGGTCATGCATGAGGAAGGGGGAGGGAGGAAGGGACCGGGAGGGGGGAGGAAAGGGCTTATGGGGGAATACAAAATGAATAAAGTGTAATTAATAGTAAAAAAATTAAAAATAAAACTCACAGGGAAACAAAAAACAAGCCATATGCTTTTAAATATATGAACGATGAACCAATATGGACATTTAACACATCAAAATACTATCTTAATAAAATCAAGGCTAAGTCAAAAGAAGAAAAAGAAAATGTAAGGTCTTATTTTATTTTATTTTTTCTTTATTAATTACACTTCATTCACTTTGTATCCCCCTGGTGGTTCCTTCCCTCCTCCTGTCCCAATCCCTTCCTTCCTCCACCCTCTGCATGCATGCCCCTCCCCAAGTCCACTGATAGGGGAGGACCTCTTTTCCTTCCTTCTGATCCTAGTCAATTAGGTCTCATCAGGAGTGGCTGCATTGTCTTCTTCTGTGGCCTGGTAATGTTGCTTCGCCCTCAGGGGGAGGTAATTAAAGAGCAGGCCAATCAGTTCATGTCAGAGACAGTCCCTGTTCCTATTACAATGGAACCCACTTGGATACTGAACTGCCATGGCTACACCTGTGCTGGGGTCTTAGGTTATCTCCATGCATGGTCCTAGATTGGAGTATCAGTCTCAGGAAAGACCCCTGTGCTCAGAATTTTTGGCTCTGTTGCTCTCCTTGTGGAGTTCCTGTCCTCTCCAGATCTTACTATTTCCCACTTCTTTCCTAAGATTCCCTGCATTCTGCCCAAAGGTTGCCCATAAGTCTCAGCATCTGCATTGATAGTCTGCAGGGCAGAGCCTTTCAGAGGGCCTCTGTGTCAGGCTCCTGATTGCACATGTATATTTAAAGCATGTAAAATATCACTACCTTGGTTGGAGTATCAGTCTCAGTAAAGACCCCTGGGCCTAGAATTTTGTTCTGTTGCTCTCCTTGTGGAGCTCCTGTCCTCTCCACGTCTTTCTATCTCCACTTTCTTTTATAAGATTCTCTGCACTCTGCCCAAAGTTTGGCTATGAATCTCAGCATCTGCTTTGAAACCTTTCTGGGTAGAGTCTTTCAGAGGCCCTCTCTGGTAGACTCCATTCCTGTTCCTTCTTTTCTCCCTCTTCTGATGTCCATCCCATTTGCCTTTCTGAGTGAGGATTGCTCATCTTACCCAGAGTCCTCTTTCTTGCCCAGCTTCCTTAGGTGTACAGATTTTAGTATGTTTGTCCTATATACATGTCTAATATCCACTTATAAGTGAGTATATATCATGTGTGTCTTTCTGCTTCAAGAATACCTCACTCAGAACGATCCTTTCAAGTTCCCACCATTTGCCTGCAAATTTCGTTATTTCTCTGTTTTTAATTACTGAGTAGTATTCCATTGTGTAAATGTACCACAATTTCTGTATCCATTCCTCAGTTGAGGGATATCTGGGTTGTTTCCAGATTCTGACTATTATGAATAAATCTGCTATGAACACGGTTAAGCAAATGTCCTTCTTGTATACTTGAGCATATTTTGGATACATGCCTAGGAGTGGTATAGCTGAATCTTGAGGTAGCACTATTCCTAATATTCTGAGAAAGCACCAGATTGATTTCCAGAGTGGTTGTACAAATTAACTGTATATATATATATATCACTACCTGTACTAGTGGCTTTTTCAATTTTGCTCTGAAAAAAAAAATAATAACAAAGCAATGAGACAAAGGAAAAAATAAACAAGGATGTTCCGCATTAGGGCATATGGAGGATGAAAGCGCAGTGAGTTATCCATCAAATCTCTAATGTGTGCTATTATTTCCATTACAGTATTGTGTACTGAGAAAAAATAAGATATTTCGTAGAAGGGGGAGGTGTGTCTTTCTAATTCAATGACACAGAAGCTAGTATCCCTGAGGTAAGGTTCAGCAGGAGCTCATCATCAGCCTGGAGATGCAAACACTGCAGATATCATCCATCTCTCTGACACACACCGGGCTTCATTGTGGGGCTGCCAGACACAGGCGGCTAGATGAGAATGTCACAGAATACAGAAGAGGAAGCAATGAGCTGGGCTCATTATTGCTTCTATCTAGGAACGGTGCCACAGTGTGGTTCTGAGATAATTATTCTGAAATGAAGAGGTGGAAACGCCACCCATGGTCATCACAATCAACACGGGTGACTGAGGTGTTAAGGGAATGGGAAAGTGTGTGCCAGCCCAGGCAATATTTTTTGTATAGGTGCTGAGTCATCTTTTTAGGTTTACTCAAGATTGATAATATCCCACCACCTCCTATTCCTCAAATTCTAAACAAACAAACAAAAAACACCAAAAGCAAAACACACAAATAACAAGCAAGAACGACATCAAAACCCATCAAAGCCTGCTAATAGACATGACGTTATTGAGGAAGGTAATGGAAATGCAGCGTGCAGGTAGAGGTGGATCGGATATAGCACAGGGAGCAACTCCATTTCAGTTTCATGCCTAAGGCTTCCTCCCTAAAAGGATAATAACAAAGAGTAAAATACGAGCAATCCGGAACAGGCTGTGCCTGTAAGGACTAATGGGTTTACACAAATAAACACAGCCAAATTCTAGCATCACTGTATGGATATTTGAGACTCCATGGCATGGAAAAAGGTTTTAGGCTAGCTTCAAATGAGGACCATTTGCAGTTAACCCTTGCATGGCCACTGAGAAGAATTATGTGGTTTACTGTTACACTTCAGAACTTGTGATTTGACTTGTGGCCTCAAAATCTATATAATGTTATTTCTTCCTAAACAGAGCCCATACTCTAAAAAGATCCTAGCCTCCCCAACACACTTTCTGCCCTTTATTTTAAATGGAACTTCTTTGGGTTAGAAGACAATTAGTGCAAAAATCCATCAGAAGGCGTCTCAACCTGTCCTCCCGTCTCTAGCCAGGAACTCTCTGGAAGGAGGCCATTTAACTCTCATTATTTCTTAGGCCATGGCCTATTTTTCCAGGCAAATCCATTACTTCATTTCTCATAGCCTCTCTACAAAAGACAAAAGCAGACGATCTTCCCATCCTCAGAAAAAATGTTGTGCACAGCCAAGAGGGCTGAAGATGCAGTCTGCCAAGTTGGCCAGCACGGCTCTACACACCACTCTCTTTCCAGGGCTTCAGCAACAACGAAGGCGCAAGGGGACCTTGTACGCTTGTATTTAGATAGACCCTCACTCTGAAGCAGGCAGGAAATGTTTCTATCAAGCCTATCTTCCTCTGATGTTTCATAGTATGGTTTGGAAACCAACATTTGCAAAAATATTAATTTGAGCCAGAACAACTTTATGTTGAGGAGACACAAACTGAAATGACTTAAATCATCATGACACACAAATCTTTTATGCCCATGGGAGGATCTTGGGTCCCATCCAAAGCATCATCCATGCCCACAAGCATTCTGAACTCAGTATACTAACAAGAAAGCAGCTTCTTCTTCTTCTTCTTCTTCTTCTTCTTCTTCTTCTTCTTCTTCTTCTTCTTCTTCTTCTTCTTCTTCTTCTTGATAAGTCTTATGCATGAATCATCCACCTCTCACTATAATGCCAAAATTACTTGAATCTAGAGCAGAAAATCCTGAAGTTCAGCATTCAGACACTTGTCCCAGCTGATGGTGATAGAGTCTGTACTCCCTCCCAGGAGAGGGCTGTTTAAATGGCTCCTACTACAATGTTGCCTCTTCATAATTTCACTGCCTTTAAGGTGACGAATCACAGACATTCCAGATTCATTTCTTTCATCCATACTTATGCATAGAACAATGAGCTTCCCTGACATATAATGAAGAATTTTTTTTTTTTACCCTCAAACAATTTTTAAACTGTTATTTGTCAGCTTCCACATTATGGAAAGTTTGGAGCAGAATGCCCCAGAGCTGAAATTTCTCCCTTCATAGTAGAACTCACCCTTCCTAGAAGTTTATTCTCTTTCTCTGTGTCTGTCTCTCTGTATCTGTCCATGTGTCTGCATCCCTATCTCTCTGTCTCTGTCTCTCCCATATCTCCATCTCTTCTTCATTCTTGTCCTCCTTCCTTCATTCCCTCTCCCACCCTCTTCCTCTATCCCCACTTGTGCGATCACTGTGCCCCTTATCTCCATGCAACACAATCTCAAGGCTGACACCCATCTGCCCTCTTTTCTCATAGACCAATAACAAAGCATTCAAACCATGGGCACATATTTTTGATGGTTGCCAAAACCTCTGGTGGTCGTCAGGAATTTGGAAAAGCTACAGTCTCCAAACACTCCATCAATTCATTCAGCCACTGGCATTTCACATAATGCTGCATGATTAAAGACTACGAAGGTTAAATATTCTAGCCACATGCATAGGCCTAGCAGTGGTCTTTTGAAAACCTCCATTCTGAGGAACCATCTGGACATTCCAGGTGATCTCCATGCCTACTGATGGGAGCTTACTTCATCACACATAACAGTTAGGGCAATCCAACAGAGAATGCATTTCACAGCTTCTTTTGTTTTAGATTCTTTAAGGAGAGTCAAAGGTTGACTTCACTTCCATCAAAAGACTATGAAGTTATACAAGAGTACAAACCGTGGCTATAAGAGTGCTAGAATTTAGGTCTTGCTCTTGAGCACTTTGCAGATGCAGATTTTTGCTTGAGACTCAGGATAGAAACCAAAATTACAGAAAATCTGTTTCAGCTGGATTCATGGAAAACCTTCCAAACAGCAAGAGCACTATGAGATTTGCAAGGGTTCACCATGAACAGAGTGATATATTCATAAAGCAATGTTGTGCAGGATCTCTCTACCATCCAGCACACTTATATCACAACACGAAAGGACAAGGTTGTAGTTTGAAACCAAACCAAAGAGTCTCAGGATTCTGACTCTCAGGATAGAAACATTTCCTAAAAATTAACCTTGATATGTTCAGACAGGGATCTCTAACTGTTGGGAATGTTGCAGCTATGTTTAAATGTTTAGATGGGAGAACAATGTCAAGCAGTATTTCTCATTGTAATAATGTATGATAATAAATCTATGCATATCAGGTAAATTGTATTAATGTTAAGTAAACATATACTGCATACCCTAAAGATTTCTTACCCATCCTAATAATATTCATTGACAGAAGTCAGATGACTTCAGACTTCTAGTAAAGAGAAAAAGTATTCAAGATACAGACATTAAACATCACTTTAGTAAAACATTACAAATATGCCTAAATGTATGTGTTGGAGGTTGATCTAATGCCGATTACTGGCACACAAGATCCAGTTACTACCTGCTGCATATACCTATCCTTGTTTGTGCAAAACTGCCTAAAACATTATACCTGGTTGGCTCACTAAATGGCCTAAACCTGGATAGGGCCGAATGGGGTAGGCGTGACTAGGTTCCCTGGCTTTTGAGGACAGAAGAATCATGAGAATCATGGGACAGATAGACAGGGAGAGAGGAGGAAGGAGGACTCCATGAGGGGTTAGTAAGGAGGAAAAAAAAACATGTGGCTCAAGATAATGCTGAAGAATACGAGCAAGTACCATGGGATAATGGACCAAAGGTCTACTTGAGGAGGATTAAGGTGGATGCATTGGATGGCGGGGGAGATAGATGGGGAAGATATTGAGACAGTGTAAGGAAAATATCTGCCCGGCCCAAGGTAAACAAGGCAATTATAAATCTAGCAGGTGTCTGCGTCTTATTATTTGTGAGAACATGTTAAATAATATGCTGTGATAATCTTAGGGCTAATAATAAACATTTCATAGACCCACACTTCTAATACGTTATGTTTACTACAGCATACATGTGTATATGTATGCACATATGTGTACATGTTTGTATGTGTATATTTATATGTGTGTATTGTGTATGCATATGTATATGTGTGCATGTGTGTGTCTTGTATGGATGTAGGTAGGAGGGTATGCATGTATGGGTACATATGTTTTATGTTTATAAGTATTTTGAATATAGAAGCAAAATAGTAGTATACAGAGAATGCAATCACAGATTCTAGACAGAACTTTTACCAATATCAATACCTTTTCTTCTTTCAGAAAGTAATATTTTAACCAGTTACTGTTTGCTATGGATTACATAATCTTCCAAAGAATGTTAAGTTGGCCACAAACTGATTTGTGAGGTGGAAAATAGATATTCGTTAAATATTTGTGGAACACAGTACTTTACAGTGGACCCTAGCAGCCACTGATCTCATATTTTGGGTTTAAACACATCAAAATAAATTCTGGAAGCCCAGGGCATTGTATACAGTTTTGCAGAAACATATATGCAAATTCAGTGTGTGCACATAAGTAACTTAAGCAGACAAGGAGATCATCCAGCAAACATGTTCCCACAGATCAACTGAATTCATCCTAGAGCTTTCATGTGTTTATATGTTGACCTTACTGTGAATACAGTTGTTCTCAGTAATCTGCAAAGACCGCCTCTAAGAATCTGAGGATGTATCCTCTTTATGCAAGCAATCTTACACAGGAGTCATGAATTTCAAGCTTCTTGAACAAATAAGCTCCTGTGCAATGCCAAGCCCTGATACTAATGTTTAAGAAAACAAATAAGAATTTAGGATTGAAGAATCTAAAATTAATAGAGTGCCAGGTATTCTAATCAAAAGTACATATCACACTTTATTGTCCCTTGTTTGTAATTTCTGTGTACACATACATTGCTAGTTACTAACAGACTATTGCAGATAACTATACTTACTTGAGTCCAACTCATGCTGACATTAACAGTCTCTAAAATTAATATGCTGTTACCTATTTGTAATGAAATTATTATCCATATAACTGTGTTTTGAATTTTTTTTTGACCCTCATCAAAATGCACTGAATTTTAAAGAGAAAAAAACCTCACCCTGAGAAGACATCATGAAATAGATTTATAGATTTTGAGCCTGAAATGTCTGGGTTCATCTCTTGTTTTACTTTATATTAGTTTTTTCTTCTATTTTAATCATATTCTCTCTCTCCCTCCATTTTTTCCAAATTTATAATACCTTCCCTGATCACCCAAAATCATGTCTTATTTTATTTACTTATTTTTATATAAATCAATAGATACATTTATTTTTTAATATGACAAAACAAAATACAATAACACAAAGCAAAAGCCCTCACACTGAGGCTGGACAAGGCAATCCAACAGGAGGAAAAGAGTCCCAGGAGCAAGCAAGAGAGTCAGAGATACACCCACTCCCACTGATAGGACTCCTCCAAACCACCAAGCTAACGGTCATAAAATATATAGAGTAGCTGGTATAGACCCATGCAGGCCTGGTTCATGCTGCTTCATTCTCTGTAGTCCATGTGACCCTGCTTAGTTGATTCAGTGGGCCATGTTCTCCTGGGGTCCTCCATCCCTTCTGACTGGCAATCTTTCCTCCCCTCTTCTGCTGCATCCCCTGAGCTCTGAGGGATCCCAATGGAGACATCCAATTTAGACTTTCCACATAATGTCTAGCTGTGGATTACTGCATCTGCTCCTGTCTGCTGAGAGGGAAAGTCTCTCTAATGCTGTAGCCTCTTTTTTTTTTTTTAACCCATCAAAAATAGTTTGTGCTGCCCCTGTACTCTTGGGGGTGTGGCCTTCCACTGGAGCATGGTCAAATGATGAGGGTCTGCACCCTAAGGGAAATCGATGCTTCCTGTATGAGAACCTATCAATTGCCAAAATATCCTTATCTAGTGCTGTATCGTCATGCTACATCTCCTCTCCTTGATGGAATTTTGTCTGAGTTCATCTTTTTTTTTTTCTGTAAGCTTCCATTCTTTACTATTGCAATATCCCTATTTATTTTCTCATTTGTCCTACAAAATTGATACGTTCTCTTTATTTTAATCTCTTCCTTGCCGCTATTTCTGTATACAATGTTCAGAAATAACGTAAAGTACATCAGGTGCAGCGCAACAAAGAAATGCTAGTACATAAGCCTTTCTCTGTCTCCCCTGCTGAGAAATACAACCAATACCAGAAAGGTGCCAGAGCACATCTAAAACAGGGCTAAAGGCTTCAGGACTTCTCTGCATGTCAAGGAGTAGGTTCATGAGTGGCAAACACGAAAACAGGGTTGACTTCTTTATAGTTTATAGTTCTAAAGATACAATAGCCTTTATTGTGTACAATCTACACAGCTTGTTTGTAAAACTTAATAACAAAATTTAATGAACTTGCCTAGAAGTCTGCTAGTGCTTTCTTTCCTTTGTTAAATATAAAAAGTGAGGAGTGAGGATCATTATTTGGTATGACCTCTTTCTTAGGTTTAATATTATAACATTGAACCTGAGCTTAAATAGCAATTATACTTTTGTTGTTATTAAGTGATAGATTTTGGCCACGTAGTCATTTCCCCAGTTGTTTTCTTTGTTTCAAAAATAAGAAGGCAACAAAGAAGTTAAACAAATTAGTTTGGCTTTAGTTTTTGATATTTTAAATATGTGTATAAACAAGGACTCCAAATGGTTAATTTAACTGACTTGTCTAAGCTACTAGACCTTTCAAAAATGGATGGCTTTTACAGACATGCAGATAATAGTTTAATAATATGTATTATCTGCTTCAAAGTTGTTAGACTTGCATAAACAGTGGCTCCAAAACTATCAGCCAAGCCAAAAGTGTGCTGGTGTAAAATGCTGAAAGCTTCCATTATGCACTATTTTAGCCAGGGTAATGAATATTGGATGATCCCTTAATGTCGAGGTAGTTTTGTGCTATTTTGGTGTCTATTATTCTTAGAGGAACCTTAAGTAATGTAATGGAGCTAAGCTTAAATGCCATTTTGCTGTTTGGGTCATTATTTTCCACTCTTTGCCTGCACTTCAGATTATATGAAATCCTGCTGAGGCGAGAAGACGTTTTAAAGGTACAATAGAGTCGAAGTTAACTCGGAGCAAATCATCCTTGGGAGAAACAAAAGGCATTTCACACCTGACTTCTAATTACTCTATAAGTGTGTCAAACTTTCCAAGTGCTTCATTCCTGCAAGAAAGAAAACTGGTAAGAATATTTTTTTCATATATAGAAATTTAAGTATTCCAGGATTAGGTGCCTTCACATACAGTGTCATAAATTCTTCTTCATAAATTCTGCATTTGTGGGTTTCACACACTAAACTATTATTTTCAGTGTCTGTATTGAGTATTCACACACAACAACTACCCATATATAGTATTACATTATATTAGTTATTGTAAATAATCTAGAGAAAGTTTAAATTATACACTGGTAGATATAATTATATGCAAACACTATGCCGTTTAGGAAAGGAAATGAGGATTATGTGTCTGTGAAAGGCTCCTAGACCAGACACCAACAGATAACCAAGAGATAGCCAAATGATTGACTAGAACAAAAAATAGAGTTGGACTCTGAATGATTTATATGTCCCAAGACTTGACACGGCACACTGACCTCATGGAGGTGCCATCTTTCTAAAACAACCCAAGCGTATAAAATGTGGAGCCGTGGCTACCAAATCTGTTCAGCCATCATTTTCCTGGCGTTCCTAATGCATTCAGCCACTGTCCCTGCTCACCAGGGAACATCTTGCAGAGGCGCCTGCGTTTGCTATTCCATGCTTGACCATGGAACCTAATGTCCTTCATGGTGCTTTGTGCATCTTACCAGTCTCACAGTCTGTGATTCAAATGTGGGAGAATCCCATTTTCTCTTCATCTGAAACCCTTGGTGGGTATTTCCACATTGCCTCCCTTTGTCGCTGTCGTATCTGTCACGTGCTTCACAAACCACGTTCAACTATGTTATTTACTTTATTGATGAATGGCTTTTGACATCTACCAAGATCCAAAAGGTTTATTTGGGAATTTTATCTTAAAGAATAGAAAATCCATGCCTGCCTATCACCTTATTTCTCAAAAAATCACAGCCGATCCCTATCTCCACACGGTAATTACCTGGCTACCATGGTGAACCTTCTCTCCTACTTGATCCTATAAATTTTCTGAAATTGTACTGCTTGGAGATAAATATGTCCAAATCTCATTATAGTAACTCTTTTCTTTATGCCATAACCTCATGTTATTGATGGTAGGCACATAACCACTTCAATTTTTAATTGAATCAAAATTCCAAAGAACGGTATCCCTTTTTTCTGTCAAAAATAAGAGTTTTGATAATGATTTTCTCAACATGCAAACTCTAAAGTCACTACATCAACTCAGACTGAAAAAAAAAAAAAACCAAAAAATCTTGATTTAAATGACTCCTTCTGCTGATCATAGCTTATTTAGTGACAGTTTGCTTTATTTAAATGTCTTTAAAAATTAAGTTAGTTCTTTGACAATTTCATTCCACCTCTTCTCATCTCTCTCCTACCCTTGTTAGCCCCCCTTTTCCTTACCTGTCTCATCCCCAGATTTATGACATTTGGCTTGACTCTGTTGTCCATTTAATTTAGCCAGGGGCATTTACATGAGCACTGGGTTGGACTGTCTATTGGAGCCTAGCAGCAAAACACATTTTTCCACCCATTTCTGTTTGGTTGGTTTGTTTGGTGGCCATTAAGGTCATGAATTTCTTTTTCTCTAGTTATTTATTTTAATTTTTTTCCAGTGATATTTTAGAATTCACACTCATGCTTTTTATCTTACTGTTTTTTTCTCTCTTCATATCCCATATTCTGTATCATTCTAAGCCACATTTCTTTGTTTTTTAGCTTTACTATTTTATCTGCGCAGGTGTTTTTGCCTGCATGTATGTCTATGTGCCAGGTGTGTCTTGTCCACAGAGATGAGATGAGGGCTTTGGATGGAGCTGGAGTTACAGAAAGTTCTCACTTGCCAGACAGATACTGGGAACCAAGCCCTGTTCCTCTGGAAAAGCATCCAGTGTCCTTAGCCACTTGCTAGGACATTGAAGCCATTTGCTTCAATAAACTACACAAAGAACTTGAATGTTTAATATTTTCTTATAACATTAGACTTTATTCAGACCATAAAAGAACGTTATAGCTCATTACTCACTTCCTCCCCTTTCCCAATTTCTTATTCCGGTCTAGCTTCTTGAAAAGTCACATTTAACAAGGATAATAATTAGAGCAGAAGATATGGAAGAGGCAGCTTTAACTGAGTAGTTTGCACACCACATCATTTATGGGCTGGTGGGTCAAGCAGCAAGTGTAATTCATAGGTTTAAAGGTCAAGATAATAGTTAAAAGGAAGGAGAAATACTGAAATCATATTGGTTCAGATGAATCCTGGAGCAATCATTATGTTAGTAGAGAGAAACTCACTGAAAAAAAAGTTTCTAAACCTTTCTCATTACAAAGTAGTATGCAAAAATGTGTAAATAATATAAAAATAATGTATATTAAATCATATAAACTTTTTCCAATTTTCTTTGATACTTTGTTTTTCTCCCATAATTATTACTTTTTCATAGTCAGTTCCAGGGTGACAATTATATATTAGATATTTCAACATGTACATGCACATTTAATACTCTAATTTGATTAAAATTAGTTAAAATGCAATAAATTGAATTTTAAGGATCTCCAAGAAGGAATAAGCCAGGCAGCTGGAAAGGAACCATCCATAGATTGTATAGGCGATGTTTTAATGTTTCTGTTAATTTAACAATATTGTTTATAGTCTCAAAC
Source organism: Meriones unguiculatus (assembly GCF_030254825.1). NCBI lineage: Eukaryota > Metazoa > Chordata > Mammalia > Rodentia > Muridae > Meriones > Meriones unguiculatus. The sequence continues at coordinate 79,600,927 of NC_083364.1, forward strand.
AGAGTATACAATAAAAGTATGATGAACAATATAACTATAGCATATTAAAGTTACAAAATCAGCATTTCATTTTATTTGGAGAGCCTTCCCCTCAATGAAGGCAATTTCACACATTTAACAGAGTTGTAGTCAGCTCTTTTCAAAGAAAGCAAATCTTGAAAATTTAGAAACTCTCTAGAGGTTCCTTTAGCTTCATAATAAGCATCTACCACAAATGACCTAGACATTATCATCCCTGTCCCTACCTCATCCCTCTATAATGGCTATACCAGCACTGATCCCAGGTGAAACTCGGTGAAACTCAGGTGAAACTCGGAAATCTTAAACCTTTATTCTTAAAGATTAATTACTTAACTAAATGCATCTCTTTTAAAAAAATTCCCTAATTTTAACTTAAACAAAATTCTGTTTTTAAAAATGTAATATTTGAGCAAACTACCCTTCTGGTTTTAGTTACTAATGGTTAATTTCATTTTAGCAAAATAACCTCATTTTAAGAAAAATGATATAACTTAAATACAATGTAGAACATGTCTGTCTGAGTTTTATTCCAATAATCTAATAGTCACTACCACCCAAAGAAATATGTTCTTGATTCCCTATCATGAAGAAAGTGGGAAAAAGAGAAGTTATGCAGCAGATTTCAAGGCAATGCCAGCTGCTCTGAGACTGGCTGAGAGTTGGTTTTAGTCTACTCTGAATTCAAATGTGTAAAAATGGATTCAGTGCAACTTCTGTCTCTCATTTCTTATATTCTTTAGTAACTGTGATTCCATTAGTCAGCTGTGTAATAATGTCTCCTAGCTGCTGTCATCTATGCAGATTTCTCTCTTTAAAAATACCTCAAAAGAATAAGATCCTTTAGTTTCTGTTATTACTCCCCCAATGATTTAAAAACCCAAGTTCACATTTTTTTTCTACTTAATGAAAAGAACTAAGCCTGGAAGTAATATCCATTTTCCTTAGTACGTCTAGAGCGAGTTAAATAGTATTAAATGACTGTGTGCGATATCAGCTCCTAAGAACTTTAGGTCTAAACACTCATTTTTTCTCAGCAAAATCAGCTAACGGAGGAAAGCCCAGGAGGCTTCACCAGGACAAAAGGAACTACAGGCAACTAAGGAATGCTGGGAGCAGGAGAAATAGTCTACCCTGGACTATTGGTTGGCTACTCAATGCTGAATGGTGAGCCCTGAAAACATACAAAGAAGTAACATTATACAGACTGAGCAGGTTGCACTTACGTATTTAGGAATTTATATGTATATACATACACAGGTATGTATTTAACAACAGTTAGTGAATAAAAAGGAGGCCATGGGTCTCAAAGCAAGCAAGGAAGAGTGAATGGGAGGATTTGGAGGATGGAAAAAGAAGAAGGAAATTATATAAGCATATTATAATCTCAAAAAATAAGAGAAATATTTTTAAATTTATTTATTTATTATTAATTATAGTTTATTCACTTTGTATCCCAGCTGTAGCCCAAATTTGGCACTTATTTCTTGTAATAAAATAAAATAATACCATAAAAGGAACTGTAACTCTGTTGCCTGGGTGCTGGAGTGGGTGGAGCTGACTAGCTCAAAGCACACTGGGAAGGTGTGTTACTGTTTTAACTTTTAGCCGCATGAGTAGATGAGCGACTGTGGTGGATTCTGGTTCTATGCCACTGATTTTCAAATGCTTGGTATAAGAGGAACAGTTCCTACCTTCGGAGGAAAACCCGTTAGCACTTGCTGTTGACTGGGAATCATCGGAGGGTGTTGTGGTTCCAAACTGTGGCTATCTCAGCAAGACACTAACTTAGTTTACTGGAAAAAAAATGCACTATATATATGGTTACGTTTGCAACTTGCCATTGACATATACATTTTAGCTTTATTATTCATAAACCACAAGAAAAAAATTGCACTTTATAACTGTCCAGATAAATAAGTTAAAGCATAGGCCTCATCCAAAGTGAAAATAACAGACTCTTAGCCAATGAATCCCTGAAGCATTTGCCCTCACAGAGAACAGGAAAATATTTAAGCTGTAATTACGCTCTGCAACTTGCCGGCCATTTGTCCCATTGATCACCCCAGGGAAACTTCGACTCTTGCCTGCCTGATGAACAGATAGGGTATACTTTGGTTCCAAGACCGATGGCCATCAGCAAGGTTCTCAAGCTGTTTAAGATGCAAAGACTTACTCTGAATAGGCACTTTCGCAAACTGTTCACTCAGATGTGTATATAAAGCAGATCCTCACTGACATGGGAGCTGAGAAACCTGTGCCATGGCTGACAGGCAGCATAGGTGACTAAACTATTTGGTTTACTCCACAATCAAGTTTTTGGAAAGATTTCTAGTTGGGAAAAAGAAATGAGAGAACTGATTGATGGTATTCCTGCACTGTGGGTTTCTCTCGATAGGGTTTGGCAAGCTTTAGGTGAGCGAGAACCTACTGGTGTTCCTAAACATGGATTTGAATGCAGCTCTGAGAAATATTTTCTATTGGGTTTCCATTGGGTTCCTGGCAGCTAATGCTGCTTATCCAATTGCCGGAACACATGTATTCTATTTTATAATTCAAACATGGTCTCTCACTGAACCTGGAGGACACTAGTTTTCAGCTAGACTGACAGCCAGCAAAAACCAGCAATGCTTCTTTCTTCAAACCCTCTACCATGGTTGGAAGTATGGAATTGTAATATAATATAATATAATATAATATAATATTTATATTTTGAGATTATAATTACATTACTTTCCCTCTCTCTTTCCTCCCTTCAAACTCTCCCTTATACCTCTCCACTTGCTCTCTTTAAATTCATGGCCTCTAACGGCTGAGTCATCTCGAGTGAGGTATCCCAGAAGCAGAAAGACACACACTTATACTCACTTATAAGTGGATATTAGACATATAATGTAGGATAAATCTACACAAAGCTGTATGCCTAAAGAAACCAAGCAAGAAGGAGGACCCTGGGTAGGATGATCAATCCTCACTCAAAAAGACAAACAGGATGGACATTGGAAGAAGGAGAAAACAGGAAACAGGACAGGAGCCTACAACAAAGGGTCTCTGAAAGACTTTACCCAGCAGTGTACCAAAGCAGATGCTGAGACACATAATCAAACTTTGGGCAGAGTACAGGGAATCCTATGAAAGAGGGGAAAAATGGAAAGACCTGGAGAGGACAGGAGCTCCACAAGGAGAGCAACAGAACCAAAATATCTGAGCACAGGTGTCTTTGCTGAGACTGATACTCCAACCAAGGACCATTCATGGATATTACCTAGATCTCCTGCTCAGATGTAGCACATGGCAGCTCAGTATCCAAGTAAGTTCCCTAGTAATGGGAACAGGGACTGTCTCTAACATGAACTCCGTGGCTGGATATTTAACCACCTCCCCTTGAGCCTTGTTGAATTGGGAAGTCACTTCTTTATACCATGAATACATCCTCACCAGTAGGCAGACAATGTGGCAGCTTGTCCCCAAGGCATGAGTAATGAGGGGTTACTGCAAAAGGAAGGTGCATGTTTTAAAAACTAATTGTGAAATTGTCAACCATTGTTTTACAATGTTCTGTTCATTTAAATGAGTGAGATATTCTGCCTCAAAGCTTAGGCAAAATTGCAGATAACTGAACATAGGACTATTGCGGACCATAATAGAAGGTAACTAATCCAGAAATCAAGACTGATCCTAACAATCTCTTTTCAAAGAATTAATTAGATTTATTTATATGTATGAGTGTTTTCCATGCATATATTTCTATGTACAAAATCTATGCAGTGCCCAAAGAGGCATTGGCTCCATTGAAACTGGAGTTATTGGACAGTTATCTACTATGTATGTATTGGGAGTTCAACACAGGTCCTCTAGAAAAGCAGACAGTCCTCTTAACCCTAAGAAACCTCTCCAGCAGCAGATTCTAATTATCTTAGTGTAGACATAAAAGGGTATTTCAGTAACCAATTGGTTTCCCAAAGTGAGGGGAACAGGGACTATTTCTAACAGGAACTCAATGACTGGCTCTTTGGTCTCCCCACCCCCGAAGGGAGGCGCAGTCCTGTTAGGCCACAGAGGAGGGCTTTGCAGCCAGTCCTGAAGATACCTGATAAAACAGGATCAGATGAATGGGGAGGAGGTCCCCCCTATCAGTGGACTTGGAAAGGGGCACGGTGGAGATGAGGGAGGGAGGGAGGGACTGGGAGGGAATGAGGGATCGGGACACGGCTGGGATACAGAGTTAATAAAATGTAACTGATAAAAATAAAATAAAATAAATAAATAAAAAAGGGTATTTCAATGATCCCTCTTCCATTTTTAAACAATTGTAACTAATACTGATAAACATTGTGTCAAATACAAATATGAATAATGTGTCTGACCTCTAGCATATTCTACTAAACGTTTGAATTACTTATTTCATATTTTAAAGTTATAGTTTTTTATTTCAAAGATAACATAAATACATATATATATCTATATGACCTATGAATTTGTACAGGAATATACAAAAGTGTTTATTTGTATTATCCATATGGACAATAAAAGACATTAGTGAAACCACCGTATTTTTCTAAAACAGATGAATATTAACATATTTGACATTTTAATATTCCAGAAAGCACAAACATTAATAACTATACTTAAGAAATTATATGTTTAGCTTTTACAACCTTATAAAAAAAAAGAACTTCTGGAGGTATGTCCAGCCCTGACTTTAAGCTGCACTATAGAGCAATAGCATTAAAAACTTCATGGTACTAGACTAGAAATAGATTGATTGATCAATGGTATCGAATCGAAGACCCAGAAATAAACCCACACACCTATGGTCACTTGATTTTTTGATAAACGAGCCAAAACCATACAATGGAAAAAAAAAAAGACTGCATCTTCAACAAATGGTTCTGGTTTAACTGGATGTTTACGTGTAGAAAACTGCAAATAGATCTGTATTTATAACCCTGCACAAATTGCAAATCCAAGCAGATCAAAGACTTCAGGATAACACCATATACACCAAATCTATTAGAAGAGAAAGTGGGAAAAAGCCTCGAACTTATTGGCAGAGGAGATAGCTTTCTGAACAGAACAACAGCTCAGGCTCTAAGATAAACAATAAATGAGACCTCTTGAAAGTGAAAAGCTTCTGAAAGGCAAAGGACACTGTCAATAGAACGAAACAACAGCCTACAGACTGGGAAAAGACCTTCGCCAATCTGACAAAGGGCTAATATTGAAATATATAATGAACTCAAGAAATAAAACACCAATAAACAAAATAACCCAATTTAAAAATGGGGCAAAGAACTAAACACAGAGTTTTCAACAGAGGAATTTTGAATGGCTAAGAACACTTAAATACATGCCTAATGTCCTTAGTCATTGGGAAAGTGCAAATCAAAAGGACTCTGAGGTTCCATCTCATACTGGTCAGAATGGCTAAGAACAAACTCTCAAGCAAAAACACATGCTGACAAGGGTGTGAGAAAAGGAGAACACTCCTCCATTTCTAGTGGGAGTATAAATGTACAACCACTTTGGAAATGAATTTGATGCTTTCTCAGAAAATTGCGAATAGCTTTATCTCAATATTCAGCTATACCTCTCCTGGGTATATATTCAAAAGATGTTCCACCATACAGCAAAGACACTTGCTCAACTATGTTCATAGCAGCTTTATTTATAATATCCAAAATCTGAAAACAACCTCAATGTCCTTCAACAAAAGAATGGATAAAGAAACTGTGGCACATTTACACAATGGAATACTCCTCATCTATTAAAAACAAGGAATTCATGAAATTTGCAGGCAAGTGTATGGAGTTAGAAAAGATCATTCTGAGCCAGGTAACCCAGTCCTGGAAAGACACATATGCTATGTACTCAGGTATAAGGGGATTTTAGCAGTATAGTACAGGATAAGCATACTATAAGGCACAGACCCAAAAGAGATAAATAACAAGGAGGATCCAATGGAGGATGCACAATCTCACTTGGAAAGGGAGGCAGAATAGACAGAGGTAGAGGATGAAGTAAGGGAGCAAGGTTGGAGAGGGGGCATAGAGACTTAAGAAGGTGGAGAAGAGAGCTAGGGAGAGAGAGGCAGAAAGGACAGAAGGTCTTGTAGAGAAAAGAGAAACTGAGGATCAGGGTATCTCTGTGACATGCTGGAGACCTAAGTCAAGGTAGGCTCTTGAGAGGATATGAGGGGAAGCAGAGATTCCTAGTAGCAGAGGCCATTGAGTTTGAAGAAGGCACCCTCTCACAAGACTAGTCTCCTAATAGAGGGAGGGAAACACCAACTCACCCACAAAAACTTCTACCCCAAATCTACCCTGCCACAAGATGTGCAGAGATAAAGATAGATAGAGCAGATAGAGCAGAGATAGAGGGAATGCCCAACCAATGCCTGGGCCAGCCAAAGACCCACCCTATGGGAGAGTGCCAAACCCTGACACTATGAAGGATACACTACTGAGCTTACAGACAGGAGCCTGACAGAGTTGTCTTCTGAGAGACTCTACTTAGCAGGCCTCAAAACAGATGCTGAGACTCACAGCCAAACATTGGGCATTGAGTAGGGAGTCCTGTGAAAAAGTGGGAGGAATGAGAAAAGAACCTGGGGGTGACAGGAGCTCCACAAGAAGACGAACAGAGCAAACTAACCACGGTTCAGAGGGGCTTGCTGAGACTGAAGCATCAACCAAGAACCATGCATTAACTGGATTTAGGTCCCTACAAAGATGTAGCAGATGGGCACTTTAGGCTTCATGTGGGTCCTCTAGTAGGGGAAGTGGGTACTGCATTGACCAAGGACTCACTTGCTAGCTTTTTGATCACTTCTCCTCTGGTGGAACTGCCTTGCCAGACCATAGAGGAAAAGGACATGCTCAGTTCTCCAACTTGATGAGTTGGGATGAATGGAGAAGGGCACTCCCCTTTTCTGAGAAATAGGCAAGGGAGAAAAAGGGAGGGTGGAACTAGGAGGAAAGGAGGGAAGGAGAGATGGAATTAGAACTAGGATGTAAAGTGAATAAAAATTAAATTAAAAATAATTTTAAAAGACATAAAAATAATTAAAAAGTTACTTCCTAAAATTCATAAAATAAAAAGGAAAAAAATCATTATATTTCCCTAAAATGAAGATAAATGTTTTCATAATTAATATTTTAATATTCTAGAAATCACAAGCATTAGTAACTACAGTTAAGATATTAATGTATTTAGCTTTTACCAACAAATGTCTTACTACTAAAATATTTTATCCTCAAGAAAGCAGAATTTAATTTTTCTTAAATATTAGATAGGTGAAGAATGTAATAAGCTTTTGTATTTAATGCTTGTTATAATAAAATATAAAATTCATTGCAGATGTTATCCTATTTGTTAAACTAAGATTAAAATTAGGATAATTAGTACAAAATATAGTATTCATGCTCGCGAGGGCTACTCATACCGGGTAATGCTTGAAATGGATGTCTTTTAAAAGGGCATAATAACTATACTAACCAACAGCTTTTAATTCACTTTGAAAAGATTACATATCACTATAAACTCAGAGATTAGATCTTTGCAATTATACAAATTGCCTTACTAATATCATGTCAGTATGAATGTTATATAATAGAAAAGTAATAAAGCTAAAGAGGTTTTTTTTTTGGTGTTTTTTTTTTTTTCCACAACCATTTTACTGAGGTGTAAATGGTTTATAGAGGGTGTATACTTTGTGTTCTACTAAGAAAATATTAGACCTTCACTTTTTTATTGGTTAGTTAATTCCGTGCTGGCAATCTTTACAAACTGTTCAACTAGGTAAATAGAAGAGATAAATTCAAATGTTGTCCAATAAATCATTATGCTAATTTTACTACTGAGTTTGAAATATTACTATACCACTGTTTCAATTTTTCTTTACAATGAATTGTATGATGAGGTACATAGTAACTACTTTCAAATCATATTTAAAGTATTGACTCCCCATTTAACAAAAATCAGATCAGAGAAAAATGGGAGAAAACGTGTTGATGGATTAGATGTAGTTAATTGATTTTGCAGAATTCTGCTTTGTGTATTTTTTGTATGTTTTGCTTAATTATTTTAAGAAAAAAATCTTGATGGGTATTTGTCTCCAGTGATTATCAAAATAATGTACCACTGTTTAGAAGCACAGTATTCACTATTTATTTCTGAATCCCAAAATATACTGCTAAACCCTTCCTATGCAGCGTATGTTCTTGAGAGCACTTTAACAAATATAAGATTAAACAAGATAAATGAAAAGATGAGACACATGCGGGTAATTTCATGAAACTTAACTTTAAGTAATGTAATAACCACATCAGGATACTTACGGTGAAACTTACATTATTCTTTAGAGCTCCAGTGAGAACTACTGAGGGAAGGTGATTGCATCTGCCTGCACTTTTCCTTTTGCCCTTTAAGAATTCAAGCTAAAAAACCACTAAGAGAATAAGCTCAAGTTTAACTTCATTTTCTTCGTTTACTTTTAGTGAATTTTATTATATATTTTTAAAACTTGCAGATAAACAAAAACATCAAGCACTAAAATTAGCCGAAAAGAGGCTGCATTTTGAAGAGAATTCAGAAGGAAATGTATGTATGCATCAACGACCTATTCATCGGAAGTGTTGAATAGAAATTATACAACTCAAATAGTAGAAATATAAAAGCAAATGTACCCAGCAGAAGCATATTTCAGAAAGGCAGCAAAAGGTTATTTTCTGAAAGCAAGTGGCTCACTATGAATTGTGAAATAAATCCCTTTACATTAACACCTAGGAAGCTAGGATGCCACCAACTGCATTTAGATTGAAGGACCAGAGTTGGAAGAGTTTCCCTCTCTTTATCTCCTCCCCCCTCTTTTTCTCTGTCTCTCTCTCTCACACACACACTTCTCAGAAGAGTTGTTTCAACAATAAATAGTCTAAAGAGCGTTTTGCACAGGAAAAAAAATTGGGTTTTGAAATCTAGATGATACTGTATGATATTTAATCCCTCCTGCAAACCCTGGATGTTGCATAACTCTTTACCTGGTGTTGAATATAGCCACTATTGTTTTGAAACATAGCAGCTGTTATCTCTGAAACCTCTAGAGTTCAGGCTTATTAACGTACTCCAAGGTGGGAGGAGGCAGGCTCACAAGATTCAGGACACCTTCCCTTCCGGAGTTAGGATAATGGACCAACAAGACGGCAGATGGAAATCTTAGGAGCACATCTGCCTGAAGGTTGTCCAGAGATCTTGTCAGCTGTGCAGAGTTTGTTTCTCTAATACTTTTTAGCTGAGTATGGGCGTCTTTGGTGGCATATCTGGTTGGTTTGCCCAGCCAACTTCTGTGTAAGTAACTGCCTTTGAATCATTCATGCCCTTTAGAGGAGTAAGTAATCCAAATAAATTAATGGTTCTCCAAGCTGAACTCTGAGGGAATTCTTTCTGTGGTCTGTCATTGACCTCTGTATTTGAAGTGAATAGTTCTACAAGAAAAGCCACATATCCTTATCCAGGGAAAATCCCAGCTTATTTATGGATGAAGACAAAAAGAAGTTGAGTGTAATCTACAAAGGAAACATATTTACTTTAGTTTTTAATGGTAGATTAGGCACTACAGTTCAAAATTTATAGAAGATATAGTGAAATTTTTGTACACATTCCTTCTTGTAACTGCTTTGTAATCTATGCTCTCCACACTTCCTTCTCAAAGTAATATATATTTTCTAATCAAGTTAACTCAAACAAAAACAGTGACTTTTAGCTACTGGTGTACTTAGTGTATCACCCTGAGTCCTCCCTCCTCACCCCACCCCTCTCCGTCACTTCACTAATACCATGAAATTAAAAGCTCTGCTCTGTAATGAGCTCTCTACCATGTTATTATAACAAAGCAAGAGTGTCAACCAACCATAAACTGAATGCTTTATAAAATTCTTCATATTTTGTTTAAAATTGGCAGAGTAATTACATTGTTGCTTTGATACACAATACCCACTAGTTTTTCAGCCTTTGTGATACAAAAAGTTATTAAGCACAATGCCAGGAGGGTTGTGTGGGATACTTTGTGGGATGCACATGCATAAGATAAATTCAAAGATGAAACAAATGGCAGATAATGCCATACAGCCCAACGTTGAGTAATGTAAGCACCACATTAGGTTTGTCTCTAAACTCAAAACCTGTGACTTTTTGAAGCTCGGATAAAAACTTCTAAGCAAAATCTAAAAAGTTGACAGAGAAGCTGGGAGTAGAAAACTAGTTACTAGGGCTGGAAGAAGCAGGGGGATATGAGGATGAAGAGTAGTTGATTAATTATACTAAATGACGCTGACTTAAGGGTAAGAAGCACTCTACATTTCCCAAATTAGAAGAAAAGATTTTAAGCATTTGTTGTAAAGATGGTATTTGAAGAGGAAAATGTCTGTAATGTGCACATGCATCGAGACATCATATGGTTCACTGACGTCTATTATTTTTGTACCAGTTATTAAGTAAATGTAATTATAAAGCATACTAACAAATACAAATTTAGAAATAAATTTCTCTGTACACTAGAGTGCAATAAGAATGATTGTAGATCCTGACGGCGTGAGCATGGAGGAGCAGGGAAGAGATTTCCCCCACCTTGCCCCTTTCACCAATGGCAGACAGGAGAGATGTCCTGAAGGTCATCAGAGCCAGAGATCCGGCCCTGTCCCTCATCTGCTGCAGCACTCAGAAGAGCTGCACTTCACCTGGGAAGCACAGTAGAGCTAGATGGCCATGGACTGCAGGTGTGGGTTGCAAGTGAGCCAGCCCATAGGATGTGTGTGGGGGATAGCCAGTTCTGCCTCTTATCTGCTGAGCAGTGGCACAGGAGAAAGAGAGAGAGAGAGAGAGAGAGAGAGAGAGAGAGAGAGAGAGAGAGAGAATCTCCTTCCCTTCTTCATCCCTTGCCATCTATGGCCTAGAGGTCATGAGAGTGGGAGAACTGGCTAAGTCCCTTACTGACTGCAAAACTTGGGAGAGTGGGCCCTGCACCTCGCCTGAGGAGCAGGCTGGATCTGGTCCTGTACCTCACCTGGGCAGCTGGATCAAGCTGACCCTGTTTGCCAGAGTTGCAGTTAAGCTAGGTTGCCAAGGTTGGCAAGAGAGCAGGAGAGCCTGTGGGCTGACCAGCTCAGATACCACTCAGGCTCAGATACAGAACTTTGAATTGGCCCACCCCAACATCTACCCTATTAATGAGCTGGTAACATGTGTGAAGAGGCTGCTCCTACAGATCTCCATGACACAGGGCAACAAAAGGCTATCCAAGAAAAAGTCCCAGCGAGGTCAATGAGGTTCCAGTACTGATAAGAGTAGCCGAAGCCAGAGGGCTCAAACCAGACCAATGGGTCATCACAATGAACATTTGTAAGCAAAGAAGTGTGGACAAAACGGTATACTGTGGGACACATTACAATGTCCACAATGAGATTTTCTTCTGTTGCTTTTGGTGTTAGAGAGATTGCAAAGGTGGAGAGCAGGTATGAGGGGAGGGGAAGATGAGTGAGATTGGGGTGCATGAAGTGAAATTCACAAAGAACCAATACAAAGTTGTTGTTGTTGTTGTTTTAAGGAATAACTATAGATGACATTACTTACTGAAGCTTTCAAAAAAGCTACAAGGAGTTTTTTAAATATATTTTTTATTTTGATTTTTATTAATTCACACTTTATTCACTTTGTATCCCTCCTGTAGCTCCCTCCCTCTTCCACTCCCAATCCCACCCTACCTCCCCCTTCTCCACTCATGCCCCTCCCCTCCCCAAGTCTACTGATAGGAAAGGTCTTCCTCTCCTTTTTTCTGATCCTAGTCTTTCAGGTCTCATCAGGAGTGGCTGCATTGTCTTTCTCTGTGGCCTGGTAAGGCTGCTCCCCCGAGGAGGGGGAGGTGATCAAAGAGCCAGCCACTGAGTTCATGTCAGAGACAGTCTCTGTTCCCATTACTATGGAACCCACTTGGACAGTGAACTGCCATGGGCTCCATCTGTGCAGGGGTTCTAGGTTATCTCTATGCATGGTCCTTGGTTGGAGTATCAGTCTCAGAAAGAGCCCTATGCCCAGATTTTTTGGTTCTGTTCCTCTCCTTGTGGAGCTTCTGTCTTCTCCAGGTCTTACTATTTCCCACTTCTTTCATAAGATTGGTTGGCCATAAGTCTCAGCATCTGCTTTGATATGCTGCAGGGTAGAGCCTTTCAGAGGCCCTCTGTGACAGGCTCCTGTCCTGTTCCCTCTTTTCTCCTTCTTCTGATGTCCATCCTCTTTGCCTTTCTAAATGGGGATTGAGCATCTTACCCAGGGTCCTCCTTCTTGATTAGCTTCTTTACGTGTACAGATTTTATGTTTATCCTATATTATATGTCTAATATCCACTTATGAGTGAGTATATACCTTGTGTATCTTTCTGCTTCTTGGATACCTCACTCAGGATGATCTTTTCCAGATCCCATCATTTACCTGCAAATTTCATAATTTCCTTGTTTTTTATTGCAGAGTAATATTCCATTGTCTAGACGTACCACAATTTCTGTATCCATTCCTCAACTGAGGGGCATCTGGGCAGCTTCTGGCTGTTACAAACAAAGCTGCTACAAACATGGCTGAGCAGATAGATAACAGTACTTACTGCAGTTTTCAAAACAGCTACAAGGAGTTCTAATGATAAATGCCAGGGGAAAGACATGTATAACTTGATTTAGGCCTTACAAATAGCTAAATCTTGCATCGTGCCACATTGATATGAACAAAATTTGATTTATGTATCAGTAATGTGTTTAAAGGTAAAAGTTCATTACTCCCACCAAAAAACACTTAGCCAGCTGTACAAACCAGACTTCAAACAAAGAATATTTGGATCTTGGTTAAGGCTTAATTGCAGAGTCTCAATATGCTCAGGGTTCCAGTCTCTGAAATGATGGTCTGGGCTCTGGCATCTTCGAGTTTCCTCTTCTTTTAATATTCCGTAGGTCCTGGTTAATACAATCTTCACCAAACTGTACCTTAGGAAAATAGTTTTGGAGGCTAGCCATTTTTCCAAAATTTTATCAGCATGTCTGTTTCTTCCCCTTAATAACTAACTGCTTTACCAGTCTCGAAATTATTGAATTCAACCCATGTAAATAAGATTTAGAGAATTCAAGATAACACACATTTAAAGGGGGGTGGGGGGAAATCAAAACAACTACAGGAAAACTTCCTAAAATCTGAACACCAAGCTGCCATCTAAGCCATCATAGAAACAATAAAACTGTATCTTAATATATAAATATGATATAAATCTATAAAAATCTTTGCATTATTATCTCATAGATTATGATATTGCCTTTGAGTTTTCAAAGAAATGTTTTTGATCATTATAATATAAAACTGAGAGTAAAACAATCCTTCCCATCACACTGTCTAGCAACTTGTGATGTAATAGGGCCTATATCAGTCTTTTCTATGCTTATAAACTCAAATCGGTGTTCTACCTCTGCATCTTAGGGAACTAATTACTGAAGTGAGGTCTTACATCCTCAATAGCATTCATAACCCTACAACAGTGCTGAGTTTTAATATATGCTTAAATATAAAACTACACTGGTTTATTTCTTTAAAATATGAGATGCCAGCCAGGGCCAGACAGCTTGGAAAATGGCTTGGAAATTTTCCTGCTTCTATGAAAATGAGTCAATGAGAAAATTAAGCCTAGTATTTTCTATATAGCAAGCCATACACAAAGAAAATCACTCACCCAAGCAGGAGAACAGACGGTTTGCACAATGAAAATATTTGCACAGTTGCAAAATAAAATTAGTTTGCTGTCCAAACAAAGGGGGAATTTGATATTCCGGAATTGTCTTTACTAGCCTGAGATATATAACTGTGACATGAATGCATAGCCTTCTTCTCAAAATGCAGAGTGACTGCGCTTCTTGAGAACAAGATTGCGACATTCACTGCCGTCTGCACTTAGATGCTGCAGATAATTTAGACAGTCAGCATGCCACCGCAAGTAGGATGTCGGGCTGAGTTTCCTTCCTCATTCATCTCGATGAGCTCTTTGTTTCCCAGGGGCCTCTCCTGAAACTCGTTGCTCTCTCCTTCAGAAAAATGACATAACATCTTCAAATCTTGGGATACTCCTGGAATCCATAAGCCCTGTGTAAATAGTCCCACAGAGTCCACATTTGACAGCAGGTTACCTTTATTTTCACATGTAAAGTATGTGATCTCTCTCTCTCTCTCTCTCTCTCTCTCTCTCTCACACACACACACACACACAAAAGCAAGATGCAGTAAAGACAATCAAAACTGTAACTCACATCTTCCTGACCCTAAAAGAGATGATTTATCACAGGAACCAACAGTTTAGGCATTTCTGCTTAAAGAAGTTGTGTCCTAATTATTTTCAGTTATCATGGCAATCACCTGTCTCAATTTTTGAAAATGTATTTGTGTGTGTGTGTGTGTGTGTGTGTGTGTGTGTGTGTGTATGAACGTATATGTGCCAGGGCACATGTTTTGAGGTAAGGCTTCTTGTTTCTACGTCTGAGTGTCATTCTCCAGGTTAGGTGGCCTTTTAACTTCCAGCCAGTCTTCTTGTCTATGCTTCCCATCTAACTTTAGGAGCAGCAGGATTGTAGATGTATGCCATCATACCTGGCTTTTTACAAGGGTTCTGCAGATTGAGTCACCAGACATGGATGACACTTGATCCCACTGAGCCATCTCCCTGGCCTCCTTTTTTTAAGTTTTTACTCTTAGTCTCTGATTAATTGTCTACTACAAAAGTTACTTGTATTTCATTTAGCACATTTATGATATGTAAAATGTATCTGAAATTCTCTTTCTCTTTTTTCCCCTGAGGGTTTCTCTGTGTAGACTAGACTGGCCTTGAACCCACAGCTATCTGCCTGCCTCTGCCTCCTTGAGTGCTGGGATTAAAGGCGTGTGCCACCATGCCTAGCTCCTTTCTCCATTTTTGTTGTTTTAAATTACATTATTTCTATGTAAAAACCTATTACAACAACTAAACTAAACCATTATTATAAAATATTCCAAAAAGTGCCACTCTAGGTTTTAAGAAGCTATTTACTCTTACTCTATGTAATTTATGTAAGACCTTTAGGGAGACAAAATGAAAAACTGAATTAGTTCAAATAAGTTCCTCACCTTTCTCTTCTGAAAGAAATTTGAGTTTGCCATAAACTGAACTATGAAATATCTTTATTTGGATACAAAATTTTATGGAAAATGCTGTATAAAGCATAATTTAGATAGCTTGTTCTTTCAAAACTCAAATCATGACAGCTGAAAAGAAGATTACTCTCAAGGGCTAATAGAACTGGTCAAGAGTTGACAAAAGAAATGAAACTGCAAAGTGAATAAAGTGTAATTAATAAAAAAAAAGAATGCAAAAAAAAAAAAGAAATGAAACTGTTTGTCACAGGAGACAAAAAAAAGAACCAGGAGATAAATTAACTGGGTTTGAAATAATAAAATATTAAATTTATTAATTAATCATAGTATTAATCTGGATAGACTCAAATAGAAAAGAATCACTGTGCTGGGACATATTCCTAAAAAAATATTCTTTTTCCTCCTATGGAATTCACCAGTATTATCATTTCAATATTAAACTGCCTGGTTTTGTTACTTAATATTTATGCATATATATTCAAATCACTTAAAATTTTCAGTTTAAACTAGTATTTGCAAGAGTAATCCAACCTTTGAGAAATTTTGCATCCGAGTTTTTGTCCCTTTAATCTACCCTCATTTCCAAGTATCTTGGATACAAGATGGCTTAGCAATCATTGCTGTTCACCAAGCTGTTTGTATTTCATTTAAGGATCTGTAAGTTAGCAAACGCCTTCTGGGACTTCCACACCACCAGAAAGCAGGCCCAGAAATATCTTCATACTGCTCTCCAAGTCAGCCAGAACAGAAAATAGTTGACTCTTTCCTGAACGGAAAGTGGAAATGTTTCTCCTTGAACTCAGGGTGCCCGGTCAGCTACAGGATAGAACAGTTTTGAGATGTATGTAACTGCACTCCACCTTTAACCATTCCCTAGTCTACTATTCAGTGGGAGACTGGGGTAGATTGTGTGAAACACAGGTATACAGTAGTGAAGAGTAGAT
Organism: Meriones unguiculatus; assembly: GCF_030254825.1. NCBI lineage: Eukaryota > Metazoa > Chordata > Mammalia > Rodentia > Muridae > Meriones > Meriones unguiculatus. The sequence goes on from NC_083364.1 coordinate 79,617,093, forward strand.
TCTGTTTTAAACATCTCAAATAGTCTAAGATAAGAGGTAATAAATTTACCCACAATCTTCTAGACAAATGGCTCAGTCAACTCAGCCAATCTGTAGCATTCTTACTTCCCTAGGAACAGCTATGGATTTGTTACCTGTTCTTATTTTGTAATCATACACCTTCTCATTCTGAGACCAAAAGAAATGGTTTGAAACCTTCCTTCTTCTCTTTTCCCCTAGCCTTGTCATGTTTTCAGATGAACCAATATTTCTTCCTCCCCAGTAGCTCTTTACTGGTTCTTCTCAACCCTTAATTTTTTGGGGGTTCGGAGTATGTGCCATTTTTAGTTTTTTGGTTTTTTTTTTTTTAATTTTTTTTCTAATTCACTTTACATCTTTGTTGTAGATCCCTTCCTCCTCCTCTTCCAGTCCTAATCTCCCCTCCTTCTCCCCCTTCCCCTTTTCCTTGGCTCCCTTTCGGATCCAGCCCAGCTCATCAACTTGCATCAGGACTGAGCATGTCATCTTCTCCTATGGCCTGGCAAGGAAGTCCAGCCAGGGACTGGCCTTATGAGGACACACATAAGGCCTAAGCTACCCATCTGCTACATCTTTGTAGGCGGCCTAGGTCCAGTTCATGAATGATCCTTGGTTAATGCTTCAGTCTCAGCAAACCCCTCTGGGCCCTGGTCAGTTGACTCTGTTGATCTTCTTGTGGAGCTACTGTCACTTCCAAGTCCTTTTCTCTTTCTTCCCACTTTTCCTCAAGACTCCCTAAGCACCATCCAATGTTTAGCCGTGAATCTTGGCATCTATAGTGCCTCTCAGAGAACAACTCTGACAGACTCCTGGACATGTAGAAAAATACAAATAGATCACTATTTATCTCCCTGCAAAAATTCAAATCCAAGTGGATCAAAGACCTCAGTATAACAACAGATACACTAAATCTATTTGAAGAGAAAGTGGGGAATAGCCTCAAACTTATTGGCACAAGAGACAACTTCCTGAGAACACCAACATTTCAGATTCTGAGACCAACAATCAATAAATGGGACTTCTTGAAACTGAAAACCTTCTGTAAGGTAAAGAATACTGTCAATAGAACATAACGACAGTCTCCAGATTGAGAAAAAGATTTTCACCAATCCTACATTCAACAAAGGTCTAATATCTAAAATATATAATAAACTCAAGAAATCAAACACCAATAAGCAAAATAACCCAATTATCCCCTAACTTTTGTCAAATGCATTTCTTCTGTGAATGTGTGATTCTTAGCAATAACATCAAAGTAGAATTTCATCTCATTCCTGGTTACCTCTTGTCTTAGCTCTCAATATTTTGCCCCAACACAATATAATTCCAGCTATATGAACTGTGCAATTGCACTCAAAATATGCTCAAACAGTACTTTTGTACATTCTTCTATCTGTAGTACTTTATAACATTTTACTGTATTCTGTGCTTCACTATGATCTCGTATTAATCCTTCATTCTCAATTTAATTTTTTTCCTCTGTGATGTTTCACAATCCCCTATATGACAATATAGTCAATTTATGTATAAGAACTACTGCTCTATAGTAGTAGAATATTTCAGCATGAAATTATAGTTCTCATCACTAGTTTGTAGAGTTTGGTTGTTATTGCTCCTATTGTCTGTTCATTAATTTTAGATAAGGTCTCATATAAAGTTTGAGGCTTCCCTCAAACTCCATACATACCTGAGGATAATGTTGAACTTTGATTTTTATGGTTTGTGCCATCATGCCCAGTTTTATGTTGATGCTGGGGAATGAGACCAGGGATTCATGCATGCTAACCAAGAACTCTACCAACTGAGCCAAATCTTGTGATATGCATAGTTTGTGGCCTTCACAATCATAGTGATAATGTGTTTAAAGTTCTGTCTTTAAATCTCCAGTACCTAGCATATCCCTATACTGAAAATACACTAAAATTTTTGATATGCATTATACTAAAATCTAATTACAGTATAATAACATAAGCCAGGATATGACAAGGTGCTATAACTGAGATATAGCTGAGTTGAGAAAGAGCACGTCAAGCTGAGAAAATGGGGAAGGTTTTTACGATGAAAGCTGTATTTAAACTTTGTCAGAATTCATGGCTGTGGACGTCACAAGCCCAGGGAGTGAATCTACTTGCTTTGCTTAATGGTCATATTTTTCAAATTACTTTCTAAATATTTACTTTAAACTATAAATAATGTTGCTTTTAAACTTAGTCAGAGAAATTTCCTATTTGTAATGGGTCATGGTTAATACAGAGCTTCAGAAACATTCAAGAGCTGAAAGTGACAGTGAATACTGAGTCATAAAGGATTCTTATAAATACCAACTTCATCCTTTAGTTCTAAGAGAACACAGCAAAAGAGATGACATAAAAAATGCAAAAGCTACAGAATAGGAGAGTGTTGGAACACACTCCATGAATGGAGTTCTGTGAGGAGAATTCTGAGAGCTTGTGAAAAAACTCCAAGAAAACCAGTCTTGTAACCTCTGTTCCTTCTAATCACAGACTTGTTCTTGGAAAGTGGTTGTGAGCCCCTCCCAGGTGAAAATGGGAGAGGGGTTTGCTTTAGACAGATTGCACCCTGTTGCTGCTTACTTTTGTTATTCAAATATTTCCAAGCTGCTTACTTTTGTTATTCAAATATTTTCCCTTGTGACTGGATAAAGCCTAAACTCATGTGAACTCTGTCCACGTGACCTTGTTTAACCCTTGGAATACCCTCAGGATATAAACTGTCTATGAACTGTCTGATGCTCTGAATAAAGTTGGCTATTGTGTATTGTGTGGGGCTTTAGTCCTCCTCAGTTTTAGGCTCCGCTCTCCTAGGTTCACACCACCAACTAGAGCAGCATCAAGAGAAGTGTCACCAAGTGCCATCTTCTGGGAATGACATGATCTCATAGCAGCTGTGGTTATTTGAACAGGTTCTGCATGAAGTCAGGCCACTGAAAAACTCCAGCATGACACAGGGCTCTCAAAGCTCCATGCCCCAGATAAGTAACGACTAAGAGTTTATGGTTCCTGGGGGAGGGAGAGTTATTTTTTAATTGAGGACTAGCCATAGGTAGGGTGCCCATACTCCAGTGGATGATCCCACACACATGAAATTATAGTTCTCATCACTAGTTTGTAGAGTTTGGTTGTTGTTGCTCCTATTGTCTGTTCGTTAATTTTAGATAAGGTCTCATATAAAGTTTGAGGCTTCCCTCATATATTGTCAATCCCAACCAGACTTCATTTGTTCCCAAAACAAAAGGAGAAAAAAAAAAGCAAAAACAAAAACATATTTTTGTAGGGTCCCTAGGTCCAGTTAAAGCATGATTCTTGGTTGATAATTCAATCTCAGCAAGCCCCTCTGGGCCCTAGTTAGTTGGCTCTGTTGGTCTTCTTTTGGAGCTCCTGTCACTTCCAGGTCCTTTTTTCTTTGCTTCCACTTTTCCACAAGAAGCCCTTCGCATGCATCACCCAGTGCTTGACTGTGAGTGTCGGCATCTGTTTGAGATGCCTCTGAGTATCACCTCTCAGTAGACAACTCTGATAGGCTCCTCTATTTGTAGAAAAATATAAATAAAACCATATTTATCTTCCTGCAAGAAAAAAAGAAGGAAAATATGAAGTTAGGACTGAAGTATGTTAAGAGTGATCCTGGGAAGAAGTTGAAAGGAGAGAGTGGGTGTGGCTATGATCAAATTACATTGTAATTTGTAGTAGATACAAAGTAATGAGCCTATAATTTGGGGAATTTTTTTATATGTATTATTAATTTGCTTCTCCACACAGGAAAGATTGGTTTACTGGAAATAGCCTTTTGTTGTCCATTTGTGAGTTGCCCCACGACACTGGTTCCTAGCTGATGAGACTGCAGTGACCCTTAGACTTTCCTGTTTGTTGCCATGTTGGATGTATCAGACTGTTTCTTGCCCAATAAAGCCTGATTCAAAATCAAGTGTATACAATATGCAATTTGAAGAGTAAAGCACTGTAGCTTTATTTCAGCTTTGTGTTCAGTAGTTGCTGCTGTTTCATGGCATCATGAAATGCGAGAAGGACCAGCTTGAATAACCATTGTCTTCTTGTCTCCATTCCATACATTGCTATAGACTGGACATATTGAAGTTTGCCATGTTTGATGACAAAGCATTCCCAGCAAAAATAGTGGCAATCGTGCAGTATTAAAAAGCACATACTTCAATGAGTAAAGTATAAATTGAGAAAGCAAAAAAATAAAAATTAATACTGAAATTTTATGTCTCTTATTAGTTTTATTCTTGGTAGAAAAATAAACTATGTCACATAGAGTAATACCAAGGGGAGAAAAATACAAAAATATGTGTAACACCCACTGAAAAGATGCCTTATTAGTCTACCAAGTACTTTTCTTTCTAAATGTTTTTTGTTTTATTGCAATTTAGATGAATAGAGAAATTGCCTCTTGGAATGCACTAACCTTGAATATTACCTGTCACATGCAGATGTCTATAGCTTTTAAGAAATCCCTGTAATTTCTAAAGAGATGAGCTTTAAAACAACGATTCTAATCTTTTTTCTCCTCTGTTTCCTCTGCAAATGCTAAAGTAATTGGATAGCTTAAGCCAATAAGTATCTAATTTGAATTTTTAAAATATCAATGTCTGTAGGGAATTCTCTTTGGGTGTTGCAGGGCATTGAAGGGAAACTTGTAAATGGTTACACTTCTTTTCTCTGTCTATACATGACAGGATCTACTGTTTCTACAGTCGGTTCAGTCAAAGAAATCATTTGACCTGAATGTCTGACCCAATGACCAGTGGATTGACTGAATTCCCAGCCATCAGCCCTGCTCTGCCCATGCGTGTCCACCCGCTTTGTTTGCTCGCTGGCAGTTTCTGCATAGAGAACACACAGCATATGCCAGGTGGCCATGTGTCTGAGGCAGGCAGGAGAGAACAAAGAAAAAAAAAGATTTCATTTGGACAGAGATGCTTTCAGCTGCCCCAACTGCCAGTAACCGGGAGGAGAAGAAAATGCAATGATGCTTGAATATACTCAACAGTAAACACCGAGCTTCAGATCACAGATCTCCCTCTGCTGCTGCCGCCGACAGGCTCAGTCTGTACGTAGAGGCAGGAGACAAAGAAATCTGCTCAGGGAGGCAAATACTGGAGAAGAACCTCACCCTGACAGTGCCCTACCTCAGATGCCTGTTTTAGGATGTGCCTGATCATAAACGTGTTCTTAGTTCAGCCACCCATTATGTCAAAGGAGAGGCCAGGTAAAGGAAATCAGGATTTGTTTCATGTCAATGTCTTTCCTCCTTCCGTTAGTATTTAATGCACTGCTCACCCTCTCCTAGTTCACGAAGTACAGAACACAGAGGTCAGATGCTAATGGCATCTCAGAAGTGTTAGGAATTGTTAAAATATCATTTGCTATAGAAGCAAGAGGATGTGGATTCTTTAAGAAGAGAAGTGGATTACGTCCCTTACAAATATGCTGTGGTTTTGTACCAAAGATGAACACATTTACCTCTATGCAGTTATGCAGAAGCTGCCATAGTGTAGGTGGCAAGCTATTTCATTTCCAAGTCCTCCAATTTTCCCCTACAGTGCTACTAAACTTGTTGTTATTTATCTTATGAATGAGAAAAATAATGTTTAGAACTGGTAGTTGACCAGTCCAAGGTCATTTACTGTTAAAAGAGACTTCAACGCAAGGTGCCCTAATGACATCACAGTGAGCTATGCCTTCATTTATAACAAATCAGTCTGCAGAAATTTCTCTAGTGTGGTGTACTTCTTCCTAGAACTGTACGATTTAATTAATTCGATGCCAGTGTTCTGATGGAATATCATTCTAGCTGTTTCTATAGATTAGGATATGAAAGCTTTTGGTATTTTTTCCTCTTCTCACAGATTTTTTTTCTCTTTATATTGAATCTGACAAATTTCTTCCCTTGGTTTTTCCCAAATTCTACCTTTGCTTTTCATGATTAATTCAAAAAGGTAGAACTGACCCTGCTTTTCAAGTGCCCTGTGAACACATCCCTGTACCTATAACAAGGCTTTCTGCTTTTTCCCACACTGCCCTGGATGACCTGTCTATAGTTTTGGCTCCAGGCCATGTTTTCTTTTCTTTTCTTTTCTTTTCTTTTCTTTCACTCTGGTCAGTGCCTTAGTAGATAGATAAATAAAATCTGTTGTGATACTGTATAATTCAATAATAAAATCAAGAAAGTCTCAGAAAACCACAGGTGAGTACAGGTACGTGCGCTCACAGAGACGTGTGAAATGGATGAAATAGATCTTACTGTGAAGGAACAAGTGTCGTCTCTTCTTTGGCTTTTTAAGGTGATTTTGTTGAGCTAAAAAAATCCTACATTCATAGAAAAGCCCTGCCTAGGGTGTCAGGATCATCTATGATTATTAAAAGAAGGATTTTTAAAGATCTAATTTACTTTTTGTCAAGCACTGCTTGCTATTTGCATTCCACTCTGGCAGAACATTGAAATGAGACAAGCCTTTATCACCTTTGTGTCTGGTCACGTCCGCTCCCGTCCTCTCCCTAGTCTCTCTGTGCTAGAGCAGCTCTGCAATACCAGGCTGCAAACAGCAGCAAAATGGTTCAGGGGGGTGAAAATGGAGAAACAAATGGCAGAAAAAAAAATCTGGTTGGGCTTCTAATCACATGAAAATTATTTAATGAAAATAAATTTCTATCAGTAACAAGCGTCTCTTTCATAAAATCTTTTCTTTATAATTTCCTAAAAGGCAGACACTTGGCCTAAAACACCACATAGCTGTAATACTGGCAACCAGATGAGCACAGCTTGCAGGAGAAGAAAACACAATGGAAAATCACTGCTATTTTACAGGTCTTATGAAAATGAGGGAATCATACAACCTGCATGAAAATTCCAAATAGCATGCCTCCCTGAATCTGCCCACGGAGAAACACAGATAGATGCTCTCAGTTCTGAGGTTGATTCAAGAAACGTGTTTAGATTTTTATTTTAGTTTACTCAGACATAACTATGGGTTCATCTTGGCAAACAGATGTGTTGAAGGTGAACTTTATGTCTGTTCATTGGCAGAGAAAGAGGAATTGAGAATTCAAACTAATTTCCATTTTTATTATGTGGTATGACTTTTGCTTCTTTGTTCTCTCATAATCAACTTCAGTCCTCGTGAAAATACCCTAGCTGATCGTGTCTAACAGGGCCGGATTCTGTGCACTGAATGTAGAGTTGTTTATGAGTGTTATATCCACACGTGCACCTGACAGGCTTTCTCTCAGCGGAGCACCAAATTGGATTTTTCAAGAGCGGGGGAAGCTACAAGCTCCTTCCAATAAAGTAAATATGATTCCACTTGTATATGGCTGAATTTTTAAACTAAATTAAAAGTGAATCTTTGGGTCATGAGGCGTAAGGAAACAGCTTCTACAGCTTTGTTGCAGAAATCTCTGCACCAAGCTCCCATTCCTTAGTGATAAGGGCCACTTTTGCATACCTCCTTATCTACCTTCGTCAACGGAACCATTTTTCATTCTCTCCTTGTGCTCACAGAGGCAACTACTGTGAGATGTGTGTCCTGTAGGCACAACTTCAGTGAGGTTTGTTTAACAGCACCAGGAGGAAGAGAGCAGGAAGGCACAGTGACTCTCCCTTTCTCTCTTGATGTCCCAAAAGTGAAAGTGTGTCCCTCTGTGACTGTTTTGATCACAGCCTTCCACCATGGTCCTCATTCTAGTGGTTCAGCAGGACTGTATTTTCCTGGTGTTCTTTTGGCCTTTAGTGGGGCCATGTTTCTCTTACTATGATAGTTGGGTGTTGTATCAACTCTGATTTGACCTCTTTTTCACTATGTATGTTATTTCACTTTTCTTTATGCTGTAATGGAACACACTGACTAAAGCAATTTAAGAGATAGAGTTTAATTTTACTCACAGTTCTAGGTTCCAGTCCAGTGAGGCATGGAAGTCATCTCAGCAATCCCTTGAGGTAGACAGTCACATTGAATTCACAAACAAGAAAGAGACAGGGATGAGTGTTTGCACTCAGATAACTTTCTCTTTCATATTTCGTCCAGATCCACAGCCCACGGGATAGCGCATCCACATTTACAATGAATATTTTTCTTACCTAATTCTAGTCAAGATCATTCCTCATAGACATGTCCAGAATCTATCCTAACCTAGTGACTTCCAGACACTAAGTCTTCTAGGTAATCGTAGGCTCTATTGTTCAATAGCCAGTCTTAGCCAATACAACTACCAAGCCCTTTTATGTGAATCATCTATGATAAATGATGTTCTTCTAGAACATTTTTACGAGAACACAAATCCCTCCCCGCCTTCTTTTTCTCTCCTCTCTCCTCTTCTCCTTTCCTTTTTATATGAGGCCTGTTCTTGTGCTGTTGCCTGATGCTTATCTGAAACTCATGGGGTCCAGACTTCTCTTGAACTCATGGTCTTCCTGCTTTTAGACTCATAATGGCTAGAGTTACAAACAAGTGCTACCTTGCCTGGCTTCAGCTTTTCTTCTAAGAAGTTACTTTCGTAAAATAATCTACTGGATAGTTACAGATTGGTTCCAAGTGACTTTCACCACAAAAATCATGATGACCAAGGCTGTCTAACTGCCTTCTCCTTAATATCCATCGCAAAGAGAGAAAGCCGTGACAGAGATGATAACACTTATCATCTGAATAAACTAAAGAATGTGCTAGACTAAATAGGCATGATTTCAGGTTGGTGAAGAGCATGGAGAGCAGATTTATGATTCTCCTGACTGTGGCATACTGAACTCAAGGAGTAAGAAACAGTCAAGATCCAGCATAACCATCTTCTAGTTAACAGATCAAGAAAGACTGATTTAAGATATACAGTCCAAGGACAGACTACCTAAGATATCTTTTTGTCATGTGAATAAGTAAGTTTTCAAAAAATATTTGGAATGTGTCAGGTAAATAAAAAGATCTCAAAGGCTTCATATTGGCCAAAGGAGGTCATTTGGGGTCAAAATGTACAATGATACATATTTAGAAATCATTGACTAAATGAGAATCTCTGAGTTCACATGAAATTAGAAAGACAGAGAGGAAAACAAAGAGAAAAAATAAATAAATTAATAAAGAAAGAAAGAAAAAATAAATTAATCTTTCCTTATAGTAAAACACAAACTGATCATAGACTAGACATAATAAACTATAGCAAATATAATAGAGATGATAGGTAGTAACCTATAATAGATAATCAGTGGATTTTTCACTCCTGTGGGGTGAAAATTTGATGAATAGGTAAATATTTAATAATCTTAAAATCTCACTCACTCCATTTGGTTGAGACCTGATAGGCCAAGATCAAAGGGAAGGGGAGGAAGACCTCCCCTATCAGTGAACTTGGAGAAGGGCATAGGAGATGAGGGAGGAAGGATGGGTTGGGAAGGGATGAGGGAGGGGGGCTACTACAGCTGGGATACAAAGGGAATAAACTGTAAATATTTAAAAAGTGAAAAATAACAATGTCACCAGGACAAAACCTTTTAAATACCCTTCAAACTATGGAGACTATGTTACATCGAGACACATCACTTTGATACAAGGATGAATTGAAGTTGAGAAAAAATTTTAAGAGGATGAAAAAGAATGGAAATAGTGCTGTGGCACCCCTCTCCTTTCACTTTCTCCTGAAAGTCTAAGAAAATGACTATCGCATAGATGATGGCTTTCCTAATCCAGAAGGAAAGTAATGCCCTTATCATGAAAGACAAAATTAAATAGATAGATAGATAGATAGATAGATAGATAGATAGATAGATAGATAGAGACTGAGACCCCCACAGCCTCATTTAGTTCAGTTGTCTCTCTTTCTTTGTTCAACTTAATCTAAACGTGTTTAAGCTTTGCCTCTTTTTTGATTCTTCACTTATAGTATCACATAAAACTTAAATTAAGTACATTTCTATGTTTTATTTCTTCTCATTTATTTTAGGTCTATTGTATTGTGAAGCCTACCCACTCCCACCTCCAAAAACTCTCTAACAGGAGAAATAGAAACCTTTGCACTCCCTTTTCCTTTGTTTCCCTAGTTAAAGGACCAAAGTTAAAATCGCTGCTGTAGAAATGAAACCAAGATGCTACTATGTGCTTACTGATCGAGAGTGCAGATAAAGAGTGCACACAATTTGGTGACACCGTTGCCACAAATCAATGAAAGATTCTTCTATATCCCAGGGTTGTTGGTGTGAAGATAGCAGCCACATGTTCATTTTGCTCACCCAACAAAAACTTCAGTTTCATATTTTGGAAAGCAAGAATGGTATGAAGTGAAACAGAGACTTAAGACTTTTGGCATTGCAAAGAGCAGTGCTTAACGCAAGAGAGGAAATATTAAGGCTTTGAAAAGAATGTCACTAGAAGACAGTGCTTGGCAGACAACAATGAAGAAGAGTACAATATAAAGTTCAGTAGACTAGGGGCCTGACAAAAACTCCAGGTCTCCTGCTCCTTTCAATATAATCTCTTTTTGTTATGGATATTAATATTCGAGATCGTCTTTTTTTAATATATTATAACTGACTTACTTTATTAAATATAAAGAATTTATTAAATATTTCTTTATCTTAATTTCATCTATTTCACTAAATTTGTTCTAGTACCATCTACTTTTTGAAATGTTAGATGCTCACTTTTAAATTTGCTCATAATTTATTATTACTCAGTCAGTAGTCCTTCATTTATATCTAGATCTCAATGTTTGTTGAGATCACTCTTTATATCAGGGTTGTTAGTATCTGTCAAAAAAATGCATTGTGTTTCTTCTTTTTTCTTCTTTAGTTGCTTTAAAATATAATACATTATTTATATAGTGTGGGTGTCTGTTATATGCTTCATCTTACCACAAAAATTTCAGAATGTTTGAATTTGGATTCAAATCTATGAAAAAAGTGTTTTAGATAACAGATAGAGGAAGTATTCTCTTTCAGATATTTAAAGGAAATAGTGACATATTTTTTCCCATAGCAGCCTCCATAGTACCCTCTGTTCATAGTACAGCATAGTACCTAATGCTGTAAAAGTTCATCATCAGGGCCAAATTCCCAGTCAGCTCAAGCTGTATTTCTATTTCCTACAACCAGCCAATGTGACATGGCCAGCATGTCTTCTCATCTAGTTATGGGACACAAATAAAGACAATGCCAGTAGCCTGTATTGCTTCGGTGCCTCAGGGTCCTCTCGAAGGACCTACCAGTCAGGAGGTCGCATTGCGGTTCTTTCTCATAAGAGGTTCTCTTTCATATGAGGGTCCTAGCTTCTTCAGTTCTTTAGTTCTCTGTGTTTAACATGGAATACACATGAAAGGTAGGACACTGGAAGTGGGTCAATGGCAGGAAGGGAATGCATTTAGGGAGAGGGCATAGTAGGATTGAGGGTTGCTACTGAAGACAAGGGGTTCAAGCCGGTAGTGAAATGGTGAGGAGGAAGAAATGAAGGACCTGGGAAACGCTTAATTCAGCTCACATGTGCATGAAGAACCTGCTTTGAAACATGATCAAGTTAAAACATTTAATAAGAGGAAATAAAAGAACACACACTGTGTGGAATAACAGGAGGGGAATACCAGGCACTAAAGGCTTAATTGGGAAGAGGCAGAGCAGAGAAGGTAAGGAGGAGTAAGGGATGTCTTAATTAAAACTGAGGGCATATGAAAAAGCCTTATGAACCGCTACCTGTTTGTAAGCTAATTAAAAATGTATTAAAGATTTTAAATCAAAGCACTCCACATTATGAATCAGGTTGTTCTCTGAAGACATGCATTATTAAACGGAAACATTTTTAAGCTAAGGCTCTCATTCCCTTTAGCAAGTGCTGTCCCCTTACAGAAAGTTAAACTAAAAAGACGTCAAATGTTTCCTATAAGCAAGTATAAGCAAGTAGTTACACCTTTTTCTGAGTGTGCTTCAGCCTGCCTTTGTTGACCTCTGACTTGCTGAGATAGCTAGCCATAGAACCTTAAAGCAAAAGTTGTGGCTACATAAGTACTTGCCAAGCGCTCTGATTATTTTTCTTGATTGCAACAACGTGGCCTAACCATATCAACTTTATTTTCATACTATTATATCATTTCATTAATTAAATTTTATACTCAGTATTTTAATATCTATTTAAGACTGTGAAGGCAACATAATTGCAAAGAATTGTATGCATATTCTATGGGATCCTTTCTTTCCTATGAAGATTTCACTTCACAAAGTGTTATTAAGGCTCTATGCAAATTTTGACATTGGTTTCCAGCCAGATCTATACCATGCAGTAGTCAAGGCATTTCCTCAACTTATTATAGCAGACTTTCTTGCTCTTCCTTCACATGTGTATTAGTTCTTCCAAAGTTCCGTTTCCTTACCCGACTTTAGTTTTATTCTGTATGGCCAACCCCAGCAAGTAGAAAAGCCAGAATTAGATTTCAGACTTTCCCAACTGTCAGTTTTGTACTCAAACAAACTAGTCATTGCTGTCCCTCAGAAAGAAAGCTGCCTCTCACATATAAAGAAGCCTCGTCTTGGAAGGTTCTGTATCTCCAAAGGTTGTTTTGAAATGTTGATGTACCATATAAGTAAAAAAACTCTCCAAGCAGATTAAATGCATATATAAATATATAATAGCCCACTGACTCCAGTTGGCAGAGTTATAGCTTTAGGATAAGAGGCAAAACACTTCCCAAAGAAGTTGGAGACTCTTTTTTGTCTTGCTGCCAAGTCCTCCCCAGTGACTCACTTGCTGACTAATGCATATGCTTGTATTGTAAGATTTCAGGCAATGGTCTTCACTGAGGCTGGGTGTGAGCTGTGCTAGGGAGGCCTCTCTGAATTCCTGGCCTGTACAGGTTTTTGTCCTTTACTTCCTTTCCAAGGTCTTTCTTTTTCTATGTTCATGACCATTAGCAAAATGGATGTCCCAAAGCCCTTAATTCATATTCAATAACATTGAATATAAGACATATTTCATAATTTTTACTGTTGCAATATACACAAACAATATTCTTTAAAAATAAGGAAACAGATATAAAATATTCACATTTGTTTTAATATTTTTATTCAAAATGCTTACCACAGATCTCTTTTTATTTTAATAATCAGCATAATGTTAACCTTTGCCCCATCTGTATTAATGAAACATTAGAACTCTAAAATTTTCTTCTGATCCTTCCTAATGACCTACAACATCTGTCAAGCCATTTTTTTTACCTTCTATTGTAGCAACTTTCACTATCATTGCCACTCACTACTGCAAACTTTTCCATTATATAAAATATAATTTATTTATTATACTGATTATGAACAGTTTTGTTTAAAAGCATTAAAGCAAAATTTCTGGGGAAATGAACATGTCTGTACATGATTTTTGTCACAAACCTTAATCTTTATTATAAATTTAAGTATGAGCAGATTGAGCATGTACATGTTTAGCTTTTGATGGTACTGCCAATTCTTTGTTAAATGATAGTTATTAGATTAATTTTACTATTGAATTGGCTTACTATTGAATTAATTAATTGACTTAATTCGTATAATTTTGATCTATCTGTCTGATTCACACCTTTATTAATGGTATCTTCAGTTGAGGCTAGGAGCAGCAAGATGACTCAGCACTTGCCGCTCAGGCCTTAATGGCCTGAGTTAGGCCCTCCTAAACTACTTGAGGACAGATGGAGATGAACAACACAGTAAAACTTCCTGGCGTCCACACATGCACTGTGCTATGTGTGCCATACAAATCGTGGGTGTCCACACATGCACACACTAAATAAAAACTTAAAATACTGCTGTTTCTTCTACGGGAAAACACCAAGTGGTGGATGATACCGCTGCAATGGGAGGACTCAGAGGACCCCCAGGGGCCCAGGATTAGGAGGAGTAGGCCTCGCTTTAGGGAGCATGGGGGGGGGACCCAGGGTCTCCATAAGGTAAAGCTGAAGACAAGGAGTGGATCCCTGTCATCAAGCTGAGCCACCTGCCTCTTTAAGGACATGAAGATAACCTCGGAGGAGGAGATATTCCTGCTTTCCCTGCCCATTAAGGAATCTGAGACTGACTTTTTCCTGGGTACATCCCTAAAGGATGAGGTTCTAAAGATAATGCCAGTGCAGAAGCAGACACAGGCTGGCTAGTGGACCAGATTCAAGGCTTTTGTCACTACTGGGGACAACAATAGTCACGTTAGTCTTGGTGTTAAGTGCTCCAAGGAGGAAGCCACTGCCATCCTGGCAGCCATCATTTTGGCCAAGCTTTCTATCATCTCTGTGTGGAGAGGCTACTGGGGGGACAAGATTGGCAAGCCCCACACTGTTCCATTCAAGGTGACAGGCGGCTGGAGCTCTGTTTGGGGTCATCTCCTCCCTGCACACAAGGCACAAGCATAGCCTCTGCTCCTGTGCCCCAAAAGCTACTGATGACGGCCGGTATTGATGACTGCTGCACATCGGCCAGGGCCTGCACTGCCACCCTGGGCAACTTTACCAAGGCCACCTTTGATGCCATCTCCAAGACCTACAGAGCTACCTGACCCCGACCTCTGGAAAGAGATTGTGTTTACCAAGGCTCCTTATCAGGAATTTACTGATCATCTTGTGAAAAGCCACATCAGAGTCTCTGTTCAGAGGACTTAGGCTCCAGCTGTGGCTACCATATAATGGTTTTTATACGAGAAAAATAAAGTAAATTAAGTCTGTTACAAAAATTAAAATACTAAAAAAATACAGTTGAAGTCACTCTTCTGCAGATACAACATTGTCGTTTTGGGTGGCTTAAGTCTATACTGAGCTGAGGAAAATAAATCTGACCATGTTTTCATAGCCTATGAAACATTGCTAATTGATTTGTTTAAACAACTGTTAATATTTGTTCAAATATTAGTTATTATTTTTTCCTTTTTAATTTAGGTTTTTATTTCGTTTTTTAAAAACAATTCCATACTATTTATTTTTTTCTATTAGGACAGATCAAGACATAAGCTAAATAGAGAAATGACACTTATAGTTATTTTTTGATTAATTCTTTGATATTTTCTATATATCTTGCTGATGACTACAGAAAACATATATGTGGATGAATATTGTATCTATGTATATATTAACAAAAAGAAATATTACATTATAAAATATTCCATAATCAATAATTTAATTGTCTTGCAATGGTTAACCATTCTACTTCCTGTTCCTGGATCAATTTCATTTCTTTATTGATTTTTTGTTTGTTTGTTTTTCAAGACAGAGTTTCTCTGTGTGGCCTTGGCTGTTCTGGACTTGCTTTTCAGACCAGACTGGCCTCGAACTCACAAAGATACACCTGCTTCTGTCTCCCCAGGTACTGGGATTACAGGTGTGTGCCACTGTGCCCAGCAAGATTGTATTCTTTTTTTATTTAAACTTATTTTTTTTAACTAACTCACTTTACATCCTGATTGTAGCCCCCTTAGTCTCCTTCCTATCCCACCCTTCCTCCCATTTCCCCTCTATCCCACTCCCCTGGTCCTCAGAGCTGGGAAACATTTTAATTACAATATTTCTCCAGCTCTTTCCTCTCTCCAAACTCTCCAATATCTTTCTCCCCATACTCCTTTAAATTCATGGCGTCTTCCTTCAACAATTGCTATTGCATGTTTTCTTGAATGAATTAATTCATTTCTGAACGAAACAGCACTGGGGATCTAAGTCCACAGCTTCCAAACACTGCTAACAGAAATAGCATGGTTAAGAATACTATGGTGAATTGAATTTATATAAAAATTAGGTGACAATAAAAATATGTTTACAGCAGTGATAATCTCATGGGACAAATTATTGAGGATGGAGAAAAGAAAAATTTACTTTTTAAATACTTGTTGATTATTTTTTTCTGTAAAAGCACAGTATGTTTAGATTTAAAGTTCATACTAACTTCATAAAAGTAATTTTTGTAGGGTGAATTTTTAAAATAAATTCCACCATTGTGTGTTCTGGGAATGGGTAGTTCTGCTCTGATAAGGTAGTCCTCTTACGTCTCCAATGGACACATGAAATGACCCGGTGAACATGAACGAGGAAACAGCTAAGACTCCGACCACAGGTACCCCTATCAAGAATGCATGTAAAATTAAACTCATTGAGTTTTAATTCATAAAAACTATTTTAGAATACATATTCCTCCTTAAGGTAATTAACTCCATGAAACTTGAAAGAATAAATACCCACTTCAAGGTACAGTTTGTAGCCAAAGAGATGGTTAATTCACCTGGCTGGATTTTGCTCTAATGACTGAAAAATGACCAACAAAGTACTTAGGATTTCCAGACAAGAAAAACTTCACAACTGAGTTCATATCAATGCTGTTAAATTTTGCTATTATTAACATTTCAGTGATGATGTTGATGATTTGATTTTTTTGAGATAGAGTTTCTCTATGCAGCCTTGGCTATCCTGGACTTACTTTGTAGACCAGACAGGCCACAAACTCACAGCGATCTGCCTTCCTCTGCCTTCCTGAGTGCTGGGATTAAAGGTGAAAATCATCACACCAAGCTCAATACTATTTTATATGTCTTTTAAATTTTTTCCATCTAATCACCTTTGATATAATGTTTCAACCTGTGAAAATTTAAGCTAAAGCCATTTATTTTGATGCTGTATAATTCAACTAGACAAATATTGTCTGTAAAACTGTATTGAAATCTTTCCAGGACCTATAAAGGTATATATGGCTTTTATTTCCTTAACTTCCAGAATTTCAGTTAGAAACCACTACCATTTGTGCTGAACGCTAATGTCAAACTGGATGTTTGCACGAAAGCTTGTATGTTCTCACACTGCTTTCTGAAACAAGTAATAATCAGTCTGTCATCAATGTCATGCTGCAATCAGGCTTTGACAGGGTTGGCAAATAACTTGAAAAGAACTACTCATTCCTGAACACTGCCGATCAAAACCAGACCTGAACAAAAACTCCAAGTCTGCTAAATGTCAGCTGTGCAGGCTTAAGGACATGCTATGCATAGTCGCTCTCTCTTTCTGTCTCAAAGGTTTTCTCCACTACAGTTCTAGCAATGAAAGGCAATTATCAGCTACCTGAAGTGCCCCCTGGTTGGGAGTGCTACTTGCGCTATCCCTGAAGACCATAAGAAGCACTGAGCACCCACGCATGCTTCCTGGGGTTTGTTCTCTCAGCGCACAGGCTAGCACGGGAAGGACCTCTTACCTATTCATGCAGCCTTTCTGTGGAGGAGGATGAGGACACAAGGTGCTGACATTTTCCTCTCCTGCTCGTCTCCGTCCTTCTGATGATAAAAAAAAAATGCTGCACATGTTCATCTGTAGATATTATAAACTTTAGGAAACCAGTTAGAGATGCATTTAATACTTTGAGAAGAAAGTTCTTCTTTTTTTAAGTATCAAATATTAACAGTTATGATCAAAGTATCAGTCTACTTTTGAAGTTTATATTTTTATAAATATCTGGACATTCATTTTAAATATAGACCTAATTATTCTTGATATATGCCTAAGACTAAAGTCACACCAAATCCATGCATGAAGCTGGGAAGTGAGCAGCGAGTCCCATCCCTAACAAAGAAGCTACTGGCAATTGAAGGGGCTGGGAAAAGAATAGGCTGTGTTGTTAAAAATGTATTTCTGGGATATATGCCATGTTTCAATGGAAGGCCACACCTCCAAGAATTGGACCTGGTAGGTTTAAAGCAAAAGAAGACACAAAGTTGGGTGGGAGGGGAAGGTGACATGGATGGGAAGGAGCTGGAGGGTAAAAAGTGAAAATAATCAAAACACATTGTATGAAATCTTAGTTCATGTCTAGGACATAAAAACAGATCTGAGTACAGATTATATTAATTGTTGATTTTTTTGTCTTAGCATAAGAGAATAATTTAATTCATAACTTATTGTCATATGATTTAGAAGAAACCTTGACCATCGGCTGTATAGGAGCATAAGTCAGTTAGTGCAAATATATCAATGCAATAAAAACAAATGTCATATCAGCATAAAGTCCACATTCCAACAATAAAGAGGACATAAAACACATTGAAGAACCCAGTTAATGTCACTGAAACTTTTTGAGGCTACAGGCCAAATAATATTAAAATAAATGTTCAATAAAGTACTCACCTTATAAATATATGCTGAACAGTACACAGTGGACTATTTTGGATATGAGAGCTAAGCATAGTATAGCAGAATTAATTTCTGTTTCTGAGTTTATGATCTGGTTAGGGAGAAGATGGTCATGTATATAAACACTGTAGTGGTTTGAACAAAAATGACCCCCATAGGCTCATATATTTGAATGCTTGATCACTAGGAAGGAGCACTCTTTGAAAGCATGAGGAAATGTGTCTTTGTGGGGCTAAATGAGGACTTGTTGAAGGAATGTGTCACTGGGGGTGGACTTTGAGGTCTCAAAAAATATGTGCTGGTCAGAGTCTCTCGGGCCTGCTGCCTGTAGAGCCAGATGTAGAACTTCCATCTACTTCTTCAGCACCACATTAACCTGCATGCTGCCATAGCCCATACCATGATGACAATGGACTAAATCTCTGACACTGCAAGCAAGCACCATTAAAATGCCTTTTTAACGCATTGCCATGGTCATGACGTCTCTTCATAGCAATAGAACACCAACTAAGACACATAACATTAACTCTGTGAAAGCTCACAGTGAATACATCAAAATCTGGGATACAACAAATATCCACATTATTTAGGGACATTTAATTATCCTTCAAGTTTTCCAGTATTCTCTGACCATCTTTCACAATTGTACAAATCCCAGGTAAGCAGCTAGAGAGCATTTCTTTGCTCTACTTGTAAGTCTAGGCTGTTGCCATCACTCAATTTTGCCTGTCTAGTGTTGTCCATCAATTGTACATTCTGTTATTGGTTGTCTTTACCGTGCCTATTCTGTCTAGTAAATTAACCAATTTTGCCTCAAAATTAAGAGAACATACACATACTTCTTTCCTACAACAGCTTACTTGAGATAGTATATGGTTTAGCAAGCTAAACAGAAGGCTTAATGATTTCATTAAGGCGTAAATATGCAGAAAAGAAAGTTAAGGCTGACTTTAAGGTAGCACACCTCTGACAATGTAGTGCCTACTCTCTGTGTATTCCAAGATGCTTCTGTCTTCTGTAATCTAACATCTATCTCTCACAAACTACTAAATCTTTTCTCTGGTTTCTTCACTGTAAATCTCCAAAACAGTAAATATGGCAACTTCTAAGAAGCATGGTGCTACTCAGAGAGAAACCAGACATACATAATTGATAGATACATTTAAGCCTGACTCAAATCAAACCCACCAGAGGATCAGCTCTGGGCCTTTGGATTTGTAACTCTAAAGCACTGGAGAGAAAAACAAAGAATAATTCAATAGCTAGACTACACAGACCCTGACATAAGTAAAAGTTTTTTATATGAATCTTTATGGTTCAAATGATAAAGCCTAATGAATGTTTGTTAATTTTTGCTTCAAAATTCACTAAGATGATTTTATTTTTGATAAACATTATTCACATAGACTCTAAATCCACCAGCATAGTTGAATGTTTGAATGGTCAGTACTTATCTGTACCTGGTGAATAACCTGAACTAATTCACACTCCACAAAGACTAATACTTTCTGTGGAAAAGTTTTTAATTATAGTTGTTAGAGACAATTTTATCAAAGAAAATTTTATAATTTATATTGCTAAAACACTCAAGTTAGCCACATTTGTTTTTCATTCAATAAAAAAAAAACCTACAGATAAGGACATTGCAGCCAGCCCTGACAACACCTGATAGGCTAGGGTCAGATGGAACAGGAGGAAGACCTCCCCTATCAGTGGACTTGGAATGGGGCAGGGAGGAGATGAGGGAAGGAGGATGGGATTGGGAGGGAAAGCAGAAGGGGGCTGTTGCTGAGATACAAGTGAATGACCTGTGATTAAAATAATAATAAAAAAAGAAATCTCTGCAGTTTCTGATATGTCATGTGGAAGTCTGCAAGTTATCCTTTCCTGCTGAAGTTAATATTGCTTATCTTTTCATAATAATATCCCCTAAATAAATGAACTTAGAATTAAAGCAACTCTTCTTTGTGGAAAACAAAGTGACAATTGTATTTCAAACATCTTAAACAAGACATGGAAAAGCATACTCTAAAATGTAAAATATAAGTCATTTTGGATATCGTGCCATTTCAAACAGCTCAGTGAGCTTTCTAAACTCTTTAGAGATAACCAGCTGTTTTAGGAGACTCAGAAGCAATTAGGCACAGAATCAAGGCACAGAATTGTCATTCTGTGGCAATCTGCTGGAGACCTCCTGGATGCACATCATTCCTCTCGGTCATTTTCTCAGAAAATATTTGTTGAGTATCTGAGAAGATGCTGTCCTGGAAGCCAGTGATAATGATGAACTAGAAAGACAAGCATTGACCTTTAAAGATTCTACATAATAACAAAACAGAAAATAATAGCCATGGACACAGATTAGTTAATTAATCCATTAATTGTACATTGTATTCTGTGAAACAAAGAAGATAAAGTTTTATGCTTATGTATATAGAAATGTAAATATTCTTTTTATAACTTATTTACTTTTTATTTAATTTTTTGAAATACACTTTACATATAACATTTTCTTTTTCTCCCATCAAACTCCACAATATATGCCCCCACAATCTCCTTAAAATATGTGACCTCTTTTTTTTTTTACTAATTGTTATTGCATATATATGTAAATATATATGTGTTCCTAAATCTAACCTATTTAGTTCATAATGCTGATTCTGGCACTGGAAAACCAATAGTGCCTCTTACCTAGGGAGGGCCACTTCTCCCATTGCCAGCTTTCCTATTCTCAGTCTAGTTTGGCATATTCATTTGGTGCCACTCTTTTTCAGCTCACATTTGGGTATTCAGGTGGGTGAGACATTCCGGGTACAACTTCTGATATTACTAGGGAAACAATCTCACAGCAAATGTACAGATCTTCAGGTTCTTACAATATTTCTGCTCCCTTTTCTACAAGTTCTTACATATATAATATTATTTAACCAATGTTTTGCCCATTACTCTCTTATCCCCTTCTCCAACCCACCAAACATTTTCACCATTCCAAGTCTCCCACCTCCTTCTATGTGTTTTCTTTTTTTTTTTTCTTGAGGGCTATTAATGTTTATATTTTTTTCTTATGATCTAAACATTTATGACAAAAGTACATTCTTTGAAGTTTTGAATATAATATGATTTTTCTTTTTTTTTTTTCAATGCAGTTTATTCAGGAACCTTGAACAATCATCTGACCCTGGGGAAAGCCAGCCCACAGCTTAAATAGCCTCTGGGTAGCCAACCTCAGCGTGCCACGTGGGCAATGCAGATAGGTCCACATACATGGAAGCAAGCCAGATCCTCGGCCTTAGCCAAATGTGGAGTTGTTCGTGACAGAGAGCACTCACCATCGGGAAGGTGGAAGGCGGAAACCAGGTCCTTCTTTAAGGCGCGGCATTACGCAGCTCTCTACAGTTCACCCTTTTTGTTTTAGACACATCAGGCAAGAGTAGAGGTCTGATCTCTGATATTAGAAATAAATTGGGACTTTGTGTTTTCTATGTAGAGTTGCCTGCATGAGTTTGAAGTTATTTGCTTGAGTGGGACAATATACCACTGGCTACATGACTGAAAAAATATGACTCCATTCTGCAACTTTTAAATATTTACAGCTCCTGGGCTGGAGCGATGACTCTAAAGGCTAGGCTCACAACCATAAATACATATTTACAGCTCCTATGAGAAGGGTGGGGTCTTATGAGTATTTGCCCCACCCATGATGGAATCTGATCCAGCCCATCTTGTACAGGTCTTATACCAGTCACCTTTCCTTCTCTTAGTTTATGGGTGCATCAATCACGCCATGGAACAAAGACATCAATTGATAACATTCATTCTCACCCTTGAGCTTTTATATTCTCCCACCTTCCTTCTGCCATGCAACCAACCCACAGTGTTCCCTAAGCTTTGTTGGTGTGTAGTATTGATGTACCATTTAGGATAAAGCATTCACAAGTTACCTAATCTTAGAAAACTTACCAGTTATTAAGCTCTGTATTAAAAATCACCCACTACAGACAGATGCTTCTCTGAGTGAAACTAGCAACAGGACTGACTAATGGGTAGAAACATAATATTTAGAGATCATTGTGTAAACATGCCCATTTACTGAAAACAAACAAAACAAATAAAAACCAAAATAGAACAAAACTCAGTGCATTCACTCAGAGACTGTGTCTTTCAGGCTACATTTACAGTCAGATGAAAGGGTTCCTTCTGTGAAGTGGGTCTGAGACCATCCAGAAAGTCGATGGCTACTTCTATAACTATCATGCTGCAATTACGCCCGTCAGCACATTTTGCCTGGTAGGTGTATTACACTTGTCAGCTTATGCAAAATGTCTCAACTTCAGAAAGAAACTGCCCACCAAAATGACAAGATACAATATTTTACAACTACATTATTGAAAATTCCCAAGTTTTATAGCATCCAACAAGAAGAAAAAAGTAAAGGATATTTTAAGTTTGAGTATACAAGGATGTATCGGCATGCAAAGTAATATGGCAAAATCTTTCCAATGTATGGAAATAACATTTCACTCAATTTAGAAATGGGACTATTGTTTATTAGTCTATGCTTTAAAAAGTTATTACACAAGAAGGTATAAATCATAACTCTAAAGCCTTTAAATTAAAGTCAGTTTCATAAATTATACTATAAATACAAAGTAGAAGTCACTATAGCTATTATTCAGAATAAAAACAGTAT
Organism: Meriones unguiculatus; assembly: GCF_030254825.1. Classification (NCBI taxonomy): domain Eukaryota; kingdom Metazoa; phylum Chordata; class Mammalia; order Rodentia; family Muridae; genus Meriones; species Meriones unguiculatus. Next base: position 79,639,938 of record NC_083364.1, read on the forward strand.
TTTTGTCTCATAATAATATGATCCTATCAATAAAACAGCATTAATTTAAAAACAGTTGACTATGGGGTTTGTGTAAAATATTTAAATATTTTGTTTGTATATATTTCAAATAACCTTTGAGAGTTCAGAAGGAAGAGATATTTTCCAATGGACATCATTTTAGCTCTTTTACAATTTATAATTATGTAAATATACTCTTTTAATATTTAATTTTAATAACTTGTTAATATATTCATATTTAATATTTTAAGATACACCTTTTGGTAAAGATAAAATTCCCAGTTGAATCTATTATAAGATCCTCATTACTACCTTTATAATCTGTAGGCTTTAGTAGGAGAGTCCTTGAAATATTCATTGATTATGTCAGATTCAACTATAAAAAATATATATCAGAATGTAATGGCTTCAAGGTATTATGCTCTTGAGATATACAATTAAAATAAAAATCTGTACCCAATAGAGGAATCAGATATTTTCATATTAAAGATAAGCTGTGATTAATTCCATTACTAGAACAAAAATCTAATATATTTAAAAATTATTTCAGCATTCTAAAGAAATATTCGGGTTTACAAAATGAATAAAAAGCTTCAAGCATCTTATTTGTAAACTCTAACTTATTTAAATCCCTAAAATATTAGTGAGTACAGACTTTATCATTGGCACATATCAGATAAAACTATTTTAACAGATTTTTGCAAGAGAATCCCCAAATTTACCTCCATTAAACCCTTACTTAGTGTTTATTTACACTGTATCTATTTATTGCATTAAATCTTCCTTGCCATGGAAATTTGACATTTATCTGATAAATTATAAAGAATGATCTAAAAAAAAAGAATGATCTCTAGATCATCATATTACCATCAGCTCAGTAACTTTCCACAAGTCACAGGGTGGTGGGCAGTGGATGGGGAAGGTAGAGGTTGGGAGGAGAGGAGAAAGTAAGAAAGGAGAGGGAAGAGAAGGGAAGAGAGGGCAAGGGGGAAGAGAAAAGGGAGGGGAAGAGCACAGAATGAATGGAGGAAAGGAAGGGAAGAAAAAAGTAGAGAAAGAGCTTAAGGAAGGAGAAAAAAGGATGGAGGAAAGACAAGAAGCAAGCAAAGGGAATAGAGAAAACAGAGAAACCAAGAAAGGAAAGAAAGAAAGAAAGAAAGAAAGAAAGAAAGAAAGAAAGAAAGAAAGAAAGAAAGAAAGAAAGAAAGAAAGAAAGAAAGAAAGAAAGAAAGTCCAGTAATGGCCTTTCCTGTTATCTGCTACTTCATCAGCTAATGATGTCATTGGCTGGTTTTTAGTGAACAATGCATACTTTTGTTAGAGTTGTTCAGGTATGCATCAGCCTAAAATGGATACAAAAGTAAAATACTCCCCCAAACAAAAGGAAGAAAATCAAACATAAAGTTCCAAGCTAGAAATGCAGAGTTGGAGGTCTGCAAGGCACAGAGTGGACAAAAGCACTGACGTGTTATCAGACACGTTTGTACTTCTCTTTGTCTTCAGAGTCCACCTAGAATCTGGAGAGCTTCCAGCTTCCCTGTGGACTGGAAGGTGGGGATGCAAACTACATAAATGCTGCTCTGGGTGCAGGGCCAGAGGAACAGCTCCTCCAAGAAGGCCTTCTGAACCTGATAGTGTTTTCTTCATGCTCACTTACTTTACTTTTATCAGAAAGAAAATTTCCCTAATTTCTGTTATCTGATTTCAGTTAAACTCTTATTTCTGTCCAAGGAAAGACACTTATCTCAGTAGAGGCATAGGTGATTTTAAGAAGTTTTCCATTTCAGAACTGACATTACAGTCCCATGTAGAGGGTTTGTTTTCTGCACTTGAAAAAGCAAAATTATATCTGTCATTTCAGATTCACTAGATCAGACAAAAATTTTCTCATAGAATCTGACAATGAAATTTGCATACTTTTAGCCCACACGTGATAAGCTGACAATTTCATTCATCTCCCACAAATGCTTGTAGTAGCAGTGGAGACAATTAATTTTCCTACTGTCAAGTATTTGTTAGAAGGAGACCATGCAGCTTTTTCCCTTGCGCACAGCCTCCGCCCCCTCCCCACTCCCATTCAGGGTTGACTACAGAGATATACTGTATTCCCCTGATAGAAAGTAAAAGGCAGTCATTTATAAGCCTTCTCTCTTTCATTATGCCAGGGATAAAAACCAGCTTTGGCTAATTCTGGTAATGATGTTATCTTACTCTCAAAACAGGGAAAATGATGGGAAGAGAGGAGGCAGGAGTTCCGTGAAGCATCCCCTGATTATTGTTGCCAGGGTAACTGCTACTTGGCATCCTGCAAGCAGTCATCCTCTGTCACACTTGGGGTATAATTCGCAGACATGCAACACATTTGAGTGCATCTCAAAGAAATAAGGGGAGACCAAGAATTCATGTGAATAAATGAGATAATTTAAATAGACACAAGAAAAACTGCATCGCTAATACTAATACCTAGAAAGAGAGAGATGGGCATAAAATGAATATATTTCTTACAATATTAGTGTCATTACTGTGCTTCGTATTACACAAATTAGTCCCTACTAGATCCCAATAATTGTCCACCCATCTGCCTACTTTTACACAGATCCCTTCTAACTTTAATAATAATCCTTTATAATGACTTTAGACTAAGTTGTACTTAAAGCAAACGTTCAAATGACAATTACCTTTCACAATCCTTAAGATCAAAAAGGATATTTTACAATACTTCATTTATGTCAGCCTGACTGACTTAGAACTCAGCCTGGCTTATTTAATTACTCAAACAATCAATGACAAAACAGCCATGAGCCCTGAAATCAAATTATATAAATATAAGATAGATACTATATTTTTTATTGTCTTCCTTTCTCAGAGCCAGTGTTTGCACCATCTTTGCAAACACTGTCTATTTGTTTTAATATTATATCAAAGTTCTCTTTCAGAATTTTTTCAAATAAGGTACTGTTGTTCCAATTGCATAGCAGAAAGGAAGCCTTCAAGATATCTATCATCAATCCATAAAGCCCCACATTAGCATTTGCACATGTCAGCAACAAAATGTCCACCACATAGGTACAGATCAATAAAACACTTTTTGAAAATAGGCTTAATATCAAGTGCAATTAGGGTGTTACTGGGAATAAGGATAAAGAGTTTAAAACAAATGCAGTGAATGAATGTAGAAAAGTATTAACCATTGAAGAAGAAGAAGGCAAACTATTTAGCAAAGGCAATGTATGATAATGCCCTTCGAACTCTTAAAGTCTTTCCTCTCATAAAAGCCAAATACAATGAGTATTAATCTTTCTTCCCCTCTAGACTGTAAAGCACTTATTTTCTGTCACTTCTTAAGATTTTGGAAATACCTCATGATTCAGAGAATTCCAGAATTATCCCACTTCCTTAGTAAGCCACAGTTTATTTTCACTTCAAAACTGCTTTGAATTTTATAACTATTAACTGTTTCCCTATTTTAACACCTAAATGAAATAAAATGTTTATCTTTCTATAAAAAGAGCCAAATACAAGTTTCCATACAACCAAGATGATAGAACAGACACCAATTTAAAAAAAAAAAAATTAGGCTTACAATTATATTGCAGATAGGTTCATATTCCCTATTGAACTGTTCGACAAGTTGTTTTAATGGGATCAGCCAAATTTGTTTACCAAATATTTAGTAATGGTATTTATAATGAAACTTATGATATTTATAATGAAAGTGATGAACGGTTTTGGCTAAACATTTTCATGTTACTCACACCATACGCATTTTGTAGAGTAACAAATTTAATGCTCACTTCATAAGCTACTTAATTAAACTATTCCTATGTGCATAATAAGTAATTAAGACATGTGAAGGTCATATAACAGTCTCAAAATTGCATGATAAGGAAATGACAGTTCCAGAACAGATTCACACCCATGTTCCGTGCTGTGGAAATTTGGTTAGACATGCCGCCCCACCTAAGAATGTTACTCTTTTCTCTGGAGTAGTTCTGTTAGTCCGGGATGCAGTTGTTTCCTCCAAAGCCGACAGTTTATATGTCTGTCTTTCTTTTGTGCTTCATTGTCAATTAAGATTTTATTTGAGATCCCATCTGTACTCAGTTGCATGAACCCAATCTAGGGGGATCGTTGAAGGAAAAGTAAAAAGCTCTGACTTAACACTGTAAGACAGATAACCTCAACGTTACCATAGAGTTTGTTTTGTGTTGGCCATCTACTGCTCGACTTGGGCCCAACCCTCAAGAGGGTTCATTCTTTTTCCCCCATCTAGACTCACTTGAGGAAAGCTTTTTCATTTACATATGACTATCAGAGATGGCTCTGGATTAGGAATGGGTTCATGTGTCCACTTTTCTGTTTTGAGACACCTTCTTGCATAGGAGCTGTGTGGGCCCTGTTCATGCTGCTCAGTCTATGTGAGTTCATATGATAGCCAGTCCAGCTGTGGCAAGAAGCCCTTGTGTCCTTGGTGTCCTGTATCTTCTCTGTCTCTTACAATCTTTTCCGTTCTTTTTTCCAAAGGCTCCCTGAGTCCTGAGGAGAGGGATTTGATGGAGACATCACATTTAGGGCTGAGTGTTCCAAGGGTCTCTGTCTTCAGATTGTCTGACTATGGGTCTTTGTATTTGTTCCCATCTACTGAAGAAAGAAGGTTCTCTGATGATAGCTGAACAAGCAGAAAGTACGATTATAGCAGAATATCATCTTATTACTACATTCCTTTAACAGAAGATTACTATTTCATTTTTCTTAGGTCTCTAGCTTATTTATTCTCAGGTTCTTAGCCCCACAAGCAATGTAGAATATAGTTTCTATCTCATGGAGTGGGTCTTAAGTCAAATCATCTGTTAGTATGTTGCTTCCATGAGCTTTGTGCCACTACTGTACCACTGAAACACATCCAAGGGTTTGTGCCTGGGTTGGTGCTTACCTCTCTCAGTTGGTAGCCTGAAGGGTACCTTTCAGTACTATGAATTCTAGTTCACAAGGGTAAAGGCTCTGTGTAGGGTCCAGCTTGACTTCTCCACTTTCAAAGAGCTGTGTAGGTGTTGTCTTCAGCAATTGGGCCTTACTATATCAGTTTAAAGAGAGCCACCAATCGTCTTGGGAATAGCCTGGGTGATTTGTGGGTCCTATGTGACCCTTTTGGCCAACAAACGAATTAGATGTAACCCATTGTCAGTATGGGAACCTTCATTTCGTGATGAGACATGCCCAGTTGGGGCTCTGTCTCCCCTGTTACTTGGTTATTTTATTTATATCATCTGCTTATATGTGTATACTTTAGGACACTTAAACTGTATTAGGTTTCCATGTCACCTCTCAAATATCTCCTAGTTTTAGTGTCCTGCCTTGTATGCTCCCACCCCCCTCTTTCCTCTCCCTCCCTGTTTTAGTCCTACCATTCTTGTTCCCCCCAAATCGTGCATCCATAACTACCCATTCTATTTCCCTTCCAAGGAAGATTTATTTGCCCTCCAAGTCCCATATTATATGGATTGTAGCCTGATTATCTATAGCTTAACAGTTAACATCCACATGCAACCAAATACTTACCATATTTTATTTTCTTCATCTAAATTTCCTCACTCAGAGTTTTGTTTTCTAGTTTCACCCATTTAATTGTCAATTTTATAATTTTAAATGGCTGAATAGTATTACAATTATGAAAATATACCACATTATATTTACCCACTCAACTATTGATAGACATCGAAGTTCTTTCCAATTTCTGGCTATTATAAATAGAAGAACAATGAACATGGTATGTCAAGCGTCTTTGCAGTAGGGTGAAGTCTTCTTTGGGTATATGCCCGAGAATGGTATGTAGGCTTAGATTTTTTACCAAACCTACTTTATTAAGGATTTTTAAACACCTTTACCTACTTTCCAACCCTGATCTTAGATAAGAGATTAGTTGGGAAAAGGGCTGTAGACCTTTTTTATCTAATTCCTGCTGATTAGGGTCAATGGGTTTTTAGGGGATTACTACACACAGTCATTAGGACACCAGCAGTCCAGTCCAAAGGCTAGCACCAAGCAGTAAAAAGAATCAGCACAATACGTCAGCAAAAGCCACAAGACTTAGTTGGATTGCCCTCAGAAGTTCTCTGGAAGGCTTCTCTCTTTAAAGTCAAGTGTGTGGTAGCTCAGTAACCAAGTGGGTTTCCCTAGTAAGGGGAACAGGAACTATTTCTGACATGAACTCAATGGCTGGCTCATTGACCTCCCCACCCCCCAAGGGAGGAGCAGCCCTGCTATGCCACAGAGTAGAACTTTGCAGCCAGTCCTGAAGATACCTGATAAAATGGGGTCAGATGAAAGGAGAGGAGATCCTCCCCAATCTGTGGACTTGAAAAGGGCCAGGGAGGAGATGAGGAGAAAGGGTAGGATTGGGAGGGAATGAGGGAGCAGGAAACAGCTGGGATACAGAGTTAATAAAATGTAACTAATAATAAAAATAAAATAAAATAAAATAGTCAAGTATCTGAAGATCAATGCAGTGATGATGATCCAAAATATGATGTTTCACTGTACATGGGCCTCTATATCTCCTCTCCACCCACAGAGGTTCCCAGCTGGCCAAAATCACACCCCTCACAAGAGAGAACTCACAGCAACATCACATGCCCTCTCATAATCCATCCTCCAGCAAAACATCATGTGCTCAAGCTTGCAGCAAAATATCACATGGCAAAACTGAGTTTTCAAAGAAACCAGAAACTTCCACTTCAGTGTTATAGCTGGATCTTGAGGTAGATTAATTTCCATTTTTCTAATGAACCATTACACTGATTTCCACAGTGGCTGTATAAGTTTGTGCACCTACGAGCAAGGGTTGAATGTTCCTCTTATTCCATATCATCACCAATCTAAAAGTAGTTTTAATTTGCATTTTCCTGATGACTTAGGGTGTTGAATGTTTCTTTAGGTGCTTCTCAGCCATCTGATTTTCTCTTTGGAGAATTCTCTGTTTAGATCTCTACCCCATTTTTTCTGATGTCCAGATTTTTAATTTTTTTGCGTTCTTTACATATTTTGGATATGGATGTATAGTTAACAACAACAAAACTTTTTTTTTATTCTATAGCCTACCACTTCCTGAGGGTGATAGTGTCCTTTGCCATGCAGGAGCTTCTCAGTTTCGTGAGTCCTATTTATTAATTGTTGATCTTAGTGTCTGTGCTAACTGTTCTGTTCAAAAAGTTTGTCTTATGCCAATGACTTAAAGGTTAGCTCCTCACTTTATCTTAACAGATTTATTATAATTGTCCTTATTTTAATCCATTTGTAGTTGTATTTTGTTCAGAGTTATAAGGATAAATCTACTTAAATTGTTCTACATGGAGCTATACAATTTTACCAGCACCATTGTTTAGCGATGTCTTTTTTCCCAGCGAGTGTTTCTGTCTGCTTTGACAAAAATCAGGTGTCCATAGTTGTGTGGACTTATTTCTGCAATTTCCGTTCTATTCTACTGAACAACATGTCTGTTTTTGTGCCAATACTGTGATGTTTTTATTTCTATACTTGTATAGTACAGTTTGAGATTGGTGATGGTGATTCTTCCAGCAGTTCTTTTATTGTTCAAGAATGTTTAGCTATCCTGGGTTTTTTGTGTTGACATATGAAGAATTGTCTTTTGAAGTTCCATGAAGAAGTGTGTTAGAATTTGATGGGGATTTCAGAGAGATCATTTCATCTTCTGGTCTCTTCAATTTCCTTCTTTAATGTCTTAAAGTTTTATCAAATCTTTCATTTGCTTGGTTAGAAATATTTTATGTTATTTGAGGCTATTGTAAAAGGTGTTGTTTCCATAATTTCTTTTCCAGTCTGTTTTTCATGTATATATATAGAAAGATTACTGTCTTTTTCTGAGTTAATTTTGTATCCAGCTACTTTGTCAAAAGTGTTTATCAGCTGTAAAAGTTTCCTGGTAAATTTTTAGTGTCCCTTATGTGTATTATAATATTATCTTCAAATAAGGATAATTTGATTGTTTCCATTTCTATTGTATCCCATTTATCTCTTCTAGTTGTCTTTTTGATCTAAGTAAGACTTCAAGTAGAGAATGGAAAACTTTGCCTTGTTCCTGAGTTTAATGGTAATGTTAGTATTTTCTCTCCATTTTAGTTGATGTTAGTGATAAGCTTGCTGTAAATTGCCTAATGTTTCCATGATTGTTATCATGAAGAAGTGGTGGGTTTTTTCAAAGGCCTTTTATGCATCTAATGAGATGATCATTTGGTTTTTGTTTTTCAGTATGTTTGCACGTTGGATTACATTTACCAATTTATGTATGTTCAACTATCCCTGCATCTCTGGGATGCCTACTTGATCATGGCGAATGGTCTTTTTGGTGTGCTCTTAGATTCAGTTTGCAAGTATTTTATTGATAACTTTGGATCTATGCTCACGAAGGCGATTGGCCTTTAATTCTGTTTTTTTGGATGTCTTTATGTTGTTTATGTATCCAAGGAGCTGTGGTTTCATGAGAATTGGACAATGTTACCTGTGTTTCTATTTTGTGGGATAATTTGAGGAGTACCAAGGTAAACTCTTCTTTAAAAGTGTGGTTGAATTCTGTAGTAAAAGTCACTTTGCCTTTTTGTAGAGATGGGAGGGTTTTGGTGATTTCTATTTCACTAGGGGTTGGAGGTCTTTCTTTTTAGCCTCATATAAACTCTAGAGTTTGCTTCAGCTGACTTGTCTGAAGGAAATAAAGATTTTTATTCTTAGAGCACTAAGGCAGCACTCAGAGACAGGTACTTGTACATATCACTATATATTAGGGTTAGCATAATTTTTAAAAGAAATCTGGCAATGTCTATACAACATAGATAGTAGGACATTTGCAGCTTTCTCTATAATCTTCTTGAACAGTATCATTTCAAACTCTCTTATGCTTACCATGTTGGTAAGTTAACAGTATCAGCCACATCGGTGGAAAAAAAAAACTACAACAGATCTCATAAATGTCACAGGGCATTTTCTGACTCTGCTTTTATTTTCATAGCGCTATGTGGTCCCTCTGACTAAGATGCAACCGGAGGTGAACGCGGGAGGGTTGCAAGAATGGTCTATCAAGCTCTTCACAGCAGAACCATGTGTGACCGTGAACGTTATCCGGCAGGCAACCTGAATGATACTCTTCTGCAAAGATGAGGCAGCAGAAGAATTGAGATGCTAGATTTGTGCAGTATAGACAGCAAGAAGGTACTACTATACTCAATGAGCAACAGATCTATGCTACATCTGTTGGAACACTTTTTTCCTACCAGTGGACCCAGGTTGGCTCTTGGCACCAAAACCCATAATTGCAATTCCAAGAGACTAAGCTTTCTTCTGACTACCAGGGTCACCAGAAATGTATGTGGTATACATATATACAGGCAGGTAAAACATTCATACAAGTAAAATAAATAACCCTAAAATGTTTTAAAGAAAATAAAAAGGCAGCAAATAAAATGATTAAATGATAAAATGATTAAAGTTAATAAGCCTCAGTGTAGAAATATATGTGTTTTTGCAGAAAAACAAATTATATTTTTCCATGATGGAAAAGGGGTTATTAAACTTACTCTCTCACCATTAATAGCTACAAGATGGTGACATCATGCACAAAAAGTGCACAGCTGTTATCCTTAAACCAGCAAACTATGACAAGTTAGCTCCACTTGTTGGGCTGTTTCCTTCTGGGCACATCCCTCAAAAAGAGAAGTAGAGAAAAATCTACAATAATATCATCAAACAGTCTATTTGAAATAAGGAAGACTTTGGACTTCTGATATAGAAAAAATTTAAGATAGAAAATTAGGGAGGGATAATACAGAATAAAGAAAGAAACTGAGAAATCTGTATGGGTTTCTCTTGAATTTTAATAGATAATAATTATACTTACATTGGATAAGGTATTTTGTAGACTGAAAAAGAAGTTAATAGAGACTGAAATGCAAAGTGAATGGACAAACTAAAGATTTTGTAGGGCTGAGACTGCTAGTGTTACAATAATTTAGATTAAGTGATCTCACTGGAAACCATACCCTCACTTTAAAAAAAATCTATTCATTTAATTAAAAAGTAGTTGCATCAGTTTCATTCAGATCTCAGGAGAGCATATTTTATACTAAGGCTATTCTAGATCCTGCTTAGGATCACTTTTTCAAACCTACTATCAGGATCGACACTGTAGTGATATGTGTAAGCATTTTTGGAAATCCAAACCAATATGTTCAATTATATATATGTATGTATATACGTATGTATGTATGCATGGATGGATGGATGGATGGATGGATGGATGGATGGATGTGGAAGGAGCCAAGATAAGGAAGAAGGCTTTACTTTGGCTTACAGCCAAGGAGATAAGATTCAGCCCAGTGAGGAAGGCATGTCAGGAGGGATTTAAGATAACCAATCAGATTGTATCTGCAAACAGGAAGCAAAGATAAATGAATGTCTGAGCTTAGCTGTGCTTCTCACTTTTATTTTAATTTTTATAATAATAACAGCTTATTCACTTTGTAATATTAAACACATAATATTGATTAAACATACTAAAATCTGTACACCTAAAGAAGCTAAGCAAAAAGGAGAATCCTGTGTTAGATCTAGGGACTGACATTGGAAGAGGGAGAAAGAAAGGAACAGGACAGGAGACTACCACAAAGAGCCTCTGAAAGACTTTACCCAACAGTGTATCAAAGCAGATGCTGAGGCTCATAACCAAACTTTGGGCAGAGTGCTTCTCACTTTTATTCACTCTGGGATCCCAGATCATAGAATGTCATTGTCTCTATTTCAAATAGATCATCCCACCACAATCTGTTTTAGAAAATACTCACAACCATGCCGAGAAATGTTTTGCCATGTTGACTCTAAAGCCCACACAATTAAACATCACAACAAGACACCAGTGGGAACAAGAGTCACTTATATAAAAGGGTAACTGTTCTTATTTATCAATGGTCTTTAAACTAAATTTCCTCTGACAAACTTCAGCTATGGAAGACCATCAGAGTCTCCATAAACATTTTCCCCATGAAGGACTGTGGGTTACGTGACCTTGGTGACACACGCCTGACACAAAGAGGGGCTGTCTTGTGCAGCCCAGCACCCTAGCACCACATCCTTCTAATGCTGAATACTTATCTTCTAGACCCAGGAATGGTGGCCTTGACTCTCGGGTATGAGTTATTTGTACAAACTGACCTCAAATCAGTTCACCTAAAATCATGTCTCCAAGTGCACCCAATGACTTTTTAGTATTATAGAGTTCAGACATTTTGATGCAACTTCAGAATTTAGAGGGATATATTAGATGTTCATTTTCTACAAGTTCAAGGTAGAGTTTTGGGTTGCTTGTTTGTGTTTGTTTTGTTTTTTTTTTTTTAATGACGACTATCAGACGCATTTCCCCTTCTTAGGAATAGCACTTCTGTAGTTTTCACTGTAGGTTTATATTTACCTCAAAAGAACAATCTGCAATGCCTAGCCTACCACCTGATCTATTTTAGTGTGCAATAGAAAGATAGACAACACTGTGAAATCTTTGTTGAAAATGAACTTAAAGGTATTGAAATAAATAAGAAGGTATAGTAACAAGTATGAAGTTTAACACTGCTACAATGCCAAGTAGCCCCAAGTGTCTTTTACATTAATTACATTTATCCAATTTTGAATTTTGTAGATTTTTGAAGAGAAGATTATACATTATTTATGGAAATAAGTTTCTAGCTTATGTAAAATAAGTTTGACAATGATGAATTTGCAGGATTATATCAAGTTAAGATGGAAGAAGATCATTAATCAAAATAATTTAGGATGGTCTGAGGATAAATAGATTTGGTGTAATGACAGACTGGAGAGACAGAGCTAAAATGTATAATCAGTCAATTCTTAGAAAAACACTAAGTTGCATTTACTGGAAACATAAATGCTCCCATCAAATGATTCCAAAAGTAAGCATTCATTGTTGGCGGACTTTTAAAAAAACTGTTTTATTTATGTTTCTTATATGTTTTTCTCCACCCCAATCCCTTCCAACATCCCAACAACAGGTAGGAAAGAGAAAGGGTTAGTGGGAGAGGGGCCATAGTTCTTTCAGCTGATTCCTGGTGGTTAGGGTGATCAGGTTCTTGGAGCCAGTCCAATCCTCATTTCAAGAGATCTCTAACTTCTTGTCTCACTACAGCAACTGGGGAAGCAGGAGCAGCCTTGTTCTTTCAGAGTTCCACACTCTCTGGGCTCTGGCATTTATTCTCTCTCCAGAGTCCTCAGATTTAAACTATCTACAGCTGGTAAAGAGCTTCTCTCAGAGCCCACGTGAGGCTAACAGTCTGCTGCTGTGGACAATCTGAATCATTCCCACATCCCACACTTGGTATCAAAACGAAAACATGTTTATATCCACAACATTTCATAGATAAACAAGGTAAGCACTGACCATCTACAAACACATAGAAAGGAATCAAAACAGATCTTTGATCAAAATGTGCACACCAGAATCATGAAACTTCTGTAAGAAACTACTTGAGAACACTAACAAGCCCTTGAAGTTTCCTAGATCACAAGGATGTATCAATTACAAAAATGGGTAAAAAAAAAGAAAAAAATCAAAGATTTGATCCTGCTTAAAACTGAAATAGCTCATTATCTCCAGCTGTTTGGTATATTTTGCGGTCATTATTTCTTTTTTATTTCCGTGAAAAAGTCTGGCTTGAATCCAGACCCAGGACCCTTCGGGGCAGAGGTGAGCAGGCTCAGAGACTCCCGGAGTCTGGCAAGTAGCAAAAGCAGACTCCTTTATTTCAGAAGGAGGACAATGCCCCTTTATACCTTCGGCCAGTGCTTCATTGGTTCCTGGACTGCAGGCAGTTGCTGTATCTCTTCCTCATTGGACCGTGTCTCATTACCAGTGAGCTGTCATCAGTCTCTGGGCGTGTCCAGGAAGGTATCTCAGTTGGGCATGTCCCGGCATGCCTGGGCTTGTCAAAGCCCAGCCGTGCTTGAGCGATATTTAGCCTTATTCCATTCAATTTGCAGACCTTGCTCCTTCCACAAAAAAAAACATATTTAGAATTCTTTTTATGTGATGAAAAACATCACCAGTAGTACATATAAAGATTTTTACAACTTAGTACAAACAACATAACCAACATTATTTAAAAGGACATAATGGGTGTGTGGATCCCTCGAAATGGAAAATATGTAAAGGATCATAAGCCTGACAACAGCATGTATCATTAGTGACTAAGGAAATGCAGCTTAAGGCACAATGAGATATCAGTTCATACTCAAGAAGTAGAGTGGTTATATTTAAACGATTTAATACTTGCAGTTTTGGTTACTTGAATATTGTATCTCCCCACATTTTGAGATGTAATCACTGATGTAATGGTGTTCGGCATTTGAATAGGGATTATATTGTGAAGATGGAGCCCTTTTGCATAAGATTGATTGATTGATAAAAGGGACCCCCGGGAGCTCCCTTGCTCCTTCCACAGTTTGTCAAGACTGAGGTGCTCTATATGAGCCAAGAAGCAAGCTCTCATCAGGCATTGAGCCTGTTATTATATTGATACTGCATTTTCCCCCAACTGACATGATCAGTGTCCATTATTTATATGCCATCTGCTGCATGATGTTTTATTACAGCAACTTGAATGGACTATAAAATAGGAAACAGCAAAAGGTTTCATGTTTTCATAATAGAATATTAGTTATTTATTATATAACTGAGTGCACACATACCCTTGATTAATTAATTGGATTTCTTAAATATTTACAGAAGGAAATTAAAACAGAGCAATGAAGAATTTCTAAGAGAATACTTAGGACCCTTATTCATCATAATTCAAGGCTGGACATGGCATTTCTCAACATTAAAGGGGACAAACAGGTGAGAATTCATACAATGGTATGCTACTCAAAAATAAGAATCAGGACTGACGAAATGGTTCAGTGGATAAGGCACTTTGCTGGGGCTAGGGAGAGCCCGGGTGAGAATCCTCAGTAACCCTGTAAAGCCAGACATTGTAGTGGGTCTAACACTCCAAGCAAGGAGATGCGAGTGGGGGAAAGGAGACTTCCCCGGAAGTTCACAGACCACCTAGCCCAGCATACACAACAACAAAACAGTAAGAGAATGTGACTCCAAACAGGAGGAAGATGAAGACCAGAACCTGAGGTTCTCTTCTGACCTCCACACATGCGCTAGACACAATCATGTCTGTGATCATACAAGAATTCATAGACATGCGCACAAACACAAACATTTTAAACACTGTTTTATTGTTTACATATTAAAACATAGACATTTTAAAACTTTACTATCAAAAACTTATAAATAAAATGAATGTCATACATCAAAATTCAGCACACCCAGTATCTACACATCTCAACGAACTTCTTTCTAATAGTTAGAATAGCCGTTCTGAAGTACGGAAGCTGCACGTTGGATTTTATACTTCCGCTGTTGGACATCTTTTCAGGGGTCTCTCTACCAGAAAAAAAAATGTGCAAAAAATATGTGTGAGCGTTAGAACTAGAAAAATAGTTAGCTTTAAACATCCTCTTTCACGACTAATGTCCATTACCTGCATTCATTCTTTCCCATCCCCTAATATTTATCCTTTCTTGGTCTTCCTCACATACTATATTGTACCCAACAAAGATTTTTTTTTCCTCCAGTACTGATATATGAAAACAGATACTTTTCAAATCTCGTTTACATTAATCTGGAGAATAAAATTACACAGATTATCTTGCCAGCTATCAAGCAACAGCTGCTTTTAGTAGAAAAAAATTGACATCAAAGAAAGAATAGGAAAAAATTCAATGGTAAAAGAAATGCAGTGTGGGGAGCCCAACTGTATGTGTTTATTATACACTCTAGAGCACATGTATTTGTCATAGACACTATATTTATGAATTAATATATAATAATATCACAAAATACAGAAAGTAGAATACGTCAGAAGGCTTCTTACAAGCAGCGTAAGGCAGCATTTTAAGGATATCATAACCAAAGTATGTGCTACTTGTAGTTCTCCCAAGCTTAAATTTGTAGTCTATTGCTCTTTCTCTTGTCAGTCTGCAGATTGATGTTTAATGAGCATCCACTATAGACTATGCAGTGCAACCTTAGGTTTCTTAAATCTGCTTTGCTATAGCACATGCTGGCTAGTTAATTTCTAATGTTGAATTTAATGTTATCTTTTATCATTTTTTCTCATCATTAAGAAATTATTGCGAAAAATAGTCAGCTATTGGATTTTTTTTTCCTATGGCTGATTAACCAGTTAGGGAGAAAACTTTGGCAGGAGAGGGCAGAGGCTTCAGTTTTTTGAGTTGAATCTTTGCCCATGCTCAAAGAGTTTCATTGAAACACTGAAACAAAACCGAAAAAAGACCAATTCAGAACAGGGTTTTACTTCAGCATCTTTTATCATTCCTTGATGACAAATAAGCATCTTTGAAGAACGGGAAAATTCAACAAATTGGAGCTATATTTATAGATTCTATTTGGTAAGGCCATATCAGCAGATTCTTACAATATTATTGTAGAGAACCAAGTTTTTGTAGAAAAAAAAAAAAAACCCTATGGGGCAAAGAGAAAAGGCTATGGGGAGATCATCAGAGCCAAAATTAGATAGCTGTAAAATTTCCCTTTCTTCTTGATTCTCTTATTTTCCCCCTTTTAAAGCCTTTATACAGTTGTCCCGTGCCACAAAACCCAGAAATGGACAAAACCCAAATTCCTCTTCTTTTCTTGACTGTTGATTGACAAGAAAAGTTGAAAAAAAAAAAAAAAACAATAAAAACTAAAAAGAAAGTTAAAATATTACATAATTAGAAAGGACTAACCCTAATAAAGTACAGATTTCCTGACCCAAACAGAGCTAAATTTAAACCACAAGCTAACAGGTCCAATTTACTAACAATCAAACCAGATTTTTGCTCGACTACGTTGAACACATTCTACTGATTAAAGGGTGAGCAGGGCTTTCATGTGGAAGAGGCTCCTGAAACCTACAAATTACTCCTTCGGGAGGAAGTTATGAAAAATATAGATTTAAATCTAATCTGATAATTTTTTTCTTAATACATCCTGAGGTAATGGTCAGTGCTTGGAAGATAGATGAAAATGTAAACAAATTGCTGTCGGAAGAATACAGCAAAAGAGACAACTCCAGTTTGAACTTTAAATAAGTGTTTTGCAAGCAGGACTGCAAGTCTAAAATTCTGTGTACAAACAACTGTTTCTTAACTCACTTATGCTCATTGTAAAAATGTTGCCATTGAGAAACACCCCTTTTTCTTTGGCTTTGTCACTCTCTGTTCATGATACTCTCTGAACAGTAACACAGTTGGTCAGTCTGGGACTGGGCTATAATTTACATCTTTTCATTTGATGTACTTGAACCTTTTAGTCTAGTGTCTTCCTGATATTGACTTAGACTCCAAAATTCCAAAATGCCTCCTCCTCAGGCCAACTTGCACTGATTGGGCCCCTTCTAGTCTGGAAGTTGACATTAGATACATTAGGGAAGAATTATGGAACTCTGGGCAAGCAGATGACTTACCAGTGCATTGGATATGTGAAAGTTGTATGTGGGATCATCAGTTAAAAAGGAATAGAGGCCTGGCTACAAAGTCCTCCTCTTCCTCGACCCTTTTGTCTTTGGTATACAGGAGGGCTTCTAACTTTTTTGAGTTGATTTTGTATCCTGCCATTTTGCTGAAGGTGTTTATCAGCTGAAGGAATTCTCCAGTTGAATTTTTGGGGTTGCTCATGTATACTATCCTATCTTCTGTGAATAGTGAAACTTTGACCTCTTTCTTTCCAATTTATATCCCCTTGATCTTCTTTAGTTGGACTTTGCAGCCAGGCCTGAAGATACCTGATAAGCTAGGGTCAGATGAAAGGGGAAGAGGTCCTCCTTTATCAGTGGACTTGGAAAGGGTCAGGAAGAAGATGAGGAAGGGAGGGTGGGACTGGGAGGGAATGAGTGAACTGGATACAGCTGGGATACAAAGTTAATAGTTAATAAACTATAACTAATATTAAAATAATAATAATAGTAATAATAAAGGAATAGAGGGAAACTATGTGGCATCATTAGTAGAAAAGAAATAGAGAGCAGCTAAGTGGCAGATGGAATTTGTGTGGCCTTGAAAATTACATGTGTGCACAGTACTTTTAAATCATTTTGTTTCCTTTGTGAATGGTTTTTGACCTTGGGGGAATTTAGCCTCCTGAATTCTGCTCTGTTCTTCCTGTTACCTTGAATAGAATTTCTCTTTTCTTCTGTTAACATCTAGGCTTCCACATTTTGCTCACTTAACTCTACAAAAATGTACGTTATTCTGCAAGTTTACAAATTTTGTCATTGTGATGCTTTAGTTACAATTCTGTAGTTTGTGTTCAATGTCCTATTTCTGTTTTCTACTCTCCTTGATAAAAAGCATCATAACTCAACTTTTACAAAGTTGCCCAGGGTGGCAGCGCAGCCCCTGATGGAAGTTATGACAAGATTTTATGAAAGACTTTACATTCAAAGCATGTATTTTCTTTCTTTCTCCACCTCCTCCTCACAGTCTCTTGCACACTTTCATATAGTTTCTCTTCATGCTATAATTCCATCAACATTCTCTTTTGGGTCTTTTTGCTCCAGTAAAAAATATGATAAGGAAGAGGATCAAGGCAGTCCTGATGAGACTGGATAAACTAGGGGGAGATGGCAAGGGAGCAGAACTCCCCCTTGCAATGGACTAGGGGGTAAGAGGGAGAGAATGTGGGACTGGGAGGAGTTGCGGGAGGGGGCTACTTTTTAACTTAAGAAAAACTAAAATAATAATAAAAATGTAAAAAGAAAATATGGTGATTGATTTCTTGGTGACTACAAAACCCTGTTAAAATACTTTCTTTTGGTTCTGCTTAAACTAACTAGAAAATCGGTATATTGTAAAGAAGAATATCATCAGCAAATCAAGGAACAAAATAGGGTCCCTGAACCTCCCAAATCATATTAATAAGTCTTTGAGAAGGCACTATGAATCTTTTAAGTCCCAGGCTCTTCAATTTCAAGAAATTGAACTTAGATATTTATTTGAATTTGAATTTTAAACTTCATTTTCACAGAGTAATGGAAATTATTTTAATTTCAACAAAGTTGAAAAATTATCCTACGTTGAATTATCCATGAAAAAGGACAATCATGCCTCATTCATACAACTCATGTGAAGGGGGTATTTATATATGTGTAGGTGGATTGGTGTGTGTAGAAGATATGCATTCACATGTGTGCATGTGAGGCTAAAGTTCAAGGCTGAGTATCATTTTCTAGCATGCTCTCAGCTTATTTTGAAGACAACCACATTCACTGAAACCAGAGCACAATGAATGACTAGAGTGGCTACAAGCAATCTCCAATGAGCCTTCTTTCTCCAACTCCACAGAGCAGAGATAAAGGGTATTTTCCATGGGTTCCAACACTGAACCCAGTTACCCATGCTTGTGTGGCAAATACTTTCCTTACTTTACCATTTCTCCAGAACTAGTCATCCAGCTTTCAATGATTTTACTGTCTACTTCACATCCTTTCTGGTGAAATCAATCACTAGATCTGATATCTGTTTACCACAACATCAATATCTCAAACGGAATAGGTTTATTGATCTTAAGTTTGCTTTCTAAGTTTATGTAATGATGTTGTAGTAGCATCAATTATCAGATATCAAAAATTTAAGGTAAAATAACTAAAAACAGAAACTGCAGTATTTTATGCTAGAAGAATGTTCTGCTTGTGAACAAATGTTTAACAACTATAAAAGAATTAAGAAGGGGAATGACCATTTTTGAAATTGTAAATTGAAACATTCATTCATTTATTATTATTATGTTATAATTTATTCACTTTGTATCCTGGTTGTAGGACCCTCTCTCAGCTCCTCCCAGATCCATCGTCCTTCCCTCTTCCTCTTCTATCCCTCTCCCCTAGTCCACTGCTAAGGTAATTCCTGCTCTGTTATGTCTGACCCTACTCTATGAGGTTCCAACAGGCTTGCTAGATCCTCTTCGTCTGTGGGCTGGCTAGGTTGCCGCAAGAGGGAAAAGCGATCAAGGAGCAGGCAACCAAGTTCATGTCAGAAACTAGAAAACCCACATGGAGGAGATGAGCTGCCTATGGGCTACATCTGAGCAAGTAGTCAATGTCCTCTCTATGTATGGTCTTTGGTTGTTCACCAATCTCTTTACCCCCCACCCCCAACCGGGCCTGCTTTTTTGGGCTTTGTTAGTCTCCTTGTGGGGCTCCTGTCCCCTCTGGATCCTTCTATTTCTTCCTTCTTTCTTAAGACTCCCTGTGCTCTGTCCAAAGTTTGGTTGTGAGTCTCTGCATCTGCTTTTATCCTCCTCTGATTGGAGTCTTTTAGAGGATATCTGTGGTAGCCTCCCATCCTGTTCTTTCTCCTCTCCTGCTTCCAGTGTCTATTCTGCTTTCCCTTCTGAATGAGAATTAGGCCTCTTACATAAGTTCCTCCTTGTTGTTCAGCTTCTTTAGGTCTGTAGATATTTGTAGGTTTCTCCTATATTATATGGCTAACATATACTTATAAGTGAGCATATATTTCTGTTTCTGGCATACCTCACTCAGGATGAACTTTTCTGGTTCCATCCATTTGCCTGCAAATTTCATGATTTCCTCATTTTTAATTGCTGAGTAGTATTCCATTGTGTAAATATACCACAATTTCTGTATCCATTCTTCAGTTGTTTCCAGATTCTGACTATCATGAATAAAGGTGCTATGAACATAGTTGAGCAAATGTCCTTATTGTATGGTTGAGCATCTTTTCAATATATGCCCAGGAGTGGATTTTATCAAATTTTTTTTTTCAGTATCTAAGGAGATGATTATGTGTTTGTATTTTTTTCTTTCAGTTTGTTTATATGGTGGATTACATTGATGGATTTCTATATATTGAACCACCCCTTCATTCCTAGGAGGAAGCCTCCTTGATCATGGTGGATGATATCTTTGATATGTTCTTGAATTCAGTTTGTGAGTATTTTCACGTCAGTGTTCATAAGAGAGTTGGGTGTGAGATTTTCTTTCTTTCTTGGGACTTTGTGTGGTTTAGGTATCAAGGTGACTGTGGCCTTATAGAATGAGTTTGGTAATGATCCTCCTGTTTCTATTTTGTTAAATATTTTGAAGAGTATTGGAATTAGCTCTTCTTTGAAGGTCTGGTAGAATTATGCAGTGAAATCATCTGGCCCTGGGCTTTTTTTGGATGGGAGTCTTTTGATTTCCTTAGCTTCTATTTCCTTAGGGGATATAGAACTATTTACCTGATCTTTTTTATTACAATTTATTTGTTTTGTATCCCCACTGCAGCCCCCTCCCTCATCTCCTCCCAGTCCCACCCACCCTCCTTCTTCTCTCCCTAAGCCCTTTCCCTAGTCCCCTGATAAGGGAAGACCTCCTCCCTTTCTATCTAACTCTAGCCTATCAGGTCTCATCAAGGCTGGCTACATCATTTTCCTTTGTGCCCTGGCAAGGCTTCACTCCTCAAGGGAAGGTGATCGAAGAGCAGGCCACTGAGTTCATGTCAGAGGCTGCCCCTTTCTAAGGAACCCACTTGGAAACTGAGCAAGTCTATGGGCTTCCTCTGAACAGGGGTCTAGGTCTTCTCCATACAAGGTCCTTGGTTGGAATATTGGTTTCTGCAGGACCCCTGGGCCAAGGGTTTTTGGCTCTGTTGTTCTCATTGTAGAGTTCCTATCCACTTCAGGTCTTTTTATCTCCCTCTTCTTCCATAATGTTTCCAAAGACTCTACCCACCAGAGTATCAAAGGAGATACAGGGACTCATAGCCAAACTTTAGAGAGAGTGCCAGAAACCTTATTCACCTGATCTTTATTCAATTTTGGCAAGTGGGAATATATCAAGAAAATTGTCCATTTCATTTACGTTTTCAAATTTTGTTGCATATAAGCTTTTGAAGTTGGACCTAATGATTCTTTGGATTTCCTTAGCCTCTGTCATTATGTCCCCCTTTTCAGTTTTGATTTTGTTGATTTGGATAGTGTCTCTCTGCATTTAAGTTAGTTTGGCTAATGATTTTTTGATTTAATACCTCGTTGATTTTCTCAAAGAACCAGCTCTCAGTTTTATTGATTCTTTGAATTGTTCTCTTTATTTCTAATTTACAGATTTCAGTCCTGAGTTTGATTATTTTCAGCTGCCTACTCCTCTTGGGCATGTCTGCTTTTTTTTTTTTCCTAGTGCTTTCAAGTGTGCTGTTAAGTTGCTTGTATGAGATGTCTCACATTTCTTTAAAGGCACTTAGTGCTATGAACTTTCCTCTTACCACTGCTTTTATTGTGTCCCACAGGTTTAGGTAAGTTATGCCTTCATTTTCATGGAATTCTAGGAAGTCTTTAATTTCTTCACTGACCCAGCTGTCATTGGGTAGAGAGTTGTTCATTTCCAAGTGTGAGTAGGCTTTTTGCTATTTCTGTTTTTGTTGAGGTCTAGTTTTAGACCATAGTGGTCTGATACAATACAATAGATTATTTCAATCTTCTTGAATCTGTTGAGGTTTGATTTGTACCTGACTATAGGTCAATTTTGGTGAAGGTTCTGTGAGGTGCTGAGAAGAAGGTATATTCTTTTCTGTTTGTGTGAAAAGTTCTCTAGACGTCTTTTAGGTTTGTTTGATTTAAGACCCCTGTAAGCATCATTATTTATCTATTTAGCTTCTGTCTCAATGAACTGTCCTTTAGTGAGAGTGGGGTGTTGAAGTCTCCCACTATTAAGGTGTTGTGATCGATGTGTAATTTAAGCTTTAATGATGTTTAAAATTAATTTTTTTATAAATTCACATAACATAAACCAAACTCAGTAAAAATTGAGTAACATAATGATAAATAATTTTGATTTCAGAAGCTGGTACATATTAAATAGAAACAGACAATATTTATTAAACATTGAATGAAATTATATAATCCTCAAAAGCAAAATTTACCAATGTGAAACAGTTGAATTTGAAAATAATCAAGACAAATGAGGAAAACAAAATGAATCACATAAAAGAAGTGAAAACCTCTTGGCAAACAGAAAAATATTAAAGCACTTAGTAAATACCATAAATCAAACAGGCAATGAAAAACTATTATGCACATTTCTAATACAGGAAAAAACAAGATGATGATTTTTATCACAAATATCTGTCTCTATACTAAAAGTCTTACTCTACATAACAGAAAAGACTAGGTTCAAAGAGATAAGTTATTACTATGATAAATACTTGTAAGGATAAGAACTATCATTTGTTATAGAACTAATAAGTAAGTATTAATCATGAAGCAGGATTAATGATGTAAATGCCTATATTTACATATATATGTATAAACAAACCTATATACATATATTTCAATAGGTTTCTAAGCCTTGCTTTATAGAAGACAAAACAATAGCTTCCATGGTAATAGCGAGAATGCGCAGTAAAAGCTTCTTGGAGGTTAAATGCATCTTGCTCTTGTGAGAGACAGGAATTCATTTCTAAGCACTGACCTCAGGTTGCTCAAAACTTCCTGTAACGACAGCTCCAGTGGGGATCTGGATCCACTGGCCTCCACTGACACCTGGACTAATGATGGATATATAAAAAGTTAAATGAAAAGTTAACAAAAGAATAATGAAGCATACACCATGGACAAAATACAATAAAGTGGTATGGAAAGTGTTCAACTTATTACTGCAGGAAAATCAGCTAACATTATCAGAAAATACATTTTCAAAAATGTCAATACACATGAATGTGAAACCAGAGACAACAAAAATAATATCTGTGCAAATATTAAAACTGATTAAGAATACACTATACTGCTGATGAAAGAAAAGTAAGTGTGAAGTAAACTATTTTCATGTGTGGGCTGGGGCGACCGTGCATGGAGTAGGAGTTCTTTCAATTCAGAGATGATGACTTGGTTCCAAATCCCAAGTACCGTGAAAAAGGTTGTATATGAGTACATGAATCTAAAACCCTAGTGTTGTGGATAACAGATACAGAAATATGGATAGGGTTGGCTTGGCTCCAAGTTCCATGGAAAACCCCATCTTAAGGGAACAAGGTAAAAAGTGACAAAGCAAAACACCCAATGTCATCCTCTAACCTCTGACGGAATGCATGAGTGAATGCAGCTACATGAGAAAGCGTGTTCATATATACCACAAACACTTATATACAAAAAATCAACATGTAAATATTTTTCCATCTTAGAACATCATAACATTAATTGAATGAGATAATTACTCCTGCATAAGTGGCCATAATGTTTCCACATGTTAGAGAGCTCAACATAGTGTTTCCTAATTAATATGAAACCATTTTGCAATGATGTCACTGTTCTATAAGATTGCTACAGAATTTTGTAGGCATGTTCTAGGTATAGCTAGTCTAAAACCAAACATATAGAGAAATTTATAAAAGCATGTTATTAAAAGAAAAATATACAAAAGCATCCTATTTTTAAATAAACATTAGATTGCCTTCCTGTTATTGCTGTTTTCATTATTTTGTTAATTAATTTTTTATTTTTTATATTAGTTACAGTTTATTCACTTTGTATCCCAGCTGTAGCCCCCTCCCAATCCCATCCTCCCTCTGTTATCTCCTCCCTGCCCCTCTAGATCCACTAATAGGGGTGGTCCTCCTCCCCTTCCAACTGACCCTAGCTTATCAGGTCTCTCCAGGACTAGATGTATTGTAATCCTCTGTGGCCCAGCAAGGCTGCGCCTCCCTCAGGGGTGGGGGTGTGTTCAGAGAACCAGGCATTGAGTTCATGTCAGAAACAGTTCCTGTTCCCCTTACTAGGGTACCCACTTGAATACTGAGCTGCCATGGGCTACATCTGAGCAGGGATTCTAGGTCATATCCATGCATGGTCCTTGGTTGGAGAAACAGTCTCAGAAAAGATGCCTGTGGCCAAATATATTTGGTCCTCGTGGAGCTCCTGTCCTCTCCAGGTCATACTAACTTCATTTGCTCATCCATGTTCATAGCAGCTTTATTTGTAGCAGCCAGAACCTGAAAACAACCCAGATGTCCCTCAACAAAGGAAAAATTGTGGTATTTTTACACAATGGAATACTACTCAGCAATTAAAAACATGGGAATCATGAAATTTGCAGGCAAATGGTGGGATCTAGAAAAGATCATCCTAAATGAGGTATCCCAGAAGCAGAAAGACACACACAGTATATACTCACTCATAAGTGGATGCTAGACCTATAAGATAGGATAAACATACTAAAAAATCTTTCCACCTAATGAAGATAAAAAAGGAGATTTTAGGGTAAGATGATCAATCTTCACTTAGAAAGACAAACGGGATGGACATTGGAAGTAGGAGAAAACAAGAAACAGGACAGGAGCCTACCACAGAGGGCCTCTGAAAGACTCTACCTAGCAGTGTATCAAAGCAGATGCTGAGACTCATAACCTAACCTTGGGCAGAGTGCAAGGAATCATACAAAAGCATCCTTCTTGAAGAATTTTGCTATGCATTTGAAAATAAAGAACAAAATCGGTAATATAAAACAAAACATTCAGAAAGTGACCTGTATATATTATCTAGTATTTGAAAGCAGTGACATTTCTGTCAGTGAAGAGAATAACTTGTAATAAATGCCTCTAATTCAAGACTATTGTTACGGTATAATGCTAGCTATTTGGGGGTCTGAAGCAGGACTCAAAAATTCAAGGGCTGTTTGGACTACAAAATGAGTTCAAGCCCATCCTGGATTCCTTTACAAAACCCCAAATCAAAATACAAAATTATTCTGTGTGCATGTATATGTGTCCACTAGTGTGTGTGAATGTTAATGTAGAGGACAGATGTCAATGTTCCCTTCTTTAGTCACTTTTCACCTTGGTTTTCTGAGGCCTGGTGTCTCACTGAACTTGACACTTGTCGACTTGGGTTGGATGACTGGCCAGTAAACCCCAGAGATCTTCCTGTTTCTGCTGTTGCATCTCAGAGACTCAACCAAGGTCTTCATGCTCGCAGAGCAAGCATTTTATAGATTGATCCATGACCCCCTTTTGTTCTGGAATGATTGCAATTGCTAGGTTAAGTTTCAACACAGATAAATCTTTCTGTTATTGTCACTTATAGATTTTAATGTTTGTGTGTTTTAGGAGATGGTGTGTTGTTGCTGTTAGTGATGACAACTGAATATAGGGTGTCATACATTTTAGAGAAGAGCTGTACCACTGAACTATAGTCACTGACTGGACTCTTCCTTTATATAATATTATATGGCTGCTTTTGGGTAGCCCAACTAGTTTTTATTGAATATATTACCTAAAACAATTATGTTATAGCAAGGTGACTATGAGAAAAAGACTCAGAGTAATAGGGATAAGGGAATGATAAGTTAAATTATATAATATAATTTTTTGATGGACCAATGAATTTTATTGGGGTTGCTTATAGGACTATGGGTGAGGAGCTACTCCAGAAGTAAAAATAACTCAAAGATATCTACACCACAAAAGCCCACCACAACATGGGTGACAGCTCATAAAAGCCAGGAACTGGGAGCACACTGCACAGGCTCAACAGTTTGTAGAGGACCCTGTCCACGTGTCTCAGCTGGTCTCTGTTTCTCCTAGATGGCTCATCTGGCTGCTCTCCTACATTCAGGCTTCTTGGCTGGTGTCTTGCTTTATCCAGGAGGCTGGCTTGTCTCAAAGTCTCCTTTGCAGCTTGTCTGGTTTAGGCATGGCTCTCAGCCATTTTCCCTTATATGCTTTTGGGGAAGGGAGAGGCTTAGCAAATCTGAGCAGCTTCAAAGACTTCCCCAAACTCTTTTCAGTTGTTTACTCTCTGTCTTAATAGGGTTGCCCTGAAGGATGGAGTGTTTCCCCTTCCCCTAGAACAGTGGTTCCCAACCTTCCTAATTCTGTGACTTTCTAACACAGTTCCTCGCGAGGTGGTGACCCCAAACCATAAATTTATTTTTGTTGCTATTTCATAATTGTAATTTTGCTACTGTTATGCATTGTAATGTGGATATCTGATGTGCAGGCTATATCTTATATGCAATCTCTGTGAAAGAGAAATCATTTGACACTCCCCAAAGGGGTCACCATCCACAGGTTGAGAACCAGTGCCCTAGAGCGTCCTGTTGTTTCATACGTAAATGTTATAATGATCCACAAAACAAAGAAATGTGTCAGGCATAAATACTGAGGGGGGAAGGCTTGACTTTGCTGTAAATGGAAAAGATAAAAATTAGAAATAAAAGATACGATAAAAACATACACAAAGAAAAGAATGGTGTGGAAAAAGCACATAAAAGCAATGTTAATATGATTACTTGATAAGTAATTAAAGGGAAAAGAAAATAATAAATGTAAAAAAGCAAAAATTTATAATGAGACCAGCAGTCAGTCATTAAGTTTAGAGACACAGATAGATGGCATTTCTGCTTGGATTAATAATGAAATAGAGATATTGTATTTATTTAAGATGATACTATTATATATTCATAAAGAGTTATTAAACTGCATTATTAGAGAATCAATAGTTCACTGATCTTTGGATTTCTCACAGAAGTATGAATCTTCCTACTCTTTAATGTAAAGCAAGTCATGCTTTTCACCCATTTGGTCTGATGCCTCTTTTGACTGAGTGCACTTTTTGTCTTTTTATTATTATTATTTTGAATATTAGTTACAGTTTGTTAACTTTGTAACCCTGCTGTATCCCACTCCCTCTTTCCCTCCTAACCCCACCCTCCCTCATCTCCTCCCTTCCCCTTTCCAAGTCCACTGATAGGGGAGGACCTCCTGCCCTTTCATCTGATCCTGGCTTATCAGGTATCTTCAGGACTGGTTGACTGCATGCATTTTAGTAATGTTTGGCTTCCAGGTACCACCTTTGAAATGCTGGCCATATCTACTCTTATTGTCTGTTTTTTTGTTTGATTTTTAGTGTGAAAATAAAGCAGTATCTTCAAACATTAATGGTGTCACTTGGAGTGGAAAACAGGATTGCCCTCAATTTTGAAATGCTGGTGAACATGGATGGAAACATAAAAATTGGCCTTGTAAAGAGAGAAAACAAAAAAGTAATATACCGAGTATACAATTATTCCTATTATATTTTCCTATTTTTAAACTTAGAAATATATTTTCAATGGTTTCCAGAAAATAATACTAAAGAGAATAAATTTTAGCTAAACTATTTCAATGGTAATTAACAACATTCTACACTGGTTGCTTTCAAGTAAATAATTTCTATACATTAATGGATTTTTATATGATACAAAAGATATATATTTTATTATCTTAGTTTATGTCAATTCGTATATAATAGTTGTTTAAAATGTATAGGGTACAATGTAATATTTCAGTACACTTGAACCTTGGGAAATAATCAAACTGAGCTCATAGCAAATCCATCAAACAAAATATTCTTTCTTTGTGTGAGAGCATTGATAATCCTCTTACCATCTGTTTTGATATGTAAAATAAATTTCCATTAACTGTACTCATATATTATTCACAGAGAACACCAAAATTTCTATCTCCCATTCAACTAAATATTGGACACTGTGTCTCTTTTTTCCGTTCAGAGAGCTGCAAATTCTGGCAACCCTCAATTTACTTTCTACTTCTGAACTTACGAGTTTTTAGATTCTACATGTAACTGAATTCATATGTTTTTTGTCTTTTTCTGTCTGGACTATGTCAGCTAATATAACGCCCTCCAAATTTATCCACATTGTCACAAATGACAAAATAAATTTGCTTGTTAAGATTGAATAATAGCATTTTATTTTATATACATAGTTCCTTTTTAAACTGTTCAGCCATTAATGGACAGTTAGATGTTTACCATATCTTGGTTATTTTAAATAACCTGTCAACTAACATAAAGTACTTTTGACATACTGATTTTAATTCTCTAGAAGTCAGATTTCTGGATCAAATGGTAATTCTATTTTTGCATATTTTTAGCAAAAGGGTCTGCATATCATTTTACAAAATGCCTATATTATTTTATAAAATACCTATATCAAGTTACAGTTCCACCAGCATTGTATAAAGGCTCCATTTGCTTCCATCCGAGTCAACACCTGCAAATCTTCAAACTTTGAAACATGATAAAAAGAAAAACACAAAATGATACTTTACTGTAACTTCAATTTGCTTTATCCTAAGGATAAGAAACGTTGGACATTTTCTTAATTGTCCTTTAGTAATTTATCTGTTTTGTTTTGAGGAATATCTACTTAAGTCATTTACCAAATTTTCATGTTTGTTTAATTATTGTTGAGTATTTTGAGGTTCCCTATATGTTCGGACATTAGGTCCGTGATGACATATTCCTCTTTCAGTCTTTCCCAGGGTGATGCTGTCTCTTCATTCTCGTCACTCTCTGCTGGACAGAGGCTTTCTCGATGGCACAATCTCATTGGTTTGTTTCTGAGTTTTTTCCCTATGTACATGCAAGAAATCTCTTCTCAAATGAGTGATGTAAGATTTACTCTTCTGGTGACTTTAAAAGTTCAATTGCTATGTATTGCTTATCAATTCTGAGTTTGTTCTTGTATAATGGACAAGATTAGGTCTAGTTTTTCTGCCCAAAGCTAACTAGTTTTCCCGGTAATATAGTAAAAGAATGTTCTCTTCCTATATTGTAATGTTGGTATAAGGTTCAAAAATCAGCTGACCTTAGATGTATAGATTATTTCCTCATTCTTTATCCTGTTACATTGCTCAGTGTGCCTGGTTTGATGCCAGTTCCACACTGTTTGCATTACTAGAGCTGTGTAATGTATATTTAAATCAAGTAGTGTGAGGCTTCTACTGAGACTCCATTTTGGTTGAAATTGCATTGGCTAGTGAAACCTTTTGTATTTCTTTATGATTAAGAACTGCCTTTTCCCCTTTCTCCACAACCTCTCCAGCATGTGTTGTCACTTGAGTTTTTGGTCCTAGCCATTCTGATGGGTGTAAGGTGAAATCTCAGGGTCATTTTGATTTGCATCTCTGATGGCTAAGGATGTTGAGCATCTCTCTTTGTTTCTCTGCTATTCTATATTCCTCTTTTTAGAGAATTCTCTATTTAGCTCCGTACTCCATTTTTTAAATTATATTGATTGATTTATTGCTTTTTAACTTCTTTAGTTCTTTATATATGCTGGATATCAGCCCTCTGTCAAATATAGGATTGGTGAAGATCCTTTCCCAGTCAGTAGGTTGTCGTTTTGTTCTGACAACATTGTCTTTTGCTTTACAGAAGCTTTTCAGTTTCATGAGGTCCCATTTATTGATTGTTGATCTTAGAGCCTGTGCTGTTGGTGTTCTGTTCAAGAAGTTGTCTCCTGTGCCAATGAATTCTAGGCTCTTCCCCACTTTTTCTTCTAACTGATTTAGTGTATCTGGTTTTATGTTGAGATCTTTGATCCACTTCAACTTCAGTTTTGTGCAGGGTGAGAAATATGGATCTATTTTCATTTTTCTGCATATAGACAACCAGTTGGACCAGCACCATTTTTCGATGAAGAAGGATGTTTATAATTTTTTAAAATTTATTTATTATTTTTTGCAATTTATTCACTTTGTATCCAAGTTATAGTCCCCTCCCTCGTCTCCTCCCAGACCCACTTTCTCTCCCTCTTCCTCCCCTAGTCCACTGATAGGGGAAGTCCTCCTCTCCTGTCTGACCCTAGCCTATCCTGTACCATCAGGATGGCCTGGATCCTCTTCCTCTGTGTCCTGGCTAGATCTCCCCCTGCCCCACACACCAGGAAGAAATGATCAAGGAACAGGCAACTGAATTAATGTCAAAGACTGTCTCTTCTCCACTTAGTAGGGAGCCACATGGACACTGAGCTGTCTATAGGCTACATCTGGGCAGTAGAGCATTTGCAATTTTGTAGGTGCTATATTGAATATAGATGATTTTGGTTAATGTGGAGATTTTTAACAATATTAGTTCTTCTAATCCATAAACACAGTACATTTTTCCAACTCTGCAATTAGTAATGCCAATGCCTACATTTAACTGGCTAGCACGTGGGTTAAACCCACATGAGGACTCAACAGCTACCAGAAGCATTAACATTAAGCTATGTTTGGGGTCTTTGCTACAATTACAGGTAAAATTACTTTGCTTAATTGTGGAAATCTAGATAAGTGTGGCTCATAGAAACTAGATATAGGTTTAGTTTTATTATCATCTGTAAAATGCAATGGTTTCTGAGAGTAAATTTATCATACAGAGTTTACACTATAAATTCTGGTTTATTCAGTGAAGTAATTGAGTTTGAATACATCACGCTGTGGTAGATAACTCATAATTTTACATGAGAATCTTGAGATTAAATAAGACCATAAGGACTGAGTCTAGAGGACCAAACTGATTTCAATCAACCATATAACAGATTAGCAAAAGTGAAAACAAAGGTTTTCTTAAATCCCAATCCCAAGGATCTTCTGAATGAGCAAGTGGAGATAAAATTCATTCCTGGGTTATATGCTTATCTTATAGCAAGAGGGCTTTAGATAGAAAATGTTTGTCCAAATAAATTAAAATAAAGGCAAAGTCCATAGCATTTTTGAAATATTGTTACAATTATGTGAAATAGTTAAGTATGTTGTAGACATCACTTTACACATCAGTGAATATTTTTGGAAAGACTCTGATGCTGTTTAAATTTCTGGGATTCAACTTCTCCTTCAGGGAACTCCCTCATTGGGTACCTAGGTAAAAACATAAGACACAAAATTATCCCAAATAATGCTTTTAGTGACTAGAAGGATTACACAAGGCAGACTCTAATTTTGTACTCAGTGATGGATAAGTGACTGTGGATGTTTTCCAAGAAGCCCCAAAGAGAATAATGCAACTCAATGAAGGAGGTCCTGTGATGTGTGTGTGTGCATATAGTATTATGGCAGTACTTGGTAACAATGGTTAGCATGTGCCCCACAGCTTTTCAGTCATCATAAATTACATAGATTTTTGTTGTTGTTGTTTAAGAAAATTAAAATATGCAGGCATTTGTAAAGTAAAATCTACCATCACTGTCACCTGTTTCTAGCAGCTAAATGGGCCACTGGGGAGAAATACTCTAGGAATAGCAAAAATGCTTTGTTGTTATCACTGCAGCCTGCCATCGTCTTCATAGACTACTTTGCGAAAGAGCTAAGGCTTATTTTCTATGCTACCAGCTAGCACGACTTATCCTTCTACCTTCAGAAGACACAACCAGCATCAGTCAAAAGCAGCTATCTCCAACACTTGCCTTCCTGAAAAGAAATCCCAAGCAAGAGCAAAAAAGAAAGGCAGGCAGCTGTTTTGGGTTATTACTGAATAATTAAAACACTCAGCACTCTCATTTCTTTTAAACGTTAATTTAAAATATGCTTGAATCTGTAAAGTATACTGGTAAATTCAGCATTTTAGGGAAACTTTAGGCTGGAATACGTAAGTTTTTGAATGGAAGAAATCAAGAGAAGCAAACAAATGTCATAATGTGACTTCCTTTTACTTTTGGTAAAGAAGTCTGTTTTACTAAAATACAATACGAAAATAGTAAAGAGGGTGGTCTAGAGTCATGCTCAAATCAGTTATGTTTCTTCACATAATTCCCACAACCAGTATTTCTCCAATGCCAACATCTTAGATTCCTTTCAGCCTCATGTTCTTTACAACTCTCTATTTTTATTATAAAAAATAATTGTGAATGATACCATATGACAATAATATATCTTTCTCTCATCTTATAGACATATAAAAGATAATAAATTAATAACATTCTTTTAGATACAAAGAATTTGAACATTTTTCAAAACTTTCAGTTATTATATTTCAGCTCAATTAAAAATGGCTAGATTCTATGAAAATATCAGGAAATTATATTGATTATCATTAAATGAACATTTAAGCTCTTTTGTATATATTCTGGGTTGAGGGAAATTCATTTATAATTTTATACTCAATAATCAACATATATGTGTGTATATATACACACACACATACATACATACATATAAATTCTGAGTAGTGAATTAAGTATAAAGCAAAGTAATTGGGTAAGGAAAGTTTTCACCAAACTATAGTTAGGAGGTGTTCCATCCAGAATGGATGTGGCTGGACCATGGGAAGGGATTGTTCCACAAAAAGAATAAATCTTAAAATAGAGAAGAAATGACAAAGTTGTAGACAACTTTCACACAGTCCAATCTGAGAGTTCACTTTGAAATAATAAACTGAATGCAGAAGAAAACAATACTAGTTCTTAGAGGAGCCATTTATGGTTCCACAATATTTGTGGACCACCCACACATACCACACACGGTTCTGAATCTATGACCATAAAGGGCCCAAGCATACAAATCCCTCTTGTGAGTTTTATAGTATAGTGGGAGGAAAGCTATAGTTAGCAATGTCTAAACAGTTCACAATGTAAGGAAAGAAAAAAGTACAAAAGTCCAGAAACTAAGTATGTGAGCCATAATGTATAGATATTGTATTTAATAACATGATAGTTATTTTTTATTGTCACCTTGATGAGAACTGGAATTAACTAAAACACAGTTCTAGGAAGATCTGCAAGGGTATTTACAAGAAGGATCATTTGAAGATGATTCTGCCTTCCTCCAGAGTGAGAGGCCCCTCTGTCGGTGGTAGCTTAGACATAATGAGGTTTTAGGAAAGTTCTAGCTGCCTTCATTATTTGTTAGCATCCATCCCACTGTTGCTGCTGCTGCTGTTGTTGCTGCTACTGCCATCTTTTGCTGTTACGGAAACCCCAGTTCTGTGGCCTCCCAATGTGGACTGATGGTTGTTGGCTCTCCAAGAGTCCTGCAAGCCTTCTCTACCAGACTGGGACTGCTGAGGCATCCAGTGTCACGGACTGAGCAGCTACAGGGTTCTTAGCCTCTCTAGACTGCAACAGCCATTTTTGAACTGCACATGCCCTGTCCACTGTACGCTACTCTTCTAAATCCTCTATTGTTCCATTCCTAAGGAGAACCCCCTCTATTGCAGGTCTGACAAAGCCTTCCTCAACAAAGTGAAAGAGTGAAATATGTCTATCTGTGAGACAAAGAGAAATAAGACTCCTTCTTACAGAAACCAAAGTACTATAACATTATACATGTAATAACCTTCATATTATGCTTCAAATACAAATAAAGAACAATTAAGAATCTGAAGCTTTTATTACTAATAGACATGTGCATATATTTCAACAGAAGTCTAAAAATTAGGTTGTCACTGACAATAAGATTATAGTTTAAAAACAGCACAACAGGGCTGTCGAGATGGCTCAGAGGTTAAGAGCACTGGCAGCTCTTCCAGAGGTCCTGAGTTCAAATCCCAGCACCCACACCATGGCTCCCAAAACTCTGTAATGAGGTCTGGAGCACTCATGTACTTAAAATAAATACAGTCTTAAAAAATATCCCAGCAGAACAGTAGAATTAAACTATATCTGCTTAAATACAATTGATATCAAAACTGAATAAGAATTCAAAAATTACCCAGGAATTTATATACACATTCAAACATGATACAATGTGTCTTTCATATATAAATACATAAATAAATAGAGGTGATATTTTATGACTTCAGAACCAATGATCATATTTTAAAGAGTATGAAATTTTATTCTTGATAATAACTGTGTTAATTTCATTTTAGGCCAGTTTTCTCCTATCTGCTCAACAAAATTTAAAATCTATGTTCCTTTTTCATGTTTTAAAAAGCATGCAGTGTGAAGCTGAGAGACGGAGAAGCATGGTCTCAGCAGCTGTGCACCGCTTCATGTTGTGAATATTCAACAAATATTAAGTGACATTGAAATATGAATTGATGGATAATGAATCACTCTGGGGAATTATCCTGCCAAAATGTTTTGGAAGATCCATGAAATGTTTGACAAATCCAAGATATCCTAAGCTTTGCCTTTGCTGAAATTTATTTGTTTGTTTGGCTGATGGAAGGACAGGTTCTTATTTTTCATCTGGCTCATTATGTCCTTCTGTTAGTGCCCAATTCATGCTCAAATCATATTACTTTAACTTTTGTTAAGTAATTGATTTCTTAGTGGCTATATAATTGGAAAACCAGAGCATCTAGAAAAATTGCATATTTTTATTACGTACAGAAATAAAATTGATTAAGGAGGAATTTAATTATAGTAATGGGATTGACCCAGCAGTAGAGAATAAGCACCAGGAAAAGACAGACATACTGCATTTAGAGGGCTTCTCCTAGGCATTACCTTATTTAGCATTATTTAAATAAGAACAATTCATCGCTTATAATACATTTTGTCTGTATTTCTTCTGATCACATTCAAATTAACAGATAGGATCCTTGTCTAATTAACTTTCTGGTGACTCTAACATAATTACATAGAAATTATCTCACTTTAAATAACAAACTATTTTGGCCACCTGAGGTTTAAGCACCTCCTGCCACATTTGGTATGATTATATAATAAACTTACTCATGGTGCCACTGATATGAATTGGAGATATTTGGGATCTTTAAAGTTACAAATTACAAATGTCAGTCAGTTCAAGGAAAAAGAAGGGATTCTTCATTATGATACAAAGATTTCTAACAATTACCACAAAAGGATGCTGACTGGTGTCAGACAGGGTAGCAAGGTACACTAGAAGACTGGCTGAATCACTTCTGCCCCAGTTCTTGCTCGTGCCTTTCTATGAGCATTTACTCTATCACTGGTTTAGTATCCCGTTTCTGTTTTGTTTCCTATTCAACCCCCATGATGGCAGAAGATGAAGGATACAACTCTATGAAATGGGATTCAAACCATACTAAGAAACAGATTCACTTCATCCTAATTTTAAAGACAGGAATTTGGATCCAGTCCAGTTAGCACGTCATCATTTACCATGAACTATGGGCAGCCACTTACGGCAGTCACAGTGGCAATGGGTAGAAATGGTTCAAAGTCAAACGGGAAGAGGTAGCCCATTGGCTCACTAAGGAAATGAAACATGGAAAGAGGCACAGGTGCTGAAGGTCACTGAAGAGCGAGAGGACGTTCGAAGGCGGGCATCCAGTATAGTTATGGTAGGCTGAAACAAGTCAATAAGCACTGAACCTTATACCGGCCAAGACTGTCCCATGGGAAGCAGCTCGCAGTGTGACTCAGGGAGCTGAGCAAAAACCCAAGCTGCTGCCTACCGCAGGCAAACTCATTCTTAGTTTGAATCTAATCAGGTTAGTTATCTGCTCATATTAAAGCAGAAATATTTCAGTTTCAGGAAAATTTATTAGAATTCAGATCCTAAGGTAACATTTAAAATGTCCAATATGAGTTTAGTATTATTTACATACAAACTGTCATGCAAATGTGAAATGCCAAAGCAAAAGACCAAACCAACGAGATGAGTAGAGGCTTGAATTATTAGAAAATGGTTTTAAAGAAGCCATTTTTGAAATCTTCAAAGATATACATGAAAATAAATTTATGTTGACTAACTGGATATCTGTCTGTAATTAAAAAACTGGAAATCCTAAAATCAAAAGAATTAATATTTGAAATAAAAGTTCACAGGATATACTAAAGCACTCATTGATTATTAAGGTAAGAAAGAGTTAGGAAACTCGAAAGTTTGTTGATAGAAAACAATTATCCTATGATACACTTATGAATTTAAAAGAGTATAATTTTATGATGAAAACGTTAGTGTATACACTTTAACCAAATGATTGAATGAAATGATGAGTAACGATACAAACTAATGCCCTCTTCTTACTGATGTGGTTTATTGGGAAGGGACAGAATCATTTTTATAATGTTCTTTCAAAACCCTAAATTTGACATGAGGACACAGCCAATAAACAAAAACTAAAAAGTATTTTTAAAAACAACCATAGGAGACTCTTCAAGTGTGTCACTGTGTGGAAAACATTTTCTGAAATGTTTTAGAAATGTTTTAGTTATAGAGGCTCTTGTCCTCTCTAAAAACCCCATGCATACATGAGAGTCTTGGGATGGCGCAACCAAACAAAACCTGAATCAAAGCCTGAATTTGGTCTTGGCATCACTACTTGAACACTTAAGAAAAAAATAGCAAATGACATGTTAGAATCTCTGACACTTTAATGGTATCTTTCAAAACTCTGTCCCTATAGCAACATGAAACTCTAGTTTGCACAAACCATCTTAAAGCCTTTTTATCCTTGTAGTCATGCATATAATTCCTTAATTCCCCTTTTCGTCTCTATTTCAAAACTTCAGCACACAAGAATTTCTAATATTAAATAAACACAATTTAAATGTTACAAAACCTTCTAAGAATTTCTTGAAGTTTTCCTCCAATACCTTTCAAAAGCACTGCACAGTTTTCTTAGCAAAAACCTATTCCAACACTAAATAGTTCCAATTAGATATGGAACTCCAAACCTATGAATTCTGAGAGGGCTCTGAACTTGCTAAAATAATTTCTTATTCGACTTGATAACTTGGATTATACATTCCCAGTGTATATTTAAAAGCTTTTACTCTAAAGCTTTCTTATAACAAAGGGGAGATGAAAAGATACTGTAATTATTCACAGAACACAGTCAAGGGATCATTGCAGATGGAATATAATATCCATGACATCGCCTTACTGTAAATAGGTAGTAATAGATAGGAGTGCTATTAGCCACAGAATACCCATTATTCTACTTGTTAACACATAAAACAATAGCTTTTATCTCAGATCTTTCAACCTTTCAGAAATGAATGCAGGACAGTCTTTGGGAATAAAATTGAAGTTGCAGGTCTGTTTTAACATTTTTTGTTTTAAACTTCAAAAATAAATGTTCTTCTGAAAAACAACAGCCAATGTCCTACCTGCCTGATTCATTAGTGGACCTGGGTTAAGAAACTAGCGTGGATAAGAGCTGTCCTTACCAGTCTGCAAACTGTTCTAGAAGTTTCTTTTAAGTGCTGAGGGCATAAATTATTCTCATTTGCATGTGATACTGTGGAAAGCCATTCAACCCTGCACTTGCTGGTACACACCAAAGGGAAGCAAACGTGGTAACATGAGGTAGTTTGTGACTTGTGCAGCAAATGCTGCTGTTGCTTTTATTTTGGATGTTCTTCTTTGTCCTTGCCTGGAAATACATCCTGTTGCCCACAGACATGCTAGTCAATGAATAAATGGGATTAGAAGAGTTTCGAGGTTTAGCTTGTCTTTGCCAATGGCCATCCTTTTAGAAAAGGAATGGTATACACATTGCATCTTCTAATTTAATGAGGTACTTGAGCTATCAGTGTAATTATTAAGGCTTTTAAGAGGGGAATGAGTAGATCAGTACCCAGGGAACTCTCTGATTTTAGCACCATGGAATTAGGGTTTGGAAAAGTGGGAAAAAGATGGTGAGGTAAGCCACATGCTACATCCCCTGTGCCATAAGAACTCCATGTTGAGTGGCAGATAGTAGTGGAAGGAGCACCCTCACCAACATTAGAAACCCTGCCTCCAAAGCACACAAAATGCTCCAGATAAATGTTCCAAGAAAATACTAAAACAAAACTGTTAACACAGCCAAATTCTTAACTCACTTGGAAAACCTATAAAATGGCAGGCCAATGTTAACATACAGAAAGAGGAGACTGCGGTATCTTAGAAGCTGCTGTTTAAATGGCTCTTAACCTCTGAGCCAGCTATCCATCCCATAGTTTTGAAAACTAAAGGAATGTTTTCATGGATGCCAGTTATCTTTTAGTGGGCATGAGTTGATTTTGCTTACCTTCACGTTATTTCCATATCAAAAACACAGAACACAATTTTCTGAGTATTTCAATATTACTTTGTTTCCAATGTGGTAAAAAAAAAACATTTTTAATGCAGTTTGCTTGTGGGAGGAAAAATCAAAATTCAGAAAATTTTCAAATACTGACCCCCAAAACTAAAACATTGCATCGTCACATAAAGGAATGGCATGGCTCTTACTTCTGTTGTGACAAAAGTTAACATACACAAGTAAGTTCTAGATGGGACATTCTCTTCCTGACTTGTTTTAGGCTCTGAGTTTACATCAAGTCATTTTTATCTCCCCTTATCTATAGCTAAAAATTATCCAACTCAGTATTTTCCTTATGAGAAGGGTGCCCTTTCTCTTTCGGTCCCCAGTGTGGTGAAGCTATAGGCTCCTCAGACAAAATTGCTGTGTATAATTCACCCCTAATTTCCTTGTATCTGATACCACTTTGACCAAATTAATGGTCACAAAAAAAGCTAATAAAAACAGAAATTATATTACACATAATTTGATTTTATACTTACATCTGAAAAAAACCTGTAGAACAAAACATATTTATCTATAGCTAAACTAAGTCTTTTTATTCTTGTTATCAGCACACAACTTTAACCATTTTTCTTACACTTTTCTTGAATGTTGTTGCAGTTTGTGTGTGTGAGCGTGTGTATATAAATTGCCCAGTTAGTTTTTAACGAATAATTCTATCTTACACTTTTTTACCTAAAATCGTAGACTGATGATAGATATTAGTTCTGTTTAATTAAACTAAAATCAACTTGAGTAACTTGGAGTCTCCTTCAGGAAATCAAAGCTTGAAACACATAACTCAGAAGTAATAGTAATAGCTAATCTTCATTTTTAAATTGTGTTAAGGGGATATAAAACTGAATTTTAGAAAAATTGCCTCCTAGCAATTCAGTAGTTAAATATTTTATCTTCACCTTACTATGTTTTTTTGCATGATTAATAAATTACTTTAAAATGCCATAGGGGCTGGAAAAAGGAGATGATTCTCTCTGAAAATTTACTAGCAACATATACGAAAAAATAGGATCCTTGGTGTACTCAAAAGGAAGTGTTATGAGCAGTAACATGTCTAAGTGAAAAAAAAAAGAGAGAGAAAGAAAGAAACAGAAGAGAACAAAGAAAGAAAGAAAAAAATTGAAGTTACCATTATCTCCTACATTCATGAAAGCTGTCTTTTATGCAAAACATAAAATACAAACAATAAATATTGCATTGAGGATGCATTTACCAAATTGGATGTCAGACTGTACAAATTTGCTATCAGTTCAACCAAGATTATTGAAATTACAAGCAACTAGAAATAATCAACATTTATGGTACTATTCAAACAGCTAAGTTTTTTTTTTCTCCCAATCCTGGTCATTTCACTAAGTAGTTGTTGAATTTGCTGATTTTTTAAGCAGCAGACCGTTATCTATTGATGTTTATGAGCTTTTGAACGATTTTCTCTGTCAATTTCCATCCATGCTGCAAATTTTCTAATGCTTTCAAAGACCACAGTTCTACTTGGGAATGAAGGCTCACACATTATTATTACTATTTTAATTACATACATTTATGGATTCATTTGATGCTGAAGAATGATTAACAGTCATCTTTGAGTTATAATTTTCTTTTCTAAGACAATTATATTAGTTGAGTTATCAAAAACAGAATTTTGTTTGCATGTAGATAGTAGAAAGAGGAGATACAAAATATTGATTTATTTTAGGGGCAGACTATTTTTCAACTAAGCATGTGTTGTGTTATATATGATTTTGTGTTCCTGTGTGTGTTTGGTTTTTTGTTTGTTTGTTGTTTGTTTTTTCCCTTTGGTGCGGTTTAGAACCCTTAGTCATAAACTTTCAGCTATGAGAGAACCACATTTATATTAAAAGATTTTTAAGAGCATTTTTAAGAGCCAAGCTTGATTTGTAGCTCGACTTTATAAAACCTTCACAGAACCTATTTTAATAAGGTTTCCTACTGTAATAATATGAGCTTGGTTGTCTAGCTGAAATGACCTGCCAAAATTGTCCAATGTTTGTCCATGGTTACACTGAATATTAAAAGTATAGCTTAATAAGTTGAGACAAGAATACAAAGTTTCATATGTGAATTAGAGAAGTTGCCTCAAGCCTACACATTAGGAACAAAACCTCTCAG
The DNA here is from genome assembly GCF_030254825.1 of Meriones unguiculatus. NCBI lineage: Eukaryota > Metazoa > Chordata > Mammalia > Rodentia > Muridae > Meriones > Meriones unguiculatus. Next base: position 79,679,947 of record NC_083364.1, read on the forward strand.
GGCACATGTAGAAACAGCAACTGTTTCTTCTTAGGTAACATTTAGTATAGCTATAGCCTGAGAGAGAGTTAATATTTTATAAAATTTAATTTTCCTGGGTGTTTTGATGGAATGAATTGCAGGCTCTGTGAATCAAACAACTCTAGTGGAAAACGTTGAAGATCTTGTAATTCTCTATGACACCCTAGCTTTGTTCTTGATGTCTGAAAAAATAAGTGAGCATATTTGTTTCCAGATGGAAGAGTAATTAACACACAAAAAAACTGCTTTATCCATAAATATGGTTCCTTCTGAAATTTTAGTAAGTTCACCAAAATATATACATGCATTCCCTTTGAACAAATTACAGCAAACCTGTTTCTGTGGAAAAGTTGAATACGGCATAACCCGTTGTTTTTCTTTCCTTTATCCAAATCAAGTAGAGCTGCTACTATAAATTGGAATTCTGCATCTTTGTTATTCTCATTATTTCTTTGTGCAAGGTGTTTGCTAGAAGGAGAATCTGACTATTTACAAAATTATGTGACAATCTGCATAATTATATTTCATATGTGTTAGGTTAGTTATGAATGAATAGATTGTAATTCAGAGTTAGAATGTCTGTTTTTTAGAAAAGCCAATCACTGTGAAATGAATGGACTTATTTTAGGCAGAAGAAAAAATTCCAAATTTCAGAATTAGAATGCCAGTATCAATAGGATTTAGAGTGAGGAACATTATTTACCTCTATCCAGTAATGATACGAGCTAAATGGAAGAACCCACATAAACATGACAGTATAAGTCACCGCTAAGTACAGTGTAACTTAAATGATTTCTGTTCAAGTTCATTTAAGTGTCAATTAATTGCCTCCATTTCAAATGCACACCTTTTCTCCAATTATCAAATTAAAATTTGAGCTGAATCAATGAGCACAATGATAGTTTAATTATATTAAACCGCATGAAATAAACAGTGAGGAAGTGTTTGTGCAGATGGCCACCCGCGTCTGACACCTCCAGGCATAGCCAATGACAAGTACCATTCGCTTGGTAAATAAAATTGCTTTATTTCACTGTCATTGAAGCATCTTTACTTTTAAAAGATAGGAGAATGGGGTATGATAGAAGGATTTAAGGGAATTACAGAAGGAGAAATCGCAGACACAGATGTACTTTTTTTTCTAAGGGCACCAGGTGTTTTAAATGCCACCAGAAGGGTGCTCCAGGCGATTCCATGCTGTCCAAGATAGCTTGGCATAGATTATCTGAAAGCTTTTGTGTCTTTTCAGCTTTTGATTAAAGGCCAGTGTCAGGACTCCTCGGGGCTTTTGCTTGGTACAGTAAAGCCGAGGGATTTTTTTTTTTATGTTGCTGCCAAAAAGATGCCAGTTAGGATAATTACATTTCAATTTAAATTGGTAATTTTATGAAAATTTAAACCAGAATATGTGTCACCCAAATCTCCTTACTTTTATTCCTCCCAAACATGCATGCACACACGCCTCTTGTTTGGGGGGAGACAATGACAGCAGTCCACCAGAACCTTCCCATGACCCAGAGATATGTGCCAGGAATTAAACAGATGAGCAAAAAAACTGAACAGAGACTTTTTTCTTCATCCAAATTCATTTTCTAGCCTAGATTTATCACTAGTGTACATTGGAAGCATCCCAGGGCATCCTAGCTTCTAGTATCTTTCTTCCTGCAGACGCCAGCAAAAGAAGCTTTAGAGCATCGCTGTAGTATTTAAGGCACTGTTTTCCATTCACAGTCGAGCTTTGTATTTGTTAACAGGACCTAGAAAGGGAATCAGACCTACTCAGAGTCTCTCACCCTCTTGGTGAAAGGAAAGGGACACAAGTGGCCAGATGAACCCTGAATTTCCTGTCTGCCACTTTCTTTTTCCAGGACACATACGCAAGCTTGGCAGCACCAACAAAGTGGAAGTAATGTTCCTTTGTTTAGAATGCAGTGTGTACGAACATTTACATAATAAAATACACACACAAATAACAGATGGTGAAGAGACGCTCATTCCGCCACATGTTGTCAGCACAATATCGTTCCTTGATGATCTCATTTCTCTTACCTCTCCCTACAGATGTCTACCAGCTATTTAACCTCAGGGGTTATTCAGACGGTGAAAGGTTTTGAAGACAGCCACAGAGCTGGCTACAGAATGATTCTTTTCCATCAGGTGCAAATGCCCTTTCTGGATGGAGGCATCAATCCACCAAAATAATAATGATAATAATAATAATAATAATAATAATAATAATAATTAAAGCTTTCTTCTGTAAAAACAAAACAAAAACTAAATATAACCGTCATTTATCTTCAGATTTTTTTTTTGGGGGGGGTTGGGGAGGCAGGGAGCAAATATTGTCTACAATGCATCGCCATGAACACTGGCAGTATAATGACTTCGAAAGAGGTCATTTTCTTTAACTATTTTTTTTTTGTCCCAAGTGATTTATTAATTCTTTTGGTTCTTAAATGAATAGCCTTCTTTCAGAGGTCCTTTTGTAATGAGAAGTCTCCCAAATACTCTGTGCTCACATGTCAATCTGTTATTAGAGTTACACCTCTAATGTCGGGTAAGCGATATGTTATATAATATAGGGTAATAAATATGTTGTATTGTTAGCTTTTGTTACTTTATCCTCAGATAACACTTCTTTCAAAACACCCATTGCATTCTTTTCAATGTGATCTGGCATATTTCAACAAAGTACATTGATAGCATGTATTATTAACCTTTTCACTCATAAATGCACTTTGCTCAGAAGCACATAATAATTAAATGTTACAGTGTATAAAAAACTGCCATACCCACTTTATAGAGATATATACGTATTAAGATATTTCGGCAGTAACTGATGATTCAGAATAAGAGTCTACATTGGTCCATCTGGAATTCATGACTCCCTCTAAGAAAATAAATCTTTAATTCACATTTTATGTTAAAGTGTATATGAAGGTATATTAAAGTATATCCAATAACAGTGCATTAACAAAAATGGATATCAAAAATAACTTCCAAGCGTCAATGTCTTAAGAAACCAACGATGAAATTCTTCATAAAGGCTAAAAACACCAGTGATCTGCCATGTATAACCTGAAAATAATATTCATAAATAGAACCATTACATATGCTAAAATGCATATTGAAGTTTACTGGAAGGCAAAAAGAGAGATTATTAATCCATATTCCTGAGAGCTGTTTAAGGTAAAGTGGTGGCCAGTTTTATACAGATACATTGCAGAGTTGGCAAGAGACTCTTTAACAGACAAAAAGTAAGTGTTAGAGAGAGAGAGACAGACAGTCAGACAGACGGAGATCACAAACAACTATAAAAGTTCCATAGAGAAAAGACAGTAAGGAAAGAGGTTATCAGATGTTTGGATGAGGTGAGCAAAAGTCTTAGACTTTGATCACTGATTACAAGAGACTTAGGGAAAGAAAAAATGTGAGAACTCAAGAAAAATGTTTGAAGGCCACAAAAGGAAGGCAAGCATTGACAATTTGAAAAAAACTTACCGGTAATCACTAGATTTGAAAGCGTAACAATCCCCAAGAACCTATGATGCACACATTAAAAAGGAATTCCTTTTTATGCAGACCTCTGTCCCCCACAGAAGGGAAGCTGCTAAAGTCTGAACTCAAAGAAAGGCCTATGTGTTGGTTTGAATAAGAATGTCCTCCATAGGTAGACTCAAATATTTGAATGCTTAATCATCGGGGAGAGGCACTAGTTGAGAAGGATTAGCTGTGGCCTTATTGGAGGAAGTGTGTCACCAGTGGGTGGGGCTTTCAGGTTTCAAAAGCCTAAATCTGGCCCAGCGCCTCTCTCTTTCTGCTGCCTCTGGATTGGGACATAGAACTCTTGCTACCATACGTGCGTGCCTGCTACCGTGCTCCCTGCTAAAATGATAATGGACTAAACCTCAGAAACTGCAAACAAGCTCCAATTAAATGCTTTCTTTTAGAAGAGTTGCCTTGGTTATGGTGTTTCTTCACAGCTGTAGAACACTGACCAAAACACTCTACAAAGGACTTTACGATCCTTTCTCCCATTGCTAATCTACCGACCTGAGTGGGTACAGTCTGCTTCTGTTTATAAATAACTCTGTGGTTCTTTCAGGATTGCTAGCTGAGTAGTATTATGAAACAGTCTAACTGGACTATTAGATATTCACACATGCAGAGAATGCCAAGCTTTTATACAACTTGATCATTTTAGTCATAATCTGTGGCCTTGGAATCTCCTTCCCGAGGTTGCCTTTTCCTCCTGCTGTACCCAGTCTCTTCTAAATTCTAAAAGAATGTGTTACATTTTGTGAACCATCCACTTTTGGCTTTTTATTTCATAATGTCTCTACAGTTCCAAAATAAACATGAACTTTAGAAGACTTTCCAGTCATCTGAATCTGAGAATAGCTTATAACCTTTGCTATTTTTTTTATCTCTAGAGTGCTTAAATAATAAATGGAGGGTGTGTTCACAAACTTGTATCAGTTCGTATGGTGAAAAATTACTTAGCAAATTGCATAAAGTAATGGATAATTATTACCATGTGACAAACCTATGCTCTAGATAATATTAACACAAGAGTGTGTAAACATACCCAAACATACACACACACACACACACACACACACACACACACACACACACACACACTGGATACAATGCCAAAGACAAAAAAAATCATGAATATATATAGTCTATATAACAAATAATTAGAGTTGCTAAAAACTGGCTGGTTCTTTATATTCTCAGTTGCAATGGTCTAAATTGAGAAGAATCCTCATGTTTTCAGACTCCTTAGTTAATTTTATAAATATTTAATAATATCTTTTTTCTTGACAATTTGTCTTGGCACTATTCCTTTTTCTACCACTCATTTCTAATGAATGCCCCTCTGAATACTACTTACTGTAAATTTCTGGTGCCTGTCTGGCATTTAAATTTAAGAGTAGTTTTTGAGATTGTAGGGGTGATAGTCTTATGGTAAGAGCACTTGCTGGACAAGCATGAGAGCATAGGTGCAGATTTCCAGTACCTACACAGAAGTAGAGAATGGCTGAGTCAGCCTGTGTGTCCAGGAGGGGCAGGTGGAGACAGATGGAGCCCAGTGGCCATCCTGGCTAACTGAAAAATTGAGCTTTCTCTTCCAAAAGAGACTCTCATCCAGGGGATGAGATATAGAATGACAGACGAGGACATTTGAGATGTTCCTCTGTTCTCAACACCCATCCTTGAACACATTCATGCACACAGACACCATCCACCCCCACACAAACACACACATACTTTTAAAATCTACAGATAGGCAGATGGCTGCTCTGCAACCAAGTTGTTATTTAACACTGCATCAAGCTATGGCGACCATTGGTCTTTATTTTTGTACTTACTTTACAAATAAAATAAGCTCTGGGGAGATTATTCAGTAGTTAAACCACTTACTGTGCAAATGTATAAATTAGAGTCCATACTCTCAGATCTCACATAAACTCTGGGTGAGTATAGCAGCCAACCAAAAGTTCCAGTGTTTGAAAAGTAGGGACTATGGACCACCATACAGAGAAGACTAGGTAGAGTACCTGTACCCGTGAATTCTGAATTCAGCCAATAAACCAGGGAAAATTATCAAGGATGACATCAGCCTGGGGTCTCCACATGGATAATCATATACATGTACTTGCATTCACATGCATGTGCCTGCATCCTCACACATGCAAAAACCCACCTCCACACATACATGCATGTGCACACACACAGAGCACAAATCACATACATGTGAAGAACAAATAATAAAATACTGTGTATCTTTGAAAAATTGAAGAAGTCTTAAATGTAGAACTAAAAGGGAGACTTTATACTCAACCTGAAGTGAAATAAAACGCTAATTTCTTCCTTATATCCATAATAATATATACATGTAGTTAGTTAGTTAACTCTACTCTTAGATAGATCCTTCTTTAGAAACTTTAACTCTAGCAGAAGTTATCCAGAATTATCACCAAAGCCCTTTTCTTCCAAGCTTCCATCTCATGCTATACATTCCAGATTGCCTCCTGGAGATCATTTTTCTATGGAGTGATATCATATCTAATGACTGGCCTTGGATATGTCACCATTACAGCTCATTTCCTCTGCATTAGCTGTCCCTATCAGAGACAAGAGATAAAGGAGGAGAATTAAAAACAGTTTTTCAGGCCTCTTCTTAATTAACTTAGAAACAGGAAAACCGCATTGTACAAGCAACGACAAGACATTCCTTAGGAGATATATCTTTCTTGAAACTAGCAATTTCATAACCTCATGAAAACTCTCTCTTTCTTCATCTCATTGGTTTTGAGTAATAAGACCAGCCTGTTATTACTGCTATTTCATCAAGTGAGGTTCCTTTTGTAAGATGAATTTATCTTGTGTCCAGTTGGAAAAAAAAAAAAAACTTAACCAACATACTACACAATGTAAAAATAAAGATCTATGGAACTAACCTACAGACATGTGACACAGACTAAGTCGCCTGACTGACTACTGACATCCTTTTTCACTTGTACCTTCTTGAGACCACACTAGGATTCTTTCAATTGCAATAAATTTAAAAGATTTAGCCTTCATTTTTTTTCACAAGTAAGACTAAAAAAAGAAAACTCAAATTTAGAAAATATAATTTCCATTTACTTTAAAAGTTAAGCATTGATTCTTTTCCTTGTTTATCTCTCTTAAGGATGCTCCAAACATATGTAGACATGTAGGGAAATAATGCAGCATTCTGTAGTTGCTATAAAGTCACAGAAGAACTTCTTTTATTTTAGTGACTTTAAAACCAAGAGCATGACAACTGATATCTGAAGTTTGGCTTTGTCAATCATATGTCACTTATATGGCCCACCTATGTATCTGAAAAAAAAAAAAAAAAAACATCATCTTAAGAGAGATAAGCAGCTGCCTTCATCATTTATATCACACTGATGACTGTTCAGCTGACCTCAAACATTAAAAATTAGAATATCTTAGAAGAATTGGATTTCTCAACGTACTTCTACATGCTGCCATTGTTAAGAGAGCTAAGTTGCTGAAAACAATGACCCTGCGAAGCTATTTTTGCACTTTTTTGAAAAGACTGTCAAATATTTTCATCCCTTGAAAGTTCTCTCAGACACTAAATACACCATATATGATGGGCTATTTCCCAAGGATTCATCCATATTTTTCCTATTCATCCAAGAATAATGGAGAACTTTGAGAGTGGTTCAAAAGTGCACCCCTCTTTAAATGAGAATGTCCATTAAAATAAAGAACAGTGGATGGAGAGGAAAGAGAAAATCTTCTTTCTCTAGCCTGTGCTTCTTTTGAGCTTTGGTTGCTGCTTGCTGTAACATATGAGCGTGAAAATCCTCTCTGATTTCTCTGATTTCCACCGCAGACCCTTTCTCCTCTCCCCATGTTGCCTTTCTTTGTGCTCCATGGCAAATGCCTCTGTAGGCTTTTGAATATTGTGAAATCTCTCACAATAATCCCCCCAGAATTTTATGAGTGAGCCCTATTTTAATTCTGTATATTCTTCTTTAAGTATGTACTTCTTCCAGGCACGAATGTATTTATAGTTCCTGTACACTACTCATAAGATATTATAGCTCACATTGGTGAGCTAAGAATATTGCCAGTGGAAGGTGGAGGAACACTAGGACTACTCCAGTAGAAAGAAGAAATAAATAATTTTGTGAATTACATTTCTTCACATTCGTATGCCCCCTGTCAGCTCTCACCTTTTCACTTGACCACGTGCTTGCCTCACTGGTACTGCTTCGAGGCGATGCTGTGGTTACATATTTGAAAGATGAACTCCTTTTACATATGTAACAGCTATACATATGAACAGAGTACCGCAGTAGGACTATAAAGGCTGGCATCTCCAGACAGGAAACGTCTGGAGAATTTTTTTTTTAATTTTTTTAAAGTTTGAGATTTGCTGCCCACTCCCTTTTCTGTTCTCCTTATGGCTCTCCTGTTTCTAAGACTTAACAGGATATATAAATAGTTTTTTTAATCTGCATTTGAAGAAATAGACACTTATGAGAAAGCACATCAAGATCATGTTTCACGAGAAAGACTGGGGCTCTTTCCCTTTGAAGTTACCTGTCCAGCCTCCATGTAATGGTTTTTCTTTTATCTTATTATATGTTATTTTGTCATGTTTTCTTGTTATTGCTTAGAAGCCTGTTCTTTTATAATAAGACATGGATCCAGATGGGAGGGAGGTGGGGAGGAACTGGGAGGAGTCGAAGGAGGAGAAACTGTACCTTCGAGTATAATGAAAGCTAGCCAGCAAGAATGAAGTGTCTGGGTTGGTACCAGCTTGACCTCTCCAGGCCCTGTGACTCATTTATGCAGTGTCTTAGCAGTGGTGTTTTATCTTCTGGCTCTACAGGGTGAACAAGAACAAAGGGCAAGAGCTTGTAATGTTTGGGAGGGTGTCGATGGGACCCACTGACGGACAACTTAAAAAGAGATAACCATACTGTCCTGGGGATTTTTATTTTTTCATCTGTGTTGTCTTGGGAAGTATTATTCCTTCGTCATGGAGTAAGTCCACATAAATTTCCTTTTGAATGTATATACTGTAAGAAGCTTCTCTAGTAGAATAATTTTGTATGGTGATTTCAAGTTTTAATATTAACTATTTCTTCTCACACTTTCTTCACTACTCTGCCCTACCATCTGCCACTGAATCTAACCTTTCTTGTCCGCATTCCTATACACTCACAAACTCTGCAGGCTACCAAACTGACTGGCCTAGCAAAGGACACTTGCAGGTACAATATAGACATGAATGTTATGCAAATGACCAGCCACATTCCGGTCGGACTTAAGGCCGACTCCACAAGGTGGAAGTCCTGCTTGATACCTTTAATGGGACCCCGAACCCATGGCTAGGCAGATCATAACAGTATTGGGGAAGATACTATTGCTAACATAACTAATAATAACTAATGCTATTATTCTGTTAAGTGGACATAATAATAAACTGCCCTCAAGTTCTTATCTTTATATCTGTACATTAGAGCATCTCCCAACTCTCACTAGGGAAGATTCTTTTTACAGCAGGTAGCAATTAATACAAAGACCCACAATTAGTCCATATGTAGAGACTAAGAGGCTATCTGCTTCTCAGGGAACATGGCAAAGAGGGAATGAAGGCTTTAAGAGGCAGAGGCAGTAGATATCTATAGCAAAACAGCATTGGGTGAAAATGATGACACATTGTACATACAAACAAAACTGTGTCAGCAAGCACAAAACTTGCACAGGATCAAGCCAGCCAAAATCCAGGCCCAGATGTGAAAGGAGCTTGTGAAATCCCACCCTTAGCCAGTGAGGCATTGATCAATTATCAGCTGCAAATGGGGTAAGAATCTGTTTTCAGCAGGGATGCAGCCCTGATCGGTGTCTATGCTCACCTAGAAGGCTGCATCCGTGCACATAGAGGCAGCACTGAGTGGGCTCAGTGGGTTGAAAGAGAAAGAAGGATTTCTTTTCCTTGGCTGTGGAGGAAGGGGAGCCCTCCTCCACTGCTGGTGGGAATGGAAACTGGTACAACCACTCTGGAAAGCTATCTGGCGCTTTCTAAGACAACTAGGAATAGTGCTTCCTCAAGACCCAGCTATACCACTGCTAGGTATATACCCAAAGTTCGTTCAAGTACACAAAAGGGAGACTTGCTCAACCATGTTTATAGCAGCTTTATTTGTAATAGCCAGAACCTGGAAACAACCCAGATGTCCATCAGTGGAGGAATGGGTACAGAAATTGTGGTATTTTTACACAATGGAATACTACTCAGCAATCAAAAAGGAGGAAATCATGAAATTTGCAGGCAAATGGTGGGATCTAGAAAAGATCATTCTGAGTGAAATATCCCAGAAGGAAAAAGAAAAACACGGTATATACTCACTTATATAAACCTATAAGATACGATAAACAATGAAATCTATACACCTAAAAAAGATAATCAAGAGAGCGGACATGGGGTAAGATGATCAATCCTCGTTTAGAAAGACAGATGGGATGTGCATTGAACGCATGACAGGAGTCTACTGAGCGCATCTGAAAGACTCTAACTAGCAGTGTTTTCAAAGCAAAGACTCATAACCAAACCTTTGGCAGAGTACAGGGAATCATAAGAAAGAAGGGGAGTTAGTCTGATGGAGAAAGGCTAGGAGCTCCACAAGGACCAAATATATCTGGGCACAGGGTCTTTTCTGAGACTGACATTCAACCAAGGACCATGTATGGATATAACCTAGAACCTCCACTCAGATGTAGCCTGTGGTAGCTCAGTAACCAATTGGTTTCCCAAAGTGAGAGGAACAAGAACTATTTCTAACAGGAACTCAATGACTGGCTCTTTGGCCTCCCCACCCCCAAGGGAGGAGCAGTCCTGTTAGGCCACAGAGGAGGGCTTTGCAGCCAGTCCTGAAGATACCTGATAAAACAGGATCAGATGAATGGGGAGGAGGTCCCCCCCATCAGTGGACTTGGAAAGGGGCATGGTGGAGATGAGGGAGGGAGGGAGGGACTGAGAGGGAATGAGGGATTGGGACACAGCTGGGATACAGAGTTAATAAAATGTAACTGATAAGAAAAATAAAATTAAATAATAAAGAAAAAGAAAGAAGGAAGAAAAAAGAAAGGAGGGAAGGAAGGAAGGAAGGAAGGAAGGAAGGAAGGAAGGAAGGAAGGAAGGAAGGAAGGAAGGAAGGAAGGAAAAGGAAGGAAAAAAAGGAAAAGAAAAGAAAACCAGCAAGCAAAGTTGGGTCGAAAAGCAAAGGGAGAAATAAAGAAGGAAAGAGGAGTAAATTTGTCAAAAACACATTATATGCAAGTATAAAATTCTCAAATAATAAAAATTAAACAAGAATAATTTTAGAAGAGGGAATGGTTACAAGTAGCTTTTATTAATTATTTCCACTTGCAATGCCTTTTCACCTGAGAAAATTTATGTGATTCTAAGTGCATAAAGTTTATAGGCTTTTAAAATAGATATTCAAAACAAATAGTCATTAGGAGTAAATTATATCATTTACTAAAGACAAAAGCAAAGCTACACACTAAGAAAAAGTATGTTCTCATTTATGTTCACATAAAGATTTCAATCTTGGATGATTATTTAATAATTCATGTTATAAAATGACTTGAGCATTTTTTACAGAGTTGACTAACATTTAACTTATACTCCTCAATATTGAGAATGCCTCATTGCATAAGTACTCAATTTTTAAAAATGAAGAAGTATGTTTAGGTCCATTTCAGCAATTGAAAAAAAATTCTGTCCTTATCTCAAGACCAAATTTATTTGATTATTTTTTTTAAATAAACCCACAATGGCACATCAAACAGAAAATCTTATTTTTTCATTTTTTTTCATTTATTTTTTTTATAAATTACAGTTTATTCAGTTTGTATCCCAGCTATAGCTCCCACCCTCATCCCCTCCCAATCCCACCCTCCCTCCCTCATCTGTGCCCATGCTCCTCCCCAAGTCCAGTGATAGGGGAGGTCTTCCTCCCCCTCCCTCTGACTCTAGCCTATCAGGTCTCATAAAATCTCAAAATCAAGTATTTTAACTCTATACAATCCAAAGATATATGGTACCTAGATATTCAGGAACTGTACTAAAATAGTAATAAAAGCCTGATTTCTGTGAGTAAGCCATTATGTTTGCACAAGAACAGAAAAATTTGTATCACAGTTCACAATAGACAATATTCTTGAACCCGAACCAGGTTATTTCAGGCAGTGGTCACTGACATTGGGTCAAATGATAGCACATTTAGTGTGAAGTTCACATTTCATAGGCTCAGAACCAAGAGCAAGACTGTAGTGTATTGTGCAATACAACATGAGATAGAACTGCCAAAAAAAAATCAGATTCACTGTGCATTTTTACAATTAATTTTAGGCTTTTTGCTGACCAAATTTTTGTAACCCTGAAAAGATTTTAGTTGCCAAGCTTTTCACCATCCCCACTTTCCATGGTGTGGCCCCACATGAAGTAGTGACCCACAGTTTCGGAAGCTATCTGTTAAAGTATAGTAGGGTTAAGCTGTGCAGGCTTCATCCGTTTGTTCATGGGAAAAATGGAAGAAGACAAATCTTTTTATCTCCTGGTTTTTGTACTAAGCATACCGTGTCATGAATGTCAGGGCTTAGTTAGAGCTGTCACTTCACTGACGACATACCACAAAAAAAAAAAAAAAAAAAAAAAAATTGTAAAACCTAAGCTGGAGAATAAATGCTCTTCCATCTTAGTGATAGACAGAATAAGCACGAATCACAAGATGAAGACATCTTAAAGTGAATGAGAGAATCAAGATACTTATCACCTTTCCCACACACACCCATGCATACACCCACACTTAAAACCATGCCTTCCAAAGCATAACAAGGTCATACACTGAAGCCAGTCTAATACTGACTCTTACCACAAGAGCTCAAATGTAAGGTCAAAGCACTCTGGAGTGCTACTGTCTGTGCTTCAATCTAATTTCCTCGTGTCCTAGATTTGTAATGCTAAGTAAATCACTTAACCTTTCTATGAATTGGTTTCATCTGTAAAATGGTGATGAATACAGTATCTGCTACAGCATGTTAAATATTGGTTCAAACAATACCTGAATATAGCAAATGAAAATTACACTCACAGAGACAATGATTACACTGATGATGATATGTGAGAGATGATTGATAGATACATGGATGGATGGATATATAGGTAGATAGATGACAGATTGACAGATAGATAGATAGATAGATAGATAGATAGATAGATAGTCTAAAACCAATCACCATATTATGAGAAGCTTCCTTGCAGTAAATAAATAGTGGAACTTTAATTTAATTTAGTCAGCTTCACCTTTGGGGGTAAAGTTAAGTATAAACTACCCCTATGACTTTGTTCTACTGGAGTATGCTTGTGTTACCAGAACAAATAAAAGAATTGAAGCCAGAGCATTTAAGACCATAAAACTCAGAGCCTGGGTCATTTTGGATATTTCGTGCCTGTTATCAGTGCTGTTCAAATGTCATTTATAGATATATGCATTATAAAATATATTGTGTATTCTCATACTATGACTGATATAATTATACATATGTTGAAATATTTATAAAATAAGTATGGCTGAAACGGACCTACTTTTTCTATAAAATCAAGGTCACTATTCTCCAAAGCAAGAGTCAAGCAACAGCAACCCCAGAGAAGAACTAATATGCAAGCTGTGGTGTGGTGTTGTTTTTCCATTTTCCTTTCCCTTTTCAACAAGCCCTGCCACGCTTTTAAAGGAGAATTGAAGCCATTGTGTATGCATTTTTTCCAACAACACCTGAACTTGAGAAGGTGATCAATTGCAAAGGATTGTACAATTTGAGCCTGGAAATGTGGAAACTCTGTCTTGGGAGGGATTTCATTTCATAGGCCTGTTGGTTTGCTGGGGAGATATAAGACATGTCTAACCTACAAATGACTGGAAAATGAGAGGAGCAGATGCAAAATGGAGGCTCAGTCCTCCCAAAGGATAATATCTTAAAACTTGAGAATCTGGAAACCATTTCTAAAGATTGTAGGTGAATACTGTAACCTCGATGGAGAAGTCCATAGAATTACATAGAGAACGCTAGTTATGTTACAATAGCTCAGGGAACAATTCAATTTCACTGTATTTTCCTAGACATGTACAGAGATAAGGTTTAATATTACACAATTTGTAGAATACTGTATTACCTAAATATTGGCAAGCAAAGGAGATGAAAATACTTTCGCCTCCCCACATACCCTGGAGTGATGGTATGTAGCACGTGTAAAGTCAATCTTAAACTATCAATTCAGTTCATAACACCATGGCAAATATGATCAAATCACTCTAATAGCTGATGTCTAAGGTGGCTACTAAACTAAAGCTGATATTTGTGAATTTCCCTAAAGTTGGAACAATAAATCAGATCTCCATGATTCCCTTAAGGACTGTTAGAACTTCTACAATTATGAGAGACTTGTTCACTAAGGGACATGTGATAACCAAATCCATACATAAACAATGTAGTCGTGAGTGACAGTGAACATTAAGCCCAAAGCTGAATGTGGTGGTATATGCCTATGATCCCAGGATTCAGAAGATGGAGGCAAGATGGTTAAGAATGAAAAGCCAGCCTGGCCTACCTAGTGACTGTTAACAATTAGCACTTGATTGTTTGGTTTGTTCTTCTTTTTGTCTATTACAAAACCCATCCCCTTGTATGTGAATAATCACTTTCTTTTGCTGCAAGAGGGTTTTGTTTTTGCTCAGCCATATCAAGTTTGATTATAATGCATCTTTTCACTCACATTGGATTTAGTGTCATTGGACATACTCAAACATCTTGAATCTGTCTGTTTCTTTTCTTATACCTAGTTGGATTTTCACATCCTCTCTTCAAATGAGTCCTTTGTCTCATTTTCTTGCTCATTTCTTTGTAGCATTTCCATACATTAATTTGATCACCAGGATCTATAGTATTTAGCCCCTTCAGTTCTCTTTATGCCTTTCTTTTCCAATTTATTCCTGACTGTATGATTTCAATAGCCTTAGCCATTAATCTCTTTCAACAATTTGATAGTTTCATGTTAAAAAACGGTGATAAAATTTTCATTTAGTTATATAACTGAAATTTGAAATGGACTTTGTAAAAAATTGCAGATTTAGAGGAAATTAGTTTTAAGTTGAGTGTTAAATATGCCATACAGACTCATGGTGCTTCTATGTTTGATGTTTATCTTGATGGGCTTTGTCTTCTTTCTTTTTTCTTCTTTTTTTTTTTGTCTTTGTTTTGTTTTTCGAGACAGAGTTTTTCTGTGTAGCCTTGGCTGATTTGGACTCACTGTATATACCAGGCTGGCATCAAACTCACAAAGATCCACCTGCATCTGCCTCCCAGAGTCCTGGGATTATAGATGTGCACCACCATGCCCAGTATCTTGACAAGTTTTGGTCTCACTTTGGTCCAATATTTCCATGCTGTTTTTATTCCTCTACCTTGAATTTTGTAATGGAAATATTAATTCTTCTTCTTTGTATATTGGAAGTATGTAACTTGAATTTAAATTTTTATAAAAGATCACAGTTGCTAGATTGTTTGAAGAGAAGAAACTTTGGTCTTTTAAAGTGTTGAGACACTTGAGATTATAGGAACTCTTTTTAAATATAATTTTTTATTTATTACAATTTATTCACTTTGTATCCCAGCTGTAGCCCCACCCTCATTCCCTCCTAATCCCACCTTTTCTCCTTCCCTCATCTCCTCTCAGGCCCCTTCCCCAGTCCCCTTCCATCTGACCCTAGCCTATCAGGTCTTAGCAGGACTGTCTTTCATTGTTTTCCTCTGTGGCCTGGTAAGGCTGCTCCCCTCTCAGGGAGAGGTGATCAAAGAGCCTTCCACTGAGTTCATGTCAGAGAAAGCCCCTGATCCCCTTATTAGGGAACCCACTTGGACACTGAGCTGCCATGAGCTACCTCTATGCAGGGGGTCCAAGTTATCTCCATGAATGGTCCGTGGTTGGCGTATCAGTCTCAGAAAAGACCCCTAGGCCCATAGGAACTCTTAAATTTGGACTGAATGTACTTCATGAGATTGCCATTCACCTTTGGGGGCTAATGGTAGAAAACTATGATCTAAATGTGAAATATACCCCACCAGCTCATGTGTTTGAACAATTGAACAATTGGCAATACACCCTTGGGGTTTTATATTTGAAGGCATTTCAAAGGAAAACATTTTATCTGGTACTGAAGAGCCATACCAAGTTTGTGAGTACCCGAAGGTTTTAAACAAAAACTAGGCTTTATATTCTTGGAAATCTAAAAAGAGGTTTCACCACGCTGGTCTCAACTGTGCATTGTCCAAATTGGGGCTGTAAATACTTTGGCAAAACAAAACAAAACAAAAAAACAATAATAAAATTACTTTCACAAATTACTTAACTACTCCTTCCAGTTTTGGTTTACTTTAAATATCTCAAGATATAAGGTCAAATAAAAAAAAAAAAAGGAAATGTTCTCTTCTCCCCTTTCACTTCTGCCTGGTGGGGCAACCTAGCCAGCCCTCAGCCAAAGAGGATCCAGGCTGGGATTTGATAGGGTAGGGTCTGACAGTAGGGGAGGAAGACTTTCCCTATTAGTAGACTAGGAAACAGAGTTAGGGGAGGAAGAAGGAGGGAAGGTGGAACCAGGAGCATATGAGGAAGGGGGCTACAACTGGGACACAAAATGAATGAATTGTAAATAATAATAAAGGGAAAAAAGAAAAGTGAAAATAAAAAAATAGATGTTGTGCTTTTGATAAAATAATCAAAGAGTACGTTGCCGACTCAATGCTCATCTCGTTTTCTCCTAAGTCATGCACAGACACAATGGAGAATAACTGTAAAAAGTGCTCTTAAATGGTTTCATATGGGATTGTAAGATAGATTAATCCATGTTTAATTTATCGGACTAAAACAAACATGCATTAAAATATTCTGCTAAATGAGGAACACTTAAACTTATGGCAACATTACATAAAGACACTGAAATTAATATCAGCCCACACAGTTGGCTCCCAACAGGTTACGACACAGAAGAAAAGTCAGGTCTAACTTGATACACAGCAATCATTCAGAGGCAATTATCTTCTAAACATATAAAACTGTCAAGTTCACTTTCTTTTTAAACAATGTACTGTTTATAACAAAAAAATCAGTTTTTGTAGTTTTAATATATAAAGGAAAACCAAGTCAGTGCTCTAATTTCAATCACGAGATTCTGGCAAATTTATGAGAACTGGAGTGATTAGAAAGGTAGGTTCCACAGCTATGAATCTCACATGCCCACACACACATGCTCATACACACACGTTCACACATGCATGACTGTCATCATTAAAAAAGATGAGATTTTTGCATCAAAGTAATAGGTCCAACATTGTATTTTTTTAACTTTATTCTAGTTGTAAGACTTCTACAGTTTTTTTATTTTTTATTTTATTTTTCTTTATTAATTACACTTTACTCACTTTGTATCCCCCCCCGTGGTTCCCTCCCTCCTCCCATCCCAATCCCTCCCTTCCTCTACCCTCTGCATGCATGCCCCTCCCCAAGTCCACTGATAGGGAAGGACTTCTTTTTTAATTTTATTTTTATCATTAGTTACATTTTGTTAATTCTGTATCCCAGCTGCATCCCTCATTCTCTCCCCAATCCCACCCTCCCTCCCTCATCTCCTCCCTGCCCCTTTCTGAGTCCACTGATAGGGGAGGACCTCCTCCCCTTTCATATGACTCTGTTTTGTCAGGAATTTTCAGGACTGGCTGCAAAGTCCTCCTCTGTGGCCTAACAGTACTGCTCCTCCTTTGGGAGGTGGGGAGGTCAAAGAGCCAGTCATTGAGTTCCTGTTAGAAATAGTCCTTGTTTCCCTTACTATGGGAAACCAATTGGTTACTGAGCTATCACGGGTCACATCTGAGCAGAGGTTCTAGGTTTTATCCTCTCATGGTCTAGGGGAGGACTTCTTTTCCTTCCTTCTGATCCTAGTCAATTAGGTCTCATCAGGAGTAGCTGCCTTGTCCTCTTCTGTGGTCTGGTAATGTTGCTTCTCCCTCAGGGGGAGGTAATTAAAGAGTAGGCCAATCAGTTCATGTCAGAGACAGTCCCTGTTCCTATCACAATGGAACCCACTTGGATACTGAACTGCCATGGGCTACATCTGTGCAGGGGTCTTAGGTTATCTCCATGCATAGTCCTTGGTTGGAATAGCAGTCTCAGGAAAGACGCCTATGCTCAGATTTTTTGGTTCTGTTGCTCTCCTTATGGAGTTCCTGTTCTCTCCAGATCTTACTGTTTCCCACTTCTTTCCTATGATTCCCTGCACTCTGCCCAAAGGTTGCCCATAAGTCTCAGCATCTACATTGATAGTCTGCAGGGCAGAGCTTTTCAGAGGTCCTCTGTGTCAGGCTCCTGACTTGTTCCCTCTTTTCTCCTTCTTCTGATGTCCAGCAAAGCCCTCTTGATTAGTTTCTTTAGGTGTACAGATTTTAGTAGGTTTATCCTATATTATATGTCTATATGAGTGAGTATATACCGTGTGCATCCCTCTGCTGCTGGAATGGATGCACAAATTGTGGTATATCTATACAATGGAATATTACTCAGCAATAAAAAAAAAACAAGGAAATCATAAAATTTGCAGGTAAATGGTGGAATCTGGAAAAGATCATCCTGAGTGAGCTATCCCAACAATGTATTTTTGGATTTTTGTCATTCTCTATAATTCTCTCTTATTTCAGTTCCCTGGACTTCTTTAATTTCTTGGTTATTTTCATTCTTTATAGAAATTTTGAATAAGATATTACAGTAGGGAATTATTCTGAAAATATAACTTCTGGCATCAAATATTATTTACCTGGTCATAATTTTGAAAAATGTCTTGCTTTTTTTCCTGGCACCAAAATAGCATAAATGTTAACTTTTAAAGTATGAACCATTTTCAGGGCTGAATTCTACCAAACCTTCAAAGAAGTGCCAACACCAATTCTCTTCAAACTATTCCACAAAATAAAAACAAAAGGAACACTACTAAATTCATTCTATGAAGCCACAGTCACCTTGATACCTAAACCATACAAAAACCCAACAAAGAAAGAATTTCAGACCAATCTCCCTTATGAACATTGATGTAAAAATACTCAACAAAATACTTGCAAACTGAATACAAGATCACATCAAAGATAGCATCCCCTATGACCAAGTAGGCTTCATCCCAGGCATGCAGGGGTGGTTCAATATAAGGAAACCCATCAATGTGATCCACCATATATACAAACTGAAGGAGAAAATCCACATGACCATATCCTTAGATGCCGAAAAAGCATTTGACAAAATCCAACATCCATTCATGTTTAAAGTCTTTTTTTTTTTTTTCAATGCAGTTTATTCAGGAACCTTGAACAATCCTCGGACCCTGGGGAAAGCCAGCCCACAGCTTAAATAGCCTCTGGGTAGCCAACCCAGGCGTGCCACGTGGGCAATGCAGATAGGTCCACATACATGGAAGCAAGCCAGATCCTCAGCCTTAGCCAAATGTGGAATTGTTCGTGACAGAGAGCACTCACCATCGGGAAGGTGGAAGGCGGAAACCAGCTCCATCTTTAAGGCATAGCATTCCGCAGCTCTCTACAGTTCCCCCTTTTTGTTTTAGACACATCAGGCAAGAGTAGAGGTCTGATCTCTGATATTAGAAATAAGTTGGGACTTTGTACTGATGTTCATTTAGGTGTCAAAGTCTTTGAGAGATCAGGGATAGAAGGCAAATACCTAAACATAGCAAAGGCGATATACAGCAAGCCTATAGCCAACATCAAACTAAACGAAAAGAAACTTGAAGCAATCTCACTGAAATCAGGGACAAGGCAAGGCTGCCCACTCTCTCCATATCTCTTCAACATTGTTCTTGAAGTCCTTGTTAGAGCAATAAGACAGTTGAAGGAGATCAAGGGGATACAAAGTGGAAAGGAAGAAAACAAAGTATTACTATTTGCAGATGATATGATAGTATATGTGAGTGACCCAAAATATTCTACCAGGGAACTCCTACAGCTGATTAACACGTTCAGCAAAGTGGCTGGAAAGAAAATTAACTCAAAAAAATCAGTAGCCCTCCTGTATACAAAGACAAAGGGCTGAGAAAGAAATTAGGGAAACAACACCCTTCACAATAGCCACAAATGACGTAAAGTACCTTGGTGTGACCCTAACCAAACAAGTCAAAGACTTGTATGAAAAAAATTTCCAGTCTCTGAAGGAAGAATTAGGATCTTACTGTTTTCCAATAAAAAAAGAAAATAAGAAGGTGTGCATACTATTATTTAACTTATAATTAAAACACAAAAGAGATAAAATTTTAAGTACAGAGTAATTACAAACATACAATGAGAGAAAGAAAGGAAAATGTCAATAGGTTTTATGGATTCATACTGAAGATTCAATGGAAACTGATCTCCAGAAAGCCTTTAGATGAATATAGTAGTCATGAGCATACCGGTCTACTTTTGACCAGACTAAGTAGACAGCCCATTGAACAAATTTCCCTTTTATATTCTCACTTCTGCTAAGTTCAAACACCATATCTCATTTATGTTCTTCAAATTCCTAGCTTTGCTGTTGTTTATTGTTGTCCTCACTATCCACCTTCATTTACGCTTTTTCTATTATCACTTTCTTATTGCCTCACACATAATTTTTTCTCCTTGGGACATCCATGACTCTTTTTTAGTGTATCACCAGGATTTGTTCTCTTTTTAATGGATGCCTGCCAATGCGTTTCTTCCAAGATGCTTTACATATTTGAGTGTACACATGTGAATTGGATATCAATGTTTTAGCATCAATTCTACCCAGACAAATTTCAAGAGTATTTCTACTCTAAGAGCAAAGCTCCTGGAACAAGACTCTGAAGGAAAAAAAAAAAAAAAGAAAAAAGAAAACTCAATAAATGTTGAGGCATAGACTGTAGTAACAATTTTAATTATTAGTATAAAAACATAATTAGCATTCGTAGATCACATTAGGGCTTAATAAAAGCTTTCAGACACACCAGCTCATCTGACTATTATTTCATAATATATAGTTTACTGCAGTTTATTGACAATTAAAGTGTATAATAGCAATGATTTGTATTTAGCTTTAAAGTGTAGGGATTTCTTTTGTATTTATGCATGGAGGTATCTTGGAAATTCATAACATTTCAAAGTAATAGTATATCATTTGGAAGTCTGCAACACAATCGCATTATGCTTCTCTGATTAAGGCTTGTGTGCTCTACATTCCAGCTACCTAAATTCAATTTTCAATTTTAAGCTACACTTTCCTTCCATCTTTAGTTGACAACAATAAAGATTTCATTGCTAAAAAGCTTGAACCAGACCTAGCATCAACTTCTCATACTCCTTTCTTTGTTTTTTCTATCAGGCTGAAGACTAACCAAAAACTAATTGGAAAAAGTGTGTGTGTGTGTGTCTGACCGTGACAGCAAGAGCTGACATTTGATAACAAAACGATAAACACATTAGAGAGGGAAACACTTTCTGAATTTAGCCTAAGGGAATTACAAGAAGATTACCAGTATTGATATTCTATTACTACAGATAACCTTCTAAAGCAAGTAATAAATATTATAAGACCTAGAACCAAAGGCAGTGGAAGTGAAGTATATTTTCAAATGGCACTTTGTTAAATGGGATAGAAAATTCTAAAACCATTTTCTTTAAGACCAACTATAGTTTTTAAGCTTCTCTTTAAAAATATCCCCTTTTTCTCAGAGGCGGGACCTGGGGCATCAACCCGCATGCAATCAGACATGCTCTTCTCTGGGTCCAAAGCGGCTGACCCTGAGTGCAGTGCTTAGCCTCGCATCCTGAGCGTATCATTTTAGCTTTTTATGGTATCCAACCATGCTTGGGGAGAATGTCCTGCTTCAATGGCTGTAAAGGCCTGAATGATCATGGCTGCATCACAGTGTTGTGAGACTCTAATCTTGCATATATACCACAGGCAAACGAAAGGTATCGGACGGGTCCGATGCTCTTTGGGTGGATGACACCTAAATGAACATTTGTACAAAGTCCCAATTTATTTCTAATATCAGAGATCAGACCTCTACTCTTGCCTGATGCGTCTAAAACAAACAGGGGGAACTGTAGAGAGCTGCGGAATGCTATGCCTTAAAGATGGAGCTGGTTTCCGCCTTCCACCTTCCCGATGGTGAGTGCTCTCTGTCACGAACAACTCCACATTTGGCTAAGGCCGAGGATCTGGCTTGCTTCCATGTATGTGGACCTATCTGCATTGCCCCCGTGGCACGCCTGGGTTGGCTACCCAGAGGCTATTTAAGCTGTGGGCTGGCTTTCCCCGGGGTCCGAGGATTGTTCAAGGTTCCTGAATAAACTGCATTGAAAAAAAAATTAAAAATATCCCCAAGAGGACTGGAGGGATTGCTCAGCAGTTGACAGCATGTTCTGCTTTGCTGCCCAGTTCTGTTGCCAGCACTCACACTGGGTCCCGGGAATCTAATACCATCTTCTGGCACACACATTTGCATACATACATGCATATAACACACATACGCAAATGTTTTTGAAAAATTACGGAAGAAAAAAGTAATAATAAATATTTGTATGTAAGGAACGGTAAAGAAACCCATCTGTAATGTCAATTTAAAGCTGTGTTCCTAGTCATTCCGTGTTGTAAGAAAATCAAACAAATATTGAGTGACACCACATCTATGAATTTTCTGACACTCACAGTGTAGAGATTCTGGATTTAGAAGAGGCAACAAAGTGTATGAGTTTGGGATCTTTGGTAGTTAGCTTTGACTCTCAGCTTGACTAGAATCACCGAGAGTCTCAGTGTGAAATTTTCTACCTTGTATGGGCTAGGTGTGTGTCTTTGCCAAATTGTCTTAATTAATTAATTAATATAAGAATGCCCAGTCCACCTTGGACGTCACCATTCCGAAATCAACAGAACCACACAAGAGTAGAGAAATCAAGTTGACCACAAGCGAGCAGGCAAATGATCGGTATGCGTTCATTTCCCTCCGCCCCTGGCTGTGAATGCCATGTGACTCGTCATTTCCCTCTGCTGCTGCCCTGACTTCCCCCCAGTTATGGACTATAACCTAGAACTGTGAGATGAAATAAACCCTTTTTCTGTCAAAGCAAGAAAAGAAAAGAAAAGAAAAAAAAAAAAACAAAACTATGGCACGGTCTCAGGAAAAAAAAAAAACAACTAGACTATCTTAAATTATAGTGATATCTAATATTAAAGTTTTCTTAGAATCTGACTTTATTTTCAAACAATTAGTAATCTTCACATATTTGAAAAGCTTTGTTCTGCTGGTGCTGGGGACTGAACTGACTGGGGGCTGAATCCTCAGGCACAAGCTTTAAAACTCAAAAGACAGCACTTTCTTATTTTTCCTCTTTCACATGTATGATAAAATGCTGTACCTAGTCTCTCTGTTGCACTCTTACTTCATAATGCTTGCTTTTATCAGTTTTCAAAATAAGCTTTATTGTCTTATATGTTTACCTGAGTTACACATTTGGCTCTGTGAATGTATGTTGTTTGAATTTTTACTGTTGATGCTTGCTTTTGAGTCAGTTTCTCAGTGTGTTGTCCAGATTGAACTCTTATTTTCTTTCCTCAAGTATAATTCACTAAATAGGTAAGACATTGGCAATCTTTACATCTATATAACAAAAAATTCTAGAAATGAGATTGCTAGGTCAAAGGGTATTGATACTTAAATTTGGGCAGCTAGGCAGAAATTATTACAAAAGTTGTAGTGATGTAAATCATCACAATAACATGTGACCTACTTGTTTATAAACTGTGCCAATAGAGCAAATGATCAAGGCTCAGACCTCTGGCACATTCCTAGGTTCCTCTGGTACAACAAATAAGCTCTATTGGGTTGTATTCATATTTATGAATCATCTGAATTTTCTTTTTTTTTTGCTCATTATCTTTTGTTTTTACCTTGATGTTGGAAATTTTTTCATTCTTAATAATAAACCAATTAATTCAAAGAATTATTTTAAAAAAATTAATTTTATTAAAAATAAAATTTACATTTTATTTTCTGTTAGGTGTCTGTTATTCAACAACACATTCTATAGAAATCGAAAATTATTATTGTTACTTTGAAAGACCTTCCATACTCTATCATTTTAATGACATTCCTTCAAGAATATTTATGGTTTATTTTCATAAATTTAATTATTTCACCATTTTGAAGTTTATTTGGTAAAAATATAAGAGTCACTACTTGAGATCCCATATCATCCTAGTCAGAGCAGCCATCACTGAGAGAACAAACAACCAGTGCTGACAAGGATGAAAAACAAAAACGAACACATTGCTGAAATTATAGTTTAATGTATTTTAACATATAGGTAGCTCTATTTTTAATGTTTTAAATGTCTTCCCATTTGTACTCCTAAATTTTAATAACATTGCTCTGGTTTCAGTAGCTTTGTGTCTCACTAATTATATGACAAAATAATTCACAAATTACAGATCTTGCAATTTTGAAACACCCTTCCTATTCTTCTCTCAATGTAAACTTTTAAATCAAAATTTTAATACCAAGTGGTTTTAGATTCATTGATTAATTTCAAGACATACTTCTTTTTGTGATATTGAGACTCCATCTACAAGCACATAGAAAAGTATAATATTCTTCTCTAAGATTTCTTTAACATCCCACACTCTCACTGAAAAGATTTTTTAATTTTTATTAAGCTTTTTTATTTGTATCTGTTTAGCTTCTCTGTAGTTTATTGATTATTCGTGTCTATTAATCTTTGTACTTGTTTTCTGTATATTTTTTCAGTTATTGCCTAAAGTCATAGAGTATGGATGATGATTATCAGCAACTAACACAATAAGTTTATAATCTCATCTAAACTGTTGAATTTTAATATATTACTTTGGTTTTTACATTAAACAGTATTTCAGAAGTACCAGAAGCCTTTCAAAATCAAAACAGCATGTAACAAAATTTTAAAAGTTACCCAGAAGTCAATAGAAATATGGCTCATAAGTTTCCTTTAGAGAAAAAAAAAGTATAACAATAAAATATAACACAAAAGTCCCCAATTAAATGTCGGTAGAAATAGCTAAAACTTACAACATTCTAACAAAGCAACAATTTCAACCATTCAGTAAAAAAATGTACAAAAGCTATGAGTATTCACAAAAGAGAGAAAGAATTATTCTAAACATGAAATGCTTCACTATCATTTTCACACAATAATTACAAATTGCAGCTATGTAACCCTTAGCAGTTTGACACATATCAAAAGTTTTAAGAAACACTTTGACATGATACTAGCAAAACATAAATGATTATCATAATATTGGCTCTTTCATGACCTTGACCAACATGGAAAGAGTCCTAGAATCTAAACCAAAGCAAATTTTCTGCCTTTTTCATAGTCTTAAACTTTACTGAGTCCCCACCTACAACTGTAAATTGTTCCATTACTTGGGCATACCTATTGATTATGTACTTCTCATTTCTTCATCACTTTTTCAGTAAAAGACACACAGTGTATCAAACTCTGTAGAACAAAGCAGGCAGTGCCTGAAGAAAAGTGAATAATTATACTATCAGACTGGAAAGGCAATGAAGTGGCTGGAGGCAATGGAAGATCTAGTCCTGGCTCATGAGGCAGATACTGACATTGAAATAGGAATGATATTATCATCTTGAGGTTTAATTTCAGTCGCTGGTGTTATGCATATTTACCTTAGCATCTCAAAACATTGTTCATTGTCAATACTTAGATATTTTGTCTCGTGTCTCTGATATGGACTCAGGGGCTGACTCCTTGATCACCTCCCCCTGAGGGGGGGGAGCAGCCTTACCAGGCCACAGAGGAGGACAGTGCAGCCACTCCTGGTGAGACCTGATAGACTAGGGTCAGATGGAAAGAGAGGAGGACTTGGGGAGGGGCATAGAAGAAGAAGAGGGATGCAGGATGGGATTGGGAAGGGATGGAGGAGGGAGCTACAGCTGGGATATAAAGTGAATAAACTGTAATTAATAAAAATAAAATAAGTTTAAAAGAAGAGAAAAGATCTTTTGTTTCCAAATTCTTCAGTTGGGCTTCTGACTAATGCAACAGACAACATGGAAGCACTAAATTCCTTGGCTTGCTTCACAAACTGATTCAAAGTCCAGGATTTCTGCAGTTGGTTTCCTGCTTATTCACACCTAAAGCATGGAAAACCTTTTTCTTCCCTTTGTTGCCATTGCTGAACTTATCCCTTATGAGTTTTCATTTTGGCTACCTGCTAGTTTCTACTGTGCTTTCTAAATAGTTGTATGCAGCACAGTAAGATTTCCTTTTCTCTTTGTTGGTCTACAGATTTTTGCTGGTGGTGCTATTGTTTTTATAATGTAAATTTTCCTTGTGCTGCTAGTGTGGAAAGAGCATCATGAAAATATCAGTCAGCAACACTTAAGTAATAATTGCCCTGGTGAGTTATGGCAGAGCTTGTTAAAGAAAAGCACAATGATCTATTTACATTAACACATTGTGTGTAATAAGAAAAGGCCTAAATTTAGAGTGGCTTTAATTTTATTGTCTCACTCCGAATTGCATCATTTTTATGCACTGTAGCTGGTTAAGACAGCGTTTGATCCTAAGCAATCCCTGGCTGACATCCCCCTCCCTGAAGACCTGCACACTTCCCATTAACAACGGGCTATTGAGCAACCTGTCTTTAGACAAACCTATTTGTCTGTTAACTTTATGGATAATGCACCAAGTTTAATGGTAGATATAGCATATTAATATAAAAATCATTATAATATATCATCTAGCGATTTGTTAAGAGGTCCAAGATTTTTGTTTTAACTGGAAGGAAGTAATTCTTTGTGGTTGATCTTGCTTTTAAGGGCTGTTATTGTCTGGATTTAAGTCATCCATCACCATGGCTATTTTAAAAGCAGTGGCTTTTAAATAGGCTGATGACAAATGCCTAATATCGATATTTAGACTATAGAACTTGGAACATAACCTTCTTTCCCTAGCTCATTTTTTATAATTGCACTTTTTACAGAGTTCGTATAAACCTTAATTAGAGCGTCTGCTTTCACTTCCAAACCTTTGCCTGGCAAATGTATAAGCACACTATTTACTCAGACCAGGTGATCAAACACATTGACTAGACCAGCTTCTCCCTCAGCTGCAAAGTTCCTGGTTTTCTTCCTAATCTGCAGGGTCTGCTGCTGTGTTGACACAGACCTAACCCTTGAGGACAGAACCAACTAGGACTGGAATTTAATGTAGAGTTTTAAAAGACTCCAAATACATACAACCTTGAAAATATGATGTTTGTAGGAATTTTCAGTATGTAACTACTAGATTTTATGAAATATTATTTGATACAGATTATTCTACACTGTTAAAAGTTTACTTAAAAATTTTTTTCAGCATGTGTCTGCTAGATTTTATGTAATAAAATATTTTATGTAGACTATTGTAGACTTAAAATGTTACTAAAATCGAATGGCAGAGAAACCCTTAAAAAAATGTTCAACATCCTTAGTCATCAGAGAAATGCAAATCAAAACAACCCTGAGATTTCACCTCACACCCATCAGAATGGCTAAGAGTCAAAACTCAAATGACAACACATGCTGGAAAGGATGTGGAGAAAGGGGAACCCTCCTCCATTGCTGGTGGGAATGTAAACTTGTACAACCACTATGGAAATCAATCTGGTGCTTTCTCAGAAAATTAGGAATAGTGTTCCCTCAGGATCCAGCTATACCACTCCTGGGCATATATCTGAAAAATGCTCAAGTACACAACATTTGCTCATCTATGTTTATAGCAGCTTTATTTGTAATAGTCAGAATCAGGAAACAACCTAGATCTCCCTCAACAGAGGAATAGATACAGAAATTGTGGTACATTTACACAATGGAATAATACTCAGATATTAAAAACAAGGAAATCATGACATTTGCAGGCAAATGGTGGGAACTAGAAAAGATCATCCTGAGTGAGGGAACCCAGAACAACTCACTTATAAGTATGTACTCACTTATAAGTGGATATTAGCCACGTAATATAGGATAACCATACTAAAATCTACAGACTCAAATAACAACCAAAAAGGAGGACCCTAGGGAAAATATTTAATCCTCATTCAGAAGAGTAAACAATATAGACATCAGAAGCAGGAGAAGACAGGGAGTAGACCAGGAACCTATCACAGAGGGCTTCTGAAAGATTCTACCCAGCAAGGTATCAAAAACAGATGCTGAGTCTCCTAGCCAAACCTTGGGAAGATTTCAGGGAATGGGAAGAGATGAAAGAGGGAGGGTGGGATTGGGAGAGCATGAGGAAGGGGGCTACAGCTAGGGTACAAAGTGAATAAACTGTAATTAATATAAAAAATAAAAATTTAATTAAAAATAAAACTCTTACAAGTTTACCCAGTGCAGAGACTCATGCTGCCTTTGAACTTTCAGATGTCTATACTACATGAAGGCCACATGACTACTCCAAACATGTTGTCAGCGTATGTTGGAATCTCACACAAGTTGTTTTTTTTTTTTTTGTCACAAATACACTTTTCATGCTTTCATACGTACTTGTATTTATCTAATAACTTTTCCAAGTATGACCTAGAAATCTACAGCATGTTCTTTCTCCTCTTTTGAATATGTTTATCCAAAGGATATGTCAATGACACAAAATTTATTTCTCCCAGAAACAAAAACCATATCCAGATGGTGAAATCTCTTCCAGGATAGTGTGAGTAACAGAAACACAGGCCATATCAACAACAACAGCCATGACAAAATGGCATCCACAGATTGTCAAAAGAAGTTCCGCCAAAGGATTTAGAGTCCTGGGAATTCAGTACACCTATC
Organism: Meriones unguiculatus; assembly: GCF_030254825.1. Lineage (NCBI taxonomy): Eukaryota > Metazoa > Chordata > Mammalia > Rodentia > Muridae > Meriones > Meriones unguiculatus. Next base: position 79,708,467 of record NC_083364.1, read on the forward strand.
TCAGTGTCATCTCTCTCTTGTGGTGGTTGGCCAGGGTTTTGGCTGTTGGAATTACCCAGAATTCTTGTTTCCAATGAGCTGCCTCTGTTGGCCTGTCTTTCAGGCTATCATGTTGCAAAATCTGAAATTCTGTTGCAATAAACACCAGATTTTTAATGGAAAAGCAATGGAATTTGTGGAAAGATTAACCATCATTTTTATAGTAACAGTCAGTAGTGCATGAGGATATGTCTAAACAAAGCCTCCTCTTCCAGTACAATATTAGATCAAAAATGCACTGAGCGTGAGGTCACATTAAAAAAAAATACATATTTAGACATGAGGAGAATACAGGGTTTTCTTCTGTATGAAAAAGTACAATTATCTTTTGAGTCCCTCTTGTAGCAGCCACGGGCAAACAGAACTTTTGATCTCAATCATACTAGAGTATGGCTTGGCCTTTGTAGTTGAAAGGTGCCTGAGCAGAACGAGAGCAGCCTTGATATGATCATAAGCAATATGCTGCACATGATCAAAAATTATTTTTTAACTTTTATTAGTTACACTTTATTCACTTTGTATCCTCCCATTAACCTCCCTGCTCCCCTCCTAATCCCACCTTCCCTCCCCCTTCATCATGCATGCCCCTCCCCAAGTCCACCGATAGGAGAGCTCCTCCTCTCCTTCCTTCTGAACTTAGTCTATCAGATCTCATCAGGAGTGGTTGCATTGTCATTTTCTGTGGCCTGGTAAGGCTGCTCCCCCTCAGGGGAAGGTGATCAAAGAGCAGGCCAATCAGTTCATGTCAGAGACAGTCCCTCTTTCCATTCCTATGGAACCCACTTGGACACTGAACTGCCATGGGCTACATCTGTGCAGGGGTTCTAGATTATCTCCATGCATGGTACTCAGTTGGAGTATGAGTCTCTGGAAAGACTCCTGTGTTCAAATTTTCTGGTTCTGTTGCTCTCCTTGTGGAGTTCCTGTCCTCTCCAGATCTTACAATTTCCCATTTCTTTCATAAGATTCCATGCACTCTGCCCAACAGTTGGCCATAAGTGTCAGCATCTGCTTTGATAGTCTGCAGGGCAGAGCCTTTCAGAGGCCCTCTGTGGCAGGTTCCTAACTTGTTTCCTGTTTTCTTCTTCTGATGTCTGTCCTGTTTGCCTTTCGGGATGGGAACTGAGCATTTTAGTCAGAGTCCTCCCTCTTGATTGGTTTCTTTAGATGTACAGATTTTAATACAAAAATTATTTTTAATTAATTTATGTGCTTATTCACTTTACATCCTGTCATAGCCCCTCCCTCTTCTCCTCCCAGTGCCACCCTCCCTCTCTCCCCTCCTTCCCTTATTCTTCAGAGAAGGGGAGCTCACCCCAACAGCAAACCATCCCATCTCATCCATTAGCATCGAAACTGAACAAATCCTCTTCTTCTGTGGCCTGGCAAGGCAGCCCAACCAGGGGAAAGTGATCATTAAGCAGATAACAGTCCATGTCAAAGACAGCCCCCTCTTCACATGAAGCCTGAGTTGCCCATTGGCTACATTTATGTAGGGGGCCTAGGTCCAGTCTATGCTTGGTCCTTGGTTGGTGCTTCAGTCTACACAAGCCCCTCTGGGTCCTGGTTAGTTAACTGTTGGTCTGCTTGTGGAGCTCCAGGTCCTTATATCCTTCGCCCAACTTTTTCACAAGGCTCCACTTATGAGTGAGTACATAGAATGAGTGTCTTTTTAGGTCTGGATTACCTCGCTCAGAATGATCTCTTCTAGTTCTGTCCATTTGCCTGAAAACTTCATTATTTCCTTGTTTTTAATAGTTGAGTAGTATTCTATTATGTAAATGTACCACAGTTTCCAAGAACACTTGCTAAACTATGTTCATAGCAGATTAATTTGTAATAGGCAGAATCTGTAAACAATCTAGATATCCGTCAAAAGAATTATTTTTGAAGTGAGTAAAGTGAAGGCACAAATTTCATGAATCAATGTTTTTTTCATGATGATCTTTTAGTTTGAATGGAAATGTGAAATCAATCTTATCTTACAATTCAGTTTTTCTGATCTTTCTGAATATTTTTATAAGAAGCCTAATATCTATGGCATTATTTTTCAGGAAATAATTTTTGTTATTGTTTGCTTGCTTGCTTGCTTGCTTGCTTGCTTGCTTGCTTGCATGTGTACCAGAGATTGAACCTGAGGCGTCACAGTTTCTACGAAATGTTCTATTGCTCTCTCACTGATTCTCTTGGACTGATCTTGAACGGTGTCTGTGAGTCAGGTAGGCACTGAACTTGCAGCAATTCTGCCTTAGTCACATTAGCAGTGGGATTACCAGCTTGTGCTATGGCACATCCCATCTTAGAATTATATTTAAATAAGATAAAGTATAAAAAAGTCATGGATGTATTTATGATTTGCCTAAAGGAAAAAAAAAACAACACTAAATAAAAACACGGCCAGACTACCAAGGAAGCTGTAACATTTCCTTTAGGGTAGACAAACCTTTTGTCTCTGTACGTTTACTCAGTGCATTTGTTAGTGACCTTTTTTCATTTTCTCTTAGTGTTATCAGGCCAGGTAACATTCCCCCAGTCTCATGGATACAGATATGAAAGCTCTCAGACTCTTATTACCCCACAATGGTAGATCTAATGAAGCCAATGGTTTAGCTTACCTTTGGCCAAAAGGTGAGGGTGAAATGTCAACAGGTCATGTAACATGCCACAGAGTGATGGCTATCTGTGTCAAAGCTAAAGATTTGATCCATTGTCTTAATTGTCAGAGAGTGGGGTGCCTTTTCTAGCACACAACTGAAATTACCAAAGCACATATTTCTTAAAAGGTGCAGGAATGTGTGTGTGTGTGTGTGTGTGTGTGTGTGTGATAATCTTACATTTAAGCAGCAAAAGTAAGCATCATATAAACAAAATGATTCAAGGAAACAATTTCCACCATTCTCATTTTTCAATTTTTAAGTAAGATGCTACAAAATTTATGCCAATTTTATAGCTAATAGTGCTGACAGTTTAGGTACTTGTTTCAGTTAAGAGAAAATAGAAAAGTAGAAACCAACAAATAAAAAGATAAAGTATGGTGATTGACAAAATTTTAATATTCTTTCTCACAGTAAATATTTATGCTGTTTGCTGTTTAACACCTGACCCAATTCACACCAAATCTGGTTTCTAAATATAAGCTATCTTCAACCATTTTACTCCTGTTTTCTAGATACAATTAAATAGTAATCATGTTTTCTGAGTGTCTGTGGGCTTTCACATCTGTACCCATGAAATTGGGAGATGTTACCTGTCCCTATGAAACTCTAAGAGAAAAAAGAAACCTAATAACAGCCACAAATGTATGTCCTGCAAGACCTATTTTCAAAATTCACCCCTAAGTTTTCTTTCTACTCTTTCTACCTCAAATTAACTCTTGGTGTATTTTAGGGCTGATGATGTGAATTGAAATTTTTCTTACCTTCCTAAACCCCTGTGACACTAGCAAATTATCTAATATGTCTGTACCTGCAAGCTTGTCACCCCGGTGATTGGTTGTCTGTGGGGCTTCTCTTTGGTTTACCTCCCCACTTTTTGAGGCCAGACACATGCAAACATGTGTAACTAACTGTGCTAAGGTTCTGAGATGGACACAGAGATATCCACAAAGTTAAATGCAGGGCACAGTGTAAAAGTACATCAAAATGTCAACCTATTAGCCTTTCTTGGTAATTAGAAACAACAAAAGGGATTTTTAAAATAATTTTCTAATATTAATCATAACCCAAAATTGTCATATCTTCACATTCATACATTGTCAAGGAATCCATGTTTATAATTTTACTCAGGAAAAATTATAAAATCCAACATTGTTCCAAGTTCAATATCTGTGAAACATAGGGACATCACTACACAGGAGACATTTTAGCTCATCGGTATAATATAACTGTCATAGTTCTAAAATACCCAAGGGTTGACCACTTTCCTACTAAAAAAAATAATAAAGCAATAAGTACAATAAAATCATGAAACCAGTGCCCAGAAATATAGAGCAATTTACATGGAAAGTGTAAAAATTAAGAAATTTAAATGTCATTTATTCTCTCTTATGTTTTAGAAACTAAAATATTAAACACGTAGAGTCTGACAATGGAATGGTTATTAACAGAGCTTGGGGTGAAAAGGGAAAAATGTTGCTGAGAGAGTAGAAATTTTTGGTCAGGAGGAAGTTCTGACCATTTCAGGTGATGAATATGTCTTTTAGCCTTACCCATTCATCCCATATTTTATATAGTAAAAGTCATCACCGTATAGACAAAATGATTCAAGAGAACAATTTTAACCATTCTTATTTTTAAATTTTTAAATAAGCATTGTCTGATTATTACTGTATGTTTATGGATAAAGCAATATGGATATACTGTCACTTCCAGCTCTAAAACTGGGTAGGAGAAACATGTTAGACAATGACGCTGAAAAAAGTTTTTCATTTGGGAAGTAAATTTCTACAATAGGAAATCCTGTATACATGCGTTTGTTTGTTTGTTTGTTTGTTTGCTTGTTTGTTTGTTCGGTATACTAGAAAGAACGTGCACACTAAGGAAAGAAAAAAAACAGAAAGACTTAGATAAACAATAATGCACGTTGGATGGAATCTGGTCCAGTGGGATGCTGCGGGAGTAGCCACACGGTACCATGAAGTTTGCAGGAGGAGGGAGAGCTTACCCTGTAAGAGCCTGTGAGGCAAAGAAGTTTTCAATTTCCCCGATTCAGTAAGAGCAGCATTACCAGTGTCTCCACATGAGCCACCAATAACTCCTAGTAGACTCGGTTGGAAATATTGCAGTTTATCCCTGACAGGTTGGTTTTTTTTTTGTTGTTGTTGGTTTGTTTTTGTTTGTTTGTTTGTTTGTTTTTGACTTTTCAAAACCTTTCCAGATGAAGTTTCCTAAAATACATCTACAAACATAAATAAAGTGAGTGAAAATGAGGTTAACCCATAATTGGCAATAATGCTCCTACTACACACCAGAGAATGCCAAGTAAAAAGCCCAGTCCCAGGAATCGGTTGCCACCTTAAGAGTTGTTGGTCAGAAACATCCCAAAGATCACCAAACATTTCTGACGACTGCCAATACAGTCAACCTCCTCTAAAACTTTAAGATGTGTCCCTAGTGCTGAAGAAACCGCATACTTGAACATGGAGAAATCAAGTTAGAACTGATTTGGTTAATGCTAGAAGGTACAATGCACACTACCAGAGGATAAACATAGTATCAAACAGTCTTAATGGTGAACCATGTGCGCTACAATAGTGACAAACCAGGAAATACATGTTCACTGTTACAATAAGGGCACAAATACTGGGGAGTAGCCAACTGCTTTGTGAATGGATTTAAGGCCCACTCTTGTCTGGCACCATTATCAGTGGAGAACCTAAGGCTAGACAGATTACTGTCCAGAAGAGGCAGCCGACCACTGTTACTCTGCTAAATGGACAAGATATTACAGCAACTCCTAATGAGTTTTTATTACACAGATAGATTAAGTCATCTCCCAACCTGCATCAGAGAAGCTTCTATTTGCAGTGATTGATGATTAACACAGATTGGCCAAGGTTCTGATAATAAGGCACTGCAAAATTTTCAGTTATAAATGTAACATATGTGTCACACACTCACCTCCAATGCCCGGGGATCACTGAAGAAATGGTAAGAGTGTAAGAGCCAAAGGCAGGGGGTTAACTTGGGAAGGAGTGTCTTTTGCACACAGTGGGTGAGCTGTGCCTGTGAACTAACAGCAGCTGACAGCATGCACATGACCTCTGCAACCTGACCAAATACCAGCATGGAACAGAGAGTTGGCACAAAGTTCCACCCCTAGCTGAGGACCATTGGCTCTTGCTAGCTGCTGGGAGAAGAAGAGTCATTTTATCTATGATGCAGTACCTGATAAGTAAACCATGTACCAGTGAAGGCCACACATTGAAGAACGTTTGGGCAACACAATTGACCTTGATGGGGAAATAAATAAAGAGGAAAGAAGGATAGATGTGGGAAGAGTTAAGAAACACAGGGTGAATACAAACAAATCACAAAAATGTCCAATAACTAAGAAAAAGGAAATGCTGCAAATTTAGTCTTCTTACACTTAAGCAGTGGACATGCCAGCCTTGCTATTGTAGAACATTGTGCAAATTCCTTAGTTCTTTCATTTTGTCTCTTGCTTGACACATGGCATACAACTTGGCTGCCTGATCTTTCACAATTTTTCTTTTAATTTTTTTTTATCTTTCACAATTTACGATTACTAAATTTATACTCTCTATTGGCTATGACTTGACCTATTCATGGAAAGGTATTTCAGAGAATTATCTCAAGATATGCTCTTATGCTAAATTGTGTGTATGCTTGTGTGAGTAATGTGAGTGAGTGTGTGTGTGTGTGTGTGTGTGTGTGTGTGTGTGCTGAGAACAAGGCAGAATGTGGAAAGTCTTAAGAACCCACAGGTGGAAGCTTTTTCTCTTTCCTTTCTGAGATTTGATTCCTATATTTAAAATCCAAGACACTGTCTTTCTTTTCCACAGTAAGCAGCAACTTCATCATGAGTGTGAGTATATTAAGACTGTATTTTCTGAAAAGAAAAAATGGAAACTCACTGAACAACTTGGCATTGTTTATTTTACAATGGAAACAAAAACAATGCAGGTAGACATTTTTCTCTTTGAAACTTGAAAAAAAAAATCCCAAGATTAACAGTCATTTTTCTGTAATACATCATCTAGGGCATCTTTTAGACATGACGGTGGACCTTTCGCCCCTAACTTTTAGTGCTGCCTGTGTAACTACTATGGAGTAGCATAAACTCTAGGAAAATATGACTCGTTTTCTTTTTAAGCTTCTAAAAATAGTCCTGATTTTCAGTTTCTTTGAAATAAATCATTTTTTATACAACTGATTTATTTCCACCAGAATGCCTCTCCCCCTCTACAAATTTATTTCCACCGTGCAACAAATAGTAGGACACAAAATTTAGAAAACTTTCACATAAAAAGAATTGGAGAATGCTTATCCAATGAAACAAAGAACTTAATTTTATAGTTTGTCATGTCCTACATTCATGATGCCGTAAGGATGAAATAAATATATAAAACTGTAAATCATCTAAACTCTATGTAAGTGTACGCTTAATCTTAACTTCATTTGGAGATATGATTTAAGTATAATTTATTTGTATAAGTAGATCCCTTCTTTCTTTTAAAGCATGAATTTACATATTGTTTTGACTTTCAGTATAGTAAAACGCCTAAAGAGTTTGTGATAGTATGAAACTTAATTCATTTACTAAACTATGAATAGATATGAATATTTGCAACCTATTTTCTGTCTAAGATTCTTTTAGTATTTTGAATGCATACTCATGTGTAGTTAATTTTTTAGGAGAAATTTTCATTATAACTGTTTAGTTTTTAAATGATACTATACAATAGAAGAAGTGTTAAAATCATAGCATGGATTGCAAAAATGTTCTTATGTGAATATCATCTCTTACATTATAGTGTTATAAACATGTCATACAAACTTATTTAATACTGAAATACAGCATCTATCTCAATCCAAAATCAAGTATCATTTTCTTAACCTTCAATCTTTAAAATGAAGAAAAAGGAAGAAAGAAGTGTTTCTGCCCAGGAAAATACATTCCACAAACAAATAAGCAACATCTGTTTTAGCAGTCATGAATGGGGCCCCACAGGGTAATGAATTACTATAGATCTCAAAACTGTCAGTCTTCACTAGTAAGCTCTCAACATTGCAAGAGAGCAGAATTCTTATATACAGATTTTGTTTGTGAGATTTTACTGTGTCAATTAAGCTTGCGAGTTTAAGAATGCTGTTGAGGCAAATTATCTCCCCCTACGTCAGAAGCAGCCATTGGAATCTCTCCTGAGAATAACACATACCCGTCAGGCTCCCTCATGTCGGAGCACCACAGAGGGCAACTAGATGATTTGTTTGGAAGGTTTTTTGTTGGTTTTTCTTGTTGTTTTGTTTTGTTTTGTTTTGTTTCCACACTAGATCTTACGTTTCATTACATGGCAACTTCAAAAGCTTTCTTTATCCTTAATGTGGAGTTAAGAGCAAGTTTTCCGTTTGTTTGAGAGATCGATGACTGAGGAAAAAGTACCACCAGGGTATTTTGTGATTACTATTCTATGAGTCCATGATAAGACACAATTAAAACCAACACTTTGAATTGAAGGGCTGTATGAAAGCATCAGATGTGGTTATTTGGATGCTGAAGAACACCCTTTTTCTTTCTACCCTTTTCCTCTAACTCTCCCATTTCCCCCATCAGAAACAAGTACACATTCTTTTCAAGTACAGGAAGGTGAAGCCACACAGGCATACCCTCAGTCTATGCCTCCAGGCATGGTTTTAAACTGTGCCTGTGAGCCCTTGTTACTGCTAAAATACATAGATGGGATCATGATTTTTAAATTTGTAGTAGAAGAACTGAAAAAAAAAATGGGCCAAACATGTTTATGTGTGCATACAAGCATATATGGAGATGCTTGTAAATTATAATATACTCATGCTACTGGCCTAGCTGGGCAATTAAACAATGTGCAATTGGGCATGTTCAATTGAGATCCAGTCAGCAGATGCGAGTGTATTTGAGGATAAAGCTGCCAAGTTGTGCTATAACGCAATATGCTTATACTTTAAAAAAAGAAAAGAAAAAGGAAAAAAAATGTACATGAAAGAAACAAAAGTTTGCTCTTTTTGTTCAATTTCAATCGAAGACTTTTTAAAAATTGTTCCTATTTCAAAGAGAAAAGGCATTAACGACCTAATTCCCAGAAAACATGCATACAGCATGAGATTGGGGAGTCTGAGTTCTTGGAAGGCATCAAGGCAGCTTTTCTCTAAACCCTTTCTTTTCAGAGCGCCTTTCCCCAAAGGGGAGCTGTCTCTCCAGCCTTCACCTCGCTAATCCTCACGTGATCGGTGTTAAGGAGTCCAGCAGGCAGGACTTCTGTAGATTCCACTAGTCAAGCAGACAGACAATGGAAGCTAGAGTGACTTCACTGGAATTTTAGAAAAAAGAAAAAAAAAAGCCCGGGGCACAGCTGGTGCAAGGATCCGGGTCTGCTGTTTGCCAGCGCTTTCTTCTACCGAAAGAACATATTGCCTAAAGCTGAGAATCCCACAGTGTCCTTGATTACGTACTTTCAAATTATAGTTCGCTTTAGAGGTTGCTATTAAAAATCGGATATGGCAGCAGGCCTGGAAATCATTTAGGAAACCCCAGGGTTCAAGCGGGTGGGAGAGTTAAGAAGCAAAGCTGGAGGGATGAAATATCGGTGGGGTTGGGACATCTGAAAGCAGGTGTCCTGGATCTTTCCGTGGAGGCATCAGGCAAGGTGCTGTGGGGGTTAATCAGAATTTGCAGAGTCTGTCTGATAAGTAACTTTGTGGCTGCCTCATTCCTACATTTAAATTGCTAAAGAAGAGGCTCGGAACTTAAGAAGGTACAAGGTTTCAATGGCAGCCTGAACTCCCTAAGTCCAGGCAGCTCTCCTGGGAAAGATTCGGTAGGCTCCCTCCTGTCTCCCTCAGATTTTTAAGATGTAATCTAGTAGGAATAGACTTTTCCCTCATACATTATTGATACTTTGAAGCCATTTTAATTGTTTTTCCTCTCAGTGCTATATAAAGAAACCCAGTAATGATTTTCACCGTAATATTAGCATATATTTTAAATAAAAGCAAAGCAAGTAATTTTCCTGAAACAATATGCTTCCTTAACTTTGAGAAATACAACATAAATTAGTAGTAAAGATGGTAAATTATCACAGATCATAAACTTGTTTTATATGATGAAATATTGTACAAGAAAATAAAAAGGGAGATGTTTATGTACAACATACAAGCATGGCTGAACAAAGAAATACAAGATTTGGGGATAAATTACAGCAAGAGGGTCTTTTCTTTGTCACAAGCATAAAAATTTGACAGTATCTTAGAATATACAAAGTTTGGGGGGCTTGGATAGCTCCATTGGGAAGGTTCCGAATCCTGAATCTCAGAGCCCAGGGTTATTTCCATGCTACATTTCAAGATAGCCCCTGGGAGTTTGGCCAACTGTGGCCAAAAAGAGAAGAAAAGAGATCACTAAGAAAAATAAAGTGAAACAAACCATCTCGGAGAATATACTGAAGTGTAATGACTGTTAAATTAACATTTTTAATACACAAAGTTGAAAACTATTTTAAGGAAAACTTTCTAACCCAGGAATTATCATCTTACCACTCTTTTACTTGTTGAAAAATGAATATGTGGATTGGACCTGTAAATATTTAACATATTAGAAGTAAAAAAAGTGAAGAAAAAAAATTCCTTTTGTGTGTTACATATGCAATAGATTTTTATGAAACTTTATAGAAAAAGAAAGATTATTAGTGAGATTTCCATTTATATTTTTATACACCTCTGTGTTATTCAGTTTTTATTGTCTGGTTAAAATTCTAGTTTAACCCTTAACCTCTTGCCATGTCATACATAATGTTGGTTCTGAAAAAAAAAAAAACTATAAATTCATAAGAGAATGAGAGCAAGAAAAGAAATGCTGTGGATATTATTCTTGAAAGCAAGCGAACTTCTAGATCCCCAAAAAGATGTCAGGACCACCTAGACCACACTAACATAGCTAAGAAAGTACCAGATACAGAGGCTGTGACAGGATTGCTGTTTTGGTGCCTTCCCCATCATAGAGTATGAGCGGAACAACCTCATCCATAAAATGAAGATGTGAGATCCTATTATCTCTGAAGTCACTTTTATACATTCATTGTCCTCAAAACTCATTTCATCTCTTAATCAACAACCACTAATATATTTTGACACATGAGAAATTAAACATGAGGGGGGAAGTGCAATTCGCTGGGCATGTGGTATTCAATGTGAGTTCATTACTTTGAAGTGGAAATATACTTGGGCCTAAGTTTATAATATTTTGCTGGATAAATAAAGACTAATTGCCAATCTCTACTCCTTCAGTTGCTGAGGAGTCTCCTAGGATTACTAGTCCCTGACCTACTACTCCATCTGAATTTGTGTTCTGGGTGCTGAGGAAATCTCCCTCGGAAATCACAGCCACTTCCAAGCAAACCTATCTCTCAGATTCAGTCATTGTGTGATATTGGTCAAATTACTTCATCTCTCTTCTAACTTAATGACTGTTTTCAACCTTTATAATAGTGGGGCCAGGGCTGGGGAAACGTCTTCATGCTTAGGAGTATTTGCTGCTCTTGCAAAGGACCCAGGGGTGAGTCCCAGTAACCACATGGCAGCTCACAACCATCCATAGCTACAGCTTCAGGAGATACTTCAGCAGCAGGTGTACTTTGGAGGGCTACTTTATTGGGTTCTTATATCTACCACCCTTCTTCACCCCAATTCCTTCCAACCCCCCAACATGGGGTAGATGAGAAAAAAGGTTAGAGGGGAAAGGGACATAGACCTGTTTAGACTACTTCCTGCTGGCCTGGGCATCGGGGTCCTAGGGGCAAATTTGATCTTCACTGACAGGATATCCAATTTCTTCTGTTTGTCTCTTTGTCTCTTCGCCAAGGACCACTTGACAAACCCCAACAAACTGCAGCAATAGGGGGAGCAGCAGCTGCTCCCACAGGCCCTCTCCGGGTTCTCCCATTTGTACCCTCTCCATCGTCTCCAGAATTAAAACGTCTACAGCTGGCGAAAATCCTGCCCCTCCTAGAGCATGGGACGATTGTGCTTAACGGCTGTGGACAAACTGAAGCAGCCCCATTTCCCACACCTGGGATGAAAACAAAAACATACTCACATAATATTCTGGATTTTTTTTTTTTAAGAAACCAAATCCTCACTACACAACGCCTTTATCTGGCCTCCAGAGTCATCAGGCATGCACTTGTTACACAAACCCACACGTAGACAAAACTCTCATAAGCATAAAAACCAGTAAATCTTACAGTAGTGGTGTCAAATGATTATTATAAGGCTTAAACGAGAAAAAAGTCATTTAAAAAATAGGCACTGTTCTATCTACTTCCAGCAATGATATCTTTTGCTCTTCTTTGTGGCTGAATTTTAAAGTTCCACAGTGAATATAAATCACACATTTCCTTTCACTCATCGCTATATTGGTGAACACCTAGGCTGATTCCATAACTTAGCTACTGTTCAAAGTGCTGTGGTGCCAGGCAAGTTTTCCCTCTTGGAGCATGGGTCTGCAGTCAAATTAGAGAGCTGCTGGCTACTGTGAAACTATGAATAGGGATGTATATGTGCTTACATATACATATAAGCATTCACATCAATTATTTAAAAACTGGCCATGCAAATGAAAGAGAGCAAAATGGGGTATGTGGAAGATTTGAAGGGAGGAAAGGAAAGTAGGAAATGGTGCAATTATATGATATTTTCAAAAACTAAAGAAAAGGAATTTAGTGGTGCATTCTTCAAATAAATACAGAGCTTGGGTCGTGCAGTAGATGGATTTTTAGCTTTGTGAGGAAACTATTTTGTGGGAGATTCAGAACAACTAATGGATATTTGTCTTTTTAAATTTTTATTACATTATTTTGGGTTGGTGGGAAGCACATCTCACTAATGTGTTCATGTGGCCGGAATACCAGGATGCTTGAGAGCTAGTTCTCTGCTTCTGCCATGTGGGTCCTGAGGATCACACTCGGGTCATCGCACTTGGCAGCAAGCACCTGAACCTGCTGAGCCACCGGCCAGTCTGAGTGAGGTCTACTTAAAGGAGGCATCTATTGCCAAAAGAAGGAAAGATTGGCACAGAAGTGAAAAATAATAAAAACAGGTTTGGCCTTATTTAAAGAGGAAGGGCCATGAAAGTTGGCAACCACAAAGGGTTCCTGAACAAGGAACAGCCTGCCATAGTGCCCCATACAAATGGCTGAAAGAGGATGGAGATGAGCACAGTAGGAGCTTCTAATCAGAATGGAAAGGAATGAGCAGAGGATAAAGCCATCATTCACCAAGCCACACAGGAGCAGGGCCCTCCACTCTGACCGCTGAAGGTCCCTTCATTTCCACCCTTATGAAGGAGTTATTTGTGAAATTTCTGAGTTTAAAGTACCACTTCTAAGACCTGGTGGACCCTGAGCAGCCTTCCCCTTTTCAATGGTAGAGGTAATTTTTTACGATAAACCTTAGGTGTTTTTGTTAGTCTAATGTTCTTTAAATCTTCATGGATTGCATGTGAATTTAATTGACAGCTATTCTTAGTCATTCCTAAAATTCTCTGCTAAAATATATATCCACTTTTCCTCAACTTTCAGCACATCCATACTTTGGATACAGCAGGCTACCTTAAAATTATCTGAACATATATGTGTTACCGAGGACACTTTTGTCTCACTTAAAATCATCAAAGATTTTTTTTTTACTACATAACTATATAATGACTACATAACTCAAGCTTTCAGTTATAAATTTACTTCAAGGCTATTTACTTCTTTGTGAATTTTTCCAGCTTAGTATAATGAAAATAAAGATCAATTCTTTGGTCCAGAAATTACTGCTGATTTCTATTCTTAAATCTACTGTAAGAGTTGATAAAATGTAACTAATAATAAAAATAAAAAAAGAAAGTAAGGAATTATTTTGGCTTATTGTTTCTGAGAGGATTTTAGTCTATTCTGGTGAGTAAGGCATGATGGGAGCAGCTTAGTTCATGGCGGTGGACACACGACATGCGTTGGTTTTCTTACAGGAAGGTGAGCCAGGAGTCCTGAAAGGAAGATAAGAATAGAGCACGACTACAAACGCTCAAGGCCCAGCCCTGGTGGCTTACTCCTTCAGCCAGACTCCACCTTCTCAAGGTTACAAGGCCTTAACTAGTGACAACTGCTGAAGACTGAGTGTTGGAACACATGCCTGTGGGGGTATTTCTGATTAAATCACAATAAAAAGGAATAAAAAATTATTTCATGTCCCAGAAAATCTCTTTCTAGGCATATAAAGAAGAATTAGAATGAGGTACTTAGAAATTTGTAGTTCAGTATCCATTGTAGCCATTATTAACTCTCACAGAAGTAAAGCCATCCTGACTTAGGTGTGTGTAATAAACTCAGGGGAGAAACGAAATCTGTTTCCACATGCAATGGAGTTTTAAATACATCCATTGCAAAGCCCTCCTCTGTGGCCTAGCAGGACTGCTCCTCCCCTGGGGGAGGGGGGAGGTCAAAGAGCCTGCCATTGAGTTCCTGTTAGAAATAGTCCTTGTTCCCCTCACTTTGGGAAACTACTTGGTTACTGAGCTACCACGGGCCACATCCGAGCAGAAGTTCTAGGTTATATCCACACATGGTCCTTGGTTGAGTGTCAGTCTCAGAAAAGACCCTGTGCCCGGATATATTTGGTCCTACAAGTAAATTCTTTACTGTTGTTTTCAACCTCTATCTACTCTCTGACTCCAAAGCTAATATCTTGTTTATCTCTCATGTCGCTATGATAATATTTTAGTCCCAGTACTGCTATTATAAATTTTAATTTTGTGTTAAACCATTTGATATAAGTAATGTGAATTTATTATTTTTATATTCCTGGTTGATTCTTGTCTTTGCAGAATGATGGCTATACAACAGGTAACACGTTTGCTGTTCGTGGCTTGAATGGCACTGCTTTGTCTCTGCATCCTACATGTTAACTTGATTTTAGTCAATTATAATAAGTTTCTCAAGATCAGAAAGAAAAATCAAGTTCCAATACTTCCATTATTATTACTATTACTATTACTATTTATTTTAGTGGTGTTGTACTGTATGTGTCTTACTTTTAATATATCCCTTGCTCCAAAGCAAATCATAAGCTCAGTTCCAGGCTCAAGAGGTATAGAAAATAATCCTACCTCATCATGAATGGAGCTAAAAACCCATATAGAAAAGGGAAAGTGAGTTAAGAGGTAGAAAAGTTTCAAAAAAAATTTCAATCTAATCTAACACAGCATGCATATTGTAGGTAAGAGTAATTGCAATTTTACTATTGCTAATCTTTTTATAATATATTAAATTGTTATGTTTAGATAAAGATGTTATTTAAAGGAATTTATATGATATAAAAATTTAAACACAAGTCTCCACATTGAATTATAAATATTGATGTTTTAAAGTAATTTCTGACCTCAAGTCAATGCTATAAATCAAGTTAATGATGCATTCTATTGACTTTATCTTAATAAAATTATGAAAGGTTATATCTGTAAGAACACTTGATATTAATTCTGATTCTGTTGTTCTGTACGACCAGTTTAAATGCTTTCTCAAGATCATTAACTTTAAGACCTTGGGCTTGTATTAAATTAAGTTAATGAATAAGTAATCTTTCTAATTAAAGTAGAAAATTCAGCAAGCCATATACATCATCTTATGCTGATAAGATAATATTCTAAAGCTGAACTCAAAAGCTCTCATTTCTCATTTAATTATATGTTTATATAAGTTTGCATAAGCTTAGATCTAGATCACTAAATGAATAAAGCTTTGGTATAAGAAAGGGTGGAAGACTGATAATTCAAAATTGATTTTATAGTATTAAGACTTCTATTAGAGATGATAAGTCAGTCATCATAATTAAAATCACAGTTTTGCTGACTCAGCATAATTCTTTCATCTTCATCATCATCATCATCATCATCATCACCACCACCACCACCACCACCACCACCACCCCCGTGATCCAGTTAAGGATTCGTTCTGTTTGTGAACCATTTACTAATAATATTAAATAGCCAACAAACAAAAGTATAAAAGAGACCAAAGAATAGATACAGAAATTGTGGCACATTTACACAATGGAATACTACTCAGCTATTAAAAACAAGGAAATAATGAAATTTGCAGGCAAATGGATGGAACTAGAAAAGCTCACCCTGAGTAAGATAACTCAGAGCCAGAAAGACACACATGGAATATACTCACTTATAAGCGGATATTAGCCATATTATACAGGATAACCCTACTACAATCTAAAGACCTAAAGAAAATAAACAACAAGGAGGACCAGAAACAGTGGAAGACAAGGAACAGGGTGGGAGCCTACCATAGGTGTCCTCTGAAAGTCTCCACCCAACAGGGCATCAAAGCAGATGTAGAGACTCACAGGAAAACTTTGGGTAGAGGGCAGGGAATCTTATGGAAGAAGGGAGGATAGGACCCAGAGGAGACTGGAGCTCCACAGGAAACCAACAAAGCCAAAAATTATGGGCCCAGGGGTGCCTGCAGAGACTGATGCACCAAACAAGGACCATGCATGAAGAGGATGTACACCCTGCTCAGATGTAGCTGATGAGCAGGTCAGTTCCCATGTGGGTTCTCAAGTAAGGGGAGCAGGGGTTATTTATCGCTGACATAAAGTTGATTGCCTTCTCCCCTCTGGAGGTAAGGCCTTGGCAGGACACAGAGGAAGGTGATCCAGGAAGTCCTGATGAGACTTGATAGGCTAGGGTCAGATGGCAAGGAAGAAGGATGCCCCCTTTCAGTGGACTAGGAAATGGGGATACAGAAGAAAGAAGGAGGAAGGGTGGGACCAGGAAGAGATGAGGTAGGAGCCCCCAATTGGGATATGAAGTGAATAATTTGTAAAATATTTAAAAAAAAGAAAAAAGTTTAAAAAATAAAGTTCCTCTTAAAAAAATAAAAACAAAAATACCAAACAAAACAGATAATACAGACTTTGTACCTTCTTGAAACAAAATTATACATAATACACCAAAAACCTAGAAGATAGAGTAAAATCAGTAAGAAGAATGACTAGCAATAAATGTTTATATCAAACAGTGAGTCTAGAAGAAACACTCTGATAACAAAACACAAAGGGTATTTTATGTCTCGGGTGCATGAAATTCAGTATGCCTACACAATAACAAACAGTGAACAAATTAGGTCTAGAAAGAATATGTCACACACAATAGAGGCTACCCAGAATAACTTAAGCAAATGAGGAAAAGCCGAAATCTTCATACAATCTGTGACTGAATTGGGACTCACCCTTTCAGCACTTTATCCAATGTGATACTGACAGTCACAGCAAATCAGAAAAGATGAAAGAATAATTGGTATCCAAGTTGGAAGCGGAGTCAACTAGTCACTATTTTCAAAGATATGATATCATGTAGTAAATCTCAAAACACCACCATAAATGTGTTTGAACTAATAAATAAGTTCAGCAAGGCAAAAGATAGAAAGGGTAAACAGGAGCTCATGGTTGCTTCTATGCCTCTGAGCAGGCTATTTCTCTTTTGTTCCCATTGTTGTGTTCAACACACAATTTAAATATGACAACGTGTGTAGGACTTTTGCCCTTTGTCTTGTTTCCTGTTTCAGTTACCTATTGCTGTGTAAGAGAATACTTCCAAGCTGACTGGCTCAAACAAACAAGGTGTAGGATCTTTCAGCTGCTTTGAGTATTTTGGGCTGAGCTGAGTACCTCTGTGCTCTCCATGTGGTCACTCACTTAGCAGCTTTGAGCTTGGAAGCTGGGCTGCCTGGCCTGGGGCTAAAAAGACAAAGAAAGCTTTCCTCAAATGTCTGGATACTTGGCACTCTTTCATGTGGCCATTCAATGTGGCAGATGTGGCTTTCTCTCAGCACGGTGGTTTCAGGCAAGTCGTACTCTTTTGTGGTAATATCTGTTTCTTGTTAGAACAAAAGAAAGATAACCGGTTCTAGCTCACATCCCATAGGACATTTCATAAGATGCATTTTAAACAAGACAAGTGTTTTTAGGGCCAGAGATTCTAGAAATCAGATTCTTTCAACAGCTTAATGCAAAAATCTGCTCATAAATTATTGTTATATTGTTTCAAGCCAATTCTGTGTTGAATTGACCCCTTTTTAAGTCTGAAATTTCAGGCAATCTGGAAGGCAATCCTTTCTTGTAATACAGAAATCTTGAGTGTACACCTCTTGGGACCTCACAGCTGAGTAAGGAGACTTCCTATTTCCCTCTGTGCCCTAAATCATTTGTGACCATTGCATTGAAAACAAACAAACAAACAAAAAAACAGAAAAGATACACAATTTCAGTGCTTAAAAAGCACAAAATTTGCAGCATGAAGGACAATACTGGCAACTTTCCAGAAACCTGGAGGCCATGGCTCATCTGCAAATCATGTACATATATTTGCATGAATTTTATTTTGATTAGTAGCCTCAGCCCATAATGGCGCTTAGGATGAATGAAACATTTTACATATATGAATAAATAAAGGCAATTTAGTAGTCTTACTGCTTGTGGCTATATACTCTCTATTCCTTTCTTACTCTCTTTATCTATCCACTTCTTGTTGTACCTATTTTTATATAAACAGTCAATAGATGTGTTTGTTTTTCTATAATATATTGATTCTTAATAGACCGTAGAAAGAAATTTGTCTTGCTTTGGTGTTTTATTGATTCACTTAACTCAACTCCACTATGACCAAAACCTTTGTGACTCAGGAACAAAGTTCTTTATTCTGACTGACACAAATTGGCATCTTTTGTGGGACGAACAGATAAACTATACATTTGATAGATTACCCACAAACTAAAATATAACCCTAGGGACAAACAAATAGGTTAAACATCATCTATTTTTAATAAAGTTAATAATGTAGAAATAAGGGAATTGTTACCTTAGTAATATTGTTCTAAACTCTAATTTCCCTAAACAATACATGCTTCTGCACCCTCTCACTCTCTCACTGTGTGTTTGTGTGTGTGTGTTTGTGTTTGACTTGAAGCAGGAGAATTTGTAAAGCAAAAAGAAGATGCCACTGGTTGATCTGAATGAAGTATATTGTTACTATCATAAACAGATGACTTACAGAAAAGCCTGCCTTACAAAAGCATAGAAAGTATAGGAGTTAGTAAAGTAGTAAGTATTTTAAAGACCCTAAGGTTCACAGGTACTACCAAGGAATCCATAGGTCTATACCTATACTAAAAATATCTATATCTATGCTAAAAATATTATTTCTTGTCAAAGGCATTGAAATATTTCCCAGAGAGTGAAAAGATTCTACTCTATACTTGGAGAATCATGATTTCTTTTACATTTCCTTGATGGTCTGTGTTATTGTTTCTTTCCTGTTCTGTTTTTCCTTATTTTATTATTATGAATTCTACACACTCAGGTTCTTCACCAATATAGGTAAATCTACTTCTAGAAATTGGATATTGAAATTGGTCCTGGTTGTTAATGAGTGTCTATTCACACTGATGAATGAAAAATAATATTTGTTGGCCAATGAAGTGGCTCAGCAGATAAAAGCACAGACTTAAATGCCTGAAGACCTCTGAACCTGTGAGCAAGCCCAAGTAAATGCCTTCCTTTATGACAGTTGCTGTGGTCATCATATCTCTTCAACCTAACCAAGACAAGGATTATCAGGTCTGTAAAGCCGTGGGAAAGCTGACACAGGATCTATCTGGGGCCTTGTGTGACTCTCTGCTGCTTCACCACCACCTTCAAATTTCACAAAATCACTATTGTAATTTTAGCCCTTACTTAGGACCATAGAGAACAAAAGAGAAAAATAGATTCACATTAGATCAGTTGACCTAAAGAAAAAAGAACACGTTTCATATATATATATATATATATATATATATATATATATATATATATCTGAAGTATCCATAGCATCCAGAGAAACAGAATTCATAAACCATACTAGGACAAATAGTAGCAAACTGCTTTTGTACAATAATCATATCCTCAACTTCTTTCGGGGGGTGGGGGGGAGGAGAACAACATACTTTTCTATGAATGATTTTTATTCTCCCCCTTTCTGTGGGTTCTCATCTCTCAACATCCAGCAGTTCCCTATATTGATTTAGAGGTGATATTTTTTCACTAGCATCTTATTTCTGCTGCCACCATATATCTTAGCAGCTGAGTTGTTTTGTAGTGGGTTCTCAAGAATGCTTGGACAATAGAGTTGGATACATTCTAACACAGTGAAGACAAAGGTGTCTCCTCTCCAGAAACAGATTATCACTACAAATGTTAGTGTTTCCACCCTGAACTGGTTAAATGGGCTTTATAGAAATCCTTTCTATAAGATACTGAATTCCTAGTGTCAGTATTACTTTGCTGCAGTTCCTGGGATGCAATGAAAAGATAATGCTTTGCCTTCCTCACCTCAGGTTCTAGGAAGTAAAGCTTGGTGAACACTGAGGTGCCCCCGCCACTCATGCCATTCCCATAACTGCCTTCTTTCTCTAACCCAAGAAGCCCATTTTTTTAACCTGAATGAAAAAATTTATTCTATTATTCCAGTAAAATTGGGTTGGAATACAATGTGCATGACAGGAATTTAGCTCCTTTAACATGCATGTGGCATCTGCATTGAGTTCCGAGTACTTCTGGGTGTTCACTAAAACAGTCTATATCATTTGAACATTATCAAGACAAATAGGTTTCCTTCAGGTGTACAGCAGAGTCTAAGCAAATCCACCCATACATACCTACTGTATGGCAGCCTGTTATTTCTTCTAAAACAGAGGAAAGTATCTGTTAATTTGCAATTAGAATGAAATTTCAGGCCCTAGATACTTTCAGATGACCCTGAGTATCAATTCAAGATATATATATCAAGATATCTATAGATATATAGATATAGATATCTTGAGTTTTAGATATATATATCTTGAATTATATAATAAAAATGTGAGAAAAATCAAGTTAATAGCTACAGAAAATTTTACATGAAAATAGGAAAGCCTATCTGTGACTATTATAATCAACTTTTTGCCGGTTATCTGTAAAGTCATAGCTGTTATTGGTTGTCTTGTTTTTCTGTCCTTGTAGATTACGTATCTTCTTTACAATTAGAAAGCACTTTAGTTCACTGTATTTTGTTTGTCACTTGTACTTCTTAAGGTGTTGGGATATCAGCTAGCTTGTCTGACATGACACTGTAACATACGCTTAATTCTTACTTCAGTTTGGCTCATGGTAATAATCCTATTGTGCATGGCATGCTGCACTAAGATAAGGCCCAAGTACACTGAATAAGTGACATGTGAAGATGTTTAAAACGAGAGGCATGGATTTGAAAATCTCATCAGGAATAATTGAACATTTTATTTGGGGCTACATGTTTCCACAGTCAGTGAATGACTGGATAATGAAAATATGATACACAAACTATGGAATACTATATAGCTGTAAAGAAATAAAAATGGATGGAACAAAAAAAATATTATATTGAGTGAAGTAATCCAGACCCAGGCAGACAAATGCTGCATTTTCTCTCTCATCTCTGGCTACGAACCTTCAGATGTTAGCGTATAACCTGGAGTAACCACAGAAATCTGTAGAATGAGCATGAACAATGAAGGAGAAGAGAAGTGCTGTGGGTGGGTAAAGGGGGATTCAGTGATATAAAGGAGGGATGGGAAAAACAGGGGCTCAGGCATTCAACTTTGAAGAGGAGAGAGATGCCAATCCAGAGTAGGAGGAAGGGGAGAAAACCCTTTCATTAAAATTATTTGAAATTCCATGAGAAATCACATTATTTTTAACATAAAATTACATGATAATACTATAAGTGCATGTATATATTTAATATGCTTTATTAAATACAAATACATATTTAAATATTATATATTATCTATATAAAGTTCTATCATTGAAACTGACAATGCTGCCCCCAAGTACCACTGACTATCTAATAAAAACTCAGGAACAGGCATGAAAGAAACCCCCTTTTGAATTGTTGGTCACAGGTAGCCAGGAGACTCTCAAAACAATATAAGCTGTTGTTGCTCCAAAAGATCCATGATGCTGCAGACACCATGAACTCGGGCACAGGACACAAAAGATTCAGAACAATCTTACATGAAGGTCTCCTCCCTAAAGACTACCTTTCCCAGGACTAGAAGATACTATGCAAGCTGCCAAGTGAGGGAAGCAACAGTATTCCTCCCTATTTGCGAAACCTATCATCCAAAATAACATGGTAAGATATAGTTAAACAAGAAATGGTGGCACTGTATCCTGACCATAACTAACCACCGTCTAACGGACTTAAGGCCCACGCAGCAGAAAGAAATTATGTCTTGTCCTAAAAACCTTGTCCTTGGGCTTCTCTTCATAGAAGACTATTACAGAAAACCAGGAGTGAAAATATAAGGAGAAACTGATTGTGACAAATCTAGATCCAATGGCTGCATCTACAACACAACTCCTGAACTCAAGGCTCAGGGAACATCAAGGAAAAAAGAGGTGGTAAGAGCGAGAAGACCAGGAAGTCGGCCGTGAGATTGTCTCTGCTAGAGCTGACTGAGAGTCTGTATCCATGATGACTCAGCAAATGGCTGCCCTAACAGGACACAAAGAATGACAACACCAATAGGCATGCTAATGAGGAATGAAGAAATCACTTGGGGACTCACCCTCAAGAAAAAAAATCAAGGATTGCCATAAGAAGGAAAAATAAGTTATCTTCAGAGGTGAGCCTCCTGATTGGTTTTCCAATTCCAAGTGGTCATCTCTGACATCATAGTCATACAAACTATACTAAAAAGACCAGGCAGGTTTTATTTATATGTCTATGTATTTATACACAGATATAACAGCAATTTGTAAGGAGCCATGAATTTAAAAGGGAGCAAGGATGTGGTATATGGAAGATGTGGAAAGGGAAACAGAAGGGAAGTAGTGATGTAATTAGAATGTAATTGAATAAAAAGGATCATGGAGGTACTGTTTGAGTGGATAGAAGATCGAAGAAAAGAATCAGTGGTACGTGCGTGTGTGCATACGTGTGTGAGTGTGTGTGTGTGTCTGTGTGTGTGTGTGTCGTGGAAGAAGTTTTTTTTTTCCCCTATAAAATGCGTATGATTTCTACTTAGAACTGTCATTGTCATTCATAATTAAGTACACTAACAGCCATGAGTAAAAAAATTACCCAAAATGACTCCGATTGTAGCATATAGGGGATCTATCTAAGCTTTTCAGCTATGCCATCTCAAAGGCTCAAATACATAGCACAGAACACTGTCTATTTCTGAAGACAAATGTCCTCAGATCCCAGGCTGCAGACAATGTGAAGAGTGAGCAATTCCCTGCTCACAGATATTCACAGGAATATCTCAGAATTGAAGGGAAATAAAGAGAACATCGATTTCCAAAGTGGTTGTAGAAGTCTACATTCCCACAGCAATGGAGGAGGGTCCCCTTTCTCCACATCCCCTCCAGCATGTGTTGTCACTTGAGTTTTTTATCTTAGCCATGCTGATGGGTGTAGGTGGAATCTCAGAGTTGTTTTGATTGCATTTCCCTGATGACTAAAGATGTTGAGCATTTCCTTAAGTATTTCTCTGCCATTCTATATTCCTCTATTGAGGATTCTCTGTTTAGCTCTGTACCCCATTTTTTTAATTGAATTACTTAGTTTGTTTGTATTTAACTTCATGAATAATTATATATTTTGAAAATTAGCCTTCTGTCAGATACAGGGTTGATGAAGATCTGGCAGTTTCTCAGAAAAAGGAATAGTGCTACTTCAAGATCCAGCTATATCACTCTTGAGCATAAATCTGAAAGATGCTCAACCATTCAACAAGGACATTTGCTCAACAATATTCATAGCAGCTTTATTCATAATAGATTGAGTCTTGAAACAACCTAGATTTCCTTAAAATGAAGATGGATACAGAAATTGTGGTACATTGCAACAAAAAAACCAGGAAATTGTGAAATTTGTAGGCAAATTGACAGAACTAGAAAATATCATCCTGAGTGAGGTAACCCAGAAGCAGAAAGACACATGGTATCTACTCACTTGTAAGTGGATAGTAGCCATTTACTATAGGATAAACATACTAAAATCTATAGCCCTAAAGAAGCTAGGCAACAAGTAGAACCCTAGGGAAGATAATTAATCCTCATTCAGAAGAGCAAACAGAATAGACATCAGAAGTGGGAGAAAACAGAGGACTCTGAAATACTCTACTCAGCAGGATATCAAAGTAGATGCTGAGACTCATAGTCAAACTTTGGGCAGAGTGCAGGGAATCCTCCGGAAGAAGGGGGAGATTGGAAGACCTGGAGGGGACAGGAGCTCCACAAGGAGACCAACAAAGCCAAAAACTCTGGGCCCAGAGGAACCTGCAGAGATCGATATGCCAAGGAAGGACCATGCATAGAGAAAACCTAGACCTCCTGCTCACATGTAAACCATAGGTAACTCAGTCTCCATGTGGATTTCCTAGTAAGTACAAGGGCTGTCTCTGACATAGACTCAGTGGCTGGCTCTTTGATCACTTTCCCCCTAGGGGAGAAGCCTTACCAGGCCTCAGAGGAAGAGGATGCAGCCAGTCCTGATGAGACCTGATAGGCTAGGGTCACATAGTAGGGGAGGAGGACCACCCATATCAGAGGACTAAGGGAGGATCATAAGGAGAGAAGAGGGAGGAAGAGTGGGACTGGGAGGAGATGAGGGAGGGGACTGCAGCAGGGTACAAAGTGAATAAATTGTAATAAATAATAAATCAATAAAAAAGAACATTGCTTATCAATCCATAAGCAGCTCGTGGAATAAGATGTACTCATTATAACAATAATAATCTTCATCTTTGGTCCTTTATTTTTACTCATCTAAAAGCAATGGAGTAAAATTACAGAAGATCCTTTATCGTCTCTCGTCGTCTTTCTAGCCATGTGCTTCTAACGTGATTCTCATTTTGAGCTGTATTGTGATTATCGTGAGCAGTGAGGAGAATTTCACTCTAATGTAGAGCTCTGTGCACTGTGTCCTGCCTATCACATAGAATAATTCATAATAATGATCTGTTATGACATAAATAATTGCCTGAAATTTCAGCACACAAAGCCTGAGCTTGCAAAAGTACAATTAGATTGCTCAGTGGCATGGCAAAATTAAATGAGATCTGGTCTGAACCTAGTCATTTATTTCAAGTTTGTCTAGAAAACAGCTCCATGGACATGGAACAGAGGGACACACATCAAACAGAGCCAACCAACCGCCCCAGCAAGCGCTTCAGTTGCCTATGGCCCTGAAGGAAAGGAGTGTCTACTATCGCCAAGCTCTAGTTTTCCCTCAAAAACTGCCTTTCCTATCAAACTGTGGCATCCGGGTAATTCTGCCGTTTACCTCGGATCCTAGCTGATTTATTAAATAATGATCAACATTTAGTTAAGGACTTGAAAGTGAAAGATACATATTGAGGCAACCATGATTTTGTTCCTTCCCCTCACAGAGTCCATGAGCACATCTAGTGTACAATCTCACGCTTACAATAATAATGACAGTTTGAGCATAAAGCTTAAATTTCAGTGGGTTCTATTTTCCAATGTAGGTGAAGTTGGTTGCTGAAGTAGATGTAATTACAGACCCTGCTTAGAATGTTGACTGCTGCCAGTATCCCCTGGGTCTTATATTCTTTGTAAAGAAGGCAAAACCAAGGAAATTCAGATTTTGAAAACTAAATCAAACACTCCTGTCAGTCTCGTGTTAGGAATAAGCATGCTGTGGTCCTCTGAAGTGTAGAGACTTGCCCCATGTTGCTCAAGTCCTTTTGAACAAGCAGGAGTTTGATTTCTTGGGAATTTCAAGGCAGCGATTTTTCCAGCAGGTGCCCAAAACAAGAAGCCTTAGAGTTTTGGATGAGCTCTGGATATGCGCAACTGTGATCTGAGGCTATTCGCAAGTGAAAAATTGACAAAGATGAGTGTATAACTTGCTTTTAGATATTCTTTTTTCTTCATAAATAATATATCCAGTATGACTCTGAGCTGCACACTGGAAAACTTTCCATTCAAGTTTACAAAGCCACAAACTGCCAACCTTGATCCATATCTATCTGGTGATAGATTTTAAAGAACTTGGAAAGCACAGATAAATTTATTCTACTGTTTAACCCAAGTAACTGATTTTTCATTTTCAACCTACAAATTTTCTTGTGCATTTGTGTAAATGCATAGTTAAGCTGCACTTTAAAATAGTATTGTGGGGTCAAATTTAAGACCATTTAGAGCTTTAAATATGGCCAAAACTTCTATAAAGTTATTTGTCCATTTATATGTCCAGAAAAATTATGCAAGGATTAGTATTGTTAATCAACTCCATATCCATTGCTGCTCTAAGGCATCATATTTTCTATTACCATGAGTTTGAACAATTTTCCTATATTTCATTGTATGGAATGACTTTCACATCTTTCAACACTTTCCCTAAATATCCATCTTAAGGGAAAAGATAATTATTTTATTGTGTGGACCCTGAGTTTGGATATTAAGATATTTCACCAAGGAACTACTTTTCCTGAAAATACAGAAAGAAGTCTCAGCATAATCTCTTTTTTCTACCTTCCCATTATTTATCATTATTGTATTCATCTCCTCACAAAACTGCTTAACGTTCTGTTCAGCTTTGAGCAGAAGAATGTATGATAGAAAGATGACCCTAGGGACTGTGACTTAATGCATGTGTCATGAAAGTTCTCTCTCTTTTTAGAATGTAATTACAAATATTTTAATAAAATGTTTATGCCTATGAGTAGCTTATAACTCCAGTACCTAAAGTAGCACTACGAAATATTATGTTTATCTTTAGGGGGTATTCAACACAATCTATCTTGCTCTTGAGTTAAAAATAGCGAGAATTTGATTGCCACCCTTAATTTTGAAATACTAAATTCTCTTGCCAAATTTGGCCCTGAGAACTGGTGTTTTCACAGTATCATTGGCACATTTCTTTTTGATGACACTTTGTCTTTCCTCCTAATATCATCAGATCTTAAGTATGACAGTCATGTTGTCTCTTTCTACAGTTATTGACAAAATTGCATTTCAAAGAACATGTAGTCTTTGGCAGACACAAAATAGTAAGAAGAAAAATTTAGCACAACATGAGATCATTTCTAGTG
This sequence comes from Meriones unguiculatus, assembly GCF_030254825.1. NCBI lineage: Eukaryota > Metazoa > Chordata > Mammalia > Rodentia > Muridae > Meriones > Meriones unguiculatus. The sequence continues at coordinate 79,735,399 of NC_083364.1, forward strand.
TATAACAGTTCTATTTTTAAATTTCTGGTTGTTCTTATTTGTGTTTTATTTTATGTGTAGGGGTCTTTTGCCGGTATTTGACTCTGTACAACACCTGTGTGCTTGTATCCAGAGAAGACAAAGGAGAGTGCCAGAGCCTCTGGAACTGAAGTTACAGATGGCTGTGAGGTACTAGGGGGAATTGAACCTGAGTCCTCTTAACCTCTGAGCCATCTCTCCAGACACCATTTTACATTTTTAAACAGCACAGATTTTTATTAGTTGATAGAAAAATTTTAACATGCTATTTTTATTAATAATTAATTATGACATTTTATAATGTGACTAAAATTGTAAACTATGTACAGTTATTTTACTTTAATAAGTGGTAGGTGAAATACAAACTTGAGTGTTCATTTCTCACCTTCTATTACTAACCCTCAGGAATTTAAAAGGCGCCTGGAGAATATTTACATTACTTTTCGTGGCCTGGAGACTTGAAAATGCATATAATATATAAGCAATCATTAAATGTCAAACCAGGAGTTTGCAATTTTTATTCAGTGAATTTTGAAAGCACATATGAACCTTTAACTGTGAAACAAGAATGCTATTCAAATAGCAAAAGTGTCATTTCTTCCTAATGCCCTTGTCAAACGCTGCTCTAATGTCATATAACATGTAATTTTGAAAAGCCATAGATTAACAACAAAATGTCAAAGTCCTGCAATATAATTTAGTTTTTACCTCTGGTCATAACTTCCTGTTTGATGACCTTTAATTCTGTTTCTGAGCTTATACATATAGATATATATGTGTGTGTGTGTGTGTATGCATATATGTGTGTATGTGTATGTAAATTGAAGAATTGTGTTGTGTGATAAAAATGCAAAAACAGGAAAGGAAACTGAAAAATACACTAAGACAAGGAGGAAGAGAGTATTCCCACATAGCCTATTGCTCTACAGATAATTCTGCTGAATTAGCAATCTGACTAGATTTTAGAAAATATGGAGATCTACAGATTGAATGTTGTTCTCTAGCCAGAAATTTAGTGAAAAGGGTATAAGCTGTCTAACTAAGAATTCTAGACTGGATATTTGCACATTTCCCTCTTATTTGTTGAATTAATACCTAGTCTAAGTATATTTGGAGTCAAGGCTTCTGGTTCAGTGACAGACAGAGCATGACACTCAACATCCTTTTCTGGATTTTGCAGAAGCATGGAAAGGTATACATGTCCACATACTGATGTACATGAGCATAAATGCACAGACATATAAACAAATTTATATATGTAAATGCATACATCTATTAATTAAACAAATGAAACTGTTGTAAGGGCTGGAGAGATGACTCTGCAGTTACGAACACTTGTTGCTCTTACAAAAGACATGACTTCAGTTCGCAGCACCCATGTCTGGAGGCACGCAACCACCCGCAACTTCAACTTAAGGGGTTCTGATGGCCTCTTTGGACACCCTAACATATGTACTTGCACACACACAAATGTACATATCTGAAACACACACACACACACACACACCTAATTTAATGTAATTTAGACTCCATGTTGGGAATTATTACATGTTGATATTCTGTTAAAATATAAAAATGTACTTGTCAAAACATCACAAACTACTCCATTTGAATGTATAATAATTATATTTTTGTGTGTGATAATTAATTTTAAGAAAATTATGAAAAAAGCTGAGGTTTTAAAATGTCCCTCAACTGAAGAATGGATAAAGAAAAGTGTGGTACATTTATGCAATGGAATACTACTTGGCTATTACACACAAAAAGACATCATACAATGAGCAGGCAAATGAATGGAACTAGAAGAGATCATTCGTGTGAGGTAATCCATTCCCAGAAAGACACACATGGTATATATTTAAGTATAAGTAGACATTAGCCATACTAATGCTAATCCATTAAAGCTATACAATGCTTTAATCCACAGACAGAAAGAATACAAGGAAAGTAGGTGGAGGGAGAGAATTGGGTAGGAGAGGTGGTAGAGAGGTCAGCTAGGTAGGGGTCAGGTGAGTGAAGGTGGAGGCATTGAGGGGGAGGATAAAGAGAGAATAGAAATTGGTGGCAGGGGCAGGAGTCATCTCTGGGACAGGGGAGGCTCCTGAGAGACTATGGTGGTGACCTAGCTGACAGCCCTAGCAGTGGGGTTAAGGAGCCTGAAGGGGCCACCTCTTGTAGCCAGGTCAGAGTTCCAGTGAAGGGAGGGGCACACACTCACCCATAAAACTTAGACCCAACATTTGTCTTGCCTATAAGAAGTGTAGGGGTAAAGATGGAGCAAAGACTGAGGGAATGGAAAATTAATGACTGGCTCAACTTGAGACCCACCCCATGGGAGAGAGACAACCCCTGTCACTAATAATGATACTCTGCTATGCTTGCAGACAGGGACTAGCATAACTGGATTCCAAGAGGCTGCATCCAGCAGCTGATGGAAACAAATGCAGAGACACCCACAGCCAAACAATAGGCCAAAATCAGAGAGTTCTGTAGAAGAATGGAGGAAGGATAGTGGGAGCCAGAGGGGTCAAAGGCCCACAAGAAAACCTATAGAGTCAACTAATCTGGCCCCATGAGGCATCACAGAGACTGAACTACCAACCAAAGAACATTCATGGACTGGTCATAGACCCCTGCACATTTGTAGCAGATATGCTGCGTTGTCAACATGTGGGTTCCGTAACAATGAATGGAAGAAGGGTCTGTCTCTGACTGTTGCCTCTCACTGAATCGCTTTCCACCTTCCAGACCTCAGTGGGAGAGGATGACTTAGTCCTAGTTCAACTTGAGGTGCCAGGGTGTTTTTATACCCCTTAGGGGCCTCCTCTTCTCTGATAAGAAGGAGATGGGGGCTTGGGGGAAGGGGCCTGAGGGCGGGACTTGGAGGAGGGACAGGGCTGGGATCAGGCTGAAAATTTAAAATAAATAGAAAAAAAATTTTAAAGGAGTATTGTCTAAATGTTTAAAAACTGGAAACAGTGAAAGAAGTTTTTTTTTTCCTAAAGCACATTCACAAAACATTTATAAATGCAGCCAGCCATGTGCTTATTTTTGAGAAGTTCTAATTCCTGATCGAGACAATATGATGAGATTATTCATGCTGCATCCACATTGCAACCTGGGAAATGAATCCTTCTACTGTCTAATTATCTAATAAAAATTCAATCATGCTCAAAACCATGAGATGCAAAGGAATATTTTATACTGACTTTGAGCAAAAGCAACTGCAGAAAATAAAATGGAATTTATGAGAATAATAAGGCAAGAAAAGAAAACTAAGAACTCTGCTTTCCCCTGCTTATTAGGTTATGACCTTATGGCTAAGGTGTCCCTCTCACAGGGCTAGAATGATACCAGATAAACCCATGCAAACCTTGATATTTCTCCCTGGGAAAAATATGCTAGAAAGGTTTGTATTTAATTATACATCAGAATTATTTCAAAAGAAAAGAAATACAGATGGTAGGTATTATGTTCCAAGTTGTTACATGCTTTTACAACCGATTTTTAAAATCAGTTGGGACCAAACATACTGGAAAACATTAATGTTTTATTAACAAAAATAAGAAGCTTTAATTATATTGAAAAAAAAGAAGTGTATTCTGTTACTAAGAGTGAAATAAAGGAATAGAATAAATAGCAAATGGCCACTGGTAGTCAACAAGAGTAAGGATGAATATATGGTGTGGTGTTCTGAACCTGTTATGCTGCAAGTAATTATTAACCAGTCACAATAACACTTTTCAGGGTCCAAATAGCAGACTAATTACAAGGAATAGTAGAAACGTTCTATTTTACAATAATTTTAGAATTTATGGTAAAATTCTCAAATACGCAGAATACATTCAAATAATAAAATAGTATTGGTATCTGAACTGTATATGGTTCATAACTGACCTGCCTCTTCCCTTTGGATCTCAGGTTTGACAAGTACTGGCCAGAGAACAGGGCAGAGCATAAAACAGGTCAGTGAGGAAGCACAGAGACAGAGAGAACCCCTGTATAGCCCTCAGTGAGCTAAGAAACCCTCGCTAGCACCCAGAATATTCTACACTTTCCAAGAGTACCAGCCTGAGTACCAAGCTTTTCGCCATGGACTTTGGAGAAACATTTGAAAACCTATGCTGTAGCACTCACCTTTGTATTTTCAACTTTTAAGTATAAAATTTCCACTTTATTATGAATAATTTTAACAATATAATAGAAAATATATTTTGTTTGACAATTTGATAGCTTAGTGTGTGTATATATATACATAAATACATATGAGCAAAACTTAATATATATAATCAACAATATCTGTATTGAAGCATTTGGGCCCAAATTTATAATATTCCCTAAGTCTCTGAAATGTTGCTCACAATCTTAATACTGATATCTCCTTTAAAATATGAATTTCTTTTTTAATTGAAAATGAAGTTACATTCCAAAATTTATGAAAGTCCTTGTGCTGTAAATGGGGTAGGTCAAGAGTAGGAATTTTGCCTATTAAGCTCAGGGACCTTCTATATTTGGTCTCATTAGAGAAGTGATTATTTTTCTTTCTTTGCCTAATATGTTTGTTAGGGTAACGATTTTTCTTAATGTTCAAATTAGAATAATTCAAGAATTTTTTAATAAAAAGAAGCCTATTTACAAAAGCATATGTATCAGAAAAGAACAAGAACACAGTAATATTTGTTATTAGGAATTGCCAAGTTCTTAGTTGCCTAGGCTCCAAAAGATGTTTCCAGAGGACACAGCTTTGGTCCCACACAAGAACAAAGGTCAGGGGAAAAAAGGCACCCAGTTGGCTCTCCTATTGCTTTCCTGTTTCCTGTGGAGCCCTCGGTATATGAAAACACGCATAAATCAGAGGACATAGGACTTTACTGAAGCAATCTGTGAGCCTTTCATGACCTAGAGTATAGCAGAAGAGGGTGGAGTGTAGATTTGAGGGGAGGATTAAAGGTCTCTGGTGTGGAATATCCTTTCTCTCCCTCAAATCTACCTTTGTCCATTATCCTCATAGGTGGGTTTTTATTTTCCTCACAGGAGACACACAAATACTATCAAGCACTGTATCATTGTGGTCACATTCCATTTGAAACTTGGCATGTTATCCGTTTTTATTTTATTTTATTTTATTTATTATACTTTATTCACTTTGTATCGCCCCATAAGCCTCTCCTTCCTCCCCTCTCAGTCCCACCCTCCCCCTTCTTCACACATGCCCCTCCCCAAGTCCACTGATAGGGGACGTCCACCTCTCCTTCCCTCTGATCTTACTCTATCAGATCACATCAGGAGTGGCTGCATTGTCATCTTCTGTGGCCTGGTAAGGCTGCTCTCCCCTCAAGGGGAGGTGATCAAAGAGCAGGCCAATCAGATTACGTCAGAGGCAGTCCCTCTTCCCATTACTATGTAACCCACTCAGACACTAAACTGCCATGGTCTACATCTGTGCAGGGGTTCTAGGTTATCTCCATGAATAGTCCTTGGTTGGAGTATGAGTCTCTGGGAAGTTCCCTGTGTTCAAATTTTCTTGTTCTGTTGCTCTCCTTGTGGAGACCCTGTCCTCTCCAGATCTTACTATTTCCCACTTCTTACATAAGATTCCATGCACTCTGCCCAACAGTTGGCCATAAGTCTCAGTGTCTGCCACAGAGGGCCTCTGAAAGGCTCTGCACTGCAGACTATCAAAGTAGACGCTGAGACTTATGGCATGTCATCTGTTACTAACATTTTTCATTAAAAAGTAAATGACGAAAATGGTAATTAAGGACCATTTAAAAACCTGCAAAACACTGAAAAATAACTGCAAAAATTTGTTTCTATAGCTGGTTAAAGACTTAATAAGCAGTTATTTACTTCACAACTATTCCACAAGCTTCTGAGCATCAGTCACTCTTGCCGCTTGCTGTCACAGGCTTACCATCCTTAAAAACAGACTCACAATTAGGAACAGAAAGCATATATAGACATACTCAACAGAGAGATATGAAAGTCTGTCCCAAGGCCACAGTATAGAACAACTTTGAAAAAAGCATCAACTCAAAAGCTAGCCAGAGGCATCATAATTGTTTATATTTTCCCACATTGCACATCTGTTTCTTCACTTTCTGGTTATTTATCTTAAGTATGTCTACATATGTCACATTACTTCTAAAGTGTCCATGATGGGATTTCTTTTGTTTGCATTGTCTGTAACAGATGCTTTTAAAAGTCATTGGTCATGATAGGTTATTGGACTCAATGGGAAGGTAGTTTAAATGAAAACCAGACTTCTTGTAGTGTTCTTTTTACTTAAGAGGTAAATCATTATTAGCCTCCTTGCAGGTCCAGATGATTAGATAAGTTTGAAAAGAATGACTCAGAATAATGAAACTGCTTCTAAAATCAAAAAGGGCAAAGAATGGGTCTCTTTCACAGATTAGGGTGAAATGTCTTGTTCTGGGTTTCAACAGGATCACCTTACCATGAACCACTAAGGACATCACAGCTTTGGTATGCCATTGGGCTGTATTAACATCTGTCTTCTGATATTTGGTATAACTAGTTCTTAACAGGGTATTTGCAATGTTCAACAATTCCACTTAACATTTTTAGTATAAAGACTTCAATATAAATGGTTGAGAAAATACTCAACCACATTCCCTTGACTACCCAATATCCACTGAATTGAAGTCTTCATTTTAAAAGGAACCCCAGGTGACTCAAATCTACATCAAACTTGGAAATCACTGCCCATGATCCTATCAGGCAGGCAAACGGGTACGATACAGCCTGAAGACAAATCCAGATAATCACGTGCTTGTCCCAAGCAGGTAAGTTTCTGAGTCTACACATAAGAATGCTAAAGTATTTTTTTACCATGGTCCTTCTTAGCATGAGATACTTAGAAAAGCCACGTAATGAACTGATGTTTATAATAAAACCTGTTGGTCTTCAGCCTTTCATTCACCATGAATTCACAAGATAGATGATACCTTCAATACAGCGACATGCCTTCCATTTCTCTGCAGGAATTCAGAGTTGTCTGTTACTAGCTTGTTATGTGCATATATTACTCTATGTTCATATCTCTAGAATTATAAAGAAACTAAGAGAACCCAACAATCTTATAATCACTGCTGTTTCCATCCCTACAAAATACTACACCCACTGAATATTCCTCCAGCTGTATTTCATCTAATGACATAAAATAACACGCTGTGCTATATTTGATCAGGAATTGCCCATATTCTATCTCCTAAAACAAAGAAACTTCCTCAAAGAAACTTTTCCTCAGAAAAGTATTTGCTTATATTAGTAATTCCACTTAAACTTTTTGTTTTGCATGTCTCCTTCCTAAAGCAAATTCCTCAGCCAATTACCTTATTAGTTAAAATCAAGTAAAGCAAACATAAACGTCCAAGTTGTCCAAGAAAGGCAGAGTTAAACAGGGTGTGAGAGTAAATACCACAGAGGGTTACTGAAGTACATCAAGCCTAGCAGCAACATTAGGTTAAAAAATGGCTAGGAAAAGCATGGAGTTCTCCACAGAATTGGAAAGAGTTACAGACAAATTACCTATAAAGGAATGAAAGTTAGGGGTCAAAGCAAGCCATCAATCATCAATAAAAGAATGAAGTGGATGTTAAATATTCTGACCCTTTAATCATCCTTTCCTCTTAAGTGCATCAGGGTTTCATCTGGCCAAGCACTAGAAGAAAGTAGTGGACCAGAAAGGCCATTGATGTGTTCCATTTTAGTCTTAGGGCAAAGAATAAAAAGCAAACAAATGAAGAATAGATATATAGGTGCAAGCATAACTATAAATTACACTACAATTTAAGAGAACATTTTATTTATGGTTGTGAGCCTTGCCTTTAATGGCTGAACTGTCTCTCCAGAGAGCCCACAGAAGAAGAGGGTCCAGGGCAGTCCTGATAAGACCTGATAGGCTAGGGTCAGACAGTAGGGGAGGAGGGCCTACCCTATCAGTGGACTGGGGAGAGAGGAATAGTGGAGGAAGGGGAAGGGAGAGTGGGACCGAGAGAGAGGAGGAAGGAGGCTACAACCTGGACACAAAGTGAATAAATTGTTAATAAAAATAAAAATAAAAAGGTTTTAAAAGGAGAATGTTTTATGCCAAAGTAAAGTAAATAATAAATTAAAAAAAAAATTTCTTATGGGGGCTGGAGAGATGACTCAGAGGTTAAGAGCAATGACTGCTCTTCCAGAGGTCCTGAGTTCAATTCCCAGCAACCACATGGTGGCTCCCAACCATCTATAATGAGATCTGGTGACCTCTTCTGGCATGTAGGCAGAATACTGTAAAATAAATAAATAAATACTAAAAAAATGTTTGCTTACTAAAAATAAAATAAAATAAAGAATGTCAATGAGTTGAAAGATCAAGAATCCCAAGTTAATTTTTACTATTTATTTAGTTTTATTTTATGTGTATGGAGTCTTTGCCTGCATTGATGTCTATACACCATGTGTGCACATTGCTTTCAGAAGCTAGAAGAAGGCATCAGATCTCTTGAAACTGGAGTTACAGATGGTTGTTAGCCACCGAGTACATGCTGGGGGTCAAACATGGGTCCTCTGGAAGTTATACTAACTTGATGTTATTATAATTATATACATATATATGCACACACATATATGTATATATGCCTATAACTCAAGTTCCAGGAAACCCAATACCTTCTGCCTTCCATGAGTATAAATGTGGTTAAAATACACACACTTATGTACATAATATACACATAAATAATGATAAATATTAAAAATATTTCACCCTTTTTTGATTTTAATATGAACTTTATTTTAGGATCACAGAAAAATTAAGAAATATAAAAGTTCTTAGGCTCAGTTGCTTCAATAATTAATGTCTTACACTGTTGTAGCACACTTGTTATAATTAAGGAACCAAACTTGTTATATTATCAGTTTTTATTTTTATTTTTTTAAGATTATAATTGTAAAATTTCTCTTTTCCATTTCCTCCCCCTAAGCCCTCCCATACAATTATCCTTGTTCTCTTTCAAATTCATGATTTGTTTTTCATTAATTATTGTTACACTACAAATGTGTTATGTAATAATAACATAGATGTATATACACATATTTATTCCTAAATGTGTAATATACCCTGTTCGGTTTGTATGTCGTTACTTGTGTGTATGTTTTCAAAGCTAATTATTTGGTATTGGATAAGCAGTTGGTGTGTTCTTCCCTAGAGGACATTATTTCTCCCACTCTCAGCACTCCTGAGTTGCCTGTAGTTCTTTTCGTAGAGTTGAAGCCTCCTGAGACTCCTCCCCCATTCACTTTAACGTCTGATGTTGTTTTTCCTCTGTACATGTGTAGGCAGTCTTGATGGTGAGACTTCATGGGTGTAGCTTCAGGCATTCCTGGGAAATACAATCTCATAGAAAACTCCCTGATCCTTCGACTCTTACAATCTTTTTGGCACCCTCTTCTCCAAGGTTCCCTGAGTCATGGGTGTGAGAGTTGTTTTATATACGTATCCACTGAGACAGGGCTCCACAACTCTACATTTTTATTGGTTGTAGTTTTCTTCAATGGTCTCCATCTGTTGCAAAGAGAAGTTTCCATGATAAGCGGTGAAGACTACACAGATGAGGGGCATACCCAGGTGGAAATGGTTACAGAGTAATCAAACGTTCCTTGAGACTGTAAAAACGAAATGGTTCAGGCTGAGGGTGCACCTTCAAGAGGGGAGCAATCACTTGCAACTGTGGAATTTTCATGAGGAATTCAAAGAGATTTAAAATGGCAAATATTGACATGAAAACAGGCTGGCTAGCTGGGCAACTAATGGTTATCTTACTCAAAGCATCAAGGAAACGGGGAGAATCTAAGAGCTGCCGATTTGAGAGTTAAATTACCACAAAACCTTCTTATATGTATAAGAAAGTATCAGAAAGAACGCTTACTATAAGAACCTGAAGGGCATGTCAACAGCTAATAGCTGATAATAATTAGTTTAATAGATTGTAATAGTGCTTAATGTCTGCTCAGTGCCCCAGGGACAGGTGGGTCTCCTTCAGTCACTTCAATTGCTGTTTTACTAATGACCATTTGGAATCCTCAAATGACAACCTTTTATGAATTGTAGAGGATTACGAATAAATATATATTCTCTATTTAATTTTCTCCTTAAGCACTGCCTTTATCCTTCCATTGCCTGTTATAGAGTTCCTCTTCATTATAGAGCAAATAAGCACTGTAACAATATCAGTAAATTGGACCTTCATGCCGTTGACTATAGAACAAGTGTTTTATGTTCTATCAGAACCTCGCTACACACCCTACTCCAGCTTTCATTTATGTTTAATTTGTCTCCAATTAAATATTAACCCAATCGAGTTAATCAGAATTCTTCCCTAGAATTTTTTAATTCAATAGACTTAAAACTTTTCTTTGAAGAAAGTTCAAGTTATGACTCTCAAAGAGCATTTGAGTAGCCATGTGTCACCAGTTTTGCTCATGGCTTCTATGGTGAAAGGGAATTATGATGAGATGGAAAATTACAGCATCCAGCTCTGTGGATGGGGAGCCTTAAATAAAATAATACATGGAGATCTAGCCATCCCCTGGAGCTATTGGCTACAAATACGGCCATGTAAAGCAATCTGAACTAAACTGTGAATTCCCACAAAGCAAAAATGAAAGGTCCACAGGAATTTCTCATCCAACAATAATAGACATTTAAAATTAAAAACATTTAGATTTCAATTGATAATAAAGAAGCATATGGATTTAGAGGTTATATTCCGGGGAAAATGATATGGCCTTTGCTATAAAGAGTAAGACTGCTGTTTAGCACAAGAAAATTACTTTTATTTTAGACGTGGTGAATATAAAGTATCTTTAAGAGACATAGTGCAAGTGAATTCAGTTGATGGAGAAATATTTAAAGCTGGTCCTAGCAATATTGTGAGACTTATACAAAGACTAGGTGAATTTTTCCGTACTTCATTAGAAAATTTGTTGAAACGTAGATGTAACACGCACACAAACACACCTATATATACCTATATATTGTCATTGGCTGCTTCTTTTATTACAATGATAAAGTTTAGTGATTACAACAGTGACTATGACCCACAAAAACAAACATACTTACCATTTATCTTTTGAATGGCTTGCCTGGTCCTTTTCCACACTCTTGATTTCATACAATGCTATTTGTGTCCTTTTGAGTTCTTCCTGGATACATTTTCTCTTCATCCAAGCCATTTGCTAAGTACACAAAAGTCAGCTGTCTTCTTTGTGAAAATATATTAATTTTTTCTCTGAGGTTTTAGCATCTGCCTATCCAAAGTGTGCCACTGAGCACTTATAATCCAAAGGTAGACTGAGTTTTGTGCTGTATTGGTGACACCCATTGCAATGCTGAACCACATAACAGAAAAAAAATTCATTCATATGGAAAAGAGGTGAGATGTCCTTATAGAAAATATAGCATAAGAAGAACCTTAAAGGGCAAGTGAGGCACAGACAAGCAAAACATCATTGGTGAGGGACGTGGAAAAAAGGAGTAGAGAAAAAGGTACGCAGTTAGAAGCACCAGGAAATGAGGTTAGGCCACAGCTGCAGTAAAAGACAAGCCATTCACACTGTTTTTTCATTCAAACTCTGGCTGCTGAAAAGGCTGGACTGTGTTGTCAGTGCATTATACAGAGAAAGAAGGGAAAGTGAGAGTCAGCAAAAGGAACACCAAGATAACCTGCTGTGACAAGCAAAGCAAATGGAAGCATGTAGGGCAAAAATAAACTCTACAGCCCTGTGTCTGTCCCTGACGTTGACAGAGGCAGAAGAGACAAGCCTAACATGAAACATTTATTAAGGTGATGTCAAAGGATGGTGTTCCCTACCCAGGGAGTCAGCCTGGGTTATGATTTACAAAGGACAAAGGAAGATGTGTGAATGCAGAGGATGTATATACTTTATATAATGCAATTACATAAATTTGAGAGAGACATGAAGTGTTCTCCTAAGAATAATATAAATTTGATATCGATTTAAAAAAAAAAGAATGTGAAGTAAAAGGTGTTCTTTGGTCGCCTCAGACTGTGTGACACATGAGTAATAATCTCACACTTTTTAGATTTTCCATAAAGATGTTGATTATATGGTTTTCAAAGGCTTCACAGTGCTTTAAAATTTAATTTCCTTGCCTTATATTAGTGTGGCTATTTATACCATTTCTGTGATGTGGCAACTACAACTTCCAAAACAGAAGCTTGAGTGCTAAAGAAATAGAATATCACCTACTAAATATCAATTTTATTTCTCTCCAGTTTGCTCCTTCTCCTTCACACTTAGGATTACTCCCATCCTCAAGGTAATCTCATGGCATCCACCATCTTGACTCAATGCCAAGACACAGTGGAAGAATGTTCACTCTAGGTGCCAATCACTTTTGCTCACAGGCATTCTCTCCTTTTTTACCACATGGCTCTTTCAGGTCTTCCATCCTTCTTCAACTTCCATGACTTCAGAAAGGCCCAGCAGTCTTCCAAAAGCTGTCCTTGCTGCTTCTCAATAGACTTGCCAGCTGCCACTGCTACTTTCATTTATTTATTTGACTCACTCTGCAGAAGTGCTTCTTGGGAAAAAGAAGATAATCTCTCCAGATCCAGGAGTCACAGTCCTCTTACTCATTTCATTCATACCAAAGCTATTTATTTTATGAGTCTTTGAGATAAATGTCTCTTTAAACTGTTCTGGCTGGCTCTTTCTACCTCCTTTCCTGTGGGAACCCAGCTGCTCATGAGAATGAGTCAGTGGCTTTGGAGCTGGAAAAGTACTTGTCAGCATGTCCATGTGTTTGTCAAGTCCTGTGCCGAGAAGAGGACATAGATAACTACACGATTAAAGACAAGAGGGTTGAACAAATAAGGAAGTTAATGCACAGTCATAAAAAATTGAGTTCCTAATGTTGAAAAAAAAAGTGAAATGGAGAAAAATCTTGTATCCATTGGAGACAAGCATGAATGTATAGTTTTTGATACAAATTAATAAAAATACGATGGGTGATTTGCTATAAATGGATACATTTTCCATTTTTCACCTAAGAAGTCTTAAACAAGGAGTACACTGCCTGTAATGAATATACCCTGTCTCTAAATTTTGGTTTGTAAATCCATTCTTCAATGAAAGAATCCAGTTTGTTGCCACTGTCACTACTGTAGTTGTTTAAATTTCTGGTTCTAGGACATAGATGAGGAAAACAAAGTAAACTTAAATGACTGGGTGTAACTCAGTGATAGAGTACCTGACTGGTATGTGACAGAAGTCACAAATCTATAGAGAAATGGCAAGATTTACCCATGTAATTTTATGTAGGAAGACTATGAGAACACCATTTGAAGATTGAGATATCAAAAGAAGAGCAGTATTGACCTCTACAGCCCCCTTGATTCAAGCTGGAAAATGGTTAGCATCAAAACAATAGGAATAGCAATAACAATCATGTGCTATAACTACTTGAATAAATTATGCATAAGAGGAAATTGCTGCCTTTTTGTGTAATGAGAGTTAATATGGACAGACTAGAAGAACAAAAAGTTACTATTTAATAATCATTTTATAAATCATTAAAGACGGTCAATGAGATGACTCTGGTCTGGGACTTCTGGCACTAGCAACCAAGCCCAATAACCTGAGTTCCATCCCCAGGACACATTGTCTAAGAGAACTGGCTTGTAAGTTGTTCTCCAACTTGCACAAGATGCTGAGGTATGTATGTGACCCCCATATAATATATATTTAATAATTAATAAACACATAAAAATTAATAATAAAGATACATAGATTGACAAAACATACAAATAAGTCATTTTCAAAAGAATAAACGCCAATTGTGGTAAATCATTCATATGAACCTAGCACTCTGGAAGCTGAGGCAATAGACAAGTTTGAGGCCAGGCTGGGCTGCATAGTGAAGCCCATGCTCAAGATAAAGCATAAAGATAGCCAATAAGAACATTGTTGTGATATGCCATTATTCACAATTGAAATACAGTCAAACACAATGATCTGCCACTAGCATATCTGTTAAAATAGCTCAAGTTAAAAAAATACAGACATCAATGTGTGTTGGTGAAAAAATGATACCGCTACATATTGTTGTTAAGGGGCTACAGAACTGTGCAGACACATTAGAAAACATTTTCATTGCATCTCAAAAAGAGTAAACAGAAATATACCATAGGACCAACAGCCACTTGTGGATGTATAATCAAGAAAAATAAGACATCTGCCTGTACAGAATACAACAGCCACCATTCTCAAAATGTTATGTGTCCATACAATGAAACATTGTTGATTAATAGAAAGAAATGGTGTATGGATTTGTGCTACACAACAAAATAGATATGAAGAGCACGCTAAATGAATGAATGGAGCAAGTTAGGAAAGGCCATTTATGGTATGAATCTATCATATGAAATGTCAAAATATGGAAATCTATGCAGATAGATTACTCATTCCTATGAAAGGATGGGGGATTGTTGATAGCAGTTAAGAATTATGATTTTGTTGTTGTTGCTGAAAAAACAAAGTTCCTTATAACTGATAGCAATGATTTCTATAAACCTATACCTATACTGGAAACCATTAAATGTCCACTTTAACTGAGTTAATGGCTTGAAGTAAGAATTACATCCATCAGAATGGCTAAGATCAAAAACTCAAGTGACAGGACATGCTGGAGAGGATATAGAGAAAGGGAAACCCTCCTCCATTGCTGGTAGAAATGTAAACTTGTACAACCACTTTGAAAATCAATCTGGTGCTTTCTCAGACAATTATGAATAGTGCTTCCTCAAGATCAGCTATACCACTCCTAGGCATATATCCAAAAGAGGCTAAACTATACAATAAGGACATTTGTTCAACCATGTTCATAGAAGCTTTTTTCCTAGTAGCCAGAATCTGCAAACAATACATATGTACTTCAACTGAGGAATGGATACAGAAATTGTGGTACATTTACACAATGGAATACTACTCAGAAATTAAAAACAAGGAAATCATGAAATTTGTAGGCCAATGGTGGGAACTAGAAAAGATCATCCTGAGTGAGGTATCCCAGAAGCAGAAAGACACACAAGCTGTTTACTCACTTATAAATGGATATTAGAAATATAATATCAGATAAACATACCAAAATCTGTACACCTAAAGAAGCTAGGCAAGAAAGAGGACCCTGGGTAAAATGATCAATCCTCATTCAGAAAAGCAAATGGGATGGACATCATAAGAGGGAGAAAACAGGAAACAGAACAGGAGCCTACCACAGAGGGCCTCTAAAAAACTCTACCCAGCAAGGTATCGAAGCACATGCTGAGACTCACAGCCAAACTTTGGGCAGAGTGCAAGGAATCTTATGAAAGAAGGGTGAGATGAAAGACCTGGAGGGGACAGGAGTTCCACAGGAGAGCAACAGAACCAAAAAATTTAGGCCCAGGGGTCTTTTCTGAGATTGATACTCCAACCAAGGACCATGAATAAAGATAAGCTAGAACCCCTGCACAGATGTAGCCCATGTAGTCCATGGCAGCTCAGTCTCCAAGTGGATTCCCTAGTAAGGGGAACAGGACATAAACTGACATAAACTCAGTGGCTGACTCTTTGATCACCTCCCCCTGAGGGGTAAGAAGCCTTACCAGGCCACAGAGGTAGACAATGCAGCCAGTCCTGGTGAGACCTAAAAGGCTAGGGTCAGATGAAAGGGGAGGAAGACCTCACCTATCAGTGGACTGGGGAAAAGGCATGGAAGGAGAAAAGAGAGGGAGGATGGGATTGGGAAGGGAACAAGAAGAGGGGGCTACAGCTGGGTTACAAAGTGAATGAATTGTAAAACATAAAAGTAAATTAATTAATTAAAAAGAAAAACAAGAATTACATCTCGGAAGAACTATGGAACATTTTCTAAACAAAAAGTATAGCTCAGATTGCAAATTTATTCATATTTTTTATTGTTTTCATGACTATAAAGCCCCACAAAATTCTCTAACAAAAATCACATCCTTCAGTCTAGACCTAGAATTATGGCGAGGAAAACTCTATAATTGGATTTCAAGCTAACATTATCTTGTATTCTCTTCCTATAGCCTAAATTTTCTTTCCTCCACATCAGTTTTTACATCAGCTCTGAAGAAGACCCAAGTGCAGATTCATAGTACAGGTGATAGGTAGGAATAATTACTGTAACTTGACAAGGTCAAGACATCAGATTCTATAGACAGCTCATGCAAACTTTTTTTTCACACAACCGTCTTTTCTCTGAAACATCTGAAACACTTATAAAGAATTCCCTCAAAAGAAAATTTGCATAGCTATTGTATACTAGTATAGGTAATGTGACTTGTCTTTGACATAAAGCCAGTTATCTGGTGATGTTAGGCATGTTTCAGTTATTCTTTGAAGAACTACCTGATGTGCATAAAGAGAAAGTCTGCACGTTTGTTATGTTCTCAGTGAAAAATGCCTGTCACTTTCAGTAATATTTTCACTCCAGTGTCAACTCTGTAAAAGTAGGAATTCAATGGGCAACACCTAAAAAAGAAATGTGCTCTTCATTATTTCATCCTGCTACTGAGTTGATACAAAATAAGTTCAGTTAACCCCTTCATGTTTCATGTGTAAGTTATAAAATAATAATTTTAGTAATGTGACTACTGATTTTATGTAACAAAAGATAATTCTGGCAATCTTGCTCCTGCGTGTATTCCTATCCAGCTCTGTCATTGAGACCTACTGCTTGTCAAATTTCTACATCTTCACAAGTGAAAATGTTGAATGACTCTAGAATTTATTTTTTAAAACTTTTGCTTAAACATTTAATATACAGAGGTTCAGAACTATAAGCAATTAATTGCATAGGGCCTATTATTTTAAGGTTTAATTAAGTATATTTTGGTTGGAAATACTTTTACTCCATTTTCACAGAAAAAAATACTTCTTTAAATATGTGCTAAAACTACAATTAAATAACTAAAATCATAATTATTTTGAAGTAATTTAAGGCTGTAAATGATATTTTGTGGCATTGCTTGAAGTTTGTAATCTCTATGAACACATAATTTTATAGTCATCCTTAACTATTGAAGCACCTTAACTTTGAAATAACAGCTACATATTTCAATTATAAAAGCAATTTCAGGAAAGAAAATGTTTGAGGAGATTTTTTCCATACCAGCCACAGAAATTTACTCATAATATCTGCCCTCTTTCACAACTGTAGTTTTACCAGACAGCACTATTTTCAGACCACAACAGAGTTTTCTACAGAGTTTCTTCCACTTTCTTTATTAACTTTTTTATTGTATTTCACTCTGTTTCTAAAATTGACTGGCTCTGATCAAATGAGCTGTTGAAAGAAGTTTGACTTGTATGACTCAGACCTTCACACTACTCCTTTGCAAACTGTACACAAGAGAAACTTGCAACTGTTAATTACCAGACTCTGTAGAAAAGGCAGAAATTGGAACTCTTGATGACAAAATAGTCTTGACTGTGTCTTAAAGACATAACGAGTTTAGGTTAAGTACCCACTCGTCAGACCTGCATACTCCTTTCCTCACCTTGTGTCGTGTGAGCTAGGGCGCACCTGCAATGGCCAGCGTTTGTACTGACATCAACGCAAATGACAAACCCTGTTTTACTCTCAAGTGAGGGTGAGGGAGCAGACACAGTAGCAATCCTCTTCTAGGTTTCGTCATAAACATATTTTATTTCAAACTTCGTCAATACTTAAAGCGAAGACAGAGAGAAAATTCCCAGGGTCCAATACATCTTAAACTATTTGAAGCACAAAAGTGAACACACAGGGAATAGATCTATTTAAGTGCTTTGTCAATACCAGCTTAAATACTGCCACTGGGCTTTATAAAATTTTTAAGACTTAGATTTCTTCTTTTTTATGGATGCTTTGGAGCTAAGTTTAAGTTATTGTTAGCAATTTAATGGCTAGGGCAGTTTTCTAAGTTTGAGCTATCGCCTGACAAGAATTTAAGAGTTATAGCACCACTCCTCCAGAGCACCCACAGAGATTTCCCCATCATCTCTTCTGAGTTGTGTGTGAGGCACAGCCACTGTATCTTATTGTTGCCCAGAACTCGTCCTGAGCTGCCTTAATCATGTTTCCTTTGGCAAAGAACAAACCTGAAAAGGATACAGGATGAATTAAAAAAAAAAAAAAAAAAAAAAAACATTCGCAAGTTTTTACAAAATAAATCCGTTGGTTAGTTTGAAAAACACACTAAATGTTGTTGTTTCAGGAGAGTCTTTCATTGCAAAAGAGGTTGTAAAGCAAGAACATCTTCACATCATTCCTGCATTTTCAGTTTACAGCAGAATTTATAAGGAAAAACTTCCTTGTTTTCTGTTTTCTCTTTTTAGCAGCAGTTGATATTCTGATCTATACCTGATATATAAAAACACAAATATATGCCTATGTGTATACCACAGTATAATCATGACAAAACGTTACATGAAAAACAGAGCATATGTTGAATTATTCTATAGAATTAATAAAACCCAAGAAAAAGAGCCCCCAGTAATTTCACGATCCTAAAATTTTGTCATATTACCTTCGTGAAAAACAAGACAGGCTCCACACAGGCCCCTTCAGTTTCCTAGCAAAGTAAATTAAACTAGTAGCAAATAAATGTGCTCCGGAAATATGTACAGGTTTAGTTGTCCTGTTGGCAATTTTGCTTCATCATTTTGTAATCAGAAACATACACCTATTTTACCAGAAATTGAAGCATTATAGTAGGAAATAAGTAAGTACTATTCTACCATTTTGATTCCTTGGAATAGTCATGACAGGGAGTCTGGATGTGTTTCCTACTGAGTCCATATGACAACACTCAAGTATTTTCTCCTCTATGGAGTGCTGATTTGACCTTCATCCTGTCCCTTCATTCTTGATTTCCTCAATCTGTAAATTTTAGTTTATCATTTTTATTCTCTAGTGAACTCTAATTGTTTTCAAGGCATACATTATTACACTGTTTCCATGTTTGTATAAGCAGCGTGCAACTTAAGATGGTGATTCGTTCAATATCTGCTCAGTGAACAGATAAGGGACAATGTCAGGAAAACAGACCCAGGTACTATCATTGCTAGTGAGCACTCCACAACCAAACCCTATGCTAGACATGAGAGTATGCCATCAATTACTTTCCAAATTGGCACAGCCCATAGACCCTTTACAGTTAAAGACATTCATGTTCAAAAAACCATTGAGAGTTATGTCCTGTCTCTCACAAATGACAAGCAATGGAGTTTGAACTTCAAGCACAGCAGTTCTTGACTACAAAGTTCACCATTCTCTTTCCTGAGACTGCTGTGTCTAAAGGGCAGCAATCAACCTCAGCATAAAGGCTAGAGAAAAGTGGAGGATTCTCTAAAGACCATTCATATCCTCAAGCCTTCGTGCATCATTTGCCCTTCAACTCTGTTTCTCCAAGCAACTGCTTTCTGAGTACCGCTTACAATTCATTGTTTGGAAATTTCTTCTCTCCTTCTTAAGAACTGTAACAATCCCATGCTACTAATTTTTCAACAGACATCAGGTGGAGAAGGTTGACTCATCACAATACTCATTTCAAGTACTCTTTAGCCCTTGGTCCAAGCAAACCAAAGTGATTTTAAATGACCTTTTAGCTCCAGATCCCTTGACTGTTATTCTCCCCATCATAGGGAAACATTCTAATGGATTCAAAGTGAGTTCCTTTAGGTTTGTGGATATGCCTAAATTTAAACCACTTCTGTGGTATCATATGACACTGAATTTTATCCTCAGCACTTCACATCAAAAAAGAGTGGGAGAAACATGGATCCATTTGTATGTGCTCTTTTTAACTGTATTTTGGAGCACTCATTATACCATACACTATGATTTATATGTCCTGTTTTCTTATATATTTTTATGAGTAATAAATCTTTTAAAATGTTCACATTGAAAGGAACACAATTAATACATCCCTCTATGATGTATATCTGCTTTCTATTAGAGCTACCTAGTGCTCTCACCTATGCTATTTTTTAATCATATAGAAAACAAATAAAAGGAAAGTGAAAGCTCTTATTTCACTAAATCTTTCACCACGGACAGTAATTCTTCCAATATAATGTAGTAAAATATTTTGAGTATGTATACACATGGGCAAGTGATGGTACTTTGTTGCTTTGGTTTCTTACCTCCAAGATGAACTTGCTGGTGCCTACCTAAAGGTTACTGTAAACGTTAGAAATGGAACATACTAAGTTACATGCACAGTGAGTGTGAAGAATATGATTTGTATCCATTCTTCAACTGAGGGGCATCTGGGCTGTTTCCAGCTTCTGGCTATTACAAATAAAGCTGCTACAAACATGGCTGAGAAAATGTCCTTGTTGTATACTTGAGCATATTTTAGATATATGCCTAGGAGTGGTATAGCTGGATCTCGAGGAAGCACTATTCCTAATTGTCTAAGAAAGTGCCAGATTGATTTCCAAAGTGGTTGTACAAGTTTACATTCCCACTAGCAGTAGAGAAGGGTTCCCCTTTCTCCACATCCTCTCAAGCATGTGTTATCACTTGAGTTTTTCATCTTACCTATTCTGATGGATACACCTACACAATGGAATATTACTCAGCAATAAAAAACAAGGAAATCATGAAATTTGCAGGTAAATGGTGAGAACTGGAAAAGATCACCCTGAATGAGGTATACCAGAAGCAGAAAGACACACAGGGTATATACTCACTCATAAGTGAATATTAGGCATCTAATATAGGATAAACATACTAAAATCTGTACACCTAAGGAAGCTAATCAAGAAGGAAGACTCTACTCTTGCCTGATGCGTCTAAAACAAAAAGGGGGAACTGTAGAGAGCTGCGTAATGCCGCGCCTTAAAGATGGAGCTAGTTTCCGCCTTCCACCTTCCCGATGGTGAGTGCTCTCTGTCACGAACAACTCCACATTTGGTTAAGGCTGAGGATCTGGCTTGCTTCCATGTATGTGGACCTATCTGCATTGCCCACGTGGCACTCTGGGGTTGGCTACCCAGAGGCTATTTAAGCTGTGGGCTGGCTTTCCCCAGGGTCAGATGATTGTTCAAGGTTCCTGAATAAACTACATTGAAAAAAAAAAAAAGGAGGGAAAATTATTTTTCTTTGGATAAGTTGTAGTGTTTAGATTTCTAGAGATTTTGTAGTTCATTTCAAAATACTTTCAAAGAATTATGTTATTTTGTGCTTAAAATGTATTTAATCTTGTGGTCCCTGTAAAATTAGCAATAATACTTACATAATAACATGTTTACTAATAAACTCCTTCTAAAACTAAAAAAAAAAAAAAAAAAGAAGGAAGACTCTGGCTAAGATGCTCAATCCCCATCCAGAAAGGTAAAGAGGGTGGACATTGGAGGAGGGAGAAAACAGGGAACAGGACAGGAGCCTACCACAGAGGACCTCGCAAAGGCTCTACCCTGCAGGGTATCAAGGCAGGTACAAGGTAAATAGATTATAATTATGAAAAAAAAATAAATTAAAACAAAAGTGGAGGATAGAAAGCCCCTCCCCCCCAATCCATTCACCTGATTCAATCCTCTATTATCCTCGCCCGGAAAAGTCACATTTCCATTCACCTTCATGACTTGCCTCTGCGTAGTGCTATTCCTGCCACTTTACTGCATCATTTTCTAATGAGATGTGGGCTCGCCATGTTGCCTGGGATATCCACTAACTTTTTGAGCTGAATGAACCTTCTCTTCAGCCTCTTCAATTGCTTAGAGTATAAGAAGCACCATCAAGCCTTGCTAGTTTCAAGCCCAGCTATTTGCAGCCATTCTTCAAGGTCCATGGAGGTTTTTAATTGCTTTGCACTTAGCATGATGTCTGGTACAGAACCCCTTTGGATCGCAAAAGAATTCCGAACAATTATTTTCTTCTACTGTGGAAGTTCTATATAATTGCACATTGTGGATACTTTTTTCCTTAACCCATTCTACCTAGGCAGCCAGAGCCTCTTGAAAACAGAAAATGTCTTGCTCATGTCTTCTCAGCAGTTCCAATTGGTGTGTAGTCTTCCATAAACAATGACTAAATGTGAAAGAGTTAAATGTTCAGAAAGCAGTGACAGTATTTGTTTTCTTCCCCAGTCAAGACAGAATCTGCAGCACAATTAAGAGATATTGAAGATGGTTGGGATTTTTGGCCAAACAACGTTGAATAATATCTCTCCATGCCTCTAAGTTATCACAGTACAGTGGGTTA
This sequence comes from Meriones unguiculatus, assembly GCF_030254825.1. Taxonomy (NCBI): domain Eukaryota; kingdom Metazoa; phylum Chordata; class Mammalia; order Rodentia; family Muridae; genus Meriones; species Meriones unguiculatus. Next base: position 79,757,702 of record NC_083364.1, read on the forward strand.
AAGAATTTTCCACTTGGAATCCAGGGTAACTTAAAAGGATTATTGATTTTTCCTTCTACCTTTAAATGCGACTCACATATTAGAAGTGAGAGCTGCAGACCGAACGGAATGACCTTTCCACTTGGCTTTTTTTTCTCTCCCCTAACATAAACAAAATTTCTTTGTTGGATAAGAGCCTACCAAGGAGAGAGTCAGGTGTGTCTGTGACTACCAGTGCCATGAAGGCAAAATTTACCAACTACATTTTTAATTTAAAACAATAGCTCTCTCTATTAGGAATCCTAGTGCAGAGCTATGTGTTTGCTCTTCTTGCTCTAGTCTTGACAAATTCCTAGATTTCAGCCCACTCTAAGTTCAGCATTGAAGAAGCCCTGTGCCAGAGACATGTGACACCTTTCTTCGTCTTATATTTTTTAGTCGATAAGAATTAAACTAAGCTTATTATTCGATGCCAATTTATCATAAGAAAAAGCTTTCCAAAACAGGAAACGTTGGGTGGGGAACCTGGCATTCAAACTGCCCCAGTAGAAAAGTTACATATAATGCTGATAACAATCGTTAAAATGAAATTGTATTTTATACATGCCAGATTTCAACTTCATGATTTAACTGAGGACTTTCTAAAAACAAGTTGAGGCTTGGTAGATTTTCTTAGGTAGATGTTCTTTGATTATCTTTTCTTTCTTGAGAATTTTTATGTAATTGTATTTTCTCTAGCTTTCAATTCTTTTTTTTTTAATGTTTAGAGAATTTATTTCACGTGTAAGTGTGATTCCAGTGGTTTCCAAAATTGGATTGCATGGATTTGTTTTTTTTTTAATTCTTTTTTATTTTTTTAATATTAGTTATACTTTATTAACTTTGTATCTCAGCTGTTCCCTCATTCCCTCTCAATCCCACCTCCCTCATCTTCTCCCTACCCCTTTCCAAGTCCAGTTATAGGGGAGGACCTCCTCCCCTTTCATCTGACCCGAGCTTATCAGGTATCTTCAGGACTGGCATTCAGTTCTATTGGAATTAACTCCTTGAATCATTTCTGCATGTGTTTTAGCAAATCCCTCTCCACCCCGACCTCACCCCTACTTTCTTGTGTATTCAATAGTTTTATTTTCTTCTTTAATACTTAGAAAGGCAAAATGCTCCTGTGTGGTCATCTCCAGCTACCTCACTGAGATCCAGCAGAGGAATACTTTTGTGACTTGGAAAGCTCAAAGTATAATCTGATTCTTTCTGAATATATTTCCTCCCAACATATGGCACATGCACATGCTCTCCATGCAACCAGCTTTTAGGTCTGACCCTCCCACACGAACTTGTATTAGTCCAGTCCAACAAATACACGTTTTCATATATTTCTGAGCAATAATTATGTGTGATACAAATCGCTTTATGCATATTTCCTCTTTTCCATTTCATCCGCATATAACAACGATGAAATCAGTACTAGAACTTAGCATTTCCACATGAAACAAGCTGCAGTCCAGAGACTTAAACAGCTGGCCCAAATCACATAAACTTGAAAGTGCTAAAATAAACAATAAGCAACATTTTATATTACAAAGTTGAGGTTCTACCTGAAACTACTTCTGTGAATAAATCAGTCCCGTCTCAAACACTAGGGACCAAGGAGAAAATAGGAGTGATTCTTAGAATTTGATTCTTAGAGCTTTAAATCCTGATAAAGATCTCATTTTAATGCATAAGAAATTAGGTTTAGAGAATTTTCAAACTTTCTCAAATTTGACAGGTAAGAGAGTTATCAAGTTTTAACAACTCAACTTCAAATTTATACTTTATGGAAACACACAAAGAGTGTTCACATACCAGAGGCTGGGTTGTAGAAATAAAGGAAATTTATTTTTTCGTGATTCTTGACACTGGAAATCTAAGATGAAAAATCTACATTTTCCAGGATGGATTTACTCTGACGGAGTTCTCATTCCATGGCATACAGATGGCTGTCTTCTCACTATGTTTTCTCATGTTCTTTTCTCTGAGCACATTTGTGCTGTAAGCTCTTCCTAAGACACTATCCAAACTGGATGAAAAGCCTCCACCATGCTTTGATTTGCCGTAATTACCTCTTTGAAGCCCCTGTCTCCAAATACAGTGCTATTCTGCAGAACTACATGTTGGGATTCAGAATATGACTTTGGTGGGACCTAGTTCAACTCATAATGCTGTTTAATTTCTTCTCCCATGCAACTAGCACAGCGTTATGCTTTGTTAAGTAGGAGATCCTGGAATCACACCGAAAGAGAATACATTTCTCTACCTTCTCCCAGTACACACTTCTAGACAGGCCCCTGGAATATATGTCACAAACATTCTACCATTCCAAGATTCTATGACATTCGTCTTCATCAGCTCCTGGTTCTGGCAACACGTCACAGACAGAAGCACATGGCATATGTTCAGGGAAGGCTGTTGCCAGGAGTTTGGTAAAATCACTAGCATGAACCCTATGTGGACCGCTCAGAAAGGTGCTCCTAGACTGGCTTTACAGTGATTTCAAAGTGTAGGGTGAATCCCAGGCTGTTTCTTTCAGCACACCAGAGAGGATTCCCATGAAATACTGACAACAATTTATCTAGTAAACCTCCTAAGCCCTGTCCTGTACAGCTTGGATCTCAGAACTCTGGTTGGGGCAGGAAGGGAATGAAGAAGGACAGGCACACCTACAGTGAAGCTGGGATCAGGCGGGGTCCTCTAACTGCAAACACTGAATCCTGAACCTCACTTTGTTAGGTACAGCACAAAGGGAGAGTATTGATTAGTTCAGCAGTGGACTCTGCAGTTAAGCAGTCTCAGGGTGCAAACATCTAAGGGTAGGAAAGACACATTGCCAATCTTTGCAGAGACTGATCAATCACCCTTAAACTTTCAGATTTATAATCTAGAAGAAATTGTGGCTACCTCTTAGCTTGGCCCATACATGTAAAGAAAGAATTTGCCAACTGTTCCATGGGCCCGAGGCCTTGAGAATCTTCAATATGGCTTTGCCATGTCAAAATACTCATTACTCAGGCATTCACTCATGCAAGGTTTCCTTTATACCCGCACTTATCTCAAACTTTCCTGAGTGCCCTGAAAGTTTAAATATAGGTAACAACTAGTGAGCTGTAGCTGCACCTCCATCCTCCAACGTAGTTAGGCATTAAGTCTCAGAATGGGTCCATTTTGGAGAAGGTTTCATGAGGTGCTGAAAACAGGGTAGAGAACTAAACAGAGAATACTCAACAGAGGAATTTCAAATGGCAGAGAAACACTTAAAGAAATGCTCAACATCCTTAATCATCAGGGAAATGCAAATCAAAATGACTCTGAGATTCTACCTCATATCCATCAGAATGGCCAAAATAAAAAACTCAAGTGACAACACATGCTGGAGAGGATGTGGAGAAAAAGGAACCCTCCTCCATTGCTCGTGGAAAAGTAAACTTGTACAACCACTTTGGAAATCAATCTGGAGCTTCCTCAGATAACTAGGAATAACACTTCCTAAAGATCCAGCTATCCCCTTCTTAGGCATATTTCCGAAAGAGGCTCAAGTACACAATAAGGACATTTTCTCAACCATGTTTGTAGCAGCTTTATTTGTAATAGCCAGAGGCTGGAAACAACCCAGATGCCCCTCAGCTGAGGAATGGATACAGAAATTGTGGTACATCTACACAATGGAATACTACTCAGAAATTAAAAACAAGGAAATCGTGAAATTTGCAGGCCAATGGTGGGGACTAAAAAAGATCATCCTGAGTGAGGTATCCCAGAAGCAGAAAGACACACAAGCTGTATACTCACTTATAAGTGGATGTTAGCCATTTAGGATAAACATATTAAGATCTACAAACCTAAAGAAGCTAAACAGCAAGGAGGACCCTAGAGAAGACGCTTAATTCTCATTCAGAAGGAAAAACAAGATAGACACTGGAAGAGTAGAAGAGAGGGAGCAGGATGGAAGACAACTATAGAATGTCCTCTGATAGGCTCCACCCTGTTAAGGGTCCTCTGAAAGGCTCCACCCAACAGGGATCAAAGCAGACGCAGAGATTCACAGCCAAACTTTGAACAGAGTACACGGAGTCTTATGGAAGTAGAGGAAGATGGAAGGACCTGGAGGGGATAGGAGTACCACAAGGAGACCAACAAGGGAGGTGGAGGCAGGCAGATCTCTGTGAGTCCAAGGCCATTCTGGTCTACAAAGCAACTCCAGGACAGCCAAGGCTACACAGAGAAACAAACAAACAAAAGACAATTGTAAGATCCACAAATCATGAAAGACAAAATTGAAACATTCTTCTGGCCATGACAGAATCACTTCACATGTGAATTTATACCAGTTATGTTTGTCTGCATAAGACCTAAACAAGACCAATATTTTAACATGAAGAGGGGAGGAACTCATGAGCACTCACCTGTAACTGAAAAGCTGTAAGTACTGATGGTTTCCAAAAGAGGGAAAGTCACTTTCTTTGAAGGCGTGGCCTCTAGGCAGTCAGTCACACTCCAGTGGATGGCCTTACAAGCATGGGTATATAGGCAGTGCAAATTAAACTTAATGGGCCATTAGAAAAGAAGAAAATTAATATATTTAAAAATAGCACACTGTGCTTTGAATAAATGTAGAAAATTAAGTGAAAATAAAACACAGAATTTTCATATAACAAAAGTTTTGTAAAGAATCTTAAAAGTGTGCATGAGATCTTTATAAAATATGTATAATAACAAGATGGGTATTAAATATAGTGTAGCTAAAAAGAAACATGAGTGTGTAAAATGAATTATCTGAAAGTTAATTGACCAAAAAACAAATTTAATAAAGTTCCATTCAAAATATCATTGCAATTAAAGTAGAATTTGGAGTCTATAGTTAAATTAAAAGAAACACTGTCCAAATCTTTAAAAGATAAATGCAAACAATAGATGAGATTCGGCACATTCAAGGTAATGTAGACGTAAATGAAGCAAATAATAGAGATTAATTTCACATAGAATGACAAAAGTATTTAAACTGTATAATTTTGCAGAACATAAAAAGTGGACCACTGAAATAGCCTGGTGTGAGAAAGTAAACCATTTGTGCACAGAAATTTGATACATGGTTAAAAAATGAACCACAGATCAAGAAAAGTGCGGTGAGAGTTTGGTTAGATAGCTTTGGAAGAACTGCCTCAGCCAAAAATAAAATAAAATAAAAACAAAAACAAAACACAGCCAACGTTTTACAAACTGTGGCTATAATTACCTAGCCACATGTGAAAAAGAATATTAAGGAGAGTAGACTTGAAGGGAAAACGATTCCAAGCAACATGCTTACTGGGCTTTTGAGTTGGTCTTTACTGTGGCAAAATAAAGCATGAGAGACATGACATCGTGGTATATTCCACACATGTTTAAAATTAGTGCAGGGATTTCATTAAGAACTTAATGCTCATAAATTCAGTAACTTACATGAAAGCAGACAAATGAAGAAATAACCTGGAAAACCATACCTATTAAATAAATTGAAAATTTAGTTAACAATCTTCACCAAAAGGAAAATCTAGACCCAGATGTTGCTGGTGAATTCTAATTCAGCATTTCTGAAGAAAACTTACCAATTTAGCATTACTCTTTATAAAACTAAAAAGGATGATTGAATTCACCTTATAAGTCTAGGATGCAGCTTGTTTTTTCTGAGAGTGACTCTTAGATGTCTTTATTACTTACTCTGGCATGGAGGGACCTAGTGAATTTGCTTAGTTTCAGGGACTTCCTGAAGCAATTTTAAATTGTTTACCTTCCTGCGGGTAAGGAAAGTTTCAATCTCTGAGAAAACGGTATGATTCTATTGGTGTTATAATCAAGAAAAGCCCCACAGAACCGTAGCACTAACAAACAAGCAAAATTAATTCTCTAGTTCAATTTTGTATTTTTTTTTATTTTTTAGATTACATTTATATTTATTTAGTATTGGTTCATTTAGTTAAGTCTCAGAGCCATCTAAGTTCTTGCCTGTCTCTGCTTTCATATTTCTAAAGGAATTTCCATTTGGAATTATAATGACTATAGTTTAACAACTATGCAAATAATGATTTATCCCTCACTGCCTTTAAATGGTAACAAATAGGATAATTCTTGGACTTCTCTGAAGATAAAGAAGGCAGAAGACATTTCTGAATATGGTAAATATCTAGTACTGATTTTATTCTGATGTACCTCAAATATTGTTTCAATTTGACAAAACTCTGTGAGAATATCATTGTTGGGCTGAAGAACATAGCTCAGCAGCTAGAGTGTTTGCTGTTCTTCCAGAAAATCTAGAGTTCAGGTCCCAGTGCCCATGTCAAGGCTCACAAGATTGAAGGGTTCTAAGGTCATCCTCTCTCCTCCAAAGGCATCTGCACTCATGGCCACGTTTGTACATAGGCACACATGAACACAAATAAAAATAAAGTAAGTCTTTTAAAGAAAAAACAATTCAGTCATATTAAACCACTTTTTACATATACTTATGTATGGAGAAGTAAACTAACTATTATGGAATATAAGGTGTGGCCTAGAATTCTGATTGTCTAGTGAAATAAATTTTATGTATCTGTTCCTTCCGGTGCTAACAAAAATGTAAAAGTAAAACATTTCCAGGCCAGGCATGGTGATGACGGCTTTTAATTCAAGCACTTGGGAGGCAGAGATAAGCAGATCTCAGTGAGCTCAAGGTTAGCCTGCTCTACATAGTGAGTTTCAGGACATCCAGGGCTACATAGTGAGACCCTGTCTTGAAAACAAAAACAAAAACAAGCAAAAAAATTACACACAGGTAACTTAGTTGAGTGTAACAAAAGATAACTTACTTAAATGAAATTATTAATAATGTAACACTTTTTAGTAATGTTGCTGTATTGTTCTCCATACTGAACATTTGCATTATTATCCCCTTATATCACTTTGTTTTAATTAAGATACAATCTACAGCTACACTCTTCCTCCATTGGTATTCTTTAATCTTGTCTCCTGTAAAGTCTGTAAGAAATATTGTTATTAGCAATTTCCACACATTAAACTGTTTTTATATACGTAGAAACAATACCAGTTGTATGTTTTGGCGCTTGTGCATTTTGAAGCTAACAAATGCAGCTTAAGATAACAAGCTGCCAGAGACTGCAGGGAAAACAGTGAACACAGTGTGTGCCAAAGCAAGTTGTTTGCCATCAGTCATGTTGACATAATGAGCATACACTGAGAGAGACATAACAGCACCCTGCTAAATAATTCTAGAAAAAAGGGGGTAAATGCTTAATAGAAGAATCAGTGGGATGTTTTTGACCTATTTAAAGGTTGAACAGGTTTGTCCTTTGAAGTTCTGTTAAACATTGACTCATTTGCCATCAGAATTTGTAGCTCATCACTGGGAAAAAGCAATATAGATATGTTGCTTAGGGTTTTGTTTGCTTGTTTCTTTGTTTGCTATAGACCTTTGAGATAAAGCTTAAACAATATAAAGATTACAGACTGATCACTGGCTTACACTCGTATTGAAACATCTGTTTTAATGATTCTTAACAATAAAAATATTCTCAAGTTTTGAACTAAGGAGATCTGTATGATTTCTCTTCCTCCTCCTTACCAAGAATCTAAATATATAAGCTAACTTAGAGGAGTTCTGAGAGAACGAAGACAAAATTTGTAAGAAGTACAGCAGAACTAGCTTAGATCCTATTGTGGGAATAGATTATTCATCACAAAGGCTTGGTCTGATAGTGACAGACAGTATTGACAGAATTTACCTGATTAAACAAAGATAGGTTAGAGGGCCATCTACATTGTGGAATTGGTAGCACACATTTTTGAACTCAGTAAAAAATTCTCCCCTCTAGTATGAGATGTAAATTAGGCCCAAATAAAAATACACATACAGGTGTTATCTCAATCATGACAAAATAAAATTTAACCAAAACATGATTGATGTCACATGGCTATATTTTAGTTCATTTAATGCTCAGACTGGTTTTCAAAATTCTTAACAGACAAATTTAAATTAGAAAGCTAAAATTTCATTGAGATAGGAAACAAACTGCAAACCAATCACACTGAAAATGAGATTCACCATATTTTCATTTAGTTTTGTAATTTAAATATGTGACTTTTTCCCCACCGTTATTATTCTTGTGTTCAAAAATTACAGTTTCAGTACTAGGAGGAAAATTTGAAGAGATCACAAGTTCAAGGCTGGCCTGGGCTACAAAGTGAGCTCAAGACCAAACTCTTATCTCAAAGGAAAGACAAATATGTGAACCAAACATATGACAGCAAACCAAATGCTAATAGTTCTGGTTGCTGTATATATCAAAAATAATTTTTTTATAAAATACTTTAACTTTCATTCTACAAATAGTCATCATTCAACCAATAATTGAATAAAATGTTTACATTTTTGTTTCAGAAGCTTCCCATGGTATGGTACAAAATTGTGTAGGATCTCCTCAGTGCTCTCCATCAGTGTCAGAACTTTGATTGACAATAGAATAAAAGCTTGCAACTATCCTTCTTGAAAAATGTAGAAAGGGTATTTTGTTGGGTTATTGCTTGGTTAGTAGGTTAGTTGGTTGGCTGGTTGGTTGGTTGGTTGGTTGGTTAGTCAGTTGATTGGCAGGCTGCTCAGTTGGTTGACCAGTTGGCTAACTGGCTGGCTGGTTCGTTGGTGAACTTAAGACAGAGCTTTTCTTTGAAGGTTAGAGCATCCTCAGGATCATAATGTTCCTGCCTCTCTTCCTGAGCACTGGGATTAAGGTGTGTACTACCAAACCTCTCAGGTAAATATGTTAATTTTTTGCACCACTGTGACAGCTATCTAGGAGAGATCTTTGAAATGATAAAGAGTGTTTGAGGAGTGGGTTCTCAGTACTCTCAGCTCATGCTTACTTGCTCCATTGCCATAGGTTTGAAGAAAGGGTGTATATCATGGAGGAGACTGGTGAAACTGAACAACTTATTTTATGGTAGAGGGGAATCAGAAAAGAGCAGGAAGAATCTGAGTCAAGACATGGACCCCAATTAATTACTTCTTCCAAATAGATGGCACCATTTGTTTCTATCCTATGTTTCAATAAAAATAATTATACACAGGGAAATTATTGCAATGAAATATGTAATTTCAAAAGAAGTGGGATAACCTTGATATTTGCTTATACTAAATGGAGCAGCAAGAAATTAAAAAGATACATGAGCTCAGGAATCTAGAACCTATTTTAAGCCAGATATGTTGTTATTGTTTCTGTTGTTGTGGTTTTCTTACTACTATTGCTTCCGTGGAATGCTTTCCACTGCCCATAAATCACATGTACATGGATGCACACAGGCACAAATACAAATATACATACAAATTTATATAAAGCCCATTGTTACTGGAACATGAAATATTTTTTATCTCCTTACTCTCTATTAATACCACAAAGTCAAACAATGTTCCCCTTTTCAACTGTTTTTGTAATGTACTTCACCTTCTGTCACACAAGTTAGCATTTCAACATTCTAACCAAGATTCTGAAAAGTAAAATAAACAAATGAAAAGCAACAAACTTAATTATCTTCAAAATAGTTTCATATTATTTAGAGATAAATAAAATCACATCACATTTGTCAATACTAAATAAATGTATTATAACCTATTTTTTCACTTTTTTTCAGTAGAAGAAATTCATATGCCTCAAAATCAATAAAAACAGGCTCAACTCCTGGCAAGAATAACTCTGAAAATGCTTATTTCTTTTATTTTATAATTAGTATGCTACCTTTTGAAACCGACTTAGCACCATTGGAATTAATCTTGCATGTTATAAAATTGTCCTGATCAATCCCTAATGATAACATTCTAACTTGTAATTACTTTTATAGGACTGGATGTCACTAATAAAACATGAATGTAATTAATAGAACAATTATGCTATTTAGGATAAACGAGGCTGAAGTAATAAATGAGCTCTGCATTTTAGTAGATTAATACGATGTAGAATTATTTCTCAAAGGCCTGTGTTACCAGTGACTGAAGGGTCTTCATCCTGCAACTTAAGGACACAGATGTTTTCCAAACTCTGACACTGCTACTCTGAAGGGGCTTCTACATCATTAGCTGGCTCTAGGTATACAAGAGAAACATTATTGTCCCCTAAAAGTCTTAACTGCAAAACTGAATGCTGTATTTTGGTTTACTTCTCAGAGTGTTTAGAAGCTTACATCTAGGAGGGACTAAGAAACACCACTCCTCTAGAACTTTAGTCATCATTCCATGCCATAAAACATGCATTAAATATAATACATATATTGTTATCTTTGTCACAATTATGCTTATATTAGCACAAAAATAGTCAAGAAGTGTAATTTTTGAACAAGGGAAAAAAAGCATTAAGGCCTTTGGGAAAAAAAATTATGTTTATATGTACATATAAGCTAGTGGCTTTATTTTGCTATTTTTAAAATGTTTTGAAATTAGTACTTTGTTCAACGTGGGCATCAATGTATTCAATATAGTATTTATTCAGACAAAATGATTGAAGAAACGTGTGATGGTTCGACAGTTTGACCCTGACATATTCCCTAATGATGATTTAGTAACTCTTCTACAAACACAAAGGCACATCTGTTTACTCACTTTTTATTGGTGTGTCTGATCATGTGAACATTTACATTAAAAACTAAGATAAAATGTAGTCATGGTTCAGCTTTGCCAGGCCACAGAGGAAGACAAGGCAACCAGTTATGATGAGACCTGATAGGCTAGGGTCAAATAGAAGCGGAGGAGGGCCGCCTCTACTTGGGCATAGGGGAGGAGGGTGGGATTGGGAGGAAATGAGGGAGGGGGCCACAGCTGGGATACAAATTGAATAAATTTTAATAAATGATAATAATAAAAAATATTTTTAAAATGTAGTGATGGTTAATAGTGACTATCAATTTGTATGTAGAATCACTGATGGTACAAACTTCTAGGCCTGCAAGAAAGTGGTTTTCTACAGTAAGATGAGTAGGACAAAGTGTGAAGACCTGTCATAACTGTGGTTCTATTTCATGGGCTGGGGTTCCATAGTGAGTAAGAAGAGAAAGCAAGCTGAACACTAGCATTCATCACTTTCTGCTTCCTGCATAGAGACATAAAATGACCCGCTGTCTCACTTTACTGTAGTCATGGCTTCCACACAGTAGTGAATTCACTGTCAAATGGTAACCTCTCATGGGCCAAAATAAAGCCTCGTTTGTTTTGTTGTTGTTTTGTTTTGTTTTGATTGTCGAGACAGGGTTTCTCTGTGTATCCTTGGCTGTCCTGGACTCACTTTGTAGACCAGTCTGGCCTCAAACACACAGAGATATGCCTGTCTCTGCCTTCCTGAGTGCTGGGATTATAGGTGTGTGCCTCCATGCCCAACTAAACCTGCTTTTCGTTTTGGTTTTAAGTTGCCATTGTCAGATATTTTGTCACAGTGATGAAACAAATAATTAATACAAATATCAATTAATTTTTCAAGCTTATCTTCAACCTGCAGGAAATACCCTTACTATGCACATATCTATACATAGCTCCAAAAGCACAAATTCCAGATTAACTTCTAGCTAATTAAATTCACAATGTGATACATTGTTTCATCAAAATTAGTAGGTCTAAAATTATGTGTGTATATTTTTCCTCTTGAAACATGAAATGATCTGGCTCTAAGAGCTTTGCAAATGATCTGACCGTGGGAACAGGGTTAGTCCCTTCTCAATCACAGAGCCTTTTGGAAAAAAACATCTGAACGATGGACAAAAGAGGCAATGCAGCATAATTCTTGGAATTAAAAATCAATCAATTCTTTAAGATTTGAAGATGCTCAACACATAGAAATTGATGAGACAGAAGAAATTGAAGTGATTCTAAGTTGAAAACAAATTAAGACCTCAACCATTTAGGCACCTCTATACTGACAGCTGCAGTCCAGTATAAAAAGAACCTTCCCTGATCAGGGTTGAAAACAGCCTAGGTCTATGGGTATATAGATGTGTGTGTGTGTGTGTGTGTCAATTTGAAAACATTACCATTTGTAAAATAACAACAGCAAATTAGGACTTATAGTTTCCCCCAATCACAGCTTTTGACCTTGAGTACAGAAGGAGACCCTTAATCCCTACACCAAAAGAAAGGGAGATAGGAAAAAAATGAAAGAGCTACAGAATAAGAGGAGTGCTGTGAAATGATGTCTTCTGAACATAACTGTACTTTGTGAGATATTTTAAAAGTACATGAAACTGTGTGGGGACATATTGAATTGGATATGAGGAGAGTTAATATGTAGTTGATGATTTACTAGAAATTGTATTTCTAATTCCCAAACACATTATGTTTTTATTTTTATTTTTATATATCTAGCAGTCACTTCATTAAACCAATATTTCTTGGTATTTGACATAATCATTAGTTTCAATTGAACTGATATTCTCTTAATTTTTTTACTTAATGATTTTTCCTTATTCTTGGACATCTTATACATGAATGCAATGAAATAACATATTTATCCAGCTTCCTTTTACAACTCTCCTTACATCCCATGGTGATGGTTTCTGAGTTTCCTTCTCCATCAGTCCTCATCGTGTTTGGTATTAATGTACTATAGCTTTGCTTGTCCCTGTTAAAATCTAAAATTCATTAACATTAAAATCTTTATAATCTATTAAGTGTGTTTCAGTATTCAAAAAAATATTAAAATCGAGACAAAGGTTCTGCTATCGCAGCAGAACACATTTCTACAAGGTAGAGTTATCTGATTCAAAGTAATTTTCTTGTTGTGGTTCCTTATGAGTAATTGTATTATTCTTACACTGTTCTGACAGTATTAGAGAAAAGACCTGAACTGTGCTGCCTGCATGTTACCCTAGGCATGAAGCAAGAGAAAATACAATCATGATATTGGCAGCTCTGTCCAAATGCCCTTCAAAGAAGTCTAAGAAGGGCAAAACACTGCTTTAAAATAGATATGTATAAATTGCTTTAAATTGCATGACACCTTTATTCTCCAAAGGAAGTGATTCTGCTATTATTCAGTCTCTGGCATTTCAAAAAATTGATCAGTGTCAGAGTACGTGTCCAGAAGCCCCAAGGATATTAGCCATGTTTTTCACAGACTTAATCAGTAAAATTAACTTGGAGCAAGAACCAATGATCGTGAGCCAATGCAATCCTTGGTTGTCAGGAAGACTCAAAGCGGCATGTATTACCCAGCTCGCGAAATGTTTTTTTCTGTACTGCAAAGACGCTGAAGTCGGTGAACTTTCTATTCCTAACTTCATGCTGACTCAAGAACTGACACTGGCAAAGAAGTCACTAACCATTTTGCAATTGAATGTATTTATTTACTAGAAATTATGGCATAGTTTTGAATGAACACTGATCATTTTTCAATTTGCAGGTTTGTGTCTGTTGGTTTTCTTATATCTTCTACTTCATAAAATGCCTTGTTTAATAGTTAAGAAATCCAAAAATGCTGAATGCTTTCAAGAATTTGATTGAAAATTTGACGTTTGCTGAGTAGTATTCCATTGTATAAAAAATACCACAATTTCTGTACCCATTCCACCGTTGATGGACATCTGGGTTGTTTCCAGGTTCTGGCTATTACAAATAGAGCTGCTATAAACATGGTTGAGCAAGTGTCCTTTTTGTGTACTTGAACAAACTTAGGTATACTCAGCAATCAAAAAGGAGGAAATCATGAAATTTGCAGGCAAATGGTGGGATCTAGAAAAGATCATTCTGAGTGAAATATCCCAGAAGGAGAAAGACAAACATGGGATATACTCACTTATATAGACCTATAAGATATGATAAACATAATGAAATCTATACACCTAAAAAAGATAATCAATTGAGTGGACATGGGGTAAGATGATCAATCCTCATTTAGAAAGACAGATGGGATGTGCATTGAACGTATGACAGGAGTCTACTGAGCGCATCTGAAAGACTCTAACTAGCAGTGTTTTCAAAGCAAAGACTCATGACCAAACCTTTGGCAGAGTACAGGGAATCATGAGAAAGAAGGGGAGTTAGTCTGATGGGGAAAGGATAGGAGCTCCACAAGGACCAAATATATCTGGGCACAGGGTCTTTTCTGAGACTGACATTCAACCAAGGACCATGTATGGATATAACCTAGAACCTCCACTCAGATGTAGCCTGTGGTAGCTCAGTAACCAATTGGTTTCCCAAAGTGAGGGGAACAGGGACTATTTCTAACAGGAACTCGATGACTGGCTCTTTGGTCTCCCCACCCCCGAAGGGAGGAGCAGTCCTGTTAGGTTACAGAGGAGGGCTTTGCAGCCAGTCCTGAAGATACCTGATAAAACAGGATCAGATGAATGGGGAGGAGGTCCCCCCCATCAGTGGACTTGGAAAGGGGCACGGTGGAGATGAGGGAGGGAGGGAGGGAGGGACTGGGAGGGAATGAGGGATCGGGACACGGCTGGGATACAGAGTTAATAAAATGTAACTGATAAAAAAAAATAAAATTTAAAAAAAAAAAAAAAGAAAAGAAAATTTGACGTTTTATTGTTTGTACTAGAAGTAAATTGACCCAAAACACCTTTTATATTTGTTGATTTTTTTAATTTGTCTAAAAGTTGAAATATTTGTCATAATTATAAACAAAATTATCCTTTGTTTTAAAAATTCTTGATGACTGTATAACTCTTGTGCCCTGACAATTTGAAGGTTAATCCAAACTGTCAAGATTTAGGATATTCAAGAAAAGATTTAACTAGTTTTAGTATCACACTTTAAAATGTCTTAAAGATTTTGGTAAGAAATAGAAGTTCACATCTAAGCATTGATGAAACTTTGAAAAATCTTTCAGTAAAATTTAAGACCTATCAGGTGCAGACAAGTGTGGGACAGATACTTTGTGTTTGAAACTGTGCTGTCAAGCTGCCGGTGCACTTTCAGCATTGAAACTTTGCCTGCCTGCTCTTAGAAAATCAGCCCTCAATCACAAGGCTTTGCAGTGCTAAGTCCTGTTCGTATGTTCTCGGACTATTTCAAATTATTAGGAGAATTTTTCTCTTGTTTATTAAAAATTCCTTTAAAGACTAAAATAAATAAATAAACAATAAAAATTATTGGTCAGCTGTGTTCTAGCAATATTACCTGCCAAAAATTACAATGACTGATGAAGTCATATTGTAAACAAATTAGAATTCCTCAGAGGATGAGAAGGAGCAAATTGAAACTCACATCTTTCAGGGTGAATAAAGGAGGCCTCCCACCACAGCTAGACCCACGGTCCACCGTCAGTTTCTGGACATAAAAATTGCTTGTATTGTCTTAGAAACATTTGCCTCAAGAGAACTGTGTGATATCCCCTGAGTTCAGGTGAATGTGATCAAAATTGTATAAAGGATAGTAACAGACTAAGACAAAAACTCCAAAAAACACTGCTAAAATCCTCAATATGTGTAATTCATAAGATAATAATACTTTTTATTTTGATTTTTTTTATAGAAATGGAATATAGTGTCAAAGAGCAGCTTTGACAGGTCAGGGCAGACTGAGAGGGTGGGGTGAGCATAGAGTTGGCAAGAGAAACCAGAAGCTGAAGACTCCTGGTGAGAAATTCTGAACTCTTTTAGCTCTTCGAGGACTGGCAAGAAGAAAAGCAAAAGAGGGGAAGAAATTGTAGACTAACATACACACTTGATAGACAGAGCAAAAGCAGGCTCCAAAAGGACAAGCTTCACCAAACTTCAAAAACTTCACACACACATACATGGATACATGTATACATATATACATATGTATTTGGTGGATGGTGGGTAGAGCAAAAACTCCACCTCCAGCAACAACCACACTTTATTTTTTTCTCTTAGCCTTTTTATATTTCCTAAAACAAAGTTCTTTACGTAAGCAAAAAAATTACTTCATAGCCATAAAAGCAATCATTAAAAAAATAAAATAAAATAAGTTTGTTACACAAGACAGTTACAACAGGATTATTGATTACTTGTTTTTCTATTAAAGTTTGCACCTAACTAAACATTATCTATGTCTCATTTCACAAGTTCATTATAAGTACAAAGCAATAATTTTTGTGAATCTTCCATTGCACAAGCTCATTATAAGTTCAAAGCAGTCATTTTTATGCCGTCGGTTAACAAGGTTTTACCAAGAAACAGGTCAACTACCTTACATCTTATCTTTGAAGTCTTGAAGAGTTATTCATGGCTTATTTTTATCGTGCACACTGTGACTTGTGATCTCATCCCTGGATCTAACCTAAAATGAATGCTTCTCTTAACCATAAATCTGTCCTATGCATATGTTTCTCCCTAGTGTAGTTTACATGCTTGTGACACATGAAAGCTCACTAAACCCCTATTGTATTAGCTATTTTACTTTTGATTCTAACTTTAAACTTTCTGTTTATCTTAATTTTTAACTCCTTAAAAGTACTTGAGACATAGTAATGGGGACAGGGACTGTCTCTGACATGAACTGATTGGCCGGCTCTTTGATCACCTCCCCCTGAAGGGGCAGCAGCCTTACCAGGCCACAGAAGAAGACAATGCAGCCACTCCTGATGAGACCTGATAGACTAGGATCAGAGTGAAGGGAAGAGTACCTCCCTTATCAGTGGACTGGGAGAGGGACACAGGTGGGGAAGAGGGAGGGTGGCATTGGGAGGGGAGAGGTGGGGAGGTAGAGGGGGGATGCAAAGTGAATAAACTGTAATTAATAAAAATAAATATACTTAAATTAAAAAAAGAAAAAAGTACTTGAGACAAAACAGGAATTGTATAAAATCATCATCAGGAATTATAAAATCATCAATTCATTTAAACATCTTCATGTTTATCTGCAGAAAATTTACCCAACAGAGCAGGCTAATTCTCAGGAAGCAATCGCAGCAGCCTGCGGGAGGAGTGACGTCTCCCCATGCCCAATCACACCATGTCACACATATGAGGGATATAGAAATGACAAGCAAGGGGAAGTGCACCAGTAGCAAGAAGCAGTCTGAAGACAAAGCTCCTTGGGCGGTGCCTCTCCAAGGTACACCATTGCAGCCAGGCAAAATGGTGGGCCATCTCCAGGAAGCTCGCTTGCTCACTGCAGTTCTTCCTTTCAAGATGATGAGAGAGAAACCGAGATACATCCTCTCCCACTTCCTCCAAGACCCTTCCATGTCCCTACCCACCTAACTTCATGTACTTTTTTTCTCTCTCAGAAAAAAGAAAAATAACAATAACAATAATAACTGACAAACAGAAAGAAAAATTTAAAAATCAGTAAGACAAAAATACCAAAATAAAACAAAAGTGCATATGCACAAACACACACACACACACACACACACACACACACACAGAGAGATATATGGAAGGAGTCTTGTGTTGGTGAATTGCTCCTGGGCATGGGGTCTAGCTTGGAGCGTGCTTGATACATCCAGAAACACTCTACCAGAGGAAAGTGATTTTCCCTTTCCCAGCAGATATCAATTGAAAATAGCTTCTTGGTTAGAAGCGGGACATTGTGTCCGGTTCCCCTTCTCAGTGCTGGAATTTTGTCTGTCTGATCCTGTGAGCATCTTGTATATAATGTAATAGTCTATCACATATATATATATATATGTGTGTGTGTGTGTGTGAGGATAATGCTGTTTCCGTAGTATCATCTATCACTCCTGGCTAGCTATTTTCTGCTTTTTACCCTGACAATAACTACAGCTGAATTTAGTTAAATAAAGTTTGTATGAAAAAAAAAAAAAAATATATATATATATATATATGTGTGTGTGTGTGTGTGCCATTTATATTTTTATGTTTGGATCTAGAATTTATGCACTCAATAAAATATTTGTTTTTCTTTGTTTTTCCTTCAGTAGATGCAATAGTCCATATACTCCTTGTGATTAAATTCCTCTGCGTTACGACATTCCCAAGTTGTCAGATGTAGAGAAGGGTGAAGGAGTGTTGTGTGCATGGGTTTATTTGCTTAGTTAATGATGACTTAATCTTACTTTAAGTAAAAAAGCAGCTAATGCATTAGCATGAGTGTTACCCTTTTCAGTAACCTCAGCAGGAATTAAAAACTGGGCTCCATAAACAAAACTCTATTTGCGTGTGTTTGCATGTGTGTGGGTGGGTGGCTGTGGTATGCATGCATGTGAATCTTGCCTGTGTTTCTGTATTCAACATCTCATATTTCTCTATTTTTCCACTAATTTGTTCCATGAGGCTTTACCTCTGGCCAATGGCTAAATTTAGATTTTATATTTGTTACAACGTTCAGCCGACGGAAGCAAGAAGTCCAGCACTGCCTGACTGTTTCAGTTCAGCTCAGCACTATCCACTTCTTTTTCTTTTTTTTTCCTGAAGTCTTTGGGTTCATGTGTGCTAAAATGATCTCTGACTGTTTCATGGCTCCGTATGTCTGAGCCATTTGCCAGAATCGGGGAAACATGTACTGAGACTCTTCCTCAGTGATGGAGATTTGAAAAGAGCTATAGATTGGGTTACTTTGTAGAAAGTTTGAATTATCTAGGGAAAAATGACTGCAGAAGGCTTTTTTTTTTTTTCAAATTGTTCTGTGTCAATCATCTTATTTCCTTAAACTAAGTTGATAAGTGTCTTAATTGTAAAAGACAATTATTATTATTATTTATTAATGGCTATCCAGCTTAGAATTTTTTTTTTCTCCAGTGACTAACTGTGCAACTGTAGATAAAAAGCCTGTGGAGAGTTGCCTTTACCAGAGCTATTGTCTTCTCACAGAGATAAAACACAACAAAAGGAGTCCAGTGCTATGCCCAACAGTGTTACAAGGCTGACCTCTTCTTACCCTCTAAATCAGGACCTGCTTGAAATAGCTCCCTTATTACATCTGGCGTAACCTGTTTTTACTTTTATCTCCATGTATGGTAGAACACATTTTTTTTTCTGGATCAAGATTTAATTTTATGTATTTTTTTTTCTTATTTTCATTTAAAAGTTCTCACACAATGTATTTTAATCATGTTTTCTCCTCTCCTACATTCTCCCAGATTCTCCAAGAAATTCAGTTTTTTCCGTTAATAATTTATTTATTTACTGTACATCTGACATCTTAAAGTGTTATTTTTTTCTGCCAATGGATTGGCGTTTTAATACAACATTGTTTATGAAGTTGTCCTGGTAAAAGAACAGCATATGTGATATGGTTTATTTATTTATTTAATTCACAGCCTAATCACACCCTGAGAATCAATGCATTTATGAAACTGGATAATAGCAAGAACTTGAACATGTCCTCTGAGAAAAGAGTTAAAAAAATGCTTAAGCCCTAAGATTGCCTTATTATGTTGTGCCCAAATCGCGATACCCCAAAAGACCACTACCAGGAGTTGAGTCCGTTGCAAACCACATGAGGATCTTTTTACTACAGATTACAAGCTGCAGCTTCGGCCCACACCCCCATCGCCAAAGCGGTGAGGGCAGAGAGCCCTGTACTCAGGTTAGTTGGGTGATTTAAAGATTCTGGTCCCTCCCAGCATGCCCAAGGCAGGGGCGATTCCTGCCTGGCAAGCATCTATTGGTCAAAATGCTACATTTTGAATTGATTGGCTATAGGAAGGTCCCCAAACCATTAATGAACTGGTGTCCCTCCCTAGGGGGATGGGCCAGTTTCCTAGCAACTGTATCTCTAGTGGGTGGGGAAAGAATGCAGTAAGGCAGGTTCTTCCTTCCCTTCCCCACCCCCCAGGGCATTACTGGACCTCACACAGCTAGTTCAGGCCTTAACTTTTAATAATAATAGCTGATTTTTAATCTTTTGGTCTCTCGCATCTTATGGTGGCTCAAGGACATTTCCAGCACAGGATGATGAAGTCCCAAGGGAGCCTATGAGTGATTTTGAGTTGAGATGATAGATGCAGAATTAAAAAAAAAATAAATAAAGCTTTTAGAATTCATATGACTGCAAACAGGAGATAGAAAGCTACTCAAAGAGAGCCCAGAAGGCTTCAGAGGATCTTAAAGCAACCTCATCTATGTTGGAAAGGTGCACAATTCAACAGAAAATAGAGAAGAAGAAAGACAACGCGTTCTGTGGGCTTTGAGTTATGGAAGAAACAACCTTGACCAAGGGAATCTCAACTCTGGAAGCTGTAAAAGTTAGGAGAATGAATTTCCTGAATCCTTTAGACTGAATCTGACCCAATACACTCTTTGGTCTTTTATAGAACAGGGATGTCAAACTTTGATCTACATTACATAACAAAAGTTTGTAGCTTGGCAAACTATAACTCAGATTTTATAATTGGCAAAAAATAAAAAATAAACGGTAGAGAGAAAAAGGTTACAAAGGGAAGTTTATAAATGGCCAACAAACATAAAACTCTCCTCAAGGTCATCAGTTACTATGACAATACTAAGCTAAAAGAACAAGGAGATAGAACTGCATAGTTATCGGGAAAACCTTGAGTTAATTATTATGTTTTTTAAATTAACCTAAATTAATTACTGAGAATGGGGGAGAGATGCTTTAATTTACAACTACTATTGCTAAGTATAAAAAATTATGCAATCAATTTGACAAATCTGATAATTAGATCACGTGTTTAAAAGCTAAACATACACTACTATTTAACTCAAGCAGTCTATACTTATCTACCTAGAAAAGTATAATTATATCCACAAAAGGGCATATTCACTAGTGCTTATAAATTTCATATGTGACAGCTAAAAACTAGAAATGATGCAAATGTCTATCAGCAGATGAGTAGATAGAAAGACTTGGTTCTGTCCATTCAATGTAATATGAATTTATAGTTAAGAATGATGCACTCAACAGCAAGTTTATACTTCCACTTCAAAAATGTAGGAAAAAGGATGCATCTTAAAATAATTATGTGAATTGAAAGAACTTAAGTAACCATGAATTTATTGTACTTATATAAAATTTTTATTAACATATATAAGATTCTAGAAAAGGAAAATTATCTTAAAATGACAGATCACAGAGGAGAATCAGATTATTGAAACTAAAAGAACTATTCACTGGTGGGTGTTTTGTTTTGTTTTGGTTTTTGATGGCCATACAATCAAAACTGTATAAATCTAAAAAAATTGTAGACTTCGCTTTTAAAATGTCACTATGATATGCATTAATTTCACCTTGGTGAAGTTGCTGAACTGAAAAACATTCTCAAATAGAACCCTTATAGCCACAACTTCTCCAATATAATTATTCCCGGAATATCACTTGTGATGGAAAAAATAATGACAGACCAGCCCTGACCAACAATTAGAGATCCCGACACTGTATGGAATTCAATCAAAAAGTGAAAATAGTATAAACATAAAGCACATTAAAAAGACCTCCCCGACTGTGTTATAGTTTAGCCACCCAAAACCCTTGGATGATCATGTTCGAAGAGCTTAGTGGGTACTCTGGCTTGCTCTTACTGCCCAACATCATGAGAGAAAAAATTCAAAATTTAAAATTCTAGGTATGATACATATGGTATGTGTGCTGATTTTATACCAACATGACCAAAGCAGCATAAAGCAAACCACAGTGTGGGTTGCTGTCTGTATGATGCTGTTCATTCCATCATTTCACACTGTTGTCTGAGGAATTAGAGCTTTGCCATTGCCTGTGTGATTGCTCAAAAGGCTGAGAGGGTTCTTTAGCAAATCAACCCAAACCAGGTGTATTCACAGACATTTTAAGTTTGAAGAACAAATATAAGAGACAACCACTTTTATTCAAATAAATAGTAAAATTCAGTGACAGGTACATCTCAGAGATGTCACTCATCAGATTTGCGAATTATATCTTGATATCACTATAATTCTTAAACAGCATTCAATTCCATCTTTCTGTATCACTACCCATTTGTAAAGAATCTGCCACCACATTCTACATATGGTCTGTTCTCCAATGTTGCTTCCCAAATTCTGTGTGTGTGTGTGTGTGTGTGTGTGTGTGTGTGTACAGTGAAAAAGTGATACGTGATTGTCTTGATCCATTTTCTGATGGATCATGATTGTGATGTGTGAGAATGCAGTTAAAGTGTTTCATCTAATGAAAGATTTCTAGTGCATCATAATAAAATGTGAGAGACAGACAAGACACGTCCAGAGAGCCCTCAAGAGGAAAAGTGTACCTGGATTTATTCTTTTCAAAGAGACCCACTTACAGGATCACTAATGTGGCCCTGCTGTACCAGCCTTAATCCATTCAAGAAAGCTCTACCCTCAGAACCTAATAATCTCCCAAAGGCACCACATCATGAAACTATTACACTGGCAATTAAGTCTCAACATGAGTCTCAGAACAGGGATTCAAACCACAGAGGTAATGGTAAACCGTAATGTTGCGTGGTTACAATCACTTAAAAGTCATGTGAGACTCTGTGCATCCATTCTTCCCTCAACTCTTGTACATTTTGATCAAGTGAGATAAAGGGCCATATCTGAGACTTGCTCATCTAACTTCTTGGACTAAAACTCACTAAATTAACACCAGAAGTTGATGACGAAAGTAACTGAAGAAAATTCAATCATGCAAGCAAATAGCTCTTTAATTCTTCTGCAATAAACTTTGAATAAGGTCTAAATACATCTCAAACACAGAAATAAAGATCTAAAGAAAAATCCATAATATGAAGCCTGTGTGTTGAGAAAATGTCACACAGCAGGGAAAAAAACATTATCTTCCGTTATATCTTTTGTATATATTTTTACCAGATTTTCACATTCATTCTATAATCTATGACATAAAAAAATCAAATTTATCAACATTTCTTTTTCAAATCATTGTGTAATTTTTCAATGACCTTCAGCTGAAGATCTAATTCCAATTGTCTCCACATGCAGCCTAGGGCCGTGCCTCTACCCGCACACACTAAACTGGGAACTACCCTTGCAGGAATCATTATCAAGATCACTCACGTTCACATAGAAAAGCCATTTATATGACTCCAGTAAGACTCAAACAAATGCCCTGAGTCATTGGCTATCACGATGAGCCAAAATCAGAGAGTCCAGTGCTAAAATCAAGGCAAACTTTGAGTTCCAAAATTGTATTAAATACAAGTTTATCTCCAAAAAACTTAGATTGTCTTTCCACTGAAATGAAATAACAGGCCTAGTTAAGTTTCATTTGGTTAAAATAATAAAAATGCTGGTCAGAAAGTTTTTTTTTTTTTAATTCTGTATAACATTCTTCCATCAAGCCAGTAGTCTTAGTAACTTCCAGATGTTGTGTTTTCAGTAAACCCTGTTGTTTGCCAGACTTCCTACTAACAAAAGCAGCCCCACCCTTAGGTAAATTTACCACATTTTTCTCACCTGTTAGCCTGCAGTTAGAAATTACTTGTGTTCTTTCCCTTTCCTTATTAAAAGGCTTAACAGAAATGAAAACTAGAAAAAAAAATCATTTCAGCTTTGGAGGATCATAAAATTTCACATTTAACTTGGAAACTCCTTTGAAAAAGCCGAAATGGGTTTCTTTTCCTTTCCTTTCTTTCATTATTTTTCTTTCTTTCTTTGAGAAGTGAGGTTGTTTTGCATTGCATCGGGTCAGCGGGCACTGCACACTAACATAAGATAATTTTAATGCCCTTTCTCATTTCATTTGCTTTGAGCAACTAATTTAGATGTACCCCTAAATCAGCTTTTCTTTAACTCTTGGAGGGGTTTGGCTTCCATTCCCTACATGGAACAATGGTTCCTCTTGGGCAAGAGTGCCAGCTATATATATTATCTGTCCTGTTCCCAGGGGGACATTCCAGGCTCTACTTAGAAAAATTAGTCACATGGATTTTTTTTTATGGGGGAAAGGGTTACAAGCTTTAGTTGTCATCTTTGATTATCTTTAATTTGTGAGTTATTCTCTTTTCAGGTCTCCCACTTTATCATTTTAGACTGCTGTAGATGGTTCACCCCTGCTCCACAACAGTCGAGAATGAGCCTATCTTTGGAATGCTCTAAGAGCTGGAGACACATTTAGCCTGTTAATGCTGCAGATTTGGCCCAAATCCATTTGGGCTAATTACACCCTGTTCTTCAAAAATATCTCTTTGCACTTTCATTGGGTGATGAAAAAAGATTGTTTTTCAACCTCCTTTTCTAAGCGAGAGCTCAATCGTCAAAAGCCCAGCATGGATCCATCTGAAGTTGCCTAAGGATAAATTCCCCAAGTGTGGGAGAATCCAAAAGAACACAGCCATTCCCAAAATCAGTATTCAACGAAAAATATATGACGATCTGGCTGCAGAACCGACTCTTCGATTTTAAAAGAGATACTTCTTCACTCAGGGGTAGGGATGGCATACTTAAGAATTCACACTAAATACCATCCCAGAGAGTCAGGAGTTCCCTGGAAACACATTGTCTGTTTCTTGTTCAAAAATGAAAAGCACTGAAAAGTAATCCAAAAAGTCAAATTCTGACAGTTTCTAACCTCCTTTTTGGTGCTACATGTTACATATTTCCAATGTGTCTGGATGCTACAGACTTCAATGAGCTGCATACATCTGATCATGATGTCTCTTTTTAGCTGCAATGTTCATAACAAGGACTTCTCACGTTTATTTAGATTGTATCAAACTGAGGTTTGCCTTTGTTATTCTAGCCTCCTTTCAGAAGTTTCTGTAATGCTTGTCTATGCAAGATTTTCTTTATGTTAACACATGGGAAATTCGCTTTGGGCTTTGCTGACTTGACGGTTAAACATTTTTCTTGTGCTGAAGTTGCTTGTTTTAAAATGAAATGATGTCATGAAACTAAAACAAAATAGAATTATACTAATTATGATCTAGCATGACAGGTTTATAAGGAATCATACTTTATGTCTGTTCTTGGAATATGTAGTCATTATCTATCAAGTATTCACATGTACACTGGGCTTTTTCACACTAACTAAGACTCCAAACTTAACCACACACAAACTAAAATAAAACTTCAAAGGCATGCAGGGATCGTTTGAACAGCAGCACCAGGAATGAATAGATTCATTCTGCTGGTCGGTGACTAGAGAGTTCCCATGATAAGGATTTTTTTTCTTTGAGAGTGGGATAAAAGAATATATCTAACTTTATGATTCATGAGCTTAAACAGGTTCACAAGCGCTTTGCTATTACTGCTAAACTTTCATGTTTTCTCTTGAAAGCTTTGTATAAGTGTAAAACTGCGTTAGCTTCTCTCTCATAAATAGCCTTGAAAGAGATGAATCATAACAGAGGCAGATTTTTCCCCAAGATATAAGCAATAATAAGGTCTTCTGGAATATTCTTCTAAATGACAAAGAGGGGAGACATTGTGAAATGTCCCAAATTTTAGTTATCAGTGAGCTTATGCACATAGAGAAGTTGACAAATTGAAAGAACAGTTACTAAGTTTCATGAAGCAACATGAAGGTAATAGCTGTGATCTTGCACTTAGAAAGAAACGAAAGATAATCTTTTTTCAATGAAAATAACACTAATGATGTTTGAATCACACACAGACAGTTCCTAGCAGAGAATACTTTCTTTGAGACAGAATTTTTTTAAGTATAACTTTTCATGATTACTGAAACCTAACCCCTTATCTTTGGCCACTGTGGGACCTTCCCCTGAATTACAAAAGAACCGTTGCTAAGTCTTTCTCTAGGATAGCATCCATAAACAAAGAATAGTGACGTTATTTCCATCTAAGGAAAGAATCATTGAGATGTTTTCATATAAAATGTGAGTACGCTAAGAATACATGACCAAACCAAAAACTTAGTTAAAGAATGTGGTCCAGGTAAAAGTCAAGTGTTAAAATTTTAGTCTTGGGTCCTCTCCCAGTATTTGAAGGAGACAGAAATAATAAAAGAAAGGAAGGGGTTTTCTTTTTTCCACAATGTATAGCAAACTTGTAAAACTTCCTAGGCCAAGAAGTTAAAAATGAGTGTGAATTATTGCATCAAGTGCGCATTTCAAACAACAGTAGGAATTTGACCGTCACTATCATTTGGTAGCCACTTTCCTCGGTTTACTTCTGTATTAAAAGAGTAACTGCCATGTGATCTGACATACCATAATTTTACTTTCAAAGAGAAATGATGAGGAAAACCCTGATTTTAAAACCTATAAGAACAGGAAATAGAAACTGGTCAGGTAGGGCAAGAGCCCCAAAGAAGTAGTTGGGACAACACCCTCCTTTGAGGGCAGTCATCGCAGAGAGAGTTCTGGTTCCCTTTCTTTGTTTTCTCCTCCATGCGTGACTTTTCCTAAACACTGACTTTGATAGAAACTGCCAGGAGACACCTGGGCCATTGGCTGGCCACTGGACTGACCTCCACACACACCTAACCACACCCACCATACCTCATCTGGGGTCCCTTATAAGGCCTTTTAAAAGCCCCACAGTAGAAGACCAATAGTACCTTTCCCCAGGACCTCTCCAACTGTGCAAGAGTTCTGCTCTCTCTCTTCTTAACCCCCTGCCTATAAAACTATAATAGATTTCTCTGTAAAACTCATCCTCAGAAATACACTGATTTCATTCTTTGAATTCTCAACATAAAAACCATAAGGCCCTTGGCATAATGAAGAGTTTGTGTGACTATTGGCATTTGGCACACTAACTTCCGAGCAAAGCCAAACCAACAGCCAAAAATGGCTCTACCAGTCTCAAACACACCCGAATATCTCAGTGCAAAATGAGATAACATTTTTTAAAATTTCCCATATAAAGATACAATGATTTTACTCTGTAGGATAAAACTCTGATGATAAATGGAAAAACTAAAGAAGAATCAGTGGGGAAATATAGAGAAATTTGAGTGTATGCAAGAATGTTT
Organism: Meriones unguiculatus; assembly: GCF_030254825.1. Lineage (NCBI taxonomy): Eukaryota > Metazoa > Chordata > Mammalia > Rodentia > Muridae > Meriones > Meriones unguiculatus. The sequence goes on from NC_083364.1 coordinate 79,784,514, forward strand.
GGGGACTATAGAATCTGTTATTGCTCTGTTTGCCATACTCCTTCGGATGCTTTCTAGATGTGACAAAATTCCAAATTCTTTAAAAAAATAATAATAACAACCTGGGTTCCTAGCAAAGTGGCAAGACCCCCCACTAAATCCACTGTGTATTTTTAAGTTTCAAAGAATATTTAAAATAGCCCCTATATTTCCATTCCTAAAGTGAAGTGCCAAGCTTCCAGTAGTGGGATCAGGGTCTGTAAAATGCCACTTAATATTTTCACTTACCTTATTTCACTATGCTTGTTTTACTTTATTCTTTTATCAATTAATTGTCATTTTTGCACTTCCGGAGATTGTTTTGCCCTGTCTCTGTATCAGCTGCCCTTCATTCACTTGGTTGGTTTTCACATTTCAGTGAATTTTACTGAAGACTTTTTTAAAGTGCCTTGTAAGTCTAAAGCTATAGGAGATTCATAGTTTAAAAAGAAAATAAATTAAGGGCTGGAAAGATAGCTCAGAGGTTAGGACCACTTTCCAGAGGGTTCAGGTTCAATTACAAGCAGGCACAGGATGATTCATAAAAGTCCCGAACTCCAGTTTCAGGGGATCCAGTGACCTCTTATGGCCTCTGCCTGCACTGCACCCATGTGTTGCACAGGCATTCATGCAGACAAAACATGCCGAATAAAATAAATTATTTAAAATGCTTTTTTAAAGAAATTATTTGCCCAAGAAATAGATGGTGTTTCTTGTCTTCTCATGCAGACAAAACACACAAATAAAATAAATTATTTAAAATGTTTTTTTTTTTAAAGAAATTATTTGCCTAAGAAATGGATGGTTTTTCTCATCTTCTCATGCTGGTAGATAAATGGCATCATGCTGACAGTGAAACCCAAAGAGGAAAAAAAATACAACTCATGGCCAAACTTTGGGCAGAACACAGGGAGTCTTATGGAAGAAGAGAGGGGTGGGAATAGAGGGACATGGAGGGGACAGGAACCCCACAAGGAGACTAACAAAGCTAAAAGATCTGAGCCCAGGGGGTCCTGCAAAGACTGATGCACCAACAGAGGATCATGCGTGGAGAGGACCTAGACCCCTTACTCAGTTGTGGCCAACTGGCAGCTCAGTCTCCTTGTGGATCTCTGAGTGAGGGGAGCAGGGTCTGCCTCTGTCATGAACTCAGCTGACTGCTCTTTGATCACATGCCCTGATGATGAAGCCTTGGCAGGCCATGGAGGAAGAGAATCCAAGCAGTCCTGATGAGACTTAACACGCTATGGGCAGATGGCAATGGTGGAGAACTCCCCCTTTCAGTGGACTAGGGGAAGGGGATGGGAGGAAAGGGGAGGGAGCAGTGAGTTAAGGGAGGGGGCTTCAATCTGGATATATAATGAATAAATAGTGAAAAATTTTAAATTAAAATTAAAAATACTGGAAATACACAGAGCTCTACTCCCAGGTGAACAAAGAAATTTAGAATTAAAATCTCAAAAAATCGTCTGGAGTGATCACCAATCACTAGATGTAATCATCATTCATTTTACCTTTGTATTAATTATGTCATGCAGTCTCCTGAAAACATGCATGATTTTTGTTTTTCAAATAAAAGAAAGCATGTAAAAAATAAAATATAGCAGAGTTTAACTTTATAGTCAGTCAAGTATTACTTTCACCAATTCAGTAAGTTTAACTATGTCTTTTGCCTCATTTAACCTGGTAATAAATAGAAATTAAACAACATTGCCGTTTATGACTTATAAAGCTGTCTGTCATAACTCTTGAAATTATTCCAAATTCTAACTTTACCCAAAGGATGTACTTGCATGAAAATTGGCTTGGGTGCTTTGGCTTAAATTTTAGCTTTTGCAATAGCTGTAAATTTTATCCATCTGAATTTTTTAAAGTAAGAATATCTTCACGAATAAGCAAAAATCCTAGAGTATGACACTCCCTGGAAACAGAAACCAGACATGGTGTTGAGAACAGGATTTCTCAATTGTACACAGCTGAGTTCAAGCCAGCACGTTTAGTTGGTTGTTTTCTTAATTAAAGGTATGCCTTCACTGGCATTCTTCCAGTCTACGTACTTGGCACAGTTGTCATCTTGGGGAGTAGGGAAGGCTCCCAGGAGTCCATGGGGGGTGGCCCTAGCTGAGACTCCAAGCAACCGCGATGGGTGTTAAGAAGCATAAAGTCGGCACTTCTGTAGTCAGGTCGGACTCGCAGCAGAGGAAAGGGAACACCAGCCCACATGTAAAACCTTTGACCCAAAGTGTGTCTTGTCCTACAAGAAGTGTAGGGGCAAAGATGGAGCAGCAATTGAGGGACTGGCAAACCAGTGACTCACCCAGCTTGAGACCTACCCCAGGGGACAGGGCCAACCACAGTCACTATTAATGATACTCTGCTATGCTTGCAAACAGCAGTCTAGCATAACTGTCTTCCTAGACGCTTCATCCAGCTGTTGTTGATGGAGACAAATGCAGAGACCTAGCAACAGGCTGAGCTCTGGGGAATGCTATGGAGGAGTGAGAGAAAGGATAGAGGGGTCAGATGGGTCAAGGACACCGCAAGAAGACCTACAGAGTAAACTAACCTGGACCCATGGGGGCTCTCAGAGACTGAACCACCAACTGAACCTAGATCCCCTACACATTTGTAGCAAAGGTACAGCTTGGTCATCATGTGCATCCCCTAACAATAGGGGTAGGAGCTGTCTCAGAATCTGTGGCCTGCTGCTAGGTCACTTTCCTCTCGCTGGGCTGCTTAGTCACTGCTCAGTGGGAGGGGATGTGCATAGCCCTGCTGTGACTTGAGATACCAGGGTGGATTGGTGTCTCCAACTGCGGGGCCTCGCCTTCTCTGGGAGGAAGGGGGGGAATAGGAAGAGGAGGGTGTGATTGGTAGGTCTGGGAGGAGAGGAGGGAGGGGGTTGGGATAGGGATGTTGTAAAGTGGACCTATCTGCATTGCCCCCGTGGCACACCTAGGTTGGCTACCCAGAGGCTATTTAAGCTGTGGGCTGGCTTTCCCCGGGGTCCGAGGATTGTTCAATGTTCCTGAATAAACTGCATTGAAAAAAAAAAAAAAATGAAGGAAGGAAAAGAAAACTCATTGACAGAGTAACCTCTGTGTGTTTGTACAGGATGGTTTTATTCTATGCTTTTCTGACTTAAGAGAGAGACTTTTGTAAGAAGTAAAAAGTAAAATTTTGTGAAGAGATCATACACCTATAAAGATTATGAATGAGAAAGCCACAAAGTTGATATTTTAGGCAAAGTGACTGATATTTGAATAGTGGCATATAAACGACAGGGCATGGTTTCTCCTGCCGAGAGTCTCAAAACTCTGGGAGCTGAGACAGAAGTATTGGCTTTAGATTGAGATCATCCTAAACTCAAAAAAAAGGGGGGGCAATATAAACAAGAGAATAAAAGTCTCAGGAAAATTACAAGCTGAAGCAAAAGATAAATATTTTTAATTAATAAAAAAATTATAGATTATTGGAATGTCTGAAGGAACTACTCAAAAGTTAGATTGCTCCCAGAAATCAGTGAAGTCAGTTTTGCTGGCAAGTGTAATCTCAGCATTCAAGAAGTAGAGGCAGGTGGATGAGGAGTTATAGTCTAATACATAGCAAGTCTGGTAGCAGCCTAAGATATATTACCAAGATTGTGTCTGAAAGGAAAGGTGAACTAGACACAAGAGAAAAAGAAAACCCTTATATTCAGCTACGACATTAATTTTCAGAGAATGGTTAACTGCTAAGGGTTGAATGTCCCATCCATGCTGAAACTCTGAAATTCAATTGTCATGGCAACCATATTAGAAGGGTTGGGCTTTTAAGGGTGTCATTAGATCATGAGGAACATGCATGAATTAATATAACCCTGAGAGTGATTTACCTAAAATCGAAGCTTGGTCTGGTTTGTGGCTCACATGCTCACTTGCTCTTCTGCATTTCACTAAGAGATGACAAAGCACAAAACCCTTCAGGAGATGCCAGCACCACACTCTGATTGTTCAGACTCAGAACTGTGAAAAAACAAAATTTTCTTCTTCTTTTTTTTTTCCACATTACTCAGTACTAAGCATTCTGTATGGGTAGCTGAAAGTGGATCAAGTCAGTTTGCTAGACAGTTTTCTGTTGTGGGGAGGTGGCAAAATATTTGATAACAATAATTGAAAAGAAATGTTTTTAATGGCTCAAAATTTGGGGAGTTTTAACCCATGGTCATTTGGTGAGTCCCATTTCTCCTGGATCTATGACATGGCAGTGTATCATGGCAGGGGCCTGAGGGGGAAGAAGGCTGTGGAAGAAGAAAAGGAAGAAGGAAAGACAGAAAGGAAGAAAGAAAAAAGGAAGGAAGGAAGGAAGGAAGGAAGGAAGGAAGGGAGGGAGGGAGGGAGGGAGGGAGGGAGGGAGGGAAGGAGGGAGGAAGAGAAAGAGAGAGAGAGAAAAAAAGGAGGAAGGGAGGGCAGGCAGGCTGGAGAAAGTGAGAGACAAGAATGAACAACCAGAATTGCAGAACACATTTTAAGCAAGTCTAATGAAATAACTTCTGTTGAAATAATTTCTGTTCCCTAGGCCCCATCACACACATATTCCACAATCTCCAAAGAGCACCATGAGCTGAATATGAGTAACTGTATTACAAGAATATTGAAGACCCAAACTATAGCAGATAGTGTCATGGTCATAGACATCTCTGTTGTCATTCCTTCCTCAGAACAGTGCTTTGAAGAAGAAAGAAAAAGATGAAATTAGCATTTTCTAATGACTCACTCTGAGCCATAGTGAACATGATGTCCTCCTCACACAGCAGAAGGGCTAGAGTGCTGAGCAGTCTGCATAGGCAAAGCACCCTGAGCAGAGGTTCATGAGCACATCAGTGCTCTGGCAGAGAAAGAAGTGACCACTGCTCTCCCCGGGTCATTCTAGTGTACTGTCTATGAAGATCCATATGGTTCCTGAAACAAAATCTAGTAACTGTTACATTCAGCTCTCCTATCTGCAGCACTGTGGCCCAGCCAGCCATCACTGTAGCCACAGGACCAGCCTACCCTAAGCACTGGGAACATGGCATTGAAGCAAATCCAGAAGATGTGCCTGCTGCTTGCATTTTAATTTATTCCAGATGTAATCATGCTGACAACCAAGACTAGCCAGTTCATAGGTGACTTCACACTTTGTAACCAGGAACCTCAAAAGATGTCATCTGGATCTCATTTTGATCTTCGTTTGGTTCCTAGGAAGTGACTATCTTACAGAGGGACCCTCTTGCTTGGTGTTCTCTAGAACCTGTGCGTGATGACTTGCTCCACTGGCAGGCCATCCTGAGGTCACAGCAGTCCCCAGCAATGACTGTGTCCAAAGGCAGAGACACTGTCATGTACTCAGCATGTCTGTCTCCTTCATGTTGACAAGTGACCTGGGAGCTCAAGTAAAACAGGCAGCTTCCGCAGATGGCATAACCCTACCCAGTCCTGTGCCCACCTCATTCTCACACTGTCAGAAGATGTCGTTGTTAAGCACAGTACCTGTGCCCTTGTAGTTCTCAGTAGTCAGGTGCTGCTCAATGCTCAAACCTGCATAATGGGTGCAAGAAGACTCTACTTGCATTCTTCACCTAAAAGTCAGAAGGCAAATACTAAACTCTTCTCTTCCTTTCTTCGTTCATCCCAAGTGGGGCAGCGCAGACTGTGTGAGTCGTCTCTGAAAGGACAGATACAGAACCGGATCACAAGAGTCTATGTAAAAAAAAATTTTTTTCCAAAACAAGTGGTAATGAGCATGTTGGTGGATGAGATTAAGAATTCAGTTTAGCTGGACATGGTGGCACACATCTGTAATCACAACACTCAGGAGACTGAGGCAGGAGAATTAAGAGTTCAGGACCAGCCTGGTAGAGACACCATCTCAAACAAAAAAAAAAAAAAAAAAAAAAAAAGAAAGAAAGAAAAGGAAAAGAAAGAGAGAGAGAGAGAAAAGAAAAATCCAATGCAAACATTCTATAGAACTATAGGTTTTATACATTTCTGAGCTAAGATTGGGTATAGGTATGGTACTGGTTAGTGGGACAACAAAAGCCATCCACTCCCAGATAACTGGAGCATAAGGCAATGTAGCAGAGCACTGGGCATTGGGAAAGGCCCCAAGCTGTGTGAGACAAGTGGCAGGAGAGGTTTTGAATGCTAGAAAAGGCAATCAAAAGAGGTAAATGTGTTAAATCCAGGACAAAACCACTACCTCTCTGCCATGCAAGATCACAGTGGACTCTATCAGTCTGACATATCTAAGAAACAAGACAACATTTTGCCAAAATGGTTCTTTTCTGGATTGTATCTCAGGTAAGTAGCTATATCCCACTATCCTGGAAAGGCAGGGGTAGCCATCAGGGTCTGTCAGCCCCCAGGGTCAGGGGCATCTTGGGAAAGAAGTCAGAAAGAGAGAGGAAAGGGGAATAACAGCAAGGAAGCACTTGAGGAAGGTCAGGCAGCCCGGAGTATGCGGAGAGAGGTCAAGAGCCCTCAAGTGGCAGGCTTGCTGAAGGTTAGAAGAGTTGAATCTGATAGGGGAGGTCCTCCTCCCCTTCCATCTGACCCTAGCTTATCATGTCTCATCAGGACTGGCTGCAATCAGTGGGCTTAGAGAGAGGCAGGGAGGAGATGAGGGAGGGAGGGTGGGATTGGGAGGGAAAGAGGGAGGGGGCTACAGCTGGTATACAAAGTAAATAAACTGTAATTAATATAAAAAATTTTAAAAAAAGAAAAGAAATTATTCTTTAAGAGATTAAAAAAAAAGAGTTGAATCGTCATTTACTGAGACTTGCCCTTCCTAGGGGTAGTTTTACCTGTAGGAAACCATTGTCAGGGGTGTGGATTCTCCAAAGCCCTTTGTTTTGAGACATGGTTGAAGGCAAAGGCATTCAGGGCAAAGCACAAATACTTTTCTCAAAGTTTCACCAGCTCTTCAGCAAGCCCTGAGGAGTAACGACTGATAAATGACTTGCTTTGTCCCTTGACGTTGTCTTCAGCACAGGAGAGCACAGAAGTGGAAGGATGCATTGGCTCTCTGTCCTGGTTCAGACTCTGACTCTATCTTCAATATTCTGAACTCCTGTCTTCTTGCCAGCAAGCCAAGACTGCTGAGGCACTTTTAAAAAAGGAATTGAAAGTTGACAGCAGACATTTTATATTGATTTACCAATAGGGAAAAATAAACAAACAAGGGACTCAAGATCTCTAAAAGGAATAATACATACTTTCACATATTAGTTTCTTACAATTTCCAGTGGTCTCACTGCCTATTACATTTGTGATGTCTCTCTACCTCCATGACATGATTGACTTTAAAGCATAGAGGTTGCATCCCTTGATTTATAACACAAACGGATAGTTGAAGAACAACTACCTGATTCAGGGCAAACTAGAGAAAGACTTCCCCAATGGATACTTGAAATTTCATTTGCTAAAAACCAAAGGAAATTGAGAAGAAGAGAGGGGTGTGTTTAGAACCTCTTCTCAGACATAGCCCATGGCAGCTCATTCTCCAAGTGGGTTCCCTAGTAAGGAGAAGAGGGACTGTCTCTGACATGAACCCAGTGGCTGGCTCTTTAACACTCCCCCCCCCGCCACGAGGGAGGAGCAGCCTTGCTAGGCCACAGAGGAAGACATTGCATTCAGTCCAGATGAGAACTGATAAACTAAGGTCAAAGGGAAGGGGCAGAGGACCTCCCCTATTAGTGGACTTAGAGAGGGGCAGGGAGGAGATCAGGGAGGGAGGGAAGGGTTGGGAGAGAATGAGGGAGGGGGCTACAGCTGGGATACAAAGTAAATAAATTGTAGTTAATATAAAAAATAAAAATTTAATTAAAAACAAAGGCTTTCCTACAGGTGCAAATAGAACAACCTATTTCTAAAATTCAAGGTTATACACTTAACAGATGGTGGAGTTAAAATCCAAGCACTGTTAGGATCTGCTTTAAAGTCCATATTCATACTCTTACATTACACTGGCCAGCACAAGAGAATCCAAAGCCAACAGTCAGAAAATAGAGCTGTTAGGAAGACAATAAGTATGGAGCAAAAATATCTCTTACAATGCTTTAGTACAAGTCAGATTTGTTGAAAAACTATTACTAAGTATAAAATGTAACACCATGAATATTTATTAATCTTTTGCAGTAACTATCAAAGTCTAAAATTATGGAATCCCTTAATGGAACACAAGTAACGGTAATTTGTAGACACACGCTGTGAATGCCAAGATGGGAAAATCTAGATTCTGTTGTCACCTAATGGGAATTGTATCTGTGCCTGCTTTAGTTATAGCTGTGCTCTATTGGACATAGTCATGAGCTTGGGGAGTATGAAAGGACGTGAGCCTGAAGTTCTGATCCCCAGAACTTGTTATATGACTTATAATAAATCAGTTCATGGAATGTCTGCCCATGAGTTTTCTAATTATAAAAAATGAGACAGTTGTTAAAGATCATTAGGTACCATACATTGTTTTGTCATGGTTTCATGTTTTTAAAGCAATTATTCAGTTAATTTCAAACAGCCAATGCAATTCAGAAGGACAAAAACAATAAATATTTTCCCTTTCATCACTAGATTTATGTTTTAAATGAGCCTGGCCCTAAAATATTTGGAAAAACTATCCAGGAAAGATATTTCAGCATTTCTCTAACCACATTCCCCCAAATTCTACACCTTTGAAATACTCTTTTAAAACGAGTCTCTGGAGAACATGGCAGAATGATGAATACTTCATACAACATGTAAAACATTCAATGGCACGTTAAAAAATGGAAACCTGTTTAAATTGTGTTTTATAAGTGAACTGAAGACATTCTTTTACCACCTGTGAATGCTTGAAGACACTTTTTAAAAGGATTATAAACTCATAAACTCCATGAACTCCACAGACCTTGGATTAAATCTGCCAATTTCTTTTGAGATTCCAAATGTTAGCTATTAGACAGTGGTCCTCAATGAGTATCCCTTCCATAGATTTAAAATTCAGCATCTCATAAATACAGTAGATGTGGTGTAAACTATCATTAAAAGAGAGGGCGTAATAAAACACACTTAAAGGTCTTCAACAAGTGAACAAATTTGACATAATGTAGATTTACATACAAAATACAATGAAGTTTTATTTCATCTTCAACTTCAAAAGAGTTTTTCTCCGTATTGATACCTGGTGTCACTGCTACATCTCTTATAAGAAGACAAATGGTGTGGCCTGGATTCCAGCTGAAATGTGCTGATGTTGTTAAAAACTCTTCTTGAACTGATAGTATCTTCATAGTTCACAGACACTACTAAAAATCACTAAGTGAAAAGTGATTCCATAAATAAAAGCTGATATCACGTTATCTCTACAACTAACATAAGTCAGTAGTTATTTTATATGTTTAGTAACAAAATGTAAGATTATTGTTCCCAACTCCAATACGTCAAATTCTTAACTTGGCTCACAGTAATTCAGTTAGAAAACTTTCCATTTTTGTCCCCCAGATGTCGTGTTTTGAGTAGATTTCTGCTAGTCTATCAATGCCAAGGATGTACTGCACCATTACAAGTTGAAAAGATGCTTTGACTGTCCATCAAAACCTTCAGGATGTGCCGTCATCAACGACAGTGGACTATTCTCTATGTACAGCGTGGTGGTTGGTAAGCTAATGTTTGAGCAAACACTGACTGTAACATGATACCTGGCCTTTTTGGAACATAAATTAATTGCACTAAATATATGATCTCTACTTATTCTCAGAGGAAAAGAACAATGCTGAGAATCCTACAACCCTGTGCAGTTTAAGCAGACAAAATGTTCCAAAAGATACAATCAAAACGATGCATGAACTTAGTGTTTTATTTATGCAAAAGTATAAATGGAGCATAAATTACTTAAGAGACACTTGCTGAGAGAGGAACATTTTTAAACTCCTCTGATGGTCTCAGAATGAGGAAAGTGCAGACATAGAATCTAGAGACTAATTGGAAGTCTCAAGGGTCAATACCATGGATAATGAGAATGTGCACGGAGTAAAACAGAAGCTGCGCCACGCAAAAATAGGACAACAAATATGACTAGAATATAGCTCAGGAATGCAAACCTGGTGAGCACTTAAGAAGAGATTATTACAGTTGATTATGCTTGTGTTAGAGGAGGTAAAACTGCCTAACCAGGGATCAGGACCCTCTCCTCTCCATCTTGCAGAGCTGTCTTTCATTCCTTGATGCACGTTTTGCTATACTGCTTCCCTACTATCTCTTCCTACCGTGGTAAAATCTGTTGGCAACACTAATGCTTGGGTGACGACAGTCTGGCTGTGCTCTACTATGGCATCTGAAAAATGAGCAGATGCATTCTGAGCACTTTAACCAATAATTAAGTTAATTTTAATGACAAATATGATCCTGCCTAGTCTCAATAGTCTTCTGTTCTGTCCAATAAAAACATATTGTCAGGCATCCGTGTAATTTAAAGTTCCTAACAAGATACCATTTGTTAAACAGTAAAAAGAAACAGGATTCATTTTAATGACATTTCATATTTTATCTTAATATATTAAAACCGAGTTGTTTTATTTGATAATAACAAAGATCCTACAGAAAAATGTGGTGTCTGCTTGTGACATTAGATCCACCCAACAGCTTCATGAGTACAGGTAGGTAGTACATGCATTGAACAGCATGTATTGGACTAAGAAGAGAGTAGAGACACAATGCAAATAAAAAGTCTGTGTGGGGAGATCAGCTGACATACAGTATATAGCATCAAAAAAAAAAAGATCAAAACCAAGGCCTTCCTGTCACCTGCACATATGCACTGCAGCATATGTGCCCCCACACGTGTGCACACACACACTTGAACATGTAAACACATACATGCTCACACATAAAAACTGATATATAAATAAAAATAATGCCCTCTCTATGACTTGGCTATTTTAACTTTAGAATAAAATGAATTTACTTATATCCCTTCTAAGTGTTAAGTAAAAAAATAAATCAAAACATGATTATTTAAAACTTCTAGAAGTTGTCACGATGTTCAAATATTGTGACAAGACACCAAAGCATTTTAATAAAAGCTGAAAAAAAAGTGGTTGACAACACTTAGCCAGTCTGTGACAACTGGAGGTCCTCAGGTTCAGAATGACAAGTAGAAAAGCTCCATTAAGAAGCCAACAACGCATCCTTTATTTGTTGTACAGTATTTGCTTTTTTAGCTCCTGGGAGAAGCAGAAAGAAAACATGAAAGTCTATGCTCTGCCTTCTAGGGCAAATAGTCTTGGGTAGATACATGCACTCATTTGTTAAATGGCTTTTATAGGAATTTCCTTCTTTCTTCCACAGCAAATGTGGTCTATACTTTATTTTTTAAGGAAAAATATTCAACCGTAGGCTGCTAGCATCAAGAAATCCAGAAGATATTTTACCTATCTCTGAATCTACCTTACTCCATAGCAGAATGATTCAGTCATTATTTAATGATGCTGTTAAGTAGAATAAAATTGATTTTCTTCACTTTGAATTGATGAAAATCCTAGCTCATCACAAGACCTTCTCTACTAAATGTGAATACAAAAAACACATCGAAACATTATAAGGGAAAGTGTTAACCAATATCTGTAATAAACACCAGCGCAAATATTCTCAACAAAATATTAACAAGTAAAATATAGTAATATGTCAATAGAATTACACACCACTGCTACTTGAAATTTATTGTAGGAACATAATCGCCTTTCAATCTGCGATAACCAATTAATATAACTGATCAATCATATGAGCACAATTAAAAAGAAAATTTATAGAATTTTCTCAGTTGGTTTAAAGTTGGTTTAGAGTTTTAACTTGTATCACTATTTTGAAAACACTTAACAAAGAATAAACAGAAATTTTCTTGACCTCATGAGCATAACAGCCAACAAAACAGAACACACTAACAAAGGGGTGTCAAAGGGCACAGGAGCATATTGAATCACCCCCTAGGGTTCCAAGAAGTGGAACAACTATGGCAAAACAATAGTATACGATTGGATTATAACCAACAGCATAGAATTAATATTTATAAGTCTATCCTAATACATATAGTTGAGTCAATTAATAAGCAGAAGTGATATAAAACTCTCACTGAGTGCAATTCCAAATACAGCATTTAGATATACCACCCTGAGAGAGGATTGCTCTATATCTCAGCTTCACACAGCAGTTTTCTTCCAAAAGATACAATATGAAAAAGCAATGGGAAAGGTACAAAGAACAATACTTAAATAACAAATTCTATGCCAAAGCCAACATTCATAAACTGTGTAGTTTTCATAGACCCTGGATAGTCTGTAATAAAAATGGCATTTTCCTCTGTGATTGTCTTTTCAAAGACCATGCTTTCAATCTAATAGCAGCAAAACACATAATATTACAATGTTTGGAGAGGGATATCCTACAATATTTATAACTGGCACTGTTCAAAAGCATTAGGGTAAACAAAAACAGAAAATGTCAGAAATCAAGACTAAGAAAAAGCTAAGAAAACATGACTGTAGAATGAAAAGGATCCATTGGGCCAAAACTAAAGAAATATGAACAAATGATGGACCAGACTCAGATACATATTTACATTTATAATTAGTTCTTTAATTGCATCAAAGGAATCATTAATACATCAACAATGAGGGAAGTGGGGAATCATCTACAGTGTGCTTCATCTTTCTGTAAATCTAAAACCGATATAAATGATAATTTTTATTACTAAAAAGGAATATAACACATTTATACTTTAATATTGGAACCAAACTACTTGTTAGAGTAAAAGTTTAGTGATGTCAACCAAATTGCAGTGTCATTCGATAATTTTGTAAAGCTTTATCACACTTATTTATTATGGAAACTATTTTACATACAATATGGTATCAGTTTCTATGAGCATACAACATACTGAAATCACCTCCCTAGACTCCCCACACTCAGTCCAGACACTGCCCCTTTTTACCCATTCATAGCCAATTCTGAACGGTTTCCCCCTCCATTCACTGTCTCTGTCTCCTTATTTTCCACTTATTGTTTAGAACACAGTTATCTGGCTTCCACTCCATCTCATTTCCAAAGTCTAAAATGAGTATCTGTTGGCTGGAGCAGTGGGCATTCACCCATTATCTGACTTTATTTTTTGGAATCGCTGGACACAATGCCCAGTCCTTCCTTTTCAAAACATACTCTTTTTTTTTTTTTTCAAATTCAATACATTTCATTCTCCTGGCTTTATTCACACCTAGCCTGTCCATAAAATTCAGTTTAGCAATTCATGTTTTATTCTGCATTCCTCTATGTGTGATTATCTTTAACGCTTGTGGCATTAGCAAATATTACATGCTGCTGTCTTTCTTAACTTCTGTCTCTCACCTGGATGTCTTTTCTGAACTTAAGAGAATGGTAACATACAGCTTACACTGATACTTCTGTTCTGTGGCCTTATTTGCATATAAAAAGTAGCATATTTCAGAATACCCTCTGCTTCCTCCCAAATTCCTACCTAGCCTTCTATTGTGATCAGTCTACAGAACCACCACTCTCTATTCAAGTCAATAATGTATCTATCATAATCAGTTCCATCTTCACTTCCAACATGTTGGCTTGCAACCCAAATTATTTTGCCTGTAAGCCATATCATACTCTTGGCACTATATATGAGACACCATGTGTTTGCTGGGAACTAAACTCGGGACCTTTAGAAGAACAATCAGTGATCTTAATCTCTGAGGCATCTCTCTAGCCCTTTATATTATATATAATTTATGAATGTAGGTATATTTATATGAACCAGCAATAAAAGAAAAATGGTCATAAATTTAAAAGAGTGTAAATAGGGGTACATGGAAATGTTTCGAAGATGAAAGGGAAGGGAATAAATGATGTGATTATACTATAATTTCAAAAATAAAAATATAAAGCATAAATATTTATATATTCAACAGTGAAAGTGTAAAATCTAGTATGAGGCTCCACACCTCTAGAATGACTACTGTAACTACACAGTTCATTAAGATATATAGTCTTTGAGTCTGGTTAATTTCAGTGTGTAATATTTTTTATCATCAAGTTTTTGTAATAAACTTTACTTAAAATTTTAAATGAAAAGAACAGGTTAAAATATGTCAGCCCTATCTATATTTTACCCACAATGCACAGCTGCAAATTCTTAATTTCTGAAGGATGTACTTTGACATTACTTTTTAGTACTGTCTTTTAACTTTTGTTCCTTTGGTTTCCATATATTATACACTTTTTATTTCTTTCATTTCTGCATATAAATGACTTTTAATCCAGAGAGTTGTTGGTAAAAATAATACTGTGTTGTATGAACACTGCGCTTGACAGTATAATAATATTAACTTAGATAATAACCTCTTATCTTTTAGTAAATGAACAGAGGTGAAATATATTTACTTAGGTTAGTCCTCCGAATTTGTGTGGGAATGTGATATATAGGATGGCATTAGAATAAATTTCTTCCTACCTCAGAAACTAGAGCTTAGCTGTGACATTCTCCAAGTGTTAAACATTTACTTGAATTTCCATGAATAATCATATGCCAATTACAGTAAAATAATCTAAACACTTAAAATCTAAAGGTCTATTTAGTAGGTAATTTGGACTTCAAAATTCATGGAAATAGTGATTTCACAGACATCTGTAATAATTGGCTCCCCTTGGCTACTATGTCTATCAGACCAAACAACACAGATGCAAATTTTATGGGGAAATTTCCATTTTGTAGCTGCACTTCTTTGCTCTTAAACAACATCCAGCAGCATGATGTGAATTCTATAATGGGGAGCATATGTCTTCAAACACTAACCATCTCAAACATTATAAGAGGTGTAAAATAGACTTATTTATGTCTTGAAATTCACAAATAATAAGTTTGAGCTGGAGAGATAGCTCAGAAAGTAAAGACACTATTACCTATCCTTTCCCATTTGGTTTGGCTATCTCCTCCTCCTCCTCATCCTCTTCCTCCTCCTCCTAAACCTTTGACTAACTAAACCTTTGAATATTGCACTGAAAAAAAAAAGTGAAGAGAGAGGGAAGCTTTATCCCATCACCAATTCTATAGGAAATGCTCTCCATTGCTCCTTGTTCAGTATAATGTTGACTGTAGGTTTGGCACCTGCAGCATTTTTTATGTTGATTGTGCTGCCTAATCTTATGCCAACTTTACTCAAGCTAGAGTTATTTGAGAAAAAGAAACCCCAACTGAGAAAACAAACAAACAAACATCAGATTGAACTTGGGGCGTCTGTGGTGGATGTTCTTGACGACTGATGTGTGAGTACCCAAACCAATTGTGTGGTGCCATCCCTAGACTGGTGGTCCTGCCATCTATAACAAAAGCAAACTGAGCAAGCCATGTGGAGCAAGCCAGTAAGCAGCAACCCTTCGTGGCCTCTGCATAAGCTCCTGCCTTCGGGTGGCTTCCCATTGTGAGTTCTTGCCCTGACTTCCCTCCGTAAGGGACTGTGATAAGAACCTATAAGCTAAAATAAACCCTTTCCTCTCTAAGTTGCTTTTGGTGATGATATTTTCACACAGCAATAGAAACCCTAAGACACTGACGCTCTTTCTATTCCTATTTTCTTCAGGTCTTTTATGATGAAGGCATAGAGAACTTATGAGGTACCTTTTCGCCATTGATTGGGAGAATGAGAATGTTTCATTTCTCTTTCAAGTCTTTCTGTCTCTGTCTCTCTGTCTCTCTGTCTCTCTGTCTCTGTCTCTGTCTCTGTCTCTCTCTATCTATATATATATGTATATATATATATACTGTATTATATCATTGATTTGTGCATACAGAAAGAAACTTACACTACAATGATAACCCCAACTTGGCTGTGATGTATACTTTTATAGTGTCCTTGAATTTTACTGAGAATATTTTGCTGAGAATAGGTGCATCTATGTTAGTCAAGGAAATTGGTCTGTAGTTTGCTTTTTCCCTTCTGCTGTCATCCAGTTTTAGTATTGAGATTTCATAGACTCAGCTGGGTGGTTGGTGTTCCTTCTCTTTCTCTTTTGTGGAACAACTTAACAAGTATTTGTCATAGGTTTCTTGAAAGTTTGTTAGACTGTAACAGTGACTCCTTCCAATACTGTGCTTTTCTTTAGGAGAAGACTTTTCAGTGTAGCTTTCACTTCCAGTGTGCTGGTGGAGGTAAAAACTTACACAACCACCTTGGAAATTAATGTGGTGCTATCTCAGAAAACAGGGAACAGCCCTACCTCAAGACCCAGTTATATGACTCCTGGGAATATACTCAAAAGATGTTTTACCATATAATAAGGACATTTGTTCAAATATGTTCATAACAGCTTTATTCATAACAGCTAGAATATCCCATCCCAAATGGGAAGAATAGTCTTCTACCTAAAACATGCAACTAAAACGGTGCCCAAACTTCCATTGTAGTTAATACTGGTCATCTGTCTTATTTATCGTGCTTATTCCCCCTTAAGGATTTCCCTATTGTTTTACGATATAGTCATATTATACTTCAGTAACAAAGATGTATGCCATGATATTAGCATTATCCTCAGGAGGACATAGCTATGTACCAGTTTGGTGTAGCCTCTGAAATTTAGACAATTTTAATTATTTATTATATTAATTAGTATATTCTTTTTTTAAAGGCTACCTCTTAAAAAATGGTTACAAAATTTTTTCAAGCTGAAAGTTTTTGGTATCTACTTTACACCCATTCAAAAACTCTCCATCAGTGCCTCACTATCTGAATTTTTAACAAACCCATAATTTCTTGTTTACTGTTGACATTTTCTCTGTTGGTGATTGATAATATAAATGTGTTTATTATTTCTAAGTTGGTGTTCACTCCTCATCTTCAAAGATATATATATCTAATATATAGAGAAATAGTTTCTAAGTTTTCCAATTGTTCACGACATTAATCCAAGTTTTGATATTATATTCTAGAGGTGAAAGGAGCATGTTGGCTTCTTGCAGAAATTTGTTACTCCCCATTATATATGAATGATGGTAATGAAATGTTCATATGGTAATAGCAGCTGTGATCACTTGGAGTGATACAAAAAGGACAAAGGTCAGGCATTCCTACAGAGTTTAAGAACTTGATGCTATTAAATTGACCTTAAATATTTCCATCATTGTCATAAAATTAAGCAAAAAGAAAATTCATGTGCACTTCAAAGTCATAAATTTTAAATAAGGTTACATCAGTTCTCAACCCCTTCTACAGTACAGTTTTATTCATTAGTCCACACAAGCCAGCCCTCTGCCCTAAGGCAGTCTGGCACTTTCAAATGCCATCTTCAATTTTAACTTCTTCTTTCCTTCTGAGTCTGCAGTGTGTTGTATGTTGGTCACATGACCTTGAATTGTGGCTCAGTTATTTCTTAGTCACACTTTCATTCATTTACCTACAATAAAGATTGATAAGATGTCTTAAAATTTTTCAAGACTGTTATTTTTTTGTTCCCCTTTATTTATTTAATCACTTTTCAGCCTGATCTCAGACCCCTTCCCTCCTCTCTTCCCAGTCTCACCTTCATGCCCCGCTTTTCTTCTTCTCAGAGAAGGGGAGGCTGCCAAGGAGTACCAAGCCACCGTGACACAAAAGCCACAGCAGAACTAAATGTACCCTCTCCCATTGAGGCCAGACAAGACAGCCCAGCTAGGGGAAATGGATCCAGTTGCAGGCAAGAGTCAGAGACAGCCCTGACTCCCTTTGTTAGAGGACCCACATGTTGAGCAGGCTGCACATTTGCTACATATGTGTAGGGTGTCTAGATTCAGCCCATGCATACTCTGGTTGTTGGCACAGCTGAGACTGTGTCTTTAGGATTATTCTTTATTTCCATCATGTACCAGCTCTGAGAACACAGCCTGGCAAACAGATCACTCTCACTGGCAAGAAAGATGGTGAAATTTCTTTCTTTTTTCTTATTTTGCATTATTGTATGCTGCTAGTTACCATCTACTGCAAAAAAAAAAGTGCATATGGCAAGGACTGAGAGATACACTGATCTATGAATATAGCAAGAAATATTAGGATTTATTTTATTGTCGTGTCTATTTACTAGAACAAAAGTAGGTTTTCGTATAATGTCTATCACCTATCTGATCACAGATTCCTGGGCTTGTTAACGAGTATTGTTTTCAGTTTGTAGAGTAGAGCTCAAAAACTGTCAGAGCGTATCTGCCCTCTCCCCCCCCAAACATCTGTGCCAATATTGTACTAGTGGGTATATCTTATCAGGCTTTGTCAGATTGTTATTGTAGCATTCGGGGTTCACAGCTAGCTGAAATTGATGATTCCTTTTCTCTTCAAGGAGTATGCCTTGCACCTTCCAGGACTACAAAAGCTAAGTAGAAGGGACGAAGCTCTCAGATCAGCACCCACTTGATTTCTTTATGGACGATGGGTCAAGTATGTGATGTCTTCAACAGTAGCTTGCTTTACCATCAAGTTCTGGAGGGTAAACAAGAATGAGCAATGGCAGTATTCTGTGATAGTTGAGAGTCTAGGAGATCTGATTAGCTAGCAGCTTATGAAGCGGCAACCGACTTCTGGTACTAGGGTTTTTATTTAGTAGTGTACGTTTTCTGTTTGATATGTTGTCCCCCTATTTTAGGATAACTCCTTTTAAATTTCTTTTATATGTGTGCATATTATAGGAAGCTTCTACTATGAGAGAGTTCTACATGGCTTTTCTCAAGGTTTAATAATAAGGTCAATTGATTAAAATTCTGAATATTCAAAGAATTGAGCTGGCTGGTTGACATGACATGGGCTAAGAGACTCATTTCAGCATCCCATTCAATTGCTAAAAGTACTGAATTGAATTTTTATTTTTTATATTAATTACAGTTTATTCACTTTGTATCCCAGCTTTAGCCCCGTCCCTCATTCCCTCCCAATCCCAGCCTTCCTCCGTCATCTCCTCACATGCCCCTCTCCAAGACCACTGTTTTCTATCATATTGATCAATTATGATAAAACTTATGATGAAGAGGACGTTAAAACATGCCTGGGGACAAAAATGATAGACTCTAAGTAAGTACTCCACAATGTAAAAAAAGAGTACTGAAATTAAGTGCTTAGAGTTGTTCATATTCTATTAAAAACATGTGGTTTTAAAATCTAGATGCTTCCTAACATCCAGCTAAATGCTGTTGTTTGTCTTTAAAAGTAAAACGTGAAGATGTGAGTTATTCTTAAAGTAAAAATACTGAGATAGATATCAATTCATGTATATATTTGGCTTTCTTGGTCTCTTCATGAGAAAGGTATTTTTTAACAGACATACATATATACATACATATATCAATGTAGGCAACATGAAGTTGATAGACATAATTTTATGATTTTTATGAATATGTATTTTGTCAAAGTAGCTAGCTCTCAGCTAGCTCTAAATTTTACCTTTGCTTGATAACCTATGCTGCAAATATATAGATACGCTAAAACTGATTTAGTGAGAGCTCAGCAAGATCCCTGCAGACATCAGCTAATACATGTAGAACAGAACCCTTAATGACACACAAGTGATTCAAAACCACTATTTCTAAGTCACACGCATCACAGGCAGTCAAAATGCCAGCTTCATTCCACTGCCTGAACAATCCTAGAATTCTCTCTGGTCTTCTGACTTATTAATTCTTTTCTTTCTACTTCCATTAAATTCTAAATTTATATCTGATGCAAATGAAAGAAGGGCATCCAACAGAACATATATATATCTACAAAGCCAAGGTCAGACATAGTCCCAAGAAAACCACACTGTGTTCCTCCTTTAAAGAATGAGAGTGTTCATGTCAGAGACAGCCCCTGCTCCCATTATTAGAGAACCCACGCGGAGACTGCGCTGCCATGGGCCACATCTCAGCAGGGGTTTATACGGTTATCTCCATGCTAGGTCCATGGTTGGAGTACAGGTCTAGATTTTTTGGTTCTGCTGGTCTCCTTGTGGAGTTCTTGGACTCAGTGGCTGGCTCTTTGATCATCTACCCCGGGGGTGGGGGAGTTGGGCAGACTTACCAGGCCTAGAGGAAGACACTGCACCTAGTCTTGAGGACACCTGATAGGTTAGGGTCAGAAAGAAAGGAATGAGAGTTTCCCCTATCAGTGGACTAGGGGAGGGGTATAGGAGAAGACAGAATGAGGCTGGGACTTAGAGGGAACTAGGGAGGAGGCTACAGCTGGGACACAAAGTGAATAAATTGTAATATATAAATAATAAATAAAGAAATAAAAATAATGAGAGTTTGCTTTAAAAAACAGAATTTATAAGTAGAAATGGAAAGCATACTGTGTGCATTTACAATGATTTGAGTATTAAAAAATGACTTTTATAATCCATTTTTCCTTTCTTGCAATAAGGACATAAAGCTTTAGAAGGAGCCAAGAGGGCTGTAAGACATGAGAACAATTTTAACTATTCCAAATCATTATCCATATGTGAATTTTAAAAACAATTACACCTAAGAGATTGTTTTTCCACTTCCAAACTCTATAGAGTATCATTTTGATTTGAGAGCTGAATTATTTCCTCGTTTAGATCTTATAAAGCTACATGTGTATGTAGGGTTTATTCTGATTTGGGAATGTGGTCTTCATCTCAGGGCAGCTTATAAAATTTGATACAAAGGTCACCATTGCTATATTACTTATAAAACATGAGTTTTAATGGTGTTTCTTTCTAATTCTCTACCCTCACCACCCACATAAACTAGTAGGGAAAGGAGATCTGTTATGCTAGCAGTTTGACTATGAAACACTGGAACTTAAATTTAAGTGAAATTAGTTTTCCACGAGTCTTCTGCTTATTTCATTAATGTTTTTGTAACCTTGACAGAAGCTGCAATTTGTTGTGTTGTTATTTTGTTGTGAGGAAATAAGATATTTTCAAATATACACTACATTTTATCAAAACCTATTCTAAAACATTTTAGATTAAAATCTGATTTTCATCCAAGATTATAGTCAATGATTAATCATTGATTAATTATCATATCAGTTATTGAGAAATATCGCATGCATGTCAATAAGATGTGAAGGATTTAATCCTGGCAGGCACTAAGATCTCTGGCTTATTGATATCTAATTGGACTTAATGAAAAACATACTTTCTTTTAAGCAGGAGTTATGAAAAATATGAAGTGTATATAAAGTATATATACATTCATAACTTCCCATATGCAACCCTCATTATTTAATATGCCAATAAAGATTCAATTACACCAGCCATGGAAGCTCATTCCTGTAACCCCAGCACGTTGAAGGGTGGAACAGGAGAATCATCAGGAGTTCAATGAAGAATTTAGAGAACTAAATATATAGCTTGAATATAACAAAACATATACTTAGACAATCGTTAAGTCACGTAATGATTGCTCTTAGGAGCTTGTGTTCAGCTTTTCTCTGATTGCTTTCCATCAGCACTCAAAGAAGAGAAATGTGTTTGTCTTGATTCTCTTCACCCCTGTTCTCTCCCAGAGCACTAGCACCACTGTACTCTTCCCAACAACAGCCTCCTTAGAGATTGCCTGTCTTATGTGTCATATTGCACAATTTCCCTTCTGGAACATCTTTTTTTTCCCCTTTATCTTGGTCTCCTTTCTAGTTTCACGGCTTATAAAAGAGCGGGTACCTTTAAAGTAGTTTCACTTTGAAATAAGGTTTTCCCTGTATTTAAATATTTTTCCGTGTGAGCGTGTGAGCGTGTGAGCGTGTGTGTGTGTGTGTGTGTGTGTGTGTGTGTGAGTGTGTGTGCACTTTTCCTGCTTGATTAGGAAGGGTGGTAAAAAGGATTATTTCTTAGAAGTTAACATGAGCCTATTCTCCTGACATCTTTCAACTTCAGGTCAATAGAGTGTGAATGTTATGGCATGATATTGCTTTAAAACAAAGCACTCATTGTTAAACTTAAATGATGAGGGTGGTATCTAATAAAGTATACGGTAGGTACTGAAACTCCCCTTGAAATGACAATTCTATTTTAATCTTTTATAGAAATGTACAGTGTTCTCATAAAATTTAATTGTGGAGACAGACAAAACCTGTGATATATATATATATATAAAATTATTGGTCACATACTAGTCATACCAGGGCTATATATCACTTTAACCACCAAATAGTAGTGATGACTTAAAAAAAAATGGCCTGATTGGGGAGATTGGTTAATCCTCTCCATGAGTCACTCTCTCTTTTTCTCAATTATGCCACCTATCTCTTTCCCCTCACCTCTTTCCCCTCCCTCAGCAAACCTTTCTCTACTCTGTAGCATGTAGATTTTTCCAAGACCTCAAGCATCTTTTATCCATTTTTCTTCGCTCCACTCTGTTTTACTCTTCTGCCAAATATTTACCTTTCAAATTACCTTGTAATTTCTTGACACCTCTCAGAAGGTCTGAGCAGAGCCACAGGTGGTCCAGTTTCACCCTGAGGCAGACACTGCCCCCTTGTCATTTGGAGCTCAGTTGTTCCTGAGAAACAATCATAGTTCCCACCAACACTAATAAGAGCCAAGTGGGGTCTGACTGATTCACTGAGGACTTTCAGGTGCTCACCCTCTCCTCACAGGTTTGTCCTTATTTCCTCAGTCTCTATACAGGTCTGTGATACCAAATGACCAAATTAAACTTCTTCGTGGCTGTTAGGATTTTCAGTTTCAGAAAACAGAAAGACCTCTGAATACAGACACATGCACACACACATGCACACACACACACACACACACACACACACACGCACGCACATTTTCCACAGATACATGCAAACACATATTCATCCAACACAAAGCTTCACAGTAAATTATAAAATGAACTACAAAAAAGTGGGGAAAATTTTCAAATAAAGCTCCCCTTCATCTTTTGTAGCTATCATTTAAACAGCCAAAAGATGTGTCATTAAGGTAATCTTTAAATGACTATCTATCCTAATTTCACAAGACATAAACTTCAAATATTACTGTACACAGAATTATTGTCTTTTCCCTTGGTATCTCCTAATGACAAGATCATAAATTGCCCAAAACTATGCTTCTGTCTAGACACATCTTCCATTGAAGCTATAACATGATATTTAGTGGAAGAGCTTACAAAAGTGTTCTGTTCTTTGAGAGCATAGCATAGCAATTCATATAATTAAAGACATGGTTCTAGCTTGTATGTATAATGTGGGTTAATTGTTTAGCTATTTGAAAATGTCACACCATCCCTACCCTCCTTGTCACATTTCTGTCATAAACACATAAAGGGCACAATATTGCCTTTCTGATAAGAAAACTGTCTTTAGTTACAAGTGCTAAATATTTTTTGTTTCTTTTATTCACAGATTCACACTCCCTTATGTAATACATGGATTTTGGTTGTTTCGTCTGTTAGGAAGGAAAAAAGAAAGGTCATAACTCAGCCAACCGAAGCTGAAGAGTAATAGCTACTTCAATGGCTGATTGCCTTATAGTTCCTAAACAATAACAGGATTTGGGGGAAGAAAAAGTAGGAATCTGATAACTTATGAGTTCTAGTTTATCAGTTTTGAAAGTCTTTTCTTTCCTTGAACTGGAAATGACTTTGGAGCTAATCCAGTCCAGGCCCATGCAGCATTCCAGAGCTCCCCAACCAGGATCCAGGCTCCTGGAGAGTCCCGGTTACAGGGACCTCTGTCTGAAGAATTCGGTCTCTGTGATTGCAGCTGTATCTCAGAAGCTCCTATGTGGAACTGATAATATATTCAGTAAGATTTTTTAAGTCAGTCATTTTCCTTTGTGCTAAGAAATTCAGAAAGAGTAACAAAATGATTGTCTTCAGGGTAGGTTTTAATTGAAAGGATGTATAAAATAGTATTAATGTGGAAAATATCCAAAGCCAAGGCACTTTTCACCACTGTATATGATAGGTGCTCGGCATGAATGAGAAAGCTGAAATCAATATTAATGCACTTGCGAAATGTGAACTCTTCCCTCAAATACACATGTGAATTGGCTGTTGATTATTATTTGACAGGACACATTTTACCTGCAGCAAAATTCAACATTTTACTATTCGTAGCTGTATGTGAAAGCCAATCAATAGGTTTTTCTATTGCTCTAGGCGCTGGATGCTAATGGTATGCAACACTGCTGAAGAGAAAACACAAAATCAGATTTACATGTCTCTTGCTCACTTTAAAAATGGTAGTGGAGCTGTATAATTACCAGGAAGACATGCTATTGAGCTATGGGGTTTGGGATTAACTGTTCAGACACAGGAATTTCAGCAAACATTGATTATGCTTCTGATAATATTTTCCATACTTAATGAGATGGTCAATGTCATGTTAGATGAAAGAGTGACTCAGAATGACAGAGAAATGTGTTTTATCATAACAATATAAACCACATTTTAAGACTGTGATCTAGCTGTTAGCTCAATTTAATAGGTGAGAACTTGAAGGAGAAATTCAGACTGGAAACCAGGCACTCAGAATTATATAGGTACCAGCCAAACTTCTGACAAAGAAAAGTAACTTTATGTAATTGCAAACATATAAATGTACTGGGAATAATTATTCACCATCAATCACAAAATTTAGACTCATGAATCACAGGTGAAAGAAACAGAATTATATTATATTTATTAACTTAAATATTGTAGAATAGTTGATGAAAGTGCTTCCAAAACCTTAAAATCCATGTCATTTCTCCTAACTATGTGTTTTAAAACTTGGCTTCTGGGAATAGTAAAGATACTGTGACCATACCTAATAGAAACACAAAGATGAGACCAAATATCCAAACATGAGAGATGAATTCTTTAGTCATTTTCTGTCATTGTTCTTGTATCTTAAAAAATATATTCATTTTACATCTATTATATATTGTTCAACAATTTGGCTCTTTGCCCTGATAATAATAAGCAAGCATTTTTAGTATACCCACTGATTTTCATCTTAAACCCAATTCTCTATCCAATACTTTAATACAAATCCAGCCTCTGGAGTAAACAGCATTAGCTTTTCCTTGGTAAAACACCAAGGTTGCTTTTCCAAACAAAGCCAATTCACTGATGTAATCTATGAATTAATGTGCCTTATAAATATGCCTTGTTAACTGATTAATGAAATGCTTATAATTGCAAATTATAAATTAGATTGAGGAAGATGGATAGACAAATGAACCTATCTGAGAGGTAGGTCCTATTATACTTAAGGCTTAGTTGATAATAAATTCTCAGGTAATTTGGGGTGATTTTTCTGTCCTGAGCACTAATCATTCAGTTCATCAGACTTATCAACTAAGGTGAGCCATTGCCATCCATTTCTACCTGCAACACATTAAGTAAAAACTGGATTTTTTCCCACTCTCATTTTCAAAAAGTTCAATCAGCCAGTGATACTTCAAAAAAAAAAAAGTCATCATAGCACTTTCCTATGTTTATTTTTCTCATCCTCTTGACAATGATAGCATGCTAAGATTTTGTTAATTTACTAGAGGTGTTGGTTGGCTTTCTTCAATATTTCTTTTGAAACTTTGGACATCATTCATTTATTTGCCACATATAAAATAAATACTGGTCACACAAAGCCCTGACATAAAAATTTTTTTTAGTGGAAAAACTATCCTATGGAGATAGGCAAATGGAAGGAAATGCAAAGAAATCTGAAGTGGCAGCTTAAACAAAAGGAGCAGAGATTAAGAACTTAGAAAAAAGAAGGCCACTTGGACTAGTTTTAAAGATGAATGTAGAATTCTGTCTACTTCAGATTCTGCTTCAGATTCACAATCCATTTTAGGTTGAAGAAGACATTTGACCACATAGTATAGAGCTTTATTCCCTCTCATAAAACTTACCATGTGTCTGGCTACATAATGAATAAAGTGTGAAGAAAAAAATTAAAAGTGAAAGCAAAAAAGAAACATAGCATGTGAAATTGCATAGCTAGTTCTCATATAAAACTGAATAGAGTGAATTAAATATCACTTTAAGTACAAATACCTAGAGTTAAAAAACTTATTGGAAGCATAAAAATAAATGTTGTCAAAAAAGAGCTGAACAATAGATGTGCTAACATGGACAGAAGGAAAGCCCACCAGAAAAATCCTGCACAAAGAACCCTACAGGAAACTAAGGAATGAGGAGAATGAGAAAAATAGTCTTCCCCAGAAAAGATAATTCAATACAAAATGGTCATCTCTGAAAACACAAATATAAGTGACATTATACAGACTAAACAGGGTATATTTATGTAGTTAGAGTTGTGAGTGTATGTGTGTGTGTGTAAAATAAATGTATATGTATCAAAAACTAATCAAAAAACAGACCATAAATTTGAGAGAGTAAAGAAGAGTATACGAAAGGGTTTGAAGGAAGAAAAATGAATGAGGAAATAAGGTAATTATATTATAAATTCAAAAATAAATAAATGTTGTTTCAGTGCATCCACATTTCTTTCACTACCATCTTAGTTGACAATCTAAGGCAAGAGATGAATTTGGGTCACAGGCCACAGCTGCAGACTTTCATATGCATTATTATGGTTTTTTGTGGCACTCTGGAATTTCCATTTAAAATGAACCTTTCCCTTCTTACCAAGGTATCGTTCAAAAATTCATGTTCGTAGAAAAAGTATAAAGTTGAGGCAAAAGGGTGTTACAAGAGTCTTCTAATTGACCTTATTATTTTTTTCCTCTGAAATTACTAGTTTCATTCATTAAATGAGGAAAATAATAATAATATGTACCATACCCAACTCAGTAGTCAAGGATTTATTATGCTCACTTCTCGTTTGTGCAGTCTATGTACACACCACAACAGCAGAAATATATCATCTCCCACAACAGAGACACATTCTTTCCCCACCATCTTACTTGACAATTCAAGAGACCTTATCCTCCACTCTCTGTCTGCTCTTGAAACCATAGACAATCTTAGCCTTGGCATTGGCACCTCTGCTATCAAACTCTACTTGAATATGCTTACCTTCCCTGAATTTGTCCATTTCATTCTCTGTCCTGCGCCTGAAGCTGGAAAAAAGAATGATCACTCCATTGCATTCATAAAGCATCCTGGTTGAAATAATAGGTATGGGATATGTGTGAGGACAGAAAACTATGATGTGATAAGTATTAGCAGTCCTAAGACAAGGACGTTCAGGCACTCACCTTCTAATGGGTAAGATACGAGCAAATAACAGTATGAATGTCAATTAATGAATGTTTAGGGGTAAAATAGGGTGACCTAGTAGTCGTAGGTGAAGAGCATCTGGAACAAAATGGAAGTCTCAGAATTTTAGGTCGAGGAAAATAAGTGTCAAGCCAGGGAAAAGAACATCTTTGTGTACATGGGAAACAGTTACATTCTTTTCATGCAGACAAAAAGATAAGTATTATTTCTTTCTCCAAGTCAGTAATTTTGAACTATAGATGAAAACATGAGTTGAGAGATTACCACTAAAGATAATAACAATATATCACTAACAGGAAAGAGACAGTCGAATAATTTTCTCTCAAAAGAAGTATTTCAAGAGTGCTCACAGTTTCATGATATCCTCAATAGTACTTACCAATGTAAGACTCAAACCTAGACTGGAGACAGTCTGGCAGAGTGAAGAAAAGGCAACTTTAATGACGGATAATCCAAGATGTGTGTAGCATACACAGTCACTGAAGACAAAGAAGAGATTTCCTACCTCAAAACAAATGTGGCGGTGGGTGTGTTTAACAAACTAGTATTCTGTGCATGTGGGAAATACAGTTTTTCCATCACTACCACAGTGTTATGTATGTGTTACCTTAAATCACTTTGAAAATAACTCTAAATGACAACCAGATTTTATGTACATATAAATATGAATTATATGTTTCTCATGTTCTAATTCAGAGAAAAAGTTTCTAAGTATGTAAAATTAAATTTTGAAAATTTTCCTTGAAAGCTTATTATCAGTTATAAGAGACACACATATGATTAGGAAATATCAAACTCTTATAACAGCATATTGGAAATGGAGAGAGACACTTCATCCAATCTCCCTCAAGTAAATGATGCTGAGAAAAAAAAATATTGCAATATATGTAGGATTTAGTGAGAACAATAGAAGGTCTTTTATATGATCCAAAAACAACCCACAAGAGCCATGTTCCCAGCTTTAATTGGGTGCAATAAATAAATAGCAAGCAAAAGAAAAAATAGATAGATAGATAGATAGATAGATAGATAGATAGATAGATAGATAGATAGATAGCAAATAGCACATTGAAAGAAGCAACAGACAGAGAGTAAAATATGATTAAATGTGTCACTCACTACATACAGCAAAGATGACTATAGTTGTATGATTGAGAGGGGAACCAAAATTTGACATCATCTAGTCAGTGCTTACAACATCTACCAGAAATTGCCTGGGGAAGTTGTGGCAGTCATCTGGAGTTCCAAATTGAGCTTTGTCCCCTCTTTCTCCTCTTCAGCTTCTCTTTCCCACAAAGGCATTTTTATGTCACGGGACAGTAGCCTCTGCTGGTTATAGTTTACCATCTAGCTGTTTTTAAGAACACGGTGATTATTTGAATGCCCTTCTCTGCTTGTTCTTTTACTTTCCCCTGGTGCAGAGGTGACAGACCTACTCCAGAGAACATATCTCAGCTAGAGTGTGGAACATCTAGTCCCTCCTACTCCCAGAGTCAGCTTCCACCAAGTTAAACCTCACACAACAATTCACCATTGTAGTATGTGTTATTCAAGACACTTCAGGGACATGTGACTTCATTAGAAGAGGATGAGAGCCTGGAGAGAGCATTAACTAATTCAGAAGGTCCAGTGAACCACTTTGTACTGCACTGTTCATACCACCTGTAAGAAGGAAAAAAGTCTAGGAGAAGAAACATCATATATAATTGTTCAATTAATGTTTCCCCTTCTCTTCTCTGCTGTGAACATACTCACGTCACTTTTCATTGATCTTTCGAGTAGCTGTATGATTAACGTTGACGTTTGAGATTCTAGCAGGAGTGAAAGATTGGAAATGTACTTTATCACAACTTTCTCCCTTGCAATGAGATGATTTCCTGACCAAACCACTGCTTCAAAGAAAATGAAAGACACATGAGGCAGAGACACCGACTCATCCCACAGACTAAGGTGTTCAAACAAACCTGTTAAATGCAGACTCTCTCATCTTGTTTAGGAGCTAATTACACTTCAGCTGGGACAACACTGTGAACTAGATCCTTCTGTCACAGTCAACAGCCTATGAAACACAGGACTGGAATAGCAGGATTATTAAGTACAGGTCAGAAGAATGGGATCTGAGTTATCTGCCTGTCCTTAGAAAAAGATTAACATGTTGAGCTCTCTTGGAGGCCATTAATGAATATATAACCCTGGCTCCAAGAACCCAGACCTTCTAAGATTACTGTTTAGTAGGAAGACTTTTGATAAAGAAAAAAGAAGTACCACTACTCAGTCCTATAAGACTCTATCCAAATATGCCTGTCAATCACCTGGGCAGGACAAAAGTCTCTTATGAAAATAATGCTTATTCTAGAGAGTATTTTTAATAGTTTAAATGTAGACTGTAACAGTAGTCTCACTGATAATTTTCTGCTCTTTCCCCTTGAACTATTATTATTATTCTGCTTCTTAATAAATTCTGCCTCTATCTTCTATACTTATATATAGTCTGCATATCTCATCTAGATTTTTTTGAATCAACATCACAGGGATCAGGGAGACAAGTAGAGTTAAGATGATGTTCCCAGAAACAAGATTACTCCAAACTGTCTTATAGACAAAAGTGAATTTAAATGATTATTATTTTTTATCTCCCTATATCACAGTAATTACTTTTATTGGCCAGGATATCTATACATTATTGAACATGGCTAACTCTGTTAAGGGACCAAATGTCTTTTGAGTTCTTATTTTTATTTTATAATTTTTACAAATGTATTGTTTACTTTTACAGTAAAAAAAAATCACATATTTGTATTATTCATGGTGCAAGAACCTCTCAAATTTTGTAGAAGCTATTGTCTTTCATTTTAAATAATTTTTACCCACTGTCGTTATCTTGAGGGTTATATTACAGAATTTTCTCTGACAATAGCATTTGAGAGCCAAAGATAATGAAGTAAAATCATCCAATATTCCAGAAGCTTTTTCTCAGGATTTTTTTATTATTATTATTATCTCAGAAAAAAATGGACCCCTCTTTTAGCTGGAGTTATGAAGTGAGAGAAAAATCAGATCTACGGATATTTTTTAAAGATAATTATATAAAAGTGTCTCATGTGGTGCCTTATGCATAGGAAGAGATGCTCATATGGAATTAGACTCATTTGCACAGTCTCCCCTAATATCCCATTAACCAGTTTGGGGAAAAGTCTGCCTGAGGGTTTTCAAGTTCATACTCATTTGCATTTGTGATGGTGGCCACGGAAAATTGCACTGTCTCTTTACAGATGCAATTAAAAGAAAAAACTTGGGAAGGTTCTGGCCTTTTAGATTTTCATGAAATTTTCAATGTCTGATTTGACATTTGAGTTTCTGATTTTCTGTGATCTGTCATTTATGAATTGCTGCAGTGAATAAGTGAGAGTCATTAAACAGCTGCACAATTTGGGGGACTTTTCACAGCCCAGTCATCAAACGCAGCAGGGGATCAGTGAGGATTAGGCTCAGGGAAACAGACAGGCATTTTAATTTGAGTAATATTAACATTCACAAACTGTCATATTATGAAAGTCACTGGCAGTGTGTGAGCTCTGCCACCGAGGCGAAGGCTGAAAGGATAAAGAACAGCAGTAACTCAGAAGTGTCACCAATGGCCGGAGGGTCGAAAGTCAGGTGAGGCAGGACTCAAAGAGACACTGAGGGGAACCCCCAGAAAATTCCCAGCTTCTAAAAAAATGCCTCCTCCTATTAAAAAGCATTTCTATTTCTGTAAAGAGATGGCTTTTTTGTTGTGGGCCATCAGCCAGCAGTGTTTCTTTGTTATAATGAGGACATTATAAAGACATAGGGAATACAGCAAATCCATAGCATGGCTCCTGACTACGCGGATAAGTGAGAGTCATTAAACAGCTGTACAATTTGGGAGACTTTTCACAGCCCTGTCATCAAATGCAAGTACTTCTGACTTCAGGGACTCAATGAAACTATTTACAGATTCAGGTACTTACACTAAATCTTTATATGCAGTACATATGTGAAGGGTACCACGTAAGGGAATTTAATGCAGCTCAAAATTCAGTCCTGAGCCGGGCACAGCGGCACATGCCTGTAATCCCAGCACTCAAAAAGGGAGAGGCAAGCAAATCCCTGTGAGTTCCAAGCCAGCCTGGTCTACAAAGGTAGTTCAGGACAGCCAAGGCTATACAGAGAAACCCTGTCTCGAAACCAGAAAAAAAGGGGGGAATTCATTTCTGAACACTATTGCCATAAAGTGATTAGCAATATCCACCTAGGATAATCATGAATAACTCCTAGTAATAAATTAAAGATGAGTTTTGACAGACACAGGATGGCAAGTGATAGATAAAATTGAAAGTACACAGTTAAATGACAAATTAACTGGCAGTCTAAAAATACTAAGAAAACAATCAGTTGTGCAAAAAAGAATGAACATGAGAAAATGAGTCTGCCTTGTTCAACTTCACATTCTGTTGACAGTTTCAATTATTGTATAGTGACCTGGTGGCTACTGATCTAGCAAGGCCTTTGCTCAATGCACTGTCTCTTTCTCCACCTCTGAACCAAAAGACTTAGGCACCTGGTACTGATCTTCAGGAGAGAACCAAAAAGGGCAGACTAGAGGTCTTCTCATATATGCAAGAAAAGTAGGTTCTGGAGAAGGATTAAAGAGGTTGAAGAGGTTTCATGAGGTCCTATTTATTGATTGTTGCTCTTAGAGCCTGTGCTGATGGTGTTCTGTTCAGGAAATTGTCTCCTGTGCCAATAAAGTCAAGAGTCTTCCCCATTTTTTTCTCCTAAAAGATTTAGTATATCTGGTTTTATGTTGAGGTCTTTGATCCACTTGGACTTTAGTTTTGTGCAGGGTGATAAATATGAGTCTATTTGCATTTTTCTACATGTAGACTACCAGTTAGACCAACACCATTTGTTGAAGATGCTATCTTTTTTCCACTGTATGGTTTTGGCTTCTTTGTCAAAAAAATAAGTTTCCGTAAGTGTGTGGGTTTATTTCTGGGTCTTCTATTCAATTTCATTGATCCACCAATCTGTTTCTATGCCAGTACCATGCTGTTTTTATTAGTGTTGCTCTGTAGTACAGAAGATCAGGGATGGAGATTCCTGCAGAAGATTCAGAAGGGCGAACAGGATAGACATCGGAAGTAGGGGAAGACAAGAAACAGGACAAGAGCCTTCCACAGGGGGCCTCTTTCCATCAGGGTATGGAAGGAGAAACTGAGGCTCATTGCCAAACTTTGGGCAGAGTGCAGGAAACCTTATAGAAGAAGAGGGAGATAGAAAGACCTGGAGGGGACAGGAACTCTACAATGAGACCAACAGAGCCAAAAACCTGGGCTCAGGGAGGCCTGCAGAGACCTGTACTTCAACCAGGGACCATGCATGGAGAGAACCTAGACCCCCTGCTCAGAGGAAAACCATAGGATACTCAGTCTCCAAGTGGGCTCCCTAGTAGGGGGGCAGGGACTGTTTCTGACATGAACTCATTGGCTGGCTCTCTGATCAGCTCCCCCTGTAGGTTGTACCCTTGCCAAGCCACAGACAAAGATGATGCAGCCAGCCTTGATGAGACCTGCTAGGCTTGGGTCAGATAGAAGGGGAGGAGGACCTCCACTATCAGTGGACTAGGTAAGTCCACTGATAGGGGGAGAAGGAGGGTGGGTAGGACTCGGAGGAGATAGAAGGGGCTACAGTCGGGATACAAAGTGAATAAACTGTAATAAATAAATAAATAGATCATTTTTTAAAAGAGGTTGAAGAGGCTACACCTCTCTGATAGCCACTTGCCCACTGACGACATTCTGGGTCATTAAATACACACTAGTGATATGTTAAAGAAAGAGAGCTTGCATATATCTACATAGGGTGTGAAAAAACTGAGACATGTAAATGATGTTCCCTTTAGTCCTACAAAAGGTCTGTCTGTGTGCCACTCTACTGCGAAAAAACAGCTTCACGGACATGCAAAGTAAACAAGGACACAAAGCCCATCTTTCTGGCAGATCAGTTTCTCCTAAAAAGTGTCAAATAATTGTGAATAGATAAAAATTGGCAATTCATTTCTATAATTCCAGTTTGCTTTTATTAAAAACGTATTTTGCCTTCTTTTCTTATTTTAATTTAACTCCCAAAACCAAAACAGCATTTTTTATAAAAATGTCTTTTAATGAAATAAGAACGTTAGAGAACCTTGGATTTCAATTATTTGCCGTTTTCTTTCAGACCTTTCTTGGCCTTAGAGTCTTTCACAATACTAAAACTTATTTATGTGTAAAAGAGTATGTGCTCTAAGAATTAGACATTTTATGCTTGTTTCCCTTTATTTTTTATTATTATTATCATCTTTGTGGTTCAGTTTATCTGGTGTATTTTATATGCTCCAAACTAATAATACATAAAAGAGCATAGTTGTGAAGAAGAAATTCTAGCCATGCAAAACAATCATGAAAAATCGAATTGACAGATTCATGATTTCTGAAAAATGGTGGAACGTTAATATTGATATCACTACTTCTTAAATTTTAGAGTAATATATCTCACAGTCAGCATATGTGTATGATGAGCATATGCATATATTAATGCATGTTCATAATTACTTTAGAAAGTAATTATGGGAGAGTAGGAAGGCAATTTAGGAAAACGTAGACACACCTTTCACAAACTTGGCAACAGCGAATTCTTCTGAAAACATGATCACAGAGTAACAGTAGTAAGTACAGTCAGAGACTGAAAGGCAGCCTGGAGAAGAGGGATCCCACAGAGAAGAAAGGCTGAAGAGAGTAATAGCAGGGTCAAATGTCACACATGCTCACTATGAATTTCTCCCTGCCACATTCCCCCAACTCTTCCAAAGCTGACTGTCCATCAGGGTCAGTGCTCTGTATGCTGCTCTGACAGTGATAATCTTGCTTTGGGCTTGGAGGCATCCTATCACCTATGGAACAGAGCTTCTATCTACTCTATACAGTGTGGTTTTTCACCCCATAAAATGCTCTCCAGTAGAATCAAGCAGCGTTTTTTGTATCCATTCTTTTCATCTACTTTCCCATACTCTCACTTTCTAACCTCATTCCAAGTACTAAATCTTTAATTACACCCTGTGTTCCAGGCAGAATTATTTTGTTTTCTATAGAGCTAATTCTTTCAGTATTTTTATTGAGTTGTAGAATATATTAGCCAAACATTCTCTCTGCCTTGTGAAGTAAATTTCTGAGAGCAAAAAAAAAAAAAAAAAAAAAAAAATGTATTCAGAGTATGTGCATGCATAGCTACTCTATGTTCCAGTGCGTCTCAAATCTGTCTAGGCTAGATTACATGTGCTTGTGTGTGTGTGTGTGTGTGTGTGTGTGTGTGTGTGTGTGTGTGTGTGTTGTAGACTGTCCATTTCTACGCAGGGCTGCCCTTTAGTAGAATCTGTACCTGAAGAAAGTCACAGATAGGCAACTGTGTTTTGTTAGTGTTCTTGAATATTGGAGTGGGATGCTGGTTCATTACTGTTATTACTGTTCCCTCTTTTCAATCAACAAAGAGCACTTTCTTTCAAAATCAGTTTAAAATATCATGGTCATGATTACCTAATGCATTTAGTACTTTCTATGGAATACCTTATCCAAGATCACATAGAATTTCCATAATTGGGGAAGACATGCATATTGTTTCTAGAGATAATAAATTTTGGCTGGATATAAAACAGCCGTCAACCTTAATCTTGAAAAAATCTGGCTTCATGCCAGAACCCTACAATATCATTCCTGTTTTAATCCAACTAGGCAATGAGACTGACATATAACCTCTCACTTGGGTTTCCTACTTTTCAGTAAAACTCAAATGTCTCCCAGGGGAAACGATCATTTTCAAATATTATCAATAAATGTTATTTCACAGTGGATTTTAAGCATCACACACCTTTCCAAGAAGTACAGTACTTTCAACTTCCTCCATGATTTATCTTCCCATGGAGTGTTGTCTGCTTTTGTAATATGTAAGGGGCATTTGTCAGAAATTAATCATCAAAGCAAGACTTCCTCACTAAAGTAGTGCCAAGAAATTCTTCTGTGTTTTACACCTTCAAATACCCTCACTTTCTCACCCTAAGAAAGACATTTTCTCTTGAGAATTACAGAGATCTCAGTTGAATTTTTGGCCTTCCATTGTTTACATGTTTTTTCTACCTCATCAAAAAAACCATTTCTGAATGTTATTAAGGTTATATTAAAGTCAATTTTCCATTTCAAAGTTAGCTTTTAATTTAACCTTGATAATGCATATTGTCTTAGACAAACTGTCTGGCCTGTGAACAGCACAAATGCATTTCTTAGTTTCAGGGCTGGAGGTTAAGAATATTATTAATATGGCTGTGTTCTGGTGAGGTCCTAAAATGCATGCTGTAGCCGCGTGAGTCTTTTAAAAAAATACATTAGAAACTTTTCTAGGATCCTGTTATAAAGATCCCCATTCCATCCAGGAGTTGTCTGTGTTCATGACCTTATACCTTCCCAGAGACCCCACCTTCTCCTTGCATCATATTGAGAGATGAGATATCAACAAGCCAATCTGGGGAAAACACAAACATTCAATCCATTGAACACAAACTGCAGTTGAAGTATCTTTTTCTCTAGAAGAATGTCCTCGTAAACTTATCACACAATTTTCCAATGTTATTATGTGTTCTCTTTATCTTACAGTATCCTATGGCATTGTCTTTGCAGCAGTTAACTGGTGATGTGTGTGTGTGGCTTCATTGTATAGGCAATACATGAGGAGAGTACTGTGTCATCATGGAGAGCAAGTTGAAGATATTGAGCCACCAAGGGACTCATGTTCTTCATTTTATTTAAGTTTACAAAATTCATCGTTCCTATAAATTTTATGCACTGCTGCTGACAAATTTGAGTTAGGCCTTATAACTCAGTCCTCAACAAGCACAAAAAAATAAACCTGCTTTAATGGACTACCATATAGAAGAGACAAGAATGGCATATGTCAAGAAAGATGTGTGCTATCTTGCAGCATAGAGTAGCTGAATCATCTTCAAAATTAGTGGGTACTTTTTCAGATCAGGGGTCTGGCTCAAGGAACCTGAACACTTCTCACTTTCATTCACATTAAATAAATACCCTCATCCAATATCTACGAGTTTTATTCATTACCAGAAACACCCCTGCTCCTTTCATGATAGCCCTAACTAGTTGATGAAGTTAACTTTCCCCTAGTTCTATTATCCTTAATTCCAGAGCCTGGTCATCAGCCTATCCTGCCTTGAGGCTGAGGAAAATGAGAATCTCTTTGTATGTCTATAAGGAGTCCCTTTAGCATTCACAGTTAGAACTTTATTGACAGTTAATCTCTTTCAATCTTTCATTTTCTCTTCCCAGAGCACCAATTGCCCCTAGCAAGAACTATCTAACACCATTGCATTTATAATTAGTTTCTCTCCTGTGTCTTAAATGTTTACTAGAGCAAAATAGCTATTGCATTTCCCTTTACCAGCATAATATCACATAGGCGAACACCTGTGATGAAAGCTTTGTAGTACATACTTGAACCAGTCCATCCATACTTCCTTGACCTTGACTTCTAGTAAGTGAATGACTCAGCTCCAAATTGTCATGTTAATTTTCGCTTTCTCAAAACAACTGTTAAACACACTTGTGCAAGACACAGATTATAAGATGCAGAAACTATGGACTTAGAATTCATTTATGACAAGGACTTCACACAATTTCAATATAATAACAATCCAAATAACCATTAAATATGAAGGTAGGAAATAGCACTTTTACATCTTGGTTTTATAGTTCTTTTATTAAATTTTTATTTTTATGTTAATTACATATTTTTTACTTTGTATCCCAGCTGAAGCCCCCTCCCTCATTCCCTCCCAATTCCACCCTCTCTGCCTCATCTCCTCCCTGCCCCTCTCCAAGTCCACTGATAGGAGACTCCTCTTCCATCTGACCCTAGCTTATCAGGTCTCTTTAGGACGGGTTGCAATGTCCTCCTCTGTGGCCTAGCAAGGCTGTTCCTCCCTTGGGGGGAGGGAAGAGGGTATCAAAGAGCCAGCCACTGAGTTCATGTCAGAGACATTCCCTGTTCACCTTACTAGGGTAACCGACTTGGATACAGAGCTACCATGGGCTACATCTGAGCAGGGGTTCTAGGTTATATCCATGCATGGTCCTTGACTGGAGTATCAATCTCAGAAAAGACCCCTGTGCCCAGATATATTTGGTACTTGTAGAGCTCCTGTCCTCTCCAGGTCTTACTAACTCTCCCTTCTTTCATATGATTCCCTGCACTCTGCCCAAGGTTTGGTTATGGGTGTCAGCATCTGCTTTGATACACTGCTGGGTAGAGTCTTTCGGAGGCCCTCTATGGTTGGCTCCTGTCCTGTTACTTGTTTTCTCCCACTTCTAATGTCCATCCCATTTGTCTTTCTAAGAGACGATTGATCATCTTACCCAGGGTCCTCCTTTATGTTTGGCTTCTTTAGGTGTACAGATTTTAGAATACTTATCCTATCTTATAGGTCTAATATCCACTTATAAGTGAATATATACTATGTGTGTCTTTCTGCTTCTGGGATACCTCATTCAGGATGATCCTCTCTAGTTCCCACCATTTGCCTGCAAATTTCATTATTTCCTTGTTTTAAATTGCTGAGTAGTATTTCATTGTGTAAATGTACCACAATTTCTGTATCCATTCCTCCTTTGAGGGACAACTGGGGCTGACAAACATGGTTGAACAAAAGTTCTTTTTGTGTACTTGAGCATCTTTTGGATATATGCCTAGGAGTGGTATACCTGAATCTTGAGGAAGCACTATTCCTAATTGTCAGAGAAAGCACCAGATTGATTTCCAAAGTGGTTGTACAAGTTTACTTTCCCACTAGCAATGGAAGAGGGTTCCCCTTTCTCCACAACCTCTCCAACATGTGTTCTCACTTGAATTTTTGATCTTAGCCATCCTGATGGGTGTAAGGTGAATCTCAGGGTTATTTTTATTTGCATCTCCCTGATGGCTAAGGACATTGAGCATTTCTTTAAGTGTTTCTCTGCCATTCTACAGAGAATTCTCTGTTTAGCTCCATACCCCATTTTTAACTGGATTAATTACTATCACCAGCAAAAAAAAAAAATTAAAAATAAAATAAAAATAAAAACTGACCCTTCTGACTTAATACAAGAAGAAACACAAATCATCAATGCATTAGCTTCAACAAAATAATAAGGAATCTAACCATAAGGAACCAACTGAACAAATACAATTGTATGTTAATTTTCAAGACCGCTAGCCTATACCCTTGAAAACACATAGTCATAAAAACAAAACAGAACAAAACAAACAAAAAAAAAAAACTAAAAAGTAAGGAATTGCCTTAAGTTCAAGAAGTTTAGAAAAATATTATGAACAATTTTACTAAAAGATGCAAAACTGAAGATAAAAACAGCTAGAGAGCATATGGGCTAAATTGGGTGAGTCTGTATGTTAGAGATCTTTATAACATCAGCATTAGAGGTCTTGAGCATGGTAAGGCCACTGTAATTATACCAGAGTTATCTTGGGTAGTAACAGATCAATTGTCTTGATTTCAACTATGCGACTGCAATATTTTATTTTCAAGAATGACATGAGAAAAAAAAAAAAAAAAAACAAGAATGACATGAGAAGAAAGATATAGCAAAAGTCCACAACTGGAGGATTCAGCAAAGTGAACTTTGGTGGTAGTATCATTCTTGCAATTTTTTATTGACTTTACTTAAAGAAAAAAAAAAGTTGAGAAGCAACATTCAAGAATCTAACAGCAACCCAAGTCCTGATCCTACTTCAGCCAGTTTCCCAGCATAAACTCTGTGCACAAAAACCAGTTCTTCATTTGATTAGAGCCTTGCCCACACCAATGCTGTCTCTGTAGATCTAAGGTAAACTAGATCAAGTTAAAGTGGATTTAATTTTAAAGAATAAATAAAAATAATGTTTTGAAACAGAGGAAATGTGCCAATGCTACATTTACTGGAAATGTTCCCATGAGACTCTCATGCAGGCTCTTTGTTTATTAGTGTTTATTCATTGTACAAAATAACAGGCTTTGCAGCGACAATTTTATTGGTATCCTTATCTCACAGCACTCATTTTAACAAATTCACATAGACCGTCAACATTAAGTCTCAACATTCCCCTAAATGCTTGCTTTGGACCCCAGTTTCTAGGTTTTGAGTATCTGCTTCCACTTTCTGAGGTAACCAAAGACCTCAGGCTACCCTTGATACAACACTTCATGGTTTTTGTTATGATTTTTAAAACATTTTTTTTTCCAAAGCAATGCTTGTCACCACTTCCTTCTGTCAGGATCGCATATCCAGCCTATTCTCAAGCAGAACTGAAATTAAAGTTTTAGTTCCGTACTGGCCGTCATCAGGAGGATTATAGGAAAACAGATGTTAGAGACACACGCATGTCTTTAAATGTATAGAATACAGCTTTGGGGGGGGGGACTTTTAATCCCTGGTTTACAAAGGAGCAGTAACCCCCTATCTTGTCATTTTTTAAAGAGTGAGTTTTAAGCACTATTTTTCTCATTTAATGAATGACTCACGTTTAAGGAATGTCTCTTCCTTTCTAAATTTAAAGACGTCGCTGTACTTCTTACAGACAAGATATGCCATTGTGGAAAAGTTCATGAGACTAAGGCCCTGATATTTGTGCAGTGTCTGAAACATCTCTGAGTTTCAGGTTTTAGTTCTTCCTTATGAGAAGACTTCTTCCCTTTTCTAGTATATTTCTTCAACCAGCAACATTTTGATGGAACCCAAGTAGGTTTTAACAAGTATATGTTTCTCCAACGTTTTTCTCGCTTTGCTATTGAAAGTCTCTCTCTAGGCCTAGTAAGTGGCCTAGTAAGTTCAGACTCATATTTTAAAATAAATACACATATGAGTCTATGAACGTTTATAATACAATTATGGAAAAGTGCCCCTCATTTTATGCATAGCACAGGTGAACTACTTTTAATTTTACCAAGGGAAATATTTGAAGCTAATGTGGAAGAAGATAAAACAGAATCTCAACTTAGTTTTTATTGGCAAAACACTCTAGACGGCTTTGTGAGAAAGGAAGAAAAAGAACTCCATAGGGTTGAATTGCCACAGAACTGTTATGTAAAGCAGTTTTATTAGAAATATATTGTTCCAGACAGCAGCAAAGAGAACAGCTTTAATCCAAAATGCTTCCAGGCTCAGTCCCTTCTGGACAATTAATTTGATTTCAGTAATGCTCTGGTTGCCACAGCCTAGCAATAGCTATTAAATATAGTGTTGTGCCTTTCAGAAGACTTTTACTTTACACGAGAGCCAAAAGGTAAATCTGTACAAAATTGGATAAGGAGTTGAAATATGATTTTTTGAAATTGAAAAACATATTAGCTCAAACTATGATAAATGAGAATCCTCTTGAAAAAAGGAAATGGGTGACAAGTGCCAATCAGCATTCATCAGCCATCAGTATCTTTAGACAAAGCCTGGGCAGGGTTCAACTCTCTAGCTACCCAGAATTTATCAAATGCCTCTTTTTTATTTATTTTTAAGGTTGGGCAGAAATGCCAATTATTTTCTAATGAAGCTTAAACTCAACAAATATTTATTAGAAAGCACTGAATAGAGGTCTGATCTCTGATATTAGAAATAAATTGGGACTTTGTACTGATGTTCGTTTAGGTGTCATCCACCCAAAGAGCATCAGACCCGTCCGATACCTTTTTCTCAGAGGCGGGACCTGGGGCATCAACCCGCATGCAACCAGACATGCTCTTCTCTGGGTCCAAAGCGGCTGACCCTGAGTGCAGTGCTTAGCCTCGCATCCTGAGCGTAACATTTTAGCTTTTTATGGTATCCAACCATGCTTGGGGAGAATGTCCTGCTTCAATGGCTGTAAAGGCCTGAATGATCAACAAAATGGGGGAACTGTAGAGAGCTGCGGAATGCTATGCCTTAAAGATGGAGCTGGTTTCCGCCTTCCACCTTCCCGATGGTGAGTGCTCTCTGTCACGAACTGGCTTGCTTCCATGTATGTGGACCTATCTGCATTGCCCACGTGGCACGCCTGGGTTGGCTACCCAGAGGCTATTTAAGCTGTGGGCTGGCTTTCCCCAGGGTCCGAGGATTGTTCAAGGTTTCTGAATAAACTGCATTGAAAAAAAAAAAAGAAAGAAAGCACTGAATAGGCACCTTTATAAACACATCTGAAATAGATCATCTCTGCCTTTGATGCAATCTTCTGTGTAATATTAGGCAGGTTTTTCATCCACAAAGAGATAGGATTATTCTTTAA
The DNA here is from genome assembly GCF_030254825.1 of Meriones unguiculatus. NCBI lineage: Eukaryota > Metazoa > Chordata > Mammalia > Rodentia > Muridae > Meriones > Meriones unguiculatus. Next base: position 79,826,073 of record NC_083364.1, read on the forward strand.
GTGTTATAACCCAGCACTCATTAGTTTAAGCACATCAGTTATCCTGCCCACAGTTCTGGGGGCTGTCACAGTTCTCGACCATAGGTAATCTGGCCTGGGCTTGTTTACATGTCTGCAGCATTTGCAAGTGCTGATGTGGGATATAGTAATCCCAAAGGACTTAGTCACATGTTTTTCATTTGGCAAATAATAGTTTCTCCTAAGATAATTGGGGTGGATGTAACATAGTTCAGAAATTAAAAGGGTTCATATTTTGAATTTAAAGCATACCCTATCAAAGGCCATTATTAATTTGCTTTTACATTAACTATTTTGTACTAGCTCGTCTTAATGCATCCTAGTCACCTCTCTTTTTCTCCCACAAATAGCCAATATTTTACAGTCTGATGAAGACATCCCTTTATCTGCCAATCCCGTAACTTCTCTCAAATTCTCCAATAGCAGGTTTGAAGTCTATAGATATGATTTTCTGTTTTCTTTTTCAGTTTACTTTCTGTATCTGATGATGAGTTGTCAATGTCCTCTGAGTATTAGATGGAGTACGTATCCGACTTCCCTGCTGCTCTCACCATATCTCAGTCCCACTTTCTTCTTGCCTGGGCGGCTATAAAATGGCCTTCAGTCATTCAGCTCTGCCCTTCGGGACTTTGATGTGAATATCCCCCAAGTGTCCACAATTGGCATTCCCTTTCTTTTGGTCTTCACAGTGTCAGAATGATCTCAATATCATCCACTACTTCCAGTATTTACAGCTTCCACTCCTGAAAATAATTGATTACTCCAAAAATATGTATTCTCATTTCCAGAGTTTTATTTTGAAATCCTGACTTACTGTTGGATATGTCCATCCATGTGATCCCTAGACCCTCATTATTTGCCACTTGATATCTAGTTTTCTTTAGCATGAGTCTTCTTGATAGAGCCTTATTCTTTACTCAAAAGTCTACACACACACATCTCTGAGGAGACCTCTTCTTTAAAATTCAGCAGTAGTATACAAGTATTTAAATGATTTATAATGACTCTTAAACTTTATGAACAGTAACCCTGGGAACTGAGGCCTGGGGCTGGAAGGACACCCAACCTAAGCACCTGCCTTTGCCCCATAGTGGCTGCCCCTATGGTGAGTGAATGAATGTGTGATGGAGAGATGGGAATGTGCACTGGAGCAATGGAAGAGAAAGTGAAGCTGAGCAATTTGTGCACTGTGGAGAGATGTGGCACTGAAGACATGGAAACAGTGCAGAATAGGCAGATGCCACCCCATGACACTCCTACCCCTCAACACCTAAAGCAAGCAGAAGAGCTGGTCCTGCCCCTTGCCTGTGTTGTTATTTTAAAAAATGAAAATCCTAAATCATTCAATTTTACCAATGAAGACTCAGGAGCCAGATGCTCGGGTGAAAACCTGCTATCTCAGAGAGGCAAAGAAAGCTCCAAGCTGACTTTTCTTTTCAGCTCACATCCCAGAAGAAAAAAGGTCTGCTAGCTCATCCGACAGCCCAGGAGGAAAAAGCCAAAAGCCAAAGAGCTAAAGAGCTAAAAAGCTAAAGAGATTCTTCTTGCCTACACTGTCTTAAATGCCCTGCAACTCAACGCCCCTCTTTACTACTTAATCCCTGTCTGCTGGCTTCTTGCTTTGCCTCTTGACCTAGGGTTAACTTTATTAAATCTCATGTATAGAAAGCTCTTGGACTAAAGGTATATGTATACTAGAGGAAAGCCACACCATAACCACCTGTTTACAATAAACAGAAAGTTCTTGGATTAAAGATGTGTGTTAGAGCTGAACCACACCAAATGAAAGACAGGTTTTATAGTTCACAATCTCAGGGTTCACAATGGGGTCAAATATCCTGCAACATGCCTGGGCAAAGCAGGGGAGATGGTCCTGTTGACTAAGGGGCAGAAGTACTGGGGGACTGACCAACTAAACTTCCACCCATGCCCAGATCCAAGGTTCTGAGTTGGTCCATCCCAGCATCTGTCTCATCTATGAAGTATTAGAGCATGTGAAGAGTCTGGTCCTACAGAATCAAAGCTGTAGTATCGCTATGATCCTACAGAGCAACAACAGGATATCTGAGCGAAGCCACACTGAGGCTTCAGTGTTGATAGTGTAGTATAGTAAAAGCCAGAGGCCTCAAACCAGACTAAGGACTCATTGCAACAAGAAAAGCTGTTTGGGCAAAAGGGTTTACTATGTGACACACTGTGATACACTACAGCTTCCACGGGGAAGGTGTTGCTGGTGTTGCTTTGATTTTTGTTTTATATGTATTTTTATTTTTTGTTTTGTTTTCTTTTGTGTAAGAGGCAGAAATGAAGGGATGGAGAAATGAATGGGGGTGAGATACATGATGTGAAATTCACAAAGAATCGATAAAAATGAAAGAAAAAGGCAAAAAAAAAGAGCAATATGAAGAAATGGTATGAGAACTTTTAGACACTTTGACATTTCATTCTATAAACTAAATTTAGCATGAAGGACCATGTTTAAACAAGACATATCAAAAGATGTTTTAACATCCTACTAAATAGGAAAGAAGCTACTCATGATTGGTAATTTCAACCTAACAAACTATTGGGTTGTGAACTCCAATTAAAAAAAAATATTTTTTCTTCCTGGATTTAGAGGACGATAGTCCCATCATAGAGGCCCTAATCTCATCACCTCATTTAACCTAGTCTCAGCCTAAAGACCCTGCTTCTCATTCATTATGAATGGGGAGCAGATGGGCACTCGGACTACACCATTCTTAAGGTTCTTCTGTAAAATAAAGACAAAATAATAAAATTCACATGCTGATTCCTCTGCTTCTTTTCTTCCTTGCAACTACATTTCCTGTTGAAAAGGACGCAGATCAGGAATCTTCCACACATCTGTCTTTCAGTATAGAGTCTTGAATGCAACCATATGAGGTGAAAGCTAAGTGAAATTAAAGGTCAAAACTGTAAACAGATAATAATTAAGATCAGTTCAGTTTTGCTCTGTGTGTGTGTGTGTGTGTGCTTCTTTTTCCTGTTATTCTTACATAGCCAATGAGGTAATATTCTGTGGGTAAAAGGAATGCCATGGATTTTTAAACCATAATATCTATATTAGGATGCTGGTTATAATATATACCATCCCTGAGACTACAGTAAACTTTGAGAGCATTAACATAGTTTCCCTACTTTGGGGGCACTGAAAGAGTAATGCAGTCAGACACCTTTTAAAACAAGATGAAATCACATAAATAGAGAAATCTGGAAACCTGAGAACTAAGCAAGAGTTGACTGAGTGTTGACAATAGATCAAGAGAAATTAGCGCCTAGGCTAAGTATGGAATAAACTATCATTCAGCAAGAAATCAGTAAAGGGTCGAAATCCTATTCATTCATTTCCTACCATGTTTGAGGTATTTCTCTGTCTCGTGAGATGCCTTTCCCCCTTTGAGGTGATGCCCAACAAATCCTTGTTAAAATCAAAGCAAATAACAAAGCATATCTTTACATGCAATGACCAAGCTCCATGGAAGAGTGTATTTAATGAGACTTCAAGATCATCTACACCAAACCACACACAGTTTTAAGCATCTTTGTTAGTTAGGTTCACCTCAGCTAATATAATAAATATAAGAGAAATGTAAGTGGCATCACATAGACGTCGGATGCAAGTGTTTCTCATTGATAGGCAAGTATTTTCCATGTAATTTAGTCGCATGCTTCTTCTCTGGATTGCATTTCCTACAGCCCCACATCCTCTTGGCAAAACCTAGTAGCTTGGGTATATGAGAAGGGAAGCGGGCTAAAAGTAACATAAACGTTGGGCAGCTGCTCCACATCGATAATTCAGACCAAAATTACATGTTAGGAATTAGCAGCTCTGGTTTTCCAAAAACCTTGTCATAAGAGCAGGAAAGTAGGGTGGGGTTGGCCCAAATGGGCTGTAATTCATCCCCCGCACTCTTGATGCTCCAGCCAGCCTGAATGCCATTAACTTTCACCCACACACAAGCGCTGCGCTGTCTCCCTCCATAATTCCACGCTACGCTCTTGCCTGTATTTAATTATTCCCCTCTTCATGACCCCCAAATCCTCTCCATTCATCAAATGTTCCTATAAACCATAAACTTCTCATGTTATAAATGTCATTATACTTCATAAATATTTTTCTGTTGAACCAATTTTAGACCTGTATAACAGTTGCAAATATTGGTCACAGAGCTTTCATACATCCCTCCATTGTGTCCCTCCAAGGTAAACATTTTGAAACACTGCTCAAAGTCCCTAAAGAGGCCTTATCAAGAGGTAAGAACTAATTCTGTCCCACTAATGTCTATTTTCTGTGTGTGGTGTGGGATGTGCACATGTGCTGGTGGATGTATGTGTGTGTTCATATGTTCCTGTGTGTGTGTGTGTGTGTGTGTGTGTTGTACACATATAAATACAGAAGAGACCACTGGATCCGTTTTGTTGTGTGTATATGTATACATGGTTTCAAGGCTGACTCCTCTGCATTGGACAACAAAGAAAAGGGTCTCACTCCTGGGTGAGGTTAACTCATCTTCTCCCAGCAGTCAATAGCTGCCTGTATGCCTAGAATTGAGACACCACAAAATTTTCTCCCTACCATGTTAACATGGTCATTGATATTGTTGTTGTCTTGTTTATGCAGCCATTTCTAGAAGACAATGTTTCACAACTAATTTCCTAATATTTTGGCTCCTACAATCATTCTCTCCCCTCTTCCTCAAGTTTCCCTAAGCTAAAGATGCAGAAGCTGTGATATAGGTGGGCTTATTACCCATTCATATGGACTGACTCCCTGTGATCTACTGACCTCTGCATTGTTTCCAGTTGTGGTTTTCTGTTATGGTCTCCAATTACTATAAAATAATTCTTTAGTGAGAAGTGATAGCCATGCTTTACCTGTGGGTAAACCAGAGTTTTTTTATAAAGCCTCTAAAAATCATACTATTTTGTTGTTATGTACAATTACATACAATTCATATAAGTGTATGTATACACATACACACAGAGTGAGCACAGAAACATACACACATACACATCTTCAAAGAAATTAAGCTACTTAGGCTGGCAATGCTCCCAGTTCCACGCATGACGAACTTCATTTCAAATGGTTGGTCAGGGCAGTCTAAGAGATTCCCAAATCAATATAAATTGACTGGCTCCCTTTCAGAGCTTGAGGGTGGACCCCTATTGTTAAAGACAATGCATGTTTATGAAAAAAGACACAAATTATTTGAGCTAGATATGATCTAAAGACTCTTTCTTCAGTCTACCTTCCATGGTTCCAGCAAATACTATACACAGAAGTAGTCTTAACTACTCTATACATTCAACTTTGTTCTTCATTCTCTCTAAATCACAGAATTAAAACTTCTGTGGATGCTTTCCTCATTGTAATCTATCTATGTAGCATATTATGTGTAATTTTTGTAACACATTTACAAATATATGAAGCATGGCATATTTGTAAAATGGTGTCCAGTGGCATGCATTGAAAGAATTGAAAGCCTATTATATCTTAAAAAAACAAAACAAACAAATAAACAAAAAAAACAGTGAATAGTATGTAAAAAAAAGTCACACTAATCTCCAGGTAATATAAATATGGTCCCTAGAACCAAGAGTTTTCAAGAGTCTGTTCATATTTGGCTTTCAAAAGAAAAATAGCATTGGTTCAAAAACATGAAAAGAAAATTTAAAAATTCAAAATTAATGAACCTCAATTAAATTATGTATTAGTGATATTATTAAAGTAAATTATGAATGTGCTTTAGATTGGAAAAACTAGGAACAATTAAAATTGCATCTATATAATATATAGTTTATGCCCAGAAATTTTAAAATTTATTTCATGCATAAAATATTAGGTCTTTGTATACTTCTAGCTTCAGGTAACACCAGACAGTTGATGCTAACTGTGATTTATGCCTCACACTTTGGGCTGGGAGGTATCAGATTTCCTTCTCTATGGGGGCAGATTTGGTAGAGGTTGGTCATGTCCGCAGCCCTTACCTATGAGACTGTTCTTCAACAGTTATCATGAATGGAAAACATGACTGATATTTTTGTAAGTTATGACAATAATTATATCAAGTTTTCAATGACATAGTGATACAATAGATGGCACATTTTACATACATAGGTCAGTGAATGACACAGTCTTAACAACAGAGACTGGTTAAATAAAACTCTAAATGTTGGGTTCCGGAAATCCAGAACCTGGAATCAAAAAACATATATCTAATTTTGTATCTGGAGTAAGATGGGAGTCAAAGAGGAGAAGAGAAAAAACTAAAAGAAAAGGTGGAGAGAAGAGGAGAGGACAGAAGAGAGACAAACATATATGAATATGAACTGCTTTGAAAGAAGCTGGACACCGCAATGTAAGCAATCCTACTCAATTTTTTCCAGTCTATGTATTGTATCTTAAAGGACAAAGCCTAAATATATCCCACATGCCTTTTCCTTACATTTCACACCAAATACATTCTTTAATGTAATAGCAGCAGCAATCATGGCTTTTTTAAAGGAGAGAGCCATACATAACACACAATCTACATGAAAATGGTGATTCATTTATACACTAGGAGTTTCAGAAGATGTCATTATTTTCTACTATCCAGTCATTACACTCCTTCCACTTAAACTGGAGTTGGTACCATTAGGAAGATAGGCTGAAAGATGATATTTCTTTAATTGGGTAGTTTATCATTGAACATTAACAATAATGGAGCTGAAACAATATCAAACTTAATGACAGCATGGTCTCCTTTGTATAACAATTTATAAAGAAGCTCTACAAATATAAATGACACTCCAGATGTTTATAAAGCTGATAAACACTGAAGTTTTTGCTCTGGTCCTTAGGCAACATCACTATTGGGTTGGAGGTGAGATCCTTTGGAGGTTTAGCCATGCAGTTACATGGTCATTGTCTCCTTTACTCTCTTATCAGATAATTGTTCAAATACATCCTTTTTACTTGATGAATATATAATATAACACATGTGTATTCAGTGTTGAGTGTCCTAGTGTAAGTCTTCCAGTTTCTCGTTTCCTGACATATTTGAATAGTGCCTCTTAAAGCTCTAGGACTAATCAGATTGTGTCGGAGACCAGAAGATGATAATGCAGCCACTCCTGATGTGATCTGATAGACTAAGATCAGAAGGAAGGAGAGGAGGACCTCTCCTTGGGACTCCTGTCTGTGGACTTGGGGAGGGGCATGCGTGAAGAGGGGGACGGAGGGTGGGATTGGGAGGGGAGGGGAGAAGGGCTTATGGGGGGATACAAAGTGAATAAAGTGTAAAAAAGAAAAGAAAAGAAAAGCTCTAGGACTTTGCAATTGATATTAGAATAGATAAAGTAAATTTCAAGGAAATTTGAATTTTTTCTATCCAACTATTAAGAGCATCAAACATTTTAGTTTTTTATGGTAGCCAACCATGCTTGGGGAGACTGTCCTGCTTCAATGGCTGTAAAGGCCTGAATGATCATGGCTGCATTATGCTGTTGTGAGACTCTAATCTTGCATATATACCACAGGCAAACCAAGGAGACCAACACCAGAAGGCCTGCTAACGCTCCCATGCCCGCCCATTCCTTCAGATGATTCATGGTTGCAGCAATCCATGATGATAATCCTGTGGCTAGTCCTGCGTCCACTCTGGCTACCATAAAAAGCTAAAATGTTATGCTCAGGATGTAAGGCTAAGCACTGCACTCAGGGTCAGCTGCTTTCGACCCAGAGAAGAGCATGTCTGATTGTATGCGGGTTGATGCCCCAGGTCCGGCCTCTGAGAAAAAGGTATCGGACGGGTCTGATGCTCTTTGGGTGGATGACACCTAAATGAACATCGGTACAAAGTCCCAATTTATTTCTAATATCAGAGATCAGACCTCTACTCTTGCCTGATGCATCTAAAACAAAAAGGGGGAACTGTAGAGAGCTGCGGAATGCCGTGCCTTAAGAAAGGAGCTGGTTTCTGCCTTCCACCTTCCCGATGGTTAATGCTCTCTGTCACGAACAACTCCACATTTGGCTAAAGCCGAGGATCTGGCTTGCTTCCATGTATGTGGACCTATCTGCATTGCCCATGTGGCACGCTGAGGTTGGCTACCCAGAGGCTATTTAAGCTGTGGGCTGGCTTTCCCCAGGGTCAGATGATTGTTCAAGGTTCCTGAATAAACTGCATTGAAAAAAAAAAAGAGCATCAAACAGAGGAAATACTTGAATATTTCATCTCATGGTATGAGTCAAAACAAAGACTGCATCTTTCCTCTCTTCTATTTGTGTCTTTCCTTACCAGCCAATGGCATAGAACTGTTTCTATCAGGAAAGCAACGCTAAGATCCACAGTTTATTAAAGGAAAGAGACTGAATATATGTGTTTCTCTCATTTAATTGAATTCCAACAATTTGTATGAGCAAAGAAAAGTAATTTGAAAGAGGTCAATTTGGTGAGGATATCAGTTTCATCTTTAATTAGAATTAATTTTTCATGTAATAAACATAGTAATTATAGGAAATACACCCTGAGAAATTCTATCTAGAGCTATAAACATGAATTGTGTCTCAGCATCCAAAGGGAACAAAGATGTCTTTTATTCAGAAGGCTTGCTGTTCTGGATTCTATTACTTAAATCTTTAAGGTTGTCAATCAGGCAGTATGTATGCCAACCTTAAAGTGTGTGCCACAGTAGAGGTTATCTACTTAGAATATGCGAGTGCTCTATGAGCATATAGCACCTGTAGTAGCTTACATAAGAATGACCCCTATAGGCTCACTGGTTTGAATATATGTTTCCCAGTTGGTGGAACTGTTTGGGAAGAATTAGGAGGTGTGGCCTTGTTGGAGGACGTAGGTGACTAGAGTCAGGCTTTGACGTTTCAAAAGACTCATGTCATTCCCAGTTCTCCCTCCCTCTCTCTCTCTCTTTCTGTGTGTGTCTGTGTGTGTTTCTGTCTCTCTGTCTCTCTCCCTCTCTCTTCTCTCTCTCTTTTTCTCTTTCTCCCCCTCCCTCCAAGTTGCAAATGAAGATGTAAGCTCTCAGCCATTTCTCTTGCTATGCTTTTGCTTCATCATCATGGACTCTAATACTCTTAAACTGTAAACCCCAAATTAAAAGTTTCATTTGTAAGTGTCCATGCTCATGGTATTTTATCATAACAACAAAAAATTAATGAAGAAAATGCTTAACATCTTTGTTTCATCATTTTAGGTTGTTCCTTGAAAACAAATTTTATCCTCAAAAGTAATGAGGTTATTTTAATTGAAAAGTTGGATTTTCAGCCAAACCTGGTAGTACATACCTTTATTCCCAACAACAAGGAGGTTGTAGAGATGACTTTTATTCATATTGTATTAAGTTGTGTCTCTGTAGATCTGATTCTTAATTCTGAACCTGCAGTGAGCTAAATGCTAACAGAGTCTTGTATTATCATTGCTGTTGAGAAATCTCCTGTCTCAATGTTGTATAAAAATTACTCCCCAATTATCTCTTATTGGTTAATAAAGAAGCTGAGGAACCTATGTCTGGGCAGAAGAGACAGTAGGTGGCACTTCTGTTTTCAGTCTGGTTGTTCCAGATAGAAAGGAATGGGAAGAGAAGGTTGCCATGCCATGAGGAGGAGGTCACCATGGAAGAGTCACCATGGGACAAAGATGGAGCAGAGGCAATCAGGGTAAGACTAGAAGACACAGAACTGGACACATAGCTGGAAAATAGGCCACATTAGCATAGACGAGTTAGGATAGATCAATATTTGCCCAGTTATGGTGCATAAAGCTTATTAATAAATGTGACAGGTCTATGTCTTCTTATTTGGGAGCTAGATCAGGCATAGAAAAAAACGTTTAATTCAAACAGGAGGTAGAATCAGACATATCTGTGAGCCAAAGTGTAAGTATTAGAAAGAAATGAATAAAATACTATAAACACAGTTGGTATATAATGCACAGATAACCAGAAGCCCAAAGCCCTAAAAGGACTAAGCGTTCCTATTGCTTAGATAAAATACTCTGACAAAAGCAATCCAAGAGAGCAAGCATTTGTTTGACTCCCATTGTCAGGTCACAGTCCATCATGTCAGAAAACTCACAGTGGCAAGAGTTTGAGGAAATTGGTCATATTGCAATCAAGAAACAGAGAAAAATGAATCCATGCCCGACTTGACCTCCCCATTTTATACAGCCTGGGATCTTCTACCCAGAGAATGGCCCCATCCACATTAAAGATGGGACCTCATACATCAATTAATGTGATCAAGAGAATCCCCCATAGGTACACTCAATCTCCTTGATGATTGTAGAGTCTGTCAATGAGACAGTTAACCCTGACCTCCACACTAGTCATAAAATCATGAAAAAAAAAAATAGTGGTTGTCAAACAAAGATGTTTTCATAGCAGCAGAGATTTGACAATATATAGAAATGTTTTTGTTACTTCGTTTAGGGTTTATAAAAGAAAGTTGCTTTTGGCATCCATAGAGACCACAGTTGTGATGTACAGCAAAAGCTTCTACAAGAAAGAGTTGATCAACCCACAATGTTAACTGTAGACAACTGAGAAATCCTACTTTTCACCAGTGAGGAAAGATTGGAAAAGTCAGATAATAAGCTTAGCCGTCATACCACAAGCTGTGTATAAAAGGGTTAGCATAAAGAGACATTGAGGGCAGCTTAACAGAGGCAATGTTAGTTGTTCTGGATGGCCCAATGGAAAGCTAAATTTATTGACTAATATTTTATATAAAAGACTATATTGGGAGTATTACAAAATTATCCTATCCTAATACCACCAATAAAGTTTACATAGTACAGTTTTAGATCATTAGAATTTGTTAATCTGGCGTTTTAACCTACTTGTTTTATTGGTATCGCATTGTAAGAAATGGGGAAAGGGTGCATGAGTACCATGGGACAGACATAAGGTCTAAAGACCTTTCAAATTTTTAGTCTGTCCCTGGAGATGCCAGCAGCTCCACAAGAAGACCAACAGACCCAACTAACCAGAGGGGTTTGTGGAGATGGAAGCACCAACCAAGGACCATACATACACTAGATCTACACAGATGTAGCAGATGGGCAGTTCAGGCTTCATGTGAGTCCCCTAGTAAGAAAAGCGGGGTTGTCTCTGACATGTACTCTATTGCCTACTTTCTGATCACTTCCCCCTGGCAGGACTGCCAAGCCAGGCATCAGGAAAAAAGGATGCACTCAATCCTGATCTGACTTGATGGTCTGGGTAAGGTAGAAAAGGGGAGCTCTTCTTATCTGAGGAATAGCGGAGGATAGGTAAGGGAAGAAAGAGGGAGAGGAAAGAGAGAGGGGAGGGGCTATAATCAGGATGTAAAGTGAATAAATAAGTTAGTAATAAATAAATATTTGAGTCCATCATTCCATTGTAGGTTTTGAGGATCAAACTCAAGCTGTCAGGCTTAAAGATCAAGTGCTGTTATCAGCTGAGCCATCTTACCACCCAGATGCTGAGATTTGTTTTTATTTTTTGGTGTGTTATCTGAAAAATAAAATTTTGTTTAATGGTTGCTAACTTCTTCAAAGGTTGCAATATAGAGTAATAGGTCAGTGACAGAGCACATGATTAGCCTGCAAGAGGCCCTGATTCAGTCTTCAGCTCCAAAACAGTAGTGGCAGCGTAGGTTAGGTGTAATCCCACTTTACAATGTGGTTTTTAGGTGCACTAATTTCTTAGCTCAGGAACAACTGTCAGATTCTATAATATCTGCAGTTTAACCTACTTAAAGATAACCAAAGCTTTTCAAATTCAAGGATTAAAATTGTGTGTCATGCTCACCAGGAAATAGCTTTCAAAACAACATTAATGCTGTCTCAAAAGTGTCAATGTTTAAAGTATGCACACATATATCCACATGTGAAATAAGAACTATAGAATCAGATACAAAGTTTTGAATGTCATTTTTTTCTTTGTTCCAGCCTGACATGACATTCTACTAATTTTGGTACATGCTTTATATCAAAACTTCCTAATTCTAATCTCCCAGAAGCTCATTAATCTACATTAATAGCCTTTCTGGGAAGCTGTAAGTTTAATCAATTCTTATTTGATAAGGGTCTCTAATGCGTTCAGCGATGGTGGACCTTCTGAGCTGAATATTCTTTCAAAGCCATCAGCGTTTTCTAAGTCATGTCAGATGTTGATAAAGGGAAATTCCTCTTCTGCTACAGGAGTGCAATTTAGAATTCTTTATCCACAGAAAAGGTTAATCGTACAGGAGGCCCTCAAAATGTTATCGAACTACTGAAAAGAGATAACATTAAAACCATGTCTTTTTAGAATCAGGATACTTTTGTATTCAGATAGTGCCAGCCAGTCCTCAGTAACCTCAAGAAGCTGTCGAACTTGCCATTTACGTAGTGTTTAATTGTCTATTTGCCATAATGAAGGTGATTATTGTGGTTAACAGTCACTCTGCAGTAAAGGCGTTCCCTGAGCCATTCCAATGCTTTATTTTCCACACAGTTTTCTTACTGTTCGCATAACTGTTTACATCAGTCATTTTATTTCATCCTCAAAACAACTCTATAAAGAAGAGAGACAATGGTTTTACCAATGTATATAACCCCAGTGAGCTTAAGCAACAAAACTGATATCAAGTATTTGCTCTCCTAACAAACTCTCTTGGGTGAGAATCACAGTAATTTGGGAAGAAGATAGATCAGATATTGAAAAAGGTTAAACATATGGACGTGTTATTGTAAGGAATTTCCATAAAGAAATTTCATCATGATTATTTAATAAATCTGCTAATACTAATTGACCATTATCTATATCAAACATGGGTGCTACAAGACTGCCTTCAAAATAACATGTTTTGCTTTTTGATTTCTACAAAGTTTAATGATTTTGTTCCAATTATTATTCTGTTTGTACTCAAGGGGTTGGTGTAGGCAGGGTACCTTTACAGTCATTACATTAAGTCCAGCCTGAGGATAAAGCTCACCAGTGCCTTTGTCTCCAGTGCTTTGTCCACTGGCTCTATATAGAAAAAGAAAACTCCACCTTCATCCATCAATAAATTCCTAATTGATTCTTCTACAACATATAACAGATTAACAATAGAAAAGCAATACAATTACATAATAGGATTCTTTACATGACAAAGAAATGAAAACCTAAAGAAGTAGATCAAACTATTTTTCACACAGTCTTTGATGCTGAAATAGAATCATAGAGAAATTTGACCAGACAAAAATGCTTTCGTTTATCAAAATAAGTTGGTGGGATTCAGGTAGGCCTGTGCATTCATTTCCTACTCCACATCAGCAGAGCTTACGGTATGGAAAGGGTGCTTATTACAAGAAGGTCTTACAAATTGGAGGGTGGGAGGATACAGAGTGGCCATCCTGTTTCTCAAATCCATACAACCTAAAATATTTTACTTTGACAGATCCCTGAGTCCCATCACATATATATTTAAATTAATTTTCACATTTTAAAGTCCTGGCCTTCTGTTGTAAGCCAATAACTCAGCAGGCCTCCATTGTTCTACCTATCACATGGACCCCTAGATACTAGTGCTTAGAAATCATGAAATTACTTATTTGGCAGTCCCCAACTCTAAACATTCTGCTCCTCCAATGTCCACATGTTTTTGGCTTTATACCTACCATTCCTTTCCCTGCTTGTCCCCCTGTAAAATTAAGTGCTCTTCAAGCCACAGGCCAAATGTTACTTTCCTGTGAAGGTATTCTGTGACTTTGATTACAGGTCAAATCACAAAGACAAATGTCTTTTTTCCAGACCTGAACCTGTTTCACCGCCCTCAGTTGCTGGCAGAATGCAAAACTCTGTGTTTCACGCGGCTGCCTTTAGGATGGAATATAACACTGAGATGTTTGAAAAACGGGAATAAAAATGCTCTGTTTTGGTATTGTTTAAATACATGATTGCAAAGATGCTTCACTATCCTGTACTCAACTGGAAATTTCAATCTCCAAGGATGCTCTTCTTTAAGATGTAAATTAGGAAATTAGTTCCAGAATGTCAAGCGAGAGCGTTCCAGTATTAGAAGGAATCATTTTTCAATGTCATGTAGCTTCCAAGTTTCCAAAAAGTCTTGATCTCTCACATTACACAAGCTCAACATGAACTTGGGTGGGATGGGACAGGGCAGGGCAGGGCAGAAGGCGAAAATAGATCAGAATCCCAGTCAGCCTGGAGAGATGGCTCCCCCAACACTACTCAGGAACTAGGATTAATAGTAGGCTTTCTTGTTGCCTTTGAAATTAGAGCTATTATAGTATAGCCTAGAAAAAATAGACTTTTCACATTTATCTCTTACTGTAATGTTTAAACATTTCTATCTATCAGCTGAAGATCTGGGTTCTGGGAGCATAAACAATGCCAAACTCTGAAACTCCTACTGACAAACTTTTTTCCTGCTACTGATATAGGAGAAAGGATAATTGTCATATTTAGAACTAACAATACAATAACATTGTAGAGTGATGTGTCCTAAGTTAAAATACTTTCACAAACAAGACTTCAGTCTTATTTTCTGGAGGTTTCTCATTCTTACATCATTCTCCTTACTTAGAAGTGTCTACTTGTATTCCTGGTACTTAACCAGGAAGTTTTTCTCTAGAGATTTTGTTCTGCTAGTGTTTTCTTTCCTGGCACCATTTTAAATAGTTCTGAATAACATCAAATTTTCCAAAGGTGTTTGGGTAGACACTCATGTCCTCTTTGTTCTCTTACCAGACCATGGGTGTTTGATGTCCTTTATTTCCCTCACAGGATTGCTCCTAGTGCTTCAACTATTTCCGTGACTCTTCTCTAAGGCCTTATCCTCAAGAATTATTTCTGGATTTGCAGTGATGAGAAACACCCAAATAATCCAAGTTAACAAATCCTGAGCAGCAGGTCTCAGAGTCCTTTGACATCTATTAAAACGTCTAATCTTCACAACAGCTCTATGAGGTTCAGCCTAGTATTCCAACAATTTTACTGATGAGCAAATGGTAAAATGGAAAGATTAAGTAATTTTCCTAAATGTGTTCTTATAAATGGAGGAACGGGCTTAGAAGGCAAGTGTTCCAGCTGTGACACTTATCTCTCAACTGCCATAGTGCACCACAGGGACAGATGGCCACATACATACATTAGAAACCTTTATTTCCCATTCCATGATAGAAGCATATTTAAGGAAATGAATAAAATTAAAGCAATGGACTCTAGAGAGAATATATGTTTTCTTGTGCAATAAAATCCAGTATATATTTTGTCTTTTGCTATTGAATCCCAAACTCAAATATTAATTCGGCAGTCTGTTTTTCCTTTCATTGTTATTTCATGGAATCTTGGAAATATTTGACTCTAGGATCTACTTTTCATAATACAAGTATCCCCAGAGATAGTTATGAATTATTCCTTACCAATCATCCATCACCCACTGTCACAAAAATGCAAAAGTTAGGTGACAGCATGAATTGGATATTGATGTATGGCATGCTTGGATTTTTCTTTATTTTCCCATACTTATCTTTTATCAGACTACAACAAACACTTTACATTTTATGTTTATTTTTTATTAATTACACTTTATTCACTTTGTATCCCCCTGTAGTCCCCTCCCTCCTCTCCTTCCAATCCTTCCCTTCCTCTCCCTTCTCCACGCATGCCCCTCCCCAAGTCCACTGATAGAGGAGGTCTTCTTTTCCTTCCATATGATCCTAGTCTATCAGGTCTCATCAAGAGTGGCTGCATTGTCTTCTTCTGTGGCCTGGTAAGGCTGCTCCTCCCTCAAGAAGAGGTGATCAAAGAGCAGGCCAATCAGTTCATGTCAGAGGCAGTCCCTCTTCCCATTACTATGGAACCCACTTGGACACTGAACTGCCATGGGCTACATCTGTGCAGGGGTTCTAGGTTATCTCCATGCATGGTACTTGGTTGGAGTATGAGTCTCAGGAAAGACCCCTGTGCTCAGATTTTTTTCTTCTGTTGTTCTCCCTGTGGAGCTCCTGTCCTCTCCAGACCTTACTATTTCCCACTTCTTTCATAAGATTCCCTGCATTCTGCCCAAAGGTTGGCCATAAAGTCTCAGCATCTGCTTTGATAGTCTGCAGGGCAGAGCTGTGCAGAGGCCCTCTGTGACAAGCTCCTGACTTGTTCCCTGTTTTCTCTTTTTTCTGAGGTCCATCCTCTTTGCCTTTCTGGATGGGGATTAAGCATTTTAGCAAGAGTCCTCCCTCTTGATTAGTTTCTTTAGGTATACAGATTTTAGAAGGTTTATCCTATATTATATGTCTATATGAGTGAGTATATACATGTGCATCTTTCTGCTTCTGGGATACCTCACTCAGGATCATCTTTTCCAGTTCCCACCATTTACCTGCAAATCTCATGATTTCCTTGTTTTTTATTGTTGAGTAATATTCCATTGTGTATATATACCACAATTTCTGTATCCATTCCTCAGTTGAGGGGCATCTGGGTTGTTTCCAGCTTCTGGCTATTACAAATAAAGCTGCTACAAACATGGTTGAGAAAATGTCCTTTTTGTGTACTTGAGCCTCTTTTGGATATATGCCCAGGAGTGGCATAGCTGGATCTTGAGGAAGCGCTATTCCTAGTTGTCTGAGGAAGCACCAGAATGATTTCCAAAGTGGTTGTACAAGTTCACATTCCCACGCAGTCTTGGAAGAGGGTTCCCCTTTCTCCACAACCTCTCCAGCATAACACTTTACATTTTAAAATACATTACTCTGAATAATATCTCAACATGGATGTCTGAACATGATCTGAATAAGGGTGACACCAACAGACATGCTCATAAGACCTCAGCCACAGACAAAAAAAAAATCTATAGGAAATTGAGGAACAGTGAAAACAGGGGAGGGGAAATAGTGTTGTCCAGGAGAAATAACACGAATTTGTTATCAAATAAACAAATGGACAGTTCTGAGAACATATATAGACTAAGCAGGTTATAACTGTGTATTAGGAATATACATACTTGAATATAAATATAATTTTTGTATATAAATATATAAAATTTTGTTAATAAATATAATTGTATATTTAGGAATATATATACATACATATATATGTGTATGTGTATGTGTATGTGTGTGTGTGTGTGTGTGTGTGTGTGTGTGTGTGTACAATCATGGCTGTTGGTTTTCTGACCCAGGACAAGCAGCTGAGGTATTTTTTTAATCAAAGAGGACATGGCCTCCAGGTTCTTCAGCATCTCTCAGTCGCTACCTGTTACAGGGCATGGCTGGTGTACCCTTCCCTCTCCAACCCAAGGGGTGGGGCTTCCCCTCCCCACGGGGCTCTTCACTATAGTGGTTTCCCTGCCCTCTTCTCTCTCTCTCTCTCTCTCTCTCTCTCTCTCTCTCTCTCTCTCTCTCCTCTTTTCCTCCTTCTCTCCCTCCCTTTCTCTCTCTCTCCCTCCTTCCCTCCCTACCTTCCTTCCTCTCTCTCTCTCTCTCTCTCTCTCTGCTTTCCTTCATCTTGGCTTGAGCACTTTCACTCTCTATCCACCCCAGACACTTTTCTGTCTCCCCCTGCATAGCGACTTCCCTGGCCCCATTCCTTGGAAAAAAATAGTTTATTTGAGCTTATAGTTGCAGAGGGATAAAAGTCCAGCATGGGGGGAGGGGGCATGGCACCTAGAGGCAGGCATGGCAGTAAAAGCTTGAAGCTGAAAGCTCACACCCTTTACTGAAAGCATGAAGCAGAGACAACAAACTGAAGTAGGCTCCTCTCGAAGCCTGACCTCAGTGCGGTACTTCCCCCAGCAAGGCTGTCTCACCTAAACTTGCCTGGACACACCACCAACTGCGGACCAAATGTCTAGGACTATGGGAGACATGTCTCATGCAAACCACTACATCTCTCTTCTCAGTCTCACTGCAGGTGTCTTTCCACACGATTTCTACTGTTTGTCTTTAACTGGTGAATGCATCCAAGGGCACCCTGGGTGACATCCTGCTGCCTTTCAGGATTGCCTCCAGGAAACCCCTGCTATATGGTCTTACATAAATCCCATTCAAACAGGCCAAAAGGGTTGAATTTTATGATCTACTAGAATGAAAACTCCAAAAGCAGAATGAAGTCTTCTTAAAAGGACCAAAATAGCTTTACTGCCTCCACTGCATCTTCAACTCACAAGTCCTGTTGAACTTTGCTGGTGTCTTCTGAGACATTTGCTGTGTGTGAATCCATTAATTTTAACTTTCAATCCTTGTTACCCTGCTTAGCACATGTTAATTTTATGTAAGACGTGCTCAATTTCTAAGCAAAGTTTTGTACTTAATGCAGAAAATAATGTTTAATCTTTTCTTCCTAGAAGATAGAGTGACCAGCTGCACGCAAACGTCAGCTTCATTTTTCTCCCTTGTTATATTTATGCGGTGGCATGTAACTTTAAAAGGAAGAGAAGTAAGAAACACACGGAGACAGCGCTATCTTTATAACCTCTCTGGGTTTGCCCTTTCCCTCATCCTCAGTCTCAGAAAGAGACAACATAAAGCTGCATGCTGCCAAGCTGATCACAGTCAGGGAGGGAATGAGCTCAGCTGTGTACTGAGAAACTTGGTTGTTTTTCTTTGATTCATCTGATAGCGTCACACTGGGTCAGTCTCCTGTTTATGCTGTCTTTATTGTTTCTGGTCTTAGAACAATAAACATCCCTAAGTGGTTTCAATTACTGCAGCAAAACTGTGCAAATGAACTTTGGCTTTGTTTCATATTGAATAGAGGGTTTTTATGATTTTATAAATGGTGATGGTGTTTAGGACTCTTGCCAAAGCTGTTCTATAAACAATGAGGAGTCACATTTACCAGCTCTAGGCCTTTAATCACCCAACTATCCTTCCCTTGATATGGATAAAAATATTTTAACCTTGTTTCATAGAGATGAATAAGAAGGCTCAAATTATCTGTGGATTCAGCAACAATTTGCATAAACAAAGAACAGGAACAGGAACTAACATTCTTGCTAGTCCTGTATCCATTCCCTGTTGCCTTTTTTTTTTCTTTGTATGTTTTCTTTACTTGCAGGAAAACATTACATGGTTGTCATTCAATTTTGACAAATTCAGCACACAATCATGTCAGAGAAGATAAATTGTATTATGCTATGGTAACAGACACCCTACTCCAGATCTTACAGCTTTCTCAGAATAAACATGTACATATAAAAGTACATCGTCAGGATAAGCATGTGGGCAGAGGGAGTCTATTCTAGAGATTCTCGCATCAGCAACTGAGCCCTCCAAAACTAAAATCCACAAAGCCTCCACGAAGAAGAAATTCTGAAAAAACAAATTACCTTCCATTTGACTCAAGGCAGTGCCATAGTAGGACAATGATTTATTTATAAAACTTAGAGACTCAATGTTACAGAATATGTGTATATGTGTATAGAAGCCGTCGGTTATTGGGGAAAGTATCAGTCTTGTAAGGTTGAAAAAAAAGAAAGAAAATATGTTGGTGAATTTAACAAAACATTTATTTTCTACAGTTTTAGCAGTTTTGGTTTCTTCTGGGGCTTCTGTCCATGGCTTAGAAAGAGACACATTTTTTTTTTGTGGGCTTCACTGTATCTCACCTCTGTCCATATGAGTACCTGCTATCTCTTCTACTTAAAAAGACAAGAGCCATATTGGATGAGGGTTATCGTTATGACCCCATAGAACCTCAATTATCTCTTTGCTGGCAATACTACAAAATGTGGCTACATTCCAAAGCACTGGAGGTTAGAACCTCAAAGCATAACTTTTGTAAGGAGCACAGGTCAGCTTGTAGCAGTGAATGAGCCAGCACAACCCGGTCAGGGTGTTTGGGCAGTTCAGATTTACAAGCTGAAAGACTCAAAAGTTAAGCTGACCAATATTGTGAAGCTTCAATGCAGATTTTAAAAGACTTGCATATGAGAAAACTCTCTTAATGACATAAATTGAAGAGGGAGGACCCTGACTAAAATGCTCAATCCCCATCCCGAAAGGCAAAGAGGATGGACACCAGAAGAAGAAGAAAACAGGAAATAAGTTAGGAACCTGCCACAGAGGGCCTCTGAAAGGCTCTGCCCTGCAGACTATCAAAGCAGATGCTGAGACTTATGGCCAACTGTTGGGCAGAGTACATGGAATCTTATGAAAGAAGTGGGAAATAGTAAGATCTGGAGAGGGCAGGAACTCCACAAGGAGAGCAACAGAACAAGAAAATTTGAACACAGGGAACTTCCTAGAGACTCATACTCCAACCAAGTACCAGGTATGGAGATAACCTAGAACCCCTGCACAGATGTAGCCCAGGGCAGTTTTGTGTCCAACTGGGTTACATAGAAATAATCTGATTGACCTGTTCTTTGATCACCTCCCTCTGAGGGGGGAGAGCCTTACCAGACCACAGAAGATGACAATGCAGCCACTGCTGATGAGATCTCATAGACTAAGATCAGAAGAAAGGAGAGGAGGACCTCCCCTATCAGTGAACTTGAGGAGGGGCATGCGTGATTAAGGGGGAGGGAAGGTGGGATTAGGAGGGGAGGAGGGAGGGGTTTATGGGAGGATACAAAGTGAATAAAGTGTAATTAATAAAAGTTTTTTAAAAAAGGAAACATTGTATTGGATGTATAGGACACTGCCTGTATTAGACTAGTTGACATAAGTTTTTACAGGGTATGTTCTCCCAGTTATCATTGAATATTTAAAACAAAAAAAGATTCAAATAAGAACATACTGAGGAAATTGTGTTGGGATTTATTTGCTTTTGGAGGAACACAGCTTATCCTGATTCAGCAATTAGAAAAATCTATAATTATATGTATATAATGTAATTATACACATTATGTATGCATATACATAATGTGCTAAATATTCTCAAAATGTGCTTCTGTAGGATGACCCTATGTTGTGCATATTTATCATTTCTCTTAGTTAACCTTGCCAAACCTCAATTTCATTATATTCATGATAATGATGGTAAGACTGACTTTTCAGCTTTAACAAAGTATTGTATTTGAAAGTGGGTTGGAATTAAATGACCATATAAAATATAATGAAAGTCAGCTTCAGAAGGTGTAGATTCCTAAGACACAGACGCAGAATTTCATGAGGGATTTCAGGGATGTCTGACCATCAACAGAGAAGGGTTGTTATTTTTATAAGATTATTTTAATTCTCTGCTACAGGTGTATTAACAAATTTAATAACTCAATTCGGATTTCTTTCATTGGATCCTTGATTAATCACAGACATATGCTTTATGTGATAGAAACTGAGTAACCTCAGACAGGGGTTACTGTTGATCACGTTAGCATTATTCAATTCAAAATACATTGCAGATGTTCTAGGACTGTGCTGCTTAAAAGAAAATGTTTGTAAGTGTACAGATGCTCCTACTCATAAAACAATGTCACTGGAAAGAACAGAAATGCTATTTATGAGACAACAAACGAAGCAAAACTAGTCTAGAAAAATGTGAGATTATAAGATACCTTAGTTTATTGAACTGAGACGTACAAGAGTATACCTAGGAGATCTGGGCATCCAAAGGTGATTCTGGGATAAGAACAAGCATGGAGACATAAAAGACTACAACTGAGAACCCTGTATCTATGGAGAACCATAAATACAGTGAGCACCCTTCAGTCATATATATCCTTCTTCCTCTCCTTTTCCCTCTCTCTCTCCTGTTTTAAAGAGAATAAAATCTATCAACAATCCCTCTTTGCCCTGAACTTTCTTCTCATGGTTACAAATAACCATCCATCTCAATAAATGACCAACATACTACTTTTATTTCCATCATACTTATAATTTTGTGGTGTTTTAGTAACATCTGTTTAGTCGTAGTTATCCAGAGACATGGAATCAATAGGATGTGGTTATGTAAACAAAATGAAACTTCCAATAAGGAAGTTAGAGGCTCAGGGTCCCATTATCTGCCATCTACAAGTTGGAAAGGCAAATGAAACAGTACCTTCAAATTTGACTGAAAAAAAAAACAAAACTGTGTTTCAGCTTGAAAACACTCCCAAACCACGCTTACAGTATGAAACAAACGAAGAATGCACTAAGTTGATTTTGTAAGATTAACAGTTAACTACAGTGGAACTTCAGCAGCTTCAGGAGGTTAGTACAGAGCGTTAGTTATAGGTTAGCTGTAAAGGGTGAATGTGCCACCCTCCCTCCTACTGATCCTAAATAGTCCCTTTCTAACACTCTCTACTTACTCAAATCTATTTCTAATATACATTCTTATCAATTGGTCACTCAATCAGATCACAACACAAATTGATGTTTTCATTATAGTAACTAAGTTGCTATGCTTTAATATTAGTCAGGCTCATGCCCCCATGTGCTCTGTGTTTTCATTCCAGGCAAGCTCTTTTGAACTGGTCAGCTGAAGCAGTTGACAGTGAGAACAGGACCTGCTTTGCAGCAGATTCCAAGAACTAAGTAAGCAAGCCACCCTCCAGTCTACCACAGCAAGTCAATTTAAAAACTAAAATAATTACACTTTATTCATTCTGCATCCCCCCATAAGCCCCTCCCTACTCCCCTCCCAATCCCCACCTTCCCTCCTCCCTCTGCTTGCATGCCACTCCCCAAGTCCACTAATAGGGGAGGTTCTCCTCTCCTTTCTGATCTTAGTCTGTCAGTTCACATCAAAAGTGGCTGCATTGTCCTCTACTATGGCCTGGTAAGGCTGCTCCCCCGCAGAGGGAGGTGATCAAAGAGCAGGCCAATCAGATTATGTCAGAGGCAGTCCCTCTTCACATTACTATGTAACCCAATTGGACTCTGAACTGCCCTGGGCTACATCTGTGCAGGGGTTCTGGGTTATCTCCATGAATAGTCCTTGGTTGGAGTATGAGTCTCTGGGAAGTTCCCTGTGTTCAAATTTTCTTGTTCTGTTGCTCTCCTTGTGGAGACCCTGTCCTCTCCAGCTCTTACTATTTCCCAGTTCTTACCTAAAATTCCATTCACTCTGCCCAACAGTTGCCCATCAGGCTCAGCATCCGCTTTGATAGTCTGAAGGGCAGAGGCTTTCAGAGGCCCTCTGTGGTAGGTTCCTAGGTTGTTTCCTGTTTTCTTCTTCTTCTGATGTCCATCCAGCCATGATCATTCAGGCCTTTACAGCCATTGAAGCAGGACATTCTCCCCAAGCATGGTTGGATACCATAAAAAGCTAAAATGTTATGCTCAGGATACGAGGCTAAGCACTGCACTCAGGGTCAGCTGCTTTCGACCCAAAGAAGAGCATGTCTGATTGCATGCGGGTTGATGCCCCAGGTCCCACCTCTGAGAAAAAGGACGGGTCTGATGCTCTTTGGGTGGATGACACCTAAATGAACATCGGTACAAAGTCCCAATTTATTTCTAATATCAGAGATCAGACCTCTACTCTTGCCTGATGCGTCTAAAACAAAAAGGGGGAACTGTAGAGAGCTGAGGAATGCTATGCCTTAAAGATGGAGCTGGTTTCTGCCTTCCACCTTCCCGATGGTGAGTGCTCTCTGTCAGGAACAATTCCACATTTGGCTAAGGCTGAGGATCTGGCTTGCTTCCATGTATGTGGACCTATCTGCATTGCCCACGCGGCACGCTGAGGTTGGCTACCCAGAGGCTATTTAAGCTGTGGGCTGGCTTTCCCCAGGGTCCGAGGATTGTTCAAGGTTCCTGAATAAACTGCATTGAAAAAAAAAATGCTACAAATAAACCTAATTATTTGTAAGCTAATTAAAATATAAATTTTTGTAGTGATAAGTTGTTTACAAATACCTAATTGGCCCTGATTTGGCTTAACAGGTGGATTTTTAGAATCATGATTTCATATAGTATATCTTGACATTTCTATACTATACAGAAATGTCCTTGTATGTTTATTTTACAAACATATTTAATTGTTTATAGTACTCACTACCACCTCCCTTTTTAGAAAATGTTAACATTATAAATTAACACAATAATAAATGTATTATTATCATTGTTGTTATTTATAATGTCAACCACAAGGATTTATACTATTTACAATAAAAGATAAATGCTTACTCTGAAAAAAAAAACTAAAATAAAATAAAACACAGTCATGCTGGCAATGCAGACAAACGAAAAGAATTGGCCTAATGTACATGAAGCCCTGGGTTCAAGCCTTGGCATGGCAAAAATTAAAACCTTAAAATCAAAATTAAAATAACCATCAGAGCCTCATTCCTAAAATATTCCCACATAATCTAGGTGCATGAGTATGCTTAAAATGGTCTGGAAAGACCTAAAGAGAAAGATGCTCAGTTACAAAAAAAGGAAACTAGAAGGCTTTGTGGGGAGGGGGATAAAAAGCAGCTATGCTTGCAAGCCACTTTTTTTCCCACGTGTCCTCTGCTCTCGTTGGATAGGCTCACTTCTTTTGACCAAGAAGTGAGCCAGAATGAGAATCAGCTGGCATGTTAAACCAGAAATGCAGTGTTGAGCAGTGGAGAAAGGATGGCCTGGACAAATTTTGGTGAGAAGTATCAGGTCAGCCAAAGTGAGCAAATTCTATGAACAAACAGCGGGGAGGGGGGGAGAGGGGAGTCATTTCTTAACGAAGCATGGCTTAGATTTTGCTCCTCTCACAAGAGGCCCCTGAGTAGAGAATTCTGGAGGACCTGTGGTGTGGGATGCAAAACCTAGACTATGAAACAAGCACACTGCTGTTACAACTAAAAGGGAAATTTCTTGGCCAAAGGAATCCTCCACTTGAATCAGAATTTGTCTCAAATACAGAAAGGAGCCGATGGTATTCTCAAAATCAGAAATGGGAAAGGAAGCCTGACACCTTTTCTCAGTCATGTTACCTTTCCACATATGCTAAGCGATGGCATCGAAAGAAAGGAAAAACCAAGAAACCACAAACAATTTTTCTTTCCACGGGCTCCTTACTCACCAGTCACCTGAAAACAGCCTATCAATAGGATGTGTTATTGCAATGTCAAAGAGCCCTGTTCTTCTGGGGAAGCAAAACACATAACCATGCATGAGCTTCAACATACAAACCCTGCCCTTGTGGTGATTCTACATAAGGATCAAATGGATTTGGATTAATAGGGGCATTACATGGAATAGAAATATCTTCTAAAATTCATGCTAAGGTTTTAATGTTTTACTATTTTTACCTAGGTTTATATTAAATAGAGATACTATAAGTCAGAAAAAAAAACATGAAAGAACTTTTTATTTCTCAATTTCAGGAACATTCACAGAATATTCTTTCTGTTTTCAGGACAAGGAGGCCCCACAGTTTCTTTTTGGAATGGGCTTTACAAATTACATCTAGGCCCTACACACCTACCAGCTGGTTGGTTTGAAAAGAAGATAATTGGTTTGGAATTAAGTTGTATTAAAAATCAAAATCTTAGAGGAATTCAATTACATTCTTTCTGTCCTTTCTTGAAGACAACTTAGTTCTAAATGTCCGCTTTGCCTTGCAAGTATCAAAGCTCTCTTTGTCCTGCCAAGACTTAAAACTCTAGATAGTTTACCCCTTTTCTACATAAGACCTTAGGTGCTCTATTCCTCATGTTACCTGGATGCCATGGCCCTCAGTCCCAGGTTACCAAACTATAAATTACGCTTTCTCTTAAAATGAGAAGCTGGTATGTGTGACATACTGAACCCTCTATGAAAGCCCTTGAATAAATCTTTTGTGGCCCTAATTATGGGTAAGGTCGTGTTGAAACTGGCTCTGACAGACTTTCCCAGTGAAAATATGATAGCACAATCATTTTTCCAGGAGTGTTAAAATCAACATTGTTTTGATAGAAACTGTAAACTCCTGAAAGCTGAGCCCATGTGTAAGCACAGCGTGTCTTAGAGAGGCGGTTACTAAATGCCAGTAGTCAAGAAGACATATGGATTTACTTCTCAGAGGAAAGCTTGGTGCTTTATAGTTCAAACCAGACAGGGTTCCCTTGAACCCCAGTAAATGCTCAAAGGTGCACCGAAGGCCAAGTGAGAGTTCTGTATCAGGGATACCAGTATCTTCAACTTTCTTCCCATGCCTCTACCCCAGCTTAACTATCCCTGTGCAGTAAACTGGGCTTGCACACAAGCTCTTTCTCGAAGAAACCATTGTGAGGATTAACAAAAAAGGCGATAAATAACAAGCCTCTCCCGTTGTCTCACAGTGTCCTGCTCACTATAAAACAAAAGCAGTCAAGGCACAGAGAACTGAAGAATTTCCTAAGTTTCTTCTTTTGGCAATTATTTTTATAAGATCACCACTGATATGTCAACACAAATTATATATTTTATGTTCCTCTCATGCTTAATGGAGACATTTTAACATCCTCAAAATTACAGCTCCTAAAGAATCAATTTTTTATTTTTGTTTGTTTGTTTAATGATCATGAGACTAGAGAAGAAGGCTCAGTGGTTAAGAGCTCTTCTAGAAGACCTGAATTCTGTTCCCAGCACCCACAATGGGCATCTTACAACTGCCAATAAGTCAACTGCAGTTCACTGTACATTTTTAGAAAGAGTATTTACTCTTGTCCCACTAACCAGAAATGATTGGGCTTAGCCATACCGTTTGACTTAGCTAATAGTTTACAGCAAAGCAGGACAATGCCACGTTCCAGTCAGACCTCTGAAAACTGCTGTGGTTTTTCCCTGGCTCTTGTGCTCACTGTTTTCTCCTATATTCTAACTGCATATCCAGGCGGATAGCTGCTCCATCAGCTTGGACTCAAGAAAGTAAAGAATCCTTACATCCAAGCCATTGGGGACTCAAACAGCCACCAGTTTATTGCAGTGATATTTAGCCAGAGCATATGGTCTCAGCCACAAGCAAAGGAAACAGAACAAAAGCCTGCACAATACATACACTTGCTTGGCAAGCTGTGCTGAAGAAGCAAAGGCAAGGGAATCATGAGTTCAAGCAGAGGCTGACCTTCAGCTTTGGGGACTGGAGAAATGACTCAGCAGTTAAAAATCTCATAAAGTTTTGTTCCTAGCACCCACATGGGCAAGTTCATCACTACCTGTAACTCCGGGCCTGAGTAGATCCAAGGCTTCTGGCCTCTGCACACACCTACATTCATGAGCACATAGGGACACATACCTGCACCATATAATTGAAAGTAAAATAAATATTTTAAAGCCATAAACATAAACAGAAATATACACATAAGTACATAAACATAAGCCACTGAGATCAAAGGAATGTTTATAACTAAAAAAATAAATAAATAAATATTACTCCCATGACTGCATTTTTACCGTTTTATCTGTGTTCATGAGATTGTACTATTCACACAGACAAAAGTCGATAATGGTGTCCAAAGGGATCACACACAGAGAGAGAAACAGATACAACATGAACATACTAACTAGTTAAATGACAAATAATTAGGAAAGAGTACTTCCCATGTTCATCCAAATGTGTCTTGAGATAACAAGGAATGAATGACCCAGGATTTTCTCTTTTTTAATTAATTTATTTATTTATTCACTTTACATCCTGACTGTAACTCCCTTCCCTCCTCTCCTCCAAGTCCCACCCGCCCTCTCTCTTCTCCCATACCGCCTCCCCTATTTCTCAGAAAAGAAGAGGCACCATACCAACCTACCTCAGCTCAAGTCTAATCAGGACTGACTGTATCCTCTTCCCCTGTGGCCTGGGTGGCAGTCCTGCCAGGGGGAGGTGACCAAAAAGCAGGCAATAGAGTCCAAGTTGGAGACAGCCCTTGTTCCCCTTACTATGGAACCCACGTGAAGCCCAAGCTGCTCATAGGCTTCATCTGTGTAAGGGCCCTAGGCTCAGTCCATGCATGGTTGTTAGTTAGGTGCTTCAGTCTCTGTAAACCCCTTTGGGCCATGGTTAGTCGGCTCCATTAGTTTTCTGGTAGAGCTCCTGTCACCTCCAAGTCCTTCTATTCTTCTTTCATTTTTCCACAAAACTCCCTATGCTTTGCCAAATATTTGGCTGTGAGTCTTAACATCTGTTTCCATCTACTGCTGGGTAGAGCCTCTCAAAAGACAGTTATATTAGGCTCCTGTCTTTGAGTATAGCAGAGTATCATTAATCGTGTCAGAGGTTGGCTCTCTTCCATGGGGCAGGTCTCAGGTTGGGCCAGGCATTAGTGATCCAGAATTCTCAGCGGTAGCTCCATGTATGCCTGGGGTAAAGGTGACCACATACTAGGGTTTTTCTGTGGTTTGAGCTTCCCCAGCCTCCAAAGGAGAAAGTACAGAGCTTCCTTAGCACCATTTTAGGATGTGAGAAGAAGCGAAGAGGTATGAGATTTTTCAAGCTGCCAACAGGGAAATATCACAAAATGAGTCACATATGCTTTTGAATTATGACTAAGATTCCTCCCTTTGAAAGATGAAATCTGTTTCTTCACCTCTTAGATTTGGGTCGGGCTTGTGAACTAGTCTATTCAATACAACTTGCCAGAAGGGATTTTAAAAATCCCAAGCCTAGATCTCAAGCATCTTCACTTCCACTCTTTTATTCTCTTAGAAACACATCACTACATGCAAAGAAGCCAAACTCTCCCTATGGGTTGTGTAAAGGAAATCCGCTGCCAGATGTCATCCTAGATGAACATACAATCAGCCAGTACAGACACTAGGATAACCACTAACCATAAGTGTATGACCAAGATTGGCCAAAACTGGAAGAACTTCCCAACTGCCTCTACAAGTCACTGGTTTTTGTTTTCACTTCTTAGGCGTGAGAGTTACATGGCTCACTGACTAACAGAAATGCCTAGACGTTTGTATTCTTCTCAGCAGTGTAGTAGTGTGTGGACTAGTTTTATGTCAACTTGACACAAGCTAGAGTTACCTTAAAGGAGCGAATTGAAAAAGAAATGCCTCTATAAGATCTGGGTATAGGGCATTTTCTTAATTAGATTAATGGGGGATGGCCCAGCCCATTGTGAATAGCATTTTTCTTTTTAAATGATTCTAATATTTGTATAAGTAAAGACACGGGAGGCATAAGCTGAGGTAAAATCAATAGCTCAGCGAGATAACAATATTTTCTGAACTATATACAAAATATATATTTGCAAGCCTGATCCTACAACTAAACTGCTCACTCTTTAGAAATCTCTATCTGTGTCCTTTTACCTAGCTAGTCTACCTTTCTCTTGAGCTCCTGAAAATCCTTGAGGGCTACTTAGTTCTCTTTCCTAGAATACTGTTTTACCTGTGTCTGCCAGATACTTCTCTGTTGTTCTTGCAAGCCCAGGGATAAAATCCATATCTCTTTCTCAGAGCTCTTTTCACAAGCATCTTCCAAGCCAAAAGAGTTCTCACAAGTCCAACTGCTATAAAAGAAGTCTCTAGACCCACCCTGATCTTCAGCCCCCCCAAGACCAGCACAGATCAGGGAGTGGCAGGTAAGAGCCTTTCCAGCCATCAGCTGGCCTGCCACATCCTGCAAGCAACCGGGGCCAGGTCTGCCCAGGGCCCCCTTTGCTCCACTTCCTCTGCACATCCAACACCCCAATTCCCCACCCTGTGTCATTTCCCAAGACACACCCTGTTTTACAGGCCCCCAAGACCAGCACAGATCAGGGAGCAGTAGGAAAACCAGAGGACTGCAGCCATCTGGCAACACAAGCTCTACCTACAACCCCAGAGACCTGTTACCATCAGAGACCACCAAGCTGGCTAATAACAGAGTCACCCAAATGGTTAGAGGTCAGTGCAAAAACACCAGCAGCAAAACCCAAGGCCATATGACACCACCAAGCCCCAGCTATCCTACCACAACAAATCCTGGGGATACTATCACACCAGAGGCACAAGAAAAAAATCTTAACTCTGGAGTTATGAAAATGATAGAGGCCTTAAAAGAAGAGAATAAATCCCTCAAAGAACTGCTGGAAAATACAACCAAACAGGTGAAGGAATTGAATAAATCCCTTAAAGAAACACAGGAAAATCCAATCAAACAGGTGAGGGAACTGAGTAAATCCTTTAAAGAAATACAAAAAAATACAACCAAACAGGAGAAGGAAATGAATAAAACTGTCCAGGACCTAAAATTGAAAATGAAAGCAATAAAGAAAACACAATCCTGGAGATGGAAAACCTAGAGAAAAGAACAGGAACTACAGACAAAGGCATCATAACAGAATACAAGAGATGAAAGAGAGAATCTGAGGTGTAGAAGATACGATTGAAGAAATCAATACATCAGTCAAAAAGAAATGATAACTCTAAAAAGTTTGTGACACAAAACATCCAAGAAATCTGAGACAATATGAAAAGACCAAACCTAAGAATAATAGAAATAGAAGATGAAGACTCTAAACTCCAAGAACCAGAAAATATTTTCAACATAATTATAGAAGAAAACTTCCCCAATCTAAAGAAAGAAATGCTTATAAACATACAAAAAGCCTACAGAACACTAAATAGATTGGTCCTGTCATATAATAATCCTCCTGTCACATAATAATCAAAACACTAAACGTACAGACCAAAGAAATACTATTAAAAGTTACACAAGAAAAAGACCAAGTCACATACAAAGGCAAACTTGTCAGAATTACATCTGACTTCTCAACAGACACCATGAAAGCCAGAAGGGCCTGGACAGATGTCATGTAGACACTAAGAGAGCACAGATGTTACTATACCAAGCAAAACTTTCAAT
Organism: Meriones unguiculatus; assembly: GCF_030254825.1. NCBI lineage: Eukaryota > Metazoa > Chordata > Mammalia > Rodentia > Muridae > Meriones > Meriones unguiculatus. The sequence continues at coordinate 79,856,745 of NC_083364.1, forward strand.
CACCAGAGATGGAGAAAACAAGATATTCCATGACAAAACCAAGTTTCAATAGTACCTAGCCACAAACCCAGCCCCACCAAAAAAAAAAAAGGAAAGAAAAAAGAAAAAAAAAGAAAACTCCAACCCAAGCAACCCAAGGAGGCTAACTACACCTAGGAAAAACACAGGAAACAAATATCCTCACAGTCATAAAACCAAAAGAAAGGAAGCATACACACATACTCTACCACCACCAACATCAAAATAGCAGGAAATAACAACAACTGGTCATTAATATCATGCAACATCAATGGCCTCAAATCACAAATAAAAAGAGACAGGCTAACTGAATGGATGCATAAACAGGACCCATCATTCTGTTGCATACAAGAAACACACCTCAGCCATAATGATAGATATTACTTCAGAAAAAAAGGCTGGAAAGGGGTTTTCCAAGCAAACAGACACAAGAATCAAGCTAGGGTAGCCATTCTAATATCTAAAAAACAGTCTTTCAACCAAAATTAATCAAAAGAGATGGAGTAGTGCATTTCATACTCATCAAAGAAAAAAATCAACCAAGATGATGTCTCAATTTTGAACATATATGTCCCAAATGCAAGGGCACCTACATCTGTAAAAGAAACATTACTAAAGCTTAAATCACACATCAAACCCCACACATTAAGAGTAGGAGACTTCAACACACCTTTCTCACCTATGGACAGATCATTGAGAAGGAAAGTAAACAGAGAAATAGTGAAAGTAACCAACATTATGAGTAAGTTGGACTAAACAGATATCTACAAATCTGTAGATATCTGTAGATTCCATCCAAACACAAAAGAATATATATTCTTCTCAGCACCCCATGGAACCTTCTCCAAAACTGGCCACACACTTGGACACAAAGCAAGCTGCACAAATACAAGAAAATTGAAGTAACAACTTTATTCCATAAGACCATCATGGATTAAAACTATACTTCAACAACAACAGAAACAATAAAATGCCTAGAAACTCATGAAAATTGAACAACTCTCTACTTAATGACCACTGGATCAGGAAAGAAATAAAGAAAGAAATTAAAGACTTTCTAGAATTCAATGAAAATGAAGATACAACATACCCATACAGCAGTGCTAAGAGGAAAATTCATAGTGCTAAGTGTCTTCATAAAGAGAGTGGAGAGAGTTCATACAAGCAACTTAACATCTAACCTGAAAGCTCTAGAAAAAAAGGAAGCAACCACACATTGATGACAGAGGAGTCATCAATGACAGGAAATAACTCAGGGCTGAAATCAATAACCTAGAAACAGAAAACAATACAGAGAATCAACAAAACCAAAAGATTTTTTTTATGAAAACCAACAAGATAGACAAACCCTTATCCATACTAAATAAAAAATATATATCCAAATTAATAAAATCAGAAATAAAAAGAGGGATAGAACAACAGACACTGAGGAAATCCAAAGAATCAATAAATCGTACTTCAAAAACTTGTATGCTACAAAATTGGAAAATCTAAATGAAATGAATGATTTCCTTGATAGATACCACTTACTAAAGTTAAATCAAAATAAGGTTAACAATTTAAATAAACCTATAACCCCTAAAAAAATATAGAAGCAGTCATCAAAAGTCTCTCAACCAAAAAGAGCCCTGGACCAGATGATTTTAGTACAGAATTCTACCAGACTTTCAACGAAGAACTAATGCCAATACTACTCAAACTATTCCACAAAATAGAAACAAAAGAAACATTGCTAAACTCATTCCATGAGGCCACAGTCACCCTGATAACTAAATCACACAAAGACCCAACAAAGAGAATTTCAGACCAATCTCCATTACAAACATTGATTCAAAAAACATTGATTCAAAAACTTGTACAACCACTTTGAAAATTAATCTGGTGCTTTCTCAGACAATTAGAAATAATGCTTCCTCAACATCCAGCTATACCACTCCTAGACAAGATGCTCAAGTACACAAAAAAAGACTTTTGTTCAACCATATTTGTAGCAGCTTTATTCATAATAGCCAGAACCTGGAAACAACCCAGATGTCCTTCAACAGAAGAACGGATACAGAAATTGTGGTACATTTACACAATGGGAATAATGAAATTTATAGGCAAATGGTGGGATCTAGAAAAGGTCATCCTGAGTGAGGTATACCAGAAGCAGAAAGACACACACGGTGTATACTCACTTATAAGTGGATTTTAGACATATAATATAGGATAAACATACTAAAATCTGTACCTCTAATGAAGCTAAACAAAAAGAGGTTCCAGGGTAAGATGATCAATCCTCACTTAGAAAGACAAATGGGATGGACATTGGAAGTAGGAGAAAACAAGAAACATGACAGGAGCCTACCACAGAGGGCCTCTGAAAGACTTTACCTAGCAGTGTATCAAAGCAGATGCCGAGACTCATAACCAAACCTTCGGCAGAGTGCAGGGAATCATATGAAAGAAGGGAGAGTTAATAAGACCTAAAGAGGACAGGAGTGCCACAAGGACCAAATATATCTAGGCACAGGGTTCTTTTCTGAGACTGATTCTCCAACCAAGGACCATGCATGGATATAACCTAGAACCCCTGCTTGGATGTAGCCCATGGCATGTCAGCATCCAAGTGGGTTACCCTGGTAAGGGAAACAGGGACTGTCTCTGACATGAACTCAGTGGCAGGCTCTTTGACCTCCCCCCACAAGGGAGGAGCAACCTTGCTAGGCCACAGAGGAGGACATTGCAGCCAGTCCTGATGAGACCTGATAAAGTAGAGTCAGATGGAAGGGAAGGAGGACCTACCCTATCAGTGGACTTAGAGAGGGACAAGGAGGAGATGAGGGAGGGAAGGTAGTATTGGAAGAGAATGAGGGAGGGGGCTACAGCTGGGATACAGAGTAAATAACTGTAATTAACATTACAAAATAAAAACTATAAAAAATACCCAATGAAATACTTACAAACAGAACTCAAGAACACATCAAAAATATCATCCACCTTGATCAAATTGGCTTCATGCCAAGAATACAGAGATGGTTCAACATACAAAAATCCATCAATGTACTCCACTATATAAACAAACTGAAAGAAAAAAAATCATATGATCATCTCATTAGATGCTGAAAGGCCTTTAATAAAATACAATGCCCCTTCATGTTTAAAGTTTTGGAACTATCAGGGATACAAGGCACATATCTAAACACAATAAAGACAAAATACAACCAACATCAAATTAAATGGGGAGAAACTAAAAGTGTTCCTGCTAAAATCAAGAGACAAGATAAGGCTGCCCACTCTCACCATATCTCTTCAGTATAGTACTTGAAGTTCTAGCTAGAACAATAAGACAAGTAAAGCAGATCAAGGAGATACAAATTGGAAGAGATGAAGTCAAAGTAGCACATATTAGTAGATGTATATGACAGATTCTACCAGAGAACTCCTACAGCTGATAAACACCTTCAGCACAGTATTTGGATACAAAATTAACTCAAAAATGTCAGTAGCTCTCCTTTATACAAGTGACAGAAGGGATGAGAAAGCAATTAGGGAAACAACACCCTCCATGATAGCAGCAACTAATATAAAATATCTTGGTGTAACTCTAACCAAGCAAGTGGAAGACCTGTATGAGAAGAACTTCAAGTCTTTGAAGAAGATTTTAGAAATGGAAAGATCTCCTATTCTTCTGGATCAGTAGGAGTAACATAGTAAAAAAAAAAAAAAAAAAAAAATGGCCATTCTACAAAAAGCTCTCTACAGATCCCATCAAAATTCCAACACAATTATTTACAGACCTGGAAAAAGCAACCACTGACTTTATAGGGAAAAATAAAAGACCCAGGAAAGCCAAAACTATTCTGTACAATAAAAGAACTTCTGGTGGTAGCAACATCCCTGATTTCAAGATACAGTAGAGAGCAATAATAATAAAAAAAAAACTGTATGGTATTGGCATAAAAATAGACAGGTTGATCAGTAGAACCAAACTGAAGACCCAGAAATAAACCCACACTCCTCAGGTCCTTGATTTCTGATAAAGGAGCCAAAACCATACAATGGAAAAAAGAAAGCCTCTTTAACAAATGATGCTGGCTTAACTGAATGTCTGCATGTAAAAAATGTAAATAGACCCGTATTTATCACCCTGCACAAAACTCAAGTCCAAGTGGATCAAAGACCTTGACATAAACCCAGAGACTCTAGATCTATTAGAAAACAAAGTGAGAAAGAACATTGACCTCATTGGCACAGGAGACAACTTCCTGAAAAAAACATCAAAAGCACAGGCTCTGAGATCATCAATTAATAAATGGGATTTCATGAAACTGAAAAGCTTCTGTAAGTCAAAGGACTGTCAATAGAACAAAACGGCAGCCTGTAGATTGGGAAAAGATCTTCAACTCTTCATGGGATATAGGGCTAATATCTAAAATATACAAAGAACTAATGGAACTTAAGAAACCTTTCCCCCTACATCTTTGGCAGGTTGAATCATGTCACCATCATGGGGAATGGTTCCAAGTCAAGTCAGTAGGGGAGGAATCATTTCACCTTTCCAGTGGAGGTGATCATAGAGCAAAAACCACAAGACCTCTCCCAAGCAATTTGCCTTTAAAAAGGCAGTAACTTTCCATTCTTTAGCATTCTTTTCTATAGAAGCTTTCAAGGGCTCACCCAAGCAGCATCTCTTCAGGACATACCTAACTGCATCTGACATCCACTTAAGCTTTAATATTTTGCTGACAATTAGGTTATCTATTTACAATAATCAACTATCCTGCAACATTGTGGGTGGGGCTGCCTCTGAGTGATGGTCCTGGGCTCTGCAAGAAAGCAGCTTAAGCAAGTCACGAGAGGCAAGCTAGTAAGCAGCACTCCTCTGTGGCCAATGCATCAGTTCCTGCCTTCAGCTTCCTTCCCTGCTTGAGTCCCTGTCCTGAAGTCCTTTGATGATGAACTGTGATGTGGAAGTGTAATCTAAATAAACCCTTTCGTCCCCAAGTTGCTTTAGTCATGGGTGTTCCATCACAGCGATAGAAACTTCCTAAGACAAGTAGGGTGTTCATATTCCCGTAGCTTTGTCATTTTCTAAGAATGTGTCCAGTTCAGTGTTTTATTGATCATTTTATAATTAATGTAGTTGATTACTTATGAGGCAGATGCAGAATACCTAAATACATTTTCTTTGTTTCAAGCATTACCTAAGGAAGCATATTAATTATGCAAAATTAAGAATTAAGACTTAAAATTATTTTAGTTTGATGAGTCTGTTATCTCTCAGTGTAAGCATTTGGGTTCAGACCACCAATCCTACCCATTGTGCACACATTCCCATAAGAGTCATAGGCTAATTTCCATAAGGAGGAAGTTACTATAGGTACTAAAACACAAACTCTGCTGTTCAAGATTTGGTATTGGGTGGAAATGTTCATGTGGGTAAAATCTGGCCTAAAGTAAAGCAGACTTTCTCAAATTAGAACTTAAAAGACAGCAGCACTTTGGGGCCATAAATTCAGCCTCCAAATGTCTACAACAAATTTCTACTGCAAATTTCTACAACAGGAAAGGAGCTCTTCTGGCTTAAGAAATGGTTGAGGTCTGACTTTCTTCCAAGTTGATATGTAGGGAAGGACAGCTCTTTTAATATAAGGTGCAAGTTAGGATGTAAAGAAATGTGGCCAATAGTTAGCTGAAGCTGCTAATACCTAGTGCCACATACTAGTTTTGTTTCCTCCCCTTTGCAGTGCTGGAGATCAAACCTAGGGCTTTTCACACAGGCTAGGCCAATGTTCTAAAACTAGCTACATCTTCAACTGGGCACCATGTTACAACTCTGTAACCCTACAGCCCTACTCGGGCTAAAACAGGCCTGCCCCAAGTTCTAGTTCAGTGGAGAGGCTTCAAAATGTTAAGTAGCAGAGTAACAAGGGAGCCACTTGACACTTACCTCTGTCTGCCACACATGCAAACATATATGTGCACCCAGATACATACACACAAACATACACACACACACACCAAAGAGAGAGCGAGAGATTGAGAGGGAGCAGAGACAGAGGAAAGGGTTTGTCGGGCAGATTTAAAAGCGCTTTTTCTGTTTTTTTTTTTCCTTGACTTATTAAGCTGTCTCCAAATCAATAAATCTAAAACTAGATTCCAGATACCACTCCCACCTCCACAGAACTTGCTAAGTGTGCAATCTTTTCTATCTATGTCATCACTCCAACTGCTTTGAATCAATTCTCAAAGTCATTATTGATTCTTACTTTTTTTCTCAGATCCCTCATATCCAAGAAAGAAAAAAAGAGACAAAAGAGAAAGAAAGAAAGAGAGAGAGAGAGAGAGAGAGAGGGAGGGGGGAGGGAGGGAGGGGGGAGGGAGGGGGAGGGAGGGAGGGGGGAAGAAAAGAACCTGAAAACTGTTTTACATTTATATCCAATGTGTGAAAACTTAATAAATTTAGGTTCCAACTTCCAGGTTGGATGGAGGACCGAAGCTCCCTCTGTGTGCGCTCACTGAGGAGTCAATACTAGCAAGAGTAGATTCTGTCTCCCCCTTTTTGATCACCTTCCACTGAGCGGAGGGGCAGCCTTACTGGGGAAGGGGCATGGGAGGAGAAGAGGAAGGGAGGATGGGATTGGGAGGGAATGAGGGAGGGGGCTACAGCTGGGATACAAAGTGAATAAATTGTAATAAATAAAAATATTAAAAATTAATTAGTTAATTTTTTAAAAAAGAATAGATTCTGTGTCAATGGGAAAAAGAACTTTGTAACTCCACAAAGGCAGAGAAAGAACAGCAGGAAAGTGACTCTCCCCACCCCTCCAAAATGATGGGCAATGCACCAAAAAGAAATCAGCCACTTTAAGGTAGCTCAAGCCGCATGCGCGCGGGGACGGGAAAGAGAAAGAAAGCAGCTGTCATCAACTGAGGATACCACCAGAATTTGGGAGCCTGGAAAATGATGTCACTACATAAATCCTGCTAGCACTACCTACTTCTCAGTGCTGAGCAGTTTGAGAACTCCAGAGCTCACCCATCCAGCTGGGTGATTAATACTTGAAAGCGAGATTACTATCCTGAAAGCAAGATTTTACATAGGTCCTCCAGCTGCACAGATCTTAAGTGATGTGGTGTCTCCCGCCGTCCCAATGCATTTGAGAGACAAGAGCACACCACACACAGACACACGCACAACGTGACACAGTCTAAGGAGAAACCAGCTCACAGGCTGCAAACCTGACTGGTCTCCAGAGGCTCCTATATTCAAAGAAGGAAATGGAGACAGCTTTGGTGGGCATCAGGCCCTTGTCTATGGAACACAGGTTCAGTGGTGGGCACAGGGAAGGCAGGGATGCACAATCCAAGCCACCCTCCGGTCCCGCCTATATGCAGTCCTCTGGAATTTCTGAGGACCAGGCAGAATCTGTACCAACATCACACCTTCTCTCTTGATTTGATTTGTTTGTTGTTGTCTGAGCCATTGGTTTCGGTTGTTTTGTGAGTAGGTTTTTTTGCTTTCTTTTTCTTTCTGTATTTGTGCTATACCTTTTAGTTTTAACTATAGTTTCAGTATTTTAAAATTATACCTTTTTCTTAATGCTCTTACCTAATTTTATTAAGGTATAATTTCATTATTGGAGATCTTTTTTCCTCTTTTTTTAATTGTTTCTTGTATTTTTTCTCTCTATTATAATGTTAGTATAATTTTGAGCTTTATAATTTTTCTCTAAAAATTTTATGCACTTGTTTTTATTCCCTTTTTTAAATTTTATTTCCCTTTTTTACATTTATCTACTAATTTTATTTTAACTTTTTTACTATTAGGAAACCCTAATCGCTTGACCTCTTCTTCCTGCATAACATTCTTTTCTTTATATCTCCTTTGGCTAAGTCGTAACAGTTTCTATGTTTTCATTTTAATTTAATTAATTTTTTTGTCCTTCAACATTTCTTTCCCAACCTCAATTTTCTCGCTGTATTTTTATTCCATGGGTCAAATTTTTTTTTTCTCATTAGTGTTGATGATTTTTTTTTCTCACTTTCTACTTTGGTTCCTGGAGTAAATTAATCTACTTATTTGTTTTGTTTTTTAAGGTCATTGATCATTTTTTATTCATAAACTTTTGAAAGACTCATCTTCTGTTTTATCTGTTTCTGTGTCTTTTAAGCCAGTAGTTGGGGAGCTGTAGTCTTTGGCAGAGTCACGTTGCTTTGCTTTTCCATGTTTCCTGTGTACGTGTTGCAGTAGACGCGTTTCTGTTTTGGAGATCTCTACCACCTTTACCTGGGAACGCCCATAATAAGCAGCCTACTTTTAAAGGCTCCCTTCCCTATACCAATCAGTGATCATCTAAGAAAAAGCAAACTGCTATAACAGTACCATCAAACCTTATGAAATATAGACATGAACTTTGCGTTTAAATTATACTACACTATCAATAAATTTGCTTCATATCGGAAAATAAAGAGAGAGAAATAGATTTACAATCTGAATAACTGTGAGATGGAATTAAGAAACTGATTAAGAAGCTTAGGGGATGGCTCAGAGGCCAACCATGTGCCTTGGAAGTGTGAAAACAGGAGCTGGTGGGCCAGAGGGCTGTGGCAGCCCTCTCATAATACTAGCCTGGAAAGGTGAAAACAGGGTACCCAGAGCAAACCAGCGAGAAAGACTAGCAAGATCGGCAGTCTCTGGATTTGACAGAGAGACCCTGCCTCAGTAGGTTGGAAAAGCAATTGACCATGATTCACAATGATCTGAACATCATCCTCTGGGTTCCACATACATAAGCACATGGGCATACATCTCTTCACATGCAAAGACATGTGTGTGCTCTCATACAGACACACTGCCACACACATACACTGCACAAAAATGGAAAAAAGAAATCATATGATTAATATTTTATATGCAAAAATTACATTGGAATTGCATTTTAAACGGGCTCTTTTGTAGTCACTTTGTGTTTTGTCATCATTTCAAAATGATTCATTTGAGAGAAATGGAAGGGACTGCAATTAAAAGCAGGCTAACCATGAGAGGAGAACTCTTCACATGAATGGCAAGAACGCACATAAGAAAAAGCTTTTTTTTATTTTGTTAAAATTAACTTCCATGATAATTTGAAAACTCAGTGATAACAAAACATTGCACAACTAGCCAAAGAGGACAGATTTGTGCCGACAGAAATGTTTTTATTAAAAATATTTTTAAGTGGACAATTATTCATCCTAAGATATAGAAAGTGAAATAAAGGGACTGCCATATCTTGTCAAAACTTCACTCAAAAAATTCATAAGACATAGATGTTTTTTTACAGAAAATTGTTTAAAACAGTAAATGCGATGGCTTTTTGTTAAGCAAAAGTTCTTTCATAAAATAAACAACTCAAGAATCTTTATTTTACATTTAACATGGAGGTGATATCTGATTCAAAACTCGCTGAAAGAATGTTAGAACGCATCTCTGGTCCTTTTCTCATTGTGCACCACATGATTTTGTGCTATTTTTACAGGAACATAATTTGCCAAGTAGAAAAAAATTTTATGTGCTATAAAAGATACAGAGCTTTTATTAAGCCAGCAACGATTTGTACATTGACCTGTTTTGCTCTCTGGGTATTAATCACATGCATCTTGTTCATCTCTTCTCAGTGTGCTCCAGTAAAGGAAAAGCATGCTTTTAGTGAACTTCAAAGCCTCTGAAAGTCTATGATCAGAGCTATAATCAGTCATGCTGATACCTGTTTCCAGACCAGCTCACATACCATCATGGTGCTTGCCCAGCAAGCTCCTGGAAAGCCCACAGTGAGCTTGTCACGGTAGCATCTGCCAAGCATCATCTCTTGGGTTTGGAAACAAAGGTCCTGTTTAGGTGTGGGGCAGAGCTTTCCTTGGCAGGAGCAAGTCTGCTAAGCAGAGGAACCAGTGTTAAATGGGACATGCCAGAAGTCATCTGAGAACAAAATCATGCTCACCCTAAATGAACACCCTAAAAGCCCAGTGGACGCACATCACACCGAAGGGAAAGTATACCACAGTAGCCAAAGCTTCCTTCAGCCTCCAGGTTGGAGTCTGGAAAATAGAATCAAAGTCCATTCATTTACCCCTGACCATCCTCCATTCTCAAGCATACGTTTTCAGTATTACCGATGAGTCCAACTGAAGACGCTCCATGATTCATGGAAGGTCATTATAGCTTAAAGTTTACCAGGGAATGAAAATACGCTGAATCCACTGAATAGTCATGTGAAGTTAGCTACTACTTATGAACCACATTTGGCAAGTGAGGAAAAAACAAAATCTTAACAGCCTGCTTCTGCCTAGGATAGGGAGTAAAGAGGAACATGCTTCCAAAAGCCTAATTCTTTTCAGTCTATTGACGGACACTTTTGCTGCAGTGAAAACATAGTTATGACCAATCTACCTATGTCTGCAGGCCTACCTTCTCCCACTAATGCTCCCTAAATCCCAAAAGAAAAGAGATATAGGACTTCAAACTCATGTGCACACACACACTTATTTTTCCCTCATTCCTTCCTCTTCCCCAAGTCCCTCTCTCCACATATCCCCCATCCACTCCTTCTCTGTTTCTCTTCAGAAAAGAACTGGCCTCCAATGGATATCAAACAACCATGCATATCAAGTTACAGTTAGGCTAGACACCTCTCCTCACCTGGGCTCCTAGGGGTTCAGAGAGACTGAACTGATAACCAGGGAGTCTGCATAGGACTGACATAGGCCCACTTCATATATGTTACAGTTCTCTAGCTTGGTCTTCTTATAGGTCTTGTCGGTCTTCTTGTGGGTCCCCTAACAGTGGGAGCAGAGGACGTCTCTGACTCTGTTACCTGCTTTCCTCCTACTGGGTTGCATTGTCCAGCATCAAACTCTTCTTTAAACACTAGTACCTCCAGGTCTGTCTGTGCTCAGCAAGAAAGCTTCCATTTCAAGACCACATTTCAAGGCCACCCCTCCGCTCCCACAATGATTCAGCTGTGTCCTGAACATCCCCATTGTAACCAGCTCTAATAACTCCCAGAAATGCATCATCTACTCCACAAACCAGCACACTGTAAAACTGTTGTTTTCACATTTCCCACAATAAAATCCAGACAATAAATCTGGTTTCCGTTATATTTTTAATAATGGAAATGTGCTTATGATTTTAAAGTAACAGTGTCAGTCAAAAGGAAGGATAATACATAGTAGGCAACAGATTCAGAGCTATCTGTCAAAAAGAAATTGCAGAACATTGACATGGTATGATTCTATATAGAAAAATAGCCTATAAACTGGAGCATATGGTTTTAGCTAACAGGACCTTCCTTATCTGAAAGTGTTTCATCTCGATATTTGTAACCAATTAAGATGGAAGTTCAAAGGTCATAGCAAAAATAAATAAAAACTGCTGAAGAGGATGAAGAATGTGGAGATTCTTTTCCCAGGGATTTGGGTTTAACACTTCCCCAGGAAGAGGCTCATGGGATTTTGAAGCCTTCCTTATTAAAAGCACAGGCCCTACTTCCCTCTTTTAGAGAACTATAATTCATATTCCACATAATGAAGAGCATGCGGACAACACAAAATAATGGCTTGCAACTGTACTTAGAAACTAGAATTGAAGCATGAGGCCCACTTTAAAAAATTTAAATATAATTTGGAAGAGAGAAATGACTTATGCCTGGTCCAGCCACTTTTTCTTATTTTTATTCTTTGACCCAAAGTTGGTACTATCAGTTGAATTTAAAATATCCTGGCAGTCTTTCAAGACTGTTCTGAAATTTGGCTTCAAGATCATTTTCTACCCCCAAACTTTCCATTAAACATAATTTTCTACATCAGCATTTACTGTGTATTTTTTTGTTATTTATATCAAAACAGGATACAAAATAGATGCTCATTAAATTGGTAGACACATTTATTTTATGCATTCTGGGAAAAAATATTCAGTTTTATTACCCTTCCTACAATAGATACCAAGGGAAAGGAAATATAAACTACTTGTACTGAGAGCAAACCTCAGTGCAGGACGCCCACCTAGCACGTGAAAAGTCCTGGATACCGTCTCAAGCACTAATATGCTTAATTTCCTTTTTCAGTTGTAGTAAGCCACACATACATTATATACATACTCATATGTACATATTACTTGATATAATAAGGGAAAGCATATACAAGCAAGTAGATATTCTGAATATAGAAAATTATGAACTAGACATAAAGAAAATATTAAAGATTAAAGCAATTCTAAGTGCATAAGAAAACAATTACTCCAGTGATCAAAGGCACGTGTGGCTGTATTTTCAGGCAATTGATGAGCAAGGAAGGTCAGTCTACAGAAGAGGCTTCCTTTCCAAGGCAGGCCAGTTAGGATAGTCAATAGCTCATAAGCCTGAGTTTTCAGTAAAGTGAGCACAAAAGTTCACAATATTTTTTATGATGTAATCATCCTAATTAAGAAATGTAATTCAACTGGTATGGTTAACTTTGTAATTTATCACTTAAAGAGACAAGTACTGTGAAAAGTCACATAGATATTATTCATTCCAAGAGAATTTGACAGGAAGATAGGCAAACAGACACCACCTGAGTCATGGCATACAATAAAGCATTAGAAAACTCCAAGGAAAAGCAGCAGGATTTTTTTCCAATTCCCCAGATCTCAAAATGGAGAATCAAAGACAAAACAGTCTTATCGATTGTACTTGTGCCACAAAAAGTGCATGTTAAGAAAAATTTCAGGATTAGAATTAACATTAAGAAAATCTTAGTTACTTAAATATGCAAATGAACTGCACACATTCTATGGATGCACCAAACAGAAAAGAAGATTTGAAAGAAAGGTGAACTCAGGACACTGAAGAGCTAACCCATGTGGTCTCCACCCAGACTCACTGTATGACCTTTAAGCCATTTATCTCATCTGTTCTTTCTCAAGTCTCTCAAATGAGCAAAGCAGGACATTAGTTCCTGGCTGCCTAGCAGGATGGTTATAAACATCAAATGAAACAATGAATATTTATGTACTTCATAAAGTATGAAATGCCCGCCCAAAATGAAGTGCTATTTTTATTGTGTGCGCTGAATGAGAAAGTCTGAGGTTTGCAGCTAATTGTCTTTAACATATGAAACACATGTTGTAATAGTTAGGTTTTTTGTGTGTCTTTCTTTTCTTTAGAATTATTAAATGATGGATACTATTGTTCTGAAAATCATTAAGCTGAGATTTTTCCACTGCTCACAACCGCAAATATCTGTCCATCAAGCAAAGCTGGATGCTGAACTCCCAAGCACTGTTGAGAGAAGCTGAGAGCCTGCAATGCTACGTGAGTCTTTCAACGTTTCCGCCATTTATAATTTGTTCCCAGTTGTTTGGGGGAAAAAAAAAAAAAAAAAAAACATGAGCTTGTTTTGAAGCAATTCAGGATGATTTGTATTCTAATCCTGCACATAATTTCTCATTGGTTCTGGAAATTTCTATGAAATCATATCAGTGGGGAATTTCATTGCCTGCATTATCTTTCTCACTAAAAATGATGTTCATCAGAATAAAAATGAATGCCTAAGATGTTTGTGGGCAAAATACATTTACCAGAATTGTTTTTTTTTTCAGCGAGCATATACATATCTCAGAATACAAGGGGAAAGGGCAAATAATGAAGAGCACACTAAAACTTCTATATGATTGTTATCCCAAAGTCGATGATAAAAGGAGTGAATACTGAATGTTTGAACTTCCAGGATATGTTACCAAGTAAATAAATAACCACACTTACCTTGCAGTGTGTGTGTTTGCTCAAATGCTTTTCACTGACAACAGGTGAGAATACAAGTCAAAACCTTTAGAGAAGCACCAACATAGACAAAAAAGCTTCCAACTTAGTGGTGTTCTCTGGAAGGCATTTCCCCTCAGCACTACAGCATACTGCAGAGCACTCTAAACAGAAGTAACACTGAGTAACAATTAGATGCTTGTAAATTACCCACCCCTATCTAACTCACCAGTTCTGCTGGTTCACCCTGAAGAAACAGGCAGTGAGCATCTGCAGTCCTCATAGCCTGATGATAATCAGGAGCTCAACAGCTCTACCCTAGGAACACTTAGACTCTAGAACTGTTCCTACCTATCCATAACTTTAACAATTCATGAACTGTGGAAGGGGTTGTCCTCATTGATTTCTCTTCTCTGTTTCTAATTCCTTACATTCCTGCATTGAGCTCGCCTCACTGATTTGAAATGCAACAAATTGGGAAGATCTCAGATCGGTTACACTTTTCTCTCTGAGCTGTAGTACTCCAAACAAGATCACAACCTTCTGTCATACAACCTTTAGGAAATATTTTCATTTCCTTATGATTTGTCCATACAGAGCTGAATTTTTTTTTTTACCTAAAACAATGGTTAGAGAGAGACCTCTAGAGTTTCACATACCTCACCTCAGAGCTGGGGGAAAAGACGCATGATCAAGCCATCTTAACAAGAACTGTGCTAAGGATGATATTGGGGGCAGCCAGGAACTATAGAAACACAGTCCTGACATAATGAATTAAAATTCTCCTCAAAGGGAGACTTATGAATAAATGCATAAAAAATCTTAAGTCATACTATCCCCTGATACACTTCTGAGAAGAAATCATGACTCTATAAGCTCTGTGCCTCCCTGCACTGTCCACTCCCTGACACATGTAGCCTAACGTATTTCCCCTGCTGACTGAGTTCATGATGGGTGGGATGAGCAGCATTTATGATAATGAGATATAATTTGATAATGAGAAACAATTTATAATAAATTTGAGATTGAGAGAATTAGAAGGAGATTGTCATTTAAATGTTGTGATCTACAGGCAAATATCTGAAGCAGAGAAAAAAGAAAAAGCATTCATATCCCCACTTTGCAGAGACATCTCATTTGTCAGATAATGATTTTTTTTATTTCTAGATACTATTCATCTGCTATAATCTCCCTTTTTTAATTCATATCTTACTTTTATCCCTCTAAATTCTTTAAACTATAAGTTTTACTGCACTCTGGGACCAGAAGTCCACAGAACTCTAATCATTCTCTTGCGTTTCCCTCTAGTTCTCAAGTCATGGTGTCACATGTATCCAGCAGCTGGGAGCTTGGGGACAGTAGAGTGTTGTTCAGGAAGCAACTATTCCACACTTATCCAACCCAACTGGTTAACCGGTGTTTAGCGCAGAAAAGTCTGCCAAGGTGGTATTTTATTGAGAATGTCTGCCGCTGCCTCAGAGGCTTAAATGTTTGTTTTCCAATTGGTAGACGGTTTAGAAAGGGTTAGGAAGTATGGCCTTGTTGGAGTATGTGTGTCACAGGAAGTGAACTTTGGAGTTTCAGAAGTCCATGGCATTCTCTTTCTCCCTCTCTTTCTCTTTCTTCTGTCTCTCTCTATCATCTATCTATCTATCTATCTATCTATCTATCTATCTATCTCTCAGGCTCTCTCTATCTCTTATGTATATGTATCTCTGTCTTTCTCTGCTTCCCTTTGTCTTTGTCTCTGTCTGTCTTTGTCTCTCTCTTTCTGTCATATCTGTCTCTCTCTGTCGCTGTCTGTCTCTCTTTCTCTGTATGTGTGTGTTTGTGTGTGTGTGTGTGTGTGTGTGTGTGTCTACCTATATCCAGCACCATGCCACCACACTCCCTCCTATGATGGTCATGGAGTAATTTTTTAAAGCTATAAGTAAGCCCCAAATTAACTACTTCCTTTGTAAGTCACCATCGTCATTGTATTTCATCACAGCAATAGAAGACTAAGACAACCAGGATTTTCTGTCACTCAGAAAAGCTTCTCTGCTGATTTCAAGTTTTTCCTCTGGAAGCACAAGTACCATGATGTAACAAACAAGCTCTGAAGTAAAAGGGTTCCACTTTTGACTCACCAAATATGGTCCACCCTTTTTCTGTAAACACATTTTCCCAAAGCCATCCAGTACTTTAAAGGAAAGATATGACTTTTTAGTTTAGCCAATATCATCTCATTTTTTATTTTTGAAATTATTTATTTTCTCCTTTCCTTTTCCTCCTCAACTCTCTTATATACACCCTTTCTATTCTTCTTCAAATTCATTCACTCTATTTTTACTAATTGTTACTGTATGTATATGTGTGTGTGCTTTTGTGTGTGTGTGTATGCGTGTGTGTGTGTGTGTGTGTGTGTGTGTGTGTGTAAATATAACCTGTTCAGTTTGTACAGTGTTTTTTCTGTGTGTGTTTTCAGGGCTGACCATTTGGCACTGGACAACCAATCGCTGCTGTCTTCCCTGGGGAGGACCACCTCTCCTGCTCCTACCTTTCCTCGGTTGCCTATAGTTCTTTGTGCTTTGCTGAGTTCTCACAGGCTTTCCCCATCCAGTTTGGCATGTCAGTTGGTATCCTCAATGTTTGGCTCATGTTTAGGCATTTATTTTGATGAGACTTGATGGTATAATTTCCGATGTTACTAGAAGACAAAAATCTCAAAGAAAAGTCCCTGATGCTCTGACTCTTACAGCCTTTCCTGCCCTCTTCCCCAATGATCCCTGAGGCTTAGGCACAGGGAGGTTTTTTTAGAAGTATCCCACTGAAACTGGGTTCCACAACTCTGCATTTTGATTCAATGTAATTTTCTATAATGGTCTCTGTTTCAAAGAGACATTACCTTCACAGGATGAAGGTTACAATTATCTATGGGTATAAGAACAAATATTTATAGATTGTTGTTAGGGATTTTGCTGGATTAGTAGATTAGTGGGAACAGAATCTTCCTCAAGTAATCACAACTTCGCTAGAACTGAATAGTTAGCTTGGTTTCCAGGACCAAGCCTGTTTTCCCTCTTGTTCAGTGGCTTGTAAATCCAATTGGGGAACTTGTTGCCCATTTAGGGATAGTTGGTTACTGTCAAGCTTTGCAATGCATGCCACTACTCAACCTTTAGGGTTAATAGTGTCATGAACCACACACACACACACACACACACACACACACACACACACACATATACACACATTGGAAATTAGAAGTTAAAAGGTTCCTGCCCATAATGATAGTTCTATCAGCTATCTCCCAGGCACCACAGAGAGTTCTGTCAACCTCACTCAGCTCTGATTTTGCTTCGTGCTCAGCAACAGTCCTACATAAGCTCTGTCCAGGTTCACATGTGTGCTCCCTCACAGAACCCTGGCTCAACTCCACCTAGTGTGTTCTCCCCACGTTAGCCAGAGCTTCCTAAAATGGGGTTCTGTTGCAGTCTGCTTGATGTCTACATCATATATATAACTGGAACTACATAGGAACTAATTCGTCCTGGGAGAAGACTGAACAATCGGTGATGGTTGATTGTTCCCCACTGCTCTGCTGCATGCAGAAAGTCTCTTAGGTGGTCCTGCTGCAGTAAGAAACCAGTCCGTGTAGCAGCAGAGGACAGTGAGTTAAGGCGGCCTTCCTCTCATTGGCTCTTTTCCTTCCACACTCTCTTCTTACTTGGGTATGATCTCTTGTGTTGTTTACCAGAATTAAATACTGGCTTGCTGGCCTTTAATCATTTCTTTCAGGGGTGCTGTATGAAGAATTCAGGTTTAAGGCAATAAGGATTGTGAAATCAGCTAACATCATTGATACTTTATTCTAGTTTTGCAGGTGAGAAAACTAATTCAGGAAAAGATTACCTAAAATGTCTCCTCAATAAATTCTAGCAACAGTCACGTGCCAGTAGGGGTATAGATAATTACTCATTGATGCTTTCTTTTTCCAACAAGAGGAAGAAAGGAAAAAAAATGTTGTTAAGTAAACAGGCATCCTAGTTTGTTATGGTAACAGATCTAACACTGATTTGAATGCATCCCGAAGTATAGTTTTAAATTACCCGTTACTCATTATCAGCTCATTAATTCTAGTAGTAGAAAATTTTATTTATTTATAACTGTCATCATATGAGACATTCACACTGATATCTAAAAATTTTTGTTTTGAATAATGGTATTCTGGGGACAGAATACTGAGCTGGCAAGCACCTTGTTGGATGTCTTCTGGGTATACATTAGCTGCTTCTCACAGGCTTCAGGATTTTACAGATTATCTTAACAATGAGTCTCCAAATCACAAAAACATGGAAAATGAAAAATCAAATAAACATGAGATGTTGCTTGTATTTCTTCCTGAGATCCTGAGCCTTTGTTTGTCTTTGTGCCTCTTGCAGGATGGCCAGCCAGGAATGCATGTGTCATCAAGTCACAGTCTATAACTGGTTCTCCTTACTGAGCTAACAAACCCTGAGCCCACAAATCTGCTTCTGCGAACAGTACTCACCCAAGCAAGCCTCAGAGGCATTCTTCCAGCCAGCAGTGATGAAGAGAAAAGAACTGGAGAATCGCTGGGGATTTTTTCTGAAGTAAAGTGATGTCATTTATGAATTAGTTAGTGTTGTTAAAATCTACAGTAGATTATATAGTCTGGACCTGTTGTTAATTTTTTTACTCAGACTTATTTTGAGAAATGGATGAAATGCTTGTCGGGAATAGTGGCCTGCAGTTTCCATTGTTCCCCTGTTTGCGTTTGCTCCTTGAGGTGCCAGGCCGCTTGCCTGTTACACCACTTCTGATTTTAATGACTGCTTCCTCACATCAGAGCCGTGTAAATGACTTTTGAGGTTTCCATGTTAAATGTGGAGTTTTTAATCTAAGTAGATAGTTTCTACCAGCTAATGAGTACTCCTAATGTTTTAGGATTTCTGATCCTTTCACTGTGCTGTTCTGTGAAATGTCAGCCATAGCACCCTCTCCTTGCATTTTGTCTCATCCACCCCTCCTTTGTGTAACGTATGGTCTTTCCGCCTCCTCATATTTACAAGTTGCCAGTTCTGTACCATTGGATCAGGTTGAGATCAGTTTTGGAATAAAACATATAGAACTGAGTTTGTAGTAACATTTTGAAAAAAAAAAGATGGAGTTTAAAGATACACATTTAGTAAATTCAAGTTTGCATGGAATTTCAGATATTCATAGCTGAAATAACAGTTAAAATTAACATTAAACATAAGGGGTAGTTACCCTACTTGTATAAAAAAAAGAGCAAAGAGATAGTCTAGCTTGCAAAATAAAAGAAAATGCTAAACATTACAATGTTTACAGACAAAATATAAATGATCAATAAGATTTTTAAATATACGAGTAAATGAAAAATAACTGAAACAACAATTTTATGAACTAATGAAAGTGTTTGATTTGTTGAAAACCTATTACTAATAAGTAATTAAAATGTAAGCCTGCATCCTACACTATGACAAATCCTCTTAGAGCATTTCCACTATAGATGTATTATAGAAGCTTTTTTGGCCAAGAAATTAAAACTTTTAAGCGTCCCTAGGAAAGACATTAGTTAATTATATTAAATCTTAGCAAATTAACTTCTTTCACAACTATACATATAATTGAAAAAAATGGAATCAGCTTCGTAATTTTAAGCAACAAAATAACTATGCAGGCATTAAAATGAAGAAACTCGATATTTTCATTATTATGGACTAATTCAATAAATGTTGTTGAAGTCTAAAATGCAATTTACAAATTAACATAATATGTTTGGTTTGGTTTTTTTTAAACAAGAAGAACAAAGTAATTCTACTTTTTAAAAAGAATTTTGGGTTCACAGGGAAGTTTTTCTTTTCTTATTCATTTGATACAGAGTTTTATGTAGTACACACTGGCCTCAGATTCCTGTGTAGGTAAGGGTGGGTTTAAAATCCTGATCTTCCTGCCTCCACCTCCCAAATGCCAGGATTATAGTTGTGCACCCAGCTCACAGAGCTATATGTTTATTTATTAAGGTACATATTAATTTATTCTAAAATGTTAATAGTGCTTGTGTCTATGTAATAAGATTTTGTAATATTGAATTTTTCTTTGCCAGTGTTTTTAATCTGCTGCTGTAATCCTAGACAACTAATGAAATCTATTAAATGAAAATGTAAGTAGTAATCCTGATGAAATTCCTGACAGAGGAGAATAGTGTACAAGTTAATTGAGGAAACATGTATCAGTTTTCTGTATCAATTTCTACTTTGTTACAGTTTGCAAATAACAATAACTTCTTGCTTCTCCTAAAATATAAATGTGATTGCAACCAAAGAAGATACTGTCTGACAAATGCAGCGTGGAGGAGACTTCTACTTTAAAAATACAGCTATTGGAGCAGAGCCTGATGGAACATTTCTGAATTTTTCTTAAATGTATTTACAAATCCCCTAAAAGATGCAAATATTTATAACACACCTAAAATCCTCTACAAAAAAACATTTCCTTGCTTAGTAAGGGACTCAATTTTTTTTTTTTAAGAAAATGAGTAATTTCTGTTCCATATCTTCCTGGAAATATGTCTGGGTCCACCTCTCCACGCTGGAATTTTACCTAAGTATTATGGTCAGGGGCCACAGAGCAGTGGCTGAGGCAGAGGACTGTTCTTATACAGTCACATCTGCAGTATTTCACATTCATGTCCTGGCTTCGTGGCGACATCATGGTGATTTTTCAGATAACGAGAAAGAGAGAAAAGCAAATTCTTAAGACCTTGAATAATTTCTACATTCACAAGTATGTAGAAATTCACAAGTATGAAAGGCCTGTTGTCTCACTAGCCAAAAGTCAAATTTTTAAACACGAACGCGCATCATTGAGGAGGACACACGAGGCCACAGTGCAGCCTCCGGAGCTCAGGACTGGAGGAACAACGACAAATGTCATGAGGTGCTTTCAATTTGGGTAGTTAATTTGGGCACATTAATCAACTCTCTTTAGTCAGAAACTGGGATTTCCCGAGGATTTTTCATTAATTACAAATTAGAGTGGTAGACAAATGATTCTTTACTGTAGATCACGGTGCCTCTCTGGGGTCATGCTCATACGTATCCCGCGGAATTAAGTTCAGATAGAACTATTATTGAATCTTGCTATCTTATTACCGCACGGCACCTGGTAATTAATTGCGGCTGGCAGGATACACGTAGCCTTAGCACGGCGCACCACCAGAAGGCTAGGCTAACGAGCGTGTCTTAACTTCCACGGGTACACCGTGGGGCACGGGGCCGAATCGCTGATGCGTCTGAGGTTCCATTCAGCATCCAGCAGTGAAGCCAGCTTCGTAGTCTTCCCCACTCTGTGATGGACACTGGAGACATTACGTCAAACTGCAGTTCTTCATAAGATTTCAAATGCTCAGCCTTTCTAATTCTGCCTTTGTAATGAAATTGAACGCGGGCTATTTGCAGGTGTGTTACTACACTGAAAGCGTCATCAGCTACGCTCTCTAAACAGCAACCTTTCCGCTTAAGCGACACCAGCGTTTTACATAAAAATTTCTCATCAGGTTTATTGCAATTCGACTACATGGCCCGAACTTAACAAACAGAACCTGCATCTCACACACGGAGAACTTCCAAGAAGAAAAGCTCCATCCTAACACAGTCATTTGACTGCTACTGTCTGTTTGCTTTTATTGCTTTTATGGCTGATGGTCGCTCTTTTCTGTTTCAAGGCGATCTCGTGGTCACACGATTTCCGGCACCTCTCTCCACTTTCAGTGGGGTTTTCTTGAAAACTCCGCGAGAAAGAGAAGAACGGGCGTGAAATTCAAGGACCAAAGTCCTCTTCGAGCTCTGAAGCTACCATATCATTGCCAAGGTCCTCTGGTTCTCTGGTGCTGCTGTTTCTCTGTGAGACTAGGCCGCGATGGTAATTAGTAATTATGTCATCAGTGTTAATACGAAAATAACAGTAAACAACAAGCATTTACTGGGGGCTCGCCATATGTTACACAGCAAGTTGGGCACTTTTCCCTGCAACTCGCATGCAATCAGCACGGAGGCTGCACCTAGTAAGAACCACATCCCTATGTATCAACAGGGTTACTGAGATACAGAGAGCTCCGCGAGCTTCCGGGCCTCCCCAGCTGATAAAGCGCAGGACTGGAAAGGTAACGACTATCTGAATTATGAATAAAGGGTACTGAAAACCCCTCCCAGCTCTAAAATTAAGGTTGAAATGGGAATCTGCCCTCTCAAAACCTCTCAAATGTAAGTGTATAAAGCAGACTTGGGGAGGTGCATGCATGGAGAAGGAGGAGGGAAGGTGGAATTGGGAGGGGAGGAGGGAGGGATTTATGGGAGAATACAAAGTGAATTATAATACAAAGTGTAACTAATAAAAATTAAAATAAAAAATATTAACAAAAAAAAGAAAAAGAAAAGCATGGAACTGTTCTTCACGCTGCAAGCCCAGAACAAGGGACTGGATATTTGGAATCACTGTAGTGGAATGAAGAGTTGTGACTTCCTCAAACACCATGGCATGAAAATTACCTGCACACAATGTGCTGTGAAGCCATCAAACGAGGCCATTCTGTGGGCAGAAAGAACAGTTTATTGGGAGACAACCTGCCAGTAAACTCAGAGCATGGAGACAGTACCCAGGGGGAAAACTCTTGTCACTTTTTTTGGGACAGGTAACAGGCAGAGGTAGCATGAGACATAGCCTGGGAGTTCATGTGGGGTCTTTGAACTGTTGCAGGCCATTGGGGATGATTCAAAACTAAATGTACTATTCCAGGTAGTTGACCCAATGGTCAATGGGGCAGAGAAGAGAAAAAAGCCATTACTAAATGGCTTTCCTGACAGAGGCCTACATAATTGTGATTCTAAGGAATACTGAGTTTCAGTTTCTGCTTACCTGATAACAATCTTTCTGTTCAGCCTGGATTAGGCCTAGGCTGTTATTGTTGGACATTATCAGCACAGCTGCCATTTGGAGGCTAGTATGTGACAAAACAACAATCTGCTCATCTGTATCACAGTTCCAATGAGGGTCAGCATAGTACTTCAAGTCCTAGCTAAAGCAATGAGACAACTAAAGGAGATCAAGGGGATACAAATCGGAAAGGAAGAGATCAAAGTTTCACCATTCGCAGATGATATGATAGTATACATAAACAACACCAAAAATTCAACCAGAGAACTTCTTCAGCTAACAGACACCTTCAGCAAAGTGGCAGGCTACAAAATCAACTCAAAAAATCAGAAGCCCTCCTGTATACCAAAGACAAAAGGGCCGAGAAAGAAATCAGGGCAACAACACCCTTCACAATAGCCACTAATAACATAAAGTACCTTGGGGTGACTCTAACCAAGCAAGGTAATTTTCCTCACGAAACATCTACAACAATGTCACCTTTCCTGCTTCATCCTTTGTGACTGGACTCTGGCACTCCCTCCATCCTCGAGCAAGTGGCAGTATCTATTTCTTTTCTCCTTGAACCTGGGATGTTATGTGAGTTGCTTGGCCAGCAAAATGTGGTAGACACAAGAATGTGAAATATGGGCCTGTGTTGTAAAAGGCCTTTAAACTTAGGCTTTTTTTTTCTTCAAAACTCACCCTTAATGTAAAGAAACTCAGCAGAGGCAACTGAATGATGAAGGACCACATAAAGGAAGGTAAAATACCCCTACTAACATATACCATCAAAGCATCATCCACCAGACAAAGGAGAGACTGTCTTGAATCCTCTAACTCAGAGGAGCCATTTACCCAAACAAAGGCAGGTTATCTACCAAAAGCTGCCCTTGAATTCCTAAGACACTGGAGTATAAATAGTAAATCAGTTGCTTTGAGCCACTAAAGTGTCTTTATTTTTAATATTTTATTAATTTTTGAGAATTTCATACAATGTATTTTGATCGTATTTAGCCCATACACTTTGCCCAACTCCCATGCCCATTCTACCTTCCTAACCCCAACCTCATGTCCCCCTTTTTTAAAGAACCCATCAAATGTAATTTGCCATATCCTTTTAGGTATAGGACCATATGCTAAAGTATGGTTGACCAACTAGCATCATACCCTTAAAAAGAACCTGACTCTTTTCCTCCAGAAGCCATCAACTATCCAAGGCACCTCAAATGGGAGAGGGGTTCAAGGACCCCTTCTTTGGGAAATATAACAAAAAATAACTAAAAGAAAGGGTAAAAACTGCTGCTAAAAGTGCTGAGAAAAAAAATGTTGAGAACTCTAAAATACATGGGCTGTCATCGTTTTATGAATCACAGTTACAAAATTGGTACATCATGAACACATTGCATTAACATCTAAAGAAAATAAGCACCAAACTTTCAAACAAAGGGAAGCAGACCTCCCAGTTTGTCTTGTCTAAACTCGAATATATGGTTATAAATATTGTTCAGTTTAACGTTGTTAGAAAAATCATCAAGCTGTCAGAGCAGTTAAACATTAATAAGTGTGATAAAAATGATAGGCTTTGAGTGAGTGTCTTATGTCTGTGCTCGTATAAACAATCTCTGCACCATTTTTGCAAATCTCCGATTTCTATAAACATTCAGCTCATGTAAAGAGTAATCAGTGTGTAAGTAAATTAAGAAGCCTGAGTTCCTGGCAAAATTCAACTGGCTGTTTTGTTAAAGGTCCACAGAACAATATGAGCTTAAACTGACAGTCTAAAAGACACAATTTCAAATCAGTCAAAGTGAGATGCTGTTTTAGGAATAGTTTTTCTTTTCCATTTTACGAAGACTTTAAAAGCTTCCATTTTTATGTCAAATTTCTTTGAAAGCTGATGTAATGAGTATAAAAATAAATACATTTGAAGTTTAAATTCAATTCCACCTGAATATATTACAGAGCAAGTATGTCACATCCAATATTGAGGGAAACATTAGGCTTCTTCGGAAATGTCAACGTTTCTACTTTAGCAAGTCTGATTATCCATCATCAATGAGTGCAAAAAAAAAAGAATAATATTTTAGAAAGCATCCAAATATCATCACAAGTAACAGTAAAGATGACTTGGGTTTTACATTTTGAATATAGAATAAACAAAGCGAGATCATCCTAATTAAGATTATATTCATTTTACATTATCTCTCTTGATGCTTTATTGTTGTGAGGAGTTTGTAGCCCTCAAGGGTTAGAGATTCTCTCTATACGGGGAGATCATTCCTCTTGCGAGAAAATACGATGGATGACCGCGGCGGACTCGTGGCTTAGCCAGAGGCATCCCGTGTTTGGTACTCATATGAAAAGGCTCAGCTGTGTGCAGCATTGCTGTGTCCTGGCTTCTCCCTTTCAGCACTCCAGGCAGCTCAAGGCTTTATTCGGAAAATTCCACTGCACCTCAAAAAGGGTGTACAAGGCCGGTCTAACAAGGCTCCTGTTCCCTAGCAAGCTACAGTCCCAGTCCAGTGATAGTTTATCACAGCCTCCACAGCCACTATTTCAGCTTTTAGTTTCTCTCCTTTCAAACAGTATGTGGCTATTTAGCTTCCATCCTTCATCAGGCTCGCTTTAGTTTTGAGATAGGTGAGTTGTGATATATTTTTGTTCAAGGCCCTGTGTTGTCACATCTGCTAACTTAATGATATTAGATCATCCTGAGTATGTGTATCTCTGTGTCCTGTGTGAGCCGGGGTCTTGTCCCGTACTCTCCTCGGAGTCGAGCACTAATCAGGAAGTCCTCTCTCCTTAGAGGATCTGGGGTTTCCCCAGATCAAGTGAGGAGGAGGGAACCCAGCTGCGGAAGGGAGTCCATCATTTCAGCCCTGAGCTCAGGGGCTTTCGGTGCCAGACGTAGACCTTAACAGCAGGGTCCAATAAGTTTATGCTCATTATCTTCAGATTGCTTATTTACCGTGAAAATTTGTACATTTTGCTCTTCTGGTTCTTCCCACATCCGGGCATGCAGCACATCCTACTTCCTTCCTCCTTCTGAGGTATGCCAGGTGATTTTCACCAAAAACGTGAGACATGTGTGCAATGTGATTGAGCAGAAACAAAATTATGCATACACAGATCACCATACCACCCTCCGAACAGAGAAATCATCAAGTAGACGATGAAATGGGGGGGAATATTAGGGGACTCACGGCAACCTCTACCTCTACATGGTCAAAATGCACAGAACTCTTCAGTCAACAAAGATGATGTGTAGCAGTCACTCTTGAGGTCACTGAGATTTGGGTCGTTTCAGAGTATTTTAATCTGGCCTACTGCGCTTTGCTCGTCTGAGCATTCACAGTACTGATTGTGGAGCGGTCCTACAGAAGCATCCCTGTCTGTTATGTTTAGGATAAAAGACACAAAGTAGAAGTTTGGACATCTATAAAATATATCACTTCAGCTGTCCAAAACATCTCCCTCAAGCTCAGTAAGGCAAACACCAGCCTCGTCAAGGCAGAGGGAGAGAGCCTACTATGTGAACAGAGAATCTGCTTCACTGAAGTCAGAACAGTGGAATTGTCCCACAGTCCTAGACAAGAAGTGATCTCTAACGACTGAGGGACAAAAGCTGTGTTTTAAGCAAGTCCACTAAGAAAGGCTGATATTAGAAGGCAGTTACAGAAATGTGGCATTCAAGCATGGAAAGCAATGAAGAACGCCTCAGAGTATGCGGGTATGAGCCAACACACAAAACGAGCAGCTATTTAACGAGTACCAGAAACAAAACTGAAAGATCAATTTCTATCTCAATAAAATGGAAATTTGATTAAAACGTTAAGATGCAAATTATAGTTATTATTTATGATTAAGTTTTATTTAATCACATAACAGATTGCTTTTACCATCATTAAAATGGAGAATACACAATTAAAGAACTTCTTTTGTTTTCAAACATATTGTCAGTTGTCTACCGTGACCCCAAGTTAACAAAGCAGAGAAATGGGACCAGCCACAGAGTCCTTTCTCCACAGCCATGATGCTGTGGGGTGGTGTATCTCACAGAGCACAGGGCCTCCTAAGTACTGTGGATTACAGGAGAGCAAAAGAATCTAAATTTCATTAGGAAAATAATCTGAGGAGTCAGTTTAAGGTCTGTGTGTCTGTGTGTATGTATGCGAGTGTGTGTGTATCTATGTCTGTGTTTGTACATCTGTGTGTATGAGTGTGTGGATGCATACATAGATGTGTGCCTGTGTGTCCAGAAGGCTTCTGTGCTGCACTGCCTGCATTTGATATGATTTGATTTTATGAGTCCTAGGTATGAGACAGCTTTGACCACCAAGCCAGGCATCAAGCTAGGATGAACGAAGGACTGTCACCCGCTGCACCTGACTGATAGAAGAACAACACCACCAACAAAGCATCTCTGCCCATAATTGGGGGTAAAAAACATAAAGAACAACTTTTTAAAGAAACTTTTAGGGCGTGAAGAGATTGTTCAGTGGTTAAGAATACTTGGTGTTCTTGAAGAGCGCCCAGGTTCAGTTCCCAGTGCCAACTCAGAAGCTTACAACCATTCCAGGGGTCCAGCACCCTCCTTTGGCCTTGGTGAGTTCCAGATATGCTCACAGTACATACACAAAGCAAAACACTCACACATAAAAATGAAATGAGTATTTTAAACATAGTTTTGAATCCTCAGGGTAAATGTGTATTTTTATAATTTCTGTTATGACAGCAGTACCAAAAAGGTGGAGCTATGATAGAACAAGAAGATTATGTAATGATAAAATCAAGCTGGTGCTATTCCAAGGTAATTTTTTCTCAGTTCAGAAAATAAGCATAATCTTTTTATTATCTTATTATTTTTTATCTTATTATATATTACCTATTTTCTTATTTTAATCTTATTATTAAACAGCAGTTAAGAAATAAAAAATAGGTCAAGGTTATAGGAAAAGTATAACAAAATAAAAGTGTCATGCGAAAAAAATTTAAGTTTTAAAGGAAATAATGGAAAAACTAAGGAACAAAAAACATAATAATACAAACAAATACCAAGACAGTAGACCCTTAATCCAACTTTATTAGGGATACTAAAGCAAATGGCAGAAAATGAAGAGAAAATCAACAGCTATCTGCTAGCTATGTGACACACCAGAGTTTCAGAGAGAAGTGGAGGAAAAGGACAGAAAAGGATTAGTTCTGACACTACCATACAAGAATAAGCTTGAGTAGCTACATTCATGACACATACACATGGGGTTCAAGGTTTCCGGGGTTTTAGTTCTTGTCAGCTGGCTCCATTTAGAGCTGTATGAGGGAATAAACTTCATACTGGCCAGGTTTGACAAAGGAAGGCAGCTCACCTCAAGGCATTCAGTGGGTATAGCTGGAGAGGCAGTGCAAGAGAGAAAAGATGTGAGAAAAACGGAGGATCCAAGAACAAGTCAGAACTCCTCAAAAGCAAACTCCAATGATCCATGTCTCCAACTACCTGATTTCTTAAAAGCCCACTCAGCTGTGAGCTTCCTCAGCTGGTTAGTCCACCCGTCATGATCCGGTCACATCTTAACGGTGTCACCAGTTGGGAATCTAGCTTTCCACTCATGTAAGTCATTTGCAGGGACACGTAGCATCAAAGCATAAAGATGCAAGCCTTTAACATGTGAAGGAAGAACAACTGCAAAGACATTAAGGAAGCAAGATGCCTATGAGAGACAGTTCTCAATATTTCCTTTTCCTACAAACTCTCTGAGAAAGTAAGATGATAGAACTGTAATAAAATTACAAGATAATAGACCAAGTGACCTTGAAGGCAAGCAAACCTTATCCTACTAATGTCGCCATAGATAAATCTGAGCATCATCAGTCAACTTCATCTATGGCAGGATGCTTCCTGTGGGATCATGAAAGTGCACTCACTTTTAGCATTATATTATATAGAAAAAAGAAAGGAAAGAGATACATAATGTGTGCTCTCACCCTGCATATAGGTTATAGAAAAAGCTAACAGGAACTAGGCTAGAAAGTTTCCTCCCTGCTGGCTAGCTTTCATCCAACCAGATGGTCCTATGCAGACTACTGGGGGAGTAAAAGCATCCATGCTCTTAGCCAGCTGTGCACTCCGTTAGCTATAACACTGACCTGCCAGCCAAGATGTGCACACTGGTACCATAGTATCAGGACTGTTACAACAAACCACTTCCCGATTAGATTTGAAGACTGAATCTTTGAAGACTGAATTAATGTCTCATATTGCAAACCTGGTCAAACTCCTGTGACTAAGGATGTGTTAGGCCCTAAGGAAGGACCTGTTACTTCCCCTTAGCTAAATTAACATAGTGTCAAGCCACCTTCTAAGCATCTATACTATTTTTTATATAATTAAATTTATTTATTTTTATTAATTACAGTTTATTCACTTTGTATCCCCCCAGAAGGCCCTCCCTCTTCCCCTCCTGGTCCCATCCTCCCTCCCCCTTCTTCACGCATGCCCCTCCCCAAGTCCACTGATAGTGGAGGTCCTCCTCTCCTCCCTTCTGATCTTAGTCTATCAGATCACATCAGGAATGGCTACATTGTCATCTTCTGTGGCCTGGTAAGGCTGCTCCCCCCTCAGAGGGAGGTGATCAAAGAGCAGGCCAATCAGATTATGTCAGAGGCAGTCCCTCTTTCCATTACTATGTAACTTACTTGGACACTAAGCTGCCATGGACTACATCTGTGCAGGGGTTCTAGGTTAACTCCATGAATAGTCCTTGGTTGGAGTATGAGTCTCTGGGAAGTTCCCTGTGTTCAAATTGTCTGGTTCTGTTGCTCTCCTTGTGTGGTTCCCGTCCTCTCCAGCTCTTACTATTTCCCACTTCTTACATAAGATTCCATGCACTCTGCCCAACAATTGGCCATAAGTCTCAGCGTCTGCTTTGATAGTCTGCAGGGCAGAGCCTTTCAGAGGCCCTCTGTGGCAGGTTCCTAGGTTGTTTCCTGTTTTCTTCTTCTTCTTTTGTCCAACCTCTTTGCCTTTCAGGATGGGTATTGAGCATTTTAGTCAGGGTCCTCTCTCTTGATTAGTTTTTTTTAGATGTACAGGTTTTAGTAGGTTTATCCTATGTTATATGTCTATATGTGTAGGTATATACTGTGTGTGTTTTTCTGCTTCTGGAACAGCTCACTCAGGATGATCCTTTCCAGTTCCCACCATTTACCTGCAAATTTCATGATTTCCTTATTTTTCATTGTAAGCATCTATACTTTTACCTACAAAGGCTATTCTCAGCCTTAATCCAAGAAACCGCTCTCTGCAGTGATGAGGGACAAATGTCTAGATCCGTGAATGCAGAATATAATAGAGTTATGGACTGAGCCCTAAACAACACATTTTACCACCCATTAAGGCTCAAGGCCATTGCAGAAGAGAGGGCAGAAAAAAATGTAAGAGCTGGAAGATAGTGAAAAGGGTTTCCACATGTCACTTTTTACGCACTACATGGCCTTGGCAATCATGAACTCACGGGAACTGTGCCTACTGGCACTAGGCCCATACAAGTTGAGCCAACCCAACTGTTAGCTATGGTTATGGAAGAGACCCATGGGGCCCTACTACCTACTGCTGAACTATTGGCAACTAACAGTTGCAGGGAGAGAAGGAAATATAGAATCCAGTTGAGTACCTGCTGGTTAGCCCACAAGATTCTAATAAATAGTTTTAACACAAAAGGACATTGCAGCCTGTCCTGATGAGACCTGATAAACTAGGGTCAGATGGAAGGGGAGGGACCTCACCTATCAGAGGACTTAGAGAGGGCATAGGAGGAGATGAGGGAATGAGGGTGGGATTGGGAGGGAATGAGGAAGGGGGCTACAGCTGGGATAGAAAGTGAATAAACTAATTAATATAAAAATTAAAAACACAAAATAAAAAGTTATGAACACAGGAAACAGACATATGGGAAAGAAGAGGAGCTGATTGGAATGAAAGGATGATTGAAAAGGGGGTGGGGTAGAGAGCATAACCAGAATACATCATACATACGTGTGAAACTGACAGTGAACACAACATATTAATGAAAAGAATGTGTCTTCTTTACAAGACTTCTCCAGAAATATTTGATATCACAAAACAGAATCTGAAAACAGCAATAATTTGCTTCGTTTTTTAAGTTAGCAAACCCAGATTTGTTTATTTAAAATGATCAACAACATTGGCAGATATTTAGCTAAATTAACAAAGAGGAAAATAGAGGATTCAGATTTAATTTAAAAAATTAAGAAACTAATAAATTTTTTGAAAGACTGAAAGGATATGATAACACAGCTGCATATGAATTAGATCATGTAAAAGAGATCAATGCATTTCTGGAGAGATACAAACTATGAAAATTATTCTAAACAAAGCAGAATATCTTAGTAGAAAAATATCACACAAAAAAGTTAAATGAACAATTTGACTCACAAAAAAAGAAAGAGCTGAGCCTCTTGGCTTCACAGGTTAATTGCATTACATGTTGTTAAGGAGCTAACATTGGTCTTTGACAAACACTCCTTGAAAGATGGAAGACAAAAGAACACTGCCCAATTCTCTTCAGTATAGCCAAACCAAGCCAAAGATGTCACAACTAAGGGAAACCACAGACCAACTCCCTTATGAACATTAATGCAAACCCCCCCAAAAAAAAACCTACAAAACCAAATCCAGTAACCTCCTAAAAAAGTATTCGGTGTTGTTGCTAGGTGAACCTTATCTCAACCGTGCAGACTTGGTTTGACTCATGAAAAGCTTTCATGTAATATGCCAGTTAAAGCAACAAAGAACTAAAGCACAGTATAGCCCTGTGCCTGCACTCCCCATTCTCATTCCCTTTCCCTCTCTCCATTTACTCTGTGAGAAGCACCATTGCCATTTTCTATGATGTGACATGGGAGAAAAGGATCTCCCCAGAGTTGAGTGCAGTCCATGCTCTGCTCTTGGAACTCCAAAACTGTGAGCTAAATATATCTCTCCATCTTTGCTTTAAAACATATTCATGAAAGAAAAGTATTTCATATAAGACATCCAATTTCAAGTAAAAGTATATCTCAATGACTGGCTTCTTTACCCCCCACCCCTCGAAGGAAGAACAGCCTTGCTAGGCCACAGAGGAGGACATGGCAGCCAGTTCTGAAGATAAGCTAGGGTCAGATGGAAGGGGAGGAGGACCTCCTTTATCAGTGGACTTGGAAAGGGACAAGGAGGAGATGAGGGAGGTAGGGTGGGGTTGGGAGGGAATGAGTGAGGGGGCTACGGCTGGGAAACAAAGTGAATAACCTGTAATTAATATAAAAAAATAAAAATTAATAAAAAAGTATATCTGCACAAAGACCACTCTAAGTCTATCCATAAAATACAAACAGTTCATATTCTTAAACTACAAACAAGATAAAAACAACGTGATAGTATCTTCTATTCAATACTGTGGCAAAGGAAAAAATAAATAGCATTCATGTATAAATGGGAGAAATAAAACTATCTGTATTTACTGATGATAGTCTTTATGAAATCTTAAGGAATTGATGAAGAAAATATATTAATGTAAGCAAATATATTAAAATTGTGATATAAAGTTCAAAATGAAATTAATCTTATTTTTATAGAGTAACAATATAAAATCTGAAAAAGATGTTAGAAAAGCAAACACACTTATAAAACCACTGAATTTAATAAGTTACTTGTATATCTTTAAAAAGAATCCCATGCGGTACAAAGTCCCAATTTATTTCTAATATCAGAGATCAGACCTCTACTCTTGCCTGATGCGTCTAAAACAAAAAGGGGGAACTGTAGAGAGCTGCGGAATGCCGCGCCTTAAAGAAGGACCTGGTTTCTGCCTTCCACCTTCCCGATGGTGAGGATCTGGCTTGCTTCCATGTATGTGGACCTATCTGCATTGCCCATGTGGCACGCTGAGGTTGGCTACCCAGAGGCTATTTAAGCTGTGGGCTGGCTTTCCCCAGGGTCAGATGATTGTTCAAGGTTCCTGAATAAACTGCATTGAGAAAAGAGAAAAAAAAAAAAAAAAGAAAAGAAAAGAATACCATGACAGGTCCACCATAAATCATTACTTAAATAAAGTAATAAAAAATTGAAAAGCATTACATGTTCATAGATTGTAGTATAATATTATGAAAGCACAAACACTTTCAAAATTGATCAATGGATTCATTATAATTCCAATCAATCTGTCAGCTACTTTTTATAAAAACTGTCAGGGTAATTTTAAATTTGACATGGATATAAGGGACCCAAAACAGGAAAACAACAGTCACCTGTAGAAGAAAGCAAAGTTCAGATTTCAATTTCTACTATAACTTTCTATAATCAATGAATGCACTTTGGACACAGTTATAGGCATAGAATTCAGTGGAACCAAATTGTGAGTGCATAAACACTTGTATGTATAGTCAACTGGTTTCCACTGAATACCAAAGAAATTCAATAGATTAGGAAAAACTAGTAAGGGGTAGACCAGAAAGACCTGAGTTTGATTCTGAGTAGTGTATAAATCAGATATTATTTATAGCATATGCCAACAACTCCAACACTCAGGAGGTGGAATCAGGGGAGCAAAAATTTCAAGATCAAACTTACTTAATCGCATAGTGAGTTTGAAGCCAGCCTGGGACAGAGATCCACACCTATAAAACAATGATTACTCAGCAATTAAAAACAAAAAAATCATGAAATTTGCAGGCAAATGGTGAGAACTAAAAAAGATCATCCTGCTCCATCTTTAAGGCGTGGCATTACGCAGCTCTCTACAGTTCCCCCTTTTTGTTTTGGACGCATCAGGCAAGAGTAGAGGTCTGATCTCTGATATTAGAAATAAATTGGGACTTTGTACCGATGTTCATTTAGGTGTCATCCACCCAAAGAGCATCAGACCCATCTGATACCTTTTTCTCAGAGGCGGGACCTGGGGCATCAACCCGCATGCAATCAGACATGCTCTTCTCTGGGTCCAAAGCGGCTGACCCTGAGTGCAGTGCTTAGCCTCGCATCCTGAGCGTATCATTTTAGCTTTTTATGGTATCCAACCATGCTTGGGGAGAATGTCTTGCTTCAATGGCTGTAAAGGCCTGAATGATCATGGCTGCATCACACTGTTGTGAGACTCTAATCTTGCATATATACCACAGGCAAACCAAGGAGACCAACACCAGAAGGCCTGCTAACGCTCCCATGCCCGCCCATTCCTTCAGATGATTTATGGCTGCAATCCATGATGGTAATCCTGTGGCTAGTCCTGCGTCCACTCGGGTAGAATTTGCCGTGACAATGGCCACTCTCAACTCCACATTTGGCTAAGGCCGAGGATCTGGCTTGCTGCCATGTGTGTCGACCTATCTGCATTGCCCACGTGGCACGCTGGGGTTGGCTACCCAGAGGCTATTAAAGCTGCGGGCTGGCTTTCCCCAGGGTCAGATGATTGTTCAAGGTTCCTGAATAAACTGCATTGAAAAAAAAAAAAATGTTGGTAAAATACTTGAATGTTAATGTTTTTCAACTATTTACCTTTTTTCTAGTGTAAATTATATTTTTATAAGTTTACTTGCGTTTTATTATTTTTACTTTATTTTTGTTTAATTTCTAACTTAACTTTTGGTATTATATAAACTAATCTTTTCTTGAAAAAAAAAAAAGATCACCCTGAGTGAGGTATCCCAGAAATAGAAAGACACACATGGTATATACTTAACTCATAAGTGGTTATTAGAAAAATAATATAGGATAAACATACTAAAATCTTTACAACTAAAAAAGTGAAGCAAGGAAGACCCTGGGTAAAATGATCAATCCTCATTCAGAAAGGGAAATGGGATGGACACCAGAAGAGGGATAAAACAGGCAACAGGACAGGAGCCTACTACAGAGGAACTCTGAAAGACTCTACCCAACAGGGTATCGAAGTAGATACTAAAACTCATAGCCAAACTTTGGGCAGAGTACAGGGAATCTTATGAAAGAAGAGACAGTAAGACTTGGAGGGGACAGGAGCTCCACAAGGAAAGCAACAGAACCAAAATATCTAGACACAGGGATCTTTTCTTAGACTGAACTCCAACCAAGAACCATTTGTGGAGATAACCTAAAACCCCTGCACAGATGTAGCCCTTGGCAGCTCGCAGTCTCCAAGTGGATACCCTAATAAGGGGAACAGGGACTGTCTCTGACATGAACTCAGGGACTGGCTCTTTGATCACCTCCACTTGAGGGTGGGAGAATCTTTACCAGGCCACAGAGGAAGGCAATGCAGCCAGTCCTAATGAGACCTGATAGTCTAGGGTCAGATGGAAGGGAAGGAGGACCTCCCCTATCAGTGGACTGGGGGAGGGGCATGGGTGGAGAAGAGAGGAGGATGGAGGGTGGGATAGGGAAGGGACTACAGCTGTGATACAAAATAAATCAATTTTAATGAATTTTAAAAATTAATTAATTTAAAAAACAATGATTTTTTTTTTTAAGAATGAAGTTGCCCAGGCTGAAGTACATAAAACACACACACCATGTTTATGTAAGTAACCTTAATCAAATGCAGTGGGGGGAAAAAACATGTCAATAGGAGCGGACTTGTGTGGAAAAAGAAATTTTGCAGGAGGAGAATGGAAGCTAAGAGAAACTAATGGGGGAAATATAATGAAAACACATAATATCCTATGAAATTGTGAAAGAATAAAAAATTGGTTTTGAAAAGAAGCTGGAGATGTACTTTTCATGGTGAAACTACATCTTTATTGCCATCTTCTTATGCTCTATTTTCAAATAAAAGTTAGAGAAGATCAACAATAAGATGTACATTCTAGCATTAATATTCACCAATTTTATAACTATAAAGGATTGCATAAATTTAAGCCATATTATTATAAAGAATAGAGTTTGATCAGAACTCTGAGCTCATTCTCTCAGTCTTTAGTTTGAGGATCATGCCTCCAAGAGAAGTTGGATATGTAGATCTCAGAAAACATATGTTTAAAAAACAAAAGCCCTCGTCATGATGGACCTAGCTCCTCCATCCCTACCTCAATCACCAAAACCCACTTTTAGGATTCTGAAAATACAGAAATAAAGCTCCTCAGTCTATCAAACACTTCTGCAACTTGTTTATAAAAGCATTGCTGTGACTTCAGAAGGAAGTGATCAAACCAATAGGTGGAATCACAGCAACTAAGTTGTCCAGCTGATCTATCTCAAATGTGAAATTTGTAAGCTCCAATTTCAACAATTGTGTGAATCAGAAGTAAGAACCACAATGAGAGCAGGGAGAAAGCAGTCAGATGTCCACAGGCCAGGTCCAGATATTAATTCTATCTCTCTGGACCCTGAATAAAGGCAAAAGTTTAACCTTCATAGATTAAAATAAACACAAAAACGTGGAGTTTTCAGAGCTTGAAGAGACCTCACACAATATGAAAAGCAACCTCCTTATTTGCTAGAACAGAAAACTTCTGGACAAAGTGAGACAGGGGCAGCTGTGACTCATGTACATAGCTACTTGGCAGTCAGCTGCTTGCATGCAGGCTTTTCGATTCATGGATGTCCATACACCGTCTTTGGCAATCTCAATTCTTCTTCTTTAAAGCAACTGTGAACTGTTTGTGTGCGCAATTTACCCCAAATTTTAATAACTCCACAAAGTGTGCCTCAGGGTGAGCTTGTATGGTATTTAACTTCCTTCAGCAGCAGTGTGCAATACATTTCACAGTTACCCTCGGACCACAATTTGATTTAATGGTATAGAAGCAGACTGGTGGTTTTAAAGACTTAATGCCTGAGATGACAGCAAGAGTCCCTGGGAAATGTCCTTCCTTCCAGAAGCCCAGAACTCCACCTTATCAATGACCTAGAAGTAGTTTTCTCTGTTTTTGCTGTTTCTTCTATTTCTCCTTACTACATTTAAGCACTTTTCCAATTTCCCTAGCGTTCATTCTTTTTCTCTGCTCAAATATACAACACAAAGAATAGGACCAAGTCAGGGATTTGAACAATGAACATTTGTTCTTTCCTTTAAAAAATGATTCTTTCAGCCCCAAATGTGTGAACAAGACACACGTCCTTCCAGTTTTTTTATCAGAGCTAT
Source organism: Meriones unguiculatus (assembly GCF_030254825.1). Lineage (NCBI taxonomy): Eukaryota > Metazoa > Chordata > Mammalia > Rodentia > Muridae > Meriones > Meriones unguiculatus. The sequence continues at coordinate 79,893,583 of NC_083364.1, forward strand.
CCTCATTTATTTTAAACTCTCCACAGACTGTATAGACAGGAGAACAAATAGCTAATAACATTCTCTCATGATTTCTGCATTTAAAGCATTCACCAGTGGGAGAGAGGAAGATGGACAGTCTGACAATCTCTCGTAATGGCAGTATTATTGTTGTTTTCCTTTCATTTTCTTTAACAAACTTAAGCTTCGAACTGTTTTGTTTATCACATCAAGTTCTAACCAAAGCATCTGAGCTGGAGTTCATCCAAAATCTATAACTCACCATGTAATGCATAATTTTTCTGTCAGACAGTTGCAAATTTTGACACTTACTTTGCCAGAAAACACAGGTATGGCTATGAAAGAGGCCCCCTCTCGGATTTACAGCTCAGTCTCTTACAGCTCAGTCACTCACCGGTTCCCCGGTCTTCCATTGTCAAAGCTCTGCCACCCACTGCATATTTTCAAGCATATTTCATTGCCCTTTGTTTCTGTTCAAATTTGCTTGAAATCGCCCACTGAAAGGCTTCTTAGTGAGCCCGTTTAATTGTTAATTTATTCTAATCTGTCAAAAAATGAAATGCCATTAACTGCTCCTGACAAAGGAGTTTCATAACAAACATACCTGTCAATAATTTTACAGTTCTCTTAAGATGGAATTGTAGATGTTAGTGGATACTAAGTGTGTAACTTTTTCCTATTTATCCTGTTTGATCTACAAAACACTTTATGCTTTATGCTTATCTGACTCAACATTCTTTGTTTGGGGTGTATAAAAACAGTCACTCACAAAAGCAAAAGGTACATTTTTTTAAACTAAAGAAATATTAAAATTTAAACATTAAAATTATTACCCTAATTTTTTTAAATTTAGATAAATCTGAAATTCAGCATTTCCTGGGTTAAATTAGTGCTCTACTTGAGTATCTGCAATTCAAATAAGTCATCTGAGAAATTGGCCCCATAACCAGTGACGTGCTGCTTAACTGAACAGCTCTCTAAACTATCCTAACAGATTTCCTTCTTTCTTTGTAGAATTATTTCCATCTGGTGCTTAGATATTAAACCTGGAATATGGAAAGGCTCTCCCCTCTCACCCTGTTTGACTTCGAAATGCTGGCACAGAACTTGCATGGTCAATGAATTGAGTGTTAAATTTTGAACTTAACTGTGTAGTCGTAAGATGAAACTTTTAGCAGTAAACAGCTACAGAAGTGAGTTTTTCTATGGACTTCTGAAAGGCTCGCCATTTATACAAGGTCCTTTCAACGTGCTGTGTTTGAAAATAATAACTCAGTTTTTCTTCAAGTAATAAATGTTGAAAAAATGTATGGAGATTGTCATAAGCCATACTGAACATTTTGAAGATGCTTAAATTTGAACATCTAAAACCATAAGGAGCATTTGTACACATGCAGAGGTTTTTATAAATATAAGTGAATAGCTGTTTGCATGCACACGAGAGACACTTGTCACTGATGGGGATTTCTTCCTGGGAACCTTAAGATAACAGTAAATAATGTCCAACTTTAAAGTATGGCAACCTTTTTCATCACATCTTGACTGGAAAGCACAGAGTTACTTCTAAGAAACATAATTGCTTCCAGAAATTTCTAACCCACTAAGAGAATGTTTATATGAAATGAGCAAGAGTCACAAGGAGCGAATAAACCAGTTCCTACGCACATGGCAGCTCAGCCCGGGCACGCACAGGAACTGCAGAAGAGCCATGTGCAGGGCACACACTATGACCAGCTTCTTCCTGCTTGCATTACTCTTGCAGCCTGCACCATCACTTCACCACGCAGCACTGGAGCGCATAGGCCTCCCATAGCAAATGAGTCCAGTTCACTTTCCCAAGTGCTCACACTGGCATCTGTTCTTCCGTCATTTTTTTTCTTCTAGAAGTCCCATCATCCTTTCTTCACATTGTCTCTTATCCAGTTGCTTCCTTTGATCTCTTAATGATGCTGATCTCCCTTGATCTTCTGAAGCAGTCTCATGCTATGAAGCAAAACGGTATACATTCTGCACTTCACAGCTAATGATCAAAAGGGTGCCGAGTTACTGCACAGAACTTGGGACTATTTCTCAGCTCGGCTCCGTCCACATCTAACTTTAAAAAAAAAAAAATGAGGTAGGCTCTATTTTCCCAGAAAGGCTTGGGGTGTTCCATTGTGCCACGTCAGGTTCTTTGTCTCTGAAAATTGGAAAAAGCACTAAGGATCAATAATAAAAGTATAGACTTATTGAAAGTGAGAGTAAAAGTCTGAGTGCAGTCAGTCCACAGGCTGGGAGTGGACTCAGCAAACTAATGCTAATGATCTCAGAGTTCTTTTTCAAACTCTTTGTATGAATGAGGAGATAGAACAGCCCATTCCCAGGATAAGAATAGGATAGACCTTTACCCTGATTGATAGATAGGCTGATATATAACTTTGGTCCAGCTGCTCATGCGTGGGTCATGCACCCCATAACTTTAAGCATCTGTAAGTCCTATCATGTAGACTCATAAGATGGTAGATACAGGCTCTCCCCTGGTAGGTCACATTAAAGTCAGGCCAGCCTTTAATTCATTTGAGCCAAATTCAGATTTAAGCTTGCCTTGTTTATATTTCATTTGGCCATAAAGTTCCTGATCCCCAGATTACCCACAGGAGAAGAGGGGCTGAGTGTTGCCCCCCTAAGATGGGGAAACAAGGAAAGGTGCTCCTGGAGCTGGGCTGTGGCTCTCGTCACCTACCTCAGGTTCATACATACTAGAGAAAGACAGTAAAGCTTATACAACTCCAGCACATTAGTCTTCATTTTGTTAATGTTTAAAGAGATGAAAAGATTAGCCACTGATTTTATCATTATATAATATATACAGCTATCAAATTATTGCAATGTACCCTTTATGTCTGTACAATTGAATCAAGGATTTAAAATCATTTTGATGGCAGAAATCATAGAATCGTGAAAAATGCTCAGAAATGCCTGGGGGAGTCTTTAAGTCGTCTTGGAACAGTTAAAGCCCAGCAAGACCTGGCCACTTGATCCAAAAGTCTCTAGGCACAACAGATCTATTAAAATAAGCGAGAATCTTCCATAAAACTTTAAAATGCCATAGAATAGATTTTTATCATTCCCCACCATGCAAAATGTTACTGTCCAAATTCATAGTATGCAAAGGCTTTCATCCAAAATTTAAGAGAAACAAAGCAGCAATGCCCATTGCAGTTTACAGAAAAATCACAACGTGTGCTTCTGGCTCAAAGCAGCAAACAAAAAGGTCTGTGTTGAGAAGTGATTGATGTAGCTGTTTTGTATCTTTCGTACTCCAGGGCAACAGAAAGAAAGCGAGGAGAATTTAATTTCCTCTGATTAAAAGTTGCATTTTCTTTTCTGTCTCTTTCTTCTTTCTCCCTGCCATCTGCCTTCCACATCCTTCCCCCTCCCTGAGTTTTCTCCATTTGTACCCTGGTGGCAGAGATTCAGAAGAAAGGTGGAGTCTGAACGTTTGGGTGGTCCGAGTAAATCTTTAGTCTTTGGCTAACCTCTCCTTAGACTGGAAAGTGGCCAAGAATTTGCAGTATTAGGGAGAGTCACTTTGAAAGGCTACAGGCATACCTCTGGGGGCATGTCAATGCAGTTTCCCTGGCTTAGTAAAAAAAGTGAACAGCAACTTTCCAGCCAGAACAACTACTTCTCCCCAACTTAAACTGCACCCCTGTATAAGTTATGTATCTTACTAGTTATAATGTTCCTTTATTTCATGGCTTGACTCCTTCTGCTGGCTAAGCCAAGAAACTCGTCATTCTAAAGAAATGACTCCACCCACATGTATTCCCTTTGTTCAGACTCTCTACTCTCTCTTACCCTCACAATGTTTCATTAAGCACAGGCTCAGAACAGATGGGATTTGCTTTTTTGTATCTCAGTATAAATTTAGGAACTATACACAAAAATCTCTCTCCACAGCTCCTCCTTTTTATTATAACATTAAATTAGGTTCAAAAATCATTCTGAAAGAACAGTTGTATTTTTTTTAATTAAAAGGAGAAATAAAATCTCCTTTTTCCATAAGTAGGTTCACAGAGAATGCAGGAGTTGTTCCTCCCAATAATAACTTAACAAAAGAGATTTAAATCCTCTGAATTAGAGTTAGGATTAAAGGAGGGAATCACCTGCATAGTAAGAATACATTATCTCAAAAAGTTAAAGGGGATGTATCTTTCGGTACCTGGCAAAAGCTAATAAATATATCCACAAAGGTAGCAATGATGCTGATATCATTTCAGAGAGAATAACCCAAATTACTGCCAGAAGACAAGGTTCTAAATCCACTTAGGCTCATCGGTGCTGGCCTGGAAATTTCTAACAAAGAACTGCATCAAAGGCAGGTTTAAACATTTTGTGCAAGATTAAACTTGTAAAATTAAATTCAAACTGATGCGATTTTTAAGAGTGACGGATTCCCACTGTTCTAATCTCTCGGCTCTTGAGAAGATTCTCAACTTGTTATATGTCAGGTGGGCTACAAGCAAGAAAATGGATATTAGACACAGAAGACTTACAGTGTATAACTAGTTATTGGTGTGAAGCTCCCTCCAGAAATCCTAGTGCTCAAAAATGTGATAAAAATGGTCCTGTAATATAAACAATACTATATTGTAATAATGCAAATATTTTATCTAGGTTAAAATAATTAAATAAACCTTGTATTTTAAATTTTAAAAAAACTCCAGCAGAAATGATACAGAAAAAAAGGAAACATTTCAAGTTCACATTTGAAGATTTCTTTTTTAATTTATTTATATTTTACTTTTTATTAATTACACTTTATTCACTTTGTATCTGACCTGTAGCTCCTTCCCTCTTCCTCTTCCAATCTCACCATCCTCCTTCTTCTAACAGCTTTAATATGTCTAGTTTTATGTTGAGGTCTTTGATCCACTTGGACTTTAGTCTTGTGCAGGGTGATAAGTATGGATCTATTTTCATTTTTCTACATGTAGACATCCAGTTAGACCAGCACCATTTGTTGAAGATGCTGTCTTTTTTCCATTGAATGGTTTTGGCATCTTTGTCAAAAATCAGGTGTCCATACATGTGAATTGTAGAGGATCGTTTTAGCAATTCTAGGTTTCTTGATATTCCATATGAAGTTGAGAATTTTTCTTTCAAGGTGAAGATTTATTTTATTCTATTTGTTTGTTTGATTATTTGTGTGTGTGTGTGTGCATGTGTGTGTGCACACGTGTGCGAAGGTGCATGTGGAGGTAAGAAGAAGGATTTGGAGTCCCTGGAGCAGAAGACAAGAGTATGTGAGCCACCCACTGGGGTTGCCAGAAGCCAAACTTGGGTGATCCTAAATCTAGCTAGACATCTCTGCAGCCCCTCAAGTTTGCATTTGAAACATCACAGAAAGAAAATCACTTATAGTTTTTAGTGTATTTGCCATATAGCAGAACAGAGCTAAACTGGCTGAGCTACAAAAATGAGCAAGTTCAAGTAATACCCAACTAATGTGTTAAAGAATTACAAACTATTAAATTCCAGATTATACCTACATTTTTGAGTATTTTTATTGGAAATAGATTTTTATATGTTATATTCTAATTACAGTCTTCCCCTTTCCCCCAATTTATACCAGATTCTCCCCATTTTCTCACCCACCCAAAATTACATTCCATCTTTCTTTCTTTCATAAGAATGTAAACAGGCATCTATCATGATAATAACAATAAATAATAATAACAATAAGAGGAGAAGAAAAAGAAGAAGAGAAGGAAGGAGAAGAAGAGGAAGAAGAAATAAAAACAAACAAACCAGAACAGGACAAAACAAACAAACAAAAGAAAAATAGCTAAGGAAAAAGATCAAGAAATACACATGTTCATACCCACAGGATTCCTATAAAAACATAAAATCCAGAGACCATAATGTATACACCAAGGACAAATGACCTGTGTGATGGTTATTCTTGGTTGCCACAGGTGGAATTAGCTAAAAGCCAAGAAGGTAAGTGAACCTATGAGGGATGTTTCTTAATAAAGCATTTCAAGTGGGAAGAGCTACACTTAATCCAGACCTTTCTGAGTTGGGAAGCCCTACCTTAAATCTCTGCCAGACCTTCTGCTGGCAGCCTGTAACATAAAGTACATTAAAGAGAGAAGCTTGTTCTCTCTTTTTTCTGCTTGTTCTTACTCTGGCTATCAAGTCCATTTCTTCACTAGTATTAGAACCTACTTCTTCAGGATTCCACCATATACTCAAGACTAGCTGAGACATCCAGCCTCATAAACTGAACAACTACTTTGGACTTTCTGTTAGAAGATAGCCATTGTTGGACTAGCTGGACCACAGCCTAGTAGCCATTCTAACAAATTCCCTTTATGTATGTATAGGTAGATAATAGAAGATAGGTAGGTAGATAGATAGATAGATAGATAGATCAACAGATTATAGATAAATAAGAAATAATCATTTCTGTTTCTCTAAAGAACCTTGATTAATGCAACATTTAAAGTTAAATGAATAAATAAATTGAACCTCATGGTGGCATAGGGTTGGGGGAGTCTTCCATAGCAGGGAAGTGTGGCAGAGCAGTTCAGTGCATGATGGCAGGGGCTCATCACAGCAGACCCCTAAGCAGAGAGGGAAGCAGGAACCAAAAGTAGATACAAATTAACCTCAAGGGTCCTCTTCTACTGACCCACGTTTAAGGTTCCACAGAAGCCTAACATAGCACTATCAGTTAAGGAGGTAGTATTCAAACCAGGAGCCCCCAGGAGATATTTCAAATTCAAACCATAACATTACGTCCTGAAGGCTTACACCGTTTTCACAATATAAGTTTGTCTGTTCTGCCTGCAGAATGTGCTGGGACTGGAGCCTTGACTAATCATCATCAAAGAGACAAGACAGACTTCATTCATGGGAGCAAATGAAGACAGAGTTCCACAGCCAAACATTAGGCAGTACTCTGGGAGTCCTGCAGAGGAGGCGGGGAGGAGGATTGGAGGAACCAGAGGGACCAGGGACACACAATGAGAACATGGCCTATAGAATCAACTGACCATGATTAAAGAGAACTTGAGAGATCAAGAAACCTGTAGGGGGCTCTGGCCTAAGTCCCCTACATACATGTTATGGCTGCATAGCTTGCTATTCTTGTGGGAATCTTAAGAGTGGGAGTGGAACCTTTGCCTTCTCATGGCACTTGTCTCCCTACTGGGTTGCCTTGTCCAGCCTCGATGGGATGGCATGTCCCAGTCTTATTGTACCTTATTGTGCATTATTTGGTTGATGTCTCTGGGAGGCCTGCTCTTTTCTGAGGGGGGTGTGGAATACGGGAAAGAGGAGAGGTTCTGGGGGCAAGCTGGGAGAAAGGAGGAAGGGGAAATACAATCAGGATGTAACATGTGAGAGAAGAATTTAAAAAAATTAGTGATACTTGTAAGAGCATGAAGAATCTATGAAAAGCATCTTTTTTTTTTTTACATTTAATTAACACTTTCAGAAACATACCAGGACAAAAAAAAATCAACATAAAAACAAAGTCGCTTTCAAGTACAAACAAACAAAAAACCCAACATACAGAAAATTAAGTAACAAGTATTTTGACATAAATTTAACTGTAAGTATTTTAAAGACTTCTACAATGAAAACATAAATCAGTAAAAAAAAAAAAAAAAGCCCTTCAAAGAAACACTAGAAGATGAAAAGGTGTTCCTGTGAATGGATCTGCAGAGTCCTGTAAAGGTGCCATGGTGGCAAAAATAAAAGACAAATATCAAGATTTCAATGGCATTCTTCACATCAACCAAAAAGGAATCATCGGGTTCATGTGGAAACTCAAACAATCCTGAATAAATAGAACAATCCTATAAAACACAGTAATCCTGGAGGTCCCCTACCCTCAAACTATATTAAAAAGCTACAGTAACATAAACTCCATCAAGCTGGTACAAAACAGACATATGTGTCAAAATGTAAAATTAAAGAGTCCAAAACAAGCCAAGTAATTACAGGCATCTGATTCCTGACAGAAATTCCAGAACATACATTGGTGAAAGAAAAAAAAATAATAATGGTCCTAGACATTACTAAGAAGAAAGTTCATAACACTAAGTGCCTTCAGAAAGAAATTTGAGACATATCATACAAGTAACTTAATGGCACACCAGAAAGCCCCCCCCCAAAAAAAAAGGAAGCAGACATGGCCAAGAGGAGTAGATGGTTGTAAATCATCCAACTTAGGGCTGAAATCAATAAATTATAAACAAATAAAACAATTCAAAGAATCAATGAAACCAAGAGCTGACTCTTTGAGAAAATAAAAAAGCTAGACAAACCCTTAGCCAAAATAAGTAAAAGGCAGAGAGAAACTATCCAAATCAGCAAAATCAGAAACAAAAAGGGGGACATAATGACATACACTGAGGAAATTCAAAGAATCATTAGGTCATACTGCAAAAGCCTATAGACCACAAAATTTGTAAATCTACATGAAATGTAGATATACATGAAATGGACAATTTTCTTGATAGATTCCATTTACCAAAGCTAAACCAAGATAAGGTGAATAGAGTAAATAGTCCTATATCCCCCAAAGAAATAGAAGCAGTCATCAAAAGTCTCCCTACAAAAAAAAAAAAGGTCCTGATGGTTTCAGCACAGAATTGAACCCGACCTTCGAACTATTCCACAAAATAGAAACAGAAGAAAAATTACCAACCTCATTCTATGAAGCCACAGTCATCTAGATACCTAAACCAAACAAAGACCCAACAAAAAAGGAGAATTTCAGACCTATCTCTCTTATGAACACTGATACAAAAATACTCAATAAAATACTCTCAAACCTAATCCAAGAACACATAAAAGATATCATCCACCATGACCAAGTAGGCTTGATCTCAGGCATGCAAGGATGATTCAATATATGGAAATCTAGCAATGTAATCCACCACATAAAAAAAAAAAAAAAAACAGAAGAAAAAAAACACATGATCATCTTCTTAGATACCAAAAAAGCATTTGACAACATCCATTCATGTTAAAGTTTTAGAGAGAGCAAACATACAAGGCACATACCTAAACATAGTAAAGGCGATATACAGCAAGCCTATAGCCAACAAAATAACTAAGTGGAGAGAAACTTAAATTAGTCCCACTGAAATCAGGGACAAGGCAAGGCTGCCCACTCTCTTCATATCTCTTCAACATAGTACTTGAAGTCCTAGCCAGAGCAATAAGACAACTAAAGGAGATCAAGGGAACACACATTGGAAGGAAGAAGTCAAAGTATCACTGTTCCCAGATGATATGATAGTGAGTTCTACCAGAGAACTCCTTCAGCTGATAAATACCTTCAGCAAAGTGGCTGGATACAAAATTAACTCAAAACAATCAGAAGCCCTCCTGTACACAAAAGACAAAAGGGTTGAGAAAGAAATTAGGAAAATAACATCCTTCACAATAGCCACAAGTAACATAAAGTACCTTAGTGTGACTCTAACCAAACAAGTAAAAGATGTGTATGAAAAAAAACTTCAAGTCTCTGAAGAAAGAAATCGAAGAAGATATCAGAAGATGTAAAGATCTCCCATGCTCATGGAGGGATAGGATTAACATAGTGAAAATGGCCATCCTGCCAAAAGCAATCTACAGATTCAATGCAATTCCCATCAAAATACCAACACAATTCTTTACAGAACTTGAAAGAAAAATTCTCAATTTCATGTGGAAAAACAAAAAACCCAGAATTGTGAAAACAATCCCGTACAATAACAGATCTTCTGGAGGTATCTCCATCCCTGATCTCAAGTTGTACTTTAGAGCAATAGTAATAAAAAAAATGCATGGTACTGGCCTAGGAACAGAATGGTGGATCAATGGAATCAAATTGAAGACCCAGAAATAAACCCACACATTTATGGATATTTTACAAAGAAGCCAAAACAATACAATGGAAAAAAGATAGCATATTCAACAAATGGTGCTAGTTTAATTGGATGTTTACATGTAGAAAAATGCAAATAGATCCATACTTAGCACCGTGCACAAAACTAAAGTCCAAGTGGATTGAAGACCTCAACATAAAACCAGACACATTAAACCTGTTAGAAGAAAAAGTGGGGAGGAGCCTTGAATTCATTGGCACAGGAGACAACTTCCTGAACAGAACACCAATAGCACAGGCTCTAAGACCAACAATCAATAAATGGGACCTCATGAAACTGAAAAGCTTCTGTAAAGTAAAGGACACTATCATCAGAACAAAACATCAGCCTACATATTGGGAAAGGATCTTCACCAACCCAATATCTGTGGTTTAATATCCACAATATATAAAGAACTAATATCCAGAATATATAAAGAACTTAAGAAGTTAAACAGAAACAAACATAGTAATCCAATTTTAAAATGGGAAACAGAGATAAACAGAGAATTCTCAATATTGAATATTGAGTGGCAGAGAAACACCTAAAGAAATGGTCACAGTCCTTAGTCATCAGGGAAATGCAAATCAAAAAGTCCCTGAGATTTCACCTCACATCTATCAGAATGGCTAAGATCAAAAAATCAAGTGACAACACATGCTGGAGAGGTTGTGGAAAAAGGGGAACCCTCCTCCATTGCTGGTGGGAATGTAAACTTGTACGACCACTTTGGAAATTAATCTGTCACTTTCTCAGAAAATTGGGAATAGTGCTACCTCAAGATCCAGCTATACCACTCCTAGGCATATATCCAAAATATGCTCAAGTATACAACAAGGACAATTGCTCAACCATGTTCATAGCAGCTCTATTTGTAATAGCCAGAAGCTGGAAACAGCCTAGATGTCCCTCAATGGAGAAATGGATAGAGAAAGGGTGGTACATTTACAGAATGCATACTACTCAGCTATTAAAAACAAAGAAATCATGAAATTTGCAAGTAAATGGTGGGAACTAGAAAAGATCATCTTGATTGAGGTATTCCAGAACCAGAAAGACACACATGGAGTATACTCACTCTTAAGTGGAGATTAGCCATATAGTGTAGGATAAACACACTGAAATCTATACTTCTAAAGAAGCTAAAGAACAAGAAAGACCCTAAGGAATATGCTCAATCCTCCTCCTGCTTCCTGTTTTCTCCTTCTTTCAAAGTTCATCCTGTTTGTCTTTCTGAGTGAGGACTGATCATCTTACCTAGGGTCCTCCTCCTTAGCTTCCTTGTTTTTAATTGCTGAATAGTATTCCATTGCATAAATGTACCACAATTTCTGTATCCATTTCTCCATTGAGGGACATCTGGGTTGTTTCCAGTTTCTGGCTATAAAGCTGCTACAAATATGGTTGAGTAAATATCCTTGTGGTGTACTGGCCTCTCATTTCTAAAAAATTAACAAAAAAAGACTCAGGACATTAATGTAAGATCCGAAACTTTGAAAACACTACAGAAAACCATAGAAATAACACTTCAAGATCTAATGTAAGCAAGAATTTTCTGATCCAAAATCAGCTCAGAATTTAAGTGCAAGAATTGGCATCAAAAGAGCAAGAATAGTGCATCAACTTAAAAGGCTTGTGCTCAGCAGAAGAGCAACTAAGAAAGGAAAGTAGCAGAATGAGAGCGAAGATTTGCCAGGGGACTAATATCCAAAATATGCATGTTAAAACTCAAAAAGAAGACAAAAGTAAAATAATCTAATCAATGAGTGGACATTGAATTTGGACAAGACAGAGATCCAACTCTATCTTCTTAGAATGGCTATTGTAAAAACATAACCAACAAATGTAGGTGAGGAGGCATGTGGGGGGTGCCGCCTTTGTTTAATGGTGGTGGGAATGTATATTTATTCAGCTATTATGTAAGTAGGTAAGACTATACTTCAAAGAACCAAAAATATAATTTTCCCATCATTCAATCATAGTACTACCAAGTCAGCTTACTATAGAGATATCTGCCTATCAATGTTTATCAGAGCATTACTAAAATCAACAAACTATGCAGTCAACCAAGTATCCATCTGTGGATGACTGACTAAAAAAAAATGTGGAATATACTTCCAATAGAAATTTATTCATCCAAAAAATAATAATTTATGTCATTTGGAAGAAATAAGTAAAACTAGAGATCACCAACTTAAGTGAAATAAGCCAGACCCACAAAGAAAAGTATCATATGATTCTCTCATATTTGTGATCTACAGAGGAAAAGAAAAAGAATGTGAAAACAAGGCAAGGGGGCACTAAAGATATGAAGGGGAATGGAAAATTGGAAAGCAGCTAAGAAAAATTAAAAGAAGGAATGGATAAGATCGAAATAAAATATATGCATGCACATGAATGCCAGGGTGTAAGTCATTACTTTGCACAATTAAAACTCACTAGCAAACACTTTAGAGAGAAAAAAATGCTACTAGATGAATAAGACACCATTTCCCACTTCTTACATAAGATTCCCTGCACTTTGCCCATCAGTTGGCCTTAAATCTCAGTGTCTGCTTTGATAGTCTGTAGGCAGAGGCTTTCAGAGGCCCTCTGCAGCAGGTTCCTAGGTTGTTTCCTGTTTTCTTCTTCTTCTGATGTCCATCCTCTTTGTCTTTCCGGATGGGGATTGAGCATTTTAATCAGGGTCCGCTCTCTCGATTAGTTTCTTTATATGTTCAGGGTTTTAGTAGGTTTATCCTATGTTTTATGTCTATATGAGTGAGTATGTACCGTGTGTGTCTTTCTGCTTCTGGGACAGATCACTCAGGATGATCCTTTACAAGTCCCACCATTTACCTGCAAATTTCATGATTTCCTTATTTTTCATTGCTGAGTAATACTCCATTGTGTAGATGTACCACAATTTCTGCATCCATTCTTCAGTTGAGGGGCATCTGTGCTGTTTCCAGCTTCTGGCTATTACAAATAAAGCTGCTACAAACATGGTTGAGCAAATGTCTTTATTGTAAGAAGTGGGAAATAGTAAGATCTGGAGAGGACAGGAACCCCACAAGGAGAGCAACAGAACCAGAAAAGTTGAACACAGGGGTCTCCCCAGGGACTCATATTTCAACCAAGTACCAGGCATGGAGATAACCTAGAACCCCTGCACAGATGTAGTCCATGACAGCGTAGTATCCAAGTGGGTTCCATAGTAATGGGAAGAGGGACTGCCTCTGACATAATCTGATAGGCCTGTTCTTTTATCACCTCCCCCTGAGGGAAGAGCAGCCTTACCAGGCCACAGAAGATGACAACACAGGCACTCCTGATGAGATCTGATAGACTAAGATCAGAAGGAAGGAGAGGAGGACCTCCCCTATCAGTGGACTTGGGAGGGGCAATCAAGAAAAAGGAGGAGGGAGGGTGGGGCTGGGAGAGGAGGAGGGAGAGGCTTATGGGGGGATACAAAGTGAATAAACTGTAATTAATAAAAAATAAAAAATAAAAAAGAAGAAGAAGAAGAAGAAGAAGAAGAAGAAGAAGAAGAAGAAGAAGAAGAAGAAGAAGAAGAAGAAGAAGAAGAAGACACCATTGTTAGGTATGGTAGTACTTGCCTTTAATCCCAGCACTTGGGAGACAGAGGCAGGCAGATCTTTCTGAGCTTGAGGCCAGCCTGGCCTACAGAGTAATTTCCAAGACAGCTAGGTCTGTTACACAGAGAAACCGTGTCATGAAAAATAAAAATAAAATAAAATAATACAACCCATATCTTAATTGAAACATTTACAAGTTTTATATCTGATATTTGCCAAAATACATAAAGAACTCAAACACAATAGAAGAAAGCAAACAACCTATTAAAAGATGAAGACAAGAAATTTAGATAAGCATTTAAAAGGACATTAAAAATATGCTTGCTAACTTCAGCTGGAGGTGTAAATAAATAGCATAATAAAGTCCAGTTTTACACCTATTAAAATGACAAACTTGGTATATACTCGCTTATATAGACCTACAAGATATGATAAACATAATGAAATCTACATACCTGAAGAAGATAATCAAGAAAGTGGACATGGGCGAAGATGATCAATCCTCATTTAGAAAGACAAATGGGATGTGCATTGAACGTATGACAGGAGTCAACCACAAAAGTCATCTGAATGACTCTACCTAGCAGTGTTTCAAAGCAGACACTAAGACTCATAACCAAACCCTCAGCAGAGTGCAGGGAATCATATGAAAGAAGGGGAGTTAGTATGATATGGAAAGGATAGGAGCTCTAAAAGTACCAAATATATCTGGGCACAGGGTCTTTTCTGAGACTGACACTCAACCAAGGACCATCTATGGATATAACATAGAACTTCTGCTCGGATATGGCCCGTGGTAGCTCAGTAACCAAGTAGTTTCCCAACGTAAGGGGAACAAGGACTATTTCTAACAGGATCTCAAGGGCAGGCTCTTGACCTCCCCCCCCCCCCCCCGGGGAGGAGCAGTCCTGTTTGGCCACAGAGGAGGACTTTGCAGTCAGCCCTGAAGATACCTGATAAAACAGGGTCAAATGAAAGGGGAGGAGGTCCTCCCCTATCAGTGGACTTGGAAAGGGGCAGGGAGGAGACCAGGGAGGGAGTGTGGGGTTGGGGAGGGAATGAGGGAGCGGGATACAGCTGGGACACAGAGTTAACAAAATGTAACTAAAAAGAAAAAGAAAAATTAAAAAAAAAAAAAGATGACTGCCCAAGTTCTGCATAAAGACACTAGAGCTTTCCTCTGTTGCTGGTGAAGATGTAAAACAATAAAACTTCTCTGAAAGGCATCATAAGCAAATAAAAATGTTCACTCTATATGATCTAGCCATTCTATTGCTAAATGTTTGCCCAAGAGATTTAAAAATATTTTCACACAAAACACTTGCACATGAATGTTCTTAGCAACCTTATTTCTAACAGCCAAAATGAAAAAGAAGAAGAAAACAGCAAGAATGCCCACTGCTGAGATGGACACATAAACCAACATACCCAAATAACTGACTAGTAATCAATAAAAATTAGTGTTCTATTGATAGGTATTACAGAGTGAATCTCAGAGTACTCTGAATAATCAGCCAGACTAAAACAAGTGCATTCTGTGTTTCTAATTCAGGGGCATACAATAACAGAAAGACCAGTGGTGGCATGGACAGTTTCATCACAGTAGCCCTTTTGAAATGAGTGAGAAACCTACTGCAGAGAATTATAATACCAAAAAAATACTAATGTTAGCAATGTATCATAGCACTAAAATTTCTAGTTCATCTAGCCAAAATGAGAGACAAAGAAAAGCCAGAAAAGTGGTAAGACCTTCCCTGGAGAAGTTTGCCAAACGAATTAAAAATGAATGAGATAATCATGAAAGCACCATTTTCCACCTTTAATATAGTGATGGTATTAGGGAAAATCAGTAACTGGTGCAAAAATACCTTTTAACTACATTTTGGTTTGTTTTCCTCTGAACTGAAATATGCCTCCTGGAGAGAGGGGGAATCTTTTTTTTTTTTTCAATGCAGTTTATTCAGGAACCTTGAACAATCATCTGACCCTGGGGAAAGCCAGCCCACAGCTTAAATAGCCTCTGGGTAGCCAACCCCAGCATGCCACGTGGGCAATGCAGATAGGTCCACATACATGGAAGCAAGCCAGATCCTCAGCCTTAGCCAAATGTGGAATTGTTCCTGACAGAGAGCACTCACCATCGGGAAGGTGGAAGGCGGAAACCAGCTCCATCTTTAAGGCATAGCATTCCGCAGCTCTCTACAGTTCCCCCTTTTTGTTTTAGACGCATCAGGCTAGAGTAGAGGTCTGATCTCTGATATTAGAAATAAATTGGGACTTTGTACTGATGTTCATTTAGGTGTCATCCACCCAAAGACCATCAGACCCGTCTGATACCTTTTTCTCAGAGGCGGGACCTGGGGCATCAACCCGCATGCAATCAGAAATGCTCTTCTCTGGGTCAAAAGCGGCTGACCCTGAGTGCAGTGCTTAGCCTCGCATCCTGAGCGTAACATTTTAGCTTTTTATGGTAGCCAACCATTCTTGGGGCAAATGTCCTGCTTCAATGGCTGTAAAGGCCTGAATGGTCATGGCTGCATCACACTGTTGTGAGACTCTAATCTTGCATATATGCCACAGGCAAACCAAGGAGACCAACACCAGAAGGCCTGCTAACGCTCCCATGCCCGCCCATTCCTTCAGGTGATTCATGGCTGCAGCAATCCATGATGATAATCCTGTGGCTAGTCCTGCGTCCACTCTGGTAGAATTTACTGTGACAATGGCCACTCTCAGCTGCTCCATCGTAGTATCGAATTCTCCAGTCCAATTACCTAAAATATAGCTCGACAATTGTTTAGACAGATTTGCAGCACAGGAAAAATTCTCATGTTATATGCTAGTGACTCAAAGTCCAGCATATTTTCATTGACAGCCAAGTTGAGGGGGAATCTTGTAAGACTGTGAAAACCTAATTCTCAGAGAATTAGGAAGCTTGGAAAGCCTTGAGAACTGCCAGACCCCAGGCAAGGTTGTGAAATAGTTGTTAATTTCTCAGAAAATTAGGCTCTCTCTGGAGGAGCGGCCTGCAAGTTGGGCAGAAAGCTCCAGAGATGTAGGTTTTATGAGTCATCACCCATGCTTGGGTGAGATTTTCAGGGATGCAGCTGCCTTGGAGTCATCCATATACCTGTAAATAACCCCAACAACCTCGTTGATTTAGCAAGCTAGGCTTGGGTAGAATGATTTCTCCATCATTGGTGCCTGATCTACAGTGAACAGATTTGTTCACATCTTCCCAGAAAAGTCACAGAACAATTCTGTATTTATTTTTTAAACACATTAAGAACCATTATTCATCTTCAGTGAATATTTATATACATGTATATATATATATATATGCATGTATATATTTGCCATTTCTTGCCCACACCTATCTCCACCCCATTTCTTTTGCATGAACTCAACCTGGTACACTTCTCTTGGAACGCACAGCAGTTCTGTTTAGCATGTATGAAACTATAAAAGGATGGTGGCATTTTCCAGAAAAAAAAAATTTGGTGCAGAGGCGGGGCAAAATGGCAGTGCTGGGAGGACTCTCATTCTGACCAGCAGCACAGCAAGATCGGCACAGTAACCAACAATCAGAACTCGCGGCCATAAAACACAGACGATGTGTTTCCCAGGTGAGAGGATACCCCATGGTAGGGGATTCAATCAGCTTTTAACTCACCCAGCTAAACCACAGAAGAGATCCCGGTTCTGCCAGACACTTGACTGCCAGCCCAGAGCCACACATGAGTGTCTCTCGTCACGGTCCCAGACTGAACCATGCACACCACACTATCAGAGACTGGAATTTTCAGTCGAGAGATAACCCAACGGTACAGGAAACGATTGGGACCGACCTTAGGTCATCCAGACATCCCCTGGAAAAGACTCGGGTTCCGCGGGCACACCAAGAGCCAGCCCGAAGCCAGAGCCGGGGACCCAGGCGCCTGCACAGAGCCCGGCCTGATTCGCTACCTTAGATAGAACTGTGGGCCCCAGGGCACCAGGGCACCAGAGACTCAGTTTCACTGTCGGGTGCAAACCCACAGGGAGGGAAACGGCTGGTCTGATCTCAGAGCACTCAGCTGATACCACCACCCCGAAAAGGTCTTGGGAAAATTACCCAGTTTAGGCAGACACCCAGGCTCCCAAAGGCCAGAAAGGCAGACACAAGCAGTTTCTGCAAGCCAGCTAGCTGACACAGATGGAGCGGTGTGCCCCAGGGCATAAAAAAAGAGACTGGGAGTCCCTGTCTCCAGAGAATCCACAGGGAAGGAAGGAAACTGTACTGACTTAAATCACCCAGTCCTTCCCTGGAAAAAGTCTCGCAGACCTGCGGGGCCAAGCCGCCATCACTCTGCTATGCTCCAGACACAGGCACAAACAGTTACTGACGCCAGATGTCCAACTAAGTCACAGCAGCTGATCATTAAATTTACAGCAAGAAACCCAGAAACAGGGCAGCTGTCTTCAGGACTTCCCTGGGCAAGAGGAGAACACTCTCGACTAACAAAGACCACAGTTACCACTCAGGTCTCTATCCCTGAGGTGAGCAGCAGCAACTCCTAAAAAAAACGCTAGCCATCCAGGGACTATACCCAAAAAGCTGAGAAGACTTCCTTCAGGAAAAACCAGCTTTCTGAAAAGGGGATTCTCTCCACCACAGGATCCCCAGGAACCACCAGAAAATAACCCCAAATGCCTAAGATAGCACAATGGGTAGAGGCCAGCATAAAAGCTCAAGCAACAAAAGACAGAGCAATATGGCATCTCCAGAACCCAGTTACCCAGGGGCAAGTAGCCCTGGACACCCCACCATAACTGAAATCCAAGAAGATGACCTAGCAACTATGCTCATGAAGATGATAACAGAGGAAACAAATAAGATACGTAAAGACATAGAAGAAGATAAACTCAAAAAGAATATTGCCATCTGTAAAAAAATAGAGGAAGTTGCAGCCAAACAGTTTATGGCCTTTAGAAAGGAAATGCTTAAAGCACTGAATGAAATAAAAGGAACAGAGTTGAAGGAACTAAAAGAGAAACAGGAAAGTACAATCAGACAGGTGAAGGAGGTAAACAAAACAACTCAAGACCTGAAGATAGAACTGGAAAAATTAAAGAAAACACAAATGCAGGAAATAATGGAGAGGAAGAATCTAGGAAAGAAAACAGGAACTACAGAGGTAAGCATAACCAACAGACTGCAAGAGATGGAAGAAAGAATCTCAGGTGTGGAAGATACAATGGAAGAAATAGATGTATCTGTCAAAAAAAATGTTAAATCTAAAAAATTCCTGACACAGACCGTCCAAGAAATTCATGACAACATAAAAAGACAAAACCTAAGAATAATAGGAATAGAGGAAAAAGAAGACTCCCTTCTCCAAGGCCCAGAAAATATTTTCAACAAAATCATTGAAGAAAATTTCCCCAAGTTAAAGGAGAGGCCAATAAGAATACATGAGGCCTACAAAACACCCAACAAATTTGACCAGAAAAGAAAATCCTCCTGCCACATAATAATCAAAACAGTAAGTATACAGAACAAAGAAAAAATACTAAAAGCTGCAAGGGAAAAAGGCCAAGTAACATATAATGGCAAACCCATTAGAATCATACCTGACTCTTCAACAGAGACTATGAAAGCCAGAAGGATCTGGTCAGATATCATGCAGACCCTAAGAGAACACAGATGTCAACCCAGGTTACTATACCCTGCAAAGCTCTCAGTCCTCATAGACTGAGAAAACAAGATATTCAATGACAAAAACAAATTTCAACAATACCTACACACAAATCCAGCATTACAGAAGACACTGGAAGGGAAAATACAACCCAAAAGAATTAGCTTCTTTCAAGAAAACACAGGAAATAATTAACCTTACTACAGTAAAACAAAAAGCAACCAAGCACACAACCTGATGACCACAGCCAACAACAAAATCAAGGGATCTAACAGCCACTGGTCATTAATCTCTCTCAACATCAATGGACTCAACTCTCCAATAAAAAGACACAGATTAACAGAATGGATACATAAACAAAACCCAGCAATCTGTTGCATACAAGAAACACACCTAAGGCACAAAGATAGACATTACCTGAGGGTAAAGGGTTGGAAGACAACTTTCCAAGCAAATGGACCCAAAAAGCAAGCAGGAGTAGCCATTCTAATATCTGATAAAATAGACTTTCAACCAAAATTAATAAAAAGAGATGGGAAGGACACTTCATACTCATCAAAGGAAAATTCCACCAGGAAGACATCACAATCCTGAACATCTATGCCCCAAATACAAGAGCACCCACATTTGTTAAAGAAAAATTGATAAAATTTAAACCACATATAGATCCCCACACATTAATAGTGGGAGATTTCAACACCCCACTCTCAACAAAATACAGGTCAACTAAACAGAAATTAAACAAAGAAACAATATCTCTGACAGAGGTCATGAATCAAATGGACCTCACAGACATTTACAGAACTTTACACCCAAACACAAAAGAATTTACCTTCTTCTCAGCACCTCATGGAACCTTCTCCAAAATAGACCACATAGTTGGTCACAAAGCAAGCCTCAACAGATACAAGAAGATTGAAATAATCCCTTGTGTCTTGTCTGATCACCATGGAATAAAGCTGGACCTCAACAATAACAGAAATGGCAAAAAGCCTACACACACATGGAAACTGAACAACTTGTTACTAAATGACAGCTGGGTCAGGGAAGAAATAAAGAAAGAAATTAAAGTCTTTCTAGAAATCAATGAAAATGAAGACACAACATACCCAAACTTATGGGACACAATGAAAGCAGGGCTAAGAGGAAAGTTCATAGCACTAAGTGCCTTCAAGAAGAAATTCGAGACAGCTCATTCAAGCAACTTAATGGCTCACTTAAAAACCCTAGAAAAAGAAGAAGCAGACACACCAAGTAGGAGTAGACAGCTGGAAATAATCAAACTCAGGGCTGAAATCAATCAATTAAAACAAATAAAGCAATTCAAAGAATCAATGAAATCAAGAGCTGGTTCTTTGAGAAAATCAACAAGATTGACAAACTCTTAGCTAAGCTAACTAAAAGGCAGAGAGACACCATCCAAATCAACAAAATCAGAAATGAAAAGGGGGACATAACTACAGACACTGAGGAAATCCAAGCAATCATTAGGACTTACTTCAAAAGTCTATATGCCACAAAATTTGAAAATCTAAATGAAATGAACAATTTTCTTGATTGATTTGACTTGCCAAAGCTGAAACAGGACCAGGTAAATCAATTAAATAGTCCTATATCCCCCAAAGAAATAGAAACGGTCATCAAAAGTCTCCCATCCAAAAAAAGCCCGGGACCAGATGGCTTCAGTGCAGAATTCTACAAGACCTTCAAAGAAGAGCTAACACCAATTCTCTTCTAACTATTACACAAAATAGAAACAGAAGAAACATTACCAAACTCATTCTATGAAGCCGCAGTCACCTTGGTACCTAAACCTCACAAAGACTCAACAAAGAAAGAGAATTTCAAGCCAATCTCCCTTATGAACATTGATGCAAAAATACTTAACAAAATAGTTGCAAACCGAATACAAGAACACATCAAAGATATTATCCACTATGACCAAGTAGGCTTCATCCCATGTATGCAGGGGTGGTTCAATATACGGAAATCCGTCAATGTGATCCACCATATTAACAAACTGAAAGAAAAAAACCACATGATAATCTCCCTAGATGCTGAAAAAGCATTTGACAAAATCCAACATCCATTCATGTTTAAAGTATTGGAGAGATCAGGGATATAAGGCACATATCTAAACATAGTAAAGGTGATATACAGCAAGCCTATAGCCAACATCAAACTGAACGGAGAGAAACTTAAAACAATCCAACTGAAATCAGGGACAAGACAAGGCTGCCCACTCTCTCCATATCTCTTCAACATAGTGCTGGAAGTCCTTGCTAGAGCAATAAGACAGTTGAAGGAGATCAAGGGGATACAGATTGGAAAGGAAGAAGTCAAATTATCACTATTTGCAGATGATATGACAGTATACATGAGTGACCCCAAAAACTCTACCAGGGAAATCCTACAGCTGATAAACACCTTCAGCAAAGTGGCCGGATACAAAATTAACTCAAAAAAATCAGTAGCACTCCTGTAAACAAAGGACAAAAGGGCTGAGAAAGAAATTAAGGAAACAACACCCTTCACAATAGTCACAAATGACATAAAGTACCTTGGTGTAACCCTAACCAGGCAAGTCAAAGACTTCTATGAAAAAAATTTCAAGTCTCTGAAGAAAGAATTACAAGAAGATATGAGAAGATGGAAAGATCTCCCATGCTCATGGCTTGGCAAAATTAACATAGTAAAAATGGCCATCTTACCAAAAGCAATCTACAAATTTAATGCAATTCCCATCAAATTGCCAACACAATTCTTTATAGACTTTGTATGGAATAACAAGAAACCCAGAATTGCTAAAACAATCCTCTACAATAAAAGATCTTCTGGAGGTATCTCCATCCCTGATCTCCAGCTGTACTATAGAGCAACATAGAGCAACAGTTATAAAAACTGCATGGTACTGGCATAGAAACAGAATGGTGATCAATGGAGCCGAACAGAAGACCCAGAAATAAACCCACACACTTATGGACACCTGATTTTTGACAAAGATGCAAAAACCATACAATAGAAAGTAGACAGCATCTTCAACAAATGGTGCTGGTCTAACTGGATGTCTACATGTAGAAAAATGAAAATAGATCCATACTTATCACCCTGCACAAAACTGAAGTCCAAGTGGATCAAAGACCTCAACATAAAACCAGACACATTAAATCGGCTAGAAAAAAAAAATTGGGGAATAACCTAGAACTCATTGGTACAGGAGAGAACTTCCTGAACAGAATACCAACAGCACAGGCTCTAAGAGCAACAATCAATAAATGGGACCTCATGAAACTGAAAAGCTTATGTAAAGCAAAGGACACTGTCATCAAAACAAAGTGACTGCCTATAGATTGGGAAAGAATCTTCGCCAACCCTTTATCTGACAGAGGACTCATATCCAGTATATATAAAGAACTAAAGAAGCTGAAAAGGAGCAAACCAAGTAATCCACTTAAAAAATGGGGAACAGAGCTAAACAGAGAACTTTCTGTAGAGGAATATCGAATGGCAGAGAAGCATTTAAAGAAATGCTCAACCTCATTAGCCATTAGGGAAATGTAAATCAAAACAACCCTGAGATTTCACCTTACACCCATGAGAATGGCCAAGATCAAAAACTCAAGTGACAACACATGTTGGAGAGGTTGTGGAGAAAGGGGAACCCTCCTCCACTGCTGGTGGGAATGTAAACTTGTACAACCATTCTGGAAATCAATCTGGCGCTTTCTCAGACAACTAGGAATAGCGCTTCCTCAAGATCTAGCCATACTACTCCTAGGCATATATCCAAAAGAGGCTCAAGTACACAAAAAGGACCTTTGCTCAACCATGTTTGTAGCAGCTTTATTTGTAATAGCCAGAAGCTTGAAACAGCCCAGATGCCCCTCAACTAAAGAATGAATGCAGAAATGTGGTACATCTATACAATGGAGTATTACTCAGCAATGAAAAATAAGGAAATCATGAAATTTGCAGGTAAATGGTGGGACCTGGAAAGGATCATCCTGAGTGAGTTGTCCCAGAAGCAAAAAGACACACACAATATATACTCATATAAACATACAACATAGGACAAACCCACTAAAATCGGTACATCTAAACAAACTAAGCAAAAGAGAGGACCCTAAGTAAAATGCTCAATCCCCATCCTGAAAGGCAAAGAGGATGGACATCAGAAGAAGAAAACAGGAAACAACCTAGGAACCTGTCACAGAGGACCTCTGAAAGCCTCTGCCCTGCGGACTATCAAAGCAGATGCTGAGCCTGAAGGCCAACTGTCGGGCAGAGTGAATGGAATTTTATGTAAGAAGTGAGAAATAGCAAGAGCTGTAGAGGACAGGAACTCCACAAGGAGAGCAACAGAACAAGAAAATTTGAACACAGGGAACTTCCCAGAGACTCATACTCCAACCAAGGACTATTCATGGAGATAACCCAGAACCCCTGCACAGATGTAGCCCATGGCAGTTCAGTGTCCAAGTGAGTTACATAGTAATGGGAAGAGGGACTGCCTCTGACATAATCTGATTGGCCTGCTCTTTGATCACCTCCCACTGAGGGGGGAGCAGCCTTACCAGGCCACAGAAGATGACAATGCAGCCACTTCTGATGAGAACTGATAGTCTAAGATCAGAAAGGAGGAGAGGAAGACCTCCCCTATCAGTGGACTTGGGGAGGGGCATGCATGCAGAAAGGGGAGGAAGGGTGGGACTGAGAGGGGAGGAGGAAGGGGCTTATGGGGGATACAAAATGAATAATAATAATAATAATAATAATAATAATAATAATTTTAAAAAAATTTTCCATGATGCAAATCAAGGATAAAGAAGTCATTTATAAGTCCTGGTCTTGTGAAAAATAACTTAGATGTCTATTTTAAACCATTTTCACAAACTGAGGCACACACGTATCCACAAGAGACAACAAAGATGCTTTTACACTGTGTTACTGAAGCTTTCGTGCTAACGACAAGGATGGGTATAAAATGTTCTTCAATTTCAACATGTTTTCTAAAATAGCGTGGAAGCAAAGTGGTTAATAACGCTCATCTTTTATTCTTTTTTCTGTCTTGACAGCTGGTATTTCTCTTTTCTATAGAAACAAAACCAAGTTTGAAAAAAGACTCAAACACTGCTGATACAATTTCAGCAGCTAAGTGTGCATTGGACATTTCGCCTCTAGCAATTTCCTTATTATCTTATTCCAGGTAGTGAGGGAGCTACTGCTTCAGACAGCTCCAGGTATACAGAGCGGTGGAATCCCTCCAGTGACTGAAGCAACTCTCAGTATCTTGCTAGGATTTTTAACACATATCTCTTCCTCTCTCCATTAGCTGTAAAATACGTGGGGGAATTATATAAATTGTGGAATGTTCTCATTATCCTAAAATCCATCCATAGCTTTGTAATTAAAGTGTTACACTACTAGAACATTGCACTAGAAATTAAGACAGAAAAGTAAAATGGTGATTTTTAAGCAAGATCGTGATGTCTGTTTTTGACTTGGCATATTGTAATAATTCTGAAGAAAATAAGAGATTCACTGACTTTTGGCATGTTCATTTTATTTTAGTTTGTCTTCTCTTCATGACAGGATATTGGTATATCCTAAGTTTGCCTTTAAACTCATCATGTTGTCAAGAATAACCTTAAACTTGTGACGTTCCTGCTTCCATCCACCAAGAGCTGAGATTACAGGTGTGCAGTAACAGACCCAGCTGGGTTTGTTATTTAATCTATAACAGAAAACAATTTTTAAGGTGTTAAGATTTCTCTTTTCAAGCATGTGAGCAACTTGCTATAGTTTGGATGCTTCTGCACACAGACAGCTGGAATGTCATTCTGCATAACTCTTGCATAAGAGTCCTGTACAATAAAGAATGAGATTCAATTGAATTGGAGATCACAGAAAAATAAACAGAAATATCTATTAAAAAAAAAGATTTCTCTTTTCTTTATTTACCACGTTTATACCAGCTCCTGAATTTTATGACTTCTCAACAAAGGAAGCTATAAATGTTCCCCCTCTTTATCCTGTGGAAGTTACTTTCGCCCACACAGCAAACCACTGTCTGCTCATCCAGAATGACCCCCATTCCTCCCTCAAGTTCTGTATACACTAGAACAAACCACAAAGGCAGTAGAGTATTACACTTATTACCACAGTGGGACTACAAGGGATACACATAGGAGTAGCAGACAAGTGAAGAGACTTAAAGTAGTGAATTCAGTTTTGTGTTTTGTGTCATAGAGTCAGAGTAATGCCATTTTTTTAAAAAAGGGCATAGAACACTGAGGGGTTATTTTTGCCATGAAGCAAATTTATTTGTGCCAGCCTTAGCTCATTGTATTTCTATCCAAAAGTATTTTTCCACTAGCACAGTGGAGTTTTGCCTTATATACAGTTTTGGCCTTTTTGTTCCTCCAATATGGTAACATAGATTTTTAGTGGTATTTTATGTCTATAGAGCTCTGACACTAAAAATACACAGATTCCATAGGCATCTGTGACCTTAGGACATTGAAGGTGTAAGAGTGAGATAGGATTGCCATGAAACTGAGGACAGAGTAATGCTATAAGGTGCACGTTTGTACTGACACGGAGTAAGTCACATTCAGTTCTCAACATTTTCTAAAGAGGGCCTTTACACAGGAGCTAGTGAGATAGTTTAGCATGTAAAGACACTTGCTGCCAAGCCTGATGACCTGAGTTTGATAGCTGGGACCTGCATGGTTGAAACAGAGAACAACCTTCTGTAGGATGTTCTCTGTCCTCCACATAAACACTGTGGCACATACATACGCCTGTGTGTACACACAAACACACATACACACACACACACACACACTCAAAAAAAGGAAGAAAGAAAAGAAGCAAGGAAGGAAAAAGTAGAGGAAAGAAGGAAGGAAGGCAGGAAGGCAGGAAGGCAGGAAGGCAGGAAGGCAGGAAGGAAGGAAGGAAGGAAGGAAGGAAGGAAGGAAGGAAAGAAAGAAAAAGGTGCTAAAAAAATCTTCATTTACATAGGCAAGATTGAGCCAGTCACTGGAGGCCAGGTGAAGCTCAGTCCCCAACTACCTGCTATCCTTTGAGTTCCTGTTAGCAGTGTTCTACTAATCTTCTAAGGTGCCAGGGTGTTAGGCACCATATTATCCTAATTAAAAATACTTCTGCCACTCAAGAAATCCATACCAAGGAGCTAGAACAAAGGCCAGACAAGTTCTTTATTAAGCTACGTGTGCTCAGCTGGTCCTAGCACCTTTTATTAGTTAAAAATCTGTGCCTGTCTCAACCTCTTGCCTACTGTCTGCGCTATGTAATTCCATAAGCTCCAGATCTGGTTCTCATCCTATAAGCTCTGTCTTTCTTGCTGCTCACTTCACAGGTAGGTCATTCTGCCTACTTGTTCACATTACACACCTGTTTACGTCCACAGCTTTGCCCATCCCAGAGCTTTTCATGTTACTTCCTTATCTTTCCTGCAAAGGTACGATTTCTTCCATTTAAAGGATAAAGTTAAATCTTGAGATTAACAAATTAACATCTTATGAAAACAAATTAGCTACAGCTAAACATTCGAATATTAATGGGATCAAGAGAAAAGACATTCAACAGGAATGTGATCTTCCTAGTGTAGGGAAAACTTACCTGGTAAAATAATTGCAAGTATCTAAAACTCCATGCTATTTAATTAGATCCCCCAAATGTTCATAATGAGTAAGTATGTCCTCCTGAGAACAGTGAATAGCTCAAATGGGTGAATTGCTTGCTTCCCAAAGGTTGTTAATTATCAAGATTTACTTCAAAACCTTCACTTTGCTGTATCCACTATTCTTAAAATATTATACTATATACATTTCCCAATCCCAACAAGACCTCATTATTGAAAGATCCACCAAAAATCCAGACTCCAAAGTTTTGTAAATCTCTGACCTTTATTTCTCCAGCCCAAGATATTACTAAGGTTCTTTCAGAATCTACTGTCATTTTCTGTAGATTTCAGCCTGCTTACTCAGTTTATTTCGGTGGCATTTTGAAGAAGGTTAGTATCCATGGAAACCTCATTTCTTCTAGGATTTTTGTAAGGATAAGTTTCCTCATATTGACAGTTTGACCCAGTCTCCCCCCAAAAAAATAGTTTGATATGATATATTGTTGATACTCTGAATAGTAAACTGACCTTTCTGTGACCTCAACAGTCTGTGTCTTCAGGTGAAACTTACAAACAATGTTATAGTCTAATATTTTAGATTGCAAAAAAATAAAACCTTAGATCCTTCATAGTGCTTGACAAGCTGTTATATTAGAAAATAAAAAACACATGTGATAATATTCTTAACTGGCTTTTAAATGAAAGGGCAAAAAGAGAAAATTCGCTTGACAAATATCCAGTAAGCCTTACTGCTACTGGATCAGAAATTTGAGTTTAAGTAGCATCCCACACTTGGGGATTACAATAGAAACATATCTACAAAACATAATCAAAACTTCCATTTGATCTTGGAACTCCCCATGCTAGAACCCTGAGGAAAGAGACATATACTCATGTTGAAAAACACAGGCTTCATTCCATTAGTCTAAGACAGGCAAGAATTTTACATCAATTTTTAGGAAAATAATAATGACATATAATTAAAGTATGCAAAAAACTGTACCAACTGATATCTTACTAAATGTAAGAATATATTTTAAATGACCTTGTTTTTTTCATTTTCTATCCTAAGAAAATGATCTTTATACTGCATTGTCAGAACCTCAGTGTGCAGCAGAGTGGGGAAAGTGAACATGTGTGAGGAAGAAAGTTAAGCATCATAGATGGAAGCTCAGTATAAAAAAAGAAGTAATATTTTTTCCTAGCAGCTGAGCCAAGACATCAAAATCCCAGTCTTGTTATGGTCAGATGAGTCATTTTTCTTTGGAGGTTTGGGCACTCGTAAGTTATCTGTGCTCCAAAGGATACGATACCTAAGTAAAAATGGGCACCACTGATTGGATTCAGTGGGAAAGAGGAAGAGGAAGAAGTGGAGGTGGACATGAATTGGGAGTGGGTATTTGGGGAGGTCTACAAGAGGATTTGGAGGAGGGAAATGAAGAACTGTTTATCATCAAAATGTATTGCATACATACATGAAATTCTCAGAGGATACAAAAAGTGTTATTACAAGTCTTTGCTTTCAACATAGACGAGATAAAACTGAAAGCAGATCTGTCTGGAAAGACTGTGACAGAACTGTGATACAATCCCTCAGAGTTTGGTTCTTCCCTTTATCTCATATAATCATTCAAATTTTCATGTTTTTTTTTTTTCCACCTCTTTTCAGCCAAAGTCTTTCTGGTCTTCAAAATTCTATAACTCTCATCTAATGTGTAATCTTTTCCTAATCCATCACAGTTGTTTGGCTGATTCTTTCAAATTGAAGTATTCTCTCTCCGGGATGGAGGTGAGACATTTCTAAAGCTCCAGATGTAAGTAAACATACAAGACCCAGGAAATAAATAAAACTGAGAAGACTAAGGAAGCCAAAAGAGTCAGAAAACCCCTCCCCACACTATATAAGCAGCAACAATTGAAAAGGAGAGTCTACTATCACCTGTGCTCCCTTGCAAGCTGCAGAGAGCTACAGGGAAGCAGGTCTTAAGGTTTGTCGCCTACAGTGGGTTGGATTTTCAGTGATGCCAGTGCTTTTGAATCCCATATCCTCCTATAAGAAACCCTTAATCTGTGATCCTGTAAGTAAATCCCTGGCTCATTCAGCTAGGTTTTCATGGAATTGTTTCTTTGGTCTGTCACTGGTATTCTATCTTGAGTAAATAAACATCTGCTTACACCTCCCCAGGAAAAGTCACACAACAGTGATTTAGATAACTCTAGTTTATGGGTCCATAACACCATCTAAAAAAAAACTTATAGTATCCACAGTGCATCACATCCCACCTCCCACTCTTAAGCTGAGCAGCTTTCTCAATGACTGACATTTTTTATAAGTACACCATTTTTACTTTGATAACATGTCTATAATAAGTGTTCATTCAAATAAATTTAGGTTATAATTCTAATGACACATTTTTAAGGCCTCACCAATATGGTTATCTTTTGTACTTAGGCTAGATTGCCTGATTTTCTTTTTTAACACAATTCAAGTACTTAAAACTTCCTAAGGAAATCCCACCTTTTTCATGTAAATTCATCCAAAGAACTCTCATTTTACATGTAGACAATTTCTTTGTTTTTCTAAAACATTATTTTTATGGAGATGATTTCTTCCCTTTTTTTTTTCATTATTTAGTTGGAAATGCAAGGATTATTTTGGTCCTGATTTATACTGCCCATTAATTGGCACATTTATCCTAATCCTAGAATAAAAGAATCAAAGAGATATAGCAGTCCTCAGAGACTATAACAAAGAAATCAACAGGCTATCACACTTTCCCTTGTCTTCATGATAATGTGGTTGGCAGAAATCAAAACAATTGCAAGCAATGTGACTTAATGAATCAAAGCAAATTTTTTTGTTTTGCCTTAAAATTGTTGTGTTGAATCCAATGAAGCATCCATTCTGCTGCACACCTGTAATTTCTCCAGTCTATGCAAAGGTGATTGTATGTATAGCATGGTGGTGAGACCTGGTATGGAAACAGGAACTTTGATTCTTGTTCCTTGGTCACATGCAGAAATGTCCTTGATTGCATCATCTCAGGAGGACATAAATGTCAAAAGTGTTTATGGGCTTTCCTTCCTGATCTGATTTCTTGTTATCATTCCCTTTATTACGCTTCTCCTTGTATTCCGTTGGCTGGAAGCTGTCCATGGGTCTGCGACTGAAACTATAGTCCCAGCACTTAGAAAGGAGCTGCATCTGTGTCTCATGAGTTTAAAAACTAGACTGACAAGCTCATCCTCCATCCTCACGCAGAAAAGCCCTAGGAGTCTTTAGACAACATCTTTTTTTTTTTTCCAATGCAGTTTATTCAGGAACCTTGAACAATCATCTGACCCAGGGGAAAGCCAGCCCACAGCTTAAATAGCCTCTGGGTAGCCATCCCCAGCGTGCCACGTGGGCAATGCAGATAGGTCCACATACATGGAAGCAAGCCAGATCCTCAGCCTTAGCCAAATGTGGAATTGTTCATGACAGAGAGCACTCACCATCGGGAAGGTGGAAGGTGGAAACCAGCTCCATCTTTAAGGCGCGGCATTACACAGCTCTCTACAGTTCCCCCTTTTTGTTTTAGACGCATCAGGCAAGAGTAGAGGTCTGATCTCTGATATTAGAAATAAATTGGGACTTTGTACTGATGTTCATTTAGGTGTCATCCACCCAAAGACCATCAGACCCGTCTGATACCTTTTTCTCAGAGGCGGGACCTGGGGCATCAACCCACATGCAATCAGACATGCTCTTCTCTGGGTCGAAAGCAGCTGACCCTGAGTGCAGTGCTTAGCCTCGCATCCTGAGCATAACATTTTAGCTTTTTATGGTAGCCAACCATGCTTGTGGAGACTTAGACAACATCTTTCCATGGTGTCCATTCCTGGTACTTGCCTTAGGTAAGCACAGGTTCTGTTGCTTCTTAAACTCCTGCCAGAGAACTTAGAATATTTTTTTATAAATCTCATTCTATTGGTTGTCTGAGAAACTCAGTCTTCAAGTTTATGAAACAAATGACCTAGAAGCCAATGGCCTGGGATAAATTTCATGGCCATTGGTTTTCCAAGATGCTAGCCTTCCAACTACTGTTCACCTCCTCCATTGTAGCTGAGAACCCCACTCACTTTGCCCCTTTATCAGTGGAAATTCCAATACAGAATAAAGTGAAACCTTAGTACAACTTATCTAGTGATGCACTAAATCTTAAAAGTGTAAACACAAAAGATAAAGCCTAGTGTAGCTATTCTCTGAGAGGCTGTACCCAGAAGGGGATTGAAACAGATGCTGAGACTCACAGCCAAACATTAGGCAAAGTGTGGGGAGCCTTGTGAAAGAATGGGGTTGAGGACAGAAGGACCTAGAGGGGACAGGAACTCCATAAGAAGACCAACAGAGCCAACTAACCAGGGCCCAAGAGGGCTGGAGGAGACTGAAGCCCCAACCAAGGACCATGCATGGACTGGACCAAGGCCTCCTACACATATATACCTGATGAGCAGCTTGGTCTTCATGTGGATTCTCTAATAAAGGGAGTGGGGGCTGTCTCTGACATGGACTCTGTTGCCTGCTTTTTGATCACTTCCTCATGGTGTGGCTGCCTTGCCAGGCCACTGTGGAAGAGGATGCACTCAGTCCTGATTAGACATGATATGCTGGGGTGGATTGGTGGAGAGCTCCCCTTTCCTGTGGAGTAGGGGAGGGGAGATAGGGGAAGAAGGATGGGGGTGGGACGGAAGGAGAGGAGGGAGGAAGCTATAATTGGGATATAAAGTGAATAAACAAATTTATTAAAATCAAACAGTAAAAGATAAGACTTTAGCTTTTATATGGTATGCATATAATCTAACCATTAAATGTTTGATAGCCCTTTTTCTTTGAATATTATTATAACATATACGTGTGTGTACAGATATGTGTATACACAAATTAATACAACCTACAGATCTGTTTTAGTTCTTTGTGTGTTGTGGTTTCACAGTTTCCTGGTATTCTGGCTCTCACAGTCTTTCTCCCTCCTCTTCCATGATGTTTCCTGAGCCATAGATGCAGAAACTGTGATGCATATATATCCATGGAAGTTGAGGTCCCCACAGTCTGTTGATCTACACATTGAGGTTTTCTGTGATGGTCTCAATATGCTATAAAGAGACACTTCATTGATGAAGGATGGTAACTTCATGTAGTAAGGAACTATGCAGCGCTAGCAAAGTAGCAGCCAGAGATTCTTTTCTAAGGACCATGACTTTGCCAGCATCTGGGGAGCTGGTTCTTTGTTGAATGTCAGGCATCACCTCCATCCTGTTAGTGTGCTTTAAGTCAAATTAGAGAGCTATTGGTTGACATCAGCATGTGCAGTCCACTCATTGCATTTTTATGTATATCTTACCATGCTACCAATTTCCTTGGCTCATCAGTATTGCAGTTGAGTAGGAGTATTTAATTGCTTCCCTCTCTTGGTAGGTTGCATAGTATTTTCTGGAACCATGGAAGCTAGATAGTGATTTTTAATCAGATCCAGCTCAAATCATCAGAATCCTATGTCATATGTGTGCACTGTCTTAAACAATAGGGACTCACCCACAAACACTGAGAGGGAACCAAAGGCCACATCTATAATCTATATTGTTTGGGTGTGGCTTGAAACTACACTAACCAATGATCCCAGCACTAGGGTAACAGGCATTCAATCCCTCTGTTTTTCTATGTGGATGCTGAGAATCTCAGCTAATATCCTCATGCTCATACAGCCTTCACTCTTAACCACTAAGCCATCTCCAAGCCCAAATTTTTGTAGAAGAATACAAATGAAGGGAATAAGTGAAGGAAAAGTTACAAGCTATATCTTTACATACAATGGAGAAATAGGTTTAGGTGTACTTAACCACTTCTGGGTGATATATTTGATGCATAATATTAAAAAGCCTACGAGACAGCCTGGGAATCCATTGTCACTTCTCTACAATGGGAAAATTAACAGGAAGGTTTATGGAAATTTGGGGGAAAAAGTATAAAAAATTATTAGGATGGTATCAAGTACCTAGGCAATTTTCTCTGTATTTATCATCCCTTTGTCAAGTCTAATGTTGTTGTAATGACAGTGTAATGGCATGGAGATTTTTAAACAAGTGAGTCTGTGTCTGTTTTCATCTGTCTAAGTACACAGGTACATACTTCCAGTCCTCGTGAATAATTAACTAGTACTTTTTATTTTTATTTTTTATTATTAATTTATTTTTTATTGATTATAATTTATTCCCTCCTCCCCTCCCATCTCCACCCTCCTTCCCCTTTCTCCCCTCTCGCCCCTCCCCTAGTCCACTGGTAGGGGTGGTCCTCTTCCCCTTCCCTCTGACCCTAGTCTATCAGGTCTCATCAGGACTGGCTGCATTGTCCTCCTCTGTGGCCTGGTAAGGTTGATCACCTCAGGAGGAGGTGATCAAAGAGCCAGCCACTGAGTTCATGTCAGAAAGAGCCCCTTTCTAGGGAATCCACTTGGACAATGAGGTGCCATGGGCTATATCTGTGCAGGGGTTTTAGGTTATCTCCATGAATGGTCCTTGGCTGGAGTATCAGTCTCAGAAAAGACCCCTGTGCCCAGATTTTTGGTTCTGTTGCTCTTCTTGTGGAGTTCCTGTCCCCTCTAAGTCTTTCTATCTCCCCCTTCTTTCATAAGATTCCCTGCACTCTGCCCAAAGTTTGGCTATGATTCTCAGCCTCTGCTTTGATACCATACTGGGTAGAGTCTTTCAAAGTTCCTCTGTGGTAGGCGCCTGTCCTGTTCCCTGTTTTCTCCCTCTTCTGATGCAATCCCATTTCCCTTTCTGAATGAAGAATGAGGGTCCTCCTTGCTTAGCTTCTGTAGGTGTACAGATTTTAGTATGTTTATCCTATATTATAGGTCTACTATCCACTTATGAGTATATACCATGTGTGTCTTTCTGCTTCTGGGATACCTCACTCAAGATGATCTTTTCTAGTTCTTACCACTTGCCTGCAAATTTCATGATTTCTTTGTTTGTAATTGCTGAGTAGTATTTCGTTGTGTAAATATACCACAATTTCTGTATCCATTTATCAGTTGAGGGACATCTGGGTTGTTTCCAGTTTCTGGCTATTACAAATAAAACTTCTATGAACATGGTTGAACAAGTGTCCTTGTTGTATACTTGAGCATACTTTGGATATTTTGGATTGGTATAGCTGGATCTTGAGGTAGCACTATTCCTAATTTTCTGAGAAAATGCAAGATTAATTTAGCTAGTATTTTTTAAAGTAGCTTTAAGAAACTTCCTATTCCTCCACATCTTTCTAAGCCCAAATAGGACTATTATATTTGATAATTTGCTCTATACTGTTTACTTCTTCTCTTCTTTCCCCCAGTTAATGGAATGCATAATCCTCCACACATCTGTTTTCAATGAGCAGTCTGACTAAAAATGCCTTCATTTCTCCACTCTCAGTGATCCACTGAAACAGTTCCCTATCCACTCTGGCTTTTAGGTTTTCTTTCATATCTTGTATTCAAGAAAAGATGAAGCTGACTTTTCCATACATGTTGCAAGGGATTTTCCTCCTGTCCCCAAGTTCCTAAGGAATAGTAACTCATGAGACTCAAAATATGTTTAAAAATACCTAGGCCATATACCTAGGATCTTCTCTGACTAGCTCATAACTTAAAAATATTCTATTTATATTAATCTACATTTTGCCATGGAGCTGGTTACCTATGCTCAGGTACCAAGCATCTATCCTCCTTACATCTTGCTAGCTGAATCTTCTGTACCTGGCCCTATCCCAGAATCCCTTTTTCCTATGTCCTACCTCCTTCCTATTTTCTGCCTCAGCTATAGACCATTAGCTTTTTACTGACAGGTGATGCTTTCGTACAGACACAAGAGACTACTACTACATATACATATGAGTTGTTTCTGCTCTAGCCTGAGCACTCATCTCTGGGTATTACTCACTGTTTAGTTTTGGCTGTATACTGTTCCTGGGCAAATCAGTGACTTTTTTGTAGAAGAAAAATTATCTCTAGATAAATAGTTGATTGCTTCTATACAAAGCTTTAAGAACAGCAGCAGTTTTCAAGTGTCTTAAAGTTTAGATTTAGAGTTTATTGTCCAATCTGCACTGTTGTAGATTAAGTTCCAACCCCAGTATTGTAACAACTGAGATGTTAAGAATATGAAAAGTTCTTTTAATTATTAAATATGTGTGTTGTTATTGTTGTTTTATTCATCCTAAATTTCATTTAGCTATATTCAGAAGCCTCTACCAGCCTGAAGACTCATACATTATTCCTGTACTGATTCTAATTTACATACATTATCATTTGGCAGGTAAGATGTATTTTTCATTTCATTGATTACACAACAATTTATATCTTTTATTTATGTTTGTAATGCCAATCATCTGATAGCCTGCCTTCCAGTAGCACAGAAACATGACTAATCACTGTCATAACACTCTTACACAGTCTTTTCAAGTAGCTTTCATTGGCTTTCCTCACCATGAGTGAGGCTGTGGTCATTCAAAACCACCATTCCAATTGGAATTTTAACTGGACTTCCTCAGTTTGAAGTCAGTTGAGAAGTAGAACAACTGGTGAGATGCTCAATGCCTCTTGCTAATAGGAGAAGGAAAGGACAGAATTAAAATGTGGATATCATTTGGTCAGGGCATCTCAAACAGACCCTGGATAACTACAACTCTACATTTTTCAGTTATAATTTTGTCATAGAACTGATGAACATTTTATCAGCTGCTGCCTTATAGAACATTCTCAGGAATGTCTGCAGATATTGGACAAAACAAAGGGAAAAGTGTATTGAAAGTTTAGCTATAAATTATGAACTCAAAATAATACAGTTCATTGACTCCCATAGCAAGGTTTCCTGTTATTCTAGAAACCATAAAGATCAGTGTTTAAAATATATGGATGCAGAAATTGTGGTACATCTATACAATGGAATATTACTCAGCAATGAAAAATAAGGAAATCATGAAATTTGCAGGTAAATGGTGGGATCTGGAAAGGATCATCCTGAGTGAGTTGTCCCAGAAACAAAAAGACACACATGGTATATACTCACTCATATAGACATACAACATAGGACAAACCCACTAAAACCTGTGCATCTAAAGAAACTAAGGAAGAGAGAGGACCCTAACTAAAATGTCCAATCCCCATCCGGAAAGGCATAGAGGATGGACATCAGAAGAAGAAGAAAACAGGAAACAACCTAGGAACCTGTCACAGAGGGCCTCTGAAAGCCTCTGCCCTACAGACTATCAAAGCAGATGCTGAGCCTGATGGGCAAATGTTGGGCAGAGTGAATGGAATTTTAGGTAAGAACTGGGAAATAGTAAGAGCTGGAGAGGACAGGGTCTCCACAAGGAGAGCAACAGAACAAGAAAATTTGAACACAGGGAACTTCCCAGAGACTCATACTCCAACCAAGGACTATTCATAGAGATAACCCAGAACCCCTGCACAGATGTAGCCCAGGGCAGTTCAGAGTCCAATTGGGTTACATAGTAATGTGAAGAGGGACTGCCTCTGACATAATCTGATTGGCCTGTTCTTTGATCACCTCCCTCTGGGGGGGAGCAGCCTTACCAGGCCATAGTAGAGGACAATGCAGCCACTTTTGATGTGAACTGATAGACTAAGATCAGAAAGGAGAGGAGAACCTCCCCTATCAGTGGACTTGGGGAGTGGCATGCATGCAGAGGGAGGAGGGAGAGTGGGATCGGGAGGGGAAGAGGGAGGGGCTTATGGGGGATGCAGAAGGAATAAAGTGTAATTGATGAAAAATTAAAAAAAAAACAAATATATATATATAAATTAACTATCAATATCTATGAAAATCCTTAGATCCTTAGAATAATGTGACATAGAATAAATTATTCCCAGTTGATAAAGATACTTTTTAAGCTTACTTTAGTAATCTTAAAAAATATCATTATGTGAGGCAGAAAGAGGTCTCAGCAGTGAAGAGCACATACTGCTCTTAGAAAAGGCCCAAAGTCAGTTCCCAGCACCTATTGCCAGTGGCTTACAAACACAACTCCAGCTCTAGGGAAATCTGATGCCTCTGGCTTCCATAAGCACCTTAACTCACTTGCACAGATATATACATACATGCACATGAGTGAACACACACACACACACACACACACACCACATGAGAGAGAGGGGATTGATCTAAAATAAATGGAGAGGTAGCCTAGCAATTAAAAGCACTTACTGCACATCTGTTCATTCACTTGTCAGCACCCACATCACAGCTCATACACAACTCCAGATCTAAGAGACCCCTTGGCTTCTGGCCTCTGAGGGCACCCGTACACACGTGGTAAACAGAAACTCGAATATTCTCACACACACATATCAATAAAAATAATAAAATCACCTCTAAAACACAAAGAAGACCATCTTTTTTAAATGTATGCCATTACATCTCATGCTTATTTTTAAAATCTGTTTTCTGCTGTCAGTTTCTCCTGCCAAACTCGTTCATTTCTCTTTTTGAGTTTTGATGAAGTTAAGGCCTCTGTTAGGTCCTGAATCTCAAGTAGTCCCTCCTCTCCCGTTCCCACGATCTCTGTTAGCACACTATCTCACTACCCTCATCATGTAATACTATAGTTACACATTTCTTTTTCCGCCAATTTCACAAGCGTCGACGAATTATTGCTATTGGCATCAATGTTCACATGCATAGTTAGAGGCCCAACATGTGTAGATGATACCTGGAACTCTATTCATAGCCAGCACCTGGGACTTCATGATAAACTGCAAAGGTGTCATTATAGCCTCCATGGTATTCATGGTTTTGTCAAGAGTTTAATCAGAGGCAGGATCAAACTGAAAGACAGTTTGTAAACAGATTTTGTCAGACATCGATCACATTATTTTTAAGCTAAATTTTAAGTTTGTTTTGGTGTGTGTGTGTGTGTGTGTGTGTGTGTGTGTGTGTGTGTGTGGTGTGTCTGTGCGTGGTGTGGAAAATGTGTGGTATGTACTGTGTGGTGTATGTGTGTTTGTATACTGTGCTCTGTGTGCGTGTCGCGCGCGCACGCATGTGGTGTGGTGTGGTATTTTGCTTTGTTTTGTTGGTAAAGCATCTATGACTGAGTTCTCTCATCACCCTATTTTTTCATACTTCTGTTCTGTTCACAAATATTACCTTTGTGATCCTACAATTAACTTTTTTGCCCTGATATTATGGGAGAAATTACATGTATTATGTCTTAGATAGATATTATGCATAAAAGGAGATCATATAACACACATTTTATTATAAATAATAATCATTTCTATTCCTAGACTACTTTCAAAAGGCCATTATCATCCACATAGAAGCCCAAACACCACCTTTGACCCTAGATATCAGTAAACAGTTTCAAGCATGAGTTAATCCACAGTTAAATACCTTTGCCCCACCACTTAAATTATTCCTAATAATAGAGGGTTTAGTTGAATTTGTGAGTTAAAGACTTGTCACAGGTTCGTCTTCTGTAATTACAAGATAAATTTATAGCACCTACACCGAAAAATATCATCTAACTATACAAAAAAGAAATCTCTTTTGAGGTAAAACCAGGGTCAGGGGAGCATGGAGACACACTAGAAATATCAAAGAAACTAACAATTCACCATGGAAGTGGAGGCAAGTAAAATATTTGAGCAAAAACGTAAGTGAGTAAAGGAGACACAGAACATCCTAGTGTTGGCTAGGGTGTAGCTCACTGGTCACACTTGGATTCACTGTCTAGCTCCACAAAAATAGCAATTATACAGTGTGCTTGGGAAATGATTTTAAGTCTTAATCCTTAGCAAAAAGTGTGTGTGTGTTTAGAAAGAGATATATAGGAGGAATAAAATCAACCAATAATATAGTGACCTCTAGCATGGGAAGTTTCATACAGCTTGGGAAGACTCATAACTTTCATCACATTATAAAAGTTAACAGTGTGAGTTAAGCAAAGAGCAGTAGGTAAGCTAAGACAGAATGACAAAGTCAGAATGTGGTTTGGGCAATTTAATTGACTGCAAGGTAGCATCGGTGTTATAATCTAGGGTTTAAACTATGCTCCCTGGATCTGCACCTAGATTTACAGTTATGGAACATTGGTGTAACTAACTCCTAAGCCTCCGTTGCTGGCTGTTGAACAGTTCCTCCAAAATATAATAGCTGCCATAATGTACGGGAAGGTACTTGACAGCACTGTTGCCATACACAAGAAACTGACTAACTGCTAAGTATCGCTCCGTCTGGTAGAGAAATAAGGAGGTAGGAAATACAGATAACTCATTTTCCTGCCTGAATATTGAAGTACATAATGTTAGAAGATAAAGAAGATTTGAAAAATACAGGCATTTATTTTTCTCTCTCTCATAAAACTATCATCTGCCTCTTGTTCTGGTCATATTGTGTGTCCTATGCACAGCAGGAAACTGAGGATGCTAGAAATCTTCTCCTTGATCCTTCAAATCCATTTTCCATCTGCTCCTTGCTTGCATATGTCTATGCACTTTATCAGTGGGTCTGCTCCTTCTTGTTTTTTTATTGGGTACAGCCAATAGGAACACCTAGAAATGATGAAGAACATAAGCAGCATCAGAGAACTTACTTTAGCACCTTGTAGTATTGCTGTGAGTTGGCTACATCCATCAAGAAAAGATGCTTAACTTTCACCTAACAGTCATACTGATTCTAGCTTACATCTTATGCTATTTTATTTTATTTTTGTCACCTTAATATTTTCTCTAGTCAATTCTCTTGAAATTTTCCAAATGAAGTATATCTTTTATGGATCTGCTAAGACCCTTACTGGCACACAGAGAATAACATAATCTAGAATTGAGTGTTCCAAACAGTCAGGAATTAAAGGAACATACTTTGATATACTGAACATAATTCTTTCCTGAGCCCCATGGGAAATTTTCAGCCAATTAAAAATACCCAGGAGAGATAGATGGGATATTATTTATGGCATAAATGCTGCAAAGTAGTAGCTAATGAGAGAAGTGCCTACCCATGGAGGGAGAGGGCAGCCTTATAAGATTATTCCTCTGTTAATCTGGTACAGAAAGGAGAGGCTATTGAAGGGTCCATCAAGTACACAAGTATAACCCACACAATTAGAGCGAGCAATGATTTTACCAAGAGAAACCACAATAGAATCTGGTGAGAGAAATTACACCTAAGTGGAGATTAGCTCATGATATGAATGAAACAGAATTTTTTTTCCAGACAGGGTTTCTCTGTGTAGTTTTTGGCTGTCCTGGAGCTAGCTCTGTAGACCAAATTAGCCCAAACTCAGAAATCCAACTGCATCTGCCCTCCCAAGTGCTGGGATTAAAATTGTGCACCAACAACAACCAGGCATGGACCAGAATATTGTCCAACAGACAGAGTCATATGCCAAACACCAGGCAAGTAGTAATGTCAGCAAGAGAGGGAAGAAGGGTGTCATGGCCAAGATGAGCCTCTTCAAATTACATAAAAGGATAAGACAGAGGATCACCATGGCCAAAGTTGTCCTCTTGTAATGACATAAAAGAAGAGAAATACGATGGCCAATGTGACCCTCTTCCAATGCAGGAAAATGCCATCATGGGTAGGAAAAGGAAGAAGAAAAGGTTCCTTGCAAGGAAGAGGAAAATTTAGCAATGAAGAAAAATAAGATTCAAAGCAAATGATCTGTAATCGACAGTGCTTAAATGGCAAGTTCTGGAGATCACTGGGTATCTGAGAACTTGGTGAAATATAATTAGCTATAAACATCTCGCTTATATTGCATTTCTGCTTCACAATTTGTGACCATTCAAGCCAGTCTTTACCATGTAGATGCTCA
This sequence comes from Meriones unguiculatus, assembly GCF_030254825.1. Classification (NCBI taxonomy): domain Eukaryota; kingdom Metazoa; phylum Chordata; class Mammalia; order Rodentia; family Muridae; genus Meriones; species Meriones unguiculatus. Next base: position 79,934,265 of record NC_083364.1, read on the forward strand.
CATAGAATAGGAGAAGCCTCTGTGCATGAACATGCTCTGAGACTTCAATCCTGTCATTTGAATGGTTTATGTGGAAGCTAATCACTCTATGAACGGGATCTATTTGGGTGTATCTTTATAATACCCATAAGTACCTTCTGGACCAGCAAATCAGCTTCCTGGAGTATTGGCTGCCAATAGATTCAAGCAGAGAGAGTTCTATTCCTGAAATACAAGAGACATGTGACCACATCAATGCCCTTCCCCAGGTCAGTTCCCATCCACTGACTAGTTATCTAGCGGGGCAGGAAGAATGGAGGTAAGATGACTGATTCGCCACTGTCTTCATTGGAAACAATCTTGAGGAACTGCATAAGCTTGGGCAAGCATGTCCAAACTTCTGACATTACAGTGCAACATTGTCATCTCTAAAGTTCATGTTCAAGGACTGAGTTACTAAAAAAAAAAAAAAAGAAAACTTAAGTTTGGCTGCATCTCTTGTTTTCCTTGGCTGTGGCTGCATGCTGCCCACAGGCTACAGTTTGAACACAGCTGATGGCCTACACTGTCTTTCCAATCTCTTCCTGTAGCTAATCCTGTTTCTTTTAAGCCCTTCAACTCTTAATTCATGAGGTGAAGCTACAATAAAACTTCTCCATGTAAAGCTCCATCTCAAAGTCTATTTCCAAGCCCACTAACCCCTAAGGCAGCTGAACTCTAGAATGCCTCTGAGAATGGCGTTCTAGCTAGGATGGAACTGTGGACTTGAGTCATCTGTCGATGGTTAGCACTGAAGAGCCCACCACTGCTTCCAGGTATGTGACATCAGTGCAGCCTGCACTGATGGGAAGGAAATGTGTTGGGGTGGGGGGCCATAATCATAAGGGATAAGCATGAAATGTTCTTGGCTAATGGATGGAACTGGAAATGATCACCCTAAAGTGATCCAAAAGCAGAAAGACACGCATGGTATATACTCACTTATAAGTGAATATTAGCCACATAATATAGGAAAACATACTAAAATCTACAGATCTAAAAAAGCTAAACAACAAGGAGGACCCTAGGGAGAATGCTTAATTCTCATTCAGAAAGGCAAACAGGATAGACACTGGGAATGGTGGAATAGTGAGAACAGGACAGGAGCCTACCACAGACTACCTCTGAAATACTCCACCCAGCAGGGGAAGGAAGCAGATGCAAGGACTCACAGCCAAATTTTGAGAAAAACACAGGGAGTCCTATGGAAGAAGATGGAAAGTCCTAGAGGGGACAGAAGCTCTACAAGGAGAACAACAAATCCAAAAAATCTGCAGAGAGGACCTGCAGAGACTAATGCATCAACCAAAGCTCTTGGGTAAGGGCTATTGATTCACTAGAGAAAGATAAAAATAATCTGGAAATAATTACCAGTTAATAGTCAAGTGTAAAAGCCATAGATATTCTTTGACAGTATGTAAAGACTATCTGCGGACTGAGGGTGCACGTGAGTGGTAGAACGTTTCCTTAGCATGCGCAAGGTCTTGAGCTCCATTTCTAGCACTGAAAAAAAATCACTGCTTTCCCAGAGCTGAATGTCATCAAAGAAAGCAGAGGACTCTTCCCATGACTAGTAAACTATGGGAACCAGGCAATCTGAGATGTCAACACCGGTTATCTGCATTAATAGATCTGAAAGGGGAATTCCTAGGCTTTTCCCTCAAAACCTTGACACCTAGCTTGCTTTGTGAATCTTCTGGGGCCAGCAGCAATGGTTTGCTGCTTCTTTTGGAAGATCAGTGTTATCCTACAGAAACATCTACCTTTCAAGCCACTCCCAGAAGTTTCAGGATCACGCTGATTAGTCAGGAAATTGGAATCATCAGAATTCCCTAGCAGAATGGGGGCACTGAGCAATAAACAGAGGCGCTAGCGTCAAGACTGTAGAACATGCCAATAATCACATTCTCCATACTTCACATTGTAGTAGAATTGGCAGTATCTTGCTCGCTCTCCTGGTCCAGGTGGGATGCTTGGCCTTTGGGTATGAAAGTTCTTTGAGAAAAAGAGCAAATTGGTGTCGGTCGGAATCTACACTTGAGAGTAAGTAGTTAAAATATTGATCAGCCTGAGAAGGGTATGGTAACCCATGGTCAAAGCCCTGGAGAAGAGGAGGAATCACCCACTAGATAAGCCACCAGGACTAGCAGGAATGCAAAACAAGGGTGAAGAGTGTGAGGACAGTTAGAAGCAAAGCAGCCTCCAACCAGCATCGGCATTAGGACTGTCTACAAGTAGATGTGTGATGTAGTGATGCAATGTTGTATTTTCGTTGGACATAATTGCTCTATAATATCGCATGAAGAAATAATTCCCTTGTTGTTTAAAACCTTTAACCTGGACTGGGAGAGGGGCACAGGTGGGGAAGAGGGAATGAGGGTGGGATTGGGAGAGGAGGAAGGAGGAAGCTACAGGAGGGGTACAAAGTGAATAAACTGTAATTAATAAAAATAAATTTAAAAAAAGGAAAAAAACTAAAAAAAAAGACAGGTAAATAAAAGTGCTTTGGGATAGATAGATAGATAGATAGATAGATAGATAGATAGATAGATAGATAGATAGACAGATAAATAGATGAAACCTTTAACCAATATGAAGTCATCCGTGACTAAATGTATGTGACATAGCTGATAAAAAGCTATTTTTTAAAAAATAAAAGCTTATTGTCTACAAAGATATAAAACACATAACTCAAGCTAGTCAGAAACTAAGAAAAAAATCCCTCCCGCTTATTCTTTTTCTCTAAGCATGAAAAAAAACAGAAGATATAGAGATATTGTTGTCTCATAATTTCAAAACATCATGGAAATATTTCCTTAATGTATTATCAAAACTCAGCATTACAAACCTACATCAACATCACCCTGCCAAACAAATAACTCTGCAGCAATTAGACCCAGTTAGATTTTAAAAGGTCCTACAGAGATGCATGCATGGAGGAAATATATCTCTGAAATGAAAGTTCTAAATAAGATAGTCGTTGTCTTTTAAGAACAAAGTTTGAAATGATGCAGTAATCGCAATAATCAGTCACCCACTCTAAAATTATCTGTTGTAATCTCCTCTTCTGCATATGGATAGCTAAATAACAATGTATAAACAAACAACATCAAAGTGCCTTTTTGGCTAACTGCCACCCTGCCATTTCTGAACTGAAGCCAGTTATAATGACATCACTCCAGCTTTGTGTCATTTATTGGCCTTCCTACATATGTTGCTAAAATACATTAAATGTCTTCCCTCCAATTCATCTTTTATCCACTTTGTCTTTCTTTCCTTAAATAATGACATTTCTTGACCTCAACCCACAATTTTGACTGATATTATCACTGATCAATTCATCTACAGAGACAGCCTTGCAGAATCATCTGCTGTTTCATATGCAAATCTGTACAAGAAAAGACTAAATTTATATAACACTAACTACAACTATTTAAAACATAAAAAAGCCTCACTTTCATTTTACAGGTAAGATAGGATGACCTCAAGCTGAGAAATAATTTCTGTGGTACCATAACCATAAAAATATATAGTTAGCAAACCCATCTCCACAGTTGGTTATTTAGTACTCTTCAGTTAAAGTTCTTTAACTTTCAGTTAAAGAAAAATCACTGTGACCACTCAGTTAAAACCATAAGTGATGTCCCATTAGCTAGGCTTTCTAAATACAATTAAAGGCTTGAATATGTTTGACTATCCACAGTAAGAAGGGAAAATTAAGTAATTCTCCATTTGAAATAAAATTGTTTGTTTGAAGTGGTGAAGCTCAAAGCTAGTTTTTCCAAAACTGTGATCCAGTGAATAAATATTCACTACTAATTATTATCAAATAAAATGTGAACTCACTTACTTAATATTGTCTCGTCATCTGCTCATTCACACTTAATAAGTAAAAGTGCATTAAAAATTGCTCAGGCATGAGAGGTGGTTGCTCTTGTTGTTTTTTTTTTTTCCTCTTAAAATTGACTAAAAAAATTACATGTGCATAGTATAGCTTCCACTTCGTAATTTGACGTAAAGTTGCAGGCACTTGACAGTACTTTAGAAAGTGAAAGTTGGTGAAGAGATGCCAGAAAGTATGCACTTCCAGTTCCCACAAGGAAATAGAAAGGAAGTTACACTCAGAAGTACAACAGTGAAGCCATGGGAGGCGTCAAAATTGGTCTAGGTGCATAATTTGTTTAAACACAACCGAGTGGCCTAATTTTCTTTTAAAAATAATACATGGGTTATGAAAACAATGAAAGCTAGAAGAGATAATGATTAGGAGGCAGGTACAAGGAGTCCTAATAGAAAGAATTAACACGATACACAATTGGTAAAGAGTCGGAGCTAATCAGGTACCCAAAGAAATGATTGTCATTTGCTCCAACTGCTGCTCTGTTTACACTCTGTGAGAATTCCCTTACATTACTAATATCCTTTAGTGCATTCTCTAGCTCTCAAGTGTTGGTTTATTTTTTGGTATTTGGTTTTTGATTTTTGGTTTGGTTTTGTTTTGTTGTTTTTCAAAAACACACTTTACAACTTAAGTGATAAACTTGCCAACATACCAAATCCATATCTGATTCAAAATGCCCTCATTCCCTTTAAGCCCTTTGCTTAGCAAGATCGAAGCTTAATCAACAGATGAGTTTTCTTCAACCCCATTTCATATAAAATTCATAAGACTTGGGAGAGGGTCCAGGAAGAAGACTTAGAGATCAATGTGTAGTTCTCTATTCCTTGAAAACATTTGCTGCCACTTACAGTTAACAAATCAGGAACAAGAGGGACACTTACTACTAAACTGTGCAATGGTAACCACCAGAAAATCCAGTGATAACTGCTCATACCATGAAGATGGCTTTTCCCATCCATTGTAAATTATTGTATACCCTATAGCCATATTATCCTGTGCATTATTCATGGTGGGAGTTTGATGGGGCTAAATCTTTATAGGTACTCAGCAGGTAACCACTGTTGCTGTGAGCTTATGCTCACAACAGTGAAGCCATAGGAGGCATGAAAGTCAGCCTACGTACATAATTTGTTTAAAAACAAGAGAACAGCCTAATTTTCTTTTAAAAATTTAATACATGGTTTATGAAGAAAAATGAGGGCTAGGAAGAGATAATGATTAGGAGTCAGGTTCAAGAAGTCTCATCTATAAGTGACTGACTATAGGGCCTTGAATATTCTGTAAGCCTGGTCAAGCACTGACTTCATAACTGGACAAGAAGGTGCTAGAACTCTCTGATTCTAGGTGATCCAGAATGGCAAAGGCTAACAGTAAGTCATTGTCCAAAGTAAACACTGAGCAGAATAGTAATAAGCTTCTCTCATGATAACTGTAGTACAGAAGGGTTTTCCTATCCATTTTTGTGAATCCTAGATTTATCATGTGATTTCATTGTACTGGTTTCATTGGATCCTTTAAATGCAAAAGATCATTTTCAATTCCTGTTTAAAGACAACTGGAATCACTTCAGACTGCATAAGAAAGGTGATATTTAATAGTCTCAACTGCTCCCCATATTTAAAATTGGTCTGTTTCTCTAGCATTCATAGTACATCAGTCTCCCCTCCTCATTTTAAGTGAATTGCTGCCACAAGAGCCTGCCCAGCTGAGCCATTTCCTAATCCTATCAATTCCAGCCAACATTTTCCTTTTCCACCTACATATATTTAGTGCTCAAGTCTAAAACCCAAAGAAACTCTTAAACTATTAAAGTCAGTTTTGTGAAACAGATTTGTCTCAGTATAAAATAAATAATTTAAAGAAATTCCAGTGTACATGAATCAATATTGATCGACATAAGATCAGTGTACATGTCCTTATATTGGCTAATCAAGACTCCAAAATCAAGTTGGTGATTTTATTTTATTTAAGTGATCGATATTATATTCTTTGAATGTTGTTTTTAATGACCAGGTTTAGGTATTGCTTTTTCATTACTTTTCAGTATGGAGTTCATAAGAGTAAAGTAACTACTTTAACAGATATCTATTTGTTATTAGTATTTCACCTGACTTCAGGTTTCCCAGACTTTATTTCTTTAATTTTTTCTTTATTATTATTATGATTCATTCATTTTGTAACCCACTGTAGCCCCTCCCTCATCTCCTCCTGGTCCCATCCACCCTCCCTCTTCTCCCCTTTCCTAGTCCACTGATAGGGAGGTCCTCCTCTCTTATTATCTGACCGTAGCCTATCAGGTCTCATCAGGACTGTCTGGATCCTCTTTCTCTGTAGCCTAGCTAGACAACCTCACCAGGGGGAGATGATCAAAGCCAGCCACTGAGTCCATGTCAGAGACTGCCTCTGTTCCCCTTACTATGGAACCCACATGGAGACTGAGCTGCCCTAGACTACATCTGAGCAAAGAGTCTTAGTCCTTGGTTGATCATCAGTCTCTGAAGAACCCCCTGAGCCCAGATATTTTGGCTCTGTTGGTCTCCTTGTGGAGATCCTGGCCCCTCCAGGTCTTTCTATCTCCCCTTTCTTCAATAAGATTCCCTGCATTCTGCCCAAAGTTTGGCTATAAGACTCAGCATATGCCTCGATACCCTTTTCCCAGACTTTAAATGGCTGAAAAAATAATTCTTGTTCTCTGGATTCTAGATACTCACGGTGTGGGTACCTCGTAAGTAGACCTTCAATAGTTCTTGAACTAAAATAGAGGGGCACTGAGTCTATGAACTAAAGTAGTGATAACTTCATGGTTTGGAAACCTAGAAAGAAAGGAGATATTTCATATTTTTTAAAAATGGATTCCAAGAAAACCCCATATATTTTAAACTAAGTCAATAGATTAAAAAGTGTTCCATTTGGCAGAGATTTGACGTTTAGAAGTAAAAAGCTGCTCTGTGGAGGAAGGTGACAAATCAGTTCTGAGAATTTTTAGAAGTTTTTAGTGAAAAGGAATTGTGGGACATGCAAATAATGATGTCTAGCAGTTGAAGGTGTGGCTGGAGCTTTGGTGCTGCGGAATAGCAAAGCTATGGAGCTGGGAATCATTTGCATGAAGCAATAAAAGCTGCTGCAGTCATGAATGGTGAGAACTGGATAGAAACAGACTGTACATGAGGTGAGATGGTGCTGTGGAAACAGATATGTGGAGTATAGCTGGAAGAAGAGAGGGAAAAAAATGACAGCAGAAGAACAAGACACCAAATGAGTGGTCAAGTAGCCAAGGAACCGAGGTAATGTTAATGACATCAGAAGAAAGCAGTTAGTTAAAACTGTGGTGAACAATCCTGCCCAATGCCAAACAGAGACTGAGAATAAATCATGTAGGAAATCACAGGGTATCAGTTGCCTAGAAAGAAATATCAGCGTTAATTAATTTCAAACTAATAATTATATGTGCACTCTCTTCGTAAGCTGAAAATGGGGCATTAAAATGAGTCTGAGCAAGAGTTGAGTGGCTCCTTTGCTAGACACAGAGTGGAAGTTCCCAGTGGCAATGACTTCTTCTGCATTGTAACCACAAGTTCTTCTGTTGCTATTTAACTTGAATGCCAAAGGTTCCATAAGAGGAAGAATGCACTCTCGAACAAATGAGGCAGAAGAATAGGGCATTTGAACTATTAAACTGTTTCAAGTGCACGTTTCATACCTTGAAAGCAGACTATCTCTGCTTTTGCCCTTATTCCATTGTGTCTTTCCAGTTTCTTTCTTTGAGGACACAAAAACGTGCAGCCCCCCTCTGGGTGCCCTTGGAACACAAAAATGCCCACGTTACTGTGACTGCTAGACAACCTCCCTGCTCAGCATTTGCCACTCAGAACCTTGTAACATTGGACAAAAATTGCTAGCAGAACTATGGGCCACAGCTGCGACAGTTCTAAGGAACATTTGCACTTAACATTCTAGCCAACTAGAAAAATGAGTTAAAATCCAAGCCACATGTTCCTAATGGCCATGACACTCAGTTGAGAATGTACTTAGAAAAAAAACTCACTCCTCAAAATAACTTGTAGGAAACCTCTCATTCAACTTATTCTGAAACTTGAGATCTTGGGTGCTCAAATTTGGTTAAGATCATTCTGTGAATTATATTTTTGCATGTGTATGCGGTCTTTGCATGGTCTTGTGTGTGAGAAAGTATGTGGGCATATGTGTGCTCATACCAGGTGGGGGGCGGGGCAGGTTGCCCTTTAGTGTCTTTGCAATAATCCCCACTTTATTTTCTGAGAGATGGGATCTCTGTCTTGGAATCCTGGGTTCTCTGATTTGCTTGTGCCTCTACCGGCATTATAGGCAGGGACCACACCCACCCAGCTTTTATGTGGTTCTGCAGATCATAAGCCCTGTCCTTCTGCTTGAGAAGTGAATGCTTTATCCACTGAGCCATTCTCACAACTGCCAATTCTGTGATGTTTTAAAGCCACACCATAATGCTACTATTGGAATCCAAGAATCACATTTCTAAAGAGAGTAATCAGGATTTGGAAGATTTTGAAAAATGCAAATTAAAGCTGCTTTGAGATTCCATCTCACCCTCGTCAGAATAGCTATCATCAAGAAAACAAACAACAAATGCTTCTCAAACAGCCTGAAGAGGGTGTGAGCGAAAAGGAATCATCAGTCACCGCTTATAGGAATGTAAGCATGCACAGCCACTATGGACATGAGTGAGGAAGTTCCTCAAAGCGTATATGCTTCAAAGGACTCTAAGCCAGCCTACCACAGAGATAGTTGCACATTCATGTTTATTGTTGAACTATTCACCGCTAAGAACTGGAACCAGCCTGCACGCTGTCAACATAGGACTGGATGAAACAACTGTGGTACACATGCACAGCGGGATTTTACTTTTTTACTGCCTTAAAGAGAAAAATGAAGTCAAGATTTTTGCTGGAAAATGGATGGAAGTAGAGATTATGTTAAGCTAAATTACACAGACACAGAAAGGCAAATACATTCGCTCTCCCTTGAAGAACCTAAATTTACATGTACATATATTGTATGTGAGTGTGTATGTGTGCTTGTGCATGTGCACACATGCATATATGTATGTGAGTCAGGTAAGTAAGAATGGGGAAAAGCAGTCTCTAGGGAGAAGAAGGAGAAAAAGAGATACAATACAAGTAACAAGAGAGCAGATAAGAAAAGTATTTAGGAAGAGTAAGGAGATCAGAGAGAAGGAGGAAATAAGACTATGTAAAGGACAGTAGTAAGGGAGGATGAATAAGAAAAAATATGCAATGGTATCTACCTAATTATCCACCTTGTACACTAACAGAATCACTTGGTTTTTGTTGTTGTTGTTTGGTTTAGTTTTTTGGTTTGGGTTTTTTTTTTTTTTAAGATTGGGAAGATAGGTGGCAGCTTCTATAGTATTTCCTTTTGCATTTCAAAGGATCAGCTAGAAATATCTTGCCAGTTTTTTGTTTTTGTTTTTTTTTTTTTTTTCAGCTATCTCTTCTCTGATAGTAGCCATCAAAGAGAAGCCTTGTCCAGAAGCTCTGAATCACATCTGGCACCTCCTCTTCCCCACAACCGCTGTGTTTTATTCTGGGAAAGTGCTTCAAGTGTCATCTCCATTTTTTTTTTCTAGAATGTAAAAATAGATGTAACTAAAGTTGAGAAAAATCAAGGACGACATTCTTTTTTTTTTAGCTTTTTTTTAATTTTTAGTTTTTTTATCAGTTACATTTTATTAACTCTGTATCCCAGCCTTGTCAAGGATGACATTCTAAAATATATACCTAAGAAATAGTTTATAATAGGTCCTGGGAAAAGAGCCAAGGAGGCCAAAGAAATGCGGATGGCTTTTGAGGGCTACAAAGGTACCGTCAAATCCAGACAGAACAACATTCTACTGTGTTCTTAGGAATTCTTAGTATGTGAGTTTCCACCATAGAAAACCTGTGTCCTAAAAAGTACTCTTAAGTCCAAACTCTCATTTGTGCAGCTCAGAATCTAGTAGGTATTTCTCCGTTGCTAGACTGAACTTAAAGAAAATGATGGCTACATGACCCACAGCTCAGCTCTAGCTACTTAAAAAACGGAATCTGGAATTTGCCATTGCTGATCCGTTTCATCTTCCCCACACTATTGCTTCCTCCACTGCCCACTCTGAAAATGTTAACACACACACAATGCAGTGTAAAAACAGTTCTCAGAACATCCTGAGGCAGACAGCAACTTCGTGTAAATTCAAAGTGAAATAAAAGACATAGAGTCATTGACTTGGTCAGTTTATCAAAAAGAATAATTTCTTGTAAGTTGTGGTTAACATAAGCCTGTTATCACATGTGTCATATCAATTTAAAATCATGGTCATCACTCTAGCTTACTCAGTACCAGGTTTAACTTAGGGCATATAGGTAGTTTTGAATAAAAGTACTAAGGCTCAAAAAAAAAAAAAAGTACTAAGGCTCTAAAAAAATAAATAAATAAGAAAACCAAAGAGATTCATAATGGTATGGAAACAGAAAAAGTACTACATCCAATGGAATAAGATATCACCTTTGGGCTTTGTAAATTCGTGAGGAAATAGTAAATAAATAATGTTCATGGGAACTCTTTCAGCATTAAATAACCAATCTGTTACATTGTGCAGTCACGTGTAGATTCTGTTTCCTGAGTTAAACTAGTCGGGATAGAATCACCATCTGTGTATCCACCCTAAGAACTTTGGGGAGAAGTGGAAAGAGCGCTGTCATTTGAAAATGGAATCTTAATTTATTCCACACAGATTATTTTTCTTCACCTACTGTCTGCAAACTCAATCTAGCATTTTTTTAATCTAATGCAATCACAGTTTGCTAATCTTAACTGAGCCAGTGTTTCACTTCTCAATGAAAGCACCCCAGCCTTGATTCATAAAACCACAAAGTCAAAGGCTGAAAGTTGACTCTTTCACTCCTTAAAAAAAAAAAAGTCTAGTGTCTGTAGGGCACTCTGCCTTTTGTTCCTTGTGTCTCATGACAGAGGACAAAACTGAAACCCAAAGACTCTGAGTGTCCTAACCAAGTTCACAAGTCAGGACAAATCTGTTCTAAAGATGAAAAGAAGTGCTATGAGTTCATTTAAATCCAGTTATTGGTGCAGCTGCATTTCTTCTTTTGAGCTCTTCAGAAAATATGAATGCAGGAAAAGAAACCTCTGTGGTAAACTAGCCATGTGACTCGACTCTTGCTGCAATAACGAATACTGTAATAGCCAGATGAACCCCAAGAATTGCTTCATTTGGAAACATGGCTTAAGTCCTCATCACTGAGGTGTGGATCTACATTCAGGAGCTTAGGGGGGCTCATTAGGGATGCAGAACCTTGAGCCTCACCCCACAGCTCTGAGATTGCTCCTGCCTTCTAACAATGTCCCTCAGGTGATTCCTGCATGTGATAATGTTGGAAACACTGCCCTAAATGAGATTGGAAGAAACTTTGAATCTTAAAAATGTCTGAGCTAAGATGTGGGCTTAAATGACACCAACAGGGTATTATTACTCAAAGTAATTTGGGTGCGGGTATTTTTGTGACTTGTAGAATCCCTTCTAACACAAATGGTCTCCAATTTGTTGTAGATGACAATAGAAAATTTCCATAAGCCAACTTACTATTGCATAAGATGCAAGAATCACAGAAAAACCAGCATGAAGAAATAAAATGTTCTTAAAAGAATTTATGAGACAAGCCATATATAAATTGCTGTCATTTGGAAACAAGCTTGCTCTTCAGCCTAGTATTTCAAGCTTGATTCACATAGAATTTATTTTTATTTAGTGAGAGTTTAAGAGAAATTCTATTGTCCTCTTTCTAGATAAGGAAGGCTCTTAAATACACAATTCTAAGAGATTTCTCTTGGGGCACAAACATTATTTAATAAACATACAACTGTCGACTTATACATACCTCCATTGCTATGTAGGCATGAATAACCATAATTCTGTTCATATAGCCAGCTAATTATTCTCAATTATTATTCTCAACTAATAATCAGCTATTATTCTCAACTAATAATTAGATAACTTGAAGAAGGCTGTATTTGGATTGCCTGGCTGGTCACACAAAAATAATAAAACTAAAACTCTATTAAACAGTAGATTATCCATGAATTTATTAGACAATGCCAAATTGGGCTGCATTAATGAATTCTAACTAGTAACTCACTCCATATCTGAATCTTTTCCTAAGATTCTTGGAAAGTGTTGAGAGAGTGTTATCATTTCTGTTTGATGAGCTTTGCAAAATCTAATATAGTTAGAGAATATATTTCTATTCAATCAAAAGCAACCCTTACGTATATGATAGTATCTTAAATGCAAAATCAAAACCTTGTTTTGGTAAACAAAAAAAGCTTTATAGGTTTAAACAAATAATTGTATTAATTTTACATCCACATTTCCTTTTAGATATGCTCTACTTAACCATCTTTTCAAAAATTACCTACTTCTGGTGACTATTTTGCATCTGTAGCAATATAATTTGGTACATATTTTAAGGTTTTTACATAGAACAAAAATATTACACCCAAAATAGAAAGCAATTTTATATTAGAGTGAAGATCTTTTCTGAGAATTATGACAAAAGTGCTGTGTTGCACATGCCTGAAATTCCCACAACTAATTCTCTACTCTCCATTAGCAAATTGATTTAGAAAATGCATGTATTATTATTATGGCTATTATTACCACTGTTGGAGTACCATAAAAGCTGCATTTTGCCAATTTCTACTGACCTCTGTCATTTGCTCATTTAAAAATCTGTAGTCACTCTAGAAAATATAATTTCACATCACTTTTTAGGCATCTTCCAAATGTTAAATTTGCAAACAGCCCGCCTCAGAACTTCAGGGATGCACACATGGGCTCTGACTGCATTTAAGCCCTTGAGCTTCCAGATTTATTTGATGTATTTAAACTCCTTTATTAAATCAAGAGTCTAAAGGTCGTTAATAACAAACATCTGCTGGCTATTTTCTTCCATTTGTCACACAGATAATATGTAGTATTATTTATTTAGCAGCCCTATATAAGTATCTCCTTTCTAAGGTCCTGAAAAAAAATGATGGTCAGAATTACAGAAAAACTGAGAAACCCAGAACACACTTCTATTAATGGGTTGTTAATAATAATTTAAATGAAGATGGAGGAAAATGAATACCCTTTAGCACTCTCTAGCAATGCTAAGTGAAGTTACCGAGTGGGCTAGGTAGCCAGGAAATGTAAAGGTAAGCAGTAATTGTGAAGAGACTGATAGCTGCCTCTCTGACACTATTTTATGAAAATCCTATGAAAAGGATTTTTTTCTGTTTTTGCTGTGTAAATATTACCTCAAAATGCCGTCACTCTGCTGAATAAGTCCACACAAACATAACGGTGTTTTATGTTGGTGTGTTTAGTTTTGCTGCATTAACTCGAAACTCAAACCACGATTCCCTCAACACATGCTATAAAGTACTATTCACGACTTCACACCATGAGGGACGATATTTTCCTTCATAAATTCCACATAAAATCCGTGGTAAATTTTTAAATAGAAAAATTGTGAAAACCCCAACATAACCACAAATTGCCCTCCATCCCTGGCCCAATAAATTCTAACTTGAGGTTTTTATTTTCTGACAGAAATCCTTTATGTTCTTAAAGGAGAAAGTGGCCTTTAGTTGACATTTGACTGTGGGACTTTCTGTTTTCTAGGTGAGTATGAGTTGACAGCAGCACCACAATTTTTATCCACATAGGGAAATTTGGTGAAGGTGCTTTCATCAGAGGTCATACTTGGAAAACCTAAAGGAAAATTTTAAGATCCAGAGTGGAGACAAACAAGCAACTATAATACACACACATATTTACTGAAGATGTGGTGGATTCTAAAAAATTAATCCAGAAAAAAAAAAAGATAACAAGTATAGTAATTTCCCTTTTAAATGTAACAGTCATGAACTACAGTGTATCAAGACTGGAAACTTGAAACTTGGTTTACATCTGTCTTCATGCTTTAATGTAAGTTGAAGATTTTAGTCATTAATGAAAATTATCATTATTAAAACGTAAAACAAACCAACTTAGCTATAAAAATGTTATATTTTCCCTTATAATAAAATATTAGAAAAATGGATTTTTACGCTCAAGGTTCATTAAAAGAAAGAAAACTATTACTTTACATCATATTCTTGACAATAAAATTCCAACAGAAATTTTAAAAATAGGAGCAGATAGGATTAAAACTTATCTGTTGCAAGTTATATTGGTGGGATCCCCTTGACTGGCTTAAATGTATAAATATATTCATTTTAAAAGACAACTATTTATATCAATTATTGATGTAAATTGAAATTTTGTTTCTACTTAACTAAGCTAAGGTTAATTATCATATTGACAACTGGTTGATAAGGTTTTACATTATGTAGTAACCCTCTAGATCTTTCTCTTTTGTACATTCAGTGATCTCTCTCCTCTCAGTTTTGTAATTATTTTGCATATTCTAGATAAATACTTGCATATGCATACCATGCCCATGTTTAGGAGTGTGCTGTTTTATGCCTCCCAAGATATTATCCAGAAAAGTTCAGAAAACAATGTGTTCAGCTCAGTATTAATCTGTCTTATGCTGCAACCAGGATAAAATTTCTCACACTGCAGACATAAGGGTATAAAGTACCAGAAAACAAAAACTGTACTCAACAACGAAAAAGTGAAGATTTGTCACACACCAGGGATTTCTCCACTGACCAATTAAAGTAAGGAACATATCTTTTCTATAAACAGAGGATGGCCCAAAACAAGGGATTTTTTTTTTTTTTTTTAGTATAATATAAACTAGGAACAGATGAGCATCAGGCAGACTTCTCAGGGATGTTAAACACCCCTAAGGAAGACCAGACAGAGGAGACACACCCGGATACTTTATGTTCTTTAAAAATGTCAGGGCATCTTAAGGACAAACTAACAAGCTTGTCCTCTGGGAATCACAGCAAAGAAGTGATGTATTCAGCAATTTCAGACTCACTTCAAGAAAAGAATCAAAAGGGATATAGAGACCTAGCACATTAAGGTTGGCATTTGTCTCCTTTTACATATGTCACATGATCCCAAAGTTAAGATTTATATATGAAAGAAATACTGGTAGCTAACAAGGAATATGGAGTGGATTTTTCACTCAGTTTCACTCTTGTCAAAAAAGTTCACCATATCTCAGCCTGCCTTAAATTTGCTTTTGAATTATGAGGCAAGCTTAGCTTCTTAAGCACAATTTACTTTTTGTTTGTATGCTAATTATTTAAAAATTAGAAAGAATGTTAAAGGAAACCAACATATGTTAATAAATTGTCTGCTACAGGAAGCTTCCTTTGCCTGTAATGGTTAAAATACTAATAAAGCAAACAACCAGCCATTTAAAGAATAAAACAATAAACATGATAACAGAGTTAAAACATTTTTCTGGTGATGTGGCCTCTCCAAAACTAAAGCTTATTCATTGCAGATATGTTGGAGTCCCTTTCTTAAATAAGCAGCCAATTACCTTGTCCTTGCTTTACCGTCAAACCGAAGAGTAAATTAGAACTTCCTTTATAAATACAATTTTATTTTTCTGGATATGCATGTGTGTAAGTGCGCTACACGTTTACCTAGTAGCCGTGGAAGCCAGAAAAGGGAGTGAGGTACCGAAGAACTGGAGTTATAGATGCTTGCAATTGCCATGTGCTCTGGGAGCTAAACCTGGGTCCTCTGTAAGAACCGCAGGTGCTTTTAACTCCTGAGCCATACCTCCAATCCTGCTATTGTTTCTCTTTGTGGGGAAAAAAAATGGCTTCCCTGAATCAACTAATAGTAAAGTTAACTTACTTAAAAATATCCTTAGTCTTTGCTGATTGCAACAGGTTTGTTAATAGTGTGGGTCATAAGCATTAAGTCAATAGCCAAAAACGTATCTAATATTAAAAATACAATTCAGTTGTCATTTAGGTGTTTTCATTAAATAAACTTCTACAGTAGTAACATGTGCCCATTTTTTTTTTTTTCAGAATAAGTAACTTTAAACTCACATAACCAGAGCTAGTGAAAGCTGGTGGAGGGAAATTTACTACAAACCATCCTTTTACTGGTTCTACAACTCACTTTTTTTGACAATATTAACTCATCATCCTACTAATGAGCATGAGAGTTATAGCTTGTGGGTAACAGTGAGTCAGTGTGGCATGTGACTTCCTTGGGAGTTTGCATTTTAAGAGAACATTGAGGTTAAGGCTAAGTAATAAACTATTAATCATAAATCTCTCTCCTGTGTTCTCAGAAACACAATAAAAGTAAATTACTTCTCAATAAATAAATAAATAAAACACTGATATAATTTCTCTATACACATTCCAAATAACTGGCTTTCGCTACCAAAAAATTGCAGAGCTAAATTTACGGATATTTATTTCTTCGGCTCGTGGGCATATGTTTGCTGTTCCCACTTCTGAACTGTGATAATTCATATGTGTGTGTGTGTGTGTGTGTGTGTGTGTGTGTGTGTGTGTGTGTTGAGGGTGTTAACCTGAATCTGTAGAAGTTTGTTTCTCTCAGGGTAACTCAGCTTTTATCTTCTAAAGTCTTGTCATCACATCGCATCACCTTCATCCTAATGCCCACCAACAGTTTGGAAGCTTCATCTGTCCACATTTAACTTCTATGTGTGCAATTTACTTCTCTCTTGTGTGAATAAAGTTAATTTAAAGTGATACCCATAAAAGTGTGGAATATATCTTCCCTTCGTTTTCCTCAGGGGCTCTGTGTTCTGCTTTGCAGAACCTCCCAGTAAGGGCCTTGTACATTTACATTACCCCTGGGTCCTTAGCTACAAGCCCTCCAGATGACCTAATTTATCTCCTTCTGCATGAAAATTTATCCATAATTTCTGACTTCAGTAATAAAACAGCTTTGGAGCAAAGTTTGGGGTGCTTTTATAAGCTTATGGTGGCTCTCTCTTATGGTTGGCATTGAAAAGCCATAACATAAGCAGCGACTTCAATCTACCCAGGACTGTAAGCTACTTCAGTTAATCAAGAAAATAAAAGTAAACATTACAATGTTAACTAAATTTGCTATAATATATGGACATTCCTACCCCGGAGTTGTCTGTTGAATTCACATTAATTCTATTTGTTTGAAATATTCCTAGAAAAGCAGTCTTAGAGAACAAGCCTAGCCTCATTCATCAAAAAATAAATGAGATACATTTTTTCCTTTCTTGTTTAGTTTTTATATTAAATAAATGTAGAGTATTAGTTGCTCTAAATAGTTCTTAAAGAGCTTCTATACTTCTAATTAAATCCAAAGCATGTCTCTCTTTCTAGAAAAAAAAAAGACATTTGGTAATGACCTAAATCTAAACAAAATGAGAAGAAATTCAGCAACTTAACTCAAGTTAAGCATCACGGATGAGAATCTGCACCTCTCTCAGTCACCCGAAGCTTGACCTGTCTTTTCTATTCAGAAATACTTGCTGCTCTCCTCAGTGCCAAGGCTGTTCATTTTCTTTTCTATCACTTTCAGAAATAATTAGTGTGTTTAAAACTTTCCTACATGACTCGAATTCTCTCTTGTTAGCTTTTAACTTTATGTGATCGTCAACATTCACTCTGCTTTTAGAATGTATTTAAACAACCTGGAGTTCATACTAGGGGTAAAGAGTTCTATTTGTTTTATATTTCTATTACAGAGGATAATAATTCCTCTAGGTTTCTGTTTTGGCAAACAAATATTTCTTTCCACCTTTGGATACATTCAAAGCAAGCTTAATGAATCTTATTCCCTCATTTAAGGTTTTAGGAAATAACTATTATTTAACAGTGATAATTATGGAGACAATTGTTACAATAAATCATCCCAAATTATTTCACTGACAAAGGGGCTTTCTAGGTTAATAATGTAAAAATTTTACTATCCTAAACTGCTTTCTGATTATTCTACTATTATTTAAACAATATATATCAGTAAGACCATAACGTTATTTTATATATCTCCAACTCATTAACATAATAATCATATAAGGAGAAAATAGAAAGAAAAGCATATTATTTTCCTGAATACTCAAATGAAAGTTTCCATATCTATAAAAATAAACTTATTTTATTATGTACTCGCTGCAATTATTTTAGAAGTTCTTACAAATAAAAGGAGCCTTATCATAGCCGAAAAGATTTTTTATAAATATTATGCAATTTGTTCTGAGTGTGTAAAACAATATTTTTTTATTTTTTTTATTTTATTTTTTCTTATCAGTTACATTTTATTAACTCTGTATCCCAGCCGTGTCCCGATCCCTCATTTAAAACAATATTTTTAGTGACATAAAATTAAGAAAATGCAGCTGTATCTTTGAAAAAACACCATTCAATGAAAAACTTTTAGTTCAGTGTAATAAAATTGTCATTTTAAAAATGATTTCTGACTACCCAGTTACTTATCAACTGATTTTCAGATGTTAAACTAAATATAAACTATTTTTTTTGTCCACATTACACTGTCAATAGTATTCAAGGGTTTTTTTAAGTTTATTTAAATTTTACCCAAATAGTCATTGATCACAATGATTAGTCAACATAACTAAAATTCTTGGACTCAAATTATGGAACTAGACAAGCTTTTGAACTCACAATCATCACGTTGACTGAAGAGAGGGCAGTGCAATTTCTTTTTTAACGAAAAACACAGCAAAATAAAGAAAAGAATGTAAACCATAGCACATTCCAAATGTAACTGTGTAACCAGAAGAAGTCACTTGCATACAAAATGTGCTGCTAGACTAAGGCAGACATGCAGAAGTGTCTGTGAAGCAGCTAGGGTTGGATGATAAGAAGAATTGATACATTCTCCTGAAAAATATGTAAGTTTGTCACTAATAATTAAATACATAGAAAGTTTTGCTTGTTTTCCTAATTTTGATGCTTGGAAAAATAATTCCACTACTGCAAATAAAGCATCTTTCTTTCTACTCGTAAAAGTTTGTTAAGACAAACATGACGACCTCTGACACCTGAGGCGTTTCTTTGGCAGCACTGTCTGATGCAGTTTCTCAGATGTCAGCAGATGATCTCAGGAACCTTGAGGGACTTAAACGTGTCAGCGTACCTGTAGGGTTATATAGATGTGCTACCAAAACAAAGAGGACTGATATTGGTACCACTCATGGCAAATAAAAATAGGACTTTAATGCTTTTTATTAAAAGAAAAAATTCCTCTATCAAGTTCACCATCAAGAATTTTCAAACAGACTAAATTATTTCCACAAAATTAAGACCAATATCGGAGCCTGTTTATTAAAACACCTGTTCAATGTGCAATTATTCTTTTCATTTGACATTTTTAAATGGTCTCTTGTATTCCTTTGTGTTTTTAGATGAATTTGTGCACAGTTCGTTGATCAAAAAATAAAAATAAAAAAGTCCTAGAAGAAGAAGGCTTGGCTGCCTGGAGAAGGCAGTGAGCCTTGAATGTACCGTACTGTATCTGGTAATACAAAAGCCATGTGAATAATATTTGGAGATCTAGCACAGCTTAGTGGAAACAATTATAACTACAACCGCTTCGAAGACATTTCCACTTTTAATTCCATTGTTTCGGTGAAATTTCACTGTATCTAAATAAAGGGATGTTGGATAGGCTTTAATCCCCTTAATTATGTATGTTTTCTTCCACTGAATCCTCACAGGAATCACCTAGTGAGATAAACTCGATCATGAATTTCAAAACCTAGAAAGCCTTCTCTCTTTTCAGAATATGCATGATGTTATTATACAGCTCCCCTGAAGCTAACATATTAGAGGCAATCCTATTTCGTGTGGCATCATGGTAAAGCATAAAGTCATATTTTCCCCCATTAAACTATTGATGTCCTCTTGAGCCGCAAAGGTTTGTCAGATCAGCTTTTGAAACGCTTCAAAGACTTTGGTTTGCAAGTCTGTCTGTGTATTCTGCTGGTGGTGTCCTTTAGGCCATCCTACTAAAATGTCATGGAGAGAGCAGAAACGGCATCGCAAACATGCATCCTGTTACCCAGATAAGCTTGAGAGCATTTAGTTTATGTCCTATTCCATCACCTTGTTATCGAGTTGAGATGGGAAAAGCGCTACTGTCTGAATGTTTTCCTCCGCTCTGAAACTGGTGCTAAACTGCTCCGTGTTTGGAATTGGAGCCTAGCGGAAGATGTGCAAGACAAGCGCCACTGTGCGGATGCTGTGGAAGTGGCTGTGCTCCTGCCCAAGTACCACATGAAGATGCCTTAAGAGGCCGCTGACTGGACCACAGATGATGACACATTGACCTTGAACTTACAAATTTGAGGGAAATACACTTCAGCTCTTCATAAACTGTCCAATTTTGACTATGTAGAGATTGCTTTTTGTTTGACTGCTTTCTACACTAGCAGGACTGAAGGGATTTGGTGGGGAAATGCAACCACTGTTTAGGCATTTCTGAAGGGATATTCCACCAGTCATCCACAGACTGTCAGAGCTGGCTGTAGAGTGGGTCCAGGACTCCCTACATCCCTGGACCTGAATATGGACTACAGTGGCAGGAATTGAGCCAAGCATTGGTCATAATACCTGATGCACTCAAGTAGGAAGGGCAGAACAGGTCTCAGCTCCTTTTATGGTGTGACCTGTTGGGACTTCACAAGAAAATAATTCAAAACACACCACACATACACACACACACACACACACACAAATACACGCATGTGCTCACACACTATAAAATAACATCTCTTTCATCTGTCTACTCAGAGAGCAAATATTTACTCAACATTTTGTACTGTTGTATTCAGTACTATTTCTGTTTTATTTTGTTCTCCCTTGTATATCAGTCAGGATTCCCTAGAGGAAGAGGACCTATAGGATGAATATATCTTTACTACATTAGCTTACATTGACTGGTAACTACAGGTGTCTCCACCTGAGATGCTGAAAGCCCAGTAGTTGCTCAGTCCTTGAGATTTAATACCTCAGCATTTAGAGCAATTCCCATCTCTCATTGGAGAGACAAGCAACCTAACAGCTGCTTAGCCTGTGAAGCTGTACCAATCTGATGCCCTGGAGAGCTGTTGGCCCTTAGTCAACACTGGAAGCCTGAGAACTCTGTTGAAGGAACCAGCAGCAACAACAGAGAAGGCTGAGAGGGCAAGAAGAAAGGCCAGTCTGTCAAAAGGAGAAAATCTTCTTTCTTCAGTGTCCTTCTTATCTGAGGTGCTAACAGAAGATGCCACCCACACTTGGGTGCATCTTCCCACCTCAGTTAAGACAATGGGGAGAATTTGTCAACTGAGGTTCCCTATGTAGATTATTCCAGTTCATGGCAAACTGACATGAAAACCAACCATCACTCCTCACTACTGTCTCATAGCTTTTTCCAGTATCTTTCCTATCTTATATTCTTTTATTTTACTCAGCTATTAAAAATGAGAAAATCATGAAATCTGCAGGCAAATGGATAGAACTAGAAAAGTTCATCCTGAGTGAGGTATCCCAGAAGCAGAAAGACACATATGGTATATACTCACTTATAAGTGGATATTAGCCATATAATATAGGATAAACAGAAAAAATGCACAAGAAGAGCAACAGAACCAAAAAAATTGGGCCCAGGTATCTTTTCTGAAGCTGATACCCCAACCAAGAACCATGCATGCACAGATGTAGCCCATGGCAGCTCAGTCTCCAACTGGGTGCCTTAGTAAGGGAAACAGGGGCTGTCTTTGACATGAACTCCATGTCTGGCTCTTTGATCACCTCTTCCAGAAGGAAGAGCAGCCTTACCAGACTACAGAGGAGGACAATGCAGCCAGTCCTGATGAGACCTGATAAGCTAGAGTCAGATGGAAGGGGAAGAGGACCTCCCTTATCAGTGGACTTGGAGAGGGGCATGGAAGGAGATGAGGGAGGAAGGGTGGGATTGGGAAGGGATAAGGGAGGGGGCTACAGCTGGAATACAAAGTGAATAAATTTTAATAAATAAAAAATAAATTTTAAAATATTTTAAATAGCAAAAAAAGGAATAAATAAAAAGAACATACAAAATCTACAGATCTAAAGGCACTAACCAACAAGGAGGACCCTAGGGAAGATGCTTAATTCTCATTTAGAAGGGAAAATAGGATAGACACTGGGAGGGGTAGAATAGAGGAAACAGGATGGGAGCTTACCACAGATGTCCTCTAAAATACCCCGCCCAGCAGGGTATCAAAGCAGATGCAGTTACTCACCGTAGAACTTTGGACAGAGAGCAGGGAGTCTGTGGAAGAAGGGGGATATAAAATGACCAGAAGAAGATAGGAACCCCACAAAGAGACCAACAAAGCCCAAAACAGCTGAGCCCAGTAGGGACTGCAGAGACTCATGCATCAACCTTGCATAGAGAGGATCTTGACCCCCTGCTCTGATGTAGCCCACAGACAGTTCAGTCTCCATGTGGGTTCCCTAGTAAGAGAATAAGACACAGTCTCTGACATGAACTCAGTTGCTCCTTTATCACTTCTCCATGGTGGGATGACCTAGCCAGCCCACAGAGGAAGATGATCCAGAGTACTGATGGGACCCGACAGGCTAGGGTCAGACAGTAGGGGAGGAGGACTTTGTCTATAACTGGACTAAGGGAGAGGGATAGGGGAGAAAGGAGGGAGTGTGGGATTGGGAAAAGATGAGGGAGGGATCTACAACCAAGATGCAAAATGAATAAATTATAAATGTAATAATAATAATTTTAATGGACACATTTACTGTTAATTTATTTTTTAAGAAGAAAAATAAACAAACAATGAATGACTAAAGATTCTGCATGGGAAAGCTTACATGTTTAAAATCTTACTCTCATTATGTAAAGTCATGAATAATCAGTTCAAGACAGTACACAAAAAAAGAAAGAAAGAAAGAAAGAAAGAAATTACCAGACTGTGAAAACTAAGCGAAAGACCTATTAGGCACAGCTGTCCACCTGTTTTCTCATTTCACACTGTAACTGATTGGCCATTCTGCCTATAAATCCCATTGAGCCAGGGCTCCCAGTGAAGGAAAATCAAACACATTCAAATAAGTCCTCCATAGCAGTAAAGCATCTTAATCCACACAGGTCCTGTAATCTATCCTGTCCAGAAATCATAATATATGTGAGAGCTGATCGGAGTTTTTCATTTTAAATGAAAAAATATTTTTCATTTAAAAATTTAATATCAAAGCCTATGGTGATTAAAATATTTACTCCTGCCTGACAAACATAACCTTCTAGCATCTTAATATTCTCAGCATAAATTTTAGGAGGATTTTACAGTAAATTCAACATACTCTTAATTAAAATGTATTTTTGACAGTATAGCACTTAAAAATACAAATATTCCTCTTGTTTTTGCTGAAATTTTCCAGATTGTTGAATCAATATGAATTAAATGTTTTAAAGATACACAATGTTGACCACACACATCTATCACTACGCATATAACTATATATACATACTTATATGCATTGAATACATATATATGTATTCGCAGGCTTTTATGAAATAGTACACATTTTCATATTTATATGAAAACACATTGCTTACAAACAAAACAAGTTAAATTCTATATATGTGGAAAATTATTTTTATTTGGATTATTAATGGTTATGGTTCATATTATTAAACTGTTAACTTTTTTTCAATTGAAAGAAAACCAGAATGACAAAAACAATCCTATACAATAAAAGAACTTCTGAAGGTATCTTCATCCTTGACTTCAAGCTGTACTACATAGCAATACAAATAAAAACTGCATGATATTGGCATAGAAACAGACAGGTTAATCAATGGAATCGAATAGAAAACCCATAAATAAACCCACACACCTATGAACACTTGATTTTTGACAAAGACACCAAAGCTATACAATGGAGAAAAGAAAGTATCTTCAACAAATGGTGCTGGTCTAACTGGATGGCTACATGTAGGAAAATGCAAATAGATCCATATTAATCACCCTGCACAAAACTCAAGTCCAAGTGGATCAAAGACCTCATTATAACATCAGATCCACTAAATCTATTAGAAGAGAAGGTGGGAATCAGCCTTGAACTCATTGGCATAGGAGACAACTTCTTGAACAGAACACCAAGAGCTCAGGCTCTAAGATCAACAATTCATAAATGGCCCCTCATGAAACTGAAAAGCTCTGTAAGGCAAAGGACACTGTCGTCAGAACAAAACAGCAACCTACAGGCCTTCATTTTTTCTATCTCTATTTTTTTATTAATTATTAATCCCATTGTCCTTGCAAATTTGCACATTGTTAGTTATCCTGGATCTTAGCTCTTTCCTTTCTTATCCTAATTGAGAGTACAGTTTTTATTTCCATCTGTTTATCCTACTGTTTTCAAATATCTAGTTTGTTTCTAAAGGAGTGGTTATTGCTGAGCCCTTTCTCTTTTATAAATGGCAGTGGCAATTAAAATTGCTAGAGAAAGTGTCTCAGTAGAAAAACCCCTGTGCAAAACAACAATTCAAATTGCAATGTAGAAAGAAACTCAATAAATGAAGGCAGTATGGTTCTTATAAAAGTCAAAACTCTTCATTGACTCAATTGAAAGATATAAAAATGATTTAAAAATTAGACAAAGAATTTGGCAGTCTAACTTAAAGTTTACAATAACCAATGACCTCAAAAGGAGACAAATAAAATAGATGAATGAAACAAAATAAGTCCAAGACTTCAAAAATCCAAAGACATTCTTCACAATATAATAGCAAACCTAGAGAATTCATAGGGAAGCACAGAAGAGGATGAATAGCCGAAGAAATCCTAAACAAAACAACACTAAACAGAATGATCAGTACTAGTGGTATCATAGTATCTGATTTAAAATTAATATAGAAAACCATGCAAGCAAAATCACCATGCTGCCAGCACAAAAATGGACACACAGAAAAAAAAAATGGATAAAAATAGAAGACGCAGCAATAAGTTCATGCAGCAACAGCCACCTTATATACTCAACAAAGCTTCCAGAAACATATACTGGAGAAAAAACAGCCTCCTCAATAAATGGTGCTGTGAAAACTGTATATTCACATACAGTACAATGTAATTAGATTCCTATCTCTCACCTTGTTTAAAAAAAAATCAATTCAAATTACATTGAGGGCCTTTAGTAAGATCCAAAACTGCTAGGAGAAAACACTGCAATGCATAAATGTAGACAATGACTTCCTGTAAAGGGCTCAAGAAACAACAGCAATGATTAACTAACAGGAGAGCAGCAAATTGAAGTCTGTTCAGCATAATAATAAAGTACCGGAGTAAAGAGAAACCCTACATGATGGAAGAGAAATTTGCTAGCTATGCATCTGAGATGAAATTAATATCCAAGGCATATAAAGAACAAAAAAATAAGCACCAAAATAAGTAATTGGTTCAATGAACAACCAAGATAACTGAACAAATAAATGTACAAATATCCAGGAAATGCACTAAAAAGTACATCTTTAGCCACAAGAAAAATACAAATTAAATTTATACTGAGATTTCATTTCATTCCAGTCAAAATAGGGGCAATCCAGGAAAGAGAGAAAGAAAGAAACAAACAAAGATACAAAGAAACAAAGAAACACAGAGACGAGAATGCAAGAAAGGGAACTTTTATACATTACAGTGGAATGCAAATTAGTGCCTCTATTGTGGAAATCATTACAGAGGTCCCATATAAACTCCTATATTATACTGGAAGACCTCTTCCAGGCTTATGTTTAAGAGACATAATGAGCTTACTAATGAAATAGATACACACCCATGTGTATCATAACTATTTACAATTTCCAACTCAGGAATCAAATGAACAAAGAAAATATGGTTAATACAAGAGTATTATTCAGCCATGAAGAAGATAATTATTTCTCTTGCAGGAAAATGGATGGATTATCATAGTAAACAAAATAAACCAGATTCACAAAAAATATATATTATGTGTTTTCTTTCATGTGTGGAAATTAAACCTATCCCTAAAATAGTAAAGTGATCAAAATACATCCTGACATAGACCTGGTGGTCTCATTGGTGAACCTTCCAGTGAAGAATTAAGATCAATCCTTCTCTATGTTCTTTTCTAATGAGAGACAGGAAGGGAGTAGATCCTGATGGGAGGGAAGGTAATGAGAAACTAGGACTGGTAGGGAAAGGGAAAACTGTATTCAAGATACAATATATGAGAAAAGAATCTATTTCTAATAAAAGGGTAAATATTAAAGAAAAAACTCTGGGAGTAATAGAAAGGGAGAAATGTTGTAATTAAATTACTACGATGGAGAAGCTGAGAGTGGCCATTGTCATGGTAAATTCTACCAGAGTGGACGCAGGACTAGCCACAGGATTATCATCATGGATTGCTGCAGCCATGAATCATCTGAAGGAATGGGCGGGCATGGGAGCGTTAGCAGGCCTTCTGGTGTTGGTCTCCTTGGTTTGCCTGTGGTGTATATGCAAGATTAGAGTCTCACAACAGAGTAATGCAGCCATGACCATTCAGGCCTTTACAGCCATTGAAGCAGGACAATCTCCCCAAGCATGGTTGGATACCATAAAAAGCTAAAATGTTACGCTCAGGATGCGAGGCTAAGCACTGCACTCAGGGTCAGCTGCTTTCGATCCAGAGAAGACCAAGTCTGATTGCATGTGGGTTGATGCCCCAGGTCCCGCCTCTGAGAAAAAGGTATCAGACGGGTCTGATGCTCTTCGGGTGGCTGACACCTCAATGAACATCGGTACAAAGTCCCAATTTATTTCTAATATCAGAGATCAGACCTCTACTCTTGCCTGATGCGTCTGAAACAAAAAGGGGGAACTGTAGAGAGCTGTGTAATGCCACGCCTTAAAGATGGAGCTGGTTTCCGCCTTCCACCTTCCCGATGGTGAGTGCTCTCTGTCACAAACAACTCCACATTTGGCTAAGGCTGAGGATCTGGCTTGCTTCCATGTATGTGGACCTATCTGCATTGCCCACGTGGCACGCTGGGGTTGGCTACCCAGAGGCTATTTAAGCTGTGGGCTGGCTTTCCCCAGGGACAGATGATTGTTCAAGGTTCCTGAATAAACTGCATTGAAAAAAAAATGCATTTTAAAGAAAAAGTCAGTCTTTCCCAAACTTTTCCAAAAAAAAAAAATTTTAAAAGATTAAGGGGCAAAAATAATTCCAGCTCAGTCTATGATGCATTGTTGTGATAACACAGTGAAAGAAAAACATTGAAGAAAAAAAGCAAACAAGAAAACTCCAGACCAAGTCTTAATGAGCATCAATGTAAACTCCCTCAAAAAATATTAACAAACCAAATTCTACATTATATTAAAAAGATTAGCAGAAGGTGGGGTTGATTGCCGGAAATGAGGGTAGTTCCGTGAAAGACAATCAGTCAATTCACACCACATGAGTTGGATGACAGCTCAAAACAAAACCTGTAGTCCTACTCTGTACATGTATGCAAAGGACTTGAAACTGTTCTCCAAGACATACTTGCAGTTACACGTTCACAACAGCATTATTAACGATAGCACATTTCAGAAATAACCAAAAGACCCATCAGAGATATGATGAGAGCCCAGTATGTGAGTATGCGTATGTGTATAATGGAATATTGTGTAGACATTATAATAAATGAATATATAAATAAAATTAAATTAAGGAATATAAAAAAGAGGTGAGATGAGGGTTTAGTCTGTTAGATGTTAAAGGCTCTTTTCTTGTGAATGGGACACACATTTGTTCAGTTACTCAAAAAAAAAAAAAAGAAAGAAAAGAAAAAGAAATCCAGAAAATTGCACCAACAAGGATAAACCTAGGGGATTTTATAAGTAAAATAAACTGAACCTCTAGAAAAAAGAACAGGAAAGTAGTTATCAGGGTTGAGTGGTAGAGGAAATGGGAGTGTTTGTATCAAATAGTTTTTTAAAAAGTCTAAAACAAAAAGGGGGAACTGTAGAGAGCTGTGTAATGCCACGCCTTAAAGATGGAGCTGGTTTCCACCTTCCACCTTCCCGATGGTGAGTGCTCTCTGTCACGAACAATTCCACATTTGGCTAAGGCTGAGGATCTGGCTTGCTTCCATGTATGTGGACCTATCTGCATTGCCCACGTGGCATGCTGGGGTTGGCTACCCAGAGGCTATTTAAGCTGTGGGCTGGCTTTCCCCAGGGTCAGATGATTGTTCAAGGTTCCTGAATAAACTACATTGGAAAAAAAAAAAAAAAGTCTACTATAAGATAAATAAGTCCTGGAAACATTTAAAAATATTAGAGTTAATAATATACCATACATGTGAAACTGATGAAAGAGGGTATTACGTGCTCTCACAACTATCTGTGACAGACACATTAGTTATAGTAACCACCTCCACAAAGCATAGGAATAGCAAAACCCACATTCCAGTGCATGAATAGTGGCATACATCTGTAACCCCAGGCTCTGGGAGATGGAGGCAAGAGGATCAGTAGCCCAAACACAGCCTGGGCCACGGGAGACTAGGTTAAAGCAAAGCAGACTGCCAGGAATGGTGGTAGACGCCTGGAACCCCGCAGCTGGAAGGAGGCAGAGGCAAGTAGATCTCTGTGAGTTTGAGGCCAGCCTGTTCTACACAGCAAGCCTGTATAAAACTTTAAAGGAACTAGGAAAAAGGAAATCGCTCATAACAAATTACCATGTGCCCTTAACTAATATACTTAATAAACCATCAGCTGCTTTCCCCCTAACATTGAACAATGGAAAGACTTCCACTATTGATTTTTCTACTTGCTGACAAAAATAGATTTACAATTCTAACCAATCCAATAAGGCATAAAAATTAGAAAGGAATGATTTTAAACCTTTCATGTTATTAAGAAAGAAGAAATAAATCAGACTTTATTTGCTGATTATATGATCCTGTAGGAGAGAAATGCTTAGTAATGCATTAAAACTATTAAAATAAAATGTTGAAAAATACATGTTCAATAATATCTTATGCTAAAAATGTATTCATGTAACAGCAATAAAATGTAATCCAATATTGAAATTTAGGAAATTCCATTTATATTAACAGAAAAAGGAATGGAACGACTTGGAATTGTTTTACCTCCAATAAGCAACACTTATCTCCCAAAAACTTTGAAGTATGGCTAAGAAAAATTAAACAACAACTAAATAAGTAAAAGGCATTTTTGTGGATGAAGCTACAGTATTAAGATGACAATGCTCTTTAAATTAAACTTTATATTCAACATAATTAGTATAAAATCTCAACACAGTTTTACAGAAACAAAATTACCCTAAGTTTTGTTAGGAACAAAATGGAAATAGAAATCTTTTTCCAAAATTTAGACCAAAAAAAAAAAAAAACCTCTGAAAATTTTTACAAGGCCTTAAAGAGACGGCTCAGTGGTTAAGAGCACTGACTATTCTCCCAAAGGACCTGGGTTCAATTCCCAATACCCCAATGATGATTCACAACCATCTTTAATGCCAGTTCTAGGGGAACAGATGCCCTTTTCTAAATTTCATGGCC
The DNA here is from genome assembly GCF_030254825.1 of Meriones unguiculatus. Lineage (NCBI taxonomy): Eukaryota > Metazoa > Chordata > Mammalia > Rodentia > Muridae > Meriones > Meriones unguiculatus. The sequence continues at coordinate 79,963,751 of NC_083364.1, forward strand.
ACGACACACATGTAGTACACAGACATAACTGCCACAGGAATATAGCAGAATATAAAGGAATGTATAAAAATCAGTAAGAAGGTATCACAATCTGAAAATGAGTAAAAGACACGGAAAATACTAAACCTAAGAAGACACCTAACTGGCAGATAAGCACATGAAAAGATACTCAATGGCATTGACGGTTAGGCCAATGCAAATGAAAGGGCTGCAACAAAAAAGTCAACCATTAATAAACAACAGCAAAAGTACAGATAGACCGGAACCTTCATAAATTAGTATTAGGAATATAAAATGGTGGAACCACTATGAGAAGAAAGCTGAATATGAACTTACCATACAATTCAATAATTTCACTTCCAGAAATTTATCCACAAATAAATGAAAATACACCCACACAAAGTTTATATGTGAATGCTTATAGCAACATTATTCATAGGGGAGGGTACAAATGGAAACAACATTCACACTCATCAGTGTTACACAGATAAAACGAATGTGTAGAGACTAAATGGAGTATTACTGACCAACAAGTGAAACAGGCTACTGATGCACATGCCAGAAATAAACTTCCAAACCACGCTAAGTGTAAGAGGCACAGTAAGTCTCACTCACAAGACATGCCCAGAGAAGATGAATCTGCAAATATGCAAAAGCAAAGCAGGACTGCCTCGCATAGGAGGGCAAGTGAGGTTTTGCTTTGGAAAAAAAAAATTATGTATATACATATTTGTAAAGCAGTGAAAATATTTCCAACTTGGCCTGTAAGAATTATGGCAAAACCATGTATAACTCTACATCACGGAAATTTACATTTATAATGGATGAATATTTTTTCCATGCAACTGGCAATTAATGGGTGGATTTTATGTTGAATAAATTAAAAATTCATTAAAACAATGAAAAAGTGAACATCATAATACCTATGTGTCAAACATAAATTTTACTCAAAAAAGAGTTCTCATGGGCCCCACACAAAAACAATCAACTCCTGTCCTTGTTGTTGTCATTGTTGCTGCTGTGATGAACCTGACCAAAGGAGTTAAAGTGCTTTCCACCAAGTTTGATGACTTGAGTTTTATTCTGGGCACCTACATGGTCGAGGGAGAGAATTGACACCAGCAAAATTGTCCTCTAATGGCCCCATGCATGCATAGCACATACATGACCTTCCCAAATAAAAAAAAATGTAATACATATAAAAATGTATTAAAAATTAAAAGAGAAAAATAGTACACACTAGAGAGCACAAGAATGCATTAAAATATTTCAGAACATTCATGATGACATGCATTCCAGACCAGGAGCTCAGCTGCAGAGAAGCAAGTCCAGATTCTGTCACTAAACAGCTCTAACCAACACTAGAGGGGGGTTGAGAACACATTCCTCCCAAGCCAGGGCAAAGCCGCGTGTGCCAGTTGCAGCTCTTGCAGGCACTGGAGCTGGTGACACAACTAATTCGAAATCTAAATGCAAGACAGGGCCTCTGTTATCCATGTGCCTTTTCTGGATGTCTGTGTGCTTTAAAGAATAATTCAGAGTGAGAAAGTTGTCACAGAAATGCACATTAACAAATATTGGGATTGAAAATTGTGTGGTTGCTTCCTTCAAATTAAAAAAAAAAAAAACAGATCATCTAATCAAAATTTGTATTTGTTTGGGATGGTGTCATACAAGAAACTTTAAGCCTAAAAAAAGGTGAAAGGAGGAGGGTCAATACAGAAGGAGCGATGAGATATGATTAACATCAAGGCTGTTTAATAAAACTTCATAGAATCATATTTACCTAAAGTTACATGTATATGTATGTGTGTGTGTGTATATATATATATATATTCCTGTCCCTCTTACTAGGGAACCCGCTTGGATACTGAACTACCATGGGCTATGACTGAGTAGGGGTTGTAGGTTATATCCATGCATGGTCCTTGGTTGGATAAACAGTCTCGTAGAAGAACCCTGTGCTCAGATATATTTGGACCTTGTGGGGCTTCCTGTCTCCTCTAGGATATACTAATTCCTCCTTCCTTCATATGATTCCCTACACTCTGCCAAAGGCTTGGTTATGGGTCTCAGCCTCTGCTTTGATACACTGTTGGTAGAGTCTTTCAGGTGCCTTCTGTGGTAGGCTACTGTCCTGTTACTTGTTTTCTCCTATTTCCAATGTCCATCCCCTTTGTCTTTCTAGATGAGGATTGATCATCTTATCCCTGGACCTCTTTCTTGTTTATCTTCTTTAGGTGTACCTATTTTAGTATGTTTATCTTATCTTATAGGTCTATATAAGTGAGTGTATACCATGTGTGTCTTTCTGCTTTTGGGATACCTAACTCAGGATGATTTTTTTCTAGATCCCACCATTTGCCTGCAAATTTCATGATTTCCTTGTTTTTAATTGCTGAGTAGTATTCCATTGTGTAAAAGTACCACAATTTTTGTATCCATTCCTCCACTGATGGACATCATGGCCTTGTTGTGTACTTGAATATCTTTTGGATATATGCCTAGGAGTGGAAACCTCTTCTCAAATGGCTGTTCCGAGTAGTCCAAGTAACTCCCAAACCAATATAGATTATCAGTGTAGCCCTTGGTTGCCTCTCCCAGGTTGAGGGTGGGCCATTATTGCTGAAGAAACCTGATGATTTAAGTGGGATCTGACCTTAAAGTCTCTTTGCTGTGGTCTAGCTTTCATGGTTCCAGAAAGTACTATGCAAGTCTCCAGGAGCTGGAAACAATTAAATAGTCCTACCCAGCTGCAACACCTATGAGTCAAAATAATAACTAGCATGGCAAGGTATGTATAAAGGTTCAATTTATACATATAGAACTGGAACTCACATGTCAGTAGCAACCAACAGATGTCTAATGGACTTAAAACTCACTCAACAAGAAGAAAACCTAAAAACTGAACCAGCTTCCTGGAGCTAGTGAGGTCATGCCATGGACCTTAGAAAAGAATCTACTACTACCACTTTGCTACACAAACATAATTCTTTACTACATTATAATTTTATCCTTAGATCCATATATAAATGAAGCTACCACCCCTCATCAAAGAAGCCTCTCCTTACAGCATGTGAAGACCATCACAGAAAACCACAACTGGACACAATGCAAAGATCAACAGATTGTGGGTAGCCAAGCCCCAACAAGTACATGTACATCATAGTTCCTGCATCTAGGGCTCAGGGAACATCACAGTAATAAGGAGAGAAAGATTGTAAGAGGCAAAATAAGAACAAAGTCAGCTGTCAAACAGTGTCTCCTAGAAATGTCTGAATAAACCAGATAAAAACAATGGCAATAACAATGGGTATGTTGATATGGAAGGAGGAAAATTCCACAGGGTCAAACCCCTAGATTAAAAAACAAAAACAAAAACAAAAAAAACCTACCCATTTTTTATTGCTAGAAGAAGGAAAAATAACCTCTCCCAGCGATAATCGCTCTTATTGGTTGCCAGTTTCAGAGTGGTCAACATTGAAACCATATACACACAAAACAAAAAACAAACTCAGTAGATTGTGTATAAAATATATATTATATATAATATATATGTATACATATACGTATATATACACAACATATATTATATGTTATATATTATGTATACACAATCTGCATGCACACATATGTATACATAACAATAATAAGCAAAGAAAAAGATGTTATCAATTTGAGTGTAGGGGCAATGAGAGAGACTTGAGGGCAGGTACCTGGGAGGGGCTAGATGAAGGAAAGAGAGAGAAAGTAAAATAATTCTATTTCAATTTAAAATAAAAATTTTAAAAGAAAGAGTAAAATTCTGAGCTTCCATCCATTACGAGAGTATGTTAGTTATGGATCGCAACTTTTTTCATTGATCAATTGTCGCATTCATCCTTTTGTTCTCTTTTCCTTCTAATGGAATAATTAGACTATTTTACTACAGAAGAGAGGGAAATAAATGAAGCCTGTAACACCTGCAATAGTCCTTTGTCTGTTGATTTCCCAATCTTCATTCAGAATGCCAGGCTCAACTTCCCAGGTAGCTGAGCAATGCCATTACTCTATTGTTAAGTACAGTCACTTTTTCCACAAAGACAAAACCTCATCAAGTATGGCTCAAATTTTTGGAGAAGAAAATCACATGTTTAAACTTGCTAACTGATTTCTCTGATTGATATAGTGGGAAAAAAAAAACTTACTTATTTCAATCCTTCTATTTCCCAAACTTAGTATTGCAAATAAGAGAAATAGCACTGTATATCATCAACCAATTTACTGTATCCTAAGAGAATGGTAGACACACGGATGGGGACCCGTTAGCCAGCACCACACTAGAGTGTCCAAAAGTCACTTCTCATATGAAACCAGCTGCTACAATGTGAAGAAGTGTAGTTCAATGGTGAGCTGCGAGAATGAGCCCACTACCATGCTTCGCTTGATGTAAAATGAGTGCCTGGGCAAAGGCAATGTTGTACGGAATGCAGTAGGGACATGTTCATCAAGTTCATGAATAGTACTTTCCATAGAAGTATTTCAAGAAAAAAAAAAGTGAATGTGTGTTCACTGTAAAACTCTGCTCCTATAGGAACAAATACTAGCCCTCCCATGATACTCTTTAAAGAGTCCTTGTCACCAGGAAACTGAAGTGGCAGTTTCTGGTTTCTTTGGAAACTCAGTTGTGTCATGTGAATATGTTTTTTTTTTTTTTTTTAATCTCAATTGTGGGATCTGGGCATGCCCACCACCCATTGGAAAACAACCCTCGTAAAAAGGCGTGGTGTTTGTCAGCTGAAAATCACATGTTGCTGCTGCTGCTTTGCTATTTGACTAGACTGCTGGTATCCTGACAACTGATTTTGGTAATTCCCAAAGAACCCTTATCAGCAGGAAGTAGATAAAAGAGATCTACAGCCCCTTTTCCTACTAATCTCCTATTTAACGTGGGGGGGGAAGAGATAAAGGCATTTAAGAACTTTAAAAACAATAGGTGTTTGAAAAATATCTAAAACTAAACGAATTTAAAGGAGCTGAAATTCATGTTGCCAGCCCTATATACAATCTCTGCTTGCATCACCATGGTTTCTTTGCTTCTGAGCCCTCCAGCAGAAACGGGAGTAGAAAGGTTAGAAGGTTGACTTGTGTCCAGAAAATAGGTCATTTTTTCCAACTACTATACATGATTTTTCTTTGTGTGAATTGTTCTTTGATGATCATTTACACGGGACACTCACTCTAAGGGAGAACTATTGATGGACTTTTTTCCCTCAACATCTATGTCATTAATTTTTTCAGTCATATATCTTTCAAACCATTAAATTCATCAAGACATTATCTGAAGCCCATGAAATAATGTAGATCTTTATATTCTGTCATTTACCCTTTCTGGAAAGAATGACAAAAGTCTACAAAAATGCTTCAAGCTCTCCAACTGACATTAGTGTCATGGCAGAGTGAGTCTATCATCCTGTATCCATCTTCTCTGGCTGATGTCAGCATAGTGTGAAGAACTGTTTCAATCTGTGATGGAAAATGGAAACGTCCCATTAGTTCACTAGAACTGAGAGTAAGCAGGCACTATAAAAAGAGTTTGCACTGCAGTTATCTGCACAGTTATATATGCAACATCCTTAAACCTTCAGAGTACCTAGTTACCTAGTTAGTCCAAATGTACAACTCTCTGCTGATGGAATGCTACTTACTGTCCATAGTGAATCTATAACTTTTTTTTTTGAGAAATGTCTTGATTATGGGACAAGTTGCCATGAAACCTGAGATTCACATAATAAACTGGCATCCCAGTTTACGGAAACTCAGGTTCCATAATAGCTTACTGGCAATAACTGTGCTATTTCTCAAAAGAACAGTTATCTTTAGGAGAGAGAATAGCTTTGTTTTAAACACTTGAAAGTTGGTATGCTGTAGTTTATCCAGAGGGCTCTGCTAAAGATGCCATAGAACGACCAGACCTCAACTGTCATCACATCTCTGAGAATGTGGTTCCGTGTCTCCAAGGATGCCCAGATGTCACTGTGCTGGAAGTTTCTCCCACAGGAAGGCCCAAGCCTTGTTGGCCTCCAGGTGGAAAGGGGTGAATCGAGAGGTCAACGTTTCTGCCTCTGCCAGGAACACTGGTGTCCAGACTGAGAAGGGTGGAACATGGAACTGAGATCTCTGCCAGATCTCCAGTTCAGCTGAATGTATAGGGCAAAAGATTTCTCCTAAATAAGTGTTACTGCTCTCTTAGCTGAACTGCCAGCACCAGGCCAGGTGACAATGGGGAGCTCACAGCTCTGAAACCAGAGCCAAGCAGCAACAATGGCCCAGACTGATTTAAGCAAGTGGATGGTTGTGTCAGGAACAGCCAACAACACACAGCCAAAGATGAACTGCAGCAGGTGGTGCAGAGAAGGCAGCAGAAACTCAGCACCTCTTGATGAGATACCAGGATGACCAGCAGCTGTGATAGAGACCTGAGCCTGATGGCAGCAGACAAACAAAAGCTTGCCCCCCAAGCCAGCCTGGCTAGGCAGGTAAATTAGAAGTTTCATCAACAAAGTAGCCAGTTTTGGATGGTCAGAGTGAAAGAATGGAGCGAGAGAGTATTTACATCATGAATCAGGGACATTATAACCCTTGGGCAGTGAGGTGGGTTTGGGGGGTGAATGTGTTTGATTGGCTGGGGCTAGGGATGCCAGGGACACTTAATTTACATGCAGCAGCACAGTCCTATCATAAGAGGAACATAGTATTTAATAATCCTGTGGACACTGGGGAATGGAGGAAGACGTCCAGGGACAGTCAGAGGTATGGGAAAAGATCATTGGCTGAAAGCTAAGGTACCAAGCTATCTCATTAGCATGGGGAAGGTATTTCCAGGAATCCCCAGGTACATACATACTGGAGGGTTTTTTATCAGGAAAGGGTTGAGCTTATAATCTCCTTGAGGGCTATGTCACACTCCTTAGAGGATGTGGGGTTTCCCCAGAACTGTAGGAGAGGTGGGAACCCAGCTGTGGAAGGAAGTATGTCATTTAGCATGGAGTTCAGGGGTTTTGCGATAATCCCAAACTTTGACCTTAACAGAAGGGTCCAACACTAGATTTCCACAAGGTGCAGCACTTCCTACACAGTAGTCTAGGCTTGTTATAAGGATTTCTTTTCAAGTTATCTGGCTCATGGATCAGAATAGCATAAATAAATGGGTGTGTTGCCTGGAAAGCCCAGAGGTACTCAGTAAATGTCATTTCTTTTTCTTCAAAGATAGAAGAAATGGCATAAAAAAAAAAAGTCTGACCTTCATTTTGGGACAATATAGAAACATCCCAGAAACTACACCTTTGGAAATTTTACTACGGTTACTCCACTGAATCTTGAAGGATTTGTCTCCTAATCTGTTCCATGTATGACTACCAAAATGTCTAGTCATTACTTGTGGAACTCTTCTGGTAAGGTAGAAGTCTGACTTTTCTAGATAGTCTCAGACCTCCATCTATAATGGTAGACTCCCTTTCTCATTGGGGTATTCTCTTCCCTTGATCTGGGAAACCCCATATTCTGTAAGGAGTATCACACAGCCCTCAGGGAAGATTACAGACCTGACCCTCTCCTGATAAGAAACCTGCTCATTGAGCACCTGGGGATTCCTGAAAATACCCCACCCTATGCTAAGTAGAGCTTAGCTTTCAGCAAATGACCTTCAGTTGTAACTGGAGATTTTCCCTCACCCACATGATAATTAAGTACTGTATTGTCCCTTCTTGTGTTAGGACATTGCTACTCCATGTAAATGAGGTACTGTACCACTATATAAATCAAGTAACCCTAGCACCTCTTGCCCCAGCCAATCAAACATTTACTCCCTGGAAACCCCTTCCACTGTCTAAGGTTTATAACTCCTTGATTCACAAAATAAATCTCTCACTCCACTTCTCCACCATGGCTGTCTGAGAGTCATTATCTATTATGGGGAAGGGTGAGCTCTCCTACTCCCTGGAGACTCACTGCTGTACTTGCTGTGCTTGGCTGCCAGCCAGGCTGTCTGGAGCCTGCCCAAACACAACAAGCTCAATGTTGATGTCTAGTAAAGCACCCGCCAGGCCTGGGCCCACCTTCCAGCCCTCAGGGCCTGAGCCTCACCAGACCTGCCTTCTGGCACACTGGGCCTGAGCATCGCCAGGGCTGTGGTTAGGCTTCAAGCTGACCAGACACAGGCTTTTACCCACACCCCTGCCATCAATACAGCAGGTTGGCCAAAGGACTGTAACACTTCGGTATTATCACAGGCTTCTGGAATATCAGCAATCTCCTTTAAAAGAGCTGACAGTAACACCCAGTGCAGGCTCATTCCCACCTTGCCCAGGGAGACCAGGAGCCTTGCCTAGCAGATCTCGCCCTAAAGTACTCTCTGGCTGGTCCTAAGAGAACCTCTGATCTCATGATCCCTCTCTTCCCTCATCTGGAAGCTGACAGCTGTGTCCCAGACTACTGCTGGATGAAGAAAGACAATTACTACTAGTATGAATACATGGATCTTGTCTCTCAGGATTTGAAAGCTTGGTCCCCAGTGTGGCAATGCTCAGATATAGCAGAGTGTAGTGAGAAGTCATGAAGCCCTTGGGGGGGTGCATTTGCAAAGAAAGTCTTAGCTTAATTTCTCTCTAGATCTCTCTCACACTGTACAATGAGTCTATACTTAACATGTACCCATAACCATGGCATTTGCCACAAGGATCTCATCAGAGCAATCAGAAACTTTTGCCAAGTGTTTCAATCTCTAGAACTGTGCAGTAAAAAAGCTTCTCTTAATCCATGAAGTACCCAGCCTCAAGTATTTTGTTATGTAATAATATTAATTAACACAACTACTTCTGATATGGCTAACGAATTTACATGCTATAGCTAATGCAATTATTTGATATAAGCTCTGTGGAATAAAGAAGTAATCCTACACATCAGATTATTACATAAGATGGATAGCCAAAATGGCCCTGGAAAAGACAAAGAAGGTATACCGCTTTACTGTCAAGACACAGAAGCCAGTTTATGATAGCTTTACTACTAGATCTAAAGAAAAGCTTGTTTGACCAGTTAATAATTGAATATTATTATAATGAAGAGATAGGTTGACTTATTCCAGAAGAAAACAATGTTTGAAATGACAAAGTAAGTTAAAATCAATCCTCGCTTGACTGGGTATGGTCCCTGTCATTCTTAAAGATACAACTATCTGTCTTCTGAACAAGCCACATAGTTGAGTTAATTTATGCATTTTAAGAATTGCCAATCCCATGTCTTCAAGTGTTTCTGAAAATATTAACTTCTGAGTCTTTTCCAGGAATATTTTATAATTCAGGGGTAAACTGTCTTTATGAAATACTAGGTAGACCTAAGATTATCTCCACTAAGGGCTAAAGGCTAGGACATGAGGGTACTAATTCAACCATTTTCTGAATACATGTGTGTTGGGTGTGCACAAAGGAACTGGTAAGTAACTACAGTAAGAGCTCAGACAAGCACTGGGTCCTCATGAAGCCACTTCTGCCCAGAGTAAGTGTCCAAGGCTGGAAAGTGTGGACGGATTTTTTGTTGTTGGTTTGGTTTGGTTTGGTTTGGTTTGGTTTGGTTTGGTTTGGTTTGGTTTGGTTTGGTTTGGTTTGGTTTGGTTTGGTTTGGTCTGGTTCTTGTTCTGTGTTTAATCCTGCCAGGTGTTTGTTCATCATGATCAGTAGTCTTAAGCCTCTCTCAAGAAGGCTTACATTACACTTTTATTTTTAACAAGGTCCTCCTGAGTGTGACAGCCTTCTGCCATTCACGCAAAAGGTCTCAGATCATAAAGTACTTCAATCTGAGAATTGGGTTCAAGATAATCCTTCTCTTATCAGTCACCATTTTTTTAAATACTCTACAGTATAGCCCTCACGGCACTTTAACATCTTACTTAACACTTAACACCATCACATCCTCTGTATCTCTCTGTGGCTACAAGTGTCACCTGAAATCAAATACCTTTCTTTCCTGTTTCTAGTTCAGAACACTCCTCTGCACTGATGTCTACAATTAATGTCTGTAGCTAAGAAGCTACCAAAATATGCCTCAGAGTGAAGTAGCCCCAAATCCACATAGTCTCATGCCTGTAGTTCACATCAAAACCAAGTATGACACACTCAAAGAATCACAATCCTTTCCTAACACTTAGCTCACCCATCACTCATATGCATGGATTTTATCTCCTAAATTTTCTCAGCTCTATCTCCATCTACAGCCATTACCCTTGTCAAACTTTTTTCTTTACCATTCTTATACTTTTATCTGCAAATTCACTTTTTTTTCCTAATTTTTCTCCACACTGTATGCAGAGTTCTTAAGATTAGAAGCTAACCAAAGGCCAAAGGAGATGTATTTATTTGCAGTTCAGGTACCTTGCATAGCATCATTCCTAATTAGAAATTTTTTGTTAGGCTGCCATGTCGGCAGCAGATGATTATTACTGCAAAGACATTTTAAGAGGAAACAATCGTGCTTTGTTCAGAAACCTTGACGAAACAATAAATAATAGGTTAGTCATAGGTACACATTACAGCATCCACTTTAAGATTCACGTGCACACAGAATGCCTCATCCTTTTCCACAGTCCTTGGAATACCAATAACGCTGCACAAAACAAGCCTTTGTCTGATCCTCAGATTCACTGAAGATTAGCTGGCTTAAATATCAGAAAAGAGTTGGATGCCTGAGCCTTTGTTCCGACTGAGAAGCCTTTATTATTAACTCAAAGATACTTCATTGATTTTTTTTCTGCATCATAATTCTTCTAGCTAATATTGACTTACATCTTTGGCTTTATATGCACACTTATATTCAGTTAAATCAATTTCTGGCCAGAGTTTTGTCACATAACATCATCTCTATACATGAGGCTAGTAAACATTGCCTAGCTTTGTGCTCAGGAAGAAAACAATAGAATGAATAAAATGTAGCAATATTGTGAGTACAGTATTAGAAAATTGGGTTTTATTTTTTTGCTATTTTTATATGTAATCAATACATACAATATGATGGCTTGTTATGCATATATACTGTAAGATGATTATTGTAGCCAAGCTCATAATGCAGCTGTGTTTGCATGTGTGTATAATAAAAGGATAGAAAATACATTCTCTTGGCCGATTTTCAATTTATAACATGATGCTCTTATTATTATATTATTAATTAGTGCAGTTCTCGCCCTGGCTCTAGACTTATTCATCCTACATTTCTTTGATCTACTTTCTCCATTTTATTCCTAGCCTGTTCCTTTCATAGCCACTAATTTATACTCTGTTTATCTGTTTGTGACATTAGAGTCTATGGATACTTGAGATCACACAGTATAAAATTCTATCTATAGTATTTTACTTAGCATAATATCCTCTTGCTCTTCCCATGTTGACACAAATGTCACTATGTCTATTTATTAATTATGTAATATTATGTATGCAAGCATATACCACAATTTCTTCATGCATTCATGGAGATTTAGATCACTTCCATGCCTCACTACTGTGAATAATGCTGCAGTAGACAAATGAGGACAGATCCTTCTATGAGATGCTGTTTTCATATTTGGTACAGGGACTGCTGGGTATACAGCAGTTCTTTTTTTCATTTTCTTAGAAAACTCCGTACTGTTTTCCATAATAGATATTCCCACCTGTACTCCTGTGCTGTATACCAACAGTATATAAGTATTCCTTTGCCTCCACATCCTCACCAGTCCTTGCTGGATTTTTATAATTTTTCATATACATATATTCATTTGATACAGTTCTGTGCCTCATAAGAACACTTTCACACAAGTAGACATTTTATGCTACCTTCTCTTATCCCTCTTCTGTCTCCCCCTTTTCTTAACCTCACTGCACTCACATTAGTCTCCTTTGTTCCCACCTTCATTTCACTCCTACTTGTGTGTCAGATATACATAAATAATTTTATACATCTACATAATATTCAGTAACCACAATTTTTTAAATGAGACATTTATTTTTCTGAATCTGACTGAATTTGCTTAATAAGATATGTCCATTTGCATCCATTTCATTGGTGGTACTAGGAATAGAAGGAACATCTTTTTATCTTTTTGACAACAGTCATCCTAACTCCTCATTGTAGTTTTCATTTGCATTTCCCTGTTGAACAATGATGTTAAATACCTGTCATAAATTGGATTGTTCTCTATTATATTTTTTGAATAGATTATTATTGTCATGAAAAAATGCCATGATCAAAAGTCTCCTATGGGAAAAAAGCCTGGAACCAGATGCCTTCACAACTGAATTTATTCAAATATTCAAAAAAATTATCAATTCTCAAGCTTTACAAAATTTAGAATGGGTTATTTTTCCAAACTCAGTTTATGATGATACCATCACTGTGCTACTAAAGCAGAAATCACAAGAAAAGAAAGCTACACACCAATATCTTCAATGACCATTGATGAAACAACTGTCACTAAAATATAATGTCCAGGATATCAAGGTGTTCATGTAGGTACAGTACTGATACTTTTATCTTGGAGGTAACCAACAATCTCAGCAGGAAGGAATTCCTACCACACACTGTAAGTTTAGCCAACTACCTGTATGCATAGACCCTAAAGGACAAAATAGTACTGCCAATTTTCTAAACCAATATAATTTCTCATGGCCCTCTAAACATTTATCCTTATATCCATGAGCAATGTAGCTCTCACCCTTCATCACAGAAGCCTCTTTTTGTAGCAGACAGGGACCATGACAGAAAGACACAACTGGTCAAAATGCAGAGATAGAGTGCCCACACCCCGTTAGTACATTTACAACCCAACTTCTACACTGATGACTCAGGGAACTTCAAGGAAGAGAGGCATAAAGATCAGGGCTTCAAGTTGGAAATTAAAGCATTGAAATGGTATGCTCATTCTGAAACATTCAAGAGAAAATTCATTCTTGCCTCCTATTAGTTTCTGGTATTTGGTGGCAATTCCTGTTCCTCCTTAGTTTGCCAACTCTAGCACTTCTGTGTCTGCTCTAACGTGCCCAGGCAGCACTGTCACCTCACGAGAGTGTTTCCTGTGTTATGAGAACATCCGCCACTTCAGCTGGACTATTTACATCTGCAACAGCCTTTTTACCAAACCATTAATCATTAAGACTTCAACATGCAGGGGATTGAGGGATACTGGGGGTGAGAGACGGCACATTCTTACAATTACACTCATACATAACAAATGGATAAACTCTTGACCAAAAACCAGCTCTCTCAAGTGACAGTCCTGAAAAGTAGACAGAGTAACAAAACATGTAAACAAATCATTTATGGGGAAAGTGTACAGAGAGCTCTCTATATCACTCACTAGAAGGATAAAGAAGAGGTATTTATAAGTTAGGACCTATTTATCATCGCTGGAGAGGATATTCCTTCCCAGGGATATTAACTTCCTTATCCTATAAAGCCTTTTCAGAGGGAACAATCTAAGCTCTGAGTTCACGTGGCTCCTTGGGGCATCAATAGTATCAAAGGAGCGCTCAGGCAAAAGCTAACCTTTGTGGCAAAACTCCATCAGCTTGCAGTGAAACGCTCATCACTTATCTGGAGCCAGTTCTGTCTCCAGGCTCCTATACTTCCTTCAGAATCTTCTAACTCACTCACACCATCATATGCCTCTACTGATTTCTACAATACCATGAAATGTCTGTAAGAATTCCCCACAAAAGCACAAACACTCTGAGATTACACCTACATAAAGTACCTAATGTTATGAAACTCGTGAGAATAAGAAGTAATGTGGTAATTGGTGAGGCTTGAGTTAAAGGGGACAATAAAGAAGTATTTGTTGGTGGGACTAAAGTTTCTATTTAGGAAAGAGCAAAAAATCAGGAGATGGGTGATGGTGATGGTGATGTTGGTCAACAACATAAATTATCATATTCCACTAAAGTATTACTTGAAATAGTTAAAATGGTAAACTTTATTTCATGTGTTTTACTGCAATTCTAGTTGAATTAAGCTTATTTTTTAATTCTTGAGTTCATTTGACATAATTGAAATTTCTAAGGGTGCCAGTGTTATGCCCAAGTCTCACGGACCCCAAAGACCACCAAGGAGCTGATTCTGCTGCAAACACAGTAGGGTCTTTTATTACAAGCTTGAGCTCAAGCCCATACTGTCACTTGTGCAGTGGTGTAGAGTGTAGAGGCCCGGGCTCAGGGGCAGGAGGGTTTTTATTGGGTTATAGTGAGATTTGGGAAATTACAGCTTAGCAGTTACACAATTGGGTGACATTCAGCAAGGGCAAGTTTGTTACAAAGTGATTGTGGCTAATAGCATTGGAGCTATCTATAGACCTCAAGAATGTTTGATATTTTCTGTGCCATGAAAATTCTACCAGTTGGATGGACTGCCCAGCACAGAGGACCCACCCTGAGATAAGATACCTTCCCATTCATGTGGTTACCTCCTGGCTATTCCTTGGGTAGGAAATATTACTGTCTTCTTCCTGGAATTGGTCATTTATGACCTAGTTCCTGGGACTGGTGACTTTTGGGTAGGGGGTCAGGCTTAGTTCTCTCACCAGAGAGATGAATTAGCAGTTAGTCATGCTTACTGTTCTTTGGGAAGACTTGAGTTTGGTTTCTAGTCTCCCTGTGTAACTCTGTCTCTGGTAGCCCTGGTACCTCTGGCTTCAACGGGCAGCTGCAGTCATATGCACATACCCATATACTCATACACACAAACACATATAATTAACTTTCTAAACCTTTCTAAATTAAGTTTTGAAACTTAAGTCACTTCAGTCCTCTCAGTCCTCACTCTATTCCCATTTATAACTTTCTCCTCTTTTCTCATTGTTCTGAGGACAGTAAATTCTGCCTTTTCTATTTCAGACATAAATACTTTATAAGTAACAATGCTTTTAGGTAAGAATAATTCTCATGATTATCACTTAGAAATAAAATTATTTTCTTAATTAACTTTCTGAGTTTGGGGGGCAAAAGTATCTTTTGTTAAAGCACAAGTATGTAAATACATTTTTTTTTCTAGAAGAAATAAGGTAATCTTTCTCCAGTCAGACAGCCTTCAAATTTTGTGTGTTGTCGTAAACTAACTGGACCCTGGTAAGTGCTGCATGTTACACACTAGTATTTCCGCTCACTCTGAGCTAAGCTCTAGCAGAGAGATAAAGGAGGAAATAATAGAATAGACCTCTATCTTCTGCCTTCTGCTTAGAGATCTGAAAACAGCAAACACAAGAGCTGCTGCCCCTCGAATTGAATACCAAACTCCCAAGAGTACAAGCTGTCAGAGTTTCTTCATGTGTTATGGAGATAAGAATTGGCGAGCTTCCATAAGATACATATAAGCTTTTATCTCCTCCCTAGATCAGGTCATGTGACCAATAACTGGATCCTTTCATAGGCTCTTACCATCCTTTTAGTGATGCACTTAGCGACTGAGTTGACTTCCACAAATCTTGTCCCAAATTACTATCCCACTGGGGTTTACTCTGTTGATCCCCAATCACCTAGCACACTTATGCATTTACATTTCATAAAAGCTCAGCTTGCAGGTACCCTAAGAGCCTTTTTCATATATGGATTAGAGTCTTCAAAACCCTTTCCATTCTCAATAACTGAAATAGTTGTCATACCTTAATAATAGCTCCCTCTGTTTCATACTAACGTACTACAATACACCCTTAAAACAAGAATATGCCACAATTGTTCGCAGTTGCTAGATATGCCTTCCTGTTTTTATTGTTATCTATCCATACAGAATTATAAAACCCATTGAATATTAGTTTTAAAAGCAGCTAATGTAACTCTAGGTGTATAGTTGATAGTATAATTGTCTAATATGGGGGAAGCCCTGGATTTAATTCCCAGCACCATGTAAATCATGTATGGTGGTACATACCTCTAATCCTATCACTAAGGAGATAGAGGAAGAATAATCAGAAGTTCAAAGTCACTTTTACTACACAGAAAATTCAAAGCCAACCTAAGAAACATGGGACTTTTGTCTCAAAATTGAAAGTAAATGATTAATGCACAAAATTAAAACTGCTTATTCTGAGAATAAGTCCGGTTTGCGGAGACACATTTTTGAATGTTTGATTGCCTTTAACATTTGGATTGTGGCACAGTTTAAAATATGGAGAGTGCCGTGAAAGAAGTAGCAAAAGCAACCTAAGAGCTAAAAGATGAGGAAGAGTGTAGAGAAACACTAGCTTCTGACTAAGCAAAGCCATTGTACTCATGAACTCGTAGCATTGGTGGGTATCTGCACAAGACCTGAGCAGCTTGGGCCTTTTAGTACTCCGTCATGCATGGAGACAGGTTCTTTAAGTCTCACCTTCAAGGAGGAACTATTGGCAGTTAACAGTTTCAGTAAAGTAGCTATTAGCAATTTGCCTGTGCTCCAGTAAATAACCTCCTACCCCTGATTTTGGAGGTTGATCCAGAACCACCATATATTCAGATCTTAATTGCTTGCCCTCTCTCCCCCCTCCACTTCCACTTCCCACCCCCAGCCTGGACTTCTTTTTGTTTATGCATATTAATTACAGTTTATTCACTTTGTATCCCAGCTGTAGCACCCTCTCTCATTCCCTTCCAATCCCACCCTCCCTTCCTCTTCTTCTCCTATGCCCTTCTCTCAGTCCAATGATAGTGGAGGTCCTCCTTCCCTTCCATTTGACCCTAGTCTACCAGGTGTCATCAGGATTGGTTTCATTGTCTTCCTCTGTGGACTGGTAAGGCTGCTCCCCCCTCAGGTGGAGATGATCAAAGAGCCAGACACTGAGTTCATGTCAGAGACAGTCCCTGTTCTTATTACTGGGGAACTCTCTTGGAGACTGAGCTGCCAATGGCTACATCTGTGCAGGGGTTCTAAGTTATCTCCATTCACGGTCCTTGGTTGGAGTAACAATCTCACAAAAGACCCACATGCCCAGATTTTTTGTTTCTGTAGCTCTCCTTGTGGAGCTCCTGTCCCCTCCAGGTCTTTCTATCTCCCCCTTCTTTCATAAGATTCCCTGTACTCTGCCCAAAGTTTGGCTATGAGTCTCAGCAGAAGCAGAAAGACACACATAGTATATACTTACCTATAAGTGGATATTAGGCATACAATATAGGATAATCATACTAAAATCTGTATAGATAAGGAAGCTAATCAAGAAGGAGGACCCTCAGTAAGATGCTCAATCTTCATTCAGAAAGACAAACAGGACGGACATCGGAAGAGGGAGAAAACAGGAAATAGGACAGGAACCTACCACAGAGGGCTTTGAAAGACTCTAGCCAGCAGAGTATCAAAAGAAAAGTTTTAACTAAATGTAGTTACCTCTACATTGTACTATGCACACTGACAAACAAATGTAAATAATCAAATTGAAAGAAACCTGGAAAACAAATGTATTTATGAAAATAGTAATCTGAAAAGGAACCAATAACTCTAGAATTTGAGATGACAGAATAAGAATTCTGAAACGGTGTTCTCCAATGTTTGCTAAATATTGATTACCTTCATTACCTCCTCAGAAGGATGGAGTATAGGAGGCTGGGAGATCAAAAGAATATCCTTCAATGATACGCATATAAAGCATTCCCAACCCCCTGATAGAGGCCATAGAACTGTACACTGAGCAGTTTCTTGATAGTGTCTACAGCCAGATGCTTTGGTGTTGATTAATATTTGATGATATGTTGTCAGAGGAGAGTGAAAATGGGAGGAGGTATCCTGCATCTCCTTCATGTTTAACAACTATGGACCACAGCTGAGGACCAAGTCTGATGCTGAAGGGAGGCAGTACTTGTCTTTTCTGCTTATTTCCGTATCTAGTCATTTATTTTCCAAGGAGAGTAGCATTCTTTCTTTATCTATACATCATTCTCTCATACAAGGAAAGACAGGAAAGCCCAAGAAATGAAGAATAAAAGTAGAAACAGCCTACAAAACACACACACATACACACACTGCTTTAAACACATTTACATGCATTCTCCTAGAAGTCATTTGATGTAGGGGCTGTTCTTATCCTTGTCTTCATATTAAAACAAAAGCAAAGAGAGGTTAAGTGACTTGATCAAATTGACAGAACTGAAGTAAAGAAATTCATCTGGCCCCAGGATCCACACTCTGAACCGCTACTAACAACAAGTGACCCTGTTTTAGCACAGTGAGGATGTGAGACTTGTGGACACTGAAAGTTGTCTGGGTACAGGCGGAGGAGTGGTATAGCTGGATCTTGGGGTAACACTATTCCTAGTTTTCTGAGCTGTCAGATTGACTTCCAAAGTGGTTGCACAAGTTTACATTCCCACCAGCAATGGAGGAGGATTCCCCTTTCTCCACATCCTCTCCAGCATGTGTTGTCACTTGAGTTCTTGATCTTAGCTATTCTGATGGATGGAAGATGAAATCTCGGGCTCATTTTGATTTGCATTTCCCTGATGACTAAGGACACTGAACATTTATTTAAGTGTTTCTCTGCCATTCAATATTCCTCTATTGAGAATTCTCTGTTTAGCTCTGTATCCCATTTTTAATTGGATTACTTGGATAATTGGTGTTTATCTTCTTGAGTTCTTTATATTTTCTGAATATTAACCCTCTGTCAGATATAGACTTGGTGAAAATCCTTTCCCAGGGTTGTTCTGTTGACAGGGTCTTTTGCTTTACAGAAGCTATTCAGTTTCATGAGTTCCCATTTATTGATTGTTGATCTTAGAGCATATGCTCAACTATACAACAAGGACATTTGCTCAACGATGTTCATAGCAGCTCTATTCATAGTAGCCAGAATCTGGAAACAACCCAGATGTCCCTCAACAGAGTAATGGATAAAGAAATTGTGTGTACATTTACACAATAGAATACTACTAAGCAATTAAAAAAAGGGAAATCATGAAATTTGCAGGTAAATGCTGGGAACTAGAAAAGATCATCCTGAGTGAGGTAACCCAGAAGCAGAAAGACACATATGGTATATACTCACTCATAAGTGGCTATTAGACATATAATATAGGATAAACATACTAGAATCTATAGTCCTAAAGAAGCTAAACAATAAGGAGAACCATAAGGAAGATGCTCAATCATCATTCAGAAGAAAACAACAAGATAGGCAGAGAAGCCATAGAAGAGAGGGAACAGGACAAAAGCCTACCACAGAGGGCCTCTGAAAGAATTTACCCATCAGGATATCAAGGCAGATGTTGAAACTCATAGCTAAACTTTGAGTATAATGCAAGGAAGCTTGAGGAAGAAGGAGGAAAAAGAAAGACCTGGAGGGGACAGGAGCTCCACAAGAAGACCAACAAAGTCAAAAATCCTGGGCCCAGGGGAGACTGCAGAGATTGATGCATCAAACAAAGACCACGCATAGAGAGGACATTGACCTCCCCCCTCCTCCACTCAGATGTAGCCCATGGGCAGCTCAGTCTCCATGTGGGTTCTCTAGTAAGAGGACAAGAGACATGAACTCGGTTACCTGCTCTTTTCTTGGTGGGCAACCTTGCCAGCCAACAGAGGAAGAGGATCCAGACAGTCCTGATGGGACCTGATAGGCTAGGGTGACATAGAAGGGGAGGAAGACCTCCCCTATCACTGGACTATCAGAGAGGCATATGGGGAGAAGAGGAAGGGAGAAGAGGCATATGGGGAGAAGAGGAAGGGAGGACTAGGAGAAGATGAAGGAGGGGATACAGCCGGGATACAAAGTGAATGTATTTTATTATTTTTTTAAAGTTTAAAGTTTTTTAAAGTTTATTATTTTTTAAAGTTTGTTTAAAAATATATTTAAAATGAGGAGGTGGTAGTACACGCCTTTAATTCCAATACTTGGAAGGCAGAGGCAGGTGGATCTCTGTGAGTTTGAAGCCAGCCTGGTCTACAGAGCAAGTTCCAGAACAGCCAAAACTATAGAGAGAAACCATGTCTTGAAATATATATTATATATATATACTACATATATATATATTAAATATATATAGTATATATATTAAATATATAGTATATATATTACATTCAAGTTTTTAGAACAAAACATTAAAATAATAAAGAAAATAAATGTTCACTAATTTTAAAAGATTTAAAACCACAGAGAGATTATTTTCTGATGACAGCAGGCTCAAATTAAGAACAAAGAAAAATACCTATGGTAACCTCAACTCTAACAAAGTTTCAAAAAAGTGTCTTTTAATAACATATAACTCAAAATTAATTTCAATGCACAGTAGAAAATACCAAAAACTGAAAACTAAAGAAAATATAGTGTATAAAATTTGTGTGATACAGAGCACAAAGGATATTGTTCAAGTATATATTACAGTTAGAAAATGTTTAGTAAACTAAGGTTCTAACTTGGTCATGGTGTATAGTCTTTTTGATGTATGTCTGTATTCTTTTTGCAAGTTTTTTGTTCATTTGGGTTTTTTAATTTTTTATTAATTATTTATAACAATTTATTCACTTTGTGTCTCAGCTGTGCCCCCCTCCCTTGTCTCCTCCAGTTCCTCCCTCCCTCTTCTCCTCCTCCTATGCCCCTACCGTGGTCCACTAAAAGGGAGGTCCTCCTCCCCTTCCATTTGACCCTAGCCTATCAGGTCTCATCAGGACTGGCTGCATTGTCTTCCTCTGTGGCCTGGCAAGGCTGCACCCCACAGGGGGAGGTAATCAGAGAGCCTGCCACTGAGTTCATGTCAAAGACAGATCTAACTAAAAAAAGAAAAAAGTCATCTGGGAATTAACCCTTGTATCTAGTGCTAGCAAGAGGGCTCTTCATAAAATGTGTTTATATGCTTAGCAGAAGGAAAAGAAAACTGAAGAGCTGGGAAAGGGAAATAGCTGAGAAAGCAAGGTCTGGAGGAGAAGCAGGAAGTGGCCTCCACAACCCAAAGGAAGGTCTTTTTTTTTTTTTTTTTTCCGGGAAAACGACATTGGGTTAGAATACAGGTGAAGCTCAGGGTTAACAAAGCTGGGTTTGGAGGAGTGTGCTCATAGTGAGAACAAAGGAGGAGTTTGGGGTGATGTGTTTGGAATTCCTACTTGGAGGCTACCAAACATGCTCAGCAGCACCATGAGGAGTTCAGCTCAGTACAAATGCTCTTCCTTCAGAGATACTTAAACTTTCCAAGACAACAGCAAAGCCTGACGTTAGAACAATGAAACACAAAGCCCATGAGCGTAAGACCCCTATACTGCACAGTCAGCTATCCCGGAAGTTGGTCCTGACCACAAGTCAGGAATGAAATGATACTGCATTTTACTTAAAGGAAACGGAATTCAGAATATGTTTCTTCCATATATCCTACTATAGTACAGATTTTTTTTTTAACTAAGGCAACTGAAAAATAGAAGGTTCAGAACAAACCTTTTTAGATCTCCCTGTCTGTCAGAAAAGCAATGTGTGAATTTTCCTTTCGTACAGGAAACATAAAAGTCCATTCATAAATGTGCCACTTTATCCCACACCAGGATGAGGGTGCTATTACCTGAAATCTGCACTGAAAACTTTACTATAAAACCCTCTCAAAGGCTGAACGTTGGTTTCTCCTAAAATTCTTCTATTGGCTGACATTCTCATCCCCAAAATGATGCTACTATAAGTCTGGGTTCTTAGAAAATTGACAGATCATGAATAGAGGTACTACCCTTGGATCCTATGAAACTTGCTCACTGTTTCCTCCATGTGAGAAGACAGCATTTATATACCAAAAAGCAGTGTCTACCCTTTGCACTTGCTGGACTCCAGAACTATGGGAAATAATTTCCATTGTGTAAAATCTGCCCAGTGTTCAATACAGGATGTTGTAGAAGCCTAAATTAATACAACTTTTATCTTCCCTCTATCTATTTACCTACCCACCAGTTAACTTCCCTATGACCCTCTTTCCAACCTTCCTCTAATGACTTCTTCAAAGCTGTCCATGACATGGACATAGCTTTTTAAAAGCCACAAGTCTAATTGCTTTGGGTCTTCATTTCTGCAGCCTACATGCACCTACTTAGTAAACCTCTTCTGCTGATGTGTTCATTGTCAGTGTGGTTGGTTGAGATCCAACTAGTGAGCCTGGGACAGCAGACACTGCCGCTACCTTTCCTCCTCTGACAGCCACAGCCCACACATACGAGATTTTGATTCAGCCATCTTTTCCTAACCAAAGTCCTTCTCCATGAAGAACAGTATAGGGGCCGGTAAGAATGTAGGAATACATCCCCTCTAACTGCATAGAGTTTTCAGCTGTATAAAACAATAATTCCCTTTTATATACCAAACAATGATTAGTCATAAAACATATTGTGTCAACATCATAGCATAGTTTCAAACTGTAGCTTAACTTCAGAAAATTGAGATTAAAATTAGTTTTTTTTTCCATCCCAATGTAAATATCTTCCTCTTTACTATCCCCAAATTAGTGTTTTTCAAAAAAAAAATATTTCAAGCACAAGTCAAAAATACCCACTTTAGAACTGGTGACATAGTCAAATATTTGCTTAAGTACTTAGACAGCCTGATTTGTGAGGCTGGTTGCTCCTGCCTATGAATTCTCAAGATGCTGTGTGTACCTGCTGCTTACATAAAAGATACTTGTGTTGATGAGTTGAAGGCATTTTAAATATGCATGTAGAGGTTCTTGAAGCAGACAGAATGCACCTGAGAAAATGTGTTCAACATAAGTCAACGAAGCTCAGGTGCCGGCTAGTTCTTCCATCCTAAAGATGGATACTATCAAAAATGCACCATTTTCAAAAATCTCAGGGACTATCTAAAGCCCAGATGTTTTGTTGTTTTGCTCACAGCTCATGTAGGATATTCCATTGAGGTAGATTGGGATCAAACTTTAAACCTGATAACTTTGACGACTCAGGTTTGAGGGGTCTCTCAAAATTTCAGAATCTCTGATTCTTAACCTTTGTAATGGAAGTTATCACTCCTGAAATAAAGGAACATAAGGTGGGGCATGGTGTGTGTGTGTGTGTGTGTGTGTGTGTGTGTGTGTGTGTGTGTAAGGACCTAGTCACATTAGTATTCTAAAATTGTTAGAATACATCATCCCTGTGGCAAAAGATGCTGGGAAAGAAAGTTGGTGGCATCCACTAATAGGCCATAAGAAATAGGGGGTTTTCCTGAACAAGTAGTAGGATCACTCATCAATAAAGATGATAAGGGTCCTTTACAAAAATTAAATCTTTTTTTCAGGAGATTCAAAGTTATGTCATTTGGCATATTTGTCTACTTTACCTAAAAATTCTGAGGTTTATCATGTCTGAAAGGATGTGATCATGACAGAGTGGAGAATCTGTCATGTGTAAAATACACACATGAGCACACTTCTTTCAAGTTTCTGTTCCTTAGAATACACCTGTGGGCTCTACAAATCTTCAATATTTTCTCAGAAATAACAGTTATCTTAAACCAAACATCACACTTTCACAGTTGCAGATATAATGTGATGGTTTTCACTGTCTACCCACAAACTTCTCTCACTCACTGATTGCAGTGGGGCCCACTTCCCCATGCTCCTGTCATCATGGAAATGCCAATGCCTTTCACACAGTGACAAAGCCCTACCCCAAAGCTGTCTCCACAGACACTTCTTAATGTCAATGTAGACATCAATTGCACAAGGATCTTTTAATACGTACATTACACTTCAGGACATGAGGGCACACCTGACAGTGCGCTTTCAGCAAGCTCACAGTGATGTCTACTCTGTGTGGCTCATCTTTACCAAACACTGAGAGTAGAAAAGACAGGGTTATCTTCTATAGTGTGAGCTAGAGCATTTCGACCATGGCAGGCCAGCTGGACAGCAGCTAGAAAGCCAAGATAGAGGAGGAGGGAAGTGGAGAAAAGGGTGGAAAGCATATGATGCTATGACAGCTTCAGCCTAGCTGTGCCTGCTACCGCATCACCCCATTACACAGACAAACAAAACCTACTTTTTCTCTAAATAAGGCAATATCCCAAAGAGCACAGATGACGTAAACCATCCTTCAATAGTTAAGCGTCCAGTATCAAAGCTGTCCTGAACAGCAACATTCCACATGACCCCTCCTTTGCAGTTAAGAATTGTAACTAGTGACTGTTTTAAAGAACAGGAACACATGTATAACTTTCGTTTATATTTTTTAAATCCACTTACCTTTCTCTTATAGGTAATGTTAACAGTGTATAATTTGAGGCTTCTCTTTTATCAGTTAAGTGCAAAACAGTAATCATTAACATTTTTTTCAGGGTTTAGTGGGTAAAGAGCTTGCCCTGCAAACATAAGGACCAGAGTTTCAGTACCTGGGACCCACATGGAAGCCAGGCAGGTATAGCAGCCACCTGTAGTCCCATAACTTGGGTAAAAAAAAGGCAGGCATGTCCAGGAAAAGGTGGCTAAGCAGACTAACCAGGATTGCCAGTTCTGGGTTGCATGGGAGACTCTAACTCAAAGGAGTGTGGTAAGTGATCAAGGAAGCTACCTGAAATGAACGTTAGGCCTTCACAGGCATGCACATACATGTTGATCCACAGGCCTGCAGGCATGCACGCATGTACATACACAGAGAGAAAAAGACGGACAGAGAGATCCTTTGACACTCTTCTGGCATTCTGTGCTTGTCTCCTGATCTCGGTAGGAGAAACAAGTATGACTGTGGCCAGAAAAAGTAGCACAGCCTAATTTTAGTGTGTTCTGGGATACAGATGTTTGTAGAGCTAAACTAACCTTCAAAACTGACTGTTTCCAAAATTCCACACCGTTTATGAGGTTCTGTAAGCCACACTTGTTCGTAAAAGTGAAAGCTAGCGGGGAAAATGAAATGATTTTGCAATTTTAGGATTATCCTTTTATTTTCTTCATTCTTTGTCTGTTAGCTCCACCCTCTTCTAATTTGGAGATCATGAATTATTAAGCCATAGAGATGGGTGACAGTTTTGAACACCAGGTGAGCAAACACTTGGAGAAATGTCTTCCTTCCTGATCCGCCCAAAAAGTGCTCGTTGTCATTGCATTAATGGCACACTCCTCAACACACTCCTCAGAGACAAAGCAGAGAAGACACTCTCAGCCTTACCACAAGTACAAACAGTAAATGGCAAATTTATGAAGCCGGATTACTATCCTTTCTGTTACAGCATTTTGCTTTCAGTGCAAATAACAGTTCATTAAAGCCTTTGTTTATTCAGACCAGGATAAGTCAAGATGGCAACAAACTTCAGCCATCACCTGGCCTCACAGGCGTCACTTGCTTCCCCTTCCTGAACTGGTCCTCTGGCAGGGAGGGAAACTCTGCCCAGACCACACTGCGCCTTGTCTGCCCATCCCATGCCATCCTCACAGCCATGCCTACTTGTTCATCTCTCTAATCCCTCCCCTGCCTCTTCTCAAACCCATACCAATAAGGTATCACAGACTCTAGCACAAAGTGTGTTGTGTTGTGTTTTGTTTTGTTGTTTTGCTAGATGGGCAAGAGAGTTGGAACATGATGCACTAAAATTTATAATCAGACGGGGCCCTTGTGCTGAACTTCACTCATTTCTTGCGTCATTATGATGTGGCCTGCTTTGAGAAACTCCATACTTTTTTTTTCCTCATGTGTTGACCTGAAAAGGCTTTGTTTTTCCTATATAAAATAAAACTATCCAATGTTGCTTAATTTGGCTTTAAAAGACAGTGGTTTTATTGTATCTAGCAAGCTGAAAATCCAGAGCCACGATCAAGAATTTAATTGTATCACTGAAATAAAGAACAAGTCCTGTTTAAATACTGTCTCAAAAAGTTGATAATCCTTGGCTTGCAGTTGGTTACTTCAATAACTACCACTAGGGGGTGCTTTGCCTCTTCTGTTTGCACTAAACAGCCTTCTGTAGTGAATAGTCAACCACACGTATGCATTGCCTTAGAATAGCCATAACCCATTGTTCCACGTTTCCATTCCTTGTGTGGAAAATTAACACATTCTCATATTTTATATTAGCCCTCATGTATCTTAAGTCAATAGGGCAAAATAACTTTCCCCCTGTTTAGTTAACCTATCTATACCCAAATAATCACTTCCCTGGATGAATTTTAATTGTTTGGATTTTTTCCCCTCTTTTTTTGTTTTTTTTTTTTAATTTTTCATTAATTACACTTTATTCATTCTGCATCCCCCCATAAGCCCCTCCCTCCTCCCCTCCCAATCCCACCCTCCCTCCTCCCTCTGCTTGCATGCCACTCCCCAAGTCCCCTGATAGGGGAGGTTCTCCTCTCCTTTCTGATCTTAGTCTGTCAGTTCACATCAAAAGTGGCTGCATTGTCCTCTACTATGGCCTGGTAAGGCTGCTCCCCCCCAGAGGGAGGTGATCAAAGAGCAGGGGATTTTTTCCCCTCTTTTCATATTTCCACTGACATAAGAAAAGCATGTGTCAAGTATTAAAAGTAGTAAATTTTTCAAATCCAAAAGCAGTCGTTGTATATGCCTAAAGGCTTTTAAAGTAAAGGCATGTTTAACTTAAATTAATAAAGTTCCCAAGCGTTATACGTGACGCAGTGCACTGTCTTGGAATCTTATACCGCGTTCGTACTTGATCCCTAAATACCCAAGGTTCTATTTGCTAAGGCCTCAAATTTGAACAATGTAAAGAGTATTTAAGTTCCAACCATCCAATGGCTGTTTGAAAACATTATGTACATAAATGGGGGGAGTACTTTATATTTCATTATATCTTACTGCTTCTGTTAATTATATTTAATAACTTACATGAAAGTTCACAGGTGTGGAATCTGAAGGATTTCAGCTGAGTAGCCGAGATTTCTGGAATGGGTGCAGTGAGGATTGAGTGAGGACACACAGCATGTGTCCTGAGACTGAGTACACACTTCAAAAGATAAAGTCAGTCACACGGTCCCTCAGATCTCTGCTAGATGTTGGTAGATTGGATCAGTTCCTTACCATGTGGACTTTTTCTGCAGGTCCTTAGTCATGGCAGCTCCCAGGGAAAAAAGAGAGAAGTGAGGGTTCTAGGGCTTTCTAAGACTTAGACTTGAAAGCAGCATCCCATTATTTCTGTCATATTACATCCCTGAGATGCTGGTCAGTAGGCTGAGCCCACACTCAAGGGGAAAGTTTAAACTCTACCTCTTAAAGGGAAGATTGTCAAAAGAACTTTTGACAATTTTAAAACTTTTCGTACCAGCCAGGCGTGTGCACCTGTCAAACATGATGAGATTAGCAACACCATCACCATTTCCTGCCTCACGTATATTTTCATGTGGTGTCTGCTTCTGACCACAGCAACCGCTGAAAACAGCTTCACAGACGGATGCTTGTAAATGCAATGTGGTGCAATTTGCAATCTCCTCTGAACTTGTAGTTCCCACGGTGGCCAACAGATGGTGCTATTTTCTCTCAAAACAGGTGTAAATAAGCCTTGTTGCTCCCAAAAATTCTTGGTGGAACAACGAAAAACCAAAGGCAAACTGATGTAACAACCTTTTGCTCACAGACAAAAATGAAGGTTGGAAATTAATGAAACATTCTGAGAATAGCAGGGCAGGACACGGAGGGAAGGAGAGTTAGAATGAGCAACAAAAATAAGTTGGCTGTGAAAGCATTGTAATATATTACTTGCATGCTGACTGAGTTGAATGCTACTAATAATAATTTTATTCAAATGAAGCTTCATATTTGCCTTAATTTCTGTTAGATTTTTCTCTTCTAAAACTGAAAACCTTATCCCTATCCCTAGTCAGGATTCCTTTCCCTAGTCAGGATTCCTTTTTTTTTTTTTTTTTTTTTTTTTTTTTTTCTGGGAAGGGGGTTCATTTTGTTTGGTTTTGTAGTAATTGTAAGAACACACAGCGGCAAATTAAAGTAGCATTAAATGAGAGAGAAATAGAAAGACAGACATGAATGAAAAAAATGTTTAAAAAAACATAAATAGATATAGATATATTTAAGAAAAAAAAGAACACTTTCTGGTTATATATGAGAAGGTTGTTTCTTCTATCTATGGAATAGATATTCTAACAGAAGGACCTTTCTTCCACTGCTTCCTATATTCTTTTATTTTTTTTTAAACAGGGTATCAACACATAGTCTATATTGGCCTCAAATTTATAGTCTTTCTGAGTCCTAAATGCTGATCTCAGTGCTAATTTTAACCACAAAACAGCTGAATATGAAGAAAAAGACATTCAAGGAGAAACAAACAAAAAACATAACTACAGCTTTAAAAACTAAGGGGTGGGGCTCTGAGATTGATTTCTGACTGCAAAAATACAAGAAGGGAAAAATCAGTAACAATAAAATTTTCCCTCACTTACAGTTTTCAGAACTTCTCTTTATTTTTCTTCTCAAATATAATGGTATTTTGGTACTGGCCTGGAGTTCCCACCAAACGATCACACAGCTACTACTTCCTTACTCAGAGAAAGTTAATCTTTAATAAGTAGGACAAATATTTGCAGCAGATAAAAAGAAACATGTTTCTTTTTGTACTTTCCCAAAAACCTATTTTACTAAGAAAAATTATTTTACATTATAATCTTACAAATGTAAAAGGAGCAGAGTGATTAAGATTATTTTCCAGAAAATACCAGAAAGTAACAAATTCTTGGTATGGCAAAAATAATTAATAATCTAATAGTAAAATTACTTGGCTGTCCACATTCTCTGCTTTCCTCAGTCCCTGGAACAGACAAAACTGGCTTCTTAGAAGCACGTGGATTCATGCCACTGGAGACAGGAGGAGCTGTCTGCCCTCACAAAGACACAGGGAGCTGAGTTCATGTTGTCACAGACAATGTGGGGCTCCCAACAAACCAGGTCTGCAGGTAGGACTGAAAACTGGGACATTTAATTAGAATTCGAGTGAGCAGACAATCCATACAGTTAGGTGACTTCACATTATAGAGGAAAGCCAGTTTCCTGCTGATAATAGATGTTCAGTGAGTCTGCATTCCAGAGAGTGAATTCTCTAGTGCAGTTCTCCCACTGCACTCTAAGGATGCTTGGCTTCTGCTCTGTCACATGACACTACAGGGACTTCTGGGAAACTCCCTCCCTATGGATATATATTGAGAACATGTGACAAGCGTGTGCCCTCCAGCTCAGTGTCCAAGAGCATTCCCCAGTAATAGGAACAGGGACTGTCTCTGACATAAACTCATGGGCTGGCTCTTTGATCACCTCCTCCTGAGGGAGGAGCAGCCTTACTAGTCTACAGAGAAAGACAAAGAAGCCAGTCCTGATGAGACCTGATAGATTAGGGTCAGATGGAAGGGGAGGACTTACCCTATCATTGGAATGGGGGAGGGGCATAGGAGAAGAAGAGGGAGGGTGGGAGGGTGGAATTGGGAGAGCATAGGGAAGGGGTTTACAGCTGGGATACAAAGTGAATAAACTGTAATTAATTAAAAAAAATAAGTTAAAAAATGTAGAAGAATAAAAGTTGATCATTCTTTCTCAGTATATACCACAAGTCAATTACTGAGGACCAAAGATATCATTGTTAAATCTGAAACTTCTAAAAGAAAAGGTAGGATGTATACTTTAGGACATAAGCTCAGGTATTCAGCTTTCTGAATAAGATGCCAGTTACTGAGAAAATATGAACAAGCAACAAAGAAAACTTCATGAAATTAAAAAGCTTTGTACTGCAAAGAAAACTGTTAATTGGCTGAAGACCAGCCTACAGAATGAGGAAAAAAATGTTTTCCAGCTGTACATTTGACAGGGGATTGGCATCTAGAATATACAAAGAATATATACATATATACATATATATATACACACATATATATCAAGAATACAAACAACCCAATTAAAAAGTCTTTCTCTGAAGAAATACAAATGGTTAAGAAATAAAAAAAGAGAGAGAGAGTGTGCCCTCCTTCTTATGTGTTCTGTGATAATCCTGACATGACACTAGCTAGTGGCCAAATGTATCAAACATGGAACATTTAAGTGTCTCACTCTTTTTTTTTATTCTTCTTCTCCTTTATTAAAGTTTTATTTTTTATATTAATTACAGTTTATTTACTTTGTATCCCAGCTGTAGCCCCCTGCCTTATTCCCTCCCAATCCCACTCTCCCTCCCTCATCTCCTCCCTGCCCCTCTCTAAGTTTACTGATAGGGGAGGTCCTCCTCCCCTTCCATCTGACCCTAGCCTATCAGGTATCTTCAGGACTGGCTGCCATATCCTCCTCTGTGACCTAGCAGGGCTGCTTCTCCCTTGGGGGGCGGGGTGGTGATGCCAAAGAGCTAGACATTGAGTTCATGTCAGAAATAGTCCCTGTTCCCCTTACTAAGGTACCCACTTGGATACTGAGCTACCATGGGCTACATCTGAGCAGGAGTTCTAGGTTATATCCATGCACTGTCCTTGGTTTGAGAATCAGTCTCAGAAAAGACCCCTGTGCCCAGATATATTTGCTCCTTGTGGAGATCCTGTCCCCTCCAGGTCTTTCTATCTCTCCCTTCTTTCATATGATTTCCTGCACTCTCACTCTTTCTAAAATCAACTTATCTTCCAAAACTTTCTAAGTTGTAACAAAAAACAGTTACACTCTTTTTACTCATAGTCCCCAAATGTTAGCCAGTTTTCTGAGTATACTTGATTGTCACTTTGTGCCGCCATTTGTTGTTTGCTGAAGCATTTGTTTTATTTATCTTTGTTGCATGTGTATATGTAGGCACACATGAGAACATATGTTCACATATGTTCGTGTGTGTAGAGAACCTGTATGTACATGTGTTTAGAGGCTAGAGTCTAATGTTAGATATCTCCCTTGCTCTCTCTTCAGATGATCTATTAAGACAGGATCTCTTACATGGACACAAAGCCTTCCCATTCAGCTAATATACCTAGCTGTTCTCTGCCTCTGCTTCCCACATGCTGGGATGGTAGGCAGAATGCCACATCTACCTGGCATTTACTTGGGTGCTTAGCATCTGAACTCTAATCCTCATACATGTGTGGCAAACACTTTACCCACAGAGCCATCTTCGCAGCTCCCTCTGAAACTTTGAAAAGTAGTCTTCAGCCACGAAGCCCTCTCATACAGCATCTAATTCCCCCAAATAAGACAACTTCAGACCTTGCCAACATCCCAAACTGTCTTTCCTTCTTTTCTCCTCCAAGAGTAGATCACGAGCTGATTTGGTTTTTATGTCTCTTCAGAGTGTTCCTGCCAAAGTCACAGTTCTCAGTCTCTGGTGTGTGCTGTAAATAGAATCCGGCTGTCACTCACTGCCCAGGGGGAAGAGAGAATATCAACCCCAGGTTGTAGGCTGGAGAAAAGGTCAAGATTTAAAATACAGTTTCTGTTGAATGAGCATCACTTTCTCACCATGGAAACGTCAAAATCTCCCCCCACCCTGGCCAATGGTGAAACTTCTATCTGTGAAGCTTTGAAGGAGAAGTCTATCACCAAACTTCCCTGACCATAGAACATACATGGAAGATCTACAGAAAATCGTTGCCCAACCTCTGTGTGACTCAGCTCTGAAGGTAGCTACAGCAACGGCAGGGCAAATGCTGGCTGTCAACCTACCCAAAACCCTGTTAACTAGGTTGGGTCTTCGGGAAAGCAGGCATTGTGGTGGGTCAGGTACATGGGAGGATGAGATGATGAAGTCTGCATGTTATAGCAAGAAGTAAGGGACAAGGCACCAAAAGCAGAAAATCGAAAAAGTGGAGGTATGTAATTTTTTAAATACAGGAAAATAACTGGAAGGGATGTATATGGTAAGGTCTCTAGGTACAGTTTTTGAAAATTGAAAAGTTGCAACAATTCACTTGGTTTTTGTCTTAATTTTTCATCATAAAGTAAACATTTTAGCCCTGAATGCAACTATCTTCATAAAAACCAGAATAGAACTGGACTTGTGTTGAAGTCTAAACCAATAAGGAGTTAAAGTAGGAAGTTAAGTCCTGTAGTTGGAGACCAGCTTGGGCAACATAGTAGCATCCTGTCAATAAATACAGAAATTTAAAAAAGAGAAAATGAGTTCTTGAGAATCATAATGATAATATAATGATCATGTTGTATTTTGGGAAAATTCAGCCTACCCCTAAGGACTCTGGGGACTTAATGAAAACACAAGTGCCTCAACTACTGAAAAAGAAAGGCTTCCAGGGGCATAAATCCAGCCCAGAGTTCTTCAGAAAGGTTGTCTACAAGAGCTCCGCCAAACACTGGGATGTGGGTCTGATTGGCTCAACGCTCCAGCATGCACTGGGTGCAGATGATGCCCTTCTCACTAGAGGTGGAAGTTGACCCCATTGCTGGCACACTGTTTTCAGTCATCTCTTGCTTATAGTCTGCGATGTGTTCACAACAGAGGAAGCTTGACTTTGTTCCAGCTTCTAGTTTTTTTCAGGACCTGAGACAGCTGAGTAAAGTGAAAAAGAGGCAAATTTGTATATTTGGCAAAAATACATTCAGTCAGAATATATATATATATATATATACAGATATAGATAGATGTATATATATATATACAGATATAGATAGATGTATATATATATATACAGATATAGATATAGATATTCATATATATCATGCTGATATATATATGTGTGTGTATATTATGGACACATATATATCAATATATCAATACATATGTGTGTGTGCGTATATGAACACTATAAATGACAGCTTCTATAGGGTCACATTAGAGAATCTGTAAGGAAAAGTGGGCATTTCCCTTCCTACTCATATACTTCTATATTTTATTTTAAATTTTTGTAGCACAATTAACCTTTAGATGGAATAAAAAGTTAACTGTGTTATCATAAAACTTGCCTTTCACATTCTTCTTTATGGCTAACTGAATAGCAAAGTGTACTGAGTGATGTTGGCATATTTCATGGCTTCAGTAAGCGGTTTTCATTTTAAAACAAATATGTCCACATTCTCTCCATTTGTAACCTAAAATCATTTCCTCTAACAGAAAGTGCTAATGGAAATACCAAATTCAAACTACGCTGGGCTGGATCTCTTATGGCACACTTTACAATGCTTTTGTCAGTGGAATAGAAGAAGGCAGAGTCTATAAATGAAGAGACTTTAGTGTTTATAAGACTAGGGAAAGGAAAGCAAAATGATAATGCCTTAAAAGAATGTAGTCTGAAGTGAGTTCTTAAGCACTATTATTTTCAAAGCCATGAACTCAGTAGGCTTGAGTTTTCTTAGTTTTTCAATTTGCTGTAGTCATTATTGGGCAAACTAGCAAAGGAAATATAAAAATAAAGGGGGGGAATTCACATGCACACACCTTTTCTTTCATTGTTCCGTTCTGCAGCTTCAATGTCACCCTTGAAGATACCAGCCTTTTCTGAGGGTTCCTGATAGTAGTTGGATTTGCAAAATTTTTTAATATTTTAAATTTTCAATTAGATATAGAGATGCAAAGTAGATGTCTATATAGTTGGCAGCTTCTCATCATTGATTTATCTTTCTCAGAGGCAGGATGTCATTGTTTTGTTTTGTTATGTTTTCAGTTTTCATCAATAGATGCTATTATATTGCATCTTGGTAGATGAATGTTCTTTGTCCCCCAAATCCTCTATTATGAAGATAATTTTTCAACTCCTCTTGAATGCTCTTGACATACAGCTATAAAGATATGATAAGTACAAAAAAAGTGTCAATTGGTCTAGTTCCTAACACTGGTTTCTAAAGGACTCATGTTTTCAAACTGAACTTCATTTAAAATATTTACAAACATAACTACAACTTAAGCATTTGACCTTAGGAATAGAGGAAAACTAAGGTGACTTACAGTTGTCGTAGGAAGCGGGTTTCTGTGAGGGTGACCCCTGAGGAATGAGCATGGAAGGACAGGCAAGCAGAAACACAGAGACCTCTTTTTTTTTTTTTTTTTTTTTTTTTTTTTAACAGAATTTTCTTGTGTAACAGCTTCGGCTGTCCTGAAACCCATTCTGTAGACAGGTTGGCCTCGAACTCACAAAAATCCACCTGCCTCTGCTCAGAGGTGAGTTCCACCACTGCCTGACTAAGATCTGAATTCTTAACTCTGTGAGTAGCTGTCATTCTTCAAATACTTCTCCATTCTATTCCTCTCATTTTATCTGTAGCATAAAAACAAAAACAAACAAAAGCCTTCTTTACAAGGCCTGACTGTGTAAGAACCCCTTTTAAGCAGAGATCTCAACAAATATCATAACCCCATTGCGTCTTATTTCTTGGAAGCAAAGCTAAGTAGATGTGAAGCAACCTTTTTCTCTGCCAGAGCCCAGCCTGCACACTGGCTCCCACAACTCAGAAATTAACCCAGGAAAGTACACCTCATGAGCTTGTGCTGTTGAGTTCAGAATAAATTTTCTATAGTGTCAGATGAACCCTAGGCTTCAGCTTTCACACTGGTGTCTAAATGCTGTAAACTAGCGACATTGTCAAATTAAAGGATGAAATGTCAGCTAGAGCCAGCTGATGGCCCTCTTTGAAATGTGTCTTCTTACAGAGTTAGCATGATAATGGCAATTCACTTGTCTCCATTAGCAGAAGAGCTAATTTCCTATCAAAAAAGGTAGTGAAAATGAGCCATAAACTGCAGGAGATACATGAAAAGCAGAGAGTAATGGTGGTTTATTTTGCTGTTTGTTTTTTCTCACACGGGGTCTCCATCTCCCAGGCTGTCTTCAGCTTCCTGTGTAGCCAATGATGAACTTCTGACCATCCACAAGCCTGAACCACCATGCCTAGTCTATTCAGCTTGGGAATGGATGCATACTAGGGCTTCGTGCATAGTAAGCATGCACTCTACCAGCTGAGCTACATCTTCAGCACAAATGTGGTTTTTCACAAGTTGAAAAATCATAATTCACATTCATCATCTCTTGTCCTTAGGTAGGTCTCAAATGTCATCTATGATAATTACAATTATAATTATAGAACTAAGAATGTCATAGAGGACTTTCAAGCAAAGAAATAACTTATATACATAGAAATTATTGGGTCATGAGCCTTTCTCGAGGAAATACACAGTAGAATCCACTTCTATCCATTCATTTTTTTTTCTTGGTTTACATGTGAAAATGCACATGATCTTTATTGTGATATAAGTTCATATCATTGTATTCTACTGTGTAGGAATTAAGTAATTGGATTTACGTCTATTTTAAGGAATCCTCAAATGAATCAGCCTTTCTGATTTGGAGATAATTTCATGGAGTGGATGGAAAAGGAAAAGCTGGAATCCAAACAGAAGATATAAACAGACTGATGCACTGTTGGTAAGCTTGGGGATAAGGTCAACCCACGACATTCTTGCTGTGTGTTATTCTTAGGTTCTGTGGTGTTATCAGTACTTCAATGACATCCCCCTAAAATCCACAGGGGGGTGATGTCAACTGCATTGAAGTGATTGCTCCCCTTTCTTGAATACCAGAGATGCAGTGCTGTTGTCTGAGAAAAGAGCACTCTGTGTGGAGGACAGCAAGCACCCAAATCAATGGACAATGTAGTTTCCCAGCTTGTCACAGCTGCTTACATCCTATTTGAGGAAATCTCACAAATGGAACTGATTTACCGTAAAATGTGCCTATTTTCCATTTAAGTTTTGTTTGTTGCTTCACTGAGGCACGGAAGTTACTGATGTTACCATGGTCAGCCCTGCAGGGCTATCTTTAGGTCTTGTTAATCTGAAAAATGTACTGTGCATAAGATAAGGCCTTGGAGGGAGAAGTTTTACTCGCATCAGCTGTTTTGCACATTGCTTAAACTAGAGATAGGCACAGTTCCTTGAAGAGAGCAACATTAGTCAGATGCTTGGGGCAACAGTGGGAAATGCAACCCATCCTGACATGTGCTCGTTAGAAACGCTACTGTTGAGACAGGCAGCGCCTTCACATCATGCATAAAAGCTTCAGAGTGCTTAATATTTCTTAACGTCCCAAAGATGCATGTAGTTCACTATATGACCATGATGGAATTTCATCAAATTTCATGATCCTCTTACAGAATGAACACAATGTGAATAACTCAAGGTATTATATTCTTAATGTAATGTGCTCATCCAAGATGAGGTCACAGGTATGTGTACAAGACTGAATGATTCAGGGTAACATCAATGATGATGATAACGGTAGTGGTGGTACAATTCTAATTGATGTGCTGTTATTTACCAGTGTGCCCTCTAATTACCATTTTCTTCAACTGGAAGATGAAGGTAATAGTATTTCTTGGCAGACTTGTTTTGAGGACTCGAAATGATATGTGGATGACCAGAGTGTCAAAAATATGAATCATAAACTCTTAATAATGTGTTCTTGTTATTTTTTATAATCCCCTGTTATTTGTGTAACAGGCTTGAGCTTGAGGAAAGTAGGTTTCATAGAGAAGTCAACCCCTGGTGATAAAATGACTTCATATAACCATCCAACTGATAAACACTTCCTCAATAGAGATTAGATTTCTTGTTCTAAAGTTCCTATTCCAGTTTCCTTGAGGATAACTAGTACAAGAATAACTCGAAAAAATTGCTGAAAAATCAAAGTGGTATTCTCCACAATGAGAAGGATTTATCTGAACCTTTGCAAAAGAGACAATAAAATCTCCCACCTGATGATAATGTGTAATGTCAAAAGGCAATAAGGATTAGAATTGGGATATATAACAAACATTTTTTTTCTCTCTGTACTAGACACTTTGAGTATCTTATTGGTTTATTGGTCAAGGAAAGGTGGTCTTCGTTCAAGAAACATTTGGAGAGCCTATCGACCATCTAGTCTACCCACAAAGGAGCACATTCCACAGTCTGTTTCCAGTTGGATCCACATGGCTCTAAAACATCTGTTAACAAAACATTCTTCCAAGTTGAGAAGGGACAAGCTGACAATGCAAAGCACAAAGGAGAGAAGTAAAAAATGGTTGCTTGTAACGTCCAGTATTATTTCTCATTTTTGCTCAACCATGTCACCTTGTTTCTCTCTCCTCATCCAAAGCACTTAGGCACCCTTGACTAACGTTCAGGTTGCCCTCCCGAGTATCTCTCCTGAGTCTAGAATCCTTTAAAGATTTAAATCTTAAATCTTTTTTAAAGTCCTATTGTTGGGCTTGGCCCACATTGTTTCAAACACACCTATATTTTTAAGTAAGATCCTCTAACCAGTTCATAAACGTGACTCTCTCTTTCACAGTGCGGAGGTATTTTCACCAACAGTTCTATCAGGTGTTAATGTCATTTCTGTCTTTCACTGCGTTTCCTAAAACAAGATGAATATAACTTTGGGGTGGAGATAGTAAACCCAAGGAACAATAATAAGGAACTTATTATCAATGTGGCCTTCATTGTGAGTAACTGAGTCTTGATCTTAATACTAAATGAAGACTCTGCAGAATGTGGTCCCAGGTTGCCCACTTGAGGGAAGACAGAAATTTGTCCAGTCTCCCACTGTCCACTGGTCAAGTGATGTCACATAAAATATTAATATTTTCACCTTTGACATCTGTCACTGCATCCAAATATCTGGACCAACTTCCCGCAGGCATCCCCCACAGCTGGAGTAGAGAAGCCCAGGGCTGATAGCAAGAGATTCATAGTAAAGCTAAGACATGACTGGTAACCATAGCAACCACTAGAATAAGAAAATTCATTCTAAGGGCAATAGAACAGGATCTGGAGAAGACCTTGATATTCATGATTTTTTAATATAGAATCCTCATTAAAAGGACATTTAAATTTTGATTGAACTCACAAGCTGTTAATAATCTTTATCATCTCAATTTTAATATCTGAACCACATTCTGATAAGAGATACAGTTCCCTCAAGGGTTGCTGTGTATTTTCTATGGTTCTCATAGGCACTATTACATCACAGTTTTGGAATTATACATCTTAGATGTGTTTTTTTAAAAATGCTTACTATTCTAGATACTTTGAAAGATGAACAATATTTTTAAAAATAATGGTGTTTTTTTTTTTCTCCCAAAAAGACTTTAAACTACTCAGGGGAGAAAGAAGAAACTAAATAATTTAAGAGTTCTAATAAAGCTAGCCTATTGAGTGGAAACAGTATTGAATATGCAATAGGTTCATAGCAATTAGCAGGTAATAATTAATGCTTTGAAATCCTATTCAGGTGAATAGAAACATGGTAATCAATCTAACAAATGTGAAAATAAACATGGACAGGATTCAATTAACTTTTGCTCCAAAGAAGGAAAGAACTATTTTTCAAACTGTCCCTACCTCTGTCATTTCAATGCTCATCACAGAGTAAAAGGGATATCTTTGAAAGTAGAGTTGTAATTGAGCCCATAAAGTATAATCAAACCCAAAAAGAGCTTCCTAGCTTATAGAAGCTGAATCTAACAAATCCTGTAAGTGTAACTTTTATTTTCCTGATGTAATTAATTGCCATCGCGGAGGCTCACTGCCTCCACCATGTGCTAACCTAGGACTCACCCTGGAAGCCTCTACCCTTCATACAATCTTATCTAGGCCTAGAATGTTTTCAGCCTCTGAGACTTGCTACTGAATAAGGTCTCCCTTTCTAGTTCTTTCTGAACTCTGCCTGACTATTCAACTCAGCTGTCTGATTCAAAACTGCTCTCCAAGCTGACTGATTCAAACTGGCTTCTCTCAGCTTCTGACTGAATTGCTCTGCTTGGCCTCATACTAACTCTGCTTCAGGTTCATTTTCACTCTCTGGCTTGTTCTGTCTTCACCTGTGTCCAATTTGTTCTCTCTCTGCAACCTGTTTCTGTACAACTGTCCTCATGAACTGCCTTCTCCAAGCCGAGTGATTAAACACTTCTATTTCTGCACTGCTCTTAAGTAGACTCCCTTTCCTGTTCTTATGAAAATCCACTGTATCCTACTCAATTCTTTCTCTGATTCCTCCTTTTGTCTGTCTCTCAATTAGACATAACTTTCAAACACTGATGCTTCTTTCTACCAACTAACTTTACCTTCATTGTTTGTGATTAAAGGTGTATACCAAGGAGATAGCTGCATCTCAGCCAGATCACAGGACCTAAAAGGTCTTTGGATATGATCAGAGCATCCATGTTGCTGGATTAAAATTTCTCTACAATACCCAACTAGCAAAAAAAAAAAAAAAGAAAGAAAGATCTTGTTATATTTTGAAATTAAAAGTTAAGCCTTTAATAAAGCATAAAATTTACCACCCACTTATTCAGACTCTTGAAATATCAGGATTTAAAAAAAAAGAAGAAAATTAAAATGTGGTTTTACATTTATATCCTAGGAGCTGTTGAGGTTCAGGAATAGCTGCACAGTGACCACTTACACACCAGACTCAGATAGATGGAGGTTTATTGAATGCTTAGCAATGTCCGACTGATCAAGGACACAGTCTGAATTCGGGCACCAAGACTGTGACACTGAGCTATTCTCAGAGTGTGTTTTTAAAGGAAAAAGACCATAACCAAGCAGGAAGAATCAATTCTATTCCAGGTACATTGTACCTAGGTAACTAGACAAAACATTTTAAGCTGATTGGAATATAGGAATGTGGAGCCTAAGGGCCCTCCAGTTTTCCACCATTCCAGAAGAAAGAACCATGGTGGGTGGGGGGTGGGGTATTACATTTTTATTTAAGGAGAACATACATTTATCATCAATTCAAACATGTCTTGAATTGTAAGTAAACAGCTATTCTTATGTCAGGAAGGCAAAGCCTGAAAACTTGAACTCATTTCATCTTATGATCAAAATGGAGACTAAAGACAAAATGGTATAATTTGCATATCATGAATTTTGTAGACTTGTGGTTTCTCGACCTTGGTCCCAAAAGCTTTTCATTGCAGTAGGTAGTGGTGATAAGTAACGGTGAGCACTCATCTCTAGATTGGATGTCTATATGGAACCACACATGCCATCCCACCCGCCACCTCCCACAGCTTAAGGAACATTCGGGAAGAGGAGACAGAAAGAGTATCAGAGCTAGAGCATAGGGAGGGATGCTGCGAGTGTTGTCCTTTTGTCATGACATAGCAGTTGCACACACAAATTCATTTCATCTGTGATTATCTATACAAGGTCTTCATGAGATAAATCCAGTTTTAAAAAAAAAAATACTCCAGCATGAAGTGGGGAGGAGCACCGAGTCCCCACTGGAGCTGAAGAACTAATGTCAGTTGTTGGTTGCTGGGGGTAAGAAGAGTTGCTTTTCTTTGACCATTGGTGGGGTCCCCATGTCCCAATGGATGACCTCATCTAAGCAGCACTAACTAAACTCAAAGAGCCTGATTTTTTAAATTAACTAGAATATTATTAATTAATAATTAATTATTATTCAATAATAAATAATGGTTAAATAATAAATAATTAACCAATAAATAAATCATTTAAATGGGAACAATAATTGAAAATGATAATAAATAATGATAAATAATTAAGACAATAATTAATGATTAAATAAATTAATTAGAATAAAATTGAATAAAGAAGAAGAACATGAAATAGAAAAAGAGATGTGATGAGAGATCTTAGGAGATGTAGTTGAGGCGGACAATAAGGGATAGGTTGGATCAGAATATGTTTTATAGAATGCTGAGAGCAGGAAAAATGGTCTTCTGTTTGTGGGTGCACATCATGTATGGCATTTTCAAAGTCTAAGTTAAATAAATGCATGAATTAATATTTTAATTTATGAATGAATCTCAGAAAGTGGCAGGTGTACACCGGCAGGCATAATCCCTGCTTCCATTCACATACTGTAAACAAAGACAAAACTCCCTTGGGGAATGCAACCTTGGATGTACTGTAAAGACATATACCAACTGTAGAAAGGCTATGAACAAATGCAAAATGTCCCCATAAAAGTTGTAGAAATGTTTATTTCTCATAATAATAGAGAGTAATATTGAAGAGAAATAGCTGGGGGCATGCAATGAGTCTTAACAGTGGCTTTGCTTACTGATCATTCATTATATTGTACTATTTCATTTTATAAAAATGTCTATGTGTGCCTTTCTATTGTAGACATTACTATTTGTATGTTCCTGGATATACACATTAACGTCCACAGCCAAGACATTTACAGAAACAGTAAGTTAGTGTAGGGGAGCACAGGGAGATGGCGAGGTAGGGAAAGGGCTGACCACGTAAGAGCCTCAGTTTGAATCCCAGCACCCATGGAAAGTTGGCATAGCACCTACAGTGTCACTGCTAAAGAAGCAGAGACAGGCGGGTGCCTGGAGCTTGCTAATGCGCCAGTCTACTGAATGGCTGAGCTCTAGGTTCAGTGAGGAATCTTTTCTCATAAATTAAGATGAAGAGCAACTGAGGAAGACACCAACACTGAACTCTGGCTTCTGCACATACCTTTGTGTGTGTGTGTGCCAACATGTGTGCACACGGAAGAAACAATTATAGAGTGGTTTTGTGCTTTCACAGAATGTGAAGGCTGGCAAGAAGCAGTTGATCTGCTCCCTCGGACCACTTTTACTACTGCTTGGATTAGGTCAGATCCTCAATAGCAAACACCAGGATAATATTAAACATGCAAGAGACTCATTTAAAAAAAAGAAATGGAAGGGAGTTAGAAGAGATAGAACCAGACCTCAGACTACAATGAAGTTCTGCATGCCACCAGTCCACAAACTGTAAAGACCTTAGACAGAGTAATGCAAACAAACAAAATGACACACAGAACCATTGAGGCATGGTTAATATAAATTAAATGGGCACTAGTAAAGATTTATGGCCATTCCAGTGAATGAATCTTTGAATATTTATGAAATGGTCTGGAACACTATTTCCTATATTGAAGACCAAGGGAACTGGATTTCTTACCCACTGCAGTGTGTCTGATAGTGTTGGGACATGTACTAAGTTACATGGACCCCACAAAACTATTGAACTTTTCTACTTAAGGCATCTGGTTTCGTCTTCTGTGAATAACAACTGTAGCATCTGAGAGAAAGGGAGGAAATCTCAACACGTGGACATGTGTTCCTCTTGCTCTAGAGTCAAAACAGTCTAGAGAAATGTGGCTTTTAATTAAAGATATTGAACATGAAGTTGCCAGACAGTAACAGAGGTAAACAAACGTCTAACCAAGCCCCACAGGATGTAATGGTAATAACAGCATGTGAAGAAAATAAGTGGTTCCAACAAAGTTCCCCGGGGCTCCCAAGCCCTTGCTAGACACAGAAAGGGTAAGGTGGGCAGGCGTGTTCATCAGCAGAGAACCGTCTCTGCAACTCTGTGTGCTCTCGGGGTGTTGGCCACACCAAAAATGTATTACGTGGAACGCACTGCCTTTTCTTTAAATTCATTTTATCATGTTCTAGTCAGTGTGCATGTGTGTGGGGGCACAGGCATGCATCCTGGTGCACCCGTAGAGGCCAAAGACAACTTGTGGGAATCCGTCTCTCTCTCCACCATATGAGGCTGAACTTGGGTCATCAGGCTTGGCAGCAAGTGTCATTACCTGCTGAGCCATTTGCTGGCCCCAGAATTTCCTTCCAAGAGTATGGATCAGGGAGCTGGAGAGATGGCTCAGTGGTTAGGAACACATGCTGTTCTTACAAAGCGCCTAGTTTGGTTCTAAACTGCATAAATGCTCATAACTGTAATTCCAGTCAAAGGAACCTCATGGGTACCCAGCACACATGTGTTGTGCATACAGGAAAGCAGAACTCACACATATAAAATTAAAATAAGTAAA
This sequence comes from Meriones unguiculatus, assembly GCF_030254825.1. Taxonomy (NCBI): domain Eukaryota; kingdom Metazoa; phylum Chordata; class Mammalia; order Rodentia; family Muridae; genus Meriones; species Meriones unguiculatus. The sequence goes on from NC_083364.1 coordinate 80,006,404, forward strand.
TATTTTCTTTAAAGGGTACATTATGAAGCTGGGATTGTAGTTCAAGTGTTGTACCCTGATGCCTCTTTATTTATACACCTGGAATCTTTATGTTTTATTTTGTTTTTTGAGATAGGTGTTCTTTGTGTATCCCTGGCTATACAAGAACTCACTATGTAGACCAGGATAGCCTTGAACTAACAGAGAGCCACCTGCCTCTGCCTGCAAAGTGGTGAGATTAAAGATGTGCCCGCACCATTACAGCAGGGTATATGAAATCTTTTTAATCCAGACTATCCTATGCTTTAATGGAAATAAATGTTCACACTTCAGTCTTGAATTCACTACCTGTGCCTCTTTTTCTACACACACACACACAAAGACCTGGTGAAAGAAATTAAAGTGATCAGTTGGAAATTATATCACAGGCATCATATGTTTTAAAGTAACTAGTCAGTTATTTACTCACCCTGACTTCTGTCATTTTTCTTCAAATCATTTTCAGAAGCCGTAGATGCCTCCATTTTAAACATGGTTAGCCGTGTTATAACGAAAATTGTACCATTTCCCTTTTTCAGTAAAATAGGCAAAAACTAATTGAAAAAGTTAGAGTCAGCTCAGGTTAGTCAGAAACTTTTAAAAATTTGTTTGTGTTGGGGGGTGGGGGTGGGGTGCACATAGTTATGCGGGTGCTCTGTTCCACATGCGTGTCTGGAGGCCAGAGGTTGGCATTGGGACCTTCCTCTACTGCTCTCCACCTTGTGTTTTTGAACAGGGTCTCTCTCACTGAGCCTGGAGCCTAGTGTTTTGGGTAGACTGGTAGACTGGCTGGACAAGCAGCTCTGATACCCCCTTACCCGACTGCTGGAGCTATAAACGTACATTGCATGGCTGCATCTGACTTTTATTCAGGCGCTGGGCCTCCAAACTCAGCCCCCTACTTGTACAGCAAATGCTTTACCCACCAAATTATCTTCCATTCCAGGGATTCTTTGGTTGTTATGGATTAAGTACAAGGTCTCAGCCATACTAAACACATACTCTACCGTTAGCCACAATCATAGCCCCTATAAACCAAGAATTCTAGGGAAGAGATTAACTCATTTTTTGACCTTTTTGCCCATTTACATTAAATGGGGAAATCTTTCTCATAAAGACATATGTGAGGAAAATAATGTATATATATGTTGCAAAGTCACTAGACTTGTCTTGTTTGGAGGTAGCATCCCATCTTCCACTGTGGAACGAGAAGGACAACAAGCCCACTCTGCCTACTGTCATCCTCCTATCCTGACACTGCCAGTCACAGAGAGTTAACAGAGGAAAAAGGTGCATGGGCAGGCAAGTATCCGGGGCTCTGCACAGGCAGCTGACGGCTGACCCTTCACTAGGCCAGCTACTTCCCTTCCCATCAGCTGGTGAGTGCAAGTGGCTCCCTATTTTGATTAGACATAGCTCAAGAAATGGCCGTCACTGAGTCTACCAGAACTAATGGAAGAGGTTCCAGACTCCATGAAAACAGAACAGAGAAAGCCATGTCTGTACATATGCACATCGATATGACTATTTATTGGTTAAGGCATGAGAGCTGGAAAAAAAAAATCACAACATCATGAACATCTGGGGAAGGAAAGAAAAGGGTATTACTACACTGTGCTTCTTTGGTACAGAAGCAAAACGCTGAAAGATGAAGGTGGAAAAGGGACTTGACACCAAGCCTGAGTTAAGACCCTAAGACATCATCCTCTGACTTCTATGTGTGCCTTGTCATGCACACGCTTACACACACACACACACACACATGAAATCACCCACAAAGAAATAATAAATGTCATTTAAAAAAACTTAAGATAGCAAAGCAGAAAGTGTGGAAATGAGAATAGCTAGCGAAGGTTTGTTTTGTTGATAATTTCTCTATTCTTTGTGGAACAGTAAACCAGGACATATGGCTAAGAGTGAAAGAATAAATAGAGGTTTGAGGAATGGACTACGTTTTTAGTAGTCACCACCAAGTGAAAATACACACACACACACACACACACACACACACACACACAAAGCTAAATGGCACTTAACTCCAGATGAGTTGCAAACAACAAGCTTAGCAGACTCCATTTAATTATGTGCTTTCCATCCAGCACCCCCCCCATTGTACTAGCTGCAAAAAAACTGTGAGAGAAGACTGCCAGAGGAAGAGGAGGGGTCAGATGAGAGCACACAGAGCAGGGTTAGGGAAGGTCATAGCACGGGTTCTTTCTAGTTCAGGAGAGAAGTGAAATGAGAAGCAACTGAACTAACGTGAAACCAGCAAGAAAACCAATAGGAAGGCCTGATCCGTGTCGCAATTGGTTTTCTTTAGGAAGGAAGTTGAACAAGTAACAGATGTGCCAGGGATTGAGCTTTGTGGTTAGAAAAATGGAGACTCGGGTTTTATAAGAAAGCGGTTTCCCAAATGAGTGGGAGGAGCAATCTTAAAGAAATCAGAGTAGACGTCACTGAATCTAACATAAGGATGCCAAATGTGATTTTCTGATTATACTGAATATATATATATATATAAATGTCAGTTTTCTAAGTGAATAGAAAAGATTGATCTTGGGCCCAAGAGGCTAATAGTAGGAATTGTAGAGGGTCACATAGAATGAGTCAAAAGGGAGGTTTGTGTGACACACACATACAAAAAGAAGTAGAAGAAAAGCACAAAATACTTAAAACTACCGTGCTTTAAGGAAACTTTTTCCTTATCACAACTGGAACTCTGGAAGAGAGGTAAATTTCAGGAGTGAGACTTACAAGGTGAACATCAAATTGTATCATTACATCATTTCTTAGTTCCATCTGCCTTTACACTCAGCCTAGGGCTTCAAATTAACTTGACTTTGGAGTCTTAAACCAACTTCTAGTGGAAGCAGAACCTATGTGTTGGTCTCTGTTCATATGCTGCAAGAGGCAGAGGGGCTTCAAATCTAGCACTTTCAAAAAGATAATTCCCCAAAATGTTCCCAAAAAACCTCTCTTTGTATCTCATTGCAGTTGAGGAATTAGCCCAACTTATGGGCCAATCTCTGGCTACATAAAAAAATAAATAAATAAATAAATAAGCATACAACGTACATAGTCTTTACTTTAGATGAGCCACATCCAACTCTTAAGCTGAGACCATCTCACCATATATGACAACAGTGTGCGTCTCAATAAGAGAGAGTGACCTTATCAAGATTCTATGACTTCCCCAGTTACATTCTTTGTGACTACAAGGTGTCCTTGGCTCTTACAGTTAACACAGTAAGGGATGACTGAGAACAACTGATGACTTCAAGTCTCTAAGTAACCAATGTTTTGCCTTTCTCTTAAGGAATCGGATTTCCTTTGGTACTGCTGAACACACTACTCAGTTCCCAAGGGTTCTGTACTTTCCTCTAAAGCAAAGGACAGAACCTCTGGACTGCAAAGGGTGCTAAGTGCTGCCAGCATATTTCATTTGGTCTTATAAAACTGTAGCAATGTTATCGATTCGCTGCTCAGGCTGCAGAACAGTCCTTATGTTGTTTTCACTAAGGCTACACAGATTCTCCTCTAGACATACATCGTAAATATCTTGTTACAACAGATTTAGACCCTATGTCCTACGCTCTGAAAATAGAAACCAAGAATTGTGCTCAAGTCTAGAAGTTGGAAGTTCTAAGGGTTAAGTTCATAGTTTGATGTAGAGTGCTTGCCTAGCATGTCCATAGCCTTGGGTTCTAAGACACAGTGGAAAAAGGGAGGAATTCAGAGTCCTTACAAACTCCTGTGACAGGCAGAGACAGATTAACCAATAGTAATACAACTATATAAGGCTTTCACTATCCTGCTTAAAAACAGCTGGTGCCTCCCACACAGGACAATTTCCCAACACCTGAGAATTTCAGATAGATTCATGAGCAGGCACAGCCAACCATAATAGCCTCATTGTCCGCATTCCAAATGAATTCTTGACTTCCATGATCATGTCTTTATAACTCTAGGCTTCCAAACATTCTTTCAATTCTACCAAAAATCCCTTCCCCTGTTTTTCCATCATATGGATCCCTGTTCTTCTTTTAGGCTATCAGATATCCCTTCCTGTAAAGCCTTCACAGACAGCCCAAGCACCTGCCTGGTTATTCTCCTCTACTCCTGTGGCACTTTTCTAACTGCCTTCTTTCAGATATGTTTCACATTGTTTTGTACTGTGTGTCTCTGTATGTATCTCTTCTAATTAAAGTACAAAAGCTTCAAGTAATTTTTTTCTTGTCTTAATTTTGGTATCTGAAAATTAAACAGTCTCTCTGTTTGCTAGATAGACTACTTGCCTTTGAAAGAAATGCCCTTAAATTTACAGTTTACTTTATGGAATCACTTTATTCTGCTTTGATGGCTGTCAACTATTTGTGATGGATAAAACTCACTATATGAACACCCTTATCCAAACCCCATAGAAAACGGCAGCCAGATGTTTTAAAAGAAAACTCCAGTTTTAAAATGTCTTAACTTAGTATTTTCAAATGAGAAGTACTAAAGTACATCTTTGTGAATAAATTGTCCTGCTCACCTGCAGAAGAAAAAAATCTGGTGTTGTAGAGCCACATTGCAAGCATATGTGGTTGACTGACATAGACAGGGGGTGGCTTCATGAAGTGAAATAAAGCTGGCCAGCCAGATGAGGTAGAACTATTATGGCTGATTTCAAAATGATAATTTGATTGTAAACTTTTTAAATGCCTGGGCAGTTTTCCTGGAAGCCAACATCATTGGGCATCTTGTTTTGAAAAGAATGGCATAGCCTTCTTATGCAATTGTTTCAATACTGTAACTCATATACAAACTGTAGCCCCAGAAAATTAGTCATTGTGTTTACTTTCATAATGACTAATGTTTCCTCTCATAATGAAATAGAATTTTATACCTTTCTGTATAAGATAAAGAAATGTTAAGCGCTGTTCTAAGTCTGGGAGAACTTTGGGCTTATGACTCCCACAACATACTTCTGGGAACACAGAACTCACTTCTAATGTCAGCCTGCTCCTGCTGGCCTCGCTATTTCTAAATCATACATTCTTTTATGAGAGAGTGGCATGATATTCTGGTTTAGCTGACATGAGAAAGAAATATTAAATGGAAGCTTTTCCCCCCACTGTTATTCCCAATTCAGGTAATGTGTAACTGATAGAATAAAGAGAGGAGAGAAGGCAGAACAAGGTTTCTAAATCTGCGTGATGAGCCAGGCCAGCCTTCTAGCTTATCATTTCCCGCAGGATAGTGTTTACCTCCCAGATATACCCTTGCTAGGCCATGACTCAAAAACATTAATTTACAAAACCAATCTAAATCAACCTCATTCGATCCTTGCCATATTTGGGCCTGGCCCATCCCCCTAGGGTGCATAACCTGGAAACTTTTTCCCCAACATAGTGATGTCACGGCCAGGGAACCATGACAGGTGAAACCTGCTGGGAGTTCATTGAAGTCACTGGTCTCCATTCCTACGATTAATGTTGTCCTCATAAAGTGAGATGGAGATGGACATGCCAGGCATGCAGTGCAGAGGCAGGCAGATCTCTGTGATTTAAGGCTACCTGGTCTATATGATAATCTCCAGATGAGCCGGGAAACATAGTGTGACCTTGTCTCAAAACATAACACCAAATAAGATGAAGCGAGTCCAGTCTTACTGGAGTGAAGTAGCTGTCATCGTGAAAACAGGCCAGCCTATATATTGATATCGTTTGTTTGGAGCTACTTTTTTATCTTTCAATTAATTATTTATTACAATTTATTCACTTTCTATCCAGGCTGTGGTCCCTTCCTTCATCTCCTCCCAACCCCTCCCTCAGAGTTATTTTCTTTTCTGCTTTCCTTCCATGGCATTACAGGGCACTGCCAGAATATAGGTGTTATGCTGTTTGGACTTTCCAGTCAATGATGAGTCAAATAAATTCTTTCCTTGTAAGTTTTCAGCCTTGGGTATAGAGTAGTATATCCAACACCCACACCTCCAAAGTTGGAAGTATTTTTCTCATCTAATAAGAAGATTTAAATAATTTACCCAAAGTCACACTGAAAGATCTGAATCACAAAATAAGAACATAAGATTAAAAGGGAACTGAGAAACATCTAAAAAGTGCAATTTTTTAAAAAAATATGAGAAACATCATTCCCAGGTGCCATTTGAAAACGCTACTACAAAAGTGAAAATAAAGGCAACGTGTATGCAATTAGCTTCACCTAGAACACTTGTAGTATTCTTACAATGTGCCCAGGAGAAACTTGACTAAGCAACAGTTCCTGCTGTGACAAATTGGGATTTGGTGACTGTAAAGGACAGAAACAAAAATTGTATTATAAATTAGGCCCTATGACTTATAGAGCTATGATCCAAGTGTTGTGGGGGCATGAATGACAGAATAAACAATTACACTGAGAAAAGGAAAAACAAGGAAAATGCTGAGAGAATGAGAGAAAAAAATTAAAAAGGCAAAAAATAACTTTCATATAGAACCTCATTGAAGAGCACCTTGGGATATGGAAGAAAATTCTAAGAGATAATGTTGGAAATGCAAATTATGAGAAGGAAGGGCTCTGAGGAGCTAGCCATTTGAGAGATGAATAAGAATGATTCTCTAAACCTCATGGTCTCAATAGACATCAATCAGATTATTTCTTTCAGTATCTAGGGCCTCTTAAAAAAGCTTTTGGCTTATCTTTCTGTAGTTAAGCATTTTAGAAGAGAAAAATAAATAAATACAGTTATTAAATATTGACTCAAATTTGGAACCCAGCGAATTCGACATTGTAAAACATTGTCTCTCCTACTATTGTAGAAGGTGTTTCTTTTCAGGTGGAACCTTGCTTCTCCCCAGCCTACGACAGATACAGAGTTGCTGCACAAAGATGTGTCTTTTAAAAACAGAAGGCATATATAGGCCAGTAAGATGCATGGATAGATTAGAACCCTGGAGCAAAATCCACACAACTTGGGCAATTGCCTCTAAACTGATTTTTGAGAACCAACAGTGTTTCCCAAGAAAGGCATCTGTGTGCCTTTAAGAGCATGACTGAAATTAGAAATTGTTTTTTAGCAGGCAATAAAAATTATAACGTTTCCTGAATTGGGAGAGGCTCTTCATCCAAATACTCCATCAAATTTCTTTTGGAAGAGCATGGAATTTCCATGATCCCACATGGATCCAACAACAGTATGTATACATAACATCATGACTTTACTGATTAAAGAATGAGCCTAGATAACACCTAAAATTGCTTCGTGTCACGTAAGCCAAGCAACTTGAGAATTTCAAAAATATGGATTCAGTTTATTTCATAAAGTACACCAGCTAGCATGGGTGTTCTAGCATCTTTAATGCAGCAGGAGACTTTATGCTCTGCAGAGACTCTCCAAGCACTTCTTCAGGGATTGGTTTTGGCTTGCTTGTTTTGCAGCAAAGCATTCTTCCTGCCTCACCTCCTGCTTCAGTCCTGGGTGTGCTCTGAAGGTTCCACTTCCTGGTACTGCTCCTTTCGTCTTTTCCAGGTGTCCCACTGAGGCCTCAAGACTGTCAATTGCTGTATATGATGGACAAGTTTCCTGCATTCTTTTCCCTTTGCTTTCTACACCATATTGTGTTTCCTTTTTCCTGTTTGTTTTTCTTTTTCTTTTAAAATTCTCTCTCTCTCTCTCTCTCTCTCTCTGTGTGTGTGTGTGTGTGTGTGTGTGTGTGTGTGTGTGTGTGTGTGTTCAGAAGAGGTCATCAGATCCCCAGAAGTTGGAGACACATGCAGGCAGTTATGAACTATACAATATGGGTGCTAGGAACTGAATTTGAGTCCTCTGCAAGAGCAATAAGAACGCTTAACCACTGAGCCACCTCTCCAGCCCCAGGTGTTAAGGTTTCTAACTCTTCTAAGTTACCTTATTATGTAAGTCTCTAAGAAACACACATTGAAACAGGTCTGAAATTATTCACCTATATATTTCCTTTATTTGCCTATTTTGATTTTTTTTTAATTTATTTACTTTACATCCCAAGGGTGCCCCCTCCCTTCTCTCCTCTCATTCCCCTCCTCTTTCTGTCCCTCCCCCTTCCCCTCCTCCTCTTTCTGTCCCTTCCCCTTCCCCTCCTCCTTTTTCCCCTCCCCCAGAAAAGAGGAACTCCCTCCCTCTGTATCAACCCTCCCAAACACATCAAGTCACATCAGGACTAAGCGTATTCTCATCCCCTGAGGCCAGGCAAGGCAGCACTACCAGGGGCAAGTAACCCAAAGAGCAGGCAATATAGTCCTTGTTAGAAACAGCACCCTGCCCACCTCCACTCGCCAGGAGCCCCATACGCCCTTCAGCCACACTACTTAAATATTCCTACCTAAACCCTATTTGATCACAGGCCTAGATCTCAAACTTGGTTTCTGCTTATTATTATCTTTAACAGTATAGTCTATACTCTTTTGAGATCTGTTGATTATCTATCTATCTATCGATCTATCTATCTATCTATCTGTCTCACACACACTCTTTTGGTTGTGAGCCTTAGCTGTCAATAGTTGATTCATCTCTCTAACCTTCTACCTTTTTTTGGAACAAGGTTGCAGGTAACCCATGCTAACCTCAAACTCCCTTTGCTCCTCTTGTCTCCATCATCTGCTCTACCACACCCAGTAGTATGCAGGGCTGCAGATCCAACCCAGAGCTTTAGACGTTCGAATAAAAGAACGTCTACCAAAATGGTCACATTTTGGGCTCCAGAGTCTGCTCATTTTCTTAGCATTGTCCCTAATTGCATGCACTTCGTGCCCTTCCTTAATCAAAATGTGTCTTTGTAAGACTCGCAGAGTATGGTGCTTCCTGTCTTAAATTCCTAAGTCTTTTTTTCTTCTTTTCTCAAATCTGTCCACCTTAACGAGCCCTTCTATTATGGGACTTTATCAGCCTGTAAGCACTCATTCTTGACTGATTATGCATTCCGTGAGATGACAGGAGGCATATTCAGTACCTTTCTGGATGCTTGTCCAACGTGATGACATCAGTAAGGTATGCTTGCTCCTTAGTAATCTTGCCACATTTCTGATACTAGAGATCTTTGGGCAATATTCCTTCTTATATACCATTTTTAGCCTTTGTGACTCACCTGATCCAAGGCTGTTCCCTACAAGGGACTCTAGATACAACACATAGAATGGACCACAAAATAGCCTATCTGTTCTCCCCCTTCTCAGCCCCTCCATTCAGACTCTCCAGCCAACCACACATGACTTTGATTCCCAGATAATCTGATCAGGACCCTCCAGTTGCATGTAGATGAAATTAGATCTTTCTCTCTCACCCTGCATGAAACTCAACTCCAAACAGATCAGAGGTGTCAATATAACTAAGACCTGAAGCCTGAGCTGATAGAGGAGAAAACAGGAAGCTTGAACCCACTGCCACAGAAAAGGACATTCTGAACAAAACTCCAATAGTGCCGGCGTTAAGCTCAACAATTAATAAATAAGCCAAAAAAATTAAATTAAAAGGCTTCTGTACAGCAAAGGACACCATCATTCAAGTCAAGAAAGGAAAAATATTTATCAGCTGTACATCTGACCAGAATTTAGTATCCAGAATATACGAAGAATTACAAAAAACAAAACAAAACAAAACAAAAAACTAAACAGCAGAAAAATGACCAAATTTTTTAAATGGGGCATAGAACTAAATAGGTTTTACAAAATATGAAATACAAATGGATGAGAAATGTTTTTTAAAATGTTAAATACCAGTTGGATATGCCGGCACATTCCTTTAATCCCAGCACTTGAGAGACAGAGGCAGGCTTATTTCTTTGACTTTTGAGACCAGCCCATTCCACATAGCAAGCTCAGGCCAGCTAAGCTACATAGTAAGACTCTGTCTCAAAAAGAAAAAAAAAAAAAATGTTAATATCTTTATCCACTAGGGAAATGCAAATTAAAAGCTTTGACTTTGAGATTTTTATCTTACTGCACACAGAATTTCTAAGATAAAAAGAAGAAAAGAAGGCGGGGTGGGGGGGAGGGTGGGACTGGGAGGGGAGGAGGGAGGGGCTTATGGGGGGGGGATACAAAATGAATAAAGTGTAATTAATAAAAGTTAAAAAAAAAGAAGACAAGGAGGAGAATAAATTCAGGTGTGAGTCCAAACTAGAACAGACATTGTCAAAAATTAGTGTAGAGTTTCCTCAATAAGCTAGAAAAAAAATATAATACAAGTGGTGATTTCAATAAGAATGACCCTCGTAAGCTTATATATTCAAATGCTTGGTCACTAGGGAGTGGAACTATTGGAAAAGATTACAAGGATTAGAAGGTGTGGCCTTGATGGAACAGCAGGTGTGGCCTTGGAAGAGCAAGCGTGGCCTTAAAAGAGTAGCAGGTGTGGCCTTATTGGAAAAGTAGCTGTGACCTTGTTGAAGGGAGTGTGTCACTGACAGTTAGCTTTGAGGTTTCGAAAGCCTATGCCAGACCCAATCTCTCTCTGTGCTTAAGAATAAATACATAGCTCTCAGCTACTGTTCCGGTGCCATGCTTGCTACCATGCTTCCTGTCATGATGATAAAGTAATGCTCTGAAACTATAAGCAAATTAAAAGCTTTCGTTTTTGAGTTGCCATAGTTATGGTGTCTCATCATAGCAATAGAACAGTGACTAAGACAATACATTGCCCAGCTATTCTACAGCTTGGGCATATATCTAACGGACTCTATTCCACTAGAGAGATACCTACTCAGCCATGTTTGTTGCTGCTCTACTCACAATAGCCTAGAAATGACAACAGCCTACACATTCATCAACTGAAGAATAAAGAATAAAATTGTGGTAAATGTATGCAATTAAATATTATTCATCTGTTAAGAAAAATGAAATCATGAAATTCACAGGTAAATGGATGAATCCGGGAAGAAAATCACCCACAATGAGGTAACTAGGACCAGACAGATAGGGAACCCATATTTTCTATACTTTGGGAGGTGTCAATTTGAGTCTTCAGATATATGTGTTCCCCTATCAAAACCTCTTAGAGGTCATGAAATTAGGAAGGGGCTCTGCTGGGGCATTTCAAGGGAGTGGCGGTAGAATGCAATGGTATAAAGGATTAAAGGGAGATAATGGAACAGGAATGGTTAAATGAGGTAGAAGCTGGGATGGTAAGGTATATGTGGGAATATGGGGAGAAACAATTACAGTAAAGACATTTTGGAAAAGTAATATGTAAATCCACTACTATAGAAGCCTCCTAATATATATGCATATATATTATATAAAAGATTTAAGTGGAGTTACCCTATAACGAGGCAACAATGCCCCTAACGGAGACCGCAGGTAATAAATAAGGACACAGTACCAGAAATGGGGTACTTCTTTTGGAGTTGTTGATCAGTGAGGACCCATACACTCATCATCCATAAACATTACAGGCTATTGCAATGTTTTGGGTTACCTTCCAGAACTTGGTAGTAAGACACTATTGCTGAAGACACTAAATACTTGAGTCACAGAACACAGAGAGATCAAGCTACCACTGCCCTGTAAGTTTAATACCTACTGTCTAACTTTCATAGCACTAGAAGGTGCCATGAATGCTACCAAAGAAAAAAGCAATCACCAGCTTTACCGAGCCAGCCTGGCAAGACATGCTCACCAGTTTAATAGTGGCATGAATGTGAGAGTAGCCAACCACTTTCTGATTGGATTTAAGACACAAGTTGAACATAAGTTATCAGTGCCAAGAACCTATGGCTAGATAGGTCATAGGCCCTAATGAAAAACCTAAACTATTACTCTGGAAAATAGGCATATTAGGAAAATAATCGTAGTAACTCATCATTATACCCACAGAGGAGTGCATCTCTCAGTCTTTGTTAGAGAAGCTTCTCCTTGCATTAGACAGCAACTAATCAAAAAGACACAACTGGTAAGCGTGCAGAAAAGAAGAGACTGAGGAATGCTCAGTCCTCTCCTATTGGAGTTCAGAATTATGGTGGAAGAGCTGGTGAAAAAAACATAAGGGCCAGAGGCAGTGAATGACTGCAAGGAAAAAGTGTTTTTCAGACACAGCAGAGCAGTTGCACGTATGAACTCACAATGGTTGTCACAGCATGCAAAAGACCTGTACAAGCTCAATCCAGACAAAATCCCAGTGTGGAGGGGAGATATGGACAGGAAATCCCACCCCTAGCTGAAGAGCTATTGGTAACTGAGAACTGCTGGGAGAGACTTGGTTTTCTTTAATTGTATACTGCCTGGTAGGTCAACCATGCTTCAGTGAAAGACTATCTCTCCTAGAGTACTGGCCAGCACAATTGCACTTGATGGGTTTAAAAGAGAGAACACAGTGCAGGGTGGAGGTGTATTTAGAAGGAATTGTGGGAGGGGAATGACATGATGAAAATATACTCTACAAAACTCTCAGACAAATTAATTTAAAATGAAAGGCGAATCTATTCTTTTAAGAGTATATACATTCAGTTAAACAGAAAGGAATTCATCAGGACACATTTTTTTTTTTACCTCTCAGAAAGACTCTGAAAATCACATTCAGAATGAGCATTACAAAGGGGAGGGCCAATAAAAGCATGTAAAACACTTCTCCTAAAAACCGGAGTTATAATCCTAGAACCCACAAAAAGGAAAAAGGAGAGAACCAACTACATAGAATTATCTTCTGATTTGCATATGTGCACAAAACATGCACAATGATAACAAATATTTATAAATGGGTGGGGAAGGCACCACCACCCAAAACACAGCCAAATCTAGCCAGTAAGCCTGTCCAGGAAGAGTAGCATTGGCAATCTTTACCAAGGCAGGCAGCATGCCAACATCCCAACTTTGCTCACCAGAGGGATCTTTCCATATTCCTAACAAGATGCATTTATCTTACTTTTGACCCCTCATCTGAGAATCACGGTCAGTTGGACACAGGTCAACCTTGCATCTAGGCCCTAGGTTCAAGAGGGTTGGAAACTAGGATGTTAGTAGAATCTATGGTGAAAGCAGCACTCTATGTTCCATAAAGTATCACATGGTTCAGATTTCTCATGTTAACCGAAAATGTCCACTCTGTCCACAATGTCTTGACTTCAGGACCCTATATCACAAAACGCCTAGCTGACCACCTTCCTGCATGCCACAGAACAGCAATTCTCACTTAGGAGAGGTCTTTTCTGTCTTCCTTCCCTGAGCACTGCAGTTGGCACACAGAGAACTTAAGAGACGTAACAGAATATTTTCAAAATTTGAGGACAACACAGCAGCCTCTGCAAACACTGCATCTCCTCCCTCAAGATGTCTGCTGTTTCATCCTGCGACACTCCCTTTTTAAAAATACTTTTCTTTGCAAAACTGTGTTTTCAGTAGTTGCTACAATCATAAAGAACCAAGTAAGAACTCAGGGTGGGATGGGAAGAGGGGGGAGCAGTGTCTGGTCTGAGTCTGAAGAAGGTGACGGTGAGCATTTCCCAACAGGCATGCACAGCCATCAGCACTCAGTCCATTTGAGATGAAACTGTCTATGATTGCTGTCTCCAACTGCAATGTTTGCCTAACAAACAGTGATCTTATTATTGAAGCATAAACAATTAATGTTCTTGGACACCATAAAGTAGACTGTTTGGTTTGGGTTGGGTATTTATATTTGTTTTTATTTTGTTTTCATTTTGTGGGGAGAAAGTAGTTGTCATTGTTATTCTTGTATTGCCAGGAATTATAGCAAGGAAAAAAATTATGAAGACCCAAAAAGAGTGTGGAAATCTTTGTAGTATCACAGTGTCTGCTGCATAAAAGTACAAACGTATTGCTCATCACAGTTGTGCATTGCTCATAAGAAGCCTCCACAGTCCTTTCTCAGAGGAGAGTAACTTGTGAGTGAAGTCAGAGCAATAGCTAAGCTGCAGCCTCCCAGTCGTGTGTCTAGTTGGTGACTGGAATTTCTGTAACAAAGTGAAACAGCTGAAAGAGACTAGGAGGTGAAAGCCTGGAAGAAATGCTTAGGCAAATACTGAAAGCCCTAAGGGACAAGGACAGAGTCAGCAAATCTCCTGGCCATCTACAGAAGGACACATCGGGCCCATTATCAAGGAAAATGACATGATATCACTGTGGAGAAAAAAAAAAATGATGTGTACAAGTGTGAGGCAGGAACATTTGGTAAATTATGCGAAGAAAAATATTTTACAAAAGGGAGTGTCGCGTGGAGAAACAGGAACAAAAAAGAAGCAAAGAAAAAAAAATCCAAGTTCAGAAAGAGCAAGGTCCTTTAATTACATTTCCAAACGGCAATGCCATGTTTAGGGAAGTCACTCAAAAAAGAGTGACAGAACCATGACCTCATACAAGTCATTACACTCATTTCTTCCTTAGAAAATGTGTATCTACATAGCAACCTGCCTTTTGTAATTATTTTGTTGTTCTTGTAGTTCCTGGGAAAAAAAATCATTAAGACATTAATGCCACCATGACCCAAAAAGAGTTTGGGAACCTTTGAAGAAGCACAGCGTCTGTTGGCTGGGCATGGTGGCACACGTCTTTAATCCCAGCATTTAGGAGACAGAGGCAAGAGGATCTCAGTGAGTTGGAGGCCAACCTAGAGTACATAGCAAGCTCCAGGATAGTCTGGAATGCAAAGAGTGACCCATTTGGGATAAAATCAATTATTGTAGTATTTTCAAGTTTTAAATAAGAATTTCTTTTTTCTTAGTAAGATATTGATATGAACCTACATGTGGGTAGATGTGTAAAATTTACACATATGTTTACATTCATGCAGAACTGTAAACATAGACAAGTTGGTTTGTAATATTTTGAGGACCCTATGAAACATTTCTGTTCAAATATTACTTTATCTGAACCATAAAATATAGCAAAACAAAATATCTACTTGTAGATTCACATATTTTAATCAGCATCTTTTTTGTAAATCTCTCTAAAATTGAGGCTCTGATCCTTTTCCAATGGCTGAAGAATTTAAAGAATGCTTTTGAAACTAACTAACTATTACTAAGGTAATATTCAATGTTACCTTTAAAACATTTAAATTAATCTTGAAATGTTTACAACTGCAATTATCTCCATAGAATGTTTTTTCTTCTGTTTTTTTTTTTTTTTTGAAGCTTATAAACCTACAAAAAGCTGCATGAATGAACTGTTTTTCTGACATGAAACGTGATCATTTTTTTTATTTTTCCATCCTCCCTTTCTTTCAAATCACTTAAAAATAGTTGACAGAACTCCCTAAGCACTGCAGTACGAACTTTCTAAAAACAAAAACATGTTATCTTACATTCTCTTGCGTAACCACATTTCTCAACATGCAGAAGACTAACACTGGTACGAGATTGATTTCCAAAGCATTTCCTTCTTCCTGTCCTGTCTAACAAGTGTGTACTCCATCAAAGTCATATTGCCTTTGGGTGCCACGTGTCTTTAGCTTTTTGGTTTTGTTTGTTTGTTTTGTTTTGTTTGTTTTGCTTTGTTTCAGTTCAGAATAGTTTCCCATTCTCTGTTTGTCTTTCATGGCAGTCTCATATTTAGAGAGTAGCAGTCACTTATTTAATAGAATGCTCCTGCCCTGGGTTTGTCTGAACATTACCTCATGCTTTTAGACAGGTTATGCATTTGGGCATGAAGCGTTCAGGAATAACATTGTGTCCTTTTCAGTGCAACCCAAGTGGGGGATCCGGATGTTGATTTGTCCTACTAGTCAGTGATCCTAAGCTTAATCATGTCTTAACTGTGAAAACATCTTGTTCTGCTTTTGTGATTAAATTAGTTCTCTGACACATAGCAACTATATTCATGATTTCCAGAAGCTGGAATCTCTTCAAATGTCATGGATGACTAGATAAGCAAAGTACAAACTGTACACTAGGGTACACTGAGTAGCAAAAAGCAGCAAACTATGGATACCTGTAGTACTGTGGATGAACCTCAAAGCAATTATACTGAGTCTAGAAAGCCAGTTATATGTTGGATGATTACATGTTTACAACATGTATTCTCTGTAAATCATTTTGATCTTACAGATTGACTTTGATTGTAACCCAGCCCACCTTCCCACTAAAGTCTGTTTCCTGGTCCACCAAGATGTAACAAATAGTCATAACACATTCTAGCCACTATGAAGACATGACAAACTGTGTCCCTTCAGATTTTGAGCCAAAAGACATCATTTCTCCCTTATGTTGCTTCTCCTATCTGGTCATACTGATGAGAAAAGTAACTGACAAGATGTTAAAGTCTTATGACTATGACAAGATTGCAAAGAGGAATCTAACTTAACAGAATGGTTCTGTATCGTGATTACAGTGGTTACAATGGTCTACATTTACATATAAAACTAATCACCAAAAATAAGTCAACCTTTATAGTGTATTTCTTTTTATAGACTGTATTTTTTTATGCTTATTTAGTGTCTGTGTGTTTGCATACTTGAGTGCAGTGGCTATGGAAGCGAGAAGAAAGCATCAGATTCCTGGAGTTCAGTTACAAGTGGCTATAACTGCATAGGGATGCTGGGACCCAAACTCCAGTCCTCTGCAAGGCAGTATATACTCTTGGCCACTGAGCTGTCTCTCCAGCCCTTTTGTCTTAGTTACTTTTGTATTATCATGGCAAGACACCATAACCAAGGTAACTTATAAAGGAAAAACATGTAGAGGAATTTTAATCCAGCAACATAGTTTCTCTAGCACAAGGTCACATCCAAAGACTTTCCAAAGGTCTATGTGACTCAGCTGAAATACAGACACTTTCTGGATTATAGTATCATCTGGCTGGAATACAGACATGCCCTTACTATACACCTTTAATCCCAAACAATGAGCATAAGTTTAGTTTATATAACTATAAGGTATGAAGCAGCCATGTTTGAAAATGTTGTGTAAAAGAGGGGTAGAAAAAATGATGGATCAGAGGAAATTTTGACAGATGAGTCAGAGATAGGATACACCCAACTCTCATGAGAACAGGACAGGAAAGAAAGGATACTTAAGAACAGTGCAGGGGTAATTAAAAAAAAAAAAACAGTACAGGGAGAAAGAGGCAGCAGTTTTTACCAGGACAGTTTTACAGAGAGGGGTTGAAAACAGAACAAGCTAGACACAGGTGAAGACAGAACGAGTCAGAAAATGAGAAGGAAACAGAAGATTAGAACCTATTTCCAAAGTTAGTATGAGGCCAGGCAGAGCAATTCAGGCAGAAGTTAAGATACAGCAGTTTGAATCAGTCTGCTTGGAGAGGAGTTTGGGCCAGAACAGCTGAACTGAGCCATCCAGTAAGAGTTCAGAAAAAGCTAGAAAGGGGGAGTTTATTCAGCAGTAAGTCTCAGAGGCTGAAACATTCTAGACCTAAGTTAGCAGATGGAGGCTGGAAGCTGAAATCTTCAAGGTATGGGTTTTAAAAAGATTAGATTGTATGGAGGCTAGAAGCTTCCAGGTCTAGGCCTGGAGATAGATCGCTAAAATATAGAAGGAAACTCTCCGGGCTCAGCCCAAGCACTGTATTCACACAGCTTGGATATGGCGCTCATCTAGTCCCCTCATCTGAGAAAATAAAAACAACTGTTTACTTTGGGGCTCGTAGTTTTAGAAGGCTAGAGTAAATGATCATTATGGTGAGGAGCATGGCAGCAGCAGGTAGGTGTGGCATCTTAATCCACTGCAGGAGAAAGAGAGCTAACTAGGAATGGCACTTTAAAGCCTTCCAACAGCACAAGACCACACCTCCTAATACTTCCCGAACAGTTCAAGCAACTAGGGACCAAACATCCAAATAGATAAGACTATGGGAGCCATTCTCATCCAAACCACCACACTCTTTTCAAATAACATTTTAAATAATAATATCTGTAAGGAATCCTTAGAGACTATGTGAAGTTTCTAATAAACTTACTGCTTGTATATAATCTGAGGGGCCACCTGGGAATGACAGACAACAACTGTGATTCTTTGAATGGAAGCCAGGTGCAGAGAGCTCTTGAAGGGCGGGTGAACCATTCTGAGAAACAAACAGCTGTCAACTATCTACAACCAGCTGTAAACTATAGAGCAAAAGTGATCTGATTTTCAGGTGTAAAAACCCTGTGCTTTGCATGTTCAGGGTCATCTCCTGTCTTTGGAGGGGCAACCCTATCGCGGTAGCAATAAAACTTCTTGCTTTTGAATCGAGCTGTGGTCTGTGAGAGTTCCTGGGAAGGGCACGCTCCTGAGCAGTGAGACTCCAGGTCTTACAAATCCAATCCTTTCATTCTTCACTTGAGTTTATAGCTCTGCTTCTACACAAGCTTGATAGTGACATGCAGATTTTGAAGCTCTTGTTGTATTTTTCTTGTGGTGAATCAATTCCAATCATATAAACCAAAAGATAGATATGACTAGGGACCTCGATTTTTCCCAGATAGGCACACTTGGGGATTCATTAGAAAAATTGTTGATTCTTCTTATTTCATATATGGCACCTAGAAAAATCATGAGGTTCTGGCATGTAGTTTTAATTATTAAATTTTTGGCTTACAAAATTTAGCTACATCAGTTATAAGTACGATATAGGTATTAAAGTACACGTGATATTAAGGAATATACAGTCAGCTCAGGTTAAGACAGAGGCATTAAAGAGCACTCCCTCACTATAGATTGAGACCTTCTTTCTGGTTATCTGTAACACACATGACCTTTGCTTCTGTAACAGCCATTTACTGGCTACAAAACTGAAAAAATCTTTCATATTGTCTATGACTTGGAAGAACTCAGTAAGGATCCTTTACCATATAGTGTAAACATATTGTTAAGAGGATAACATGGTACATTAAAATGATAAGAAGGTATGTTGGGTATTTTTATATCTTTGACACAGCTAAAGTCTTCTAAAAGAAGGGAACCTCAATTAAGAAAATGTCTCCCTTAGCTCAGGTTGTAGGCAGCCCCAAAGGCATTTTCATAAAGTAGCACACACAGTTTTTAATTAATTGATTAATTAATTTTATGTGTATGAGTGTTTTGTTTGCACATGTCTGTGTACCATATGCTTGTTTGGTGTCTGGTCCCTACAAAGGTCAGAAAGGGATGTTAGATTCCCTGGAATTGGAGTTACATACAATCATAGGCTTGCCATGTGGGTGCTGATCTTCTAGAAGAGCAGTCAGGGCTCTTAACTGCTGAGCCATCTTTCCAGACCCAGAATAGCACACTTTTTATTTACTTTCTCTTCCCATTCTTTCACTCCTGCTACCCAAAATCTATGTCAAGTCATTAAGCAATGTAGATAAACTCCCTAGATTCAGATCCTTGCATAGTCTCTCTTTTTCAGAATCTCAAGCTAAGATATACAATAACAGTCATTATTCATCTTTTCTTTAAATAGTAAAACCCAATATTAGCATCCCCGTAAGTGTAGAGGTATAGATTACATTTCCCTTTATTTTTGCCACTAGATATGAGAGTTACTTTGATTTAAAAGACATAAGTGGTCATCTATGCCAACTTTGGGCAGAGTGCAGAAATCTTATGAAGGAAGGCGGAGATAGAAAGACCTAGAGGGGACAGAAGCTCTACAAGGAGACCAACAGAGACAAAAAATCTGGGCCCAGGGGGAGCCTGCAGAGACTGATATATCAACCAGAGACCATGCATGGAGAGGACCTAGACCCCCTGCTCAGATGAGGCCTATGGGTAGCTCAGTCTCCACAGGAGTTTCTTAGAAAGGGGAGCAGGGGTAGTCACTGGCATGAACTTCATTGCCTGCTCTTTGATCACCTGGCCCTGGTGAGGTGGCCTTACTCGGCCTCAGAGAAAGAGGATCCAGACAGTCCTGATGAGACCAGAAAGGCTAAGGTCAGATAGTAAGGGAGGAGGACCTCTCCTATCAGTAGACTAGGGGAGGGACATACTGGCGAAAAAGGGAGGGAGAGTAGGGCAGGAGGAGATGAGGGAGGGGACTACAGCTGGGATACAAAGTGAATAAATTGTAATAAATAACAATAATAATAATAATGAAAATATAAAAACAAATAAATGTACATTTTTATGTTTCTTGTATTCCATTAAAGAGTTCATAATGACCCCTTAATTTTTGGTGATATAGCACATGCTTTTATGGGCTATGATTAGTTAAAAAAAAAAAAGCTGAGAAATATTATGCTATCTCTGACATCTCTGCAAAGAAAATATGTCTCCATCTTTTTCTCATGAGAGAGAAAAAGGTTGGTCTTAAATTCCAACAAATGACAAATAAAAATGAACCTATGAAAAAAGTTTGAATTTATTATGATCAATACTAAATCGATGGGTGAGTGAGAGAGGTAGACAGATTGGAGCAAAGTACAAATCATTGTTATGGACTCAGCTGTATCTTCCTCTCAAATCCTTATAGATGTTCTAACTCCCAGGATCTGGACTTGTGCATGTCAGTCAGGGAAGTTCCTTAAAGAGGGGAGTAGGTTTGAATAAGGCTAATTCATTCTCACCCAGAGTCTCCATGGGTTCCCACACATCCATGAAAAGGACGGCTGTACCTTGTTACAACAGCCTTACAGCCTAACGCAGACCTTTACTTTCAAACGAAGGGCTTGTTATAGCACCCTTGCAAATTCATTGTCATTTTCCTCCATAACCAAGGAAGGGTACAGCCTACCAGACAAATAAGCAAATGAATAAATGAATGGTAATGTCAAAGTGACAGAAAACAATACTATTTTGTTCTACAACAGCATGCCAATCATTAAACAAATATACTTTCCTTCAGTGGGACAGAGGGAGAAGCATGGTGGCCTGACCCAGCTCAGTTACTGTGGCAATAAGAAATAACACCTGCACCCCTGTGAACTAGTTGAATCTTGCTGAATACCACGTGACAGTGGCCTGCATCCATCTGTAGCTGAGTCAAGAAATCCGAAATGACGACGCAGCAGAACGGTCACATGAATTTCAAAAGTGAAGGATTTCTTCAGTGAACCACCTACCTTTTATTCAGAGCAGACCGTGGGCAGCAGTCAGAAGAAGGAAGCTGTTTGAAATTAATGAGCTAATTAGGAGGTTTTCTATATTGCTACACTAAGTACCTCAAACGTCAACTGCTTCAGATAAACTTTTACTTTTGAACATCATACGTGCTGTGTTTTGGATACTGGTCCCATCATTCTAAGTCAGATTGTAACTTCCTCTTGACATATAACTAAGGACAAAGTTTTATTTTCATCTCTTTTTATAAAACATTACCCTTAGATTTCAAGATTATCAGTGGACAATCTGCTTTAAAAATTACCGTTTGAGATCGTGTATCTGTGCAAATCAAAATCACCCAGCTATGGTAGCCCAAACAGAACTCAGAAACAAAAGAATCAAGATCCTGCTGCTGCGCTGGGCATATCCCAGCAGGCAAAAGACAGAGCCAAGTGGATCTCTGTGAGTTCCAGACCAGCTTCATCTACAAAGCAAGTTCCAGGATAGCCAGGGCTACACAGAGAAACCTTGTCTTGAAAAACAAACAAAACACACACACACACACACAAATCTTCTGTTGTTATAAGACAAGGTTCATTCAAAACAAATGTAATGACTACTCTTTAAGTCATAAAGCACACACATGATAATTAAATTTCTTTTTGTATTGGTGTGCTACATGAGAAAAAAAAATCTGCAAATATCATTCAGCTGCTTAAATCCCTAAAAAGGGGGAGACAAGATGCCCAGCAAGTAAAAGCACATACTGTGCAAGCCAGGGGACCTGATTTGAATTCCTGGAACTCATGGCAGCACGGAGAAGTGACTCCTGAAGTCATCCTGTGACCTCTGCACATACTGTGTGGCACACGTGTGTCCATATTCACACACATGATACACCCAAACACACCCACGCAGTGAAACTAATTTTTAGTAACTATGAAAACACATGGATGTTAAACATTCAAAAAGAGGCACAGCAGAATGACCTTATTGTCTCAGTCTGTCCCTTGCTGATCATCACTTTTCTCATTCCACTCCTCTTCCTGTGGTCTTCAATCTGCAGGGTTCTTAATGCTTTCTTCATGTGTGGCTTACTCCCACACACCCTGAAACATTCACCCCTGACCTCTCTCAAAAGCCCCTCCTGCCCTGCTAAGTAAGGCCTGGATAAGTGTAGCTCTTTCATTCAACCCTTATAATAACAACTGGCTTTAATTTTTATATTTATCTTCATTAAATGAGTTCTGGAGAAGGGGCTGTGCTCAAGAAAAGCCCAACCATATGATAGACATTCAGAAATACTGGATAAAGAAGGAAGAAAGGAAAAGGGAGGGATGGGGGTGGGAGAAAACAGGAAGAAAGGAAAGAGGGAAAGAGAAAAGAAAAGGCATGAATGAAGTGTTGATGTTTATACTATGAGTACAAGAGTTGATGTTTATACTGTGACTACAAGAAAATAGTGGCTAGACTATTTTCTCAGAATAGTCTATTCTATTTTCTCAGAATAGTCAGAAATGTTTCTCAGAATTATGCTTAATACCGAGCTTTCTGAAAAACTGAAATTCACATCTATTCTAGTGTGGTGTTTGTTTTGTGATAAAATGCTGACCAGAAGCAACTAGGGGAAGGAAAGGGGTTATTTAGCTTACACCTACTGTATCACCATTGTTGAGGGAAATAAAGAAACTCCAGAAGAAACACATGGAGAGGTGGGAAGCAGGGCAGAGGGCATAGTTGTTTACTGGCTTGCTTTCCAAAGCTTGTTCAGCTCTTTTTCTTATGCAACCTAGGAACCCCTTCCTAGGGGGAGACACCGCCCACAGTGGGCTAGGCTAGTAACACACTTACTTACTTGGCACGGTTGACTGCACATGTATGAAGCCAGGGTTGACCTTCAGTGTATGAACTGGGTGTGGTGGTGCATCCCTGTAATCCCAGCGTAAGGCAGAGAATCAAAAGTGCGAGGTCATCCTTGTCTACAGATCAGCTTTGACGCTTACCTGTACTTTTATGAGACTCTGTCCTAAAAGGGGAAGAGAAAAAAAAAAGTTATCTTTACACCGCGTGAACCAGAGATGTGCTTGGGAAGCAAAGGACCGAAACTCAGAAACTTATATCCTTCAGCCACACTTCCCCTCCGAGGAGCGGCGTGCTTGAACACTGCACGCTGAGGTGGGAAAGTGGCGTTCATTTCCTCCTCTGGAGAAACTGAACTCCTAAGCGAGTAATTAGATAGAGGCAATACTGGGAACAGCAGCCAGACTTTGGGCGGCTTTTCTCGCCCTGAGCAATGTCCCACAGAAGTGGGAGGAAGTGTCCTGCCTTCCTCACTACAATGTGCTGACTCAGCTAGTTTAGCTGTCCTGGCGCAAGATTTGCAAATCTTCTCTGCTTCTGAGCTGAACTCCAAAAAAAGGTTTCTTTCCTTGGTTAAACCAGGCTGCCTGAAAGCAATAGTGCTGTCGCCCTGGTCACCTTATCTGAGCAGCAGGATTTCCTAGGGCTTAGGTTTCCAATGCTTCGCTTTGATTTCTTGAGGTGATAAGTTAGCTTACTCATTTTGAAACACTGTTTTTTCTGTAGCTACACCACAATAACCCCTTGATAATTTCTCCGGTGTGTTGGGCAGGGAAGAGATTTGCCTGCGCTCCATTGACACATTTTACTACAATTTCCTGTAGAAAACACTCTTTCTTCCCTTTCCTTCCAGCCTTTGAAAAACAAACAAACAAACAAACAAAAAAAAAAAAAAAACCCATAAAACTAACTACCCTTAAGATCGTCCTGTATCTAGCGACTTCCAATTTTCTTCTCAGTTCTTTGAGATGTAGAAACAATATCCAACCAGGATGGTGGTTGGAAGAAGTCTCCACCTTCGGCCAGAATCTTTTACCTTGTTTCTGCCCTCTGCCTGGTCCCTTTTCCGTTCACATCCCTCTGCTTTGGAAATCAGAAAACAAATTATGAAGCCTAACTGGACTCTATAAGCAAAACACCAAGGAAGGTGAGCCGACAGCAGGGCCGGGTGTAAGCAGAGAAAGGCTTTGGTCGGATCTGCTCCTGCCCCTCCCCCCTGATGTACTTGCAGATCTCCTTAAACAGAGTCCATAGACCTAACGATAGCCTTGAGTCAGAGGCTTTCTTTTTCTTTTCCTTTCTTTCTTTTTCCTTCGTCCCCTCTCTTTAATTAGGGGTCGGGGCGGGGGGTGGGGAGGCTACTCATTGTTTCTGACAGCGCTGGCTTCTGAGAGAGCCGTGTGACTCCGGAACCCTTTTCTGCAGAATTGTTGCATTGAGGTGAAGCCTCACCACAGCTGGAACACTTACTAACGTGGGAGCAAGAAACATCTTCCCTCTGAGTTAAGTGGAGCTGCTGGAGTTCCTGTTTCTGAAAACCTCGTCTCCCAGAACGGAAAACGTGGAGAGAAGACATCAGTTTTCACTGATGTCCACCATAAGATACCAAACACACACAAAGCAAGATTTCACGAGTAATGCCTGTGCCCATCCGCAGGCCACCTTCCTTCTTCCTTCCCCTCTTCCTTTCTTTTCTTTTCTTTTCTTTTCTTTCCTTTTCTTTTCTTTTCTTTTTTCTTTCTTTCCTTTTTCTTTTTTTCCGTGTTTAAAGTGCGAGTTTCAGCCCCCTAAATTGACTCCTTCCTATGAAGAGGTGGCAACCCGTGGGCTCTGGAATACACTCTGTGGGTTGCCCTTTTATTTCTTTTGCCCTGTAATTCAATATAGAGTGATTCGGAATTGAGGACAAGCCTAATGAGTTTGAGGTATGGGATAAAGGAATCCGATCAGCTCTGAGCTCATTGTGTTTTTAAACCTTGCTCTGTGTGTTCATTCTCACCGTATTGAGGATGCTATTATCTTTGCTCAGAGAGCAGACAGTGCCCGGCCTGTTTCCCCCGGTTCCTCTTTGATCCCTGCAGCCAACGCAGCCCTTCCCCCTAGCCCTCCCTCCAGACTGGCTGAGTCTATCGGGACTCTGGGAATTTGCGCCGCGGCAGCCCGCTGAGCGTTCACTGTTCCACCCCGGGGCCGGGCCATCTCCCTGCTGAGCTTTCGTTCTGGATCTGTGCCATTGATGGTTGATTTTTGTGCTTTTCTGGTGTTTGTTCTCTAATTTCACACAGGATTTTTAGTTTGTTGCTCAGATGATGACAAAAGTGAGTGAAGGCTTTATTTTACTTGCGTGTTTCTTTGTTAGCTGGGACCTCATCAGGAAAGAATTTGTCCACTCAGAATTGCTTTTCTGGAGATGGTTAAAATAATAATAAGTGTTTTAGCTTGGCGTGGTGGTGCACAGCTGCAACCCTAGCCCTTGGGAAGTGAGAGGTTTGGGAGTTCAAGGCCATCCTAGTGAATTCGAAGCGTCTACATGAATTCTAGTGAATTCGAACTGTTCTACATGAGACCTTCTTTAAAAATAAAAAGTAAACAAATTGTACTTTCTAAAATTAATTTATGGAGAATTTTTAAAGTTTTGGATCAAGATTGGGTGTAAGTAATCACAGATTCTCACTAGACCAGTGGTCCTTAACTTGCGGGTCAAGACCTCTTTGGGGGTTGTATATCAGATATTTACATTATTACTTGTATCAGTAGCGTAGCAAAGCTACAGTTACGACGTAGCAATTCGGGGGGGGGGGTTACCACCACATGAGGAACTGTACTGAAGGGTTGCAGCACTAGGAAGGTTGAGAACCACTACTCGTGGCTTTCTTACTGCTATATCTACCTTAACTCTGGCAAAGGTTTGTTGTGGTTTGTCTTTTACAGCCTCTCTTCCTTAACCATGTGATTAACTTATTCCCTTGGAAAGTTTCCTACCTCTAGTTAACGAGAGTAGGGGACAAAGGAGGGTAATAGAGTGAATACAAGAAAAGCACAGTGGGTCACTAGGAAAAAGTCATGAATCCCGTTGTTTTAGGAAATTTCTTTATTTGAGAGGGTTGTCTTTTTTTTCATTATGTATTATGTCTATGTATTAATAGACACAATGGGCTTCACTGTAACAATGCCATATATGTAAATAATATATTTTGCCCACATTCATTCTCTCTCCCCAAAATGAGACATTTTTAACAGAGGACAACATGATGTATTTGTTGTTTTACTGCTGGGCATGGAGCCAGGGCTTCATGAACAGAAATCATGTGCTCTGGACACGTCTGAAGATACAAGACATATGAGCCCATGAGGACTCAGATCTTTCCGGCAATTCAAATGCTGTTTGTTATAGAAATACAAAATATTAGCTGAATACAATGGCACCTTTAATCCCAGCACTGGGCAGGCAGAGGCAGGCAGATCTCTATGAATTCCAGGTCAATCTGAGCAATATAGCAACACCCTGTTTTTAAAAAAGAAAAGAGAGAAGAAATACAAAATATTACAAAATACAAAATTACAGATTTTATACTAACTCTATTTGAATTGAAAAAGTAAAAAGAAACATAATAAATTTATCTCAATAATATATTTTATATAATCAAATTCATACAAAATTTATCCAAAACTATTATTACTAGAATCTTTGTAAGAAAAACTAGCAAGATATTTTGTTTCCCCGTGTGGCAGAGATTAGAGTGATTATTGTTTTCAAACCCTGTCATGTATTTTTTACCTGTAGAGTGTATGTATGTGTTTATCTGCCTGTGTGTGTGAGAGTGTAGGGAAAGGCCAGACACATTCTAGAAAGGTACATTACCACCAAATTACCTCATTACCTCAGGTTTTTGTTGCTGCTGTTTGTTTTTGCTTTGTTTTGTTTGTTTGTTTAGTTGGTTTTGTTTTTTGAGACAGGTTGTCTCTTTATAGCCTTGGCTGTCCTGGACTTCCTTTGTAGACCAGGGTGGCCTTGAACTCATAGAGATCCTCCTGCCTCTGCCTCCCTGAGTGCTGGGATTAAAGGTGTTTGCTATTATACCCAGCCTCATTAACTCAGTTTTGATAAGTCATAATTCTAGACCTCAGTAAGCACAGGTCAGTTTGGGAAAATTATTGGAAACACAGGTACAGATAAAGAAGCAGATGTGAAAAATGCCTGTGTACTTAGTAGGTTTCCAAATATTTAGACTCAGGGACTCTTGCTTCATGGGAGAGAACTCTTACAATTCCCAGCCCACTACACCGGGATTCATTTTTCTTCCTATTGAAACAGTAATGGAATGCCAGACAGTTCAAGATCTTCTCCTTGGTCTCTGGTCCAGACCCACAGGTCTAAGTAAATGAGACAGAGCTGGGGTGAGACCTTGTCTACTTCCCACCATGCCCCAAGATGAGCCTCTGCTCCAAGCAAACAAGATGACTGTGGTTCTCACATCAGTGTCACACCTGGAAAGTGATAAAGGCCTTCACTCACAATTGTCATTCATTAAATCATACCCAGAGGTACTCAGTGAAGTATTATCATCCCCATTTTACAAATTAATGACCTGAATGTCAGGAAGGCTAAATTATTTGTCTCAAAATATTAAAGTTACTACACAAATGGGTTGAAACTGAATACTGCGTGTTCCACCAAAGCAGAGCTACATGCTTATCACTGTGCAACTGAGGAGCCTGATGGTTTCTAGAGCCATATTTGTGACGACCTGTTTCAGGTGCTCATGTTTTCTCGGCTACACTCAACTCCTTGCTTATCTTTATTTCTTTTTACTCTGGATGCTTCCTTCCTGGCTAGGGGCCCCTCTGATATCAATATTGCCTCTTTTGTGGTATACGTCTTCTTGTTACAGTAACTCTCTGGTAAATCATAATGAAGTCCGGAGCTACTGTGAAGGGGCTGGTGGGTTGGTTTGTGATAGGTCTTCTCTGTAAAGGAAATGAGCCAATTCAAGCCAAATTAAAGTATATAAAGGTGAGTTTATGGGGGAACTCTCAGATAGGATCACCATTTCCAAAGGAAAGGGGCCAGGGAAGTCACCATGCAGATAGGGAGACAGAGGAGGTGGTTGAGGAAGAAAGAAAGAGTGTGCATGCACACACAGAGAGAAAAATGTGGAGAGGGAGGAGAGAGAGAACCAACATGTCTGGCTTATATAGTGAAGAGCCTCTGGGGGAGAGGAAGCTCAGCCCCTGGGCTGTAAAATTCAGTTAGGGACTAAGGGATTCTGGGAGAACCTGGAGGCCAGGTCCACTTTAGTATGTTAAATAGGAATCTCAGCTGATTGTCCTGGGTTTGAATCCCAACAGTTTGGTCTGTAAAGGACCAGTTGTGCAAGTGTAAGGACTTGAGTTTGATCCCTAGCATCCACATTTGGTGGTGGTGCATGCTTGTAATCCCAGGGCTGGGAAGACAGAGCCAGGAGAATACCTGGAGCTAACTGGCCAGTGAACCTAACTGAATCAGGAAGCCTCAGGTCCCAGTGAAGACCATTTCTCAAAAAATACAGTGGATGGTTTCTAAGGTTAACTGCTGATCTCGTTTTGCACCAAAGATATGAAACACACACACACACACACACACACACACATACACACACACGTCAATGTGGAATTTGTGAAGGTCTGGAATCAAATTAAAACTCAGTCTTCCAAATACAGACAAAATAATAAGAACCAGCTGAAAGTCAGTGTGTTCAGCATCTTTGTCAAAACAAATCCTCTAGCATCATTTCGTAGGTGCCACAGAAATGCTGGGTCACGGGGTGCCTTTGGAGAAGTGCTGAGCGTGTATCCTCTGCCCTAGTTGTGTGTCACACGCTGTTATTTCCTAAAGAGCAAGCTTAGACTGAAAGAAGGAAAGGAGACTACTGCAGCTCACTAAGCCATTCTCATTGTCTAGTTTATCGCTCAGTTCTATCCCTTCCTTCCTCTACAGGAAATGAAGAAGACATAGATGATATGTAATTTCAAGCATGCAAAAAAAAATAGTAAAATATTAAACCTTTTGTGATGACCAGCATTTTTTTTTTTAAGTCGGGGTCAAAAGCATAAATAAAAGGGAGTTACCATCCTCCATTTCTATCTGCCCAATCATTTCCTCTCTTGAAATCCAGCCCTCAGAACCCAGGAAACAAGCACTTTGGTAAATTTCTTAATCTATTTCACCTATTCAAGTGGCTTCCTGTCTTAATTCTTCTTTTTAAAGTAATGATTGGCTCCATAATTAACTGCTGAATCTAAAAAGGAGGCAACATTCATTGACATTTTAGAGTTACTGCCGTTAAAACTGTCTGAACAAAAGAACATGTGTTGGAGGTAACATGCCTTTGTTCAGTCACTGCCTTCACATACATGCACATCTGCATGAGAACAGATCCATGGCAGGTTATATTGCTTCATAGTGTAATCAACTGTCCAGACCAAGCATATTGATAGACTTATGTGCTAATAAGATTTACTCCCAGTAAGAGTCTGTCCTCCTTTCTGTATCCTACATTTAAAACTCAACTGGCTTCTCTTTCTAGACTAACAGTAACTTTTTGTTACTTAAAAGGTATTCTGATAAGGCTTAAAAAAACAGCTTAGTTGATTAAGTACATACTTATAAACATGATGATCTAAGTTCAGTCCCCAGAAACTGAGGGAAAAAATTTGGTCCTGGCAGCTTGTGCCTACAATCTTGTGATGCTTAGAGGAAAAGATGGAAAGATCCATGGGTCATCTGGCCTTACTCATTAAGAGTTCAGGGCCAAGCCAAACTTTCAACAGAGTGCTGGAATCCTTAAGGAAGAAGGGGGAGATAGAAAGACCTGGAGGGGACAGGAACTCCACAAGGAGAACAACAGATCCAAAATACCTGGGCCCAGATGGGCCTGCAGAGACCAATACTCCAACTAAGGACCATGCAGGGAGAGGATCTAGACCTCCTGTTCAAAGGAAACCCATTGGCTGCTCAGTTTCCAAGCGGGTTCCCTACTACAGGGTACAAGGGCTGTCTCTGACATGAACTCAGGGGCCGGCTCTTTGATCACCTCCCCCTGGGGGAGTGCAGCCTTGCCAGGCCACAGAGGACAATGATGCAATCAGCCTTAATGAGACCTGATAAGGTAGGGTCAGATGGAAGGGAGGAGGTCCTCCCCTATCAAGCGACTAGAGAAAGGGCATAGGGGGAGAAGAGGGAGGGTGGATGGGACTAGGAGAAGATGAGGAAGGCGGCTGCAGCAGGGATATAAAGTGAATAAATTGTAATAAATAAAATCATAAATAAAAATTAATTAAGAAAAAAAAAGAGTTCCAGGCCAGAGAAACAGCCTGACTCAAAAAACAAGGTGCATAGAGGCAGAGGAATTTTAATCCTGCAACATGGCTGCTCTAGCAAGGGCAAAGACCTCAGTCCATGTGATCCAGCTAGAATAATCCCTCTGACTAAAATACAGACACTTCTTTAATACACATCTTTAATCCCAAACAATAATGTCTAATTGAGGGACAAAGTGATGAATCAGAGAAAGATTTGACAAAATGACTCAGAAATAGGATATGCCCAAAGAGAGAGAGAGAAACAAGGAGAGGGAGAAGAGAGACAGAGGGAGGAAGGGAGGCTAGTGAAGAGCAGCACACAGAGGGAGATCATGGAAATAGTACAGTAGAGTGTGGGAATATGGTACAGTTTGGGACAGTTCAGGTGAATACAGTTCAGTTCATCCAGTTTAGAGGCAGTTTTCCACTCAGAGCAATTCAGTGAGAAGCAGGGAGAAGACAGTTTGAATCAGTCAACTTAGAGAGGAGTTTGAGTCAGAACAGCTGAGTTGAACCAACCAGCCAGAGTTCAGAAAGATAGGTCTTTCTGAAAGTGTGATCTTATTCAGCAGCCAAGTCTCGGAAGCTAAAAATATTCTAGGCCTAGTTTAGCAAACAAAGGCTGGAACCTGAAGCCTCCAAGGACTGGGCTTTCAGAAGATTAGATCATATGGAGGCCAGGCACAGGCCTAGAAGCTTCCAAGCCTGGGCCTAGGATAGTTAGAAACACTATGGGCTCAGCCTAAGCCATATATTCCAAAAGCTTGGGTATGGCTCTAGTCTCATCCCCTCTTCTAAGGAAATAAAAATAACATTTTCATATGGAATGTAAGAATGGTGTCCAAGATTTCCCCTCTGGCCTCCACACACACATGCACACACATGCACAAGATTCTCCAACACAGCAAATTCCTCATTGGACATTGGTCTGTTTGACTCATGTGCTTACTCTGTGTTTCTCAGTGCCTAAAACCATAATACTATTTGTTCATCTGTTTAGAAGCAGCCATATTGAAAGGCACTTTAAAAAGTTAAACTTTTCTTGGGTTTAGATGTAAGAGTACCTCAGGCTCATGAGATAGATAGCTCAGTGGGTAAAGATGCCTGCCCCCACACCTGACAACATGCATTCAGTCTCTGACACCCACATGCTAGAAGAACTGACTGCTATAACTTGTCCTCTGCTCTCCACACTCATGTTATGACATGCAGGCCCCAGCACCACTGCCACACACACATTACATGCACACAGACTAAAATTTAAAACATAAGTAGAAAATAAAATAAAACATAAAATAAAAAATAAAACACGTAGGAAATATCAAGGAAAGTATTCTGACTACCTCCGCATTTGCCTCCTGGCCTGGATTCAGCTCTTCATCCGAGTGTGTTTGTGTGCACACATTCCCAGCAGCTTTCCCCAAGCTCCCTTCCTTCATTCCTTTGTTCACTTCTCAGAATGGCTGAAATTGCCGTCGGCGATGTTGTCAGATCAGATGCCAAACAGCCGTGTTCTTACTTATAAACACACCTGGGGCTTTCGGGAAAGTGTGGACCTACCTTCCCTGTAGCTCTTTCATTCCAAATGCTACAAGGAAAGATTTAACTCCCTAAGGGTTTCAGAGAAGGCAATTGCCACATCCTAAATATGAAAGGTTTCAAATTGTGGACAATGAAATGAGATCATAAAATTCAGTATGTTTTCAAGAAATATTAAACTACTAGAGCCCTTGAGAGTCATGTGAGTCACGTTTTCTTTATCATCTTCACCATATTCATTGTCATCATCAGCCAAGTTGGGCGTATCTCCTTTAAAGACTAGATCACTTGAAGTACAGAAATTATTATAACCTTCCATAGTACCACCTCCTAAATGTATACATACTTTCTGACTGCATGGTGTACACACACATGCCTGTAGAGATTCTGAAATTACCGCTAAGAAACTGGTCATGTGCTCTGTGCCTCTCTTACAGATGATTAGCTCTTTTTAATCATTGTCACCCCAAGCAATTGTACAATATACATTCTGCTTGGTACATTTCTTATAGAGATACCTGATTATTTTTTAGAGTAAACTCTCAGAACTGTGATTGTTAGAGCAAGGGTAATACTTATTTTTATTTTAAAATAAATAAAACTATGCCTTGCCTCTTCTAGCAGTACAAGTTTATTCCCCACTATCAAATTTTAAAAAAAAAAAGTGATCTTTCTCATGTTTTTGCCATCATTGGGAGATGTACAAATAGATGACTGGTGATGTTTTCAGGCTGTGAGGTGGCCATTTATGTGTATCTCACTCCTATTTATATAACTGGATATTTCCTTTATGCTTTCTCCTTCCTGGGTTTGTGTTCTTTAGTTCTTGAATTGTCCTTGCTTTCTTCTTTTAGATATTGGAATTGAAAGGCCTATCATTCATGTAGGTCCCTAGAACATTGGCCAAAAGTTTGGCAAGAATTTTTCCAAGTTAACCCATATTTCCAACGTGCGTTAGTTTGAAGAGTAAAGGGGAACACAGACACGTAGCTGGCATTGTGTCCCTTGTCTGTGACTAAGCGGACTCAGCTTGCCTTTGATGCTTTCCAGAACCATACAAAACCTTAGTGAGAATATAAACATTGCAGGGGTTCTACAGTAAACAGGGGAAAGGAAGTTTTACAAAACACACCTCAGGAAAATCCCTCATGGACATGTCTGTTCTCATTCACTCAGCTCTATCTCTCTATCTCAGTATTTCAGGTGTGTCTGGGTTCTCAACCAAAGGGCGAGAAAACCCCACACACACTGTTTTTAGCAACCATATTAACTTGTCTTGAGCACACTGTAGCTCTCATTTTTAAACTCTATTTTATTAGGGGTTCCTTGAATCATCTCCCTCCCAACACCCCAATCCTAGATATGAGAGAGGTTAGTGGGGAGAGGGGGCACAGACCCCTTTACTTCTCCTGGCTGTTTAGGGTCGATGGTTTCTTCTAGGGCTATCCCAATCTCTATCCCAATCTACAGCAGACACAGCAAGCAGTCTCCTCCAAGCCACTGCATTGAAACGTTTCTCTCCATCTGTCATCTCTAAGCCGCCACACCATTGGCTCTGGTCTCTCGCCACTCACCACACACCACCACCTCTCATTTTGAACTTGAAGTTCTCTGAAGACAGAGAAGCTTCCCTACCATCCCTCCTCTGCCAGCCTCCGCTCTGTTCCTTTAAATCTTTGTTTCAAGACCTGGGATTATTCTCAGTTAAAACATCTTATGTGAAGGGTGTCTCATGTAACTCTCTAATTTAGCCAAAAAGAATAATTTTCTAAAGTTTCTCAGATGCTTGTACCATGTGCCCAGATGAGAACAGCTGCTCTAGCAATCCTTCTTTATTTGCCAATGAGTTACCCGTGAGCGATAAGGTCCCTTGAAAGGCCATGAAGAACTACTCAGCAGGCAATGGAGATACCATTCTATCCATTATACTCCACTAGGAACAAAGTATGTCTACAGGGTGAAGATTTCCAATAAATCCTACAAAACCCAGTGCTCCATTTTGATTCACAACAGAAAGGGTGATGGGGAAATCAAGAACCTTGGGAAAACTGGTTTACCCAGATGGCCGGATGAGTAAAGGTAGCTGAACTGAAAGTAAAGCAAGCAGCAGCTGTGTGCAATGGCAATTCATGTGGGTGTAAAGGAAAGAAATGTAAAGAGATATAGCCAGATGTACATTAGGCAGGAAAGAAACAGAGCCATCTGAAGAGGAATTGGGAAGGTCAAATAAACACAAAATTCAGCTGACTGGCTATCTGCACCCGTGCCTGCACCTAAGATGCATTTCTGCATCAGGAAGGCTGAAGTTTCTGTCAACATTATCCCTTCCTCTCTGTGTGAGTCTTGCCCTGTGTTGAATGTTCTCGGCACACCAAGCCTTTACCCTGAGAAACTGACTATGAATAAAGGCTCCCAAGTCCAAAGGTACTGAGAATAAAATTGCGTAGGTGCAAAAGGTAAGTTTTTGCTCACATTTATCTTGCAAATTTAGAACATTTACAAAATGAAAGGGGGGGGTAACAACGAGGAAGCTCACCATAAAGTCAATCACTCAAGGAGGGGGAAAACATGCTGCTTTGCTTTTCACTAACAGCTTTAAATTTTCTCATCTTTTCTTCATGCCAAATCTATTTTTCAGGTAGCTTGTCGGTGGTGGTGATTTGTTTGGTTTGGTTTTTCATGTCAGGGTTTCTCTGTGTAGCCCTGGCTGTCCTGAAACTCACTCTGTAGACCAGGCTGGCCTCTCTCTCTCTTTCTTTTTTAAAA
This sequence comes from Meriones unguiculatus, assembly GCF_030254825.1. NCBI lineage: Eukaryota > Metazoa > Chordata > Mammalia > Rodentia > Muridae > Meriones > Meriones unguiculatus. Next base: position 80,040,852 of record NC_083364.1, read on the forward strand.
GCCTTGGAAGTTAAAAACTGCCTGGGTCTTAATTTCCAGGACTTCTTTTAAAAAAAAGGAAAAGAAAGAAAAACAGATAATCCTCAATTTACAATGGATGTTTCATCCTGGATAAATTGATAATATGTGGAAAATATCATAAATGTGCTTACTACTCCTAACTTACCAAACAGCCTAGTGGTGCTGTTGTTTCTTTTGATCATGTGACTCCCTGTGGCTGTCCACTATAGCAATGACAAGCATCCTGCATCTGGCTAGCCTGGAAAAAGAGCAAAGCTCAAAATTCAAAATGCCACAGCCATATTTAATAAAGTCATAAAGCCAGCACAGCTGCTTGACAAAGTCCAGAGAACCTGAGGCATGTGATGCAGTCTCTGTGGCACACTCTCCCACTCTTATTGGCCTTGATCTCAACCTGTTGCATGTTTGGGGGTCTTTTGTTATTTGTACAACTTGGAAATATTGGATTGATGGAAATTTTCTTATGAATCATTTATGTCCTCTCCCAGGAGTACTGCTTTTGAGCTTTCCCAGGAAGGTCCAGACTCTACTACCCTTCCTACTTTTAGGGAGATACCCTTATCTGGCCCGGCTTGAAGGTCTCCCTTATGCTCTGGAGGTTGTGACTCAAATACTTATGCCAGAGACTTCCTTATGAGACTCTGACTCAAAGGCACATCTGCGCCTGCACTTACTCAGGAACAAAATAGTCAGAACAAAGTCAACTTAAACAGGCAAACAACGTTCAGGAGGCTGGAGAAGTTGGCAACAGATAAAATGTAAGCTTCCTCTTGATACAGATGGACAAAAATAGTATTAATAAAGATAAAAGATTAACCTCCATTTCTTAGAAAAAGTCAACTCATATAGGGACACTGTGGTATTATACGACAAAGGAAGAAAAGAACATCAAGATTAGACATATAAATAAAATTCTACAAATGTATAAACTATATAAAGACTGTGTTATGTCAGAAATTAGATAATAACTGCAACAACTTTGTCCTGGAGACTTTTCTTGGACCTAATGGCAATTAGCACTCTGACTATTAAAAACTGATAATATACTACTTGGGAAACAACAAACTTCCTAAACTGGCTGGGAGATTTCTAGTGCCCTTGAAACTACAAGAGCTACCAGCCTGAGAATGGGCTGTCATGTGTTGGTAAAATACGCCCTTGAAACGGCAATATTGTTAAAAGTTGGGTTTTGGAATTGATGAGGGAAATTGATTATAAAGGATAATTTTGCTCTGTCATGGCTTATCAGTGATGACTAACCTTAGGACTAAGCAGAAGTTAAAACATGTGTCCAGGGGACAAAAATGATATGATCTGTATTTTGGAACAACATTCATCTAGCCATGCCTACTGAAGGCTGTATAAATAAAGACGAACCCAGACTGTCAGTCAGTCAGGATGTAAAACTCCTCCTGATATTTGTGCCTGACTCATCCTCAATCCTCCCTTGCCGCATTTACCCTTCTTCGGGCCCTGACCATACCCAGTGCTGGACTCTAGCATCAGAGTATGATTTCTGCTCTTGTGAATCACAGTCAAGTTGAAAACTAAATTGGCCAATGGGCAGCTGAGGCTTCATGTGGGCTCCCTAGAAAAGGGAGGAGGGGTTGTGTCTGATATGGACTCTGTTGCCCGGTTTTCAGTCACTTCCCCCTGGTGGGCAGCCCCTGCCTCAGTGGAAGAGGATCTGATTAGTCCTGATGTGACTTGATGTACAGGGATGGGGGGGAGCTTCTTTTCTGAGGAGTAGTTTTGGGGGGTGGGAGGAAGAGGGACAGAGAGTGGAACCAGGAGGAAAGGGGGGAGGGATTGTAGAATTGGGATGTAAAGTGAAAAAATAAAAAAAGAAAAGAAAAGAAAATTGGGAATTGTATATACCCTGTGTTTCATGGAGGAGAAAAGGACTTGCATTATTATTTGAAATTTAATTTCATGTTGTAACCATTTTACATTATCTCCCAACTTTTTACTCATATTGATTAGCCTTTGCAAATATAAGCACTGCATCTCAGTGTGAGAGCATGACCATGCAACAAACGATGCAACTTTGCAACTCAGATTAGCTTTGAGATAGTTTTCTTAGTTACCTGTTTTTACATACACATACACAAGAAAACTCTTTTGAAATGTGTCTATGAGGCTGCAGGTAGCAGTGCTATTGAGAGAACGCTTAGCATGCCTGGGCCCTGCATTTAACCCCAGTGCCACCAACAAAATTATTCTAAACTAAAATCAAGTAAGACTACAGTCTAGAGACAGTAGTGAAGACAGAGGTGCTCTTGCTTCTTACTCTAGGCTCCAAATTAGCACTAACACTGACAAATAGATAGCAAAAGTAGGAAAGTAGGACACAAAAAATAAAGGGGATTTTTTTTTTTTTTTTTTTTTTTTTTTGACTAGCAAAATGGCTCAGCAGGCCAAGTGCACCTACCAGGACTCCTGCAAGTTTTCCTCTGACCTCCCAGACAGAGCATTGATGACAGACCAAAGAAATTAATCCACCCTAATCAAGTGCAGTGAACTAACGTAGAGTGGATACCAAGGCAGCTGCATCACTGAAAGGCCCACTGCGCTTGGATGATGACTCACAAAAGCTGCGTCCTCAGACATCCCTGGCCCATGTGCTCTGCTGCTGAGTCCTCTCTTCCTCGCAACTGTTCAATGCTTGTATAACCTCAGAAAAGAGCCTAATGAGCCTTAGGACTCTGAGCTTTCTGATTCCCATAAGTCTTCTTAGCTTCTTGAGCCTTCCTCTTCCCTCCACAAAGGGATTCTTCAGTTCAGAGGGGATAGATAGAGCACGCAATAACATGCTAGCTCTCTGAGCCTTGTCAAGCACTTCCCTAGTCATAGGGGACTCTCCTTTCATGATCTAAGCACCCTCCAGTGTCCCACCTCCTAGTTAGTAATGCATGTTGGGGGCGGTAGATATTTCAACACAGAAATGTGAATTGTGAGGGTTGGGAGATGAACATGGAATCTATAGCAAGGCTGTTAGGAATGGAGAAGTCACATACAGCACATGTAAGTTCTAACCTTCATTTTCAAATAACTCCCATGTGTAAGCCAACTGTTCATGAGACAAACACAAAGAGTCTAAGAAAGAATTCATGTCAGTTTCTTCACAGATTTCGTGTGTGTGTGTGTGTGTGTGTGTGTGTGTGTGTGTGTGTGTGTGTGATTTGGATGAAGGACATTGTGATGGTTAATACTGATCATTAGTTTGCTAAGGTTTAGAGTCACCATGAAAATAAACCTCTGGGCATATCTATGAGGAAGTTTCAAGATTTGGTTGGGTTCATTGCAGTGGAACACCCATGCTAAATGGAGTTGACATGATTCCAGAAGGTCCCTGACTGAAGAGAAAGGAGAATATGAGCTGCCTTTCTCCTCCTCTCTCTCTCCCTCCTTCCTTCTCTCCTTTCCTCCTCCTCCTCCTTCTGACTGTGGAGAAAATGTGACCAGCTACCTCCTATTTCCTCCATGTTGCCCTTCCCACCAGGGTGGGCTGTACGTACATTCAAACTATGACCCCAAAATAAAATCTTGGTTCCTTAAGTTTCTGTTGCCAGGCATCTTATTAGAACAACGAGAAAAGTAATCATTACAGATACCTATCGGGACGGAATTTATGAATTAACTATTGACAGTTTGCATGCAAAGTTTCTTAGTCTGTAAGGTGCAGTCATGAGAACCTTAGTTTGAATCTAGAGCCCACATAAAAATGCCAGACATGAGGACAAAGAGTTGCAATCCTAGACCTGTGTGAGTGAGGCAGGAGGCTCCCTGGAGCTCAGTGGCCAGTCACTCTAGCCTAATGGTGAGTTCCAGGCCAGTAAGAGACTCTGTCTCAAAGAAGGCAGATGATGGCCATGAGAATGACTCCTGAGTCTGGCCTCTGGCCTCCATACAACGTGTGTGTGTGTGTGTGTGTGTGTGTGTGTATGTGTGTGTGTGACATGCACGCATACACATGTACCGATAGACACATAAGCACCCTACACACACACACACACACACACATAAATGTTAAGATTTAAAAAAATATTTAACCACTATATTTTATCTTATTTGTAAAACCTTTTAAAAACTTGCTTTGTATATGTTTGAGGGGGGCTGCCATGGTAAGTTGGTTGGAGTCACATGACAGAATTCAGGGAATTGCTTCCCTCGCCACAACGCGGGCCCTGGGGGTTAAGCTCAGGTCATCAGCCTGAGCAGCAAGCGCTTTAACCCACTGACCCTCATATTATGTTAACACTGAAGCATGTGCTTCACCAGCTCAGGGCTCGGGTTCTGGTTTAGATCCAGTGTGAACACATGCAAAGAGAAATGCCCACATGCCAGTGTGACTTGCTATCCTCATAAGGGTAAGCCCATGCGAAGATAAAAGTGACTCATTCTAGGAACGGAGACCAATGCTTCTCTGTCCCTGTCACCATGGCTGATTTCCAGAGCACTCTCAGAGGGATGTCTTCTGTCTCCTTGGGACTGTCGGGTCCTCAGCTGTCACTTCATGCAGTTGCCACATCTGCACTAAGCAATGGGTAATGGATGCACAAAATCTCTTGTGTAACCTTGTCGATACCAAGGAAATGTGTACGTAGCTCTGGGCTCCCCTGGCCTCCTGTGGACTAGATAAACCCTGATAACCAAGTTTATTATATGTGTGTCTTAAATTCAAGTAAATAAATAATGAGTGAGGGCTTCAGTGTCTCTGATTCATCTTCATGGCTGAAAAATACAGACTGGCTTAGAGCCCGGATGTCGAGACATAGTGGCATGCAGAGACTGGATGGATTTTTCTTAGTTCTGGGTTCTAAACATGAGTCGGCAGGACAGGGGAATTTTACATCTGTATTATCCTGAAAACAAACAATGTAAGGAATAGGCAAGTGAACAAACAGGTCCCCAGTTACAGCACTCCTCCACCCACAAACTCAAGAGTGAACCTCCCCTGCTTTGCAACTTGACATGAAACTCTTTTGCTTAAAAAAAAAAAAAAAGAAGAAGTTTGCGGAATAAAGGTTAGAAACTCAGCGAAGGGAAGAAATCTACTGTCGTGAAAGTACAGCACTACATTTTATTTTTGGCCACCACTTCAGCAGCTGGGTATTAAACCATGTAATGATAAGGAACCAAGTGTGGCCCATAATCTGTCATCATTCGCTCACTGCAAGAGACCCCTCATTTGCCTCTGCATTAATTGTATATCTTTTAGATCTTCCTAAATCAACACCTATGCTAAATTACAACTCAAATCAAGACAGGGCTTACGTCTGTTTTCTGTCTGTTCCAGTCTAAAAGCCTGCAAACTCTGCTGTCTGGGCTTCGTTTCTGCTCCACTCCAGAATTTGGCTGGAAGCCTCGGACCTCCTCAGCCTCAGTTGTTGGCAAGCAAACCCTTACTAAACAGCTCTCTCACATGTATTAAAAATAGCTAATATGATGTGCTAGCTCTTACTCAAACTGCAGGACAGCTCCTGTGCCTAGGATTAGCAGAGCCGAGACCAGCATGTGACAGAGAGGAGCACCAAGATTCAGATACGATTTTCTTTTTCTAAAAAACACTTTTTTAATTGCTGTTTTGTTTTGTTTTGTTTTATTTTCTCAAGACAGGGTTTCTCTGTGTAGCCTTGGCTGTCCTGGATCCACTTTGTAGACCAGGCTGGCCTCGAACTGAACATTGAACAGAGATCTGCCTGCCTCTGTCTCCCAAATACTGAGATCACAGGTGTGTGTCAATATGTCTGGCATTAAAAAAACAAAAAAACAAAAATGAAAAAAAAACCTTTACTTTTAATCAACACAAACTAATTGTGCATATTTGTGAAGTACCATGTGACCTTTTTGTTGCTGTTGTTTTTTTTTTTTTTAGTTGTTTTTTTGTTTGTTTGTTTTTCAAGACAGGGTTTCTCTGTGTAACCTTGGCTGTCCCGGACTTACTTTGTAGACCAGCCTGGCCTTGAACTCACAGAAATTCGCCTGCCTCTGCCTCCTGGAGTGCTGGGATTACAGGTGTGCCCCAACGTGCCCCGCTCCCGTGTGACATTTCGATACATACAACATATAACATTCAGAGCAGGGTCAATTTGCATAACTATCACTGTATTATTGCTTTGTGTTTGACACATTCTGATTACTCCTCCAGCCATTCTCAACCTGTGGCGTTGCAGGCATTGGAAAACACAATTTCTGACGGTCTTAGAAACTGGGACACTGCTTAGATGAAAAATTATAGTTATAAAGTAGCAACAAAAATACAGTTATGGTTGGGGCTTCTTAAGACCGTGGAAATAAGTGTTTTCTGATGGTTGCAGTCCACAGGTTGAGAACAGCTGTAACCTGCTTCATATTTTGAAATGTATTAACTGTTTTCAACCAGAAATAATATTCATGTTTATCCTGGGTCTGTCAGTGGCACCTCTACTAGGAAGCAAAGAAGCAAGCGATTCTACCTGTAACACAGTTGTGTCAAACATTTCTGTGCCCATTCATTCATTCATTCCTTTATTCAATTGAATAAGTATCTTTGTTTCTAATTGATTTATTTATTTATGATTACTAATCATTTGTCTGGGAGGGTGCCAAATCAAGTGTTTGCACACAGTAGGCAAGCACTATACCACTGAGCTGAATGAATACCTTCTTTGGTAGACAAGGCCATCATGTTCTCGAGCCAGTGAGAACGCCATTGTTGGTATAACACCTGGGCTTATTTGCTCAGGGTAGAGGTTCAGGGAATCCCCGAAGCTGTTTATTTGCCAAAGGAGTTACAAGTCACCTATGACATAGTCTTCTCTCCCTGGCACTTGAGGAGTGATTAAGACATAGTTTTCAAAATAAGACTGCGGAGCATTCGTTGTTCATTCATACCTATTATTCATTCATTGATGAACAGCCCAGGCTTATGTTTTTCTTGGCATCCATCTAGTAGCATTCTTGGTGTCCAGAGACTTCCTCCCCCTGAGGTAAAACTAACAAAAGCACAGAACAGGTAGAGATTCAAAACCAACCATGACCTAAGCAATAAAAAATGCCTTCGTGTAGTTTCTGTCTTGTAAAACTTGATAACGCGTATCAACTAAAACGCTAAAGTCCAATTCTGCACACGACACAGCTGAAGCAGACAGCATAGGCTCCACAACACAAAACAGGTGCTTGATCATTAAGACCACTCTTTCTGGTTTTAAATCAAGCAACAACAACAATAATGAAAAGCTTTCTTTAATACCATTAAAACCAGGAGAACTAGAAGTCTCCTCACAAGATGTCCCTCTATCACCATTTCTAAAAAGTTATACTCTCCTTGTATTACCGTGTTGTTGTTGTTTCTGGTGAGCGACCTGCTGTAAACTTTAACCTTATCAAACATTTCTAGAATGGATCAGAATCCATTCTTCGAGCAGAGAAGTGTAAATAAATGTGCCTTATACCAGCTAGTAAGCAGCTTTTTTTGTTGTACCTCCTCGGAATATGTATTGTCAATTTGTGGAAGGAAGCAGCATTCAGATTTATCAAAATCTCACACTTAGAAATCACTATTTTAAGAACTCTTCACTGGCTTTTTGCTGTCCTTGAACTCTGGACAGAAGGTAAAAGCAAAGACAGATGAGACTCTGTCCACTGTGTGTGTGTGTGTGTGTGTGTGTGTGTGTGTGTGTGTGTGTGTGTGTACAACCTGAGACAGACAAAAAAAAACTCAAAGAATATAATCGAGAGGCAAATGAACAAATGTTACAGCCATGGATTAAACAAAGGGCCTTGAGAAGATGGGATGATAGATTCTAACTTGAGAATTAGCAGCCATGTGCATCTGTCAGCAGAATAAACAAACAGGGAGACTGGAGGAGAAAGAGCCTGAAAATTTCAGAATGTAGGACTGGTTGGGGAATTCAGACTTGAGTCTTGGGAAGTGAGGTTCTTAGATTCATATTTTCTTAAGGGCTCCTGGGATGTTCCTTTGCCTTCAGGACACAATCTAACGTTATTTGAGGCCTGGAACAAACATCTGCTGCTCATCTTCTGCTTGCCTTCTCTGTAAGGAGTTTCACTTCTCCACATGCTCTCTCTGACCTTCCAGCCTGTCTGTTATTCTATCACCTGGTTCTTCTCTCAGGCTTGGCCACCAGCTGGGAGCCTTCCCTTTCCTTCTCTTGCTATGAAATTTACACACTCAGCATTTATTTAAATTATGTATTATACACACATATATGCATTTTTTTTTCAGTCAGGTGTTAGTACCACATGCTTGTAACCCCAGCGCTGCAGAGACAGTGGGGATCCCTGGTGCTGAGTGGCCAGCCAGCCTAATTTACTGGGTAAGGTTCACGCCAGAGAGAAACTCTGTCTCAAAAGAAAGGGATGTTATCTTAGAAATGACAAAAGATTGATTTCTGTTCCACACATACCACACTTGTTCCTGTACGTTACACACACACACACACACATGCATGTGCAACCACCAAAAACAAAACAAAAAAAGTAGTTATTTTAATTTTTCATTATTTAGTGTGCCAACAGTTAAGTACATTTCAGTTCCTGCAGAGCAAGGATCTCATTTCATCTTTCTTATGTAGTGAAGCTAAATTACCCATTTAATGTTACCTACATAAATAATGTTGTATGTACATTTTGATCTTGCAGTTACTCCTTACAATAGGAGCTCACAGGTTGGGCATAGTGGGATAAAATTTTAATCTCAGCACTCAGGAGGCAGAAGCAGACAGGTTTTTGTGAGTTCAAGGCCATCTAGGGCTAGGTAGTGACCACTTGTGCCCCTAAAAGAATTTCATAGTAACTCTTCAACAGAATGGGCCAAAAGCGCTGAGAAGTTAATGGGAGCATGCAGTGGTGTGCATCCCAGATCCCCACTTCAGGCATTGACTCCCACAAGAGCTGGCCACTGGAGGTGTTGGCTCTCCAGGACCTACCTGTATATATGTGTGTATATATATATATATATATATATATATATATATATATATACCATATACATACATATGAGTCACTCATTCCTTCCCCCACAGCGGGAGCCTGGCACATTCACATGACTGCTGACCTTCATAAGGAAGTACAAACAAAAAGTGTATGTATATGGTGACACGGACACGAACTTGTAATTCCATTGAGAAGGTGAGAAAGTGGCTCACTGGCTGGCCAGTCTAGGCTACTTAGCAAGTTCCAATTTGGAGAGGGATCTTAATTCCAAAAATAAGATAGGCAGTGAAAAATACCCAGGTTGTCCTCTGCTCTACATACACACTCACATTGTTGAGAGCACACACAAACATACACAAAGCAACAATGACAACCTAAAATAGGTGGGGAAATATAACAAGAGAAAGACAGATTATGCCAGAATAGGAGCTTGAATCCCATGCTAGGGAACTGAGACTTTGTGTGGGAACAGTGGTTTCCAAGATATAAACAAAAACATGCTGGGGATATAGAAAATATTTCTTACAATTCATATTTTAACAGTGGGATATTTTCTGCACATTTTCTAAGATATATATTGTATTAACGTTTACATTATTTTAAGTATCTAGACCCAGAGACTTTCTATTCTTTTTTTTTTAACCAATAGATGTGTTCGGTTAAACTTAAGGACATGCCTGGAGTGGAAATGTATGCCTCTGATAGCAGTACTTGGGATACAGGATCATGGTAAGTTTGAAGTCAGCTTGGACAATATGGCCAGTTCTAAGCCAGAGGCACACAGTGAGACTTTATCTCAAAGCCAAACAAAACCAGAGAATACAATGCAGACAATGGGGGCATCCATCAGGTCTTGCAGAGGTCATTTTATGATGAAGAATATTGTATGTGTGTTGGGCACACAGGACGGCTTGCCGAAGTCAGGCGGTCCTCACGTGGTTCCTAGTGTCTCCCTTCCTCAGGGATGGAGGCAAGTGCCTTTTCCCACTGAGAACCAACAGAAAATATTGTTTGCCAGAGCACACCCAGGTCTAATCACATCAACTCTCTGGGATGGGAGACAAGATCAATATTTCCCTTTGTTCCTTGCTGTTTCTAACTTGCCAGGCACAACTGAACCAGAGGTCTAACTGTTAAATCTGAGCTAGAAAATGAAACATAATCATTTGTTAACTCAAAACTAGTAGTTTTTCAAAAGCTACCTACAGGTGAATGACGGCTAAAGACATTAGGGAAAGGAATATGAGTAATAGTTTCCTCTTCACTTTTTGTTTGTACTTCCTTATGAAGGCCAGCAGTCATGTGAACGTGCCAGGCTCCCGCTGCGGGGGAAGGAATGAGTGACTCAGTCATTAAACGACCTTTTACATCGGCTACTTTCTTATCTACTGGAATTTGAGTGAGCTCCCAGAGCAGCTCAGCTTGTATTCCCAAGTTTACACAATAATAAAACCCACACAATAACCCTCTTACTCTTCTTTTACCAGTCCATTATTCAGTACTGATTAGCTTTGAAATGCAAATAGTCCTATCAAATAGCAATGGAATGAAAGTCAAAACCACTGTACGTGAAGACAAAGTAGCCTATCCAAAGGCCCCTGTGAGATCTCCAATATTTTCAGGATTAGAGGCAGGATATGAAATCTTTATACTGATTTACAGATAATCTCTGCTACATTCTTATGTTTCCAAACTCCCAATCTGCTTTGACCTGTTATTAACTCTTCGTCGACCATTGGCTGAACTTCCAAACTCAACTTGTTTTCAGCATACATATTCATATCATATGAGAAATACCATTGTGAGGCATTTTGGGTTGGGTTTTTGTTTGTGTGTGTGAGATGTTTGTTTGTTTGTTTATTTGTTTGTTTGTTTTTAAAGGATCTTATCTAGCCTATTCAATCACAAATAATATTTGTGTTTTTTAAGCACAGAGTAGCAACTTAGAACACAAATACCTTTAAAATTACCTAATTCGCTGTCTTCAGAGAGTAGTTAAGCAGGAATCCTACATGCATGTGCCAGTCAGCTGGACTGGAAGAAAAAGGGTTGGGTTGCTGAGAAGTAAATTCCAGGTTGGGTGGAAACCAAGCCAGAACTGGCAGACCAGAGACTTCAGAACACCTGGAAGCCTAGGACAGAAACCTGAGACTTAAAAGGAGCCAAGAGCTGATCGAGGCTAAAGGCTGAAGGCCGAAGCAACAAAATTTCATGAGGTTGTAGTCAGGCACCTAGGCCCCAGGCAGTATATTCTAAGGAACCTGAAACAGAAAGATCCCATGTGAGAGCAGTGACAGAATCATCCATTTCCTTTTCTGTTTCCTTTCTCATTAAAAATACCTTCTATCACAAAGATGATTGAAACATATCTTCATTTAGAAAAGAGACTGATAAGGGTCAACAGCTGGAGATAGGAAAATATAGGGACATGATGGACATGATCCAGTCTAAGGGTCTTGATTGGGTGTGTTTTCTCTTCCAGTTAAAGGCAGGAAAAATCGATAGCAGCAGAGAAAATTCAGACACTGCAGACAGAATCAGCAGTTAGAGATAGGTCTTCTTTGGCGATGAGGATACACAGGCAGGCACAGGCATACAGAGAAGACACTCTGAAAAGCTGGGAAAGTGGGAAACTCCTATCTCTTCTCTGGAGCTCAAGCTTCTGAGAGTTTCCTCCCCATATTCAGGTTGGTCAGTCTGATGGAAAATGCAATGGGTGATGGACCCAGAGCTGCTATGTAACATATCCTGACTCTCCCTTGAACCTGTCGAGCCAGTCTACCAGCGGGGCCCTACTGTTAGGAGACAAAAGTCAACAGGCTTTTGTTTTAGACTGTCAGGCTTTTGTTTCAAGTCAGAAGAGCAAAGAAGTTGGCCATCTTGGAAATGTTCCACCATTGTTACCTAGCCATGCCCCTCTGCCTTCCTGCCTTCCTAACAGGGAGTCAGTCCAGCGTCCAGTCTCTCAGATATAGATTCCTGCTTTGGGAAAATGAAATGATTTCTGGCCATGGATGGTAGGAAAGCTTGTGTTGTTGTAGCAAGAAAGACGCATTAAGGGAAGACTCCTGATCAAGAAAACAGAATTTTGATTACAGTTGTCAACACCTGGCCAATGGACCAAGATTAAGAAGGTCTTTCTTAGTCTTTCTCCCATAGTATAGCAATAGGCTATCTGGGGTGTTTTCTGCAAACACTAGCAACAAGGGTAGACAGAAGTTAGAAGCATTTTTATAATGAAAATTTAGGAAAGAAAAGCATTTGTTGTTTTGACTATGGATAAAGGAGCAGGTAAACACAAAGCTGGCAAAGTTTGAAGACAGAAATAGCCAACAGTAGAGGCATTTCATGCTTCATGCTTTCGTAGTGGTTGGGGTTAGTAGCCCAGTTCTTTATTTGGATTGGGGGTATTTATTTGGATTTTGGATGTGGAGTTGGGTCCCCACAGTTGCAAGGCAAGCACATTATCAACTGAGCTATCTCCTCAGCCCCAGGAAGGTGGTTTTATAAATCAAAGGTACAGTTTTGGTCAGAACAGAGGTCTCCTGTAATGTTTAGCTAACAGCGGCATACCACAAGTTTCCCAGCATGGTCTAAAGATTTTTGGCACACACTGGGATGAAGACTGGTGAGTTTCAAAAGGGTCTGAACCAGGCAGCAAGAAAAGCAAATAGAGCGCTATTTATTTTACTTGTAGGTACAGGTTTTCCAGGACACTCTGAGCCGCTGCTGAGAGGTTATGCCCTCACGGTCATTAGGTCTCATGTGTATCTGGAACTGCATGTGTGAACATATTTACATTAGGGAAGCCAAGTTTTCTTAGTTTCATTTCCCATTGCTGTGAAAAAAAAAAAAAAAGACAAAAGCAACTTAAGGAAAAAAAAGATCACAGTTCAAGAATATAACCAACCATGGCAGGGAACTCAGAGCAGCACAGGCTTGAAAACTCTGGCCACGTGACGTCACAGTAAGAAAGCAGGAAGCAGTGGCACATTCCTGTGCTCAGCTTGCTTTCTCTATTTTATATATCCCGGATCTCTTGCCTACAAGACGGTCCTGCCCACAATTAAGATGAATCTTCCCACAGTAATTAACTAACTAGATAACCTCACACAACCTGCCTGAGAGGCCTGTTTCCTAGGTGATTCTAGGTCTAATTAACACTAACCATCACACAGATCTAAGCTACAGCTATGCACACAACTAGAAATCTGCGTTCCGTTCCCACAGTCCTGCTCTTTCTATACAATGGGAACTCTATTCTTCTCTTTTTTATTTATTTATTTTTTTCCCAAAATCATTCTTAGAGCTGGGCATGGTGGTGCACACCTTTAATCCCAGCACTCAGGGAGGTAGAGGCAGACAGATCTCTGTAAGTTCGAGGTCATCCGAGTCCAGGACAACCAAGACTACACAGAGAAACCCTGTCTATGAATAAAGAAGAGAGAGAGAACAAAACTAACAAAAATTCTCTATGAACTTGTGGTCTCATTCTCAACTCCATGCTGTTTTCTTTTCTGCCTGCCTCACTGTAGTTATTATCAGACATGACTGGTCACTTCCAAAAGGCAAAGCAATAACTGCAGTCATGTTGCCTGAAATGCTCCTCTGAGCATACAGATGTGCTGACCCACAGAGGGCAACACTCCTTATCTCATCTTTGAAGTCATTTAGCAGGGGTTCAAACTCCATCATTGCCTTTCACTTGGTGTATGACTCCTGACAGTCTCACATATAAGTAAAATAAGAATTTTAATAAAATTTTAATCTCAGAAGCTTGTAGTCATAATTGGATGAAGAATGTTTAATAATTTCTTGGTGACTGTGTATTGAGTGAGTGCTTATGAATTAAGCAAATTAGTAATCATCATATTATTGGCAAGAAGCACAGTAGATTCCATTCTGGGCAAACCATGCAACAAGTTACTATTCCAGGTTTTAATTGATAGTTGTTGGCTCTATCTTTATAACCTATAATAACCCAGAAAAGGATGAATGATGGACATTGCTATGCTTGAATAAGTCTTCAGCACAGGCCTAGATGTGAGCAAAAAAAGGGACTTCAGCGTCTAAGTATTCGGTATATTTTACACACTTTATCAATTACATAATTCTGCCAAAATAATAATCTTTGCTTTCAAGTATCAAACTCAACCAGAGAGCTGGACATGGTGTTAGAGACTGGAATCAAAACACTTAGTTAGCAGAAGCAGGAGAAATCCATGTCTAAAGCTAGCCTGTGCTACATAGGGAGACTCTGTCTCAGAAAAAGAAAGAAAGAAACAAACCTCACAGCTTTGGGGAATTTTGCACATCGTTAAGGAGGGCCTCAAACACGACAAACCCCTGAAGTTTGAGATTCTTGCATGGGCAAACTAAAGCTCGTCTTTCCGAATAGTGCTTGAAATGCATGCCAGTCTGTCTTTAGAAGCTCATGAATTCTTCCTAGGAATTTATTCTACTAATCTATGTGTATTACAATGTAAATATGTGAACAAAGATGCTTAGTATAAATATAACAACAAATACAATACAAATATAAATATAACATAAACATGTGAGCAAAGATGTGTGTGAGTCCCTGATCATGTTCACAAGGGCAGAGGAAATAAAACTACTTCTTATTTAATTAAAAAATGTTTCTGGACTGGGCATCGTAGTACACGGCAGCCCTGGGTTCAGTATGGACCCAGCGGTAGCCTTGAACTCCCATTACTTACCTCTGCCCTTATTGCTGGAGTTACAGGCGTATGACACCATTCCAGGCAAAGACAACAGTTAGTTGTGTTATATCAGACCATGAAGAATTAAAACATAAAAAGAACTATTTAATGATATTGTGCATTCTCTCAATTTGGTTTTTCTGACCAAATCTTATTAGACTATGTAAGGGCCATACATTATACAAAATAAAACAGAACATAGTGGCACACACTTGTAATCCCAGCACAGAGGAACCAAAGGCAGGAGGACAATGAGACTGACGCAGGAGAATAACAATGATAACCTAATAAGCACTTGTGAAATGGGTAAGTGGGTAACGGTGCTTGATGACCTGAGTTTGATCTCCAAACCCCACATGGTGGAAGGAGAGATCCAACTCCCGCGAGACATCCTCTGATCACATATGGTACACAAGCATATATACTGTGGACACACACTCAAACACAGGATCTAAAAACAGCTCTGTCATTTTGTCCCGGAAGTATGTTCTCCACTCCTGCGCGGGTCCATACTCCCAGGTTCTGCTCCTCTCAGACATGGCTAGAGCCCTCAGGGCGAGGTCCACAAGCAAGGCTCCCAGATCTCAGCTGGGTGTAGATAACTTTTTCCCCAGGGTGTTACAGTTAGTTCAGTTTAATTGCTGGTACCAGACTGCAGCTGGAAGCTTGGGCGGTCCAAAACTGGTGATGATTCCACAGTGTTACAGCCCATTCGTGAAGTTGCTGATGACAGAATGCAGGAGGACCCAGGTGTGTCAGTTCACAGCCTGAACACAGGCCAGCTCTCGGTGGTTGGGCAGGCTTCAGGGGTGACGTAGGCCGCTATGGCTGCATGCATGGCCAGAGGCCAAGCCCCAGGAGTCAAACAACGAATTCTTCAGGGAGTAGGGGTGCCTTTTCTTCCCCATGATGAGTACATGATGAGTCTCAGATGATGGCAGCCCGTTTAATTCAAAGACTTATAAACCTCGGGCAGTGGGAGGGGTTTTGAGGGTGAATGTGTTTGATTTGATGGGGCTAAGGATGTTAGGAATACTTCACTTACACGCGGTTGCACAGTCCTATCACAAGAAGGGGAACACAATACCTAATTATCCTACGGGTGGGGGAAGAACTCCAGGTGGAGGTAAAAGTCATTTGCTGAAAACTGCGGTCTCATTAGCATAGGATGGAGTATTTCTAGGAATCCCCAGGTTCTGGCCAAACAGGTTTCTTATCAGGAAAGGGTCACAAAGCCCCTGGGGGCTATGTGATTCTCCTTAGAGGATCTGGCGTCTCCCCAGGTCAGGGGGAGAGGAGGAAACCCTTTTTAAGGAAGGGAGTCCATTATTTTGGTACTGAGCTCCAGGGATATCCAGTAATGCCAGACTTTGACCTTACCAGCGGGGTCTCAGACACCTTTAAAAAGCTGTATTACTGAAAGAGGCTGTGGTGGCTTAAATGGCCCCCATAGGCTTATATATTGGATTCTTGCCCCCTAGTCCCTAATTGGTGGAGCTGTTTCGGGAAGAACCGGAAGGTACGATCTTGTTAGAGTAGGTGTATCACTGGGGTTCAAAAGCCCAGGCCAGGCCCAGTCTCTGGCTTTCTCTGCCTCCAACTTGCAGAGTAAGATGTGAGCACTTAGGTTCTGCTCCAGCACCATGCATGCCTGCCTGCCTGCCTGCCTGCTGCCAGGCTCCTGGCCACGATAGTCATGAACCCACCCTCTGAAACTGTAAGTAAGCCCCTAATTAAATGTTGTCTTAGCTACGGTTACTATTGCTGTAATGAAACACCGTGACCATAGCAACTTGGGGAGGAAAAGGTTTATTTCACTCACAGTTCCATAGAGCAGTTTATCATGGAAATGATAAAACTCAAGCAGGGTAGGAAGCTGGAGACAAGAGCTGGTGCAGAGGCTGTGGAGGCCTGCTGTTTCCTGGCTTGCTCAACCTGCTTTCTTATAGAACCCAGGACCACCAACCTAGAGTTAGCATCACCCACAGTGAGCTGCCCCCTCCCCCCCCCCCATCAATCACTAATTAAGAAAATGCACAGGCTGATTCACAGCCTGCTCTTACAGAGGTTTTTTTTTTTTTTCCCCCACAAAGGTTTCTTCTTCTCAGAAGACCACAGCTAGCAATGTTGATACAATGTCTACCCAGTGCAAATGCCTTCTTTTGTAAATTGCCTTGGTCATAGTGACTCTTCACAGCAATGGAATGGTAACTAAGACAGATATAATCATAATTAAAACAGAAAGAAAATGATGAAAAATCAGTGTAATTAGAAGCCAGTACTGGTGACACACAACGATATTGTGCTACTCCAGAGACTGAGCCGGGAGGATGACAGTTTCCTTCCAGCTGTGCTCTCTGCCTATCCGGGAGGGTAATCCAACAGCCATGTCAAGGCCAACTAGAGAAAAAAACTAAGACATGCTCACAATCCCACACATGAGTGAGCATCTTGGAGGATGCAATGGCCTTGCAATCTGGCAAGGACTACAGCCTTTGCCCTATGCTGGAATCCAGCATAAGGGGAAACCTTAGCAAGACTGCGAAGCCAAGCCACTCCCAGATTCCTGCTTCTTAGGAACCATGTACAACAATAAAGGCTTGTTGCATTAGGTGGCTGATATTTCCAGTAATTTGTTTCACCATGATAGATAAATGAAACAATCCTCCAAAAGGGAAACAGAATATGATCCAAAGATAATATATGTATCGTTACCCAGTCAGATGAGATATTATTCAAAAATAAAAGCAGATATTTTCTTAGGTGAAAAATGTTAGGCACAGGCAGATCCATTAACAAGACCACTGAACTTGTTATGAAAAGCAGCCAATTAAGACATACATCAGAGGCCCTCTGTGGTAGGCTCCTGTCCTGTTTCCTGTTTTCTCCCTCTTCCTATGTCCATTTGCCTTTCTGAGTGAGGATTTATCATCTTACCCAAGGTCCTCCTTTCCTATCTTATAGTCTAGTATCCACTCATAAGTGAGAATATACTATGTACGTCTCTCTGCTTCTAGGATACCTCATTCAGGATGATCTTTTCAGGTTCCCACCATTTGCCTGCAAATTTCATGATTTCCCTGTTTGTAATTGTGGAATTGTGGAGTAGTACTCCATTGTGTAAATGTTACACAATTTCTGTACCCATTCTTCAGTTGAGGAACACCTGTGTTTTTTCCAGATTCTGGCTATTACAAACATATCTGCTGCGAACATGGTTGAGCAAACAGGGAACAGGACAGGAGCCTACCACAGAGGGCCTCTGAAAGACTACCCAGCAGGGTATCAAAGCAAATGCTGAGACTCATAACCAAACTTTGGGCAGAGTGCAGGGAATCTCATGAAAGAAAGGGGAAATAGAAAGACCTTGAGGGGACAGGAGCTCCACAAGGAGAGCAACAGAACCAAAAAATCTGGCACAGGGGTCTTTTCTGAGACTGATACCCCAACCAAGGGTCATTCATGGAGATAAGGCCCCTGCACAGATGTAGCCCATGGCAGCTCAGTCTCCAAGTGGGTACCCTAGTAAGGGGAACAGGGACTGTATCTTACATGAACTCAGTGGCTGGCTCTTTGATCACCTCCCCCTGAGGTGGGAGCAGTCTTTCCAGGCCACAGAGGAAGACAATCCTCATGCAGCCAGTCCTCATGAGATCTGATAGACTGGGGTCAGAGGGAAGGGGAGAAGGACCTCCCCTATCAGTGGTCTGGGGAGGGGCATGGGAGGAAATGATGGAGGAAGGGTAGGATTAGGAGGGAGGGAGGGAGGGGGCTACAGCTGGGATAGAAAGTAAATAAACTCAAATTATAAAAAATTAAAAATTTTTTAACAGGGCTGGAGAGATGGCTCAGAGGTTAAGAGCACTGTCTGCTCTTCCAGAGGTCCTGAGTTCAATTCCCAGCAACCACATGGTGGCTCACAACCATCTATAATGAAATTCGGTGCCCTCTTCTGTCATGCAGATGTATACGCAAAATAGAGCACTCATATGTAAAATAAAGAAATAAAAAAAAATTTTTAACAGACATATATCACTTTTTAAAATTTATTTATGTATATCTATTTAAGTTTTAATACAGAGAAGAAAACAAACATTAAAGGCCAGACAATGCACAAGAAATAATAATGTAAATAACAAAGTTAGGAAATGCAGGGAGGAGATGAGTGAGGGATGGTGGAATTGGGAGGGAATGGGGGAGGGTGCTACAGCTGGGATACAAAGTAAATAACCTATAATTAATATATAAAAATAAAAATTATTTTTAAAAATCCAAAAAAAAAAGAAATGCTGTAGGAGCACTAAGTCTCTAAATTCTTTCCTAGAAGGATCTCAGTTTATTTCAGCTAAGATGCAAAGATATCATTAGCAACTAAACAGGAGAATTTTTTAATTTTAATTTTTAATATTTTATTATTAATATTTTAATATTAATTACAGTTTATTCACTTTTTATCCCAGCTGTAGCTCCACCCTCATCCCCTCCCAATTCCACCCTCCTTTCCTCCCTCCCTCATCTCCTCCCATGCCCCTCCCCAAGTCCACTGATAGGGGAGGTCCTTTTCCCCTTCCCTCTGACCCCAGCCTGTCAGATCTCATGAGGACTGGCTGCATTGTCTTCCTCTGTGGCCTGGTAAGACTGCTCCCACCTCAGGGGGAAATGATCAAAGAGCCAGCCACTGAGTTCATGTCAGAGACAGCCCCTGTTCCCCTTACTAGGGTACCCACTTGGAGACTGAGCTGCCATGGGCTACATCTGTGCAGGGGTTCTACTTTATCTCCATGCATGGTCCTTGGTTGGAGTATCAGTCTCAGAAAGGACCCCTGTGGCCAGATTTTTTTGGTTCTGTTGCTCTCCTTGTGGAGTTCCTGTTCCCTCCAGGTCTTTCTATCTCCCCTTTCTTTCATAAGATTCCTGCACTCTGTCCAAACTTTGGTTATGAGCTTCAGCATCTGCTTTGATACACTGCTGGATAAAGTCTTTCAGAGGCCCTCTGTGGGAGACTCGTGTCCTTTTTCCTGTTTTCTCCTTCTTCCAATGTATGTCTTTCATAGTGAGGATTGATCATCTTACCCAGGGTCCTCCTTCTTGCTTAGCTTCTTTAGGTGTACAGATTTTAGTATGTTTATCCTATATGTCTAATATCCACTTATAAGTGAGTATATACAATGTGTGTCTTTCTGCTTCTGGGATACCTCACTCTGGATGATCTTTGTAGATTCCACCATTTGCCTCCAAATTTCATGAATTGCTGAGTAGTATTCCACTGTGTAAATGTACCTCAATTTCTGTATCCATTCCTCAGTTGAGGGACATCTGGGTTGTTTCCAGGTTCTGGCTCTTACAAATAAAGCTGCTATGAACATGGTTGAGCAAATATCCTTGTTGTGTACTTGAGCATATTTTGGATATTTGCCTAGGAGTGGTATAGCTGGATCTTGAGGAAGCACTACTCCTAGTTGTCTAAGAAAGCGCCAGATTTATTTCCAGAGTGGTTGTGCAAGTTTCCAGTCCCACCAGCAGTGGAGGAGGGTTCCCCTTTCTCCACAACCTCTCCAGCATGTATTGTCACTTGAGTTTTTGATCTTAGCCATTCTGATGGGTATAAGGTGAAATCAGGGTCGTTTTGATTTGTGTCTCCCTGATGGATAAGGATGTTGAGCATATCTAAGTGTTTCTCTGCCATTCTATATCTCTTTACAGAGAATTCTCTGTTTAGCTCCATACTCCATTTTTTTTTAATTGGATTACTTGATTTGTTGCTTTTTAACTTCTTGAGTTTTTTACATATTCTGGATATTAGCCCTCTGTCAGATATAGGGTTGGTGAAGATCCTTTCTCAGTCTGTAGGCAGTCGTTTTGTTCTGATGACAGTGTCCTTTGCTTTACAGAAGCTTTTCAGTTTCATGAGGTCCCATTTATTGATTGTTGCTCTTAGAGTCTGTGCTGTTAGTGTTCAAACAGGAGAAATTTTATTATTCACTACTGATAGGGATATGAACTGGTAGAGCCAGCCACTGTGGAAACCAGCATGGAGGTGCCTCAAAAAATACTAAAACCAGAAATAACAGGAAACAACCATGTGACTCCGGTACTGTACTCTGCCCATGTATCCGAGGGACTCTAAGCCAATAAGCCACAGATACACTTAACATACATGATAGATGGGAAATGGGTCCAGCCTACCTGTCCACCGAGTGATGTATGATAAAGGCATGTGGTGCATACATACAATGGAATTTTATAAAGTCAGATGTAAAAATGACCTTATTGCAGGAAAATGACTGTAACTAGAAATCATATTAATTGAACAAACAGATTAAAGAAAGATCAACTCTGGAGCTGGCTACTGTTTGTTTTTTTAACTGATAATAGCTGGCATTCTCACTTTAATTTTGTACTTTCCTGTATTTTATGTACATATTGCCTAAGAAAGCCAGGGTTAGGAGAAGTCTAGGACGGAAACATGCTAAAAATATTTCCCCCAATTAATTTGATCCAGTTCACTTTTATGTATTTACTTACTGTTTGCCTAACAATAAGTGACTTTAAACAATTAGACAGGATACTGAAAGCACTCACTTTAGTTTTTCTTTAACATGAAGATAATAAGTTCGGTGAAAAGGGTTAAAAGAAAAAGCATGCATTAGGTCTGCAGTGCCAGCACAAAAGCAGAGGTCAGCAGAAGCCAGCTACACAATGGCCACCTGTGCTATTTATAGAGCTCTGAATAAACCTTACACATTTTCCATGAATCCCTTCCAAATTACACTCTTGCTCATATTGTGGAGAGATTTATGGAGCTGTGCACTGTGATGGGTCTGGAGAGAGCTAAGGAAGGTGGCACAGCCCGGAAGGACGTATGTGTTAGCAGAAGCAGCTTCCTGTTGTTCGTGCCTCACGTGTGCCTCCTGGAGCTGTATTTGGACGAATCCAGTGACTTCCTTCCCAACCTTTACGACGATACTTGTACTGGAAAGAGGAGAACTGACAGATATTTTCGATAAATCTGACTCCTAAAATGTATTGACAGGAAAGAACTGATAAAGGCAAAACTAGGATTATTTTTTTTTTTTTCTTCACAATTTTTTCACTATATATCCTGATTGAAACCCCCTCCCTCCCTCTTCTCCTCATCCCCGTCCCCTAGACCACTGAAAGGGGGAGTTCTCCACTATTGCCACCTGCCCATAGCTTGTTAAGTCTCATCATGACTGCTTGAATCTTCTTTTTCTGTGGCCTGGCAAGGCTGGCTAAGGTTCTTTTCAATTATATAAAATAATCACATTATTTTCTTGTTATATTTCCCTTTTCCATAGGGGAATAAAGAGGAAGGAAAAAAGAATAAATAGCTAGGTGCCCTCATTTGTTTTTAGCACTGTGGACCACTTAGCCACACATCCACCCTCCCTAGTTTTCTAGATCTTCAATAACAGAGACTAAATTCACTGCAAATGACTGTCTTTCCGTCAAGGTATTCTCATGTTCTCACTGTGGAAAATCGCAATGTTGTGGAAGTGTGAATGACAATGTTTCAAGGCCCCCATTGGTTCATATGTTGAATGCTTGATTCCCACTTAGTGGAACTGTTTGGGAAGGACTGGGAATTGTGGACTTGTTGAAGAAGGTGTGTCACTGCTGGTGGGCTTTGAGGTTTAAAAAGCCCATGCCAAGCCTACCCCCCCGCCATGCCCCCTCTCTCTGTCTCTCAGGTGTAAGCTCTTAGCTACTGCTGCAATGCTATGCCTACATGCTTCAAGTCATGATGGCCAAAGACTCACCTTCTGAAACTCTAAGTAAGAATCCAATGAAATGCTTTCTTCCATAAGTTGCCATGGTCATAGTGTCTCCTCACAGCACCAAAGCAGTAACTGAAACAGTTGTCATAATGAAGATTTTCTTGTGATCTGTCTTCTATTGACAGTAATAATCTCAAGAATCAAACAAAATACAATCACACTTAACACAAATGCATTTGATGATGAAAATCTATAACATTTGATGAGCACTTTCATTAAAATATGAAAATTAGACAAAAGAAATTTTAAATTCTTATTTTTCCTTTAAAATAATCACTTTTTTAAAATTAAAAGGTTAAATACAAATGAGAAAAAAAAAATCACAATTTGAGATTTATTTATTTATGTGTTTGTGGATATGTGTGGAGAACAGGGTGCATTAGGAAGCCAGAGGTCAACCCTGGGTAACAGAACTGCTCAACTTGTTTTTTGAGGTAGGATCGCTCATTAGGCCTTAGGCGTGTAGGCTAGGGAAGGCTGGTTAGCTGGAGAGCCCCAGGGTCCCATATGTCTCCTTAATGCACAAATGCTAAGGTTTCAGAAGCAGAACAATTGTTTTGTGTGGAGTCTGGGACCAAGCTCAGGTCTTCAGGTTCACAGATAAGCAATTACAGATTGAGCTATTTCTCCAACTCCAGAAAACTCCCTGTAAATGCTAAATTTGAGCCTCTTGACAATGTAACCACCATTAAACAGGCATAATTCTAGCGTTTAAAGTCCACCTTGATGCCAGCATTAGAACGTCATCTCATTTTACTGCAGCCACATGTCTGCACGCATGCCTGTGGGTAGTGGCTGTCATTCAGACTTGCATACTATTCTTTCTGTGTTTGGATGGGATTTTGCTAGGCTCTCCAAGCCAGTCTCAAACTCTTGGGCTCAAGTGCTCCTCCCACCTCAACCTTCTGTACAGGTGGGACCACAGACCTGCACTGCCCGGCCAGGGTGGGTGGGATTCTCGAATGCTTACAGAGTTACTCACAACTGAGAATGCAAAGACAAGCAAAAAAGTGGAAGGATTCACTAACTAGGGGGGAAAAAAAGAAGCATCTCTAAGCATGTAAAGATGTCTCAGCCAGTAAGGAGCCCAGACCTCACAGGAAAGAAGGGGAGAAACCATTCTCCTGCCATCCCTCCACGTTCTCTCTCCACTGTCATTAGTAAATGTAAAAAAATAAACAAACAAAAACAAAGCAAACGAAAAACAAAGCTGGGCATGGAGGTGCACCACCTTTAATCCTAGCACTCAGGGAGGCAGAGGCGGGCAGATCCCTGTGAGTTCAAGGCCAGCCTGTGAGTCCAGGACAGCCAAGGCTACCCAGAGAAACCCTGTCTTGAAAAAGAAAAGAACAGAAAGGGCCATAAGTTGGAAAGGCACATGCCTCTAAGCCTGAAGAAGTAAGTCCAAACTCTTGGATCCACATGGTGGAAAGAGGTGTTCCCTAGTCTCAGAGTAGCACCATGGCACAGATATACATAAGCATGTGCGAACATGCACACACACTCTAAACAAGGAAATAATAAATTTTTGGCCAGATGGCTCTCATCTCAGCTTTTGAGAAGCAGAGGCAGAGACAGGTAGTTCTCTGTGACTTTAAGACCAGCATATCTCACAGGAAATTCCAGGCCAGCCAGGACTACATAGCAAGGAGCATACAAAAACTAATATATATAATTACATTTAAATATAAAACCAGCACTTTCCAAAGTTTGGCTATGAGTCTCAGCATCTGCTTTAATAACCTGCTAACTAGAGTCTTTCAGAGGCCCTCTGTGGTAGGCTCCTGTTTTGTTTCTTAATAGCCAAACTTTGGGCACAGTGCAGGGAATCTTAGGAAAGAAGGAGGAGATAGAAAGACCTGGAGGGGACAGGAGCTCTACAAGGAGAGCAACAGAACCAAAAAATCTGGGCACAGGGGTCCTTTCTGAGACTGATACTCCAACCAAGGACCATGGAGATAAGGTAGAACCCCTGCACAGATGTAGCCCATGGCAGCTCAGTCTCCAAGTGGGTACCCTAGTAAGGGGAACAGGGGCTGTCTCTGACATGAACTCAGTAGTAGGCTCTTTGACCACCTCCCCCAGAGGGGAGAGCAGCCTTACCAGGGCACAGAGGAAGACTATGAAACACAGTCCTGATGAGACCTGATAGGCTAGGGTCAGAGGGAAGGAGAGGAGGACCCCCGCTATCAGTGGACTGGGGAAGGGGCATGGGAGGAGATGAGGGAGGGAGGGTGGGTGGAATTGGGAGGGGATGAGGGTGGAGCTACAGCTGGGATACAAAGTGAATAAATTGTAATAAATAAATAAAAAAAAAAAAACAGCACTTTCACCAGTCAAGAATTCTGTGCATTCATGCTATGTGAAGGGAGGGATTTGACCACTTACCTTACCTCTCGCGTGGGCATCCCTGCCCCGTACTCAGGGCACTTTTCTGCTACTGGCTGCAGTGTGCCCTCAGATCTTCACATTTGGTTACAGTGCCCTTTTGTTTCCCGGACATTGATGTCGAGAGCTATTCAGCAGGTCTGAGTGTTAGCCCCAGGACAAGAACAAGCACAAGTAAAGTCACGGGCCATTCTGTGCCAGCACACCCATTTCAAAGGCAGAGGCTCCCTGTCCTTTACTATTGTTTTTGTTTTTGTTTTTGGTGAATGTTTTTGATCTGTGTGGTGCACAGTGATGGCTTCTTCCGTGCAGCTCTGTAAACAGAACTATGAGAAGCCACTGAGTAAGCTCCAATTTTCAGTCTCTATATCCAGAGTAGCTGTACAGACCCTATTATTAGTTAGCATTGTTGGCACCACGCCCTTTAAACTGTGAAGTAGGGTTCAGTCAGAAGGTTCAATAGGTAAAGAAAGGCACTTGCCAACAAGCCTCCTGGCCTTAGCTTGAACCCCAGAACTCACTCGGTAGAAGAACTGATTCCTGCAGGCTGTCCCCTGACTTCTACACATGCAGTGTGATATAAGTAAGTAAATGTGAAAAACAATGTCAAGAAAATAAAATTGGAGGTAGATCCCCAATTCCAGGTGTCTCCGGGTAAGCGCTCTAAGGGGCTGACTCTCTTTGGACCCTCCTGCCACCATTTCCTGAGTACTGGGAGTAGAGCTGCGAGTCACCAAGTCGGTTTATGAAGTGCAGCAGACTGAACCAAGGATGTGTGTGTGCCAGCATTTTACAATCTGAGCTACACCCCCAGTCCTCTGTGTTCCTTTGATTATGATTTTTATAGTTTTTGCAGTGTTGAGGATCCAGGTAACTATTCTCCCACTGAACCACAACACTGACCACCTTCTTATTATTATCACTGTTTTTCAAATTCTTTAATCCATGTATGTAAGCTGTTATAAAATGAATGAGCTAACCAAATACAGTTTTCTAAACTGCCAATTTTAGCAAAATTGTGTGTCTCCGAATAGGTTGCTAGCTCCGCTACTCCAGCCTCGGCAACATCTGTAAATAACATTTGTGAATAAATGGACTGGTTACATGTGTTATGGTGTGGACGTGAAGAGTTCCCTCAAAAGGTTAATGTGCTGAAGATTTGATCTCCAGTTGCTGAATCCAGGCATGGAGAAGTGACTGATTCCTGTGGGGTCTGACCTAATCAAAGGGTTATTACATTAATGGAGTCAAAATCTCACAGCTTTTTTTTTTTTCTTTCTTTTCTTTTCTCTTTTAGAGGTACTGGAATACCTGCAGAATGAGGTCTCACTGGCAAAGTGAGTTCTATATTTTCTTGAGTTCTAGATCTTATCCTGGGCCCCTCCATGTCTTTCTTCATTATCATGTTTTGCGTCACCACAGATCCACAGCCATGAAGCCAGCCAACCGTGGGCAAAAGCCCCTGAAACTGTGAGGCAACAGGAATCTTTAACACTTTAAATTTCTTTTCAAGATATTTTGTCATAAAGACAGAAAAACTGATAATAAATTTTGCCTCTTCTCTAGGCCTCAGATTCTCTGATTTATTAATAAGAAGACAGGAGAAAAAAAGCCCCTAATGATTTAAAGCTACACAGGAGAGGAAACACTAAATTAAATACAGCAATAGGACACTTGATCCAACAAATTCAGAAAGACTTGAGAAACCAACTAATTCATGGTAACTGCTCAAACTAGCAGGATCTGTACTAAAAACCATTAAAATGAAAGCAGGAAAGCTGTTTTCTCCACATTATCTAAGATGAATAGATCAGAAAAAAAATATTCAGGGGGCAAAAGGAGCCACATTAAGAACAGAGCTCCCTTATTTTGTGGCTGTGCTTGGAGCATGGGGCTGCTCTCTCTCACCATTGAAAAAAGGATCACCTATGGAGCACCGTGGTTCCCGTACATCCATGTATCTCTCCACCAGCTCCTGGAGTCTTACAAGCACACAGAATGAACATTATGTTGGTATCACCAAATTCACAGGCATCAACTGTAATTTGCCTCCATAGTCCTCTTCTAGTAAATAATGAATGGTGGAATTTAAGTTATTAATCTCAGAAACTAGACGGTATTTTTAAAACAGTAAACAGGAAATAATTCCAGTCACTATCCACAAATCAGCAAAGTACCATTTCTGATGCTTCTCATGGTCTCCTAGCTGAGGATCATTCATTACCACAACCTGGCCAATGGCAATGACCACCTCTCCCCTCCTGGAAGACTGAGTACTCTGTGATCAGTGGAGGCTTGTGAGGGTTAATTCTGATTGTCAACTTGATTGGATTAAAAATACTTAGAAGGTGAGGTATTTGTTTGTGATAAGGGCTCTAAGTGAGTGATGGGATTAATCCTCTGACGATTCTTGGTATGAAGGGATTATTGAGAAGTGGTGAAAGTCATGAGGTGTGACCTTGATGATGGTGGAAGTAGGTCACAGAGAACAGGTCCTTCTGACTGTCTCTACTTCCCACCAAAAGGTAAAGAACAACACACTGGATCATATACTGCAATGGCCATGATGGTTCCACTCAAGTGAATCCACAATCCAAAATAAATCCTTGATGGCAGGACTCCTGGGGCCTGCCTGCCTTCTTACCTTGTTTTTCTCAGGGTAGAAGGGGAACCTTTTTTTGTAATTTTTATCCTCACCCTGGAAGCTGAGGACTGAACCCAGGGACTTCTGCTTGCTAAGCAAGCATTCTATTGCTGAGCTGAATCCCCAGCCCACACATTAATTCCTATTTCTTTGTCCTGTTTCTTTCTCTTTCTTGTCAGACCAGAGCTGCAGTTAGGGGCTCTCAGCCCCTGCTCCCTCTCCATTTTGACTCAGGCATTTTTCCTCAAGAAAGTTCTTTATTTTCTGAGTTAGCATCAACATCTCTTTTCTATTTATTTAGTTATTTGCTTTTCATTTTACTTTTTAATAAAATCTATTTTAACAGGCATATAAAGACTTAAAATTATACATGGTCATGGGACAAAATATAATCTTTTCATAAATGTATGCTGTGTGTAACATTTTGATACATATCTATGTCAATAAACTAACGATGTTTAAACACTTTCTTCTGGCCTCTGGAAAAGTTCAGTACATTACTGTACACATGTTTTCTCTCTCCCTTGCCCTCCACCCCCCCTTCCTGGTCTCTCAATCTGCACTCAACTTCTATGAGACCAACTTTTCCAGATGCCACCTATGAGTAAGATCATGAGGAATTTGTCCTTTAATGCATGTTTTACTTAACGTAAGTAATGATCTCTACATGCACCCACACTACCACAAACAGTAGAATTTCATGTACCATATTTTCTTCAATTCTTATTTGATGGATACTTACATTGTTTCCATGACCTCTTTGAAGGACCTGAACTACCACATAACTATCACATGGCTAGACTTATTGACTATTCTTGTGAGCACATCATTCCTCACATGACTAAGGGCTAGTGGAGATATCAAACTTACCGTAGACACAGACACACACACATACACACTCATTCATACCACTTATACTCTAAAACTCTAAGGTCAGCTTGAAGGTATTGGTGTTAGAACTTGGAGGGAATTGGGCTTGTTACAGTAGCTGAAGAGGATGCACAAGCACTGGCCGTTCATCAAGAACTGGCATATAGACAAATAAATCTTTCTACTTATCCTTGTTTTTTTTTTCCTTTGCCACAATATACTTATTTATCTAAATAAATCAAAAAGTAGGAATAACACCTATCATTTTCTAGTTTAATGTTCTGAAATATTTGTACACCCCATGTCCAAAATTAAAACTTTGGCCCACAAATCACAGTTTGTATTTCCTATTTTCCTATGTCATAACTCAGGTACCATATGAGAACCATACAGATCATACACTTTATCACCAAAGTTCTGCTTTAGCACAGCTAGTCTGCTTGAAAACCAAACCCAGCATCCTTGCACCCTTCATCCTTGTTTTATGACATCTGTCTTGTTCAGAGAAAGATTCCATCTGGTCAGTGAGCACTGACTGCTGCCTATCTAGTTTACCTGTGTATTTTTAACCTCAAAACTCTGTAAGCAAATCACTAGGTCCTCTTTAAGTTACAGTTCATACCCAGGTAGTGATTCCTCTGTCTACACAAAAGAAGAGCATTTGCCTGTCAACCATGCAGTCTGTGCTGCCCCAGAAATCTAACTGGTAAGCCAAAAAGCCGCCCTCTTCCTCAGGGGCAGGAGTGATGAACTGTTTTTACTCCTTTCATAATGTATTTGTTGTTTTATTTTATTTTGTTTTGTGTTGTTTTCTGAGACAGGGTTTCTCCGTGTAGCCTTGGCTGTCCTGGACTTGTTTGGTAGACCATGCTGGCCTCAAACTCACAGGGATCTGCCTGCTTCTGCTTCCCTGAGTGCTGGGATTACAGGCATCCTGGCTTTTTTTTTTTTTTTTTTTTTTCTTCTTCTTCTTTTTCTTCATCTTCAGTGTTTTGGTAATATGGTAACAATTGTGGATACTGTTTCAAGTTTCTTTCCCTAGACAGGAATTCCTCCTTTTGCAGTCATCCACACTGCTATGCTCGAAACTGATAGCAGAAAGGAGGAATTCTAGATGTCTGACAAGAATTAGGGGGAACAACTGTCCTATCATTTTACAGCTACTGAAGTTGGAGTCCTATGATTGTTTTACTGCTTAACAAACAAACTGAAACATAAAATAGATTATCACGCTGTTCTTGTAGGAATATTAGGTAGTTTAGCAGCATTAAATTGAAATTCACAATTCACCTGATTTAGGAAAGATATCCTAGCCTCTCCCACCATCCCTCCCCCTTTTTTACAATGGTGTCTTGGCTATACCGTTAGTGGATAGGAAACTGGAAAATCACTCTTGTCCTTAGATGAGGCAACCTAAGTTGTTATGCCTCCCCTAGAACTCCTTCCCAAAGAATGAAGCAGAGCCCAGAGGAAAGGAAGAGAGCTTTTAACAAACTGGAAGTAAAGCAAGGATTGTACACCAGGGTGAGCCGAGGACCAGGTGACACAAGAACTTGCTGAGGGTCTTATGGAAGTGCTGGTGAAAACTGCTCTCTGCCCAGGATGTAAACCTTGGTCTTGAAAACTGTGCTCTGACCCCCTTGGGCCATTCAAGTAAGAAGTGCTAAACCACATGTCATTGTTAGTTTTTATTACGGCCTCTTTAAGACTGTCCTGTGTGACTCAAAAACTCAAGGTGTGTGTTTGAGATTGCAAACACTTAACGGCCTTTATTACCATGAGATTTCCATTTAGTTGTTATCAGGTTTAGACAGGAGCAGTACTTCTAGGAACCCTAAGCTGCTCTTCATTTTACTTTACCCAAGCAGTTTGAGGAAAACTTGCTATGACTGTGGAAATCCATCTCCTTTCTGAATTCCCTAAGTCCTTCCAGACCCTGACAACATTATCTGCCACCCTTGGCTTTCTCTTCTTCCTACATCTGAGTACCATATATCCAATTGTCCTTCCCTCCATGGAGATCACAGTGGCTCCATATACCTGTGAGGCTCCGCCATTCACATCTTATGATACTTTCTCCTGCAAGCCTGACCAAGATGGCAGCTGGCCCCAACCACTCTGCATTCTGGCCAGACGTTGTGACAAGATAATAAAAATATCTGTGTGTTCCCAAAGACAGTGACTCTTTTTGGTATTTCAGGTACAAGTCCAAGTAAATTGAATGCAAGTCAAATACATATGCTTAATTATTTTTTGCAGTGAGAAGATACACAGCTTTAAACAAGTTCTACAAGTGACTGATAACCTCCAAAACAAACAAATAAATAGATTCTTTTAAAAAAATCACACAGAAAGAGCTATAGACAAATGGTTCATATCCATTCAGCATTTATTATTTATTTTTCCTGTTAGTAAGAATTAACAGCTGGCCGCTTGAGGACTTTCTCCTGCTATAGGAGTGTTAGACCCCTCGGGGCCAGATAAGAGCAGCCTTCAATCAGTGACAGAAAAGAGTTAGCAAATTAATATACCACTCCTCCACCCTGAGATTGGACAGCTCTGATGCACTTATATAGTATTCTAGTGTCTCCTGCTGGGACTGACCACAAGGTCAACCTGCTCACCAATGTGTCCTCTACTGGCCAATTTTACAAGGTCACTCCACTGTCCCTTTTTCCTGCTTGTATTTCCTAAAACCACCTTCTAACTCACCTTTAAACCTGTCTGGATCTGAGGGTCAGTTTCTGGGAGAACAGCTAAGTCAAATCACTACTCCATTAGTTTTATTATAAATAATCCATTCTTGTTTTGACTCATCTATACTCAATATTAAAACCAGAATGCCTGCTAATTGGGCCCAGTTCTGTATCTGTCTTTGAACATATCCATCTTTGTGTTTCCCTGACCCCTTCTTAAATGGTAAACCAGATCCTACATTGTATTTCAACTCTCTTCTGTCCACAGAACACTAAAGGTGTGGTAGCTTATAAACAGTTACATTACTCGTCCTCATAATTTTGCCTTTTGTGCTCAGCACATCTATATAAAGATGCTCACTTGCCCATGCATTGGAGGAAAAAAAAATGAAATGAATGATGAAAAGTAAGGTAACCTGGGTTACCACTGGAGATTAAATCTTTAACTGAGCTTATTTTATTGAAGACCGTGATCTAATTCGGATAGCTTGTTTTTGTTGCCTAGTTGGTTTTGTTTTGAGGGTCTTTCTTCTTTCTCACCATGGGTCTCATCCTTCTTAGGATATTAATAGGAACACTGGCCACCGTTAAAGAAGCCAGATTCTGGAAACTGGATGAATGTTGTTTGACAGATGCTTTTTGCAGTTCTGTGGGCAAAACCTAATTATCCACTTTGAGTTATCATCTGAGCTCCTGTTAGAGTTGCCAATATTTGTCAATTTGACTTTTATCCTGCCCACTAAGCAATTTTACTGCATGATAGGGCATTTACACAGGAAAAATTTCTGGACACTATCAGCCATGTGTTGAGAGCAATGTGAAATATGCCAGTACCATTTGCCCAAGGTCCATTTCTGTCCTTAATAAAAAAAATAAGAAATATGGAATATTATGATAAATATTTTTTTTAAAGATGTGGCTTGACACATCTAAAGGACATGGTTTGGAAAAATGCCTATCACAGTAGGAGTTCAGAATATGCCTGGAATGCACTACCACTCACTCCACTCAGAATGTTTAGTTTCTGCTTAAATAAATACACAAATGAAAAAAAATAAATCTGTAGCCTCCTGAGTATTTTTAATTAGCACAATTAAATATGTTAAACATAATTTCTGATTTTTTTAAACATTCCTACTTTAAAGTTATTTTTGTTTTTTTAAGTTACTATTCCCACATTTATCAACCAGTCAAATTTGAAGTTTGGTTCACTGATACAACAAAATGGTACAAATTTCTCTTCAGTGATAGCCTGGGCATTGCCTCCCCATTTCTAGGGAAACAGAACAAATAAAAAGCAGATACGACAAGGAACAAAAGCAATTGATTAATTTTTTCTAAACAGTAATATTCCTATTAAAGTGAGGCTATGCTGGACAGCCACTGAAGTGTCCTTTACTGACAAAAGACTTCTAAGTCTTTCTAATACCCTTTTTTTTAAAAAAAAGAATGGGGCTTCCCTGTGTCACTCAGGTTTTCCTTGAGCTTCTGAACACAAACCATCCTCCTGTTTCAGTCCTGAAAGGCAGAGGCCATATATGTGCACCAGTGCACCTCACTACAAGGGCTCCAGAATAAGCAAGACTTAGCTGAGTGCTAAATCTATGAGGCAGAGACAGGAAAAGGTCAACTCCACAGAAGGATTGCACTGTTTGAAAGTTCCTCCTCTTCCAGATGTTTATGTGATACCCAGTTCTGCAGAGCTTGTTTTGTGAGTGATTATTATTATTACCACCCCCAAATTAAACAATTCAACACCTAGAGTCCAAGGAAGCTCATTGTTCAGACTACCCACAGTGTTCTGAGTGTCTCTCTACTTAACCTCAACTTCTCTCTCATCTTTGTTGATGATCAGCAGAACATGAGGCTGAAATCTTAATAAGAAGGTCTCCAAAACTGCCAAGGGTGTGTGACTCCTCTAATCTTTCTCATTCATCAATCTTGCTATTCATTCTTTGAGTCCCCATCAAGGTCCTTCAGTCCACGTTTTTAACCTATCACCAAGAGCATCTGTCTATGCTCCATCTCTTTCCTACATGAAATACCTGCACTTTTTATTTTATCTGAAAATGCAGCCCCTTCTTTCTAAAATCACAAACAGTGCTAGTTCCAGAGGATCTGCAAATTGCCCTTCAACAACTAATGTTCCGTTGTTACTAAGAAGAAAAGAAAGTCTGTTACCAATTCTGTCTTGCAGCAAGAAAAGATGCTTTATTGGAGTTGGCCTAGTTAATGCAAGTCCCCAGAGAAAATGAACAGTCTTATCAATGACATTTTATCATGGTCTATCAGGAAAAAGACCGGCTAAATGTTGTTTGTGGGCAGCGTAACCACGTTTGCAGCATGGATGCTATGGAATATGTTGAGTTTATCACCAACACAAAAATACAAACTAATTCCTGAAAGGAGTACAATCTAGGTTCCCCAGCCTGGATCTCCAGCCAGTCTGGCTCTTTCTGGTATCTCCACTTGGATGTCCCCCAGGCACTGAAAACCTAACATTTGCACTCCACTAAACCGGCTCTTCTTGCTCCTCCCTCTTTAGTTAACAGCACCCTTATCCACAGTTGCCCAAACCTAGAAACCGGAGACAGCTCTGATTGTTTCCTGCCTGCGCCCCCTCACCCCCCCTCCCCGCCACTGTCTTCATTCAACTGGGCTCAGTTTTCTTCTAGTGCTTCCTCCAAAATACCTCCCCAAACTCCATTTTCTGCCACAATTCCACCAGCTTTTATCGGGACCTTGGCAATACTTTCTTCTTCTTCATTGAACTCTGTTCTTCTGTTTCATTCCTCTTTCTTTGGTTGCCTCCCTGGCACTCTCTGGGGTGTTCTGTCCTAAACTGACAGGGTATGACAGGCTCCTGTTGTAGAGGAAAGAAGTACACATAGGATGGTTCTTTGTCACATCAAAAGGACTGACTTCAGAAGAAACAGGGTTCCTACCCACTCTCACACTTGAGTACCCAGGACTACACTTAAAGCTTTGCTGGCAACAATTCTCTGTGTGTCTCTTCCATAAGCCCAGAGAGCAGACAGCTCTAATACATCTCTTGGGTCCCCAGAAAAACCTACCATAAGTCCCTTCTCCCTAGAAGCCAAGTGATAGAGTCAGTTGGGTTTCTGAGCCCCAATTTGTTCCTTACTTTCCTAATTTGTCTCCTTTCACGTTACCAGATTTTAAGTGGTTTTAAGTAAGTTGTTAAATCATTTTATAATGTTTTCTTATTCAAATATATTAGAATAATAAATTAGAATAATTAACATCTAGATTATAATTTTAAGTTGGAGTCTCAAGATTTAGGTTTAAATTTACAAAGAATACTTTGCTAAAGGTCAAAATTAATTCACTTAATTTCATCTATTTTGAAGGCATATTTAGACCCAAGCATTTTAAACAGACACTGGGGGTAGGGCAGTAAGAGAAATAAATGTGTTTTCTCTACTCATGGATCCTACAGTTGGGGGAGAGAGATAGTAATAGATACTAAATAAATAACTAAATAATTTCCTTATCCAGGTATGAAGCTGCAACTGTTACAATGTGCTTGGAGCAGGAAGCTCAATAGACACCTCAAACAATGCTAATTCATCCTGCTGAAGTCTGGATTCTTTGGAACAACTTGTAGTTCACTATCTATGATAAAAAAAACAAAAACAAACAAACAAACAAACAAACCCTCTAATGGTGGAATCTGAATTGACCAGGAGGCTTGTCTTTGCCCCTTTAGGAAGAAATAATTAATCCAAAATGTGTAAGTATCCAGAAGATCAAGTTTCTACACAGCTGTAGCAGACAGGCTTGGAGATGGAGGGAGCTCAGGGTTTGAGAGGGCTTAGAGAATGAAGGAGCGCTACACTTCTAAGGGTTAAGAATTATTATCACTTCTGTCACAAATGCAACTGAAATCATTGGAGACCTTTGCAGAGAAGGAAGGTGTGCTTTTGGCTGCTGCATGATCAGAGGAAGGAAACTCACTGTGTGCTACGTCTCTGACACCCTGTAATGCTTGCTCCATGCTTAACACCACCTCCATTTTTGTCCAGATCATAGAAAGAATAATGAGTCATAATTGTTGAGTTCATTCAACTCCTCAGATGAAAGAAGTTTTACTGTCTATAAATGTGAAGCATTGTTATTATCTATCAGACAGAAGGCTGTCTCCATCCAACTACAACAACAAAACCCTAGTAAACTGTAGACAATAATGTGTTTGCTACTATAATATTTAAATTTATAGTCGGGTATAAATTAGATATGTTTAGTGCTGAAAAAAGTGAAAAAAACTTTGATCTATTATGCTCAAAGCATTGGGCAAACATAGAAATCACCTAGATTCAAAATGAGTGTGCATGTCACACACTGGCCACTGCAGTGTCTTTAGTTTTCTTTGTAAATCTTACTCTCAAATTTCATTTCTTCTAAACAAGAAAATGAAAATAGTCATGTGGGCTGGGTAGGAAGCTAGTGGTGGAGAGCTTGCCTATCCAGAATGTGACTATCATCGGCACTTGTCATTTGTTTCCTTGACACTCACCCTGACTCTCTGAGGTAAAATCTTAAAGTCATTTTAAATTGTATTTAAAAGGCTAAAGATGTTTAATATTTTCAACTACTTATTGGCCATTTTTAATTGAAAATTCCTCCCAGATCCTCTCCATCCTCTGTCTCAGTTAGATTTTTTTCCCATTCCATATGCTGTCTCTTCACTGATTGTTTCATTTGCTGTGCAGAAGTTTCTTCCTTGGGTTCTTTCCTGAGCTGTTAATAGTTCTTTTCAGAAATGACTTGTCTATTGTTTCTATTTGAAATGTGTTTTCATAGCATCTTCAGGGCTTCCAATCTTACGACACATCTTTGGTCCATTGGTTTCTGTGCAGGGGAAGGGATAGGTGGATCTGGTTTAGTTCTTTTGCATGAGGACATGCAGTTTTACTAGCACCATTTATTGAAGAAGCAGTCTTTGCTCCAACATATGCTTCTGATTGATGCCTTTGCAAAACACAAATGGGGTGGCTTCAGCTATGTGTTTATCTTTGAGTCATCTACTCTCTTTGATTAATGTATGTCTTTGTTTTTAAACCAGTTTTAATGTCTTTTGGAATTATAAAGTGAAAATGATATAATACAGTTTTGATCATATTTATTTTGAA
Organism: Meriones unguiculatus; assembly: GCF_030254825.1. Classification (NCBI taxonomy): domain Eukaryota; kingdom Metazoa; phylum Chordata; class Mammalia; order Rodentia; family Muridae; genus Meriones; species Meriones unguiculatus. The sequence goes on from NC_083364.1 coordinate 80,077,086, forward strand.
ACCAACATAATCATTGCATGACTCTTAAGATGTCCTATCCTGGGCTGAGGAGATGGCTCAGTAGTGAAAAGCACTTACTGTTCTTTCAGAATACTGAAGTTCATAACCCACTCCCCATGCAAGGTCGCACACACTCTCTTGCTGTAACTCCAGCTCTAGAGGAACTGTGGTTGTTAAATTTAGTATCAGTTTGACACCAACTAAAGTCACCTAGGAAGTGGGAACCTCAAATGACAGACTTCCTCAATCAGTTTGGTCTGTGGGTATGTCTGCAGTGGTATTTCCCTTACTGTTTGTTGATGTAGAAGGACCTAGCTTACAGTGGGTATTCTCTAGGCAGGTGGGTATGGGCTGTATAAGAAAGGTATAGCTTTCTTATACCAATTATTGTTGTATTGCTGATACAAAACACCATGGCCAAGGCAAACCTTCCCCCCTTGTGGAAGGAAAGGTTTATTTGGGATAAGAGTCCATCACCATCATGGCAGGGAAGCATAGCAGCAGGCAGGCCTGAAGGCTGGTGCTGGAGGATGAGAGCTCACATCTTGAAGTACAAGCATGAAACAGAGGGTATTGGCTTTTTAAAAACTTTTTACTTTTTTAAAAACTCTCTTATTTATCTTTCTTCTATCTTTTTCTTCCTACTCTACCTCAATCCCTTCCAACACTCCAACACCAAATAGGAGAGAGAAAGGGTTAGTGGGATAGAGGGCTCAGTTCTTTCTTAGCTGCTTCCTGCTGATTGAGGCTGCCAGGTTCCTAGGAGCCAGTCCAACCCTTGTTTCAGGAGATCTCCAGCTTCTTGTCTCACAACAGCAACCAGAAGTAGCAAGGGGGAAGCAGGAGCAGCCTTATTCTTTCCCCTACTTTCCACACTCTTCGGGCTGTGGCATTTAGTCTCTCTCCAGAGTCCTCAGATATAAACTATTTGCACTTGGCTAAGAGCTCCTTTCAGAGCTCACATGAGGCAAATTGTCTGCTGCTGTGGAACCATCTGAATCAGTCCCACATCCCACACCTGGGACCAAAACAAAAACATATTTATGTCCGCAAGAGAGAAGGACAAAGGAAGAATGAGACAGAACACTGAGATTAGGAATGGCACAACTTTGAAACCTCGATGCACTGCTCACTGATAGACTCCTTCCAGTAAAGCTACACCTCCCAAACCTCCCCAAACAGCACCATCAACTGAAGACCAAGTGTTTAAATGCCTGAGACTGTAGGGGAAATTTCATCAAACCACACACAGAAAAGTTAGCTGCGATTACCTGCATAAGACCTACACAAGACCAAGGCAACCAACATTTCAACATGGATCAGGGAGGGAATAATGTGGCCCCACTGTTAGATGAGAGATATTGGTAATTAATCACTCTTGGGGCAGGGGCAGTCAATTTTCTTCAGGGTTCATGTCCCTTCTCTAGAGTATGGCCCTACAACAATGTGCTTGTAGGCAGCAAGCACATTGACTGAGTAGGTTTAAAAAAAAAATGAAGGTGGAAGGGGGATGTGTTGGGGAATCTAGGCAGAGTGAGGTAAATAAGATCAAGATACACTGAGTATATGTGTAAAATTGTCAAAGAACAGATTGTTTTGTTTGTTGAGACATGGTGTCTCTGTGTAGCCTTGGCTTGTCCTGGACTTCTTTGTAGACCAGGCTGGCTAAAACTCACAGAGATCTGCCTGCCTCTGCTTCCTGGGTGCTGGGATTAAAACTGTGTGCATCATGCCTGGCTTAGAGAGAATGTTTAAAAGTGCTTAAAATGTTTTCCAGTAAGGGGAACGGGGGATGTCTCTGTCATGAACTCAGTTGCCTGCTCTTTGATCACTTGCCCCTGGCAATGCAGCCTTGCCAGGCCACATAGCTTATCAAGTCTCATCCAGATTGCTATGGGAAGATGGAAGAGGAGGAGAACTCTCCCTTTCAGTGGACTAGGGGAAGGGGCTAGCGGGGAAAGAGAATGGGAGAGTAGGCCCGAGAAGAGTTGAGGGAGGGGTCTTCAATCAGGATATATAATAAATAAACTATATGAATAAATAAATAAATTAATTTTTACAAGTGCTTAAAATAAAGTAGAATGATGGACAGCAGGTCTGGGAATAGAGAAGAGGGGGCAGTGCCTGTTTAATAGGTACAGAATTTCAGTTTTGCGAGTATTTGTCACTGAGTTGTATACTTAGAATAGTGAAATCTGTGTTGTGCATATTTACCATCATTGAATGGTAAAGAAAAAAAAAAGAAACATTTAAACCCCTTAAGTAATTCATAGTACAATCCCAAAATGAAGGTGTTTTTTTTTTAAAGATTTATTTATTTATTTTACATGTATGAGTGCTCTATCTGCATGTACACCTGCAAGACAGAAGAGGACATCACATTCCTAGTATAGATGGTTGTGAGTCACCATGTGGTTGCTGGGAATTGAACTCAGGACATCTGGAATAGCAGATAGTGCTCTTCTGAGCCATTTCTCCAGCTAACCCCCTCCCTTTTTTTTTTTTCTTTTTTCCTCTCCAACACAGAGTTTCTCTGTGTAGATTTGTCTGTCCTGGAACTTGCTCTGTAGACGAGGCTGGCCTCAAACTCAAGAGATTTGCCGGTGCCTGCCTTCTCAGTGCTGGGATCAAAGGTGAGCTCAACCCCCACAGCTGCCAAGACCACCCGGCAAAACCGGGAGATGCGTTTTTAGCGTAAGGGTCAGCTAAAACTATTTCAGTTCCTAGTGCTTGGCTAGTTTGCTACTAACCTCCTGATGGGCAGGAAGCAGGGAGAGCCTGACGACCTTCAAAGGCACTCCTCCAGTGACCTGCTTCCTCTCGCAGGTGTCCCACTTCCTAAAGTTTCCACTACCTATCAAATGTCAGAGGCCAACCATTCAGTACATGAAGGGACTATTTCGTGTGTAAACCATAACAGTAATTACCTTCAGGTCTTCCCTAAAACTTTCCTTTTTCCCTGTGTATACCTGTCCTGGGATTGCCTTGCTTGTGCTGGCAATCCGCCTTGTTTAACCTCCAGATGCTAATACAGTGGTGTGGTACCATCCCTACCTGAGTGATTTCAAGTCACTTTCTTCCCTAAATCCTCTGTTTAACATTTGAGGCTAAAGTTATGAAGTACCAGAATTGGAGGAAGAAAAAAAAATAGTATGAAATTCTAGAGATCTGAAGTAAGAAAAGGAAGCAATTGAGAGAAACAAATTCTTCCTGAGTAAAGATATTTTAAAATCCTATCAACAAATCCTTAGTTGTGGTGTCTATATATCCAGTACTTGTGCATCCATTTTATTAAGAACCTAAGGAATGCCCAGGGTCACCAGTACTAAACTGATGTATGTATATCGTATATTGCTAGGGGCTTATCAGGTTTGTGTATCAAACCAATGTGCTGGCAGTGTAAACACAACACACTAGTGATAAGCCTTGATTTCTTTAGAGCAATATCAGCATTTTCCAGATACCATGAAAGTCAGCCGTCATGTGTGATAGACATGTCTATTTAGGTCCACATATCTGAAACTGGAAAGAGATGAAAATCATTTAAATACTAAGTATAAGTTAACCTTGGTTATACAATTTTAATCACCTGTGGGTGTGTTGATGTATCCATTACCACTGAGAAATCCGTGGAAGGATAAATGGTTTATTAACCGCAGAGTGATTTAGGTCTGTCTAATTGCTGCCTTCTCTGCGGGCACCCATCATCTTTCTGCGGCTTGGAGGCTACACAATACGGCATTCCGAGGTGCACTCGATGACAGAGAGACCCGTACAATGGTTGTGCATCATTTGCTTATTTGCTTTGAGTACACCAGACAAGGAGTAAATTGCACATTCCAGAATTAATGAGATTATTACGGCACAGTTTCCAGGAGGCATGACTTCCAAGCTGACAGGCAGAAAGGCATGTTAAGATGTCATTAGCAGGTTCCATTTACCTGCATAATTCTATTTATTATTTGTGTGAAAACTTAGTCATAATCCAAAGCCTAAACGTGATTTCATATAACTTTTTGAAGATCAATAGTTTCTTAAATAAGATAAACTGCTCCTTTCTTAATTACATATAGGCCAGATTTTTTAAATGCCCTCAAAAATTTGTATTCTGTAATATAAAGTATACAACATTGATTTTGTAAAATATGTTTTAAGAGCAGGGATTGATACAAGGTCTCATGTACTACAAAAGCTGTTTTGAACTTGCTATGTAACTCAGCATGAAGTTGAACTCTTGATTCTCCTGACTTTATTTCCCATATGCTGGGATTATACACCTGACCCACCATGTGGGTAAAATTCTAGGAGCTGGTGAGAAGGCTCAGCATTTAAGAACACAGGCTGTTTGTTCAGAGGTCACAGGTTTGATTCTCAGCACTCACACTGAAGTTCACAACTGTTAGTAACTCCAGTCCCAGGGGAACTGACACTGGAGGGTGCCAGGCTTCACGTGGTGCAGACATGCATGCAGGCAAAACACCCATACACATAAAAATAAGTACATAAAAATTAAAATATGTATTCTCAAAGATAGATCAAGGTGCAGTGATTTGTCTGAACATGTAAACATGTAAATTATTTTGTTAACACGGTGTAGAAAAGGCACCATTTGAATGATAGAGAACAAATTTACTCATCTAATAGAAAGACAGAGATGAACAAAGTGCCTCAACTTCTAGAAATATTCAGAGTAGAAGACATAATTAAAGGCAGGCAGATGCCCATCCCAGTACCTAAAACATGAGGACTATTAAATAAAAAAAGTATCTGGACAGAGAGAATCAAATAAACATCTCTCTGAATTAATTTCTAAAATTTGCTGCCATAAGAGACCACGATGGTCCTGCAGGGTGGGTTTGATTTCTATTGCAGGAGATGGACAAGACAACAACATCATACCCAACACCTGCTACTGTCTTAGTTAGGGTTTTTGTAGGTGTGACCAAAGAAACTTGTGGAGGAAAGGGTTTATTTGACTCACACTTCCACGTCACTCACTGCTCATCACTGAAGAAAATCAGGACAAGAACTCAAACCGGACAGGGACCTGGAGGTAGGAGCCAATGCAGAGGCTGTGGAGGATGCTGCTCACTGGCTTGCTCAGTCTGTTTTTTTCACAGAGCCCAGGACCACCAGCTCAGGGATGGCACCACGTGCAGTGGTCTAGGCCCTCCCTTGTCAACCACTAGTTAGGAAAAATGCCCTACAGGCTTGGATGCGTTTTCTCATTTGGGGTTTCCCTCCTCTCAGATGACACTAGCCTGTATCAAGGTGAGATACAATTAGCTGGCACAGTTACCATAAAGGTCAATATGGAGAAAAGTTCCCACAGCTGTGAAATAGATCCAAATGGCTTCAACACCTACTCTTTGTGCCTTATTTTCATAAAATATAAGGTGGACATTAAAAATGTTATATTCAAGCACTATATATCTGCAATATCTATTCAAACCAGGTTAAAAACTATTGATGGGAGGCCCAGTCTTTGGAGAAACACACACTGTTGTGTGACAAAACTTTCCCTGGGGAAATACGACACCAGAGTCTACTCACCCCAGAGAGGGAACTGACAATAGATCAGCGTACAGACACCACCAAAGTGCACTTTGGTAATCCAATGAGTTTTAGTAGGATTACTTACAGGAGTATGGGGGAGGGTTACTTACAGGAGCAGAAATGACTCAAAGTCACGTGCATCACCAAAGCCCATCCCACAAAGCTGGAAACCTGAACAGAGCGTACTTCATAAGCCTGCAGGGAGCTCAGCAGGTTGGAGAGTGTCTTTTCCAGGTGCTCTGAGAGTCTGGGGGTGGGTTGGGGTTGGGGGGCACTAAGCTTGGCTGAGTCTTGGCAGTTTGACTCCTCTGAGAGACCTCTTTGCAGCTCAGCTTCTGTTTGAGAACTCTCAGCTTTTATTGTTTACTCTGGGTGAGTTAGTGTGTGTGTGTGTGTGTGTGTGTGTGTGTGGTGCTCTAGTGAATCTGGTCAGTTTCAGAGACTTCCTGAAGCTATTTTCAGTTGTTAGTCTTCTGTTCAGAACTCCGCTCCCCACTCCCCTACCAATGCACCACACCTGAAACAAAAATGGACACATTTGTATCTTTTACAGTGTCACAAGTTGTTGAATAAGTTAATAAATTACATCTGATTTTTTGGCTGCAATTTAGTATTGAATTCTCTTGTTAGTTAACAATCACAGGTTATTTTAATCCAGTTAATTACTAATACCTCTCAGAGCATTCATTGCTCCACACACACACCACCACCATTAGATAATGATTACAAAAGGGTAAAAGCATCCAAGAGGTCAGTGAAAACTACTGGGGCCAGAGGCCCAGGGCTTCGGTATGCCAAACCTAGCCACAAAGTTCAGCTTGGCTTCCTCGGTTCAGGGTCGTGGGGAAGAAGTGCAGCACTTTTTGCAGATGCATGGACAGAGGCTTACCCGGGTCACTGTCATAGTCTGGGTTACTGTGGCTGCAAGAAAACACCAGGAAGAAAAGTAACGTGGGGAGGAGGAAAAGGTTTATTTGCCTCTTTCAATTGTCTCAGAGGCATACTGCCTCTTTGTGCTAACCTAGGCCCAGCCCTGGAAGTGTCTAGCCTCCGTACAATCTAACCTAGGCTGCTTCCAAATCATTGAAGGAAGTCAGGACAGAAACTCAAACAGGAGGAACCTGAAGGCAGGAGCTGACAAAGAGGCCATGGAGGAGTGCTGCTTACTGACTTGCTCCCAGGGCTTGCCCAGATTGCTTTAAAAAAATTCTTTATTATTATTTACAATTTATTTATTTTATGTCTCAATTGTAGCCCTTCCTTCATCTTTCTTGTAGCACCCAGAACCACCAGCACAGAAATGCTACCATCAGGTCACTGGCTGGTCATCCCAGGGAATGGTGGCATATCTGGGGTTCAGCGTTGGTCTCTGCCATCAGCAGATCTGGCACTCTGCAGCAACGGTAGCCAAGTCAACTTTGATGAGTGGACGTTCATGTTGTTGAGCCCATGTATAACCCCTCTCTCTGCCACCGTGACCACATTGTTCATGGGCCGACTGGGCAATGACAGGAGGAAAGAGGCCGTCTACAGAATAGGTCGTTCTACCTGCTTTATTACTGAACTCCCTTTCAGCTGAAGTCACCTTTTGATCATTTACAGGGAGTACAAGTAGCTCCACATCCTTTGCCCATTTGTAGAGATTTATGCACATACTCCTTCCCCAGATGCTTTTCTCACCAATTTTCCAGTCACATTCTTTCCAAGTCCCTGACACCCAGCCAAACCATTGTCTCTGCACTGGCCAGATAGAGCGTGAAAAGGAGATGTGGTGGGAACCATTACCCCTGCATTTTGCAAGTCCTTGACGGTGGCAGTAATTTTTGCAGTTCAACAGAGGCATCTCTAAAGGCTTCCATTTAGCCTTTCCAACCATAACAGCCCTTGCTCTGCTCCGCTCCACTCGTCAGGAAACCATTGTGAGAATTCTGACTTCTAAGTATATTTATTCCAATTGTATAATCTGGGACTGTGGAAATAACCACAGGATGACCCACCGGACTTCTCCCAAAACTCCATTAATTACCCGTAGTAGTTTGAATAGGAATGGTCCCCATACACGCATACATTTGAATGCTTGGCCCACAGGAAGTGGCACTGTTGTTGGAGGAGGTGTATCACTGTGGGGGTGGGCTTTGAGGTTTCCTATGCTCATGCTCCGCCCAGTGTGGAATGAGAGCCTCCACTTTTGGATCAGGAATTCTTGACTCCTTCAGCTCCACATCCACCTGCATACTGCCATGCTTCCTGCCATGGTGAAAATGGACTGTAAACCAGCCCCAATTAAATGTGTCTTTTGTAAGAGTTGCCTTGGTCATGGTGTCTCTTCACAGCAATGGAAACCCTAAGACATCACCGGACCTGCCTGAGCCCCTGCTTTAACTGGAGGGCTACAGGGTTTATAGGGGTCTCTTGGAATTGGCATCATTTCAGAACCAGTATCCGATAGACCCCAGAAAGCCTTATTGTTTTCCCTTCTCTCAATGTACAGCTATCCTTCTAAAAGGCCATAGGTCCGTCTGGAGAAGGATTACAGAACACAAAACTCTTTAGTATTTTATCAAGGTCCTTTCTCAGGGAGACTTGGCTATACCTTCATGCTTGGCTTTCTGGATCTGCAAACTGGCTCAAGTCTGGAAATTGGTTCACTGGCTGAGATTCCTTTTGCCATGATCCAAAATTTCCATGCCTGGAAAAACTACGATTGATTAGCCAGTCCAAAGCACCTTATCAGTCATGGGACCATAAAATTCACTTTGCCTGTCCTGACTGTTAAAGTCCCTATCTGCTACAGGGCATGGCTGCCATACCCTGCCCTCTACCTAGGGGCGGGGCTTGTCTCTCAGAGGCCCTTCACTATGTAATCCAGACATCTTGGTGCCCCTTTTCTGCCCTTTCTCCTTCTTTACCCTCTTCCTGCCCTCCTCCCATGTGTGCTCTTCTTGCCTTCCATCACTGCTCCCAATAAACCTGCATTTATATAATATAGCTTCATCTCCCCATTAGCTTACTCTGTTTTATTTAATCAATCACTGACCATTATGGGTCAGGCCATTATGGATGTTGCTCTGTTTATGCTGCCCAACTACACCAATCATTTTGCTTTTGGAAAGTCAGTGCTGCCTCCTGGCCCCTGCTACCTCAGAGCCCAAATAAACCCAATGCATTTAATTCAACCAACTGAGTAGCCATGTGTCTAAACCCTAAGGTCTGGCACAAGAAAAAGGGCAACAACAAAGGCCTTCAAATGTGCTGGTGTTCCTCACACAAATTTGCGTCATATGGGATTATCAAAGAGCATGTCTTTTCTGGACCTTCTCATTGTGGACAAGGTTTTACACAGTTACCCACTCTAGCATTGCAATTTCCCTGAGCCTTAAAATCCCTTCATCAACACTAAGCCAACAGGTATTAGGCATCTCCAACTCTTCAAATGCTTCAGCCAACCATTCAGACTTTTGACACCCTTATTAACTGTGCAACTGAGAATCCCCATTCAGTGGGTTCTTCAGTGAACTCGGCCTGATCCAGTTTTATGTTCCTTCTACCTTTATCTCACACAGTCAAGGTCAATATCCCACACACATTCCCCAGACTTCCACTTGATGAATTAGCAAACTCTAAGCTTTTTAGGAGGGTAGCGCATCTCCTGTGAACTACACTTTTTTCTCCCCTGTAGGAGCCTGCTTAGCCTTAAGTCTGGTTATTCTTCTATCTTAGTCATTTTTTTTTTTTGTTGCTGTGGAGAGACACCATGACCAAGGCATCTCTTGCAAATATAAACCATTTACCTGGAGATTTGCCTACAGTTTTAGTCCATACAGCAGGAAGCATGCAGATGGGCAGGTGTGATGCAGAAGTAGCTGAGAGCTATATCTTGATTACATCCTGATCTGCAGAGAGAGGAAGAGGAGCGAGAGGAGACAACAGAGAAAGAGACAGGGTCTTAAGGGCTTTTTGAAACCTCAAAGCCCATGCCCAGGGATACACTTCCTCCAAAAAGGCTACACCTACTGCAAAAGGCTGCAGCTTCCAGTCCTTCTAATCCTTTCGAGTAGCGCCACTCCCTGCTGACTGATCACTTTTATAGACAAGCCTTTGAGGACTACTCTTCTTCAAACTGCCACACCTGCCTTCTCTCCTTCCTGGTTCAACAAACCATTCCTAATATTCCTCTATTAGCTGTTACTGCTGAGCACTTCCTATGTGCTCTGCCTGGGGGGTGGGGGAGAGCGGGGGGTACCAAGCATTTCTTTCCCCCATGCATTATTTCACTTTCAGTTCTAAATAACTCGCCCACCCAAACCCCCCAGCTCCTGGCCATTGAGCTGGTTGCTTCTGTTTTCTATCTCCGGATACGGAGCTTCTGTGAATTTCAACATCTCCACAGTTAAGAAACCTTATCTGGGAAGAGAGAGCAATCAAGAACAAGCAGCAAGGACAAGTCTGAGGACAACAGCACAGGAGAGCTCAAGGCAGGATTGCAGAGGCTCTTCAAATTCCTAATTTCCAGGAGCCACTCCCGTTCATTTAGCTATGCCCAGCCAGCCCCACTTTTAAAATTCTCTTGTCCTTGTGGGCTAATTTTAGGGCTAGGATGACTCATAAACTCCAGCAGGAGAAAAGCCCCAAGTATTTGTTAAATCTGTAGTAGAATTTTACGGGTCTAGTGTATACAGGAGCTGAAGAAAAGCTTCTAGGAGTGTTTTACAGGAACCTAGCAATTCAAAAAGAAGGCAGCAAATTCGCTAACTGTCGGATCGCCCAAGGACACACGGACAGCAGGAGGCCCCCACCCCTGACCGTGGGGTGCGGCGGCTGCTGGCCGGTGGCGTGTAAGGAACCTTGCTGGGGTCTAGGGAGAGAAAGCAATTCCGGCCTGGAGCCCTGCCCGGTGGAGGGTGTGACTGCAGGTTCAGTGGTGAGGCTGGCAGGCTGGTTCCCAGTTCACAAAGCAGCGATTTAACCACGGGAAGGAGGATTGCGGCAGCCGCCGGAGGTGGCTCCCAGTGCCAGCAGGTGTAGGGCGCAAGACTGCTGGAGCTGGAAGGCTCCCTAGTCGGGGGTGGGGGTGGGGGGAGGTGGGGGACTGACAAACGCGCGCTGCGCCCGGTTTCCATGGCAACCCCAGGGCGCCAACCCTGGGCGCTTGCCTAGGGGCTCCGGACTTTTCCGGAAGTGACGCGTTCACCTGCCGAGCTGGGGCGGGGCGCAGAGGTGCCTTCGCTGCTGCTGCCACCGCCGGGAGCCAGTCGGGAGCGTACCAGGCTCTGGAAAACCGGGGTCCCCCTCCCCTAAGAGCGTTTACCTGCAACGCAGCTGCCATGGCGCTCCTCCTCTGCCTCGTGCTCCTGTGCGGGTTCGCGGGTGAGTCGGGGCACCGCAGCGTTCTCAGTCCCCTGCGCTCGCAGCCCGCGGCCTCCCGGGAACAATGGGGCGTGGGGGGAGGGGGCGGCGCAGTTTGGGTGGGGGCGCTGCTGTGGTGGCGGCGCTGGGCACCCGAGCCCCGGGGCTGGCTGGCCGGGCCGCGCGTGCCAGCCGCGAGGATGCCGCTGCCCCCGGGAGCCGCGCGGGGGGCGTGTGGCGTCGGGGAGGCAGCGGAGCAGGGACCGATCGCCCGGTGGCGGTGGCCGGGGCTTGCGGGGCGGCGTGCGGGCGGCGGGCGCTCCTCCAGGGCAGCTCACCCCTGGGGACCGCTTGGCTTTCTCTGCCCTTGTCCCTTTCCCGCGTCTGCCTGGCTCTTGTGTGCCGCCAGCCTCCCCTGATTTCCAGGCACCGGGCTGCGAGTCTTCCTTTTTGAGGGATCGGGTAGTCCGAGCGGGGAGGCTGAATTACAAACGCCATTATCGGGAGAAGACCGAGACGCTCGCTCGGTGTCAGTCGCGCAGACTACCTCTAGGAAAGAGGCGCCGAAGCTGCGCTAGCCCGCTGGCCTTTGGTCTCTAAGAACAGGCTGGCTCGACCGAGCAGCCCCGAGACGGGGCTTTAGGAAGCCGACGGTCTGGAATCAGTGTTGGGGAGCAGTTACTCAGGGGTTGTAATGAGCTGGTTCATTTTTTAAGATTATTGTGGTTCAGGTGGTGAAGTCGCCTAGGACGTCTTTCAGGTGCAGAGCGTCTTTCCTGGGAGAAGGAAACAAGGCATTTAAAAAACGCCCTCACACCAGGACGCGTAAACATTGTGACACTTAGAAAATTGATTTTTTTTTTCTTAAGTGTGTTTTTAACTGATCGATCTCATTTCCTATACTAAGCATTTGGCGGAATTTTAAGATCAAATTAGTCATAAAAAAGATTTACACGTTCAACTCTAGGAAGCACGCACACAGTGTAGACTCCAAAGATGATTTTGTTGAGGGAGCTGGGGAGGAGGTTGGGTCGGCGGCGCCTCTGTTGGGATGGCTCTCTGCTTCCTGCTGAAATGTTAATTCCATTGTTGAACATTACTCTACACATTACGGCTGTGAACATTACTCATGGGATCAACATTCTATTAACGAGTCTAATCTGTGGATCTGAGGCTATCACACCACCTCCACCTTTTTCGATACAGATCTTTTAGGCTTGGCTGAAATTTCGAAAGTTAAGGCTTCTGGAAAATAGGAAGGGTTGTTGGTGTAACCCGCCTCTTTTCATTTTATTTTATTTTTTGTGAAACAAGCTGAAGTAGAATGCTGTTTAGATAGACCACGTCCAAAGCAGAAGCTGGAGGAAGGAACTGTGTACCTATCTTCCTTCCGTGTGTGTGTGTGTGTGTGTGTGTGTGTGTGTGTGTGTGAAGGAATGTTTTTTTTTTTTCTTCTTCTGAAGTTTTTGTTTGTTTGTTTTCGAGACAGTGTGTTCACTGGTATAACTGCCCTGGCTATAATGGAACTCGCTTTGTAGACCAGGCTGGCCTGGAACTCACAGAAATCCACCTGCCTCTGCCTCCTGAGTGCGGGGTTCCCAGGCCTACACCACCATGCCTGGCTTTCTTTAAGGCTATTTTAATATCCTTAGCCATTCAGTTCATATAGTATGCTTTAGAGTGCAGTGTTTTCATCTAAACAGGATAACTATTTTGACTCCAATTTTTCTGCTTATGAACTCATGAACTCCCCAGTCGACCCCCACAAACAAACCAGCAAAGCCCCAAATTTCAAACACCTCAGAAAACTAAGTGACGTGTGACTTTGAGTATTTTCGTAGATCTGGCTCTTAGTCTAGTGGTGAGCCGCCTAGGTCATTGCTAACGCGGTGGACTCTTACATTTGTCAAACAAGCTTTACCTATCAGATACTGCAGTGCCATAGAGTCCCCTTTGAAAGTTTTAAAGATGCTGGATGCTGATGAGACTTTGGAGGTATAATTATTGCCTATGCGGTCCAGAGTCATTACTAGGAGCAATAGTGGAGCTGTAAGCTCGAGTAGTAAAATTAAGCCCTTGGTTAAACAGTTATTAAGCATGTATCCCCTCCCCCTTTGCAACCAAGTCTGGCCTCCAGTTTATGTTGGAATCTGGCCTTGAACACTTGATGTCCTTACCTCTTCAGAGGCAGGATTAGAAACTCCGTCTCAAGCACGCTATCAGCTGAGCTATATCCAGCCCCAGCTCGAAGAGTGCTACCTTTCCAACAGCCAGTGTTGTTTTTAAGGGTCTCTATAGTCTTGTATGGAACACATGTGTAGAGAGCAAATTTAGCAGCGTTCCGCCTCTCCCTCCTACTTGCTGGATTTATAGGTGTACACCACCATGCCTGGCCCTATGGGCTGTTTATTCATTCCTTTAATCTTGGGCAACACTTGAAGATGTGTACTGTAGTAATTTTTATTGTCTGAGTAGAGAAACTGAGGCACGGAGGACTGTGTAAATTAACGTGCAGCAGTCGCTCTTTTGCTGTCCATTGCTTTGGGCTCATGTCACTGTGAGATTATACCTTTGAAACAGCCACTTTTCTCTTGGTTACCTCTAATTGACACCCTCCGTTCTGCCACTGGTCACCAGTCACTTAGGAAGACGGTGCTGTCGGTTTGACCGTGTGTCAAATATTGAAGGCTTTTATGGCTAGCCTTTTACTTTCATAGTCTTGGTTCAGGGCTTTTGAGTTACTGAGAGGAATCCCAAGACTTTTCCAGACTTAAGGAAACTGTTGAAAACTAATATGCCTGAATGAACCCCATGTACACCTGAAGTAGTTTTGTTTTCAGGCAGTATCTCAGGTAGCCCAGGCTGACCTCTAATAAAGGATGGGCCTTGAGTCCCTGATCTCTGCCTCCACTTCCCAAGTACGGGATTATGGATATATATGTACTACCATGCTCAGCCACCACCAGCATTTCCTTTTCTTTAAAAACAAAAACAAAAACAAAAACAAAAACAAAACAGCTGGGCATAGTGGCACATGCCCTTAATCCTTTGAGTTCAAGGCCAGCCTGATCTGTATAATTTCAGGACAGTAGGGCTATGAAGAGAGACCCTGCATCAAAAACCCGAAACACAATCACCCACCCTCAAACCCCCAAAACCAGAAACAACTATTTCTTTCAGGCTTTCATAAATATATGATGCATTTTGATCTTATCTACCTCCCATTTTCTCTTCAACTCTTCCCAGATGACTTCCTTCCACCTGCCACGTCATGTCCTTTCACTGCCCTGTGAGTTCACTTTGTACTGTGCACATGTCCGTATGTCCATCCACTGGAGCATGCCCACATGTGCACGGATGTAGACCCATACATTGGAGTAAGGACAGCCTAGCAGGGTCAGTTCCCTGAAAATAACTGTCTCTCCCTAACCTGGCAGCCTTAGCTGCCAAAGCTCAGCTAGGGACGAAGCCCTGTGAGATCCTCCTCATTTTGTGATGGGAAACTTGACTGGTTTGGTCTTAACACCAGCATTTTAGAATGTTTGTTCAGTAACAGGGTGCTTCTGGTTGTCCCTCTCCCAAAAAGAGTAACACTTCAAGCCGGGTTCCCTCACTCATTAGCCATGTGGTAGTGGCCAAGCTACAGTCCTCAGTATACCTCAGCTGCTTTGTGTGCCCGGAATAGGTATACTGAGAAGGGATTGAGAAGTTGTTGGTCAAAGGATGCATTATTTCCATTGGGTCAGAAGGATAAGCTTAGGAGATTATTACTGGGCCTGTTGACCATAGTTAATAACACAGTCTTGGAAATTGCTGAGTGGATTTTAACTGTTCTTACCACAGAGAAATAAGTATGACGTAATTATCTATTACGTGGCTTGATGCATCGTTCCAGGAAGCACTGGTATGTCCCTGCCTTGCACACTTCCTCCTGCCATCGATCTCTGGCTCTGTCTCTCATTAGGTCACTTATACTGTTATGTAGGCAGGCTGTGCTGGAAGTCATCCTTTGGCCTCTACTTCCTGAATGCTGAGGTTATGGGAGCCTAGGATCTGGATTGTGCTAGCCTCCATAGCACGAGCTCAGTGTTCTGTTTTAACCTCTCCGCTGACCTTAACCACGTGGAAAGATAACCCATGTGTTGGTCCCATTGGTTCTTCGTAACCAGTTGACTTGTCCTTCCCTGCTTTCTGTGTCAGCGTTCCCATGTCTTGGCACATAGCCCTTTATACAAGCCAAACCTGGGTGATCTCAGTATCCATCACTGTAAACCTGCAGCCTGCTTAAACTACATGAAAATTATTTACAATTTCACTCACTTTGGATTCTGAGCTTATTATTTCCTTTTCTTCCCTTCCCTCCCTCCTTTTCTACCTTCCTTTCCTTTTCTTGTCCCATTCCCAATTTTTTTCTTTTTTCATTTTTTCTTTCTGAAGTCTCTTTCTGTGGGCAGGCCTGAATAGTAGCATGTAGCCCCAACTGGCTTTCAACTCATGGTAATCTTTCAGTCTCAGTCCAAGTTCTGAGATTATAGGCATAAGTACCACACCTGCTTGAGTTACCATTTGACTGACAGTTTCCAAGTCCCTAAGTAAACTTTTCCATTAATTAATAGGTCTGAAGGTCCATTCATTCAAGTATTTATTCTCTGTGTTAGTTGTCCCTACAATAGGATATGGCTTTGCAAATTGCACAGTGTCTTAACAAAGAGAGGGGATAGACATGCAATGAAGGGTGTATGATGTGTCTTAGGGGTTGAAAAGTTCAGTGGATATAAAATATGTAACAACTACTGTTTGAAACGTTTATTGTACATGACTCATAGATGGCCTAGGGTGGGGCCTGAGGTTTTTTTTTTTTAATATTAACAAGTGCCATGTGATGTCACTGCTGACCATGTTTAGTGGACAAAGATGTAAAGGCTGTTTTTAGAGCTTGGCAGAAAATTATAGGTTGGTCAAGTTAGATCCACACACCCATGGCCCCTAGAGACTGGTAGAGTTGTGAAAGTTCTCACAACTCTGCGACAGTGCAGCCATGCTGGAGGCAGGACATTTGGCTTGATCTGAGCATGGACCTTCCCTGTACATGCATTACACTGCCATGCTGGGCTTCCCCTCCAGCCTTTGGAAGCTGTTTTGGTGACAGGGTGAAACCTTCTGTCTGGTTCTTTCTGAGGCAGAACTTGGACAGAAGCAATGCGATTTCTGCCTTGACTGTTCTGATATCACAATCTACACGGAGAAAAAAAAAGAAGAATGCAAGTTTCAAGGAGAAGGCAATGAACATAAATTTTAACTTGTAAAAACTTGTTTGTTTTCTGAAGACGTCATTATTTTTACTTTTTGTTATGAGGCTTTCGCTTGTAAGTTTTTTGTGTGTACCCCATCCATGCCTGATGTCTGGGGTAACTAAAAGAGGGGTGTCAGATCCCCTGGGACTGGAGTTATTGTGTGGCACTGTAAGGGTTCTGTTCCTGGACAGAACCCAGGTCCTCTGCAAGAGAACGTGCTTTTAACCTCGCTCCAGCCCTTGACCAAGATCTTAAGAAAGACATAACAGCCAGTAGGGAGACTTTCAGTAGGACTGATCCCAGGAGAGTGGCAAAGATCAGCAATCCTGAACTGGGGTTCAATGCCGAGAGGTGTCAACCATGACTGAAAAGTAAGGCGAATTGGGACATGGCAGAAGCACCAGCCTGTAATAAGGAGCAAGGGATGAGAACATGGAGGCCTGTTACGGACTGGTAGAGAGCTGGACAGGAAAGCTGTCCTGGAGAAATGAGTGGAGCCAGTCCTCCTGCCAGCAGGCAGTTGTGAAATTGGGGTCAGTGGATTCCACCAGGCCAGTATCTGCAGTGGTTGTGAGGAAAGCTGGCCTCTAATAGGTTGACTGGTCATTTGCTTGGTGGAGAAGAGAAACTGGACTTTGCACGTTGTCCCTTTAACCTTAATTCCAAAACAGAAAGAAGCCAGCAGCTCTCGCCTTTTCCCTCTCCAGATCGAAAATCTCAAAAACCTTAGTATTCGAACATTGTTCCTCCTGCAGGTGATCTCTCTCTCTCTTTTTCTCCTTTGGTTTTTCAAGACAGGGTTTCTCTGTGTATCCTTGCTTGTCCTGGAGTTACTTTGTGCACCAGGCTGGCCTTGAACGCACAGTGATCCACCTATCTCTGCGACTACAGGTGTGCTTCACCATGCCCGGCTTTGAATTCTTGAATCCTTTGGTTGCTCAGGGAATGACACTCTCCTCTCTTATTTCTGGACTTCATCAGTGTTAATCTTATTCCTCTGTATGTGTTCAGCCCCCTACTTTTCCTTCTTTGCACTCTTTTCTTTTCCTGTCTTAACCAGATTTTTTGAAGTGGGTGCCTGTATCTACTGGCTCAGTTTTCTCTTTCCACGACACATTCTTTTTTCACACCCTTCTGTGAAACTGCAGTTGCTATAGACACTGCAGTTACCTCAGTGGCCTCTTAAATCTTGCAGTAGAGATATCTCCGTTGGGGATGCAGAGATGGCTCAGTGGTTAAGAGCAGTGGCTGCTCTTCTAGGGGACCCAGGTTCAATTCCAGCACCTATACAGTGGCTCACAATCATCGCTAGCTCTAGTCTTCGGGGATCTAACACCCTCTTCTAGCCTCTAAGGGCACTGCATGCTCATATATACAGGCAAATAGCTATACATATAAAATAAAATGAAATAAAATAAAATAAAAAACCAAAAGCCCAAACCTTGTTATACAGCCTTTGCCATCTCGCTGACATCTTCCTTCTTGGCATGCTGTGCTTGCTCAGTTTCCTACGTGTACAAGTTTTGTGGTTTCAGTTTCCCGTCCCTCCGTCCCTGTGCTTACTGCTTCTAGTCTATTTCTAGTGTCTCAGAGCCTTTACCCATCATAGGTCACTTGCTATGAGGAAGTGAGAGTCCTTCCTTGCACCACTCACTTGCTATCTCCACTTATATTTTGCATTTGATGGAACACTATTCCTTCTGACATTATCTTCGCTTTTAGCCAACAAAAATCTCAGGCAGAAGTATGAGGATTTGACTCGACTCTCTCATATGCTCACATCCCGTTCTAGGACACGTGTGTCCCTCCAGTCATGAGCTGTTTGGGTCATAATATCACGATATCTGTCAAATATCTTGACATATATCACAGCTGGCCTTCGTTAGGGGCGCTTCCCCTGAGCTCCAGGCCTGTCCCTTTAGCAGTTAACAGGAATACCTTATTGTAATTGTTTTTCTCAGGAGGCCGATTCTTTCATGAGATAAGAGACTGTGTCTGCCCTCCCCAGCTTACACTGAAGCTGTGCACATTCACTGGATATATGCAGAAAGGCACTTGGAAAGGATCTAGAGTGGAAAGAGCCATGTGAAGGTCAGAGTGGTAGAAGAGGTGATCAAGGCTGGGCTGCGTCTTACCAGCTGGCCCATTCTGTGTCAGCTGGGTGTTCAGGAATGAAGGAATCAGTTTCCACTCCAGCCCAAACCTTAGTATTCTATTTTTTTTCTTCCACTAGTTTCCACATGGCCCTAGTCAACAAACACACAAGACATCAGGTGAAAACTGATCCTTTTGTGAGTAAATGAAGGAAACATTTAAGCTGGGGATTTTTAACTATGTTCATTCAGTGGTCAGCAAGTCATGAATGTGAACTTTGAAATACTTATTAGAGTGAGCCAGGAAACAAGCGGTGTCTAACCAGAATGACCTTAGAGCCTTGGCTTCCTGGTTTTTCATCTAGCTTGCAGTCTTTAAGAAAATAAACATAATAGGCTAAATTAAACAGTGGATCTCAACCTGTGGGTCGTGAGGCCTTGGGGAGTCACATAACATATTAGATATTTATATTGTGATTCATAGTTATAACAAAATTACAGATCTGAAGTAGCAATGAAATACTTTTAGGTTGGGGGTCACCACAACACGAGGAATTATATTAAGGGTTTGCAGCATTGAGAAGGTTGAGAAGTGTGTTAGGTGATTGGTTTTTATATCTAGATTTTCTTCTTGGAGCTGGAGAGGCAAATGGTCAGCAAAGTGCTTGGCGTGCAAGACTGAGGACCTGATTTCAGTCCCCAGAACTCATGTATGTAGTCAGATGTAGTGAATGTACTTAGAATCACAGCACCAAGGAGGCTAGGCCAGGGCATTTCTATGGCTCCTTGGCTGCTAGCCTAGCCTGCTTCGTGAGTTCCCAGACCAAGAGACTGCCTCAAAAAAAGCCAAGGTGGATGGTATCCAGTAAATGACACCTGAGATTGTGCTTTGACTTCCACATCCATGTATGCTTGGCACACACACACACACACACACACACACAGAAGATGTTTTATTTTTCCTGTTGTGTATCCATTCTGACTGAGAACTAAGGATCCTTGGATTTCACATCTGGAGATAGGATTACAGGAATCCTACCATGCATGGCTCTGGGGTCGTTGTTTCCTAGAGACTAGAGAATAAAGAGGAATGACCTTTTCTATGTGATTTCTAAATTGTTCTGATACTGCAGATGGAGAAATGTGAGGAGTGTGGGTGGTCTCCTTGGCACACTGATAGGTTTCCTTCAGAAAACTGGAATCCTCCTTCAAGGTTCTTTTGGGGCTCTGTTACTCATGATTTTCTGAAGATTCACTTTTCCTAGCCTGTTCCTAACTCCCGGCTAATCGAGGTCAAACAGCTGAGGAAGTAACTATTTGATGAGGCTGAGAAGGTAACATTGTATCTCCTTTCCTTGTGTCTCCCATTCTGATTTGGAATCAGGGGTTAGCTAGTTTAGAGTGTAAGCCTTAAAGGTCAGGACTGGAGGAAGCAGTGTTTGCAGCTGATTGTAATTGACTGGGTTTTGGAGTGTTTCCTTCTGTGTTTCGGGAGAAAAGTTGGAAAAGACAGGAAAGCTACCTTCGTTTGTCTTGGGGTGTGTTATGTAAGTGTTTGTTCTTTAGTGTTTGAGGAAAAGGCCTGGCACTAAATGAACTAACATGTACATAATGAGGAAATACAAATGTCTTTGGAAACGTATCAGTATCCGCGAGGTGAAAGAGGTCAACAATGAGGAAGGAGACATCCGGATACCTTTGCAAAATCTGAAGACACAGGTATACTTTCTCCATGACCTTTCCAGGTTTTCTAAAGAAGAGATTTCACATGAACTTCCCCAAGGACTACTAAGGGATATCCAGAAGCAGTGAGCAAATACAATAAGTCATATCTTTGCTAAGTCTTCATTGGTGAAATAAACTTTTCACCTTGTTTTGTACTGGTTAGTGTTGCAGTAAGAAGTAAGAGACTCTTTTAACTTGTTCATTGCAAACATGGCCAGTTAATGAGTCTGAGACAGGAAAGTTAATATATCCTCCTGTTTTTGTTTTGCTTCTTTGATGTAGTCTCCATGTGTAGCCTGGCTAAAATGAACCTCTGGAGTTCCATGATTGCAGGAATGGGCCACCACTCAGGGTTTCTTGTTGTTGAAAACTATTTTATTTGAATCTAATTCTCTTAATAGCGTTGGGATAAGGACATCCTTCATTCAGAATTACAGGAATCAAAGCCTGCATCCAGTAAATTGTGTCCATGTTAGACACTGCTGTGCAACAGAAATGTAAATATTTCCAGCATGTGCCAATAGAAATTTTCTTCCAGATAATATCTTTTAAAAAAAGGTGCAGTTAACTTGGTTTATATAAAACACATTTCCATATGTGATCAAATTAAACATTGATTGAGATTAAATATTTTCCATGTAGTCTTTGAAATTTATCTAGTGTTTCTATTTCTAAGAAGCTCATTTCAGCTTGCACTAGCCACTTGTCCAGTGGCTGGCAGCCACTGGCCAGCATAGATCTGAGTACAAAGTGATCCTTCTGCCCTAGTCAGCCCTAGAACAAACACCTACTATGAAAATGCACAAAAGCAGTGTACCCTCAGAACTAATGGAGTGTGGCTCGGTATTATTCTTGTAAGGTTTTACCTTTCAAGTAATTATCCATGTTACATAGTATTTTCTTTTGGCAGTGAGCTAAATAAAGTCTCTTGTTTTTTAATCTTGCTTCATTTAATCGATAGAGCAATTATTGCATGTATACAAAATTATGTCAGTACCCCTTATTTGATAATTGTGAACATTGCACATTTTACAGAGAAGATAAAAACATGTATGCACACAAATTATTGTCTTAAACTTGCTCATAGAGGAAATAAATGCAGTCTTGGAGGGGTGCCAAAAATCTGGATACAATGGCCCTGGTAATGGATGAGGAGGAGTTTGAATTCATTTGGGAACATTAGGAAGGCATTTCCACCATAATTAAAGCATCCAGTTTAGGCAGGTGAATCACAGGATGTAAGTGACCTTTTCTGTGGGGCTGAGGAATTTTTTTTATAATGTGAAATGCTATTTACCGATTTTATATTAGTATATTTATGTTTCTTATATCATTTGAATGTTTTTTCTTGCTTTGACCAACTAGCCAGGCATATGTTAATGAAAAGGGAAGAGGAGCAGAGGGGTGAGCTGAGGTTTTTATGAGCCAGGAGGCAAAAGATTTCCTAAAATGAAGTGATACGTAGCACTTTATGAATGTGATAAAATAGTCACACTAATGCAAAATGACCTGTTTGCATTTGATTTGTCAGAAACATTTGCAGTTAGCAGCCTCTTGTTAGAGACCAAAGGGCAAATAATGTACTGCTTAGATAGGAACGGACTGGGGTGACTGGTGAAATGTGAATGCTGCTTTTCAAGAGAGGGTCTTTGTGAAGGGTGTGGGGGAGGGAGGGTCTCAGTCCAGTGCAGTACTGCTGATATATGCATGCTTCTTGCCTGCTTTTCCGTGGTTATTTACATTTTCCTTTTTCCTGCCTTCTAAGTTCTGTATTAAATATTTATTAAAAGCTGTCTCAATTCCCAAGGGAAGTTCGAGGGAGACAATGCATATTTTGGGGTCGGGTGTTGCAGTGAGCTTTAGGAGATAAAAATGAGAGGGCATGGTTCTGGGGAGCAGTCAGACATTGTCTTATGATCTTTTATTCTAAGTGAGTGTATGCTTTGTCACAGAGGAAGTACAGGTTAGCCCGGGCAAGCGACAGTTGAATTTCTTGCACCCATTGTAAACCTAACCACAATTGTACTATGCATTTCCAGTCTTTACAGGGTCTTAGTCTGTGTTTCCAAGGTTTTCCTTCTCTAGGTTTTCATTCTTCCATCTGGATGTTCTCCAGCATGTATTTCCATTTTATTCCAGTTTTCTTTTTTTCCTATTGACTTGTAAGCATGTTCGACATTTCTCATTCAAACAACCTTTACTTGGGTAGGATCTCAGCATGTTTTTGTTTTCTTCTTGAAGGCATGTTCCTCAAAATAGTAGTCACTTCTGTTTCTGCTTGGATCCCATAGTCACTCTAGTGCAGTGTTTCCCGTTCTACATCTACAGAGCGTTGCTAAGTTGGAGTTGACCTTGGTCACCAAGTGGTCACAAAACCCACTAGATGCATTTTAGTGTCATTTCCTTTCTTGTTTTCTCTTTTCTTTTCTTTTTTTTTGAATTTGAGTTATTTTTGTTTAGAAAACATTACCACGTGTTATAGATAAAAGACCCAGAGAGGTCTACATGCTAATGGGTGGGATGGAATTGGTACATTTACTTGTTATATACTGTGTGGCTAGTCTGTGTTAACTTGATACACAAATCAGAATTATCTGAAAGGAGGGAGTCTCAATTGAGAAAATGCCTTCCTAAAGATTTGGCTATAAGGCATTTTCTTAATTAGTGATTGATGGGAGAGAGTCCAGTCCATTGTGGGTGGTTCCATCCCTGGGCTGTTGGTCCTGGGTTCTATAAGAAAGCAGGCTGAGCAAGCCAGAAGGGGCAAGCTGGTAAGCAGCAGCACTCCATGGCTTCTGCATCAGCTCTTGCCTCCAGGTTCCTGTCCTGTTTGAGTTCCTGTCCTGACTTCGTTCAGTGATGGCCAGTGCTGTGGTAGTGTAAGCAGAATGAAGCCTTTCCTTCCCAACTTGCCTTTTGGTCATGATGTTTCACCAGAGCAATAGAAACCCTAAGATATATAAGTATGCACTGCCATGTCCAGTTTATGGCATGGTGGACATCTGACCCCTGGGCTTCCCGCATGCTAGACAAGGACTCTTACTAACTCAGCTATTGTCCCTGCCTGAGATGGGCTTTTAGGATGGCAGTCTATTCCCTACTGCCTACTGTTTATTGAAGAGAGAATACTGGTTTACACTGGAGCTTAACTTTTTTATAATGATGTATCTGTGTGCGTGTATGTGCCTGGAGTTTGAAAGCAATGCATACCTGGAGGTGAAGTTACAGGCAGTTGTAAGCTGCCTGACAGATGTGCTGGGCACAGCTGTGTCACTGGGCTAACTTTCCAGACCCTGCATTAGTCGGTTTTATATGCACTATTTTACCTGATCCTATAGTGATGTAGGCATTATTACAATTTACTTGTTCAGTTTTCAATACGAGATCGTACTGCACAACCTAGGTTGGCCTTGAACTCACAAATATCGGGTAGTCTCAGCATCAGCCTCATGAGTGGTTGGATCAAGGAATGTTTCACAGTACCTGGACCACATCATTACTATTAATTTTCTCTTAAATGTGAAAATATCTAGTCATCACGAAGCTACAAATTACTCATGGACAATTTCATAAACTAACTTTAGAGTTGAACTCAGATCTGACCTTACAGCCCCAGCTATTCACTGGGCAAGCTGCTTCTGTAATTCAGGTTGTGGATGTTTTCATCTGCACTTCTTGAGGGGTAGGTTCTGAGCTGCGAAGCTGTTGACATGCTGATTGGTGGACTGGGGAAGTAATGATGGCAAGCAAAGACATCTTTTCTTGGTTGATTGATGAACTACAATTACAATGCATTTAATTCTGAAACAGATAATTTAGTTCAACACCTTTAATTTATGCTCGACCCCAGAGAGGAGAGCGTTCTCTCTCTCTCTCTTTCTCTCTCTGTGTGTGTGCACCAAATTTGACAACAGATTCCTAGTCTGGTACTTATTTCTCTGCTATAAAGAAACTCATCCCACTTGGAAAAGAGACGTGTTCTGAGATTTCTACGCTTCTTCAGTTGTGGCTCTGGGGCTGGAATAATGAATTCTTTGATCTTTCTCTGTGACACCTGAAACAGCACAACTAACTTTATAAAGAAATTTATTATTGGTAGATTGTTAAAGGCTTTAATATAAATAATAAGTTTAAGAAAGGTAATGAATTAGATTTAGTATTAATAGGCATTAAAAATAGTGTAAAAATAATAGGCTCCTTCTTAAGAAATAATAGCATGAGAGGTGCAGCTGGCGGGAGTTTCCCCCTCCCTTCAGCGTCTTGTTCCTAGGGAAGATCATAAATCTTTAGCAGGACATAAGGGAGGATGGTTGACAGGTGTGTTTAGACTTTGGCAGGTATTCGACTTGGCTTGGAGGACTATTACAGCTCCTGACTTTCCTCTTCACTAGTCAGTGATAATGAAACCATAGTTTGAGGTTTTTGTTTCTTGTTTGCGTTGATCAGAAAGTTTCTAGGCAAAGATTTCTTGTGGGCACTGCCCTATGTTAAAACATAAACCTTGTATCCTTGGTAAAAGTCTGAATATTCTGGAAAGCATGTCAATTTTAAGGTGCTTCCTTGTGAGATCACTATAAAAATACTAGCTTGACTTCAGTAAAGTTACAGCAGAGTCAAAACCATCAAGGTGTCTCTGTCTGTCAATTTTTCCCCGAAACCGTGTCTACCTGTCCGAAGCCTTGTTCTCCCTCAGATGACGGGAGCCCGACTGGGCCGGTCCGTGGCACCTGTTCACCAGCAGCAAGCCTGCAGTATTTGTGGTACCAAATTCTGCTCATCTTTACCAATCCTGTTAATGTATGGGTTGCTGCTCTGTTTAATTTACTTCTTGAAATTAGTCTTGAAAGTATTTTTTTCCCTCTGAGGTTACTGTAAAATCCAATGTAGTCTTTATGAGCTGCTGTAAATGGGAAGTTTCGGGAGATGGGTGACCTTTCACATAAGTACCTGTGTAAGCAGACCCTGATTTTCAGGAAGTGTAAAGAAAATGCGAGAATTATCAATCTGAAGATCCACAATCTTTAAGAAAAGGGACAGCTGCTCTTCTGAGGGAGCTCTCAGTGATGTCATTGCAAAACCTAGTTTGCCCGACATTGCGCAAACCCAGCTCAGGTCCCAGCAGGCTTCTGATCTTAAGAGAGTTAAGGCTATGTCGATGGGGGAGGGAGAAAAGAGCACATGAATGTGCCAAGGTGGCCTGGTGAGTCAGCGTCCGACAGTCCTGGGAGCTAAGACGCTCATCAAATTATCTGGCTTGGTGGACATTCTCTTAGGTGAGTTCCCCCAAAAAACAAGGAGGGGGTCTGTGCAGAAGGAGGTGGATTAAAACAAAGTAAAAAAAAATTCTTGTTATAAAACTTGATTAAAAATAGTATTTTTAGCTGTGCTGTCAGAAGACGCACAGAGGTATAAAAAACACCTACATTTCACACGGTGCCTCAAGGTAGAGTCAGTAGAAGGTTTACTAGCATGTTTATCTAGCAAAACCACCGGTTTGATGCCCAGCGCAGCATAAACAGGTGCAAACTCGTAGTCCCAGGTCTTCAGTCCTTCTGTTGTGTCCCTCTACCCCATGTAGACAGTGACAGTGTTATTTAGTATCATCCGTATTTTGTGTGGGTGTGAGACGGTCACTTAGTGTCATTGTAGTGTCTACTCCACAGGATTTGTAAGGGTTAAATCAAATAATACATTCACAGCCTCTGAGTGATGCCTGGCTCATAAGATATTAATACAGTTTAATTAAATGAGTTATTAATTTTACTTAAATAAAGTTTATGCAGTTCTATATCTTCCTGGACATAAATTATTTCCTGCTGATCTGGAGAGACCATCTAAGATGGTACTGGCACACGTTGATGAGGTTTATGAAGTCTTGGTATGTTTAGATCATACTTGGAAAATTTGTTGTAATAAATAGCTCCCCTGTTTCATGGATCTTTCTGAGGCACTCAGCCTGTTTCTCCAGGCTGGCATAACAGGATACCAGAGAGGCTGGCTTAATTAAGTAGAGAAACAAATCTGCAGGCTAAGAAAGCCAGGGTCAGGGGTGGTGGCTTTTTTGGTTTCTGGTGAGAGGCCTCTCTCTGGCTTATAGACAGGTATCATCTTATCATCATATCTTATCTCTGTCCAAACCAGATGGACAACCATTGTGACTCGTCCTCCAGTGCTCAGCTCAGATCTTTGCCTTAAAGGCAGTATCTCCAAGTCACAAACAGGACCTTTACTTGTGAATTACACAATCATAGCCTAGGTCTCCAAGGGTTTTTAGTATTTAGTATTAGTGTGCTGTTTTTGTACACTGTCTGCTTAAGGCCATATTCTTTTTGAATGAAATGATTTGACTAAATGATTGCGTAAATGAAATGAAACCAAAAGAGCAATATTTAGCTATACTTTTTAATGTGAGTGAGATTCACTTTTACTACCTCAAACCAAATTTGCTTAAGTTTGGAGGTTTTTCTTTTTCTTTTTTTTCTTTTTGGTAGGTGAGTGGTTGCTACACCAGTGAGCTACAATTCTAGCCCTTGGTTTTTGAGGCAGAATCTCTGTATGTGGCTCAGGCTTGCCTTGAACTTGCAATGACACCTAGGTTAGCCTCAAAGTCTTGAGTTTCCAAGTGCTGGGATTGTAGGTGTGAATGTTCGTGTTTGACATAATATATATCGACTTTATATTTAGAATACGATATTACATTGCTGTAATTTATATTTCTGTAGTTCTTCAATTACAAATGTACATTTTAAAAATAGATTATATTTGTAGAACTGTTTGAAATACACAGCTAAATTGAGTATGTAGTACCGGCGTTCCCTTGTACCTTGGGCTTATTTTGTAGAGCCGAGGCCTTCGTTGTTTTCAGCATTCCCAGCCCAAGGGATACGTTTGTTAGACTTGATGAATCTGTGATACATTTCTATCACCCAAAGTCCATGGTTCTGTTTATTGTTCACATATGGGCAAATTCACAACAATGTGTTGGGTAGAAGAGCTTGTCCTCTCTAAGAAACCTCTGTTCCACCCCTCCCTCCATCCCTCCTCTCTAAGCATCTTTTTACTGGGTTAAATTGTTTCTTTTGAGAAAGTCCTGTAGTTGTAATCAAACAGATCATCACCTTTTCCACTGGCCTATTTTCTCAATATACTTGTTTTGTTGTTTTAGTTTGTGAGAAGGTCTCATCATGTACCCTTGTTGGCTTGGAACTTGTTACATGTAGACCAGGCTAGCCTCAGAGTTTGTGTCCCAAATACCCAGATTCAGGTGATCACCCCCATGCCTGGCCCTGCATATCTACTTTAAAGGCTTTTCTATCTTTGTGGTTAGCTTATACATTTTTAACTTGGTGTGTGTTACTACAGGAGCAAAGCTATATTTTGAACCAGGATCCACATGCTTTCCTCGATGGTCTAGTGAAAGTACCTTTGACATTTGGTTAAGGCTATTGCCAGGATGCTCCATTATAAGTTACCATGTTTCCCTCTGGAATCCATGTTACCTGAGATTTTGTGACACATTAGATAATCTGTGAGATTTTGTGACACATTAGGTAATCTGTTTCTCATGTTCATCCTCTTGCCTGAAGCTCTTCTGTCACTTTACAAAGTGATGATTTCCAACTTCAAATGTTTATAGACTATAATATTTGCTATATTTACTACAAACATAAAAGAAAAGCCTTTTCCACCCTTTTCTTAAAAAAAAAAAACACCCAAAACAACCATTTCTCTCTAAAACCTTCCTCACTCAAGGTAAATTAAAAAAACAAACAAACAAACAAAACAAAACAAAACTAACACCAAATTTCCTTAGCATCTTCTAACTTTGTGTGATTGAAAGGAAAACCTCATTGAAGTCCATCTGCACTGACAAGCTAGCTTACCTTGGGACAGTGCAGTGTCCTCTCTTCAGAAAACTCCCTCCCCTTGTAGGAACAGCCGGTCCCATTTCTCTATGTGTGCCATTCTTTGTAGAATGTGATCTCTTCAGGACTTAGTAGGAGGTGACATCAAGGGCTGAAAAATACTTTGATGAAGTCTCATCACTTTGATGTTCAGCGAGACTGGACAGCAACAAATCTCCAAAGACCCAAGCCATTTAGAAATTGGAGATAAGAAAAGCAAGCAGAAGGCTGGGAGATGTTATTCCAATTAGTGTCCATGTGGGATGGTTTTTCACTCTGTTTATTTACGTACTCCAGTTCCTAGCACTTAAAACTGGCCTCTGCGAGGACTTGTGGCTTGAATTTTTGTGCCATGTATTTCATTAAATCCTGAGAATCAATTTAAGTAAAATTAGAAGGTTTGATATTTGATTCAGTTTTCAAACACTGTATGAACCTGCAGGTAGTTGTGAGTTAATTTATTTTATCACTTAGCAGTTTACAAAGTCACTACATGAGATCAAGTATATCTTTCTTTTGTTTTATACAATTTTGACTGTTGCGTACTTGAAAAAAAAAGAACGAAAGGATGCCTTTTTGGAGAGAGCTCTCAGTGTTGCTAGGAAACGCAGAACTCTTGAGAATATTGAGATTTCAGTTCATTTTTAGTACAACCCAGAGAGGAACAAATACATTTCAGAAAAGAAATACTGAAAGTCATTTATGAAGATGCTTAAAATATCTTGAGCAGAATAGCATCTCTTGGTATCTGAGGGGGCCCGCTTGCAGGTACTTACTTAGTGCACATATAAAATCAGGGAGAATTTGCATATAGCTTAAGTATGTTATCCACAAGCAAAGGGAAAGACAAAAATGACCAGTTGAAGTGTAGAAACTTCTTCTGAAAGATCTTCGCATTTCCTTGACAGTTCTAAAGTTGATCAGAATATAATTCAATCTAGAATTCTTTTCAGCAATTAAAAAGGTGCTATTTTAAGAGAGAGGTACTTTCAGGTTCCTTATCAGTACATGCTAATCGTGTACTGGTAAATCAGGATTTCTCCCTTCAAGGGTCCTAAAAATACAAGGCAGCATTGGCGAGAAAGCACACCAATGCTGAGGAAATGAGATGAAATCTGGATGCCGAGTCAGCCTCTCCGTAAATTTCTAAAGGAAAACAAACACTGAAGTCAGTGTGTGTCAAATGCAGGATGGTGGTGTAAACAGGTGGAGCTCAGCGAGTGCTCCTAGAAGGAAGAACAGAAGCTCCCTGGAGGGTGGAGAGGTAGTAGATTGTGCTCTGAAAACGAGGTAGGCATAGGAATGAATTTATTAGAAATTACAAAAAGAACCCTGAAGTTCCAGTATCTCTTCAGCAGGGACTCTAGAGATGGCACAGTCAGCGTCAAACCATATCTTCATAAAATAAATATGCAGACAGGAAACAAACTGAGGGCAGCCGACTTTCAGGATGGTGGGAGGCAGTTACTTGGTCCCAGTCAGGTTCAGATGGTCGATAGTCAACCTTTGCTGTGTGAAAAACCAACCCCAACTTTAGAGATTTCATCCAGGGATCCATGGGTGTTGGGGTAGGCTAGGCTGAGGATGCTCAGGGTGCTGCCGGAGCTTGGTGATCTAGAAGCAGGATGTCGGTGGCCAGGTGTGGGTTGCACCTTGGGCAGTAACTGTTGCTGACCTGACACCTCAGTTACTTCCTCCAGTGGTGTGTTTGGGGTGAGACTGGATTGAGCGAGGAATCTGGAGACCTCATCCTGGATCATGCCCTGGGCATTCCTGTTACATTTCACTGTTCTGACTTACTAGAAGAATGCAGAGGATTTGTACTCATTTCTTATTCAGTTTGAGAAATGCCCTTAGATGCTGTTACAATCTTAAGATGGTGGCTTTTCATTAGTTCCTATTCTTTAGGCTTCAACTTTCCCAGTGCTATATTATTTCTGATGGGTAGTGTATTAAGGTTCATTCTTATCTAATAGAAAGGATAAGCCATACATTATTGGAGAAACATCCTCAAATAGACATTGTGGAGAGGGAGATCTCGGGGTTGACTGACTCCCAGTTTTGCTCAGAGTGCTGATGAGTAAGATGAAGGGAGGGGGAAAGTAGCCAAGAGGGTGGTGGTAGGGAGAGGCAGGCCCTGTGTGCTATTCATAACCTCAGTGTTTTGACTTTGTTGTGTAATCCAGCATTGGACATCTGTGTCAGGAAGGGTAGGGCTTCAACTGGGAAAGCTGTTCCTTAGCACAAATTGGTGAAACTTGGGGCCCTGGACAGTGAGATGTTTCAGTTAAGGCATAGGAAATCTGGAGTTGGGGATGGTGACTCATTTCTGTACAAATAGCAGCTCTTAGGGCCCTGAGGTAAGAGCATTGCCTACAGATCAAGGTGAGATCCGGGCCAGGCTGGCTTAATGAGTGAGACCCAGTCTCAGAATAACAAAAGGTGTCTCAGAGAAACTGGCGGATATGACAGACTATGGAAACTTATGATTTAAATAGGTTTTTAAAGACTTTAACTGATGGTTCACTTATAGGTAATTTGTGTTGACTATTCATGACCTTGGATCTTGATATGAACACCAACAATGGCTTTTTTTCTTTTTTCTTTATTTTAATATATCGTTCTGGGAATCAAAGCCACAGAATCCTTTACGCGCTAGATAAGTGTTCTAGCAAGGTGTGGGCATTCTCAGCCTGTTTTGAGAAAGTGTCTAGTTCTGGAGTTGGGGATGGGTGCTTAAACTCTCACTCCTCTGTTTACTCAATTTCAGAAATTGCACTGCTACATTTGATGGCAAATCCTTTTTTTTTCCTTCTGTTTTTGAGACAGAGTCTTGCTAAGTATCCCAAGCTTGCCTCGAACTTTTGATCATCCTACCTCTGCCTGCCTACTGCTGTAATTAAAGATATGTGGCACACGCTTGGTGACAAAACCAAAAAAAGTAAACACAAAACAAACCAACCAAAAAAGCAAGTCTTAGCCAGGTGTGGTGGTGCACACCTGTAATCCCAGCACCCTGGGAAGTAGAGGCAGATGTAGCTCTATGAGTTTGAGGCCAGCCTGGTCTACAAAGCAAGTCTAGGACAGCCAAGGCTCTCTACAAAGAAACCTTTTCTCCAAAAACCGGAAAAAAAAAAAAAAAAAAAAAGAAAGCAAAAGCGAAAACAGTTGTTCACCTTCTGGGAATTTAAAAGTCCAGTTTAATAGTGCACTTTTATAATTGTAATAGGTTGTCAGCTGAGACAGGATTATGGGCTCAAGGCTTTAGCTGCTTGTTTTATTTCCTTCTGGGAAGTTCACACAGTGCTTTCAAAGGGAATTGTTCGGACATCTTAGCATCAATGGCTCATTACGAAGGCACCACAGACCTTGAACTCCATTGCTCTGAACCCAAACCCCATATTACTGTGATCCCATGAGTGGCCACAGGGCCATGTGCCAGGGCAATAGCAGAGGCTTAGTCTCATGTACGTGTTTCCTGTTGCAGATTTCACCAGCGGGTTGAGTATCACTAATCCTGATGAACAGAAGATCGAAAAAGCTAAAGGGGAAACCGTGTACCTACCATGCAAGTTTACCCTTAGTCCTGAAGACCAGGGACCTCTGGACATTGAATGGCTGATATCCCCGTCTGATAACCAGAAGGTGGATCAAGTGGTGAGTTTACTGCCAGGGTTGCTGTCCGGTGTGTCTTTGCATCGATTGCGTGCAGGAGGTCAGGAGTGAGCTGGCAGCCGCTCAGGCGTGGTGTAAGTGAGGGACACGCTCATGCTGTGTGCTGACACACCCAGGAGATCTGCATATGTTATGAATGAAGACACAGTGAGGGAAGGCTTCCTCAAGGACTAAGGCAAGCTTCTGAGAGTTTGCTTGTGGGTCTCTGGAGCAGGCAGGCATCAGCATACACAGTGTTAGGGGTTTTGAATACAGCAGTTTTGTTATAGAAGATATAAGGTACACTATAAGAAAGGTATGCAATCTTACTGTTAGAGCCCGGTTTCCATATTTCTTCAAAGGAAATGTCCTGGATGATGAACTACCTTTACCTTTTATTTACCGTGCGCCTGAGTGCATGCGCGTGCCATAGTGCTGAGCCAGTGGAGGTAGAGGGCAACATTTGGAAGTTCTTTTCTTCCGCCACGCGGATCCCGGGAGTTGAACTCAGGTCCTCATTCTTGGCAGTGGGTCTCTTTCCGTAGAGCCTTTTTCCTCGGAAACAAAAATAATCAAAAGGGGTACGAGTAGGGGTCAACAGCAACAAAACACTATAACATATTTTCTTACAAGTTTGGTGTTCACGTCATTTAGACTCTTACCTGTTAACCAACTTCATTTGACGTATTTCGTTTAACAGTATTAGCAAAGACGTAGAACGCAAGTTGAGGTTTTTCCAGGGTATAGTAGTATCCGCATTTAGGGAATGTAGAAGCTGAACTGGGCAGTGCACCCCTGTTTCCTCGTTCAGGAGACTGAGGCAGAAGGCTGCTGAGGGTGAAGGCAGCCTGCACCCACATAATGGGACTCTTTAAAAAAAAACTACAGTTTTATTCATTGTCCAAATAAGAGAGAAGGGCTTATTTTAAAACTGAAAATGAAATTCTTCCGTTTAATGATCGAATTAGTGCATTCTGGAAATGAGTATTTTTGATAAATTCAGACCTTTGTGAAGGAGATGAAGCTGTCAATGTCTCTAGCTGTCAGTGACCGGGGCTATGGATTTGCCTCTGCTCTGATTCTGTGACCAGACCCATCTCTGTTTCCTAAGCAAAAAAGATCACACACACACACACACCCCAAAAATACCCAACTAGCCAACCACCACCACCATCACCACCAACTAAATCCCTCCCCGAAAGAGTTGTCTCATTTACTCTCATCAGGCCAGAGAGATACCTTGTGGCCTTCTCCATTCTCACTCTTGTTCCCCCTTTTCTCCCTGTGAAGATGTCTACACTCTGAACACACATTCCTGCTGGAGGTCTGGCACTCCTGTTTTCCTGTCCTGCTTAGGATTCTGAGCGGTTAACATAGAGGAGCATGAGTCCTCAGTCCTGAGTTACATAAGATGGTGAAGGCTGTGGCGAGGTGTCTGAAGAGACCAGCAAGCATAGTGTGCCCCAAGCCTATACTCTGTTCATGGAAGGAGGGTCCCACATCTTCCAAGCTAAGGACGAAGCACAAGAATTGTGAGACAAGTATGCAGTGGCCAAGTAAAGGGTTAAAGGCCTGGCCTCAGATTTAATACCCAGTAAGAATCAGATGAAAAGGAAGAGGGAAGGGAAGGAGAGCTCTCTACAAAAGAGGAGGCCTTCAGAGGATTTTACCATATGTCAGACAAACCCCTGTTTGAATAGTTAGTCTAGCAGATGGTAGCTAAGGACTTGAAATAGGAAGACTGGGCTGGAGAAACTTCAGTCTTACCTGACTGAAAGGGACAGTGTGTGACACTATACCACATACCACATCTTGACCACTGTTGGTGTGCTTTAGTTACACAGCCATGCCTGTTTTAGCATGAAGGATATCTTCCAAGAATATCATCATACGATTTCAACAATCATTTGAACACCATGTAATGTACACACAAACATACCATGGCTGTGAAGTAGGCCTGTAGGTCTGCCATTGCATATACACGCACCTGGCTTCACAGAAGCATCTCTATGGAACACATGACTGTAAGTACCTATTTAAGCTTTAAACAGACTCTGAGATGAGCGTGGTTATGCTTAGGAAACGAGCTGATAGATATGCAGGAGCAAGCCCAATGCCACACAGCTAGTAGCTGGGATCTGAACCCAGATTCCTGCAGTTCTCACACCTGTGCTTTTGCCATCCTTTGCACTGTCCTTCCTTGTGTCCCACGTTCCATAAAACTGTTTCCTCATGTGTCAGATAGGGCCATGTGTCACAACCATCTCAGAAGAATTTAACAGAATACTGCATATACAAGCATCTTGTCAGCCTGGAGGCTGTATAGAAACACCAGTCACATACTGTGCCAAGTGAAAACAGGTCCAGCTCATAGCTTAGGTAGGCTGTATGAACTGATGTCACAGAAGTCTGTACTTTTTTAGGGTAAATGTTACAGGGGGACAGTTCCACCATCCCTGCCACGATGCAAGGAGAGATCAGTGAAGATGTACAATTGTAGGTAAATTCTACTTGTACCATTTCTTAACCAGTCGCTGTAGGAAAACACTAAGGTAGTTTGCAGAGTTGCTCATGGCAGGGGCACATCTTCTCTGTGCCCCTTTGTGCCCACATCTGCTTCTTCTTCTTCTTTTTTTTTTTTTTAATTAAGATTTATTTATTATTTATACAATATTCTGTCTGCATACCAGATCTCACTATAGATAGTTGTGATCCACTATGTGGTTGCTGGGAATTGAACTCAGGATGTTTGGAAGAACAGCGAGTGTTCTTAACCTCTGAGCCATCTCCACATCTGCTTCTTAAAAGACGTTGAGCAGAGTTGTTTGAACTCTGTAGCTTTCACAACCGAGTGAAAAGTTTAATAGACGGGAAGTCGGTGGCTTGTTTGTGACTGTTGACTGAAGCTGATGAGTGGGTGTGGCAGGACTGTGGAACAAAGTAATGGCTAGTGTGTTCAGACCAAGTGCTGTCGCCTTCAGCTGCTTTGCATGTTTGCTCAGCAAACTGATCTTGAATGTGGCCTGGCAATGGGCAGTTAACGTACATACAGAGGTGTTCTGTGGACCCAGGTTGGGGGTGGACATGCTAGAGGAGTCAAATGCAGAAAAATCCAAGACTCCAGTAAAGAGGCTCCTTTGGAAAAAGATCCTTGGGAAGCATTTTCCTTTTATATTGCACATAATTAGCATCTGAGACCAGTTTGTGTAGATTGTAGTTGTGTTGGGCTCTGTTGGTTGGATGTTTTGTTTTCTTTTGAGATAAGATCCTTTTCTAGTCTCAAGAAGTCTCGTCCTTGTATAGGGCGTATTTCGTAATCCTGTTCCCCTTTGGTTTCCCCATTTGAAGTGGAGCCCAGGGCTACAGCACGGTCCCCTCTTCTGTTCTCTCGTCCTGTGTGTGAGGGGATGGCTGGTGTCTCCACATAACGCTGGGGGAAGGTATTCTTGTATGTTAGTGTATGTTATCCACTTCCCACCCCCATACTGCTTAGATAAGAAAGTTATCTGAAGAGGTTCCAGCTGTGACCCTGTTATTTGCATCTCAGGGCAGGATTAAGGGGTCTTACTGGGAAACATGAACAATTATGGAATGAATTAAGTTTTTTTGAATCTCCTTTTCTTTATTTTGCTTTTGTTTTAGATTATTTTGTATTCTGGAGACAAAATTTACGATAACTACTATCCGGATCTGAAGGGACGAGTACATTTTACGAGCAATGATGTCAAGTCTGGGGACGCGTCTATAAACATCACAAATCTGCAGTTATCCGATATTGGCATCTATCAGTGCAAGGTGAAAAAAGCTCCTGGGGTCGCAAATAAGAAAGTTCTGCTGACCGTTCTTGGTAAGTTATCGCTCCTGGTGTCAGTGGGGGTGACATGGTGACAGGGAAAGTGGCTGCAGCGCACACTAGCAGCACTCATAGACAGCAAGGCTGTTTTCATAGTACTGGACTTCTGATGTCCTCGGACAGCAGAAAATAGACGGGAAGACGGGAAGCTAGTCCATATATTTTTCTGAATGGAGAAAGGAAGAGGACACTAACTTGGCGAAAGTCAGTGGAGGAAGCAGAACTGTTATGGTTTGAGTGTATTGTAACCAAAAACTCACTAAGGCTTAGGAAGTGGGTGGAGCTTTTCTGTAATTAGGTCAAGGAGCTCCTACTCCTGTGAAGGGACTGATGTGGTTCCAATGATGCTGGCTCGGTCAGCATGAGAGCAGGTGTCACAGCTGATTAGCTTCTTTGACCCCATCATGGCTCTCTTTTAATGTCAGTTTTGTTTCTGTTGTGAAATCCTCACTAGAAACCAAGCAGGTCCAGTAGACACCATGCTTTTGGACCTCCAGAATTATATCACAAATTTCCTTCCAAGATCTAGCTTCAGCTTCAGGCAAGAGAAAACAAAACAAAACAAAACAAAGAACAAACTAGACTAAACCTGGAGTTACCTTAACTGGTGTAAGCTTTTTATTTTCCTTCTTCAGAAGTTTCCTTGAGAATTAATTTAAACCTGTTCATTTCCTTTGGCTTCAGCCTGTCACTTTGAAAGATAAAAATTTAATTATCATTAAGCCTAAAATCTCATTCAGCTTTAAAATGTTTTTGTGTTTTAATCCCATTTCTGTGATAATTACTCAGAATATTTATATATTTGTATTTTTAATGCTCTGCTTTACATGATGTGTATGTGGATGCTTGTGTGTGCATATGCGTGTGTGTCCCACCAGTCAGTCCCCTGCAGGCCAGAGCCCCATGGGGTTGGTTATATGCAGTTAGGAACTGCAGATGTGAGTGCTGGGAATCGAACTTGGGTCCTCTATCAAGAGCTTTAGTAAGTCCTCCTATTCACTGAATTGTCTCTCCAGCACAAATCAGTGGAGTGTTTCAGTTGGGGGAGAGGTACTGTGGTAGAAAGAATTAAAATATGGACTTGGGTTATTTATCTCCTCGCTATCACTGTTTCTGTTCTATAGCTGAGGGGATTAGATAGTTGCTGGGGTGCATGGTAGCCCCCTTTGGATAGTTATAGAGGTGCTATGTCAACTTCTTGGGAAGCTGTCAAACACTGAAAAGTCTGTTACACATCTTCAGAATCTGAAATAATGTGCACAACTAAGCTCTTCATTGGGGGGCTCTGAAAGGCCATAACTCAAGTATATTTCTAAAACTTCCTTGTGGTGGGCTGTCCACACAATGAGTACCAACTTCCTTGAAGTAAAACGCAGCTGTCAGGGCTCCCTATTATGATAGGGCTCTCCCTGTCTCGTGTCTCAAAGTCTGATGTGCGGGGAGACTCACTCTTTGTAGGAAATGCCGATTGCTAGAATTACTTAAGATAATCCTGGGAACGATTAAGTAAGAGAGCTGCCTCTTGTCAAGCTCTGCACTTGGTGTTAATTAAGGGAAGGATGAGTAAGTCTTCCTGGCCAGGACGAACAGGAGGGATGAGGAACCGTGACTGGGATTTTCTTTGGCGTCCTAGTGGCCACTGACTCTGCACTGAAGCCGCCCTGACCTTAAAGACGGTCCTTTTTTTTTTTTTTTTTTTTTTTTTTTTTTTTAACTGGGGGAGGAGTTTGTTTTAGCTTACAGTTTGCAGTCCATTATCCAGAGAAGCCAGAGCAGGAAGTCTCAGCAAGAACCTGAGGAATTAGTGCAGCAGCTGTGGCTTACTGGCTTGTTCCTGATAACTTGCTCAGCCTGCCTTTCTTTCTTAATAATAGTAATGTATTAATGAGTTAATAAATACTAGTAATCAGTTGTTAATTATTATATAAATAAAAATGTGTCACTATATTTGTAAGGTTTTTATATTTTTGAGATTTTATTATAATTATATCATTTCTTTCTTAACTTTTATCCCTCTCCCATATATCACAGCTTGCTCTTTTTTGATTTTCCCACTTATTCATTCATTCATTCATTCACTTTATAGCCTGAGCTCAGCACTCTTTTGCTCCTGCTTTCCCCCCTCCTCCTCAGAGAAGGGGAGGCCAACCCACCCTGGCACCTCAGGTCACAGCAGAACTAATTATTGTATCCCCTTCCACTGAGGCCATACAAGGCAGCCCACCTAGGGGAAAGGGATCCAAAGCCAGGCAACAGAGTCCAGACAGCCCCCACTCCCACTGTTAGGAAACCCACGTGATGACCAAGATGCATATCTGCTACCTATGTGCAGAGGGCCCAGGTCCAGCCCACGCAGGCTCTTTGGTTGGTGGTTCAGAGCAACAGTCCATCTTAGCACGGCTTTAGTTAAAAGTATTCCTCAGAGAGGGGAATATGACCTCATTGGAAAGGCTAGCTATGTTTAGGTCACATAAACATGGATTGGCCTTCATGTGTGTGAATTGTGTGAGCTGGTGACAGTTTTTTTAAAGAAGTAGTCTGGAGTCTTTTCAGATCCTACTGTGGAGTCTGTAACTCCGTGTGTATGTCTTCTCTTGGCCCTACTTTCCTGGAAGCTCTGAGTTCAGATAAATGTAGAGTATTTCGTACTGGTATTCCCGTGGTTCAGGAAGTGACTGACAGCTGGCTGTCAACATTTGGAAAAGGGTATTTGGGAGTGATGGGATTTGCACAGCTATTCTCAGAATACCCTGGACAAGCATGCTCTCTGTGGGTGGAACAGCAGTGATGGCCGTGTGGCTAAGCATACTCGTGGAAGCAGTAGGAATGGCCTTTAATTTTTTTTTTGTGTGTGTGTATGTGTATATGTTTTACTTCTCACTTTTATTCACAATGGCAAAACAAGGAAACTCATGTAGGACCGAAAGCATGAGACTCAGCTTAGACTGGGGAAAAGAAATCAGTGACCTTGTCATTTAGCAGGCTGGGAAGACAGGTGGTGAACCCCACCACAGACTTCACAGGAACCATTGTTTTCCCCAGGGTCTTAGAGAGCAGTGAAAATCATGGCTTACTGTTTGGCACTGTGATACTAATTACTAACGCCCCCCCCCCCCGCAGTACCCACTCCATATTTAGTTCCACTCTCCTAGTCTCCCTTACAGAAGTAGCTGCCTGAGAGCCGATCTCTGCATTTTTGAGACTGTCCCCAAGTCCTTTACGGATCTTTGCCTCTTGGTAGTGGCATTCCATACTTCCCTTACTGTTCACTCTGATTTTACAGACTGCACAGGCGGTCCTGGTGAGCTTGTGTAAACAGGCTTCATGGTTGTCCCCAGGGGACAGGGTTCCTCAGTAGCTGCGTGGGAAGACACACTTGCCTTGTACCGATGCAGTGGAATAGCAATCTTCATTTAATGAAGATGATTACTGATACATACAATATGGTTTATTCTAAAAGAACCCCACTCCAAAAAAGAATATAATATTATTATTGTAGTCATCAATTCCAGAAGAAGAAAAGATCCATGATATATGATAGAAGTCTGACCTGCCAGCTGTCTGAAGTGAGGCTGTCTGTCGCTATCATGTGAGAACTTGTGGAAAGTTATGACTATTGCTTAGTGGGTGTACAATTAGCGTTTTGTATCCCTAGATTTCACATCCTAACACTGAACTGAACGTGGATAAAAAAATATTTGGAAACGTGTATGTGTGATGTAAGATTAATGATTTTTTCCCCAGTCATAATTATTATAACAACTATATCATTTACATTGTAATTCATATTACAAGCCATCTATACGTAATTTAAAGTCCAAACAGGAGTCGCTAAGTGAAAAACTATGTCATTTTATGTAAGGCAGTTGAGAATCCTCCTATTTCTATACCCACAGGGTCCTGAAACCAATTACCAACTGGAGTACCAAACAATAACTTTATGCACACATTTGCCGAACCCATTTGACTAACAAATATTAATTTTATTTCATAAATGTCATGCCTCCATGAGGTGCCGAACGCTGTACAGTGCCAAGGTTTTAGGCAGAGTTGGGTAAGTTGCAGGTAATGAGATGAACTGTTACTCAAAATCGCTGCTCAGAGGCCTGAGAGATAACCTCAAGTTTACTTTTTATGACTGCTGTCTGACTGGATTTGAAGTGATGTAAACACGCGATGTTGAATGGTCTGTGCTGCACTGAGTGGCTCATCCCGGTAAATAAGTGCCCTGATTGTCCAGTAACAACACCTAGACAGATGTGACTTGGCACATACTCACAGATGGCTGCCTTTCAAGGACAGAGAGTAGGTAAGGCGTGGAGGGGAGCTTCGGGGAGCATCATCACCCGGCCTCATCATCCCCGCTTTTTCGATGTGTGCGTGCCTCTGGAATGGCAGTGCACAGAGCTGAGCTGCATCTGAAATGTCGCCAAACTTTATGCAATGGCTGCTTGCCTGAGCACGGTGCCTGTTTGTTTGTGTTTGATGAAGCTAAGTAGGCTGGCGTTGAGAACATCATTCTTTGTTCCCTTGCCCATTCTGAGCCCAGTCCTGGCTGATAAAGGAGTCAGTGGCTATGCATCATATTCTGCTTAAGTAATCCATTAGAAAAGAAAATCCCATTCTCTTGGATAAAGCTGAAATTTCTTTTCTTTTCTTCAGTTAAGCCTTCAGGAACAAGATGTTTCGTGGATGGATCGGAAGAGATTGGAAATGACTTCAAGCTAAAATGTGAACCGAAAGAAGGTTCACTTCCGTTGCAGTATGAATGGCAGAAATTGTCAGACAGCCAGATAATGCCTACTCCATGGTTAGCAGGTACTGTTCCTGACACAAAATGCTACACTTGTGACACTGATTTGCATTTAAGCCTAGTGGTGTTTGTATGTATGTGCTATATTTTCAATTCCCTGGTCTATGTAAAACAATCCAAGTCACCATGAAAACTATTCAGTATCTTAGAGTCACAACCAAGTGTTCTCAAAGAAGAAATAATTTCTATAAAGATTTCACCTTTAGAATATTGTAATCAGTTACTTTGGTAGATCATTTTTAATGTTG
The DNA here is from genome assembly GCF_030254825.1 of Meriones unguiculatus. Classification (NCBI taxonomy): domain Eukaryota; kingdom Metazoa; phylum Chordata; class Mammalia; order Rodentia; family Muridae; genus Meriones; species Meriones unguiculatus. The sequence goes on from NC_083364.1 coordinate 80,117,572, forward strand.
AGAAATGTGCCCAGTCATAAATCAGTGGGAGAAGGAACAGAGTAGCATCATCGTTGTGTGGCCTGGATTCTTATTGATGTTACAGCAGCGCACCCGTGGAAGTTTCAACCAAACAACCTATGTGATGTGACATGAGCTAAAAAGTTATAAGTTGGCTAATTGTAATCAATCACTCATGTGATTACTGTAGCTGCTCTACAGTAGACCAACACCCTCGCTTTAGCAGAGGGATTGTGGTAACTGTCTGTTTGCTTGTAGGACCCACAGGCTGGTTGTAAGCATCTGGCTCTACCAGGTCATTTGCACCCAGCTTTGTCTGTCTTTTAACTGCATTGCCAAACTCTATAAGTTTTATTAGCTTTATTAAGAACTGATAGCAATACGTACATAAATTTGCTTTTCCTCTTTTCTTTTGTAGAAATGACTTCACCTGTTATATCTGTGAAAAATGCTAGTTCTGAGTATTCTGGAACATACAGTTGCACAGTCCAAAACAGAGTGGGCTCTGATCAGTGTATGCTACGACTAGATGTTGTACCTCGTAAGTGCCTTCTTTCATCTGCTTCGCGTCTGTCAGTCTAGTGAAGCCATATTGAAGGCAAGGATGCTCACCTTGATCAGAACACTATGGGCATTTATTCACTTTTCTAGTTCATGAAGGAAAGACACTACATTTTACTAACAAAAACCATCATTTTCGTAACTAAAAGTCAAAGCAGCTTTGGTATGCTATTTACCCATTAGAATAGTATGAGAAGCTTTAACACTTTTGTGCGCTCGTCAAGGCAGCTTTGACTCAGAGTTCATCACTTTTTAAATTTTAGTGATACAGCATTCAAAGGAAAAATTATTTTTATACGTCTTCCTTGCTATACAAAGCCTCGCTGGTCTCTTTTAAAAGTTAAGATATGCAATGCAATGGCTCTCTCTCTCTAGCATACTTTAAATGCTAAGCTGTGTGTTGAGGGTTTTCATATTCCTACTAACGCTTTGGAAATCTCATTCTAGCTTCAAATCGGGCTGGAATGATTGCCGGAGCCATCATAGGAACGCTGCTTGCTCTTGTGCTCATTGGTGCCATCCTCTTTTGCTGTCACAGAAAACGCAGAGAAGAGAAGTATGAAAAGGAAGTGCATCATGATATCAGGTAATGAAGTGAAACTAGACCTGACCAGCAAATAACAAACGTTCCCATCTCTGAAATGTCAGGTTTGGGGGTACTTGAGTGAGCAATATTATGAAACCTGGGTAAACTCTTTGAGTCGTCCCTTCAAATTATTCCCAAGCATTTATGTTCAAGTGCATCAGTCCAGCCACTGCTGGCTGTACTGCGTGGCCTTCCATTTTTCATGTCCTATTTTGAGAATTACAACAGCGAAATGATTGTCTCAGGAACACCTGACTTTCCTGTGAGAAGACTTGATTGTCATTAAGTGACATGGCTAGTTTGTGGAGCTGGTAATGTTGTCTTTGTTTTTCTTCCTGACAGTCTCACCCAGTTGCCCAGACTGACCTTGAACTCATAGTCTTTGTGTCCCAGTCTCCTAAGTGCTGGGATCACAGGTGCACACTGCCACACGTGGCTTACTTCCCTAAATAGTCTCAACTGGTGGACTTCAAATAGGGTTGTACTTGACTTGAATACCTTAACAGCCTGGAAATCGCTGTCGGGTCTAGAGGTGGAGCTCTGAACACTTGTTTTGTAAGATGAACCCAAAGTTATTCAGGTTTGTATTCTATATTAGTGCTTCATGAAAATTCTTAGGGACCAATTCTCAGGTTTTGAAAACAGAAAAACGCAGTTTTTGTCTACAGTCTTGGAGGGCTTTCACAGCAAGAAGGAATTCCTCCCTTCTTTTCAGGATAGAAATATATGTATGTGTCAGTGCTTTATTAACTGTTAATATTATGGCTTAACTAGATGATTGTTAATGGTACAATGTGAAACTGAGATTTCTTCCTCATTACACTTTACAAAACATGGCATTTGTGCTCATGATCCGACCAAGATGGCAAATTGGGACAGGAACACAGCTAATGATGTTAAGCCTTGCTCTGCTCACTATTTTTGTACTTACTCATGACGTGTAGCTTACATAATTGCAAGTTTTTACAAACTAGTGCTTTAGTGTGTGTTGGGGCCTTTGTTTTCCAGGGAAGATGTGCCTCCTCCAAAGAGCCGGACATCCACTGCCCGGAGCTACATTGGCAGCAACCACTCCTCTCTGGGATCCATGTCCCCCTCCAACATGGAAGGGTACTCCAAGACTCAGTATAACCAAGTCCCCAGCGAAGACTTTGAACGTGCTCCTCAGAGTCCAACTCTGGCCCCCGCTAAGGTAGCTGCCCCTAATCTAAGTCGGATGGGAGCGGTGCCTGTGATGATCCCAGCACAGAGCAAGGACGGGTCCATAGTGTAGAGCTTGGCACCTCCCTCCTGCTCGCCATGTTCCTTTCTTCTCTTGACACATCAAAACTTACTCTATTCTCAATTTTCACACACACACACACACACACACACACACACACACGAAGAAATTAATAAGAAATGATGAGAAACATGCTCCACATATTTTTGGGAGCGGGACCAAGTTATAGTGAAACAATAAAGGCTAAATAGTAACGGCATTGACCATCTGGGGAAGATGGGATTTCCTAACAAGTTTGATTTTAAGGGCATCTGAATAATAATACTTAAGAAAAATATGGCACTTTGAATATGAAGTCATGGGTGAAGAAATCTGTAAATTTACATACATACCAAGTTGATACTTGAATCATCTGGAAATGATACTTTGTAGTTTCTACCATTATTTTTAGGATGTCTGTCTCATTTATTTATGAACAACAGTATCTCTCAAATTTAAGAAACATCCATAGAAAAACTACTTAACATATGACTTTGTTTTTATAGTCTTTGTGAGAATTCTTTTTTTGTTTTGCTTTTCAAGACAGGGTTTTTCTATGTAGCCTTGGCTGTCCTGGACTCGCTTTGTAGACCAGGCTGGCCTCAAACTTGCAGAGATCCACCTGCCTCTGCCTCCCTGAGTGCTGGGATCGCAGGCGTGCACCACCATGCCTGACTCAACTCTCTGAGATTTCTAAGTGCATTTGGGATATCACTAAGAGTAGAAGACACTACAGAGTTTTAGAAATGACTAGTTTCACTTCTAGATCATTTGTAAACATCGTCTGTGAAATGGTCTCTTTGTTTTCTTTTTGTGTTTTGTTTTGAGGTAGGGTCTCAGTATTCAGCCTAGGCTGGCCTCAAATCATGACCCTTCTGCTTCAGCTTCTTGAACGCTGAGATCACAGGTCTGCATTCCTGTACTGCCTGTAGAATGGCTCCTTACGTATTTTAACCAGTACGCTGCAGACGCAACAGAAAGTAGTAACCTTTTGAATGCTTCAAAAAGAAGCACCTGTCAGATCCAGAAGCATTTGCTTTTGCTACACAGAGGTGAAACTCTTGATGTAACCTGGGCGTAGGGGTGGGTCCAGGGATAGGGCAGTGTATCTGTGTCTTAGGGCCTGTGGACATCTGTAAAACAGACCGGACAGCTTGAGGGTGCCGGATTTGTCAGTCTACAACTAAATACTGGACTTCCACTTTACATGATGTTTTTGCAATTTAAAAAAAAAAAAAAAAAAGGAAGAAAGAAAAACAATAACAAATGTTAGCTCATTTATCATCTGGCAGTTATAGAAGAGAATCCTTAAATTATTGATTTTTAAATGTGTTTTTGCTTTGTGGCAGACTGTACTGCACATTTTATGTTGTAGAAGCATATAATCTAGGCTTACTGTCTGGAGTACAGTTCCTGGAGGCTGTTTTTCTCCAAGACTCTGAACAAAGTAGCCTTGAGGCAAGTTAAGTTTCTTCCACCAGGCTTGGGCAGTGAGCTTGCTGTCCTGTGGCCAAACCTGCCTCTCTTTTGCTGTCACAGTTCAAGTTTGAGTCTTAGTTTTGTGAAAGTGACTTATTCTTAAAAGAAATTTAAAAGGAGTAAAGGGAATACTCCTAACTGCCAAATGTATTAAATATAGTTTTCGTAGAAAAAAAAGAGTGAATTTATTGTATTTCCCTTAAGATTATAAGGGAGCGTGTGTAGAGTTTGATGAGCCAGCAATTCCTTTATAGTAGATAAGGTCTGTAATAAGAGATTTCATTAACTCCCAAACCTTTCCGTAGGGAATTGGTTTCTGTTAATCTCTTCAGGTGCTGTGCTGGTAAATGCGACATTATCAGTTAATGTTGGCATGCGTTTATGATTAGACAAGAGTATTGTGTATACCTTTTAATGGTGAATTTAAGCTGAATGTCCATGTAATGGATTAGTGTACAGTTTTACATATTTGGAAGCATTTTGTAAAGTAGGTTTAAACTTCCCATAAAATTTCTTTTTATATTTGTGTTGTTTTCATCTGTGCCTTTTTGGGTAATTTAATTTCTACTATGACTTTCTGGTGCCTATGAGCTGGCTATCACCTACCTGAAAGGTGCTTAGAGGTGAAGGTACTGTTTTCAGAAGGGTATCACTGTGGCTCCTTTCTACCCTTAGAGTCTCAATTTTGCCTGTTCTCTGCTTTTTTTTTTATTTCACTTAAATGATACCATTATTTATAAAGATTTAAAAAAAGAAAACGAAACTTCACATCCCTATTACTCTCTGACCGTGTGTCTGATTTATAACTGTAGCCACATTTGACTGTCAGGTGTTTGGCATTTTTATAAGATATTACAAAAAATAATTAGAATGTAAATTAATGATTTTTATATAATGAAGATTATGCTAAGTAGAAATTACTATAGAAAGATGTAGAATCTTTTCCTTTCCTTTGACTTCCTATTTATTTAAAGGCAAACAAATCCTAGAGTATCCGACTGTCTCAGTCCAGATCTGTAGCAACTATAACCTTAAAAGACAAGCTTGTTTGAAAAATAAAACACTATAAAAGCTGACCGATGTAGAGGATATAGAATTAGAGATACAGTTAAATTTTAGGCTTTGGTCTGCAGTTGCTGGTTTCAAGGTCAGACAAGTATGAGTAGTTTCCCGAACAATTCTCACTGATTTTGGTTGAACCAGGGAGCAAGTATTTGTTCTAGAATCAGTACTGATAATGATCAACAGTTCACCAACTGCATTGATGCATATTAACTAGGGAGCCAATATGAATTCAGATTCAGCGCTGTGTCTTCACAGCAGACCTTTTTGATTCCACTTTATACCTGAGAAACTTAGCACCATATTTGAATGATACATGGGGTAATGTGGAGAGAAATGACACTATGGATTACATCGCCTGTGCTCCGAATACTAAACAGTTTATGAGTGTTGTTACTGATAATAGTACTGATATTTTCCTGTTAGAATGCTTCCCTGCTGCTCAAATTCTTACATTGATCTCCCTGAAGAGTTACATAGACAAATATTTCTTTACATTTGAGTTATCTACCAAGGAATTATTAGAATGGAAACAGAGTGTTTTTGGCAGGGAAGATCCATATAGATTATGGAAATGCCTAATGTGACTGTACACACCTATGATCCCAGAACTCTAAAGGCGCAGGAAGATACTGCATTTGAGACCAGTAGCCAGTTCAAAGCAATCCTGAGCTGAACTGCGAGACCTGATACCTGGGGATTGAACTCGGTGGCACAGCGTTTTGTTTAGAATGGGCAACAACTTAGGTCTGAATCTGAATCTTTTAAGAAATGGATTTCAGATTGTGACTTGGCAGTTGAGTGAAGAGGCAAGTAAACTTTTTGTTTCAAAAGGACTCACTGCATGGAGTTGGCTATCTGCCGACGTGTGACTTACTAAATAGCTATTGTCTCTGTGTACACAGCATGTAAATTTGAAGCTATGTGAATGTTCATAGGTTTTTGTTTTTCTAAGTTTTTTTCAACAGTGTTTAGAGTGCTCTCAGCTGCCTTATTTCAGTGTGAACAGAAAAAGTCCATATTCTATGTGGTGAATGCTTTAAATGTGTCACAGTAGTGTGTAGAAAAAGGCTGGCATAATTTTAAGTGGTTTGTGACATATATTATATATGTACATATATCTTTATAACATTCTTGTGTTTCATAGTATAAATGTTCTGGGCAAGTTTTGATATTTCAAATGCTTCTGGATATTCCAGCAATAAAGGCAACATGTTCTTCAAGAGAATTTTTTGTTTGCCTCCTTTGACACTAAAATAATCCATGTTTGAGCAAGACTTTTTTGGAAAATACTACAGAAAGAGGGAATATAATTTGTGAATTGTGGTTCTTTCTGTTTTAGGAACATTTTGCTCTGGAATTTGATCCTAAGCTCTAAGATCAAGCTTACAAAATATGTGCTCCTGTTTGTATAGAATATAGAAACCATCAGTTGGGTTTGATGTTAATCAGACAGAGTTCTGCCAATGATGAGCTCTCTGTTTTCTGCTAATTTAATGACACAGATAAAAGAGGACCACAATTCACCGATTGACTTATTCTTGTCCCTAATTGTGAATTTGGGCTATAAACAGAGTTGTACTAAGAAACTAATTTGACACCCCCACATTTGCAAAGTAGGATTCGTAGTATCAGTTTCAGATTTGGTATTTTAAATTTCTGACTTCCATATCCAATAATGCAGATTTTAAAGTTTGTAAGAAAACTTTGTTTAAAAACAGTAACTTGCTCTTAGTTTTGTGACCTTGTGTACTTTTGAAATAAAATGAAAAAAGCAGTCCTCTGCCTTGTGTTGTGGCTTTATTTTGCTTTTACAGACATCAAACAAAGTTTTAGTATGTTTATTCTTCCTGCTTTCATGTATCACCCTCATCCCCTGACAAGAATAAAAAATGTAATCATCATTAGTCAAACATATATAATTTGCCATTTCAGTGTATATATATATATATATATATATATATATATATATATATATATCTCCCAGTATACTGAAGTTGAAGCTTCTGTAGTTATGTAATTTGAGAAATAAACTCAGGTTTTTCAGGTGAATTAAAAGTGAGTCAAATACATATTGAACACATAAACATTTTTGGTTCCTACTGCTTTTTAAAAGAATCTCTTATACTGAGTTATTTGTAAACAAATTCTGCTCAAAGTTTCAAAAGCTGGGAAACCCAAGCAAGAGTCTGATAAGAGCTTGTTCTGCTATGTCTTACCAAAGTAGAATGGGAAAGAAGAGCTCTTTTATAGGGACATCGATTCCAATCAAGAGGTTGGGGCCCTCATGGCTGTCATTTTCCAACCCTCCCCATCACACGCTGTTGCCAGTGAGGGCTCAAGATAAGATTTTTCAGGAGAACATAAACATTCAGATCACAGCCACAAGCATCTCATGGTTTAAAGCAATTTCCACAGGCTTGAAATGTTGATTTTAAGAAAATGAGGCATTGAAGTTTCTGTAAGAATACATGTTGAGGAATTAATTTGGTTAGTAACTGGTTTCTCAGCCTCGACATTGTTAGCATTTTGGCCTGATAAGCTGTCTATAGGCAACTGTCCTGCACATTTTAGAATGGTGGTGGTACCTCTGACCGCTACTCATTAGACGTCTGTACCTTTGCGTCCACCCCAGTTGAATGAAAAGTGTCTTTAAACGTTGCCGTTGTCCCTGCATTGCTGCAGGGTCGAAGGTCAATCAGGTCCACTTGAGAACCAGTGAATGGCTTATACAAAATGTGAAAGTTCCTTCTGGGGCTAAGATGAAGAGCACAGGCTGTAAAAGAAGCCATGTTGGAATGCTGAAGATTGCTGGCTGCTTAACTGCAGTTTCATGGAGCTTAAAATGGTGGCAGTTACCTACTTTAGGAGATATTAGAACGTTTTAGAGACTTGGCCTAATGAAAATTAATTGTATTCATTCTTGACATTTGAGATGCTAATACTGATACAGGGAACTTCACATCTGAATTTCAAAGTCCATATTACAGTAATTGTCAGGTGAAACTGTGGTGCATAATTGAATGCATTTACCTTAGATCATATTTTAGCCTTAATAACTCTTAAAGACCAGAAAATAGTCCTGGCTAATTGAGTAAAAGCAAAACTTGCTAAACACTGAAACATTGAATATAAAGTAGCTTATTACTAAATAAAAGTGGTTTAGTGTCTAAGGCATAACTGAATATAATTTCAAAAGGCAATAATGGCAACAGTCAAATGATTGGTCAGCCACAGAAACCAAGCTCAAGAGTTTTTAATATTTCTGCTGGTGTTTCTGAAATAGAAGCCAACTCACTTCAGTGAGGGTTTTTTTTTTGTTTTGTTTTGTTTTGTTGTTTGTTTGTTTGTTTTTTATGTTAAGTAGTGTATAGAAAACACCGAGAAAGTCCTTTCCTTGGCTGGCATGACTTAAAAAGCTATTGAAAAGCTGAGAAATAAATGCTAGTCTAGGAAGCACATTGCCTAATTTTAATATCCTAATACTTTTTGTTATTAAAAAAAAATTAGGGAGACATGCTAAGATACCTAAAAGATAATTTCTTAGAACTTTTTAGTTTTCAAGCAAAACAAAACAAAAACCTTAGAGCACTGTGTCAGTTGTCTTCAAGTCTTTAAATGTTTTGTCTTCTGAAATTAGTTATTTACAAGTGATTTCTCTCTGATTATACTTATTTGCTAGGGCTTCCTTCCATAACAAACTACCACAAATAGTAAAGCTTAAGTATCAGAGACTTGACGCCTCACAGTTCTGGAGGCCAGAGGGCCAAGGTCAAGGCCGTGGCAAGGATAGCTTCCTTATGAACTATGAGATGGGCTGTGCCTAACATCCATCCTTGGCTCATCCACAGGCTGCAATTTTTCTTCTGTAAGTACCTGTCTCTGTCCTTATTTCCTTTTTGTTTGAGGACATCAGTTATACTGCGTTTACACCCACAGAAGACCATCTGAAGGACCTTTAGTGTCTGTCATGAAGAGTTGTTTCTACATAGGAATTTGGTTATGGGGAGAGCTTAACCCATAATAGTGATGATTGCAAACTACAAAGGAAGGCCCTAATGAAACAGTCAATGTGGACTATCTGCCTAAAGGGTTTCTGTTTAATATAGAAAAACAGTAGGTTTTTCAAGACAGGGGTTCTCTGTAGCTCTGGCTGTCCTTGAACTCAAGAGATATACTTGCCTCTGCCTCCCAAATGCTGGGATTAAAGGTGTGTGACAACACCACCCAGCTTTAATTTACAGTGATTTACTAGCAACAAAAAGTGATAACCCTCACTTGCCTCGCCCTTTCTCCAGGGTCTGCAATCTTAAAAAAAAAAATTTCACATGGCATTACACAGTTTAAACTTATGAAATTGTCAAGTGCAAGTAGATGAATTGTTAATGAACATATCTTATGAGGCTTGCTGAGAAGATGAAATGACTTTTTCTGGAAGCAGAACCAAAAGGTCTGTTTTTAAACACAAGTAACTGCGTCTGACTAGGTTTCCTTAGCTTTTTAGTTTTTCAAAATGTAATAAATGCAGGCGGTACAGTGTGAAATATAAGACATAGGATATTTCTATTCCCAATTCCTCTTAAAAAAGCTACACTTTAAATTCAATATTTGTGAATATGTTATTTAATGAACAAAATGAAAAATCTAGGTATATAATGAAAAGTATGTGTTTTAGAGCACATCCTATTCATTTTTAAAAGTTAGTAGTGTCAGGATTTGTTCACAAGAGAGAGGAAGGAATATTAGGTTTTAAGTTGGAGCACCCGAATGGAAAACTAACGTGGAACAGAAAACTGAATGTGTTGAGAACATCTTTGTTGTAGGCAGAAAACACATGAAGACATTTTTTTTTTTTTTTAATTTAATCCAAGCAGTAACTGGCAACTGAGTTATATACCTGAACCAAAACATAAAATCAGTACTGTAGACAAAGAGTTGGGGGCAAGCTGGTAGACAACATAGGGGAAAAGATGGCAGTGTCAGCCTTGACTTGTAAATGTTGGAAATGAACCCATAAAACTGTTTTGAACACTGCGTGCAAAGAATTTACTTGACTAGAGAACTGGCAATATTGAAATACCTAAGTTTACCTGGAGCATGAAAGAATGCTGGATTGGTGATAAAAGGTTGGGATGTAAGAGCATGTATGTGTTGGTGATCACACCTATGTGTAGAAGAAAATGAGGGGCCAAACCCTATAGGTACCGCAGTCTGACAGGAAGCAGGGAGATGACTGTGTGTGTGTTAAGATATTCTAAGTAGGTATTTAGCATTCAGTTCTGTCAGCCAGTACAAAAAGAAAGGGAAGAAAATAAAAACAAAAATAGATGTCACAGTTCTCAAAGTTGGATACACCTTTACATTAAAATGTTCAACAAGTAGATTCTCAGTCTTAGTTGTAGATAGTTTACAACTGCTCTCATTTTAGTTATAGTACACTACCAAATGTATTTCTACCACAGTATTTTTCAGTTTATCTTTAGTTTCTTCAAGTTGCTAGAATTTCTACCTAGAACAGTTTAGGAATCGGCACAAACTAAGTGAATGAGAGAATGAATGATTTTGCCCTTGAAAGAAAATGTGATTATGTGACATTAGATTAAATGCCACATACTATTATTCTAAGATGAATTTGGCCACTGGCACTTTGTTCTTTTAATGTTAAGTAGGACAGTTTCCCTTTCACACAGTCCTAGAACTGTCAACAGTAAGAACATTTCCAGGGAACAGTGGAGGACAGAGAAGAATCAAGACCAGTAACAACAACTTGTAAATTGTTGTAAAGCAAAAAAAAAAAAAAAAAAAATTGTTGTAAAGCTGGTTCTTCTAACACGCACCAGGCTTTTAGCATGAAAAGTAGAGCAATTTCATGCATTCACAGAAACATTAACACAAGTCAAAATTTAAGCTCACCAAGAATAAATGAGGTCTTTTCCTTCATCATGTTCACAGGAAAGTTAGCATGTGCTGTGTAGTAGCTAATAAGACTTCAATATGTGTTTATATGAATCTGACTGAAACTTCTTACAATGTTATGGGCAAACAATATGCCATTGTTAAGTGAAAAACCAGTTAAATAGCAATTCAAATTTTATAAGAAAGGGAATGCCAACAGACTTTTAAACAAAAAACTTTATTGTCTATGACAGTTGTAGGAATGACATCAAACTGAGACTAGTTTTGAGGTGGTGTTTTATGCAGTTTTCTCCAACACACGTTATTAATTCTACAAATCATGACACAACACTTGAAATCCATCAGGATGTTCAAGCCACCAGTGATTTGCTCATGCATACAGTCCAAAATTGACTGCACAATCCTCAACATCAAGAATAGCTCATTTAAATGATTCATCACTACAGTGTTGACAAATGAAAACAGAAAAACAGCTTTCCTTTATAGTTTGCTTAAAGATACGGCTTATGAACTCTTAGCATGACCTCAGTTATCTTATAGAATTCCTCTTGGATTCTTTGAAGCCATGTTGAAGTACCCTTCAATGGAGCAGAGATCATAAGATATCACCTTACAGAATGCGTTTTAACCGCCTTCCTTTTGTTGTACTACAAAAGGATCTACTATGAACACAAATTAGAGCTTGTTAATACACAGTAATTTTTACTAACGATGCACCTTCAGCCTTTTCCTACCTGGGCTGTTTGGCAGTATAAAGCTAGTCGTCTTAGGGAGGAAATCTTGTAGTGCAGGAGGTTTAACATATGTACTGTCTCATCCTATATTCAGTTCGATGCTCTTTTGCAAGCCCACATGGCTCTTGATATATATGCACATTCCACTATTGATTATTATAAAATTATATTTTAAAAACTACAATACCAGGAATATTATATAACGCTGTAATTTGGTGTATCATCGTATACATATTGGAAAAAAATATCCAGAAAGGTTTTACCATTTCAGAACGCCTTATAAAACAAAATGTGTCTCAATTCGTGGTCTAGTATTTTTCTAGAAACCTTGGCTTCTTGCCGTTGAGGAAAACTGACAGGAGGGCAGTTAGTGTGGGGATCTCTGACACCTCTCCCAGTTTCTTTTGGCAACAGCAGCCAAGAAGGCCAGTGTCCTCACAGGCTCCTTCATTAGCTATTTCAAGCACTGTTATCAATAGGTGCTCTAGATTGTCTTGATGCTCTCTAATGGTCCTAGTGCAATGAGTGCTATGCATTGTGTGCAAGGAACTGTCTGTCATACTTGCTGTGATTCCATATTTTAAGTAACTAGTATATTTTGGCTATATTAAATATCATGAGATAATAGCAAAAATAAAAATCTGAATCTGGGTTTGGGGATGTGTGTAGTTCAAGTGCAGAGCGCTTGCCTGATGTGTACAATACCATGCTAGGCAAGCCCTGTACCTGAGTGACAGCTCCAAACAGAAAAATTCTATACAGCCCAACTTGGATTCTTTAACTTGTATGCTGGTACATTCACACTTTTAATTCTGATGTTTCCTGAAATGTGAAACAGGGCACCATATTCCTGGAAATGCTAGGCTACCAACTGTAGCTCCCAGTCAGCCACAAGGTCACAAACTGATACTCTAGTGTGTATTACTATGTTGCTAAGCTATGATTGGCATATTAAATGCATTTACAGTTTATAATTATTTCCAACTTATGAAGGATTTATCATAATTTAACTATGAAAAACATTTGAACATAAAAATTTAATGGCCAAAAGTACAATGATGTTTAAAATATTTAAGGAATATATCCAAATTGAGTTGCATTTGTTTGCTATTCTTTTTAAAAATTATTTTCTGTACACTGGTGTTTTGCCTGCATGTATGTCTGTATGAGGGTGTCAGATCCCCTGGAACAGGAGTCACAGTTATGAGCTGCCATGTGGGTGCTGGGAATTGAACCCAGGTTCTCTGGAAAGACAGCTTCTGCTCTTAACTGCTGAGCCATCTCTCCAGCCCTTGTTTACTATTCTTGGTTGTCAGGGAAGGGAGATTGTACTATAAACTTCAAAAGCAAATCCCTTGCTATATCCTGTATTTAAACAGTAATATCAAGTTTACAAATGCTATGGTCAAAATTACTCACCAAAAGTATTTTAGTTATTGAAATATTAACAATAACTCTTCCCTAACTTTTTGTTGTTGCTGAGACAGAGTCTCACTGTATAGCCAAGGCTGGCCTCATATTCAGTCTCCTGGCCTCAGGCTTCCAAGCTCTGAGAGTATTCATTTGTTTAATGACGAAGACTGATTAAACAAATTAAGGAACATACTTATAAGTGTGAGTATAAAAACTAAGATTTTTTTCATTCATATCCTAAACAAAGCATAGGCACATAGAACAAAAAGTGCCTCTCTCCATCCTGTAACTTTTCAGCAGTGCTTTGTCTGCCACAGCTTATTTGGGGTCTCAAGTTATCTTTTGTAAATAAATTTTACTATATGGTTACAATTAACCATACCGACCTGTAGTAGGTTTCATTTACAAACATTTCAGATGACAAAACGAATTTATCTTTCATGTTTCAGTCAGTTTAGATGAAATTAAAAACAGAGTATACATTTTGAAAAAGGCCTTCATTCTATAATGCAGGTTGGTCTGGAACCCACTATGTAGCCCACACTGGCTTCAAATTTGGGTCAATCCTCTTGCCTCAGCTTCCTGAGTGGTGGGATCATGGGTAAAAACCACCATAACAATTTAAAAAATTGAAGACTCTCTCCCAAGCTGGAGCTCAAACCTGGGGCCTCATACATGCTAGGCAAAGTACTGTCTTAATCCCGTTACCCAGCCCAATTTCATTCTGATCACTTTACTTTTACCTTTGTGGAACACGTGTCTGCTTATTGATCTGTACTATATAAAAACAAAGTTTTCAGTTTCATGAACAACCACATTTGGCTGTTTTGTTCATTCCCAAGAGATTTACAGTAGTTCATTGACAAAGACCGATTAAACAAATTAAGGAACATACTTATTAGTGTGAGTATGAACACTAAGACTTTTTTTATTCATATCCTAATCTAAGCATAGGCATATAGAATGAAAAGTGCCTCTCTCCATCCTGTAACTTTTCAGCAGCGGCTTTATCTGCTACAGGGATAAAGGGTCTCAAGTTGTCTTAGGTCTCAAGTTATCTTTTGTACGTAAATTTTACTGTATGGAACACTTCTATAACAAAAAGACAAACTGATAAATTTTTATTGTACACAAGTATGGAACACTTAAAAATTTCCACTACTATAGGAAGCGTTTCCAGACTATAACCTCTAACTTTTCAAATTTACTTGGAACCCAACCTTTAGCTTTGACACTAAAAAGGTTATCTGATGCCCTCTTGTGGCCAACAACTTTTATGTGTTTTATTTTTGCTAGTCTAACAGATCGGCCAGAAATAATACCTTATTGTTTAAAAAAGCAAGCAAGCAAACAAACAAAAAACACACAGTATTATTAACAGTGTAAGACAATGCATAAATGTCTATTACCTGGCTCTTAAAAGCATGTGTCCCAGAGCTTTAATGTCTAAGTTTAAGGTTCTCTAGTTACACTACCTGGGGTAGCACAAATACCCAGTTTTCTCTTCTGTAAAGTAGATAGTATTAGGGTATACACAGGTTTATTAGGGAAAGTACTTATGGTATATAATTTTCAACAGGTTAGGTAAAATTCCTTATATGTATGCATACACATGAACTATCATAAAATAATCTTCATTATTAGGTTATTTTTTTTACTCCTCCACACAAACTTTTGTTGTTGTTATTTTAAGACAGAGCCTAGCCACATAGGCGAGGCTGGCCTTGAACTTGCAATCTTCCTGCCTCAGCCTCCCAAGTGCTGAGACTTCAATGTATATGCCAACATGGATAGCTAATAAATAGGTACTATTAGTACTATTTTCTATACTCACTTTCCAGGCACCTCATGCAAATATATTGAGCATTAATGCTTGGGAGGTACCAGTGTCTTGTATTAGTCATCACAGTAAAGCAGTTCTAAGCCATGCCTGGTGGCTCACGCCTATAATCCCAGCATTCTGGAGGTAGACACAGGAATTGGTAGATCAACATCATTCTCAGCTACACAGTGAGTATGAGGACTGTCTGTAACACACAGACCTTGCATCAAGAAACAAAGCACACACAGCCATGGAAGCCACATTCTGGTCTATTACCTTTTGTATGTATTTCCACCCATCATAACACTATGATTGTGTTTTCTATTCAGTGGACCCAGATCACAGGTTTTGTTTTTGTTTTTACTGGCTTCATGCTCCTGCAGAGCATGGGAATTACAATCCGTCACTACTGCAAATGTTGTGACAAAGCATTTTGTGTATCAACTCTGTATTTCTAAGTATGCCCACAGGCTATTTTTCATATTAGTTAAAAATAAATCAGGTTAACTTATATTTTTTTTTAAATGTTTTTACTCCTTCAGTTAAAGTTCTGGCTTCCAATTTGGTGTTTCTGTGGAATTCCTGAATGTGTGAAAGAGTGGGTCTCTGATTCTTGTTCTTTCTCTCAGGCTCTTTCCTTCTGTTTATCTTGTCCAACCCTGATGTATTAATTTTCTTTTTTTTTATCCAGATAGTATATTGTTATCCCTTAAAAATAAAATTAAATTTAAAAGGCAAGCCAGTAAAATAAAGTTAGAGTATTAATGTTGACCAGAAAAAAATCCGAAGAAGATGCAGAATAGAAAAATAGAATCATCTACACTTAGCCTTTCTCCTTCCTCTGAATATACTGTCAAACATCGTATTTTATTCAGACAATACAAATACCATCCAAGCTAGGATATTCTCATGTTCCCACCTGTAATATTTTACCATTATAAGCTTACTTATTCTTTTTTTTTCCCATAGCAACATAGCATTTTCATACTTTTAAATTTTTTTAAAAGGCTGTTCATTTGCTATGGCTATTTTTTTTTATTTTTTATTTTTGTCACCCAAAGATCTATTAAACTGTTTTACATAGAGGATAGCCCCATTTAAGTACTTCTGTAGATAATTTTCTCGCAGTATGGTTACTAGGTGAAAACATACAGACTTCACAAGTGTTAATGCCTTGCAAAAGACTGTATTTCTTCAAATCTCTACTTTGACACATGTTCTCAGTGAGGAACATTATCTTTAAACAGTTATTTAACTGATGTCAGAAAGATGTGAGCATTGAGAGGGCACTACATAGGGAACTATGGGATACCGCAGTACACGGGTATACTGTACAATGTTTACGCAATAATGGGGACTATTAACCCTGACTGCCTATTCAGGCACATAATTTTGTGTAATATCTGAAATCTTTCATCCATTATTACTAATGAAGCTGATACACTTATCGGCCCCAGCACTACAGAAGTGATACCAGACAGCTAACATAGCAGAGATGCTTTTCATCCATACATCTCACTGATTTACATTTTATGAGCTCTATTGATGTGTGTCATAAGTATTTTCAAGTCTTATGAAATTTGTAAGTTCCCAATGATTATTTGTAACCTTTATGGAAGTTCTGTAGCTATTCCATTTTGAGTGTAGAAACAAGATTTTGTATACTTTGTCTCATGCAGTAAATATCAAACCACACTAAGAGTGACATTATCTTCTACAAGTCCTCATGCTTTTGATAACTATTAAGTGTTTCTGTTTTGGTCCATATGTTGCAGATGGCATTCTTTTATGCACTGGGAAGCATGTAGCAATTTCTGCAATGTTGAGAGTGCACACACTTTACACGGGAATTGCAGGAGCCTTTCCTGACTTGCCTTGGATTAACAACGCCCCAGTCACTGCCACAAGTGGCATGTATAATAATACAGGGGTAATGCTGTGCTTCTCAGGAGACATCCACGTTACTGCTTCACTAACCAGAGTCTAATTCCAGAGGAACGATGGGGAAATCTGGCAAAAATAATTGTTAACATTATGTTCCAGGTTAAATTACAAAAAACAAACAACAAACAAACAAACAAAAAACCCTGCTTACCTTGGGCATTGCTACTATTATTTCTCTTATGTGGATCTTCTTGACCAGTAGCTTTCTTAGTTATTTAGGTCATACTGCTATGGAAGTCTGATTTACAGTTCAAACAAATAAAATTGCTTGCAAGGTTTTAGTGCCCCTTCTCAGACATAACAGAATAGTTCGACACAAGGAACTAAGATTTAGTGGCCAATGCAAAAGTCTAATGTCTAATGTCTTGTATTCATTTTCACTTAATATAATCTCTGCCTAAGTTTCCTTCTTTTAATACTCGTCTAATACTTAAAACCTCCCAAGTTCCAATAGTTGGTGGAGTTTACACAGATAACAAAGTGTTGTGGTGCTGAGGCACCATGGGCACAGGCTTTTAAATCCTGTTTTTAAGGTAAAGCTCAAGTTACTTAGCTTGCTATCATCTTGAGCGTCTTGAGTCCTTATTTAACTGAAATTAAAATGGCAGGTTTTTGAGATCGTTATGAGGACTGAACAAATTATCACAAAGCTGACGACTTAGAAGTCAACATAAATGCTTGATCTTAGTCTAACATTATACTGCACATTAGTCTGTTTTGCTATAGTTAAAAATACATAACATAAACAAGTACTTTATTAATGATATTGTAGAACTTACTAAAGAATTTACATTTTTCAAACATACATGTTTGAAAACTTAACCTGTAAAATTCAGACCTTTTGCTGTTATGCCTACAAATACAAAATGGGAAATTAAAACAAATTCATTCACAAACCACTCCTGCTTGAAACTTTCTCTAATAAGGTTTTTAAGCTGAAATTATGCAGCTGCTGTCAGTCTTCATTTAGATCAATCCTGTAAGGAAAACATTAATTTAGTTGTAATTTCCATAAAGAGAACCATATGCCTACCAAAACTTAGGAGCCGATTACCAAATGGTAATTTGTTTTCAATAGTTATAGACCTGAAAAGCTTTCCTGCTGAGAGCTATATTATATGAACTGAAACTAAAACCAGGTAGAGGATGAATAAAGTTCATAGTCTTATACAGAAAATTATTTAAAATGCAATTAAATTAAAAATGAGCCTTCCCAGGGCTGGAGAGATGGATTATTGGTTAATAGTTAATGTTCTTGCAGAGGACTGAGGTTTGGTTTCCAGAACATATACATCGCTGTTAAGAACCATCCGTAACCACAGTTTCAGAGGATCCTCTTCTGGCTTCCCTAGGCATGGGGACCCATAGGCACAGACATGTGCAGGCAAAACACCCATTCACATAAAGACAAATAAATACAAATATTAGCTTTCCACAAGATTGGCCATTGAGTTGTCAGGGCTAAGAACTCACTAGTGTATTTCTGTATGTGTGTGTGCACACAGGCACGTGCAGGTGCCACACCAGGCAAATGAAGTCACAGGACAACTTGCTGGATGGCCCCCATCACCATGTGGGCCCAAGAAAGCAAGTGCCTTCATACACTGAGCCATCTCACCGACTAGAGTTATCTTTTGTAGTAAGGTGCAGAGTTCTAGTAATTTCTTAAGTGCTAACATTTAGCTTCTCTTCCTGAATGGCTATTACACTTCAAATTGTCCAACAAGTTCATATACCCGTAAGATAAGCAAATAGAACAAATGCTGTTTTCTCTGACAATAGTATTCCAAACTTCCCAACACTAGCTGTCTGTGTGTTTGTGTTCTCTGTAAAAATCTCCCAGTACTTAGCAACACAACAGCAATGGGCCTATTAAACATTTTTCAATGGAGCCAAGATGATACAAGGCTGCAGTCCCTGCACTGGGGTGCTGAGGGATCATTTGAGATCAGCAGATGGGAGACAAGACTCCTAACTCAAAATATTTCCCTTCACCCCTTCTCATTTTAAAACTAAACTTGTGATACTAAGTAGGAAAAAACTCGGGAATAGTTGATAGTATCCTTTAGAAATGCTAAAATCATTATAGCTTAAAAGTCAGAATATTAGGAATTTCTGCTGTTTGTTTCACATCACTGAGCAGTTAACTTCATTCTTGCTATCTTCTGTACTTAAATAGTAAATTAAAACAAATGGGGGCTGGAGAGATGGCTCAGTGGTTAAGAGCACTGTCTGCTCTTCCAAAAGGTCATGAGTTCAATTCCCAGCAACCACATGGTGGCTCACAACCATCTATAATGTGAACTAATTCCCTCTTTTGGCAGTTGTATACATAAAATAAATAAAATCTTTAAAAAAAAAACAAAAACAAAAACAAATGACAACAGAGCTGGGCATGTTTACAAACACCTTTAATCTCAGTGCTCAGGAAGCAGAGGCAGGTGGATCTGTAAATTCAAAGCCAGCCTGTTCTACATAGTGAGTCCCAAGACAGCTAGAGCTATGTAGAGGCACTTTATCTCATAAAACCAAAACAAACTAAATGAAACAAAGAAAGATTGACAACAGGAATGTTTGGACGAGCCAAAGTCTTTTAATCAGTTACTAGGAGGTTGTGATCACTCTTGGTTAATTTCAATAATTTCAGAGTAAAAACATAATTAGTGATGGGGAAAGTCTTGCTGGTCTTAATTTATAAGTTTACCTTAACAACACCCAAACTCAGATGAATTTTCCTTTTTTTTTTGTAGTTCTCATATGCTTATAAGACCGATGGGATTACAGTGGTATAAATATGAAGGACTACTGAAGAATCTGAAGTACCGTACTTTTTACTTGAAAACTCATGTAAAGACTAATGCTTTTTGAAAAAAAGCACTTTTTTTTTTTTTGAGAAAGGATATCATCTTGCCCAGGCTGGCATCAAATTTGCCATGTAGCTGAGGTGAGCCCTGCTGTCTTGATTTCTGCCTTAACCTTTGAAGTTATGGAATTACAGGCACTCCCACTGTACCAAGTTTACAAGGTAGATTAAGAGTGGCTACAAGAACATTTCTGCTTTCTTTAATGGTAAAAGGCATGTAACTCAGATGTTCTATAAAATTATTAGGGGCCAAAATCCTGGTGACAAAGGTCCCATATACACACTGATTTTGATAGCTGAAAGTTACTGTATTTATATTTTCAATTAGCTACTGCCAGTAAAATTTTTTTACATGTATATTTTGATATGTGGCTTTGGGGGAACATATGTTCAATAAAGTTTTTTAAGAAAAGTTTTAAATTATTTCTTTTCCTAAGAATCTTTTCTGCCTTCTCCTTTTACTATGTACAGAACAAAACCACACATTGTCATGCCTCAAACTACTTTTTATTTGCAACTACATGATTTCACGCAATTCTTCTAAATAATGACATAAAATAGATTTCCTTGTGTATAAATAACTTATATACTCTCCATAAAGTAAATGCTCAAAGGTGCTAGAACACATTGCCCACTCCTACAGTGTTTTTGTATCCAACAAAGTCAATGCACAATATATAAATACTCAAGTCCAATATTAAAAACTCAGGCACTTGACTAACTTTAATAAAGTTTCTCAAACTATTTTAATATATCTAAAGTGCATATATATATACTTTTTTAAGAAAGAGTATTCTCAATAGCTTTTCTATAAAAATAAGTTTGATGGTCTGGTCCATCTAACTTCACTACAAGTATGAACTTTCAGTATATAGTAAGGTATAGTCTTCCTTTCTATCAACATGGCAGCACAAATCAAAATAAGCTAGTGTGGTGCTAACATATGAGGATTAATCCAGTGGTTTCGGTCACAATGCATTCCAGGAGAAGGTACCCATGTCACTGGAATTGGGCGGTATGGTTTACTCTTCCTTCCTGGATTTGGATAGCCAAATGGAACAGGGGGAGGGTAGTGAGTCTGGTGGCCACTCCCTCGGTACATTCCTGGCTTTTTTCTGGGCAGTGGGTGCCACACTGGAAGAGGCGGGAAGATCAGCTCTGAAATCTGTAGGAGAGAGAAAGCATTAAATATATTCGAAGGAAAAAGAATCTACTTTTTCAGTAAAAACTAAGTAGTTTTAGGCCGCTCACTAAACACAAACCTACCATTCACCTTAAGAGTAGGCCTCATCCCTACGGTTACAATTAAATATGTTAAGAAACAAAAACCCACACTTCATTAAAACAGCTCATGGTACTTTCTGAATGAAGAAAAAAACTAAATAAATGAAAAAAGATCTTCCAAGTATCAAAGATGCAAACACAGAATGAATGGTAAGCCCTAAGAATACAACAGGTTTTAGGGCTTTAGGCAAGTTTCTATAGCTGGTCAAGTAAGGAGTCACTAAGGGCTTTGAAGCACAAATTTTCATGTCCCAAGTCAAAGCCTACTAAAAAAATAATTGTCTTAATAACAGAGGCCAAATATTTTGAGGAAACTTTGCAGATCATTATGCTTTAGCCTGTTTAGTACTTGGGCACAAAAACATATAAGTCAGGTAGGCAATATCAAGTTTTCATTATTTAAACTCTCATCAGCAGTTTTCAAATTCTTTCCTTAGGTTTTCTGGTTCTAATCTGTCCTTCCAAGTATGGGATGTTTTCTTTAATATTTAAGATTCTGTAGAACATTTAATTCAGATGGTACAATGACATGAACCAATTTTGTGTATATTTTGAAAAGGAAAATCTACGTTTGTACCTGTGAACACATCTATATACACCTGAAGTTTTTACATTTGGCTTTCAAGATGTATTTTTATTTTTCTTAATAATACCAAGGAGGAGAATGCTGACTAGTAGAGGGAAAAGTGTCAATTTTTCCAAGTGGTGTCGTTACTTTATACTCCTTATGAAATCTGGCTGCTTCTGTTCTTCACCAACAGTTGATGCTGCTAGATTGTTTAACTCAGAAAAAGTCATGTTTCATTTTGTTTTAATTTCATTTGTGTTTCAATGAGATCCAACATTTGCATGTGCTTAATGGCCTTTATACAATTTTTGCATATTCTTAATTTTGTCTATTTCTTAATTAGGTTATTTGTGTCTTACTACTATAACTATTGCTATTATTACTATTATTGCAATACTGAGAATAGAACCTAGGACCTTGTGCATACTAGATAAATAACTGTACCACTGAGCTATATTCCCCCAGTTCTCTTTTCTTGTTTTTATTTTGAGACAGGGTCTCACTTGCCCAAGCTGGCTGTACCCTTGTTATCCTCCTGCTGTTCCAGGCTTACTAATTTTTTGGAGTGGTTTTTTAAAAAAGTATATTTTGAAAACGAGTTTTAACACCTATGTGTAATGAGAATATACTTTCTATGATTTGGTCGTTCATTTTCTTATGTTTTCTTTTGGTGATTAAAAATGTTTAGTGATAAAAATCAACTTTTCTTTTGTGACCTAGGAGACATTTACGAGACAATTCTCCAGATTTGTTCATATATATAAAACATTAACCATTTAGTTTTCTTACATGGGTGCATGGCTATCTGGCAGCACTTAGATCCATTTTGGCCTTTTCCCTCGTTTTAGAACCCATTCGAGACTTTCCACCTTAATTGCTCTGGTATTCTGCTGTAAGAGTGGTGAGTGGGCTAAATGTATAAAAGAGACTTTATTCTAGATTTTTTTTTTCAATGACACATTGTATATCCTTAAACTATTAGTAATCCTGATACACAGAACAGTTTTATATTCATGGCAGCCCTGAAATTTTATTTTCTTAAAAATTTAGAACCAATGTATTACTTAATAGAAATGGACTTTTGGAATTTTGATTGAGTTAAGTCCAAAGATCAACTTGGGAAAGATTGAGAACTGACTGTAAAAGTAATTTCTAGAAACACTACAGTACAAAGACCCTACACCCTACACTATGAATGTGATCTTTATCAGATAATCCTCCTTTAGATTCCTTGTTTTTTGTTTCGATTTTTTGCTTTTTTTTTTTCTCCCCCCGAGACAGGGTTTCTATTTGTAGTTTTGGCTGTCCTGGATTTGCTTTGTAGATGAGGCTGGCCTCAAACTCACAGATCTGCCTGCCTCTGCCTCCTGTGTATGCCACCATGCCACAATTAGATAATAAATAGTCAAATCACAGATGATATATTCTCATTATACCTGTGTGTTAGGACTTATTTCCAGAATATACTTTAAAAACTAATTACCAAAAAACAATTATATCAACTCTCTACACAGGGCTTAAACAGAAGCCCTGTGTCTTGTTTTGTTTTGTTTTTTTTTGCTATGCAATGTTTTGTTGAGGAATAGAAAATGCCAGAGAGAAATATTTATCAAAAAAGTGTGTAAGATACCTTTATTTCCACACCTTTCTAATATTCTTGTGTGATGGGGAAAAATAAATGCCAATTGGTTCAAAAGAAAATGTAAATTGATTTTAAACTTAAAGGTCAATTTACTTACAAAGAATTAAGAGCAGTCAGTGGGACTTACATTCTTGCTTGACTGAGTAAAAACAAAATCAAGTTAAAAATCATCACATTTAGATGATTTCCAGGAAATTCAATAAAGGCAATTTGCAATATATAATGCAACATACACAGAGAAAAAATGCCCTAGATATTTATGGCATAGAATTGAAAAATGATATAAAGGCAACCTTTATATTATTTGTCTTAGAAACAAAACAAAACAAAAAGCAAAGCCTGGTGATAACACCGAATGGAAAGAGACAGGAGAGAGAGCTGGAGAGAAAGGAAGAATTCCCAATTCTGTTTTATACTCTTAAATATTTACTGTCTTAATTTGCAATTTTGTATAGTTTTAATAAATGTTTATTTTTTAAAGTTTTGCTGAATGTGGTTGCACATGCCTTTAATCCTCGTATCTAGGAGTCAGAGGAGGTGGGATCTCTGCGAGTCTAGACCAGTCCAGTCTACGCAGTTGGTTCTAGTCCACTTAAGCTACATAGTGACACCTTCCCTCAAAAGAGAAAAGTTTTATAAAAAGGAAGAAAATACACATCTAATATACAATAATCTTTATAACTATCCTTCCTGTCAATCCAAGCAAGCACAATTACATAATCAAGAGAGGAAGAAATTAATTTCAATGGGGAAATGTTCATTTTATCATTATATAAATTTGAAAGCTTAGTTTGTCATACTCAAAAGCACCTTTTACATTTTTTAAAAATTATTTATTACAGTTTACTCACCTTGTATCCCAGCTATGGCCTCGTCTCCTTCTAATCCCTCCCTCCCTTTTCTCCTCCTATACCCTCCCCCTAGTCCATTGATAGGGGAGGTCCTATCTGACCCTAGCCTATCAGAACTGGCTGCACCCCCAAGGGAGAGTCAGAAAGACATGATGGGGACAGGAGCTCCAAAAGGAGACCAACAGAGCCCCCACCATCCCCCTAAAAAAGTGCCCTTCAGAGACTGATACTCTAACCAAGGACTATGCATGGGGAGAACATAAAACCCTTGCTCAGATGTAGCCAGACTCACTCTCCAAGTGGGTTCCCTAATAAGGGGAGCAGGGGCTGCCTCTGGCATAAACTCAAAAGCATCTTATTCATTATGTACAAGTTTTTGTATTTCATTATAAACTTGCCCATTAAGTCACATCTAATCCAGACTAATAAATGAAGGTATACTTTAAATTATACTAAAATATGAGACCATAAAAATTGTTTTATTAAACAATATTGCTAATCCAATTTCTAGAAAGTTAATGTTTTTTAATACATAGATATAACATAAATGAATCTATAATGCAAACACATTTGCTGTAAGATGTTTCCACAGTTAGAGCAACACGAGAGACCTTCTTTTCATTTTTACCTAAAAACACTAGTCAAAATATAATTCAGTAAAATTTCTCCTTAATGATGAAAAAAAAAAAGGAAGAATAGTAAGAAAATTAACCTAAAGAAATAAATGAAGTATCAAAAGACTAAAAAAGTTACTGGTGCCTTTTTTTAAAGGAATTTTTAAACAATCAGGAATACTTATTATGAACTTATTTTTTTTTTTGAGGACAGCATATTTCTTAAAAATATATATACTTTTCCTAGTCATTGAGGAATGGAGTACACTTTTGGTAAAGTGACTAGAATGCCAATCTGAACCTCTGAGAAGCAGCTTTCTATCAGTATGTGTGTAAGAGTGAAGACTTGAGATTCAGAATTTTCTAAAGACTCCCTGGACAGCCTATCTGTGACCAGCTGGAGTCTGGCCAGTCGCACTAACGTCTTGTAATTTGCTACTGCCCAGTAACAGGATGTATTGTGTGGTTACCTGGTACACAGGGCTTGGTGTTGCAGCCATTGAATTTGGTTTCACTTCTACTTCCTTGCCAGTTTCTTCATCTGAAGAAGAGGATCCTGAATGATAATCAGAGGTCACTTTATCAAGAGCTCTGCTAACTTTCTTGGAGATCTCATCCTTGTTCTCATCCTCATTTTCAAAGCTGGCAACGATGAATGCATTGTTTTTCTCTCCATACCTAGGTATACATTAAAATAAACAAACAAAAAAACATATATCATTAAAAAAAAGCAAGAAAGGCTTATAAAAACAATTAAACATGTCTAGTCATGCCACTCTTCCAAGGCAATAAAGGAACCAATTCAGAGCTGGACTGCACATTTAATATCAAAAGCACAAGCAGGCTTTAATTGTCTTACATCTACTCTATTGAAGTGTAAGTAAAAGTGCATACTTTCTTCTCCACTAACATCAAACAAAAAATGCTTTGAAACATCACAAACAATCCACATTTTTATTATGTTTTGTGTATATCAATGACATTTTCTTTACAGTAAAAATTTTCTAATGTATTTAAAAATGGCCACTGTCCAAAATCGACTAAAAAATCCCATACTTATTTTGACAGGGCCTGTGGTTTTTTTTTTTTTTTTTTTTTTTTTGTATTTTCAGACAAATGATTTCTGACAATTACTGAGATTAAAGGGAAAAGTGATGAGGATGATAAAGGACTTCTGCTTGAATTATATTATGTTGGGATTTCTAGGAAAACATCACCTTAAGAATTCTTCTTAAAACAGGTATGTACATTCAAAAACAAAAACCACCACCAATACTTCAGTCTGTACCTACACTACATAAAAATCAACTGAAAATGGATGGTAGGCCTAAATATCAAACCTGTAACATAAAATGTTTCTTGAGTACCTGAATTAGATAGATTTAATTTATAAAACATAGACAAATAGCAAACTGACAATCTGGACTTTAGAAAGTAAAATATTTTACTCCTCAAAAGATATTATTATAATAAAAGAGAAGTTACCAACTGTGAGGAAATGTTTACAAGGCAGAAATATAATATCTTAATGTAGTTTTAGAAAAGCAACATTTTTTTTCTTTACAAATTTTCTTTTTTCAATTAAAATAAAGTTTTCTTGATTCAACATATTTTGATTATGGTTTCCCCTCCCCCAGTTCCTCCCAGATCCTTCCCTTTTCCTCACTTACCCAAAAGCACACCCTTAGAAAGCAACTCTCATGGGCAGCTTGTACTTCATGTGGGTGCTCTAATAAGGGGAGCAGGAGTTGTCTCTGACATGGACTCTTTTGCCTGCTTTTTTTAATCACTTCCCCCTGCTGGGGCTGCCTCACCAGCCCACAGGAGAAGAGGACATGCTCAGTTCTGATGGGACTTGATGTGCTGGGTTGGTTGGCGGTGGTGGGGCTCCCCTTTTCTGAGGAGTAGGGGAGGGATTTATGGGAAATGGGAGGGAGATGGGACTAGGAAGAGATGAGGGAGGGGGCTTTGATTGGGATGTAAACTGAATGAAGAAATGAAGAAAGAGAGAAGGAAGGAAGGGAAAAGGAAAAGAAAGAAAGAAAGGAAGGAAGGAAAGAAGGAAGGAAGAAGAAGGAAGAGGAGGAGGAGGAGGAGGAGGAGGAGGAGGAGGAGGAGGAGAAGGAAGGAAGGAAGGAAGGAAGGAAGGAAGGAAGGAAGGAAGGAAGGAAGGAAGGAAGGAAACTCTCAATACCCATGAATAAGAAGACAATGTATCTGGTGAGATAGCACAGCACATAAAGGTACCTGCCACCAAGTCTCACGACTTGAGTTCAATCCCTGGGACACATATGATAGAAGGGGAGAACTGACTCTCCAGCATAGATCTAAGCCCCCAACACACATGAATGAAGGAGAGAATTGACTTTTCAAACTAGTCCTAAGCCCCACAAAACATACTGTGCCATACACATGCATTTTAAAGATATAATTTAAAAGGCATTTCAATTAAAATAAGCAAAAGACTAACATATTAACATACACACACACAACAGATAACTACTTTAAATGATGCCTTCTATCACTGATCACTAGGAAAACATAAAATAAAACCATGAAGCTTATTAATGGCTAAAATTTTAAGTAGAATTCGCAATAGGAACTTGAATATAATGCTAGTAAAAAGTTAAGCAGAGTGTGGCACACCTTTAATCCCAGCACTTGGGAGGCAGAGGCAGGCAGTTTGAGGCCAGCCTGGTCTACAGAGTGAGTCCAGGACAATCAGGGCTATTACATAAAGAAACCCTGTCTGAAAAAAAAAATACCCATAATAAATAAATAAATAAAGTAAGAAAATGAAGAGGCCAGTGGTCCTCAACCTCATAGACTGAAATAGAAAAAGCATGACTCTTGAAGCTAGTCTGACCAAATGCAAACCAGCTAGTCTCCTTTGGTCTTAGTGTCCCACCCAGTGGATGGGGAATCCAGAGGCACTCTCAACTTCAGAGCCATCTTTTTAGCAACTGTTATCTCCAAATGCTTAGCAGTTTGGCTGAGTTACTCATAACATAGAATATATGCAGTGTATCATCATTTTTACCCATTAATGGAGTTAAAATTCAGGGAAAATAGAAAGGCAAGAAACTTACTGGAAAACAAATTACTGTCTTTGTAGAAACAGATCTAAAACAAAGGTAGGCACATAATAATTAAATGGATCTGTTGTACTAACTCAGATCTTTTTGGTAACCAAATAACTTGTGCATCTCTGCCTTTGTAGTGCTTTAGAACGAGGGCTTTATGCTAAATGAAACTACTAACTATATTCCTGTAATATTAAGAATCCTTATAAGAATTAAAAATGGACAACTTTTAAACTTTCCATTCTCAATGATGTATTGCTAAAAGCTAATTTAGTTACTATGAAGCAAATCAATATTTGCCTATTGCTCCTTTAACAGAAAGAGTGTAGACATTACAAAAAAGTTTTAAAGTAATATTGAACAGATTAAGTTGTCAGCTATTCTTAGACTTTCTCATCACAGGAAAAAAAAATTTGTTACTTATTCTGTATCTTCAAATATTTCACCAATTGATAAACTACTAAGCTTTAATGTTATCTGTATGACAAGGAATAATGTTCTATCTAAATACATCTCAATTTTTATAATAGCACCTTGGTCTCAAGTGTACCAATGTGTTAATTTTTAATTTTAGTTATGTTTATGTTTGTGGGTGTGGACATACTAAGTGCTGCGTGTTTGAATGCCAGAAGCATCATATCCTCTGGAGTGTAAGGCTGGTTGTGAGTGGCCCTACATGTGTGCTATGAACCAAACGTCTGAGTCCTCTGGAAAAGCAGTATAAGATCTGGACAATTTCTTCAGCCCCAAGTTACTTTTTTAAGATGGAATGATTTTTTCAATTTTCTTTTATATCAGCAGTGTTCTAATTTCTAGAATATTTATATTTCCAGTTTGGTTTCAAATATATGTTTCCTTATCTCAGTGCTCTCTATTACCTTACAGAGATCATGTTGTTATGTTATTCTTTGATCTGAGGGTATACACTACAGTATTAAACTAATTTGTATTAAAAAAAAAAAAAAAAGCAACAACACACCAGGCATAGTGGTACATGGCTGTAATATAGCACAAGGAAGGTAGAGGCATGTTTGAGACCATCCTGATCTACATACTGTAGATATGAATGTGTGGCCCTATTTCAGAAAGAAAAAGAGAAAGAAACAAACAAAAGAACAAAAATAGCTTTACACAGTAGCCAGTTTGGGGAAAAGTCATAACCATATATAAACCTATTAGTAGTTACGGAGTGTGAAGATTTTTGTAAACTAATATGATGAAACCACAGTAGGTTTTCATTATCTGGCATTATTAAGAATGAACTGTTACCTAAAGAAGCTAACCAAGGAGGAGGACCCTGGGTAAGATGATCAATCCTCACTATGAAAGACAAACGGGATGGACATTGGAAGAAGGAGAAAACAGTAAATAGGACAGGAGCCTACCACTGAGGGACTCTTAAAGACTCTACCAGCAAGGTATCAAAGAAGATGCTGAGACCCATCACAAAACTTTGGGCAGAGTGCAGGGAATCTTATGAAAGAAGGGGGCGGTGGGCGGATAGTAAGACCTGGAGAGGATAGGAGCTCCACAAGGAGAGCAACAGAACCAAAAAAATCTGGGCACTGGGGTCTTTCCTGAGACTGATACCCCAACCAAGGGTCATTCATGGATATAACCTAGAATCCCTGCTCAGATGTAGCCCAAGGCAGCTCAGTGTCCAAGCTCAGTTCCGTAGTAAGGGGAACAGGGACTGTCTCTGACATGAATTCAGTGGCTGGCTCTTTGATCACCTCCCCCTGAGGGGGGAACAACCTTGCCAGGCTACAGAGGAGGACAATGCAGCCAGTCCTGATGAGACCTGATAGGCTAGGGTCAGATGGAAGGGGAGGAGGATCTGCCCTATCAGTGGACTTGGAGAGTGGCATGGGAGGAAATGAGGGAGTGGGAGTGGGATTGGGATGGAATGTGGGAGGGGGCTACAGCTGGGATACAAAGTGAATAAACTGTAATTAATATAAAAAATTAATTAAAAAAAGAATGAACTGTCTAGTTAAGTACAACCAAAACTTTCATGCTTAAATACCAAACTTTAAGTACTTGCAATAAGCATGTCGAAGCTATGTCTACTGTATCATGCCATGTTGTAGAGAGGAAGAAGTTGGTAATGGCTATTTGCCTCACAGTTCACATAACTTAGTGTTTAAAGAAGTTGTTTAATCAGGTAAGGAGTAGAGAGGATCTGCCAGTTCCAATGAGCACTATAAGATTTGTATCTTAGAGGAACATAGATCTCTGGAGGTTTGAGGCCAGCCTGCTCTACATAGTGAGTTTCAGGGCAGCCAGAATAACAGAGAAGCCTTGCTTTTCAAAAAAAAAAAAAAAAAAGAAAGAAAAAGGAAGAGTAGGAGGTGGTGGTAGAGGAAGAAAGAAAAGAGGTAGATGAAATAATAAGGATGTATGGGTAGGAAAGATGGCATAGATCACTTGCTGATCCTCCAGAGAACCTGGGTTCAATTTCCAGCATCCATATGCTTGCAATTATTTGTATCCCAGTTGCAAGGTTCCATTGCCCTATTCTGGACTTTTCAGGCACCAGGCATTCACAGGGCGCACAGAAATTCAGGCAACAAACAGATGTATCTTCTGTGAGAACTATTAAGAATGTATAGGTTGTCATAGAAAGAAACTGAAAGAAATAAGAAAGCAATTAAGAGAGTTCAAATAATGGGGTTTATGCCCAATTATGGATCCTACATATCTCACAGACCCTAAAATTTGTAACATCTGATATAAGGAATAAATTTTGTAAGTGTATTGCCAATAAATCTTTTTAGTGAATCTATGTCATTACTGACTCAAAATAAAAGTATTTAAAAAGGTTGGGAGGACTGGATTCAACACAGCAACATTATGATAGTCACTTTTAAATTCTTGTAAACTGAGGTCTTCAGCAGGATTTCAATGGGTAAAGTCCCCTAAGTCTAATATACAAGTATCCTTGAGGGTTTTTTTTTTTATGACTATTTATCTTTATTTATTTCATGTTTTGCCTGCACATATGTCTGTGTAAGGGTGTTGCAGCCCTGACACTACAAGTACAGACACTTGTGAGCTACCATGTGGGTGCTGAACCCAGGTTTTCTGAAGAGCAGCCAGAGTTCTTAATGAACTGAGCTACCTCTCCAGCTGAACCCTGACCTCTCAACTAATCACACAATCTAAAAATGTTGACTATCTCTGATATCTCTGATCAAAATTCAACACAGCTTAGTCTTCCTTTTCCCTCAAGCAAAACAAGAATGTTAAAGAAATTCCACTTCCATAAACCTGTATCTCCCCTGAAAATTTCCCACAGCAATAATACTTTTATATCAAGTGCTGGCAAATCAAGTTTATCAGGAGCTTTCCTGGTAAAATTTAGAAGAACATGCATTTTTTTTTAGTATTAGTTTATCTTCATTTTCATCTTCCTTAAATATGAAGTTAAAGGCTGTGATCATCTCTACCGTACATAGCTAGATTCATATCTTCACTGTAATGAATAGAGGCCAAGAGAATTGTACTCTCAAAGAAAAGAGAGAGAGAGAGAGAGAGAGAGAGAGAGAGAGAGAGAGAGAGAGAAAGAGAGAGAGAGAGAAACTCCCCAGGGGCACTACCTTAGAAAAACTGTGGGAGTTCATGCTACTAGTTTATGCTGTTTCTTCTTCCTGGAGAAAAATATCTTCCCTAACTTGTCACCTAGTGACAACCCTCAACCTTCACTAGTAGCTCAAGTGACACCCACATTGTCATCTTTTTCTCTGTTATCTTCAACTCTATTTCTTATTTGTCACAAATAATACTATGTTTTAATTTGATAACTACTTCTTCTCCATTGTTCTCCTGTGAACTATCTAAAGAATGCTGCTTTAATTTTTTGAAAACCCACAAGTGCCTAGGTTATGTTTTTATTAGAACTTTAAATAAATTTCATATCTAACACCCTTTTATAGTTGTTTGAGATAAGAGAAGCAATTTCTATTATGAGAATAGAAGCTTTAAAATGCTACAAAGCTATCTAAAAACAGAAATAAGAGGCACTATCCTCCTTTATTTGGAATCAGCGCTCCTAATTTGAATAAAGGGATGTATCACATGAATGAAAGTCAGTAAGAGAGGACTAGGTATATAAGTTCTACATTCAGCTTCTTGGTGTACAATAAAACTTTCCTTGGCAAAGTTCTAGGAAAACCTGTTTGTGAGTTCTTCATGGTATAAAATATTCAATAGCTCTTCACCATCACTTTAAGAGGGCAATTTTAGAAATCTTTTCTG
The DNA here is from genome assembly GCF_030254825.1 of Meriones unguiculatus. NCBI lineage: Eukaryota > Metazoa > Chordata > Mammalia > Rodentia > Muridae > Meriones > Meriones unguiculatus. Next base: position 80,149,512 of record NC_083364.1, read on the forward strand.
AGAACACCAAACTGCCAGGTCTTGGATATAAAGCGATACAGGTCAGACACACAGGAGAAAATTTGGTAAAATCAGTTTAGTTGTTAAACTTGAAGACTCACCGGCAGCACACCTCACATGGGTCCACCCAGAGTGTAAGTTCCTTTGGCAAGCCCAGGTCACTGTACAAGATGCAGCTATTCTCACAGGCTTTCAGGACATCGGGATCAACTCTCTGAAACTTATTAACACGAATGCATCTATAACAAAACAGAATTAGATTAATAGTTATAACTGAACCTCAACCGTAAATCTTACGTTTCAATTATGTGAAAGTGTGTAATAAAAACACCCTGATGGAGAACCTGAAGTTCAGGTGTGAACTTCAGACAAGAAAGGCAACACAAAGAATGCCCAGCCTGGTGAAAACAGAAGAAAGATGCCTGTGGGAAGTCACCAGTCTCTTTATTTATCAAAGACTACAGAATTGTACATGTACATCAAATAAGCACAGATGTGAAATAGCTACTTAAAACTCTTGACGATTGCTGGGGGTTGGGGAACAAGAGTCTCATGTATCACAGGCACACCTCAAACTTGCTATTGAGCTAAGGATGTTACTCTTGCTTCTACCTCTCAAATGCTTGGATTACAGGTATAAACCCTCACACTTGGTTTATTGCAATGCTGGGGATCAAATCCTAAGCTTCATGTATATTGGGCAAGTACTCTAACAACTGAACTATATCGCCAGCCTGACATTATAAAGTTTTGTAGACTAAGTTGATATAAAGTTTTGTAGACTAAGTTGATAAAATCTGTAACTACTAAGACTGCAGCAAGTGCCTCAAATATTATTGCATTTGTTTTGTGACAAGTTTTATTGTCACTAACATGTTTTTACATCCTGGGTAATAAGGTTAAATCTTAAGGGAGACAGCTTTTACTTCCTCTATAATTACTTCAAAAATAAGGAATGATTCAAGGACCATGAACATCATATACTTATGATTAACATGTAATCCTGAATCATTATTGCCTCTATTTACTTCTGTTATATGGAACTTTTTTATCTAAGTTGCGAAAATAAGTTAGAAGAAGAAAATTAATTAATAAAGCCCATTACATTTTAACCTAAGAAGTTCCATGTTCAACCAATGGAATGTAGAAAATATAGCTAGCAGCTGCAGGCAGCACCACACTCACTGCACTGCCTAACCTGCTGTCCCCTTCTACTGTCCTCAAAAATAAAAAGCTACTTTCCCCCAGTGAATAAACAATAGCATGAATAAACATGTATCTCAAAACATGCATTCTGAGTAAGTAGAAAAACAGTAGCAACAATGAAAAATATGAAATATATTTACTATTTTCAACCAATACTCAACTAAGATAACCTGGCATTAGTACTATTCCTAGAATTTATCTACTAGGTGAGCTTAGGTAAGCTGTTTCATTTCTCTACATACCTGAAGATACAAAATATGGAAATAGAAATCAACTGACAATGAGATTATCCATTATAATGTGCTACTTAGAATATCGTGGAGAGAGCTGAGTGGTACAGCAACTGCCTTGAGTTTCTATGTTCCTGAGTTCAATCTCAAGCACCCAATAGTTAGTGAAATCTGTACTCCAACAAGACTTCTCAACCAGTGTTTTAATTACTAGTATAGTACTAATGTGATATTTAGTTTTAAAGTTAAATTGTTTCATTAGTCGATTTTAATCTTCATTGTAAAAAGTTCTCCTAAGACAATATTCCTAAAACATTGTAATTCTTTTTGACCATGCTCTATGCAACAGCCAGTTTCCAATTAACTTTTTTTAATTTCATGAGCTAGATATTATTTTCACTTTGTAAGGGAAAAAAGGAGGCAGCTGAGGAACTGTCCAATATCACACACCCTTGACTCTAGACGTCAGATCCAGGCCACCAACCCCAAAGTTCATGTGTAGCTTGGAAATAATGTGATCACCTAATGTGTATGAACAACTTTAGATCTATAGCATACAAAATCCTCTCTTAACAAAAGCTCAACCAAAGTCCCTCTCGTTTCTTAATGGCACTATTAAAACTAGCAAATTCAGAGTAAAAAATTACTTGTCTGAACATAAAATTTATTGTATATAAAAACTGTATGTGTAAGATGTTCTTCATTTTTTTTACTTACCCTACAGATTCTAATGTTATATAGGATAATTCAAGTCCAATGCATCACACCATCAGAAGCAGTTAAGACTGTGGAAATCATGTTTTATATACTGTATTCACCATAAGAATGATGGTGATGCTTAAGCCTTAATATTAGATATAACTTATTTGTTATAGCAAATTTAGATATATCACATTTTTATGCTTTTTTTTTTTAACCCTACATACTGGAACTACTTTTCTATTAACTGTTCTTCAAATGCAAGATTATAAAATCTGCATGAAAACAGTATATTATTTACTAAATGCTGATGGTTAATTTTTTTCCCATTATAACATATAAGAGACTTCTGTATTCATCCTTATTTATTTGCATTTCTGATTATGTCTCCAGATAAGATTCTGAAACTTAATGTTCAAAATATGACTATTTTTACAGATCTGATATTGCCAAAGTGTCCTCTACAAATATCACATTTGTATAAAAGGTAGAAAACATTTAAAACTTATATTCTTATTTTTTTTCAATCTACCATAAAGTTTAACAGCTTTTTACTTAAAAAATGACTCACTGATACTTCTGATCACATGCCAATTTAGTCTTATTTGACATTTTCTCAAGATTTTAGAATTAATGGAAATGAAATGGTACACTCTCTGATTTTGCTGTATTAACTTGACAGTGCTTCTATTTTTCAGTAGCTTGGCATGTCCAACAGCAGCCATCCAACATAAAAAGCCTAAATAACTAATTCACAAAAGCTATTCACTGTCAGAAAAGAAGTGTACGTACAGGGAAAAAAAAACCCAAAAACCAAACCAAACCAAACCAAACCAAACCAAACAAACAAACAAACAAAAAACAGACAATCAAATAAGAAGCTAAAAAATTACTTGAACCTAACTCAACAGCTACATACCTAATTTTGACCAACTTACTAGAAAACTTTAAAAATTATGAAAAAAAAATGCAGAAACTACCTTGGTTTATCCCTTGTCATCAAAATATTAAACCTCAGTTGGCTTTAAGCAAATGAGAAACAACAAAATTGTATTTCCAGTTTGGTCTTAGATTTCTCAAAGTGCTAAACAAAAAGACTTTTATAACAAAGCACAGAAGTATTGGTTTGTAGAACCAAGACTGGAGATAAAAACATGCTCAAATAAAACAGATTACTGTAGTTGTCAGTTAACTAGCGTTTCACTTTAAATTTAGAAACATGTCCATAATCCCCCTTATGGTATGACAGCTAGTTTAGGAAATGACCTCTTTGGCTTCTCAATAGATGCATCTGTACCAAAGTGAGCATGTCAGGGCATTTTATTTTATTTTTTACAGCTTAAAGTCTAGCCTGCTTTGCTGTTCTTTAACTTACAAATCAAAATACAAGTCAGTTGCACATAAAGTCTTCTCAGTGTAGAGACTATGGTGTGTACAAGCTCATGAAGACCTGGAATCATTCAAGACTTGATTTAAAATCCCCAAGCCAGTATTTACCACTTGAGGCACAGTCCAGTTACCTTCACCAGACTTATACCATAAAGGAGATTTCATAAATGACATCATTATTCTGAAAACTAAGAACATGTCAGGTTGTCTAACTACCTTTTTCTGTTTCTTTGTTGAGACAGTCTTTCTACATAGCCCTTGCTGTTGTGGAACTCACTATATAAACCAGGCTAGCTTCAAAATTCAGAAACCCACCAGCCTCTGCCTCCAAAGTACTGGAATTAAAGGCTATTACCACGATGCCTGGCCCAGCCTGATTATCTTACTTTACCATTTTATCTTCTTTTTGGGTTTTAGAGGCAGGGCTTCTCTAAATCATCCTGGCTGTCCTACAACTCTCTCTTAAGACCAGGTTGGCCTCAAACTCAGCAATTTGCCTGCCTCAGCCTCCTGAGTGCTGGGACTAAAGGTGTGAGCCACCAATGCCCTCTTTTTAAAAAAAAGAAAAGAAAACATGGAGTGTGTACTTTACTTTTAGATACAAAGAGACTACTTTCCTTCAACTCTTAATTACCATGCTCATTTCAGAAAAATTAGGATCCTCTAGATTTGTGAAAAACACTAAGTGTCCTCAATAACAGCAAAATGTACAGGAGCCAGCCTACTCACAAGAGCTAACTGGTGCATTCATAGCTCCAGCCTCCTAAGGCTAAACAGCAGGACTCCATCAACAAGAACTTGGACAAAAAACGAACAAGAAGATACCATGACACCCCAGAGCTTTGTATTTTGCAGGTAAAACCACCGTAGGCACGTTCTAAACATCCTTTACCTCTCTAGCCTTGTAACCATTATACAAACCAATGGCCACTTCATCCAGTTCACTGTCCAGTCTGATTCTCACCTGTAGGCCTGTCCTTTTGATGGTTTTTCTGGATACCAGTGATTTTTATATTTCTCTTGAAGTATTTGAGTCAGTTTCTCAGCAAACCTCTCAACGGCTTCTTTTTTCAACTTATCATGTTTTCGCACCAGCCTTGTGAAAAAGAAGACAACAGCAGCAATTTCGTTCTTCATTTTTCCCTGTAAAGACAAAAGTTCTCTTAAAAACAAAACAACAGACACCACATACTCATACACACACACATGTTGACAACTGGAGAATAAAGTGCTACAACATGTGCCCACTTCCAGCTGTCCTTCTCCCTTCAGTTTTGTCTGGTATTTCATTGCTAGTAATTATTCCTAAGGTTTTCTGGTCCTCAGAGACCTATTAGGAAATACTCCTGAGATTCTTATTACTTAGTTTTAAGTAGTACTTCAGTGGAGAGCATACCGTGCTTCCGACGACAAAAATAAAATAGATACCACTCAAAAAAGAATCACTGTAATAACTACTACACAGGTTTTACTAAATCAGTCAAATTCTAGCTAAATTTAAAACTCTGTGAAAGGATTTGAAATGAAAACAGAACTTTAAAATCTGGCACTGAGGGCTAGAAAGATGGCTCCACATGCTACTCTTGCAGAGGATTTAGGTTTAATACCCATAACCCACAATACCCTGATGACCAGCTGTAACTCTAGTTCTGAAGGGCACTCTTCTGCTCTTTGAGGGTACCAGGTATGAACGTGGTAGCCATACATACACGTAGCCAAAATACTCACGCACATGAAAAGTAAAAACAAAAAACAAAAAACAAACAAACAAAAAAAACAACTTTAAAATCTAATACTATAGCTCCATTTTGGAAAAAAATTTGTAGTTCTCCCAAAATATTTCTACTAGCTATGAACCCAAGAGATCTAAAGCATATGCCCCGACAAAAAACATGTACAGATATGTTTATGGCAGCATTATTCATACCAGCCATAAAGGAGAAACACTCCAAATATCCACCTAATGGTAAATGGACAAATAAAGTAAACACGTACAACAGGATTGGCAATATAAGGAATGAAGTATTAGCAAATGCTACAAGATGGGAGAACCTTAAACACAGCATGCAAAGGCAATGAGGCAATACACAATACCACATACTGAAATTTCTTTCCTATATAATGTGCAGAACAGGTTAAATCTATACAGTTAGAAAACAGATTGGGTGGCCTAGAGGCAGGAAGGGAGGAACAGGAGGAAAACAAATCTAGTAAGTCCAGGGTTACTTTTCTAAAAGTGAGTGCTCTCCTGGCTTTACAACCTGCTATACTAAGAACAGCTAAGTTTATTTTAAATATAAGTTATATATATCAATTATACTTCAATGAAACTGTTACACATTAAAAGTTTTCAGCATTGAACTCTTTTTTTTTTTCTTTTTCTTTTCTGTGTAGGCTTGGCTGTCCTGGACTTTGTAGACCAGGCTGGCCTTGAACTCACAGAGAGGTCCGCCTGCCTGTCTCTGCCTCCCTGAATGCTGGAATTATAGGCGTGTTCCACCATACCTAGCTGCACTGAGCTTTTTGTACATACTCTCCAGGTATAAATATATTTTCCTAAAAAGCTAAACAAAAAATAGTGAGCATTAAAACACATCCAACAAAACGTCAATTCAGGATCACTGACAGAAAAATTAAGTGAAATAATCAGTTACATTTTGGAACTTCATCAAAGGACTCTTAAAATAGAAAATGCGATTTATCATTGATTAATCTACAAAGGCTGTTCAGGGGGTTGTTTTGAATGTATGCGTTTCCAGATGAGCTCATTCATTTGGCTGATGAAAGTAACTTGGAAATTCAGATGCAGCATTTATTAAGTAACGTCATCTTTATGGGAGCCAATGACAGGCCCTACTGTATTGATTATAACAGTGAACTAGCTTAACAACAGTCTATTCTTAAAAATTAAAAGAGAAAGGAAAAGAAACACCTGATTCTTTTAGCTTCTTTTTAAGTTTCTCGTCGAATGCGACTCCTTTACTCTGTGTGCAAATGCAAACAAGGGACCTCACTGTGAAACAAATTCTATAGTTATCCGAGATTTGTCCTGGCAGCTGTACTCCCTCTGATCCTGGATGGGAAGATACCCAAACCTTCCTTTTAGAGATTCTTAGAACACCAAGTTCCCCTTCTACTGTTGTTACCATCCAATGGATGGAATTCCCACAGAACAGTGTGTGGGTACACGGAACTTCTACAACTACAACTGCTGGAGATGTGAGGCGTTTCCCACTTTATGAAGGTTCACTTCTAGCACCTTATGCTGGAACAATAACAAAAACCCAGTGGAATTGAATACACAATCTGGATAAGAAAAGTTGCTGATGGAACTGCATAAGCTCCACTCCAAACAAAATAAAAGATTCACACTAAAGAAATGTACTGCTTCCTAGATCATTCTCATTCATCAATTCGGCCAATATGTGCTACACAACAGTTTGGAGATTTGCCTTTGTTTGCTCAATTTCATATCAAAAAAGAAATAAAGGAAGGAAAGAACCACTTAGTGGTTGCTTTTGGTTTATAACCGAAGATGAGTCATACGGACTTATTTATTTTTTTGTTTGAAGGAATGACTAGAATAGCTGAAAAATTAACCCCCTCTTATCAGTGCTCCAGGAGTACCAAAGGCAAACGAGGGAGGTCTACGTCCGGGGAGGGGGTGAGTGGAAGGACCACCAGAGCGGGAAAGCACCACACCCCACACCTTAGGCGTCTAGAGCCACCCACAACCGCCCCCCCCAGCTCCCATTTTTAAACACCGCTTGGTGACGTCACCCCGGGACGTCGTCACCGCGGCGGCTGCTCCTCAAGTTCTACTTTGTTCCTCAACCCGGCCTTCTAGGAGTTTCGAACTTTGTCGTTCCCCCTCCCTGGCAACCCATCTCTAGAGGCGGGCGTCTGCCGCGATTTCCAGAAACCGGCGTCTGTCCAGGTGGACGCTGCCGAGGTGGAAGGGGCGGCGAGCGTGGTCGCGGCGGGCGGCCCTGCCCGCCTGGGCGGCGTCGGCCAGCGGGATCCAGACGCGGCCGGCCCGGGGGGCGCGCGGCCAGTGCGGGCGGGGAGCCCCGAGCCTCGGGCGGGCGCCGGCCTGCGCGCCCGGGCCAACCTGTGCAAGCCGGCCGGCCCCTGCCCGCGCGCGCCGGCCCGACGCCCGCCGTCGCCTCCCCGGAGGCGGTCTGGGCGACGTGGCACGCGCCCGAGGAGGCGTCGCCTCCCCGCCGCGCACCCCTCGGCCGCTCCGCTTCCGACGGGACGGCGGGCGCGTCCCGACCTCCCTCCCCGGTGCCCCGGGCCCCGCCGCGTCCTCCCCGCCACCGCACCGCCCAGGCCCCCCGGTCCTCACCGCCGCCGCTCCGGGGCTGCACCCTCGCCGGCGGCGACCCGCGTTCCGTGGCCGGGGAGCCGGGCGCGAGAGCGGCGAGCCTCGTCCGGCGAGCGCAGCTGCTGCGTCGTCGGGCCGCCGCCGAGCGCGCGCCGAGCAGACTGGCGGACAGGCAGAGCGCGCGGCCCGGAGAGCGAGCGCGGCCCCGACGCGGCGCGCGGGGGGCTCGGGGCCCGGAAGAAAGGAGGGGCGCCGGGTGGGCGTGGCCAGGGGCCTCGCGGAACCAATTCGCGGGCTCCGGGGGCGGGGCTTCCCGCGGGCCCGCCCCCTCCCCCAGCCGGTGCGCGTGCCCGGTCCCTCCCTCCGGCTGCGCGCGGAGCCTGGGCTCCGACGGCGGGCCTGGCACGCGGCGGCAGAGCTTCCAGCCGGAGCCACGAGGGCCTCGCCTCCCGTGGTGGGGGCGGCGGCACACGTCCTCTCGGCTCTTTCGCAACTCCTCCTCACGCGGGGCTTTCTCTCCCTTGGCTGGACCCGCCTCCCTGCTGCCTGAGGGCGAGTTCAAGCCTTGCTTTTCTGGGGAGCGTGGATAGGCTGCCGAGGGGAGCTTGCGACTGACGCTCGTCCTTCTGGATTTGAAATCGCCGGCTGCCCCCTGTATGTGAGATAGCTCGTGCACAACTCCTATCTGGGCTCTTTGCTGGCAGAGCTGCTGTCGCCATCTGAGCATGGCAACCTCCTGTTGAAAGCGATCCTTGAGTGGCCGGCCAGACTTTCTATTTCTGAGATACTTCTAACTCAGGGACTTCCCAGGATTCTAGCTTAAGCCTTGACTAAACACCTAAGAAAAGGGAGCATAGCCTTTCCAAAGAAAGGGACATTTTTCTCTCCCTTAGGCTGAACTGGCAGCAAGGTGTTAGTGTTGTGAAAGCAGCTGATAAGTCAAACTGGCCAGAAAAACACAAGACACTCATTAAAGAGAATTTAAAATGCAAATTGGCTTGAGAGCTAATTGCTAAAGCTTTATTTTGACTAGCTTTCTTGGTGTTTACCAGGGCCTGGTAACATGGTAGCTACTGATAGGGATTATAGCCTTGTGCAACTCAAAAATGATAATTTTTACCTTCAACCATTATAAAACTAGTGTGATGTGCCTTTATTTGAGGAGAAGCAATCCTGCTATGGTAGAACTAGGGCCACATCTCCATTTAAACATTGTCTCTTAACATATGCATATGTTGGGTTATTCCAGGAGACTATGTGCGGGTAATCCCATTGAAATTGCTTTATTGATACGGGCCTTTAACTTTGCATTTTCATTAAATAGGTAGCTACAAATATTTTTAATTGTCAAGAAATTTCTAAATCTCATGATTGATGTTCTATAGTTTTGATTTGTTCATTTCTTTGCTTTTTGTTGGTTGGTGTTTTGTCTTGGTTGTTTTGTTTTTTGAGACAGGGTTTCCCTGTGTAGCCCTGGCTGTCCTGGAACTCTCTGTAGACCAGTCTGGCCCCAAACTCACAGAAAGCCGCCTGCCTGCCTCTGCCTCCCTAGTTTAAATCCCTTAATCTTCCTGGGATTAAGGATTAAAGGCGTGTGCCGCTACCACCCAGCAGTGGTTCAGTGGTTAACTCAGCTGGCTCACCAGGCCAGCTAGGATCCCTGTGTAATAATCATTGTTAATCTGTGGTCCATGAGGTTCAGACCATAGTTAAAACTGGACAAAATGCAAAAACCTGAAACCTTGCACATTACTAAACAGTACTATCCAGCAGCTGATGGAAACAGATGCAGAGAGCCATAGCCATAGCCATAGGGTGTTTTGTGGAGGCGGGGCAGGGTTGAGGAAAGACCTACAGAGTGAACTAACCTGAGCCCATGAGGGCTGAAAGAGACTGAACCACCAAGGAAAGAGCATTGTGGACCTACACCCCCTTCACATATGTAGCAGAAGTGCAGCTTGGTCAACATATGGGTGGCCTAACGATGGGAGTAGGGCATGTCACTGACTCTGTTGCCTGTCTTTGGATCCCTTCCCCTTGGTTGGGCTGCTTTCTCAGACCCCAGTAAGAAAGTCCTGCTGTGATTTGAGAGGCAGAGTGGGTGGTACCCTTTAGGGGGGGCCCCTTCTCTGAGGAGACAGAGAGAGGGAAATGGGGGGATCAGGAATGAGGATGGGACTGAGAGGAGAGGAGGTGAAGGGAGCTGGGATCAGGCTGTTAGTGATCAAATTATAAAAAGAGTTAGGAAGATAAAAAATATTTAGTACTACACAAATCTGAAACACCTGTTTTCTCTCATTTACTTTTGTCCCACATTGTAGTTCCCTTGGAGTTTTTTTCAAAACTTGCCCATGGAGGCTATCAAGATGGCTCAGTGATTAAGAGCAAATTTTCCCTTTTTGACTTAAGAGGTGGTTCTTTTGCTGTTAGCTTCCTTTGGCAGAACTCCATCTACTTTCTAATTCATGAAAGAAACCAAGCTTTGTAATCGAGTACAGCCTATATGTACAAATGCATACATATAAAGAAAGAGGGGAGATTTAGGAATTGGTTTGTATGGCCATGGGAGACGGAAAATCTACAAGCCATCAGTATAGAAACCCTAATGGAAATTATCATTTGCGCCCCATATTTATGTCTAGGATTTCTATTTTAAGTTCATAAGTCGAAATTTCTTATTTGGGAAAATTCAGCGTTTGCTTTTTGGGCCTTCAACTAATTGAGGCTCAGATCTGTCATCGAGAGTAACTCCTTTACTTAATGCAGCTGATTATGAATGTTAATCACATTCACAAAACATCCTCCACACTAACATCTACTGTTTGAGCAAACTGATGCATACAAAATGAGTAACCAAAACAACTGCTAATTAATAAGGTCTTTTCAAACGCATGCTGATGCGTAGGCTTAAAAAATGTGAGTTTTCTAATGGGCCACATAGCACTCTTATAGGAAAACAATGCCCTGGGCTGCGGAGATCGCTCAGTTGTAAAATGCTTTGTTCACATGGTACACCCAAGTTCTATATCCAGAATCTAGGTTTAAAAAATAAAAAAAAGCCTCCATATGATGGTACAGTTGTAACCCAGTGCTGTGGAGGCAGACCCAGGCAGATTTCTGAGGCACACTGACCAGCCAGCCTGTCCTGTCTGACCAGTTCGAGGGCAACAAAAGACCCTCTTTCAATAAACAAATTGGGTGGTACCTAAGAGTGATGGCCAAAATTGTCTTCTGGCCTCCACATGCCCATGCCCTTCTCCAACAAACAGTCACACACAAACCCACAATGAAAAACATGAAAACAAATCCTTTTTTTTTTTTAAATCTTTTTAGGCAGTTTTGTGGTAGTGAAGGTGGGTGTTGTCTGTTGCTATGATGAAACACCATGACCAAGGCAACTTATAGAAGTAAGAGTTTATTTGGCTTATAGTTTCAGAAGGATAAGAGTCAAACATGGCAGCTGGAGCAGAAAGGTGAGGGCTCATATCCTGAACTACACATGAAGCAGAGAGAACAAATTGGGAGTAAGGTGAGGTTTTAACCTCTCAAAGCCTGGCCCCGGTAACATGCTTCCTCCAGCAGGGCCACACCTCCTAAGCCTCCTCAAACTGTGCCATCAACTGAGAACCAAGGATCAGGTGCCCAAGATTATGGTGGGTGTGTGTGTTGGTGGGGACATTCCTTGTTCAAATGATCACATTATAGGTGTGGGAGAGAAGACTGGATGTCTCTTTTTAGAAGTCATCTTCTCTATAACTAAGTATTTGCTACAGCATTGGGGACAATGTGGCTGTTGAGAACAATAGTTGAACTACTAAATGGCTGACTGTCTTTTCAAAGCTACAGATATGCTAGTCTGCTTTCAATATGTCCCTTCTGAAATCCAGATGTTACCCAACTGGTACTATTGACTGGTAGGGGCATTTTATAACGGATTAAGCTATTGAGAAAGCTTGTTTTCTAAATGAGAGTAATGCTGATAAAAAACATGGATCCTATTTTAAAAAGAATAAGAGATGTTCTTGAGGCAAATAAGAGTGACTCTGCCTCAGGCACACAGATTCAAGTTTGTGGTGGCTTGAATGAAAATGGCTCCCATTGGAGCATATATTCAAGTGCATGGTCACCAGCAGAAGTGTTTGGGAAGGAAGAGTTAGGCAATGCTGCCCTGTTGGAGTAGGTGTGGCTTTATTGGAGAAGGTGTGTCACTGGAGATTTCAAAAGCCCATACCAGGCCCAGTCCCTCTCTCCCTGTCTGCTATCTATGGGTCAGGATGTAAAACTTTCAGCTACTGCTCCAACACCATGCCTGTCTGTTTCTTGCCATGAGGATTATGTACTAATCCAAATTATTAGCCCCCAGTTAAATGTTTTCTTTTGTAAGCATTTTGTATTTTCCCAACTACATTAGTTGAAACATTGGTAGGTGAGTTTCAGTAAAGTGAGAAATCTCAGATGCTATCTGATGGCAATCTTAGCTTTTAGGTTGCTGGATGCTAGTGATCTGTTAGCTGATCTCGGAAAGGATGTTAAGTCAGAGTCAATGATGGGCAATGACAGACTCTTAAGGAGTCTGCAGATAGCCCAAGATAGTTTGCCTTAGGATCTGCTTTCTGCAATCAAGAAGTTCTAATCAGTCTGTCAGCCTTGTAGAGTCTTTACCATAGGAGTAACCCTTTCCCTTGCAACTTCAGATCACAGTAGATAAAAGATTGAGGGCACATCATTCCTAGGTGCCATATTGGATGCAGAGAGGAGCCCTCACCAGACAACTCCTCCTGCTGATGTCTTGATCTTGATATTTTCTATCTCTAGGACTGAGATAAATAATTTCAATTTTGTATTAAGTTACTCAGCCTCTGAGACTTTGCCAAAGCAGTGCAAACAGATAGATGCAAACATTCTAATTTCTATTTTACAGGCTGAATTATTAACTAAGCGTCACATAAAGATGTAGAGGCAATAATGACAGTATAGGTATATCAACGTGTCTGGATGGGATTGGGCTCCTAGCTGAAAGGAAGTTTCGAAGACTTGTGAGGACATCTTTGCAAGCCTTCCTCGGTACCAGCAGGTAGCCAGGAGAGGTCATAAACATAAGGAAATTGCTTCCCAGGCAGACTCACTCCTTTAATGCAGGCAACATCAGTTGCACCACAGAGATGGTTAGAATTAATGAAATTCACACAGCAAGTCCTGACACTTGATGGCCTAATTAGCATGATTATGGGAAGACTTTGCAAAAGTGCTTTGTCAGCAGATGAGCCAATGAGATGTTCCCATAATGAGCATGTTCCCACCCCACCCCGGTTCCTGCAGCAGCCTAAAGCATGTACTAAAGTTAGCACATTAATAATTGTTTGTGATGTGGTTAGCAAAAATATTTTCTAATGGTGTGCTTGTAGGAGTGCTTTAGGAGGTAATTGCAGCAGGACAGGGTTTTCTTTTAAATTGCAGGAGTGTTTCTATTCACCACTGTGTATATATGTGTACATTATTTCTAAGGGTAATGGAAACAGAATTTATAACAGATCTCGTCAGTCTTTTTGTACTACTCTAAAGTGTTCTCACACACCCTACTTTTCCCCAGCAGAACGTCAGTAAAGGTAACAAGCTAGTTGTGACATAGTGGAGCAGAGGGCAAGGAAAGAAATAGTGCAACCCAGGATCAGGATGGTAACTTCATTTGTTTTGTTTTTGTTTTGTTAGTTGAACATGTATAAAAACTGAAATCTTATGGTACCAAGGAAGTGAAACAAATAATATCATTTCTTATCAGAGGGCCAACATAAATTTTACATAAAAAGTACACAATTCTGAGACCTTAGAAGGTCTCAGAGAGACAGCAGTTGGGGAAATACAGCTTACTAGATATTTAATTTGGCTTTGGATCTTAAGTGCTTTTTCAACTGTTTAATCTTAATTGTAAGACACATAAAAAAGTAATAACTATTTCCCTTTTTTTGTCACAGTAAGACTTTTATTTAATTTTATTATTAAAAAAATTAATTCAATAAATATATAAATAATTTAAAATATATTTTGTTTTGGGCCAGTGAGATGGCACAGTGGGTACAAGTGGGTAAAGATACATGCTACCAAGTCTGATGACCTGAATTTGGTCTCTAGAACCCATGTGGTGAAGTAAAGAAGCAACCGCTGACATATGGTTATGGCATGGATGTACACACTCAAAACACACACGCAAACAAATAATAAATACGAAAATAATATACTCTATTTTGTTGAAGCTGGGTATGGTTGCATGCTTTCATTCAGCAATCGGAAGGCAACACTGTTATATATCTCAGGCCAACCTTAGGGCTACGTAGCAAGACAATCTCCCTATGTCTCACACTCACACACACATTTGTAGTCACAAGTCAGCAAAAAAGCCTTACACTCTATAGAAAACTTTCACAAAAGACTCATCTAGGAGGAGTCAATTTTCCCTGAACTGTTTGTTCACCCCATGACTTTGAAAGAACTCTACCATTAACAGTTGCAGTTCCAGATAATCTTCTGAAATCCAGACTGTATATCTAGCAGCGTAATGAATATCCTTCTCCTTGTGGCTGTCTGACGGGAGTTTCCTACATAACAGGTCTCAAGATGAACCTGTGTCTGTCTCTGTCCCGTAGCTTCCACTAAACTTGCTCCTCTGCATTCTTGTTACCTAAGTGTAACTCTTCTAACCATGGCTCAGGCCCGAGACTTTGGTGCCATCAGTGACTTCTCTCTTTGTACAATACCCATAAGCCACCCATCATCATATCTCTTAACTCATAATTTTGTTTTCAACTTTGGACCCACTTAAGTGGCAATTTAATATGTGTCAACTTAATACAATCTCCATTATGATTTCTTGTTGCAGGAACTATCATGGCATCTGTCTAACTAGATCATTCTAACAGGGCCACTCAAAATGTTCTCTTCATACTGTAAGGGTAAGTATACACACCTCTGCTCCCAACACCTGTTGGCTCCATATTTCCCTCCAATAAAGACAAAAACTTTACAGTGGTCCACAAAGCCCCGTGGTATCTTCCTCATTTGTCCTTGTACCTCACATACCTTGCTTCCTTTTCCTGATCTCTTTCCATGCTCCTCCGACATTTCAGTCTAGTGTCATAGTCTGTATGACTTTGTAATGGCTATCATGACAAGTGATCACTGATTGCTCTCGGCTGTGCAACTTAACACATCATACATCTGCTGTCTGGCAGTTCTGGGCTGGAAGTTGGAACTGGCTTATTTATTTTTTTCTGGTTGTCAGGAAAATTCTGAGCCTTAGATTTGTACAAATAAGATCTCTATTTCCTTGCTGGCTGTTGTGTAAAAGAGGACTCTCTGAAGTCTTTCCTGGTGGGGTCTCTATGTTTCCAAGTCAGCAGAAACATGTGGTATCTTCCTCATACTTATAATCTTCTATTTCCTTTTGTGTTAAATAATTCTTGCTGCAGTCAGAGAATGCATCTTCTTTGTAAGGGCTCATGTGTAACTGGTCATTTGGCTACTTTATTAGGTCTCTTTTCCTACCTCCTTATACCACCCCTGTCCTTTATAACCTTCCCCTCTCCCCCCAACACTAGGTAGGAGAGAAAGAAGGTCAGAGGAGAAAGGCGATATTGCTATCATTTGAATACTTCTTGATGATTAGAGGGCAGTGAGGGGATGAGTTTGATCTTCGTCATCAGTTATCTCCAACCAGCACCTAGCAATCCAGCAACCAGCAACCAACAGCAGCAGCAGAAGCAGCAGAAGCAGCAGGGGCCGAAGCAGTTGCTCCAGCCCCTCTTGGGGGTCTCACATAAGTCTACCCAGAATTCCAAATGTAAACTATCTTCAGCTGGCAAAATCATGTTGCTGCCAGAGCACGAGACAAATCATAGTCAGCTGCTGTGGACAGTCTGAAGCAGCTCCATAGCCCACATCTGGGATTAAAACAAAAACACACGTAACATTTCTGTATTTAAAAAAAAAAAATTCACTACATTTATCCCTTTCTGTTTCAGGTTACTAATTGTACTGTTTAGTGAGAAATTGTATAATAAATACCATAAGTATTGCATATAACTCTGCTTTTTTTAACTGAAATATGTGAACTTTGAATTACTTTGCTTATTTTGTCTGGCTTATAGGCTGGCATTTCCAATTTATTTGCATTAGTATAGAATGTAGGAGCTTCAGAAATTGACATTCTCTTTACAATCCAAAGGAGACTCCTATTAGTTCTTTTTTTAAGCTGAAGATGCTTACTTTTAGAATATTTGTTGTTAATTTTCCCCAAATAGTTGCCACAAGCTTTTTGTCAATCTTCATTGATTACCCATAATGACATAATCTCAGCATTAGTATACAGTATTACAGTTTCAGCTGGGTCTGTTCCTGACAATTCACATAGTCTTATTCTACCTTTTTTGATTAATAAGAAGCCTTTTCTATGTACATTTTAATGTTCTAATTTAAAATTTATTTTTTAATTTTATTTTTTTATTATTAGTTACATTTTATTAACTCTGTATCCCAGCCCACTCCCTTATTCCCTCCCAATCCCACTCACCCTCCCTTAGCTTCTCCCTGCCCCTATCCAAGTCCACTGATTGGGGAGGACCTTATCCCCTTTCATCTGACCCTGTTTTATCAGGTATCTTCAAGACTGGCTGCAAAGTCCTCCTCTGTGGCCTAGCAGGACTGCTCCTCCCTTGGGGGCTGGGGAGGTCAAAGAGCCCGCCATTGAGTTCCTGTCAGAAATAGTCCCTGTTCCCCTTACTATGGGAAACCAATTGGTTACTGAGCTACCTCGAGCTACATCTGAGCAGAGGTTCTAGGTTATATCCATACATGGTCCTTGGTGGAGTGTCAGTCTCAGAAAAGACCCCTGCGCCCAGATATATTTGGTTGTTGTTAAAATTTAATTTAAATTTAAAATTTAAAGTTTTTAATGCTTGTTTGTGTCCTAAGAAAATCCATTCCATAGTAACATCTTTCCATTGCATAATGAGCCCAGTAGCAGAATGAATTGAAGGCAAAGTAATCAAAATATAATCAAGTTTTGGCTCTATTTGTTTCACATATGCAGCTCTTGGTCTCTGCCCTACCAATGCTAACTCTTTCTTTGCTTCAGCTGCTAACTATCTTAGACTGTTTAAGTCCAAATCTTTTTGTAATGTTCGAAACAAGTTACTTAATTTTTGAATAGTTAATCCAATTGTAGGGTATACCCAATTAATATCTCCCACTAAGTTTAAAAATCATTAAGGGTTTGCAACTGATCTCTACAGATCTGTCTTTTGTGGTTTATGTTTTGCTGACTTACTTTATAGCCCACCTAGTTAATAGAGTTTCATCTCTGTAATTTTTTAGGAGCAACCTCCAGCACGGCAAAATTCTTTGTTTTCTTCAACCATTTTTCTAAAGTATCTGTGTCAGAATCAGCCAACAAAATATTATCCATGTAATGATAAATAGTGTATTGAGGAAATTGTCTGTGCATTATTTCTAGTGGTTATTGCGCAAAATGTTGACATAAAGTTGGACTATTTAACAGTCACTGTGGAAGCACTTTCTGATGATATGTTTTTTTATTGGACCACTATTATTTTAAGTAAATATTGAGAAAGAAAACATTTTCCTATCCTGCTCATGCAAGGGAATTGTGAAAAAGAAGTCTTTTAAATCAGTTGCTATCATAGGCCATGACTTAGGTAGTAAAGGAATTCTAAGCTGTAAAGGACTCATTGGTTTAATTACTCTATTCACTGCTCTTAAATTTGTTAACACCCTTCATTTTCCTGATTTTTTTCTAAAGTAACAAACACAGGGGAATTCCATGGGCTTGTAGACTCTTCCATATGTTGAGCCTCCAGCTACTCTTGCACCAGCTGCTCAAGTGTCTATAACTTTTTCTTAATTAAGGGCCATTGCTCTACCCACACAGGTATGTCTGTAATCCATTTTAGGGGTAGGTCCACTGGTATTTATGCAGTGGTCTCTCCTCCTTGCAAATTTGGAAACTCAATCCCTGGGAGGTCCTGTGTTTGGACAATTGGCACAGCTTGGGATTGTCTTTGATGACATACATCAATAGTTTCCCCAAGAACAGCAACATTTTACTCCTAATTTCATCATGAACAGTCTCTGGGACTTCAGGAATATTAACTGAGTACTCTATTCTTGCAAAAGATCCCTTCTCCTTAAATTTATGGGTATGTCAGCCACATAAGGTCTTAATTTTCTTGTTTGACCTTCTGGTCCCATACATTTAACCCATCAAATACTTTGTTTTATTTGAGATAATTTTCCATTTCCTATATGCTTCTGAAGTGGCCATTCTGGATTCCAAGATTTTTTTGGAAATAATAATCATATCAGTGTCTGTATACACCAAACCTATTTCAACACCATTTACTTGCAATTTTAATTTTGGCCTCTGGTCATTAACCACTGTTTGCCAGAACACACATTTTCCATTACTTCCAAACCCTCCTGTTCTTTCTACTGGAACAGCTTTGCCTTTAATGTTAGAAAAGAGTAACAGCTGATCAATCCTATCCTCTCTCACCCCTTCCCTTTCCTCCCATTCCTTTATCCTCAAAGAAGGGGAGGCCCCCCATGGATACTAACCCACCCTGGTACATCAAGACACAGCAGAACTAGGTACATTCTCTCCACTGAGCTCAGACAAGGCACCCCAGCTAGGGGAAAGGGATCCAAAGGCAGCCAGCAGAGTCAGACAACCCCACTTTGATCGTGACTCACATGAAGAACAAGCTGCTCATCTGCTACATATGTATAAGGGGCCTAAGTCCATGTATGCTCTTTGATTTGTCGTTCAGCCTCTGTGTGCCCCATGGGTCCAGTTTAGTTTACTCTATAGGTCGTCTTGTGGTGGCCTTGACCCCTCTGGCTCCCTCAATCCTTCCTCCCAGTCTTCCACAAAACTCCCTGAGCTGGGCCTGTGCTTTGGCTGTGGGACTCAGCATCTGTTTCCATCAGCTGCTGGATAAAGCTTCTCAGTTTTGACGTCTACAAGCATAGCAGAGTACCATTAATAGTGTCAGGGGCTGTCTGTCTTCAATGGGGTGGATCTCTGGTTGGGCTGGTCATTGGTTGGCCGGTCCCCCGATCTCTGCTTCATCTATATTCCTGCAATACTTGTAGGCAGGACAAATTTTGGGTCTTGTGGATGGTTTTGTGGATGGGTTGGTGTCCCCCTCCCTCCACTCTCAGTTCTGCCCTGCTATAAAGAAGTGGACTCTTCAGGCTCCATATATCCTGCTGGTAGAAGTCTCAGTTTGGGTATCCCCAGAGATGCCTGGAAGCTCCCTCCATCCCAGAAATGCTCCCCCCTCCCCATGGATTCCATTTTCTCTCCAGCTTTCCCTCCTCCCCGCTCCTGACCCTCCCCCATTTCCTCTGTATCTGTCTCCCACTCAGGTACTTCCCTCCATCTACTTCAGATACCTATTTTATTCCCTCTTCTGAGTGAGATTCAAGCATCCACACTTGGTCCTTCCTTGTTACTTGGCATTTTGGGGTCTGTGGATTGTAGGCTGGTTATCCTGTAGTTTATTGCTAATATCCACTTATAAGTGAGTACATGCCTTGTGTGCCTTTCTGGGAATGTTTTACCTCACTCAGAATGATCTTATCTAGTTCCATCCATTTGCCTTTTGCTGATGCCTTAAAACAGAATATTCATCTCTTCATCTCCTGCCTTTTTCCCTATGTCATTAGAAATCAGATCTCCCATTTTGCCTAACCTCGCACACGTCTGGGCATCACTTGTAACCAGTCCTTTGGCTACTTTATTGGGTTTCTTTTCCTATCTCCCCACACCATCTCTATTTCTTCCAACCCCTCAACACTAGGAAGGAAATAAAAAAAAAGGTTAGAGGGCAAAGAGAAAGTTGATATAATTGGACTACTTCCAGCTGATTAGGGAGCATTGAGTTGTTTGGGGTGAAATTGATTTTTATCGTCAGGACATCTCAAACAAGCAACCAGCAATCTAGAAAACAGCAACAAACAGCCACCAGCAACAGCCTCGGGAGCAGCAGCAGCAGCAAGGAGAGCCACAGTCGCTCCAACCCCTCTCAGGGCTCTTGCATTTGTAAGAATTCCAAAAGTAAACTATCTTCAGCTGGCAAAATCATGCCCTTGTCAGAGCACGAGACAAATCATAGTCAGTGGCTGTGAACATTCTGAGAAGCCCCATATTCCCATATCTGAATCATATAACATTTCTATGTGTTTTTTTTTTTAATTCTCACTACACTCATGTGACTATATTAAGCCCACCTGGATAATATGGGACTATCTCTTATATCAAGGGTTGAAACAATTCTATCTCTAACGCTCTTTTGCCATGTAATACAACACATTCATGTGTTCCCAGAAGTACCCGCCTTACTGAGGTCCAGGTATGATTTGAGTCCCTTAAGGTTCATGTGTCGAAATGTGATCTCCAGTATGAGGAATTAAAAAGAGTGAAATGGGCTGGGTTGTTAGTCCATATCTTTGATCTCATCCAGCATTTAGGAGGCAGAGACAGTGTCTATGTGTTCAAGATCAGCCACATAACAAATTACAGGCTAGATAGGGACATATAGTGAGGTGCTGTATTAAATATAATCTGACTCTGGTATTTAGATGTGGACCCTTGGATGGTGATTAGGAATAAGTAAGTCCGTAAGAATGGGACCCCATGACTGAATGTTGGTGGCTTTGTAGAAAGAAAGATCAGGGACACACACACTTATGTGTGCTTTCTGTTTCCTGTTATGTAATGAGACACATCACTCTGAACTGCATCAAGCAAGCTACCATCATCTGTAGCACCTTGACTTTTCAGAACTCTAGCTAAAAGAAGTTGCTTTTTTATGAAGTAATAAAGCCTCAGTATTTTGTTACAGTAGTGAAAAACAGAATAATACAGTGATGCTATGGTAGACAATCTCTCAGTGAAACAGATTTCTATTTCATATCCATATGCTCAGGGTCCTAATACTGACGTATTCTTCCCTTGGCTAATTACATAACTAATTCCACCATTCTTTCAAGTCTCTGCTCAGTTATCATCACACTCTTTCTGCTCTCTGTTACTCAGTTATCTTTTATTCACTTTTAATTTTCTTCTTTCTTTTACTGCATTCTGTCTTCTTACCTGTCCCTCTTTACTGAGTACCTTGAGAGAAGAGACTATAATTTATTTACTGTTTGAGTCACACTACCTAGTACAGTCTCTGATAAGGGATAAAATACTCAAGGAGTATTTGTTGAATGGATGTGAATTATCCATAAAGAAAAAAAGCTCCGGAGGCCACACTACTAATTATGTCTAACAAAAAAATGAAGCAACTAATTCTGAATTGACCTCAGAGAATCACTTTGAAGAGCTCTTATCCACAAGAATATAATTAGTTTGTAACATTGTCTTTGGTGTACTTACATTAACTTACGGCTTTCATCACGAAAGCCACAAGGTTCTTAGTACAATGTGCTAAAATCTTGATAGAACTGAAGATCAAGCCTGCATCTTTGAGAATTCACCTTTTTCGGTCTTTCAAAGTCAGGAATGAACATGTTTGCCAGTTCTTGATACTTTAAAAAAATGTTTCCTCAGAGATTAGAACAGTGTAGCCCAATCCTACAAATAACTGGGGCCAGAGTAATAGCCTCTAAAAGTTATTCTATTTTTTCTTTAATCCACTCCTAGGATAGTGGGTGTGTTGCTTGCGACTTAGGTATTACTTGGAGTAAAGAATGAAGGGAATGAGAACCTGAGGGGTTGTGTCTGGGTCTAAACTTGGTTTGGCAATCCCTTGTGACAAATTGGCTCTGTCTGACATTTTGCTTCTTATCACTGTCATAGGCTTCAGTAAATACTTTTTGTACTGACAGATGAGACAGCGCTCTGTCCTGTATGCTTTGTGTCATTAGCGTTTTCTTTTTTCCATCTTATTATTTCTTGATAATATGGCTGTCTGTTTTACAGTTACCTGCCTTTCACGACTCATTTACTATTTTGGATTTTTGTCAATGCAAGTATTACTATTCCTCAGACTGAAACATATTGTTTAAAAAATAAATCTGACTCCAACCAAGGACCATGCATGGAGAGGACCTAGACCCCTTGTTCAAAGGAAGCCCATTGGCTGCTCAGTTTCCAAGTGGGTTCCCTAGTAAGGGGGGACAGGGGCTGTTTCTGACATGAACTCAGTGGCCAGCTCTTTGATCACCTTCCCCTGGGGGTTGCAGCCCTGCCATGCCACAGAAGAAGATGACGCAGCCAGCCTTGATGACCTTAGTTAGGCTAAGGTCAAATAGAAGGGAAGGAGGTCCTCCCCTTTCAGGGGACTAGGAAAAGGGCTTAGGGGAGAAAAAGGAGGATAGGTGGGACTACGAGGAGATGGAGGGGGCTACAAAGTGAATAAATAAATAAATAAATAAATAAATAAATAAATAAATAAGAAAAAAAGAATCTGGAGTCTATGTGAGCATGAAAAAATGCACTGTAATAGATGGGGAGGTTATTTTCATCTAAGAGTGAGATTCATGGACCATCTGAATCAGAACCATGGGTCAGGGAGCAAGTTAATTATTACAATATAGGCTTCTAATTACTAAATCAGAATTGGAATGGGATGGAAGCTTGGGAATTTTATATCTTTCCAGCAAATATCTCAGGTTACATTTTTCAAAGTCTGAGAACTTCTTAGGCACATACATGTAGAGGCCTAAGTTTAAGGGGCTATTATCAGACAAGCAAGATAGCTCAGCAGGTAAAGCTGCCTGTGGCCAAGCCTGATCACCTGAGTTAGATCCTTGGAACTTGCATGGTGGAAATAAGAACCACGTGTTTATGCTCATAAGAAACACTCAACAACTGTTTGTTCTATTAATGATGATAATCCCCCAAGGTGAGTATGCCTTCCTTTAACTGAAAGGAAGACAACACTGTCTTTCTGCACTATCAAATAGATAAGAAAATTGAGTGTCAAGAGTGTCAACTGACAAAATTGTCTTTGTCAGAAATCACAGTGGTGTAGGAAAAGTCTAAAATCAAGGTCCCCAACTTCATTCTTCAGTGTTTTTCATACCTGCCCATCAGGTAATTGTCCTTTCTGAGAGTAAGGGAGAGGTATTCTGATAACCTAGATAAATTTAGTTCAGTGTGTAGCACTTATATGTTAACTCTCACACAGTAGGAAG
Organism: Meriones unguiculatus; assembly: GCF_030254825.1. Taxonomy (NCBI): domain Eukaryota; kingdom Metazoa; phylum Chordata; class Mammalia; order Rodentia; family Muridae; genus Meriones; species Meriones unguiculatus. Next base: position 80,172,579 of record NC_083364.1, read on the forward strand.
TGCAGAGGGTTTGAGACAGTGATGAAAAACAAGCCTGAAAAATAGATGGTGATAAAATTGTGAGTGATTCAAATATCAGAGTGAAGGAGTGGATACTAGATAGTTACTAAAACCTTTGGGACAACATAAAAGGTGTGAATTATGAACATTAGCTTACAGTTGCTACAGAGCAAGCTGAAATGAGAGAGGGATAAGAAAGGGGAACAGGCTCCATGATTTGACCCAGACTGATGAAACTGTGTGTGTGTGTGTGTGTGTGTGTGTGTGTGTGTGTGTGAACAAATTCAAAGTTTGGATCAATAAAACATGTCACATGTTTAGTTCTAGCCAAACTCCATGGCTTCTTCCTCCTTTTAATAAGTAACTTTCTAGTTACACTATTTTTGAAAACAAAAATTTGTTTTTTTCTCACATCAGTGCATAATTTGACTTTTCTAAGTTTTCTCTGTGTTTTTTTCCTGTTTTGATAAACAAAAGAATTAAATCAAATTTATGTCTTAGGAAATTATAAGAATACTCTTTTTCTCCTCTAGGCCTCAGCAGACTAGATGAGCCATACCCACATCTTTGAGCTTTATTAACTATAGATTCAAATGTTCATCCAGACCACCCTCACAAGAATACCCTTGATTACATTTGATTAGCTATCTGAGAGCCCAGTCAAGTGCATGCATACATTTAGTCATCACAATTTCTGTCTTCAAGATGTTTCTAAGTTACTACAGTAAACAGAAAAGTAAAATGTACCACATAGTTTTAATGATGGTAAACCCAGCTCCTAAGACTGAAAGACATGTGTTGAGACATTAGAGACACTATCCAGGAAAAGAAAGGAAGAGTCCTGGGACCATTTCCTAGATGTACTAGCAATCTCTAAAGGATTTAGGAAGGCAGAACATTTTTCAAATGAAAACGAACAGGAGACAACTTAGTTTTAGTGCTATACCTTCCCGTTGACTAGAGGGATGGGGGTCATTAGAAGGAGAACACCTTGGACAGGAGGATAGTCACAGCAAAGTCACTATTGCCTTTGGACTGGTCGGTCCTGTGAGCAATTTAGAGTGGCAGCTACAGCATCACACTTGCATTTGAGTTAAAGTGCCAACACACACTAAACCCAAACTTTGAATCTTGTCAGTGATAAACTCCTCCTAATTCTTCCTTCTTCCTTATCTCAGCTCCTTGTTATTAAATTTGGAATATCTTAGAAATATTTGTGCCCCAATATGGTTATTTTAAAAATGTTATGATAGAATCAGGATTAACTCTATTAACTCTACCTGTGGAGAAAGGCAAAGTTGATACAGTCACAAGAAAAGCAGTGTTTTTAGTAAAACACAGGGATGTGCCACTTTCTTTATGGATATTAGGTCTCTGACCATTGTGAGAATACTCATCACCCAAAGTCTTCTGCTTGGGAAGTAAGTAGGCAGTGGAAGGTATCACCACACTGAAGAGTGAGAGTCTAGAGAGAAATCAAGGCTCCCCAAAATGTGTTGGACTGATTCTTAATGGAGAATATGATTAAATGAAATTTTCTAGGATTCAGGATTTACCTATAGTCCTAAGAACAAAACTGTTCATCATTATTATTTACTAATATTTTTGTTTTGTGTGTGGGTATTTTGACTGAATGCAGGAAGGTAGAGCACATGCTTGTCTGGTGCCCACAGAGGTCCAAATTGGGGGCAAGACCCTCTGGACCTGGAGTTACAGATGGTTATGAACCACCATTTAGGTCTTGGGAACTGAACCTGGGTCGTGTTCAAGAGCAACAAGTTATCTTCAAACCTGAACCATCTCTCCAGCCCTAATTCTTTTTTATTCTTAAATTTGAAAATTGTATAAAATGAAAAAAGTTAAACACACACACAAATAGAAAGCATATATAAACCATAGTGCTTAATCTCCTTTTTCCACTTTGTTACATATCGGAAGGAAATCTAAGAAATTCTTCAGTGTCATTTTTACATACTTCAAAATTTGTCCCCCAAATGTAAACTTTGAAAAACCTATAATGTAATGTCACTTATTTCTTTTTTCCCCCACTATATTTATTTATTTATTTATTTATTTATTTATTATTAATTACAGTTTATTCACTTATGTCACTCAATTCTAAAAAAATAGAAATAAAAATAAACATTTTGTTAATGCCATTTTGGCATATACACATATGCAGCACATGAAAATAGCCCCAATTGCCTCAAAAACTTCTTTGTGTAGTTGATTAGTTGCACAATTAGAGGTCCTATATAGTATTAGATTATCCTGGCTCTAAAATCTGTAGAGAGATGAGCATGATTCTCATGCTATTACTGACTACTGACATTGTTGAGGAAATTGGATCTAGTCTCCTTTAAGATGTCCATGTTTCGGTTCAGTATCCAAGTGGGTTCCATTGTAATAGGAATGAACAGGGACTGTCTCTGACATGAGCTGATTGGCCTGTTCTTTAATTACCTCCACCTGAGGGGGAAGCAGCATTACCAGGCCACAGAAGAAAACAATGCAGCCACTCCTGATGAGACCTAATTGACTAGAATCAGAAGGAAGGAAAAGAAGACCTCCCCTATCAGTGGACTTGGGGAGGGGCATGCATGCAGAGGGTGGAGGAAGGGAGAGATTGGGACGGGAGGAGGGTGGGAACCACAGGGGGGATACAAAGTGAATAAAGTGTAATTAATAAAGAATTTAAATAAATAAAATGTCCATGTTTTGAGTGTGTTGTTCTGGTCCCAACTAAACTTTGAATTGGAAGGTTCCATTGGTACATAAAAATTAGAGATCCTTTCCAGATCAGGGTATATGAGAAAGGAAGGGCAGATTTGAACTGCAGGATATAGATCAAAAGGACGGAGGAAAGGAAGTGAAGAAGGAGGGTATTAGGTTCATACATCTCTGTCTACCTGAAACTAGGAAAAGAGATAAATGGAATTTGAGAAAATAGTGGTGCAATGTGCAAGAAATTTGCATGCATGGTGGGTAGTAAATAATTGACCAAAGAAGACCATTGTGAGAATACTGGTCTGGGATCTCAGAACTCAATGGACTGAAGGCTTTTAATTAACTTGTGACAAAGTTTGTGTGGGTGTGGACATTCCCGTTCTTCCTCACTATGATAAGATTTTATTCTTTTCTGGTTAGTAGAATTTCAAGAGAAAGACAATGAAGGCAGTCTTGTGCTTTTTGGCAGATATGGTCTTCTTGTAGAAGGAGAATTTCAGAAAGGTCCCTCACCATGTCAGGGGAGAAAAAAAAAAGATTAGAGAGGCGTTGGCACTAAGACAGCTAATTCAAAGCCTTTAATTCCCCCTGACGTGAAGTTTGCAACTTGTTAAAGTGTCATGCTTTGAGATGTAATTTTTTTTCAGCTTTAATAGACACCGAGTATTGAAACTCCAAGATGCTTACAGAAAAGTCAGTCTTAAATGACTAGGAAAATTGAATATCGAGAGTAAAATGTTTTTACCGAGTAGTTTGTAATCACTGGTTCATTAGCTTGGAAGGTTCTTTAACCTGAACATAGAATCTTCATATTCACCTTTAGAAAATAGTACTGTTAGGGCTTGCTCTGTACTTGTGTCTTCTCCCAGCACTTCTCACCCTGTCAGGGGCTGGCCTGCCACTTCCCATTCTCCAGCGTCTCTTCCCTATGTAATCCAGCCATTTTGGTAACACAGGCTTCCTACATAATCTCTTGACTCCTGGCTGACTTGACCGCTCAGCTCCTGGTTTTCCCTTGGTCTCCTGACCCCCATCTCTCCTCTCTTGCTCTCATCAACTCTCCTCTCAAGGCCTGGCACGATCTGCTGGCAGTGTTCAGTCAGGACTCTTCCAGATCTCTCTGGCTGTTCTCTCCCTCCTATCTACAATAAACCTTCTCATCCATACTTGTCATGCTCTCATTATTCATTCAGATAAGTTATGACTTTATGGTAAAATCATGGCCTGTCCAATAGTGGTAAACAGTTTAGCACAACATAGCTTTATAAGTTGTTGCTTTTATAGTGTTAGATCATAAAAATAAAAAAGTTGGACTGAAAATGTCTTGCACTCCCCAGTCCTATGTCCCTGCTGTTTTCTTTCTTTCTTTTTTTTTATGCCCTTCTGCTCTTGTGGCTCAGTGCATGAGTTCATTTTAAGCCAAATATTTGAAAGTGTAAAAAAAAGTACAACCAGGCTGCTGGTTGTTTTTACCTAAGTGTAGGGTAGCACTCACAGATACCAGCTCTGCAATCTTTTTAAATGAAACAGTTTTATGAATTCTAAACGTTTTAAAACATTTTCAGGACCCCTTTGAAATTTAATCGTTTTAGTAGTGATCTGTGCCAGGCACCAGCAGCGCCTCAGGTATATCAACTTCTCATTCTCACCAAAACCCACTGAAGTTGCCATGGCAGAATTAATGATTTTCACTTTTTTATTCTCCTCATGCCATTGTTAGTTTCCCTATTTCTACAGATTGTCACTGTGTACATCCTTCCGCATCCTTGGCATCTAAGATTTATTGTAAACTGTGGACGTTGTTCCACCCGCTCAGCCTCTCTTAAGTGTGGTACACTAGCTACCCTTGCTCCCAGGGACAGTGAAGAGGATGAGACATTTCACACTGCTTAAACACGTCTCCATTCTACAAGCTTCAACAGAAAGCAAAAGAGGATGTGTGAGAATTTGGACTTGATAACTGACTCATTTACTTCTGGTTTGAGTACTACGAAGGGAAAGATTGAGAGTAGATCTGTGGTCAACAAAATTCACACCTTTCCTCAAAAGCAAGAAGGCATTTACAGTCTAGCTCTGATTGGAGCCTGACTGGATTAAACGTATGTGAAATGTAAAGCTTAAGGGCTCAGGAGGAAAACTTCAGCGAATACAGTGTGGCTTAGCATTCTCTTTGGAAAGATCAAGGAGAGGAAGAGCTATTAAAAGAACAGATAAGGGTGATACTCAGAATGACAGAGTTGCATACTCATATGGAGACTCTGCTAAATCGAATTACAGCAAGCTGGTCAGATTTTCCACAGGGCAGTCTTTAATATACACAAATCATGCTGGCTGTTCAGGCAATCACTGGAGTGTAGCTTGTATTTAAGACCGAGGGTGGGAGGTTGGTGCATGTCTGAAATCTCAGCATTTGAAGGGGGAGACTGCAGTTCAAGTTTAACTATCTAGCAAATCTGAGGCCAGCCTGGGGTATGTCATGCTTTATTATTATTATTTTTATTTTTTTAAAATATTAGTTACAGTTTATTAACTTTGTATCCCAGCTGTATCCCGCTCCCTTATTCCCTCCCAATCCCACCCTTTCTCCCTCATCTCCTCCCTGCCTCTTTCCAAGTCCACAGATAGGGGAGGATCTCCTCATCCTTTCATCTGACTCTGGTTTATCAGATACTTTCTCTGAAAAAAAAAAAAAAAAAAAAAGCTAAAACAACAATTACAGAAAACCAAAAGGAAATGGGTAGGCTTATGTCAACTTCTGAGTCTATGGGTGATGAAGGATTTGAAGGCTCGTGAATGGATTCTGGCTCAACATATAGGCTAGACAGTCTCAAGGATTCAATCTCAAGGATTATCTGTGTGTGTGTGTGTGTGTGTGTGTGTGTGTGCATGTTTTAAACTTTTAAAAAAGGTACACTAAAGGTAATTTTTCTTAAAGATTTATTTATTTTCATGTTCATTGGGGTTTATCTGCATGTGTATGTCTGTGTAAGGGTGCAAAATCCCTTAGAACTGGAGTCATGGACAGTTGTGAGCTGCGTGTGAGTACTGTGAATGGAACCCGTGTCCTCTGGAAGAATAGGCAGTGCTCTGAATCACTGAATAATCTCTCCAGCTCGTCTAGAGGTTTGCTTTTCAAGACAGGGTTTCTCTGTGTAGCCTTGGCTGTACTGGACTCACTTTATAGACCAGGCTGGTCTCAGACTCACAGAGATCTGCCTGCCTCTGCCTCACAGAGTACAGACACAATAATCTTACGATATTTTTTTTCTGATTAATATATATATATATATGACTTTATAGACATGAAGACATGGAATCTACAAAAGCTCAAAGTGTAGCAATATTGACATAGTAATAAACAGAACCTGTGGCAGTTTTTGTTTTTTATTTTGTTTTTTGTGGCAGAATTTCTCTGTGTAACAGCAGCCCTGGCTGCCCTGGAACTCACTCTGTAGACCAGCCTGGCCTCAAACTCACAGAGATCCTTTGGCCACTGCCTTCTGAGTGCTGGAATTAAAGTCGTGTGCCACCACGCTTGGCATGTGGCAGATATTTTACAACAGGGCTGGTGAGACAGCTCAGCAATGAAAGCACTTGCCCTGCAAGCCTGCAAGCGAGAGGACTGGAGTTTGGGTCCCCAAAACCTACAAGGAATACTGTTTGGGTACAGAGGCTTGCCTGTGAGTCTCGCTTTGGAAGGCAGAGCGCTCTGGGTTTCATTGAGACTTTGCCTCAAAAAGAATACACTGGTGTGGCTAGAGGAAGACTCCCAGCTTCAGCCTCAGGCCTTCAGGTGCACATGGGGGAATGTGAGTGCACCCACAAATATGAGTGCACCCACATCTATATGAAAACAAGAAAAAGAAAAAAGAACCCAGCTCTCCAGTAATCTTGTTTTGAAAATACCAATGCTAAAATATAGAGGGATGACGTCACTTGTTCAAAGTTAATGGCCTGGTTATTAACAGCCCCAGTACCACCATTGATATCAGCAGGTTCTTAGCTCAAGCTATTTTCTGGAGCCTTCTATTAAAGGATATTAAGTTAGTTATTCTTTTTTGCTATTGAAACACAATTATAACTATCAAATATTTGCAACATTCAAAACCAGGATATCTTCCTTGTATTTATGGATAAGTTTTCTAATTACCACTATATTACTTTTCTTATTACAAATTAATTTTTTTCTTGTCCAGCATTTATAATACTAGTAATTTCTCTTAGCCACATTTCATTATCATGTGGTTGTCCAAAGGGGGAAATCGCTCAGGCATTTCTCAAGTTCATGGAAACTTCTAATTTCCTTTAAAAAGATTTCAAATCTAAAAGGTATTTAGTACCATGGTCACTTTAATAATATATTATTTTAATAAATATATTCATTTTATTCTCTACAACTACTGCTAGAAATTACCTCCTAAAAATATTTTACACACACACACACACACACACACTGCCTTTGTCTGTTTATTTCCGTTAGAGGTTTTAGGTGTTTCCTACATTTTCAAATCAGCTTGTCACTTCTGTAAAGTAGCCTGCTGGTTCCTTTATTGGGAAATCTTAAACCTATAGATTAAATTAGGGAGAAATGGCATCTCAACAGCATGTAATCTTTAAACATGGGATGATTGTATATGTGCTTCTTTATGAGATATTTTTGTAATTTCTGAGCAATATTTTGTAGTTCCCAGTGTTGCCTGTTTTTTGTGTTGCATTTCATATTTTTGATGCTTTGTAATATAAATAAAAATGTAGTGTTTCTTTTCAATTTCTAATTATTCATTGCTAACATTTAGAAATATTCTCTCTCGGTCTCTCTCTTTGGTGATGGTGGGAACTCATGACCTCGTGCATGCTAAGTAAGTGTTATACTCCCAGCACAGTGATTAGTCTTTTATGTTAGCTTAATAGACTGGTACTTAACTAAACTCACCTTTAGTGTTAATAGCATGGTTGCACATTCTTTAGTATTTTAATATGGATGATCATGCCTTCTTCTATGCACAAAGAAAAATTTATGTCTTCTTTTCCAATCTGTTTGCTTATGGTTTCCTTCTCTTGCCTTGATTAGCGATGGCTAGCATGGGTATTTGGTTTGGGGAAAACCTCAGGCTGTCTTTTTTTTTCCCCCAGAGCTCAGGACCGAACCCAGGGCCTTGCGCTTGCTAGGCAAGCATTCTATCACTGAGCTAAATCCCCAACTCTAGCATGGGTATTTGGGATTGATCAATTTCGGGCTACAAGGTACCTAGATTAAACAATATTTGTGAGTGCATGTGTTTATGGATGAGATTAGCATTTGAATGGACTGAGTACAGTAGATTGTTTTTTTTAATGTGGGAGGGCATCTAAACTGCCGAGGACTCAAATAGAACAAAAAGGAAAGGAAGGAAGAACTCACCTCCCATTCTTCTTTCTTGTTCTGCCTGGCTGCTTGAGCTGGAACATCTTATCTCTTCTTTTGTACTAGAAATTACATAATCAGTTCAGTTGGTTCTCAGCCTTCAGACTCAGACTTTGGCTTTCTTGGTCCTGCAGCCTGCAGATTGGATTTTCAGCTTTTATGATACTATGATCCAATGCTTTGCTCTGTATGTATATATACACACACATATACCTTATAATATCCATTTCGCTGGAGAATTGTTACTGACATGTAAGAGCTGGGTTGAGCTCAGCCTTTTAGCATTTACTGTCTATAGCAGATTTTCATATGTGCCTTTTCTCGGGTCTCAACCTGAGAAAACTGCCTCAGTAGTTTAACTCTATCTGTTTCTCTGAGGTAATATGCACATTGCAAAAGCAGTTGTCAGATTGCTATGATTATGGATTATTTAAATAAATAAATGTTCATTTCTTCAACTTATTTAGTTTTGATTTTTGTTTTTACATTTTTCATTGTATGTGTGTACGTACACGAGCATACACGTGCATGCTCACAAATAAGCGAAAGTGTATACAGACACTGTATGCCAGGATACCTGTGTGGGGGTCAAATAACAACTTGGAGGAGTTGGTTCTCTTCTTACTATGTAAAAATTGAATTGAATTTATACACAGGGAACTGAATTTAGGTTATTAGGTATGAGCAAACACCTTTGTCCACTGAACCATCTCACTGGTTCAGTTTCTTCTATTTTGATGTAAAGTATAATAAAATTTCTATCAATTATAATAACTGAGTCAATTAAAGTTCTTCCTCTTTAAATAGAAATCTCAGCCTCAAAGAAGAAGGCTTACCTGATCCTGTAACTGAATGCCAATCATAGAAACTGAAATGATACTATTAGGGCCAATTTCTTTCTCTCTTTCTTTTTCTGTTTTTGTTTGTTTGTTTGTTTGTTTGTTTTTCAAGACAAGGTTTTTCTCTTTTCGTACCCTTGGATGTCCTGGATTTGCTTTGTAGACCAGGCTGGCCTCGAACTCACAGAAGATCTGGTTCCCTCTGTCCCCTTGAGTGCTGGGATTACATAAGGCCAATTTCTTTTTCCCAGACTCTCTTCTCCTTCCACTGATCATTGTCCTTGGATAGTGTGCTGGTTAATTTTATGTCAACTTGACCTAAGCTAGAGTCGTTTTGGAAGAAGAAACCTCAATTGAGAGTATGTCTTCACCAGGTTAGCCTGTGGGCAAGTCTGTGATACATTTCCATGATTCATGATTGGTGTGGAAGAGCTTGGCTCACTGAGAGTGGTAATACCTCTGGGCTGATAGTCTTGCGAGTTGTAAAAAAGGAGGCTGAGTAAGCCAGTAAACAGCATATCTACTTGGCCTTGAGTAATTGCCTTGAGTTGATGCCCTAACTTTCTTTGATGATGGATTCTTACCTGGAAGTGTAAACAAAACAAAGCCTTTTCTCCCAAGGTTGCCTTGGTCGTGGTGTTTATGACAGCAATAGAGAGCTAACTAAGACAGATAATGTCTGCTTTTGTGATAGCAACGGCGGCCTTATTCTTCAAATCTTCTTAGCTGAAAGTTCACTAGAAAAGAGCATCTACTTTTGTCTTGGAAGTCTAAACCAAACTCTTGCTGATTCTACTAGGCCTAAATTGGATCAGGACTAAGTTACACATCCTGAAGTAAGTTGCTATGGCCTTGGAAGTTTGGCAGGTTAATCTGGTCAGGACTGTATCCAGTGTACCACAAAGGGTTAGGGTAAGGGTTAACTAAGCCGTATAGAATGCATGACTGGGAAGATTCATAATGCCCTAAAGAGAAATAGAGATATGATTGCCAAGCCTGAAGGGAATGGGTCAGAATCAGTAACTGTCTCTTGTATTAACATTTGTTCAACATAAGGTTTGAATAAAAGACTTCACATTTCCTTACTTATTTCTCCTCAAAATAGCTTCATGACACAAGAAAGGGCTACATTAATTTGCAAGTTTAGAAATGCGAAACTGAGGTTTAGAGGTGTTTTGAAGCCACTAATTAACTCAGCTAGGTTGTTTGAGGGGCCAGTCAATTAAAACTCCTGCCTAGTAGCATTGTCATCAAGTCACTAGCAAAATAGTAAGTAATCTGACTATGGTTAAGAAATAGGTAGTGGTACACACCTTTAATCTTGGCATTTGGGAAGCAGAGGCAAGCAGATCTCTCTGAGTTCAAGGCCAGCTTGGTCTACAAAATGAGTCCAGGAACAGTCAAGGCTACACATAGAGGAAACCCTGTCTCAAAAAGCCAAAAAGAAAAAGAAAAGAAAAAAAGATATAAAATGTTGGGCAGTAAGATACAATGTGAGAAATGTATCTTATAAGTACACACAAGGGGACTCATATGACTATAAACCTTGCAAAAGTTCCAGGGAGAACACAAATCAGTAAGAGATGTCTTAAATCAGATTCAGATTATTGTTACCTAATAAGGATAATATTAGTAACAGTTAATGATGATATGGGAAAGCAAGGCTAAGTGCTAAGAAGGGTATTTTTAACTTCTGCCACACTGACTTATTTAAATAAATAGAGGTATTTACAGCTGGGAGCATGATTCAATGATTGCATGTTCACATTGCATATGTGAGACTCGGTTCAATTTCTACCACAAGAGAGAAAGGAATAGAGCATGGATGGAGTAAGGAGGAAAGCAAAGTAAGTTTGTGGTGCCTAGTGAAATATGAAAATGGGGATCCTTTGTTTAGTCACTAAGAACTCTTATGGCCTGGAAGATGGTTCAGCAGATAAAGGCACATCCTACCAGGCCTGATGACTGAGTACCATCCCTGGGATTTACCTAGTGGAAGGAGAGAAATGACTTCTGAAAGTTATTCTCTGAGCTACACTCTCTCCCTCTCACACACACAATAAATAAACAAATGTGATAATAAAGAAAAAGAATTCTAAGATGGTGACCACAGAAAATTAAGCCACTTTAGAGGGTCCTGTGTGACCTCACAGGCTATACACTCATGAAGGCAGATCCTTATGTTCATACATGCAAGGTGGCTCCAGACCCATCCATTGTGTGGGCAGTAAGATAAGAAAAGTGAAGCAGAAGGTACTACCCAGATCTTCTTTCTTTCTTTCCTTCCTTTCTTTTCTTTTTCTTTTTTAAATTTTTTAATTAGTTACATTTTATTAAGTCTATATCCCAGCTGTATCCTGCTCCCTCATTTCCTCCCAAACCCTCCCTTCCCTCCCTCACCTCCTCCCTGTCCCTTTCCAAGTCCACTGATTGGGGAGGACCTCCTCCCCTTTCATCTGACCCTGTTTTATCAGGTATCTTCAGGACTGGCTGCAAAGTCCTCCTCTGTGGCCTATCTGGACTGCTCCTCCCTTGGGGGTGGGGAGGTCAAAGAGCCAGCCATTGAGTTCCTGTCAGAAATAGTCCCTGTTCCCCTTACTATGGGAAACCAATTGGTTACTGAGCTACCATTCTTTTTCTTTTTTGATGACATAGCTTTCCTGGAAGATGTGACTAGTAACTATTCATTTATGTGTTATTAGCCAGAAGCAAGTCACATGCCCACAGCTAGCTGTAACCTTATCTGAGGAATATATTTTCCTAACTGTGAGTTTTGCTGTTTCAAAGAAAGTTGGACACTGAAAGGAAAAAGAGAAAGTCTATTGTGCTGGCAGTTAGCAGACTGGTATTTACTGTTTCATTTATCTAAGGCAATGCAGCAAAGCACCCCAAATATAGTTATTTAAAATAATGACAACATTTAATTTGTTTGCAAATCTGTATTTTGGCAGGGATCAGCAGTCTCATCTGCCATGGTTCAGGCTGAAGGCTAGAATCATTTGAAGTTTTACTTAAATATCTAGGGATTCCTTTTGTCTAAGAGCCAGAGCCTGTACTGGGACAGTGGCTGGAATGCCTCCATGGGGTTCTTCTTTGTAGCTGCTTGTCTTCACCACAAGGCAGTGGATCCATTTGGGAAATCTCATGTATCACTGGTGCTATAGGCATCATCACACTGCAGTTCACAGACTTAGACCCCAGTAGTCAATACAAGAATGCTAATGTCTTACAGGAAGAAGAGCATGCAGGCTGCGTTGTCTTGGTTTTGGCACATTAGGGATATAATTTGTTTACCTGCTCATGTGCTGATGTTATAACATAGTTATTTTATTTCTACAGGCACCAGTGTTCCTCCTGTCCTTTATTTTTCCTTTCTTCCTATCGTTCTTTTATCATTATTTTTTGAAACAGTATCGCTGTGTAGTTTAGTTGGTATCACACTTGAGATTCTTATGGCACAGGCTCCAATTCATGGGCTATCATCCTTTTAAATAGAAGAAGAAGAAGAAGAAGAAGAAGAAGAAGAAGAAGAAGAAGAAGAAGAAGAGAAGAAAAAGGAACGAACCATGTTGGATGCTTCTTTAAAATATGTCAGCACTCCCATTATAGCTCAAATTCATTTAGACTTTTTTGATTCACTGTTAATGAAATACCTAGTTCTTCCAGTTTTGTCTCATTCTTTTCTACCTTTCTTTTGCTATGAAAGCACGGCAACTTCTTTTATTCTTCTAGCTGTTGGTGTAAACATTTCTCCTTTTTTCCCGAGACACTCTTTCTTTAGTGTACTGAACAGATGAACCCTGATCATTCCTCACTTCTCAGAGGGCCTTTACATAACTGACCAGTTAACATGTGATAGACCACTATTATTTTTCCTTAATTGTTTATTTTTTCCTCTGAAATGAAAACCCGCAGGCTCAGAAACCTCTCCAGTATCACCACTATTTTTTAAATTTTATTTTATTAATTACACTTTATTCACTTTGTATCCTCCCATAAACCCCTTCTTCCTCCCCTCTCAGTCCCACCCTCCTCCCCCTCCTTCATGCATTCCCCTCCCCAAGTCCACTGATAAGGGAGGTCCTCCTCTCCTTCCTTCTGATCTTAGTCTATCAGATCATATCAGGAGTGGCTGCATTGTCATCTTCTGTGGCCTGGTAAGGCTGCTCCCCCCTTCAGGGGGAGGTGATCCAAGGGCAGGCCAATCAGTTGATGTCATAGGCAGTCCCTCTTCCCATTACTATGTAACCCTCTTGGACACTAAACTGCCATGGTCTACATCTGTGCAGGGGTTCTAGGTTATCTCCATGGTACTTGGTTGGAGTATGAGTCTCTTGGATTGGTGCTTGCATAATGTTTCATCATAAGCTAATATGTTAGAAACTATTATTCTCCCATTTAAATGATAGAAACTGAAGCCTAAGATGCATAGATGGCACAACACTTAGGTTCTAAAACCAGTGCTTTTCTTTACCATGTTGGTGAAAAGAGGAATGATGCATTAATTAAGTTTGTCATAGTTCATCCACAAAGAACTTCATAGATGCCAGGCCATTCAACAAGGATTTCAGTGATAGAAACAGTCTTTTTGAATGATGATAAAGGGAAGAAGACAGTGTGGGTGGTGAGAACAGCACGAATAAAATGAGAATTGGGAAAGCACTGGTACATTGTGGTGATGAGTAATGCAGAATAGGATGTGGGGGAGTTAGAACAGGAAAGGCAGGTTGCATCATTCGGCAGGTAATGAGAAGATAACTTTTTGTTTTGTTGAGAGGAGACTTTCTGTGCTTTAGAGGAGTGAAGCTGTATAAGAAGTGCAAGAAACTAGCAACTGTTATTGAACACATCATATAAGTACGTAGGGCCTTGTTTTATTTGTAAAATGAGCACATGGATAATTCCATGCTCATGGTCATTTGTAAGGATGAAATAACGCAGTTCATGTGAAAGTGGACTGTAAAGTTGAGCTCTATGCAATTACTGGGGCTTTCAAAACAGGTTCTCTGAATGGTTCTGGGTTAGGGATATTGTACAAAGAAGAACAGTTGGGAAACACAAAGCCTGATAAGCCAAAAACATCTACCATAGTAACGCTCAATCCTAACTACTTCATCATCACCAAGCATGTTGTAAAGACAAATGCCAAAAAAAAAAAAAAAACAAAAACCAAAAAACCCAAAAAACAAAACAAAACAAAAATCATATCTGGGGGCTGGAGAGAAAGTTAGGGGATAAGAACACTTGCTCTTTCAGAGGTTCAGGGTTTGTTTGCTTCCAAGCATCCATATCTGATAGTTCACAACTGCCTGTAAGCTCAGCTTTGGGGAGTTACACATGTGCACACAGGCACACAACACACACACACAATCTACCATCATCTATCTATCTATCTATCTATCTATCTATCTATCTATCTATCTATCTATCTATCTATCCATCCATGTAACTCCCCTGTAGCTACATATATACATTATATATATATATATATACATATATATACAAAATGGGTACATACATATTATGTATATACACATATTATAGATCATAAATATATACTATATATCATGGATAGCTATCTCTCTATATTTTAAGGCCACATTTCCCATAAAATAGGGAAAAGGAATACTTTTCTAATATTCTTTCAGCTTCTTCAGTAATCCCGTTAAAATCAAAATTGCTTCACCTCAGCACTTTTGTTCTAAAGATTAGCAGTTAAGCGAGTTTGCCTAAAGGTAACAATGTGAATAGTGGCAGGGGAGCTGACACCCAGCTCCCCCAGCTCTCAGTCGGTGGCTAATTTTCAGTGTCGTGTTTGCTTTGACTATGATTTGTTCCATTCTCCTGGCTTCACTGGGTTATTGATTCAACCTCAAGACAACAAAGATACCAAAACATGACTAGCATGACCTTCATATGTACCCACATGTTCATTTCTCATTATCTGTGTTAGGTCTCAAACTCAGGAGTAGTTAGTCTCACTCAGTACCTGTGGCTCTTGGCATCACTCCTCACCCTAAACCTCTCCCTCCCAGGGGCTGGGCTTCTGATTTCCCCAGCCTGATCCCTATATAATTCAGCCATTTTGGCTGCACTATCTCTTGTCCTGCTGCCTCTCTTGCTGGCTCCTCTCTTGCCACTCTCCCCCTATCCACCCGAGCCTTCTCCTGTTATGGTCTTGTTTGGTCTGCTGGCCACATTTAGCCTGGATTCTTCCTTCTGCTTGCTTTCTTCCTTGTATCTATAATAAAAAAACATCTTTTCCATGCTTTCATAGTTCTGTCCTCTTTTTATTTCATTTTTTTCATTTAATTTGCAAAAACTTAGGCATAAACTTCCAATTCATTTATAAGCTACCCAGCAATTACTCAGAGAGGCATTTAACGGTGGCAGCCGACACTGTTATACACCCATGCCGCCTCAGCTCACCCTTCTTTGTTCCCTGTCATGGCACACAGAAAAGCTGTCACAAGTCTCTTCTGTGTTCACCTTACCCTGTCCTTCAGCCGCCACAATTTGAGCCACTTGAAGTCAACGCAGCTTGTTTCCTAGCTTCTCCTCTGCCTGAAACCTTCTCTGTTATTCCACTCAAACCTATTTTGCTGTTGTGTCTTGAGTCAAGGTCTTCCTGTCGTCGGGCAGGCCTGGAACTCCCTTTGCAGCCCAGGGATGGCTTCAGACATAGAGCACTCCTCTTGCCTTCCTTTCCAAGTTCTGGGATTGCAGGTATGAGCCAACATGCCTAGCTCCCAACTCTAGTTTTCGCTTGTTTGGGGACTGAACTTCCTCAGTTCTCAATTGTATATTCTATCTGTCCTCTCTCTCTCTTTTTTTTTTTTTTTTTAGTTACTTCATCGCCCATCTTCATGTCTATAAATTAGGCCCTTTCCCTATCAGTGCCACCTCATTAAGTTATATACTATTCTATGTCTTTTTGTCTCCACTGAGTTTTTCCAGTGGGTGCTTTTGACATTGCTCTGCTTTGTTCAACTGTTCTATCTACTATCTATAACCTAACGTCCATCTTTGAAAGCCTCAAAGCTTCCCCCAAGTGAAGTACGTTCTTCTAACCCTTCCCAAAAGAGCTCTACTGACAAGGGCCCAAACATCCAAATGTAAGCGCTTATGGAGGCTGCTCTCATCCAAGCCGTCTCACTCTTCATGAGAATCGCCATGGCCCTGTCCTAATGGGGGCCGCCTCGGCTTGACGCCCAGGCGGCTTTCCTTAAAGAAGATGGGCACTCTTCCTTCAGCTGTGTCTCTGGGTAAGGAGGTGATAGTCTCTTATAGTCTCACCATCACTTCTAATTTTTCTTTTCATTTCTGGGAACTACATCCAAGTCATTTCCAAAGCTTGACTGTGTAAACCTAACAAAAAAAAATATCCCTGTTGCTTTGTGTTCTATGGTACCCAAATCTAAGGAACACTACACTACCCCAGTGAATCTGGTCATTTCCACAAATCACAAATGACTAGGACACATGGTTCCTCAAAAAACAAAACAAAACAAAACAAAACAACAACAACAAAAAAACCCCACACATTTTTCCTGTGTGTCTCCTTATTCCCCAGTCACTGTCTCTGGAAGTAATTCATTATCACCAGACTTTGCATATCCTTCCAGAGATATTTTATGCACATAAAAAATCCTATGAAAATACACATGCATGTATGCATACTCATATAAAACTTTTTTGTTTCTTAAAAATAAACAAGCGATAGGGCATTATATATACTTCTAAAACCTTTTATTTATTTTGTTTAGCAAAATATTTTAAAGAACTTATCAGTACATACAAGATTTCCTGTTCAAAAGAAATCACTGCAAAGTATTTCATATACTTGTTCAATAATTTATATAATGTATTTTCTACCAATAAACATTTTAAGCTCTTTTCTTATCTTCCGCACCCATGCCACCTCGTGTCAGATGTCCCACGTTCTTGCCCTCAGGCTGGCTTACCTTCGGCCTCTCCATCACCCTCACTCATGCCTACAGAGCTAGCTCTACTGTGCTGTCCAGGCACGGTACAGGGTCCATTTTCCCAAGTGCTACAGCTGGCAAAGGACAGGGACGCTCTTCTGCTCTCAAGACCTTAAGGTCAACTCTCCCGACCATCCCAGGTGGTGAGGGATGAGAGGAGGAAGGCATCACCTCTGCACCCACTCTGCCTTATGGCAGATGAATGGAAGAGCCAGTTCTCCCGTGCTCTTGCCCTGGGGCTGAGGCACTCTTTGACCACGGCCAGCGCTACAGCGCTTCCAGGTGAGGTGCTGTGAGTGTTGCTGTTGGTGAGAGATGGGGCCAGCTCTCCAGAGCACTGCAGCCAGTGAGGGGCAGGGCCAGTTCTGCATAGCCTCCAGACATTCCCTTGGTTCCTGGCGGCTGCCTCGACCAGGGATGTCCCCATGTTCTCTAGTGCTAATATGAACCATGGACATCAACACCAGCCTCTGCTGCTGAATAGACGTGGAGTCAGAAATGGCCCTCAGCAGCAGTTTGGGCTGGAATAACTTTTCCAAATAGTTTCCTATTAGCCTTTCCATAACATTTTTACACACACACACACACCATTACCACTCCAACAATGAAATATATATCGTTTAACTTTTAATTTAATTGTTTTCCTGTTTGGAATGAGATTGAGCATGGTTTAAAATGCTTAACATTGTACGTTCTTTTTTGTGGATGATGGCCATCTTTTTTTGCCTCTCTTCGTACTTTCCTTCGCTTATCTTCGAAAAGGAAATCCTGATATAGTGAGGAAAATTTATCTATACTGAAATAAGTTGACAACATTTTTTCTTGGTTTATTGAAGTTTATATGTTTTTCAATTTTGCTACCAGTATTTTATGTAATATTTTATATTTCCTTATTTTGTGATATTGAAAAAATATTTGTTTATTCTAGTAGTTCTGTCATTTTTACACATTTGTTTTTATGTGTAAGTTTTGGGCTCCTTGGCCCTCTGATTTATGGCCCCGTGTGGGATCACTTCATTGTTTCCATACCCATTGTGACCTAGTTGTCTCCACCATTTCGCTCTTACCTCTCACCATGACCATATCCCAGAATTCACCGTCATCTAAACGTTTTCCGTATCTGCAAACCCACGCTTCCATTCTCGTTTGCTCATCTCAGTCTCACATTTTCCAGGTTTATTGCTTCCCTGGTTTTGCTATCAGTTCATAAAATTTTCTTAAAGACCTCTGCTCTTCAGCACCATCCTTCTCTCTCCTATTACCTTTTCTAGGGCAGAGTCACATGACTTCCACGGATGCTAGGGATTTTTTTTTCTTTCTTTTGCCTTCATGAGTCCTAGGTTCCTTGTATGCCCTGACCTTATGCTTACAGTCTCATGCAGCCCTGCTCTAGACACTGATGTGGTACTTGTTACCACTCTCCTGACACCACTTTTGGCTCTGTGGCCTTCCCACTCCACACCCCATCCCCATGCATCCATCCTGTCCAGCCTCACTTCTAGACAGTTTCTTGAGCTCCAGCTCTACCAGATTCAAAACAAAAAGAACCCTGACGCTGTGATTGCTTTGAGGTTTATGATGGGTTGTTCTCTCAATGTGATTCAACAAGGAATTATGTAATGGTTTGGGGAGGCCGGACGTCAAGGTTAGTGTCGGCTGGCTGCAGTCAAAATGTCAGCATGACCTCCAAAGGCTGCTGGGGAGAATCTGTTCCTGCTGCTCTCAGCTGCTGGTGGCTGCCAGTATTGCAGGGCTGTGGCCACATTGCTGCAATCGCCAAGGGTAGCAGGTTCCTGTCTCTTTTCATTTTGTCTTCATGCTACCCTCTCCACATGTGTCAAATCTCTTTGCTTTTTTCTTATGAGGACAAACATGTCTGCATTAAGGTCTACATTAAGGTTAATCCAGGAGAGTCACCGCACTTAAGAGCCCCAGTCTAAGCACATACTTAAAGGTGACAAAGACTTTTGGGATTAGGACATGGCCGGCTGTCTTTTGGCAAGCCATTTGTCAGCTTCATGTTGAAGAATAAAAGTATCCTAGAGATCCAGAGCTTTACTGGAAGTCATGAGCAATTGAAAGGCCTGGCTAATGAATTTCAAAATATCCGTATAAAGTCTTGAATGTGTTTAAACAAAAATGCCTGGAAATTGTCCTCTGGAAGACTAAATGGTAACTCTCAGGCTTGGGATGGCTAGCATGAAAGAAATGTCATTTCAATGGGTTGCAAGGGAAAGAACCAGAAAAGCTACACTCCAGTTGAGATAAGCAACAGAAGTAGCATTAGCATAGGTGAAATTTACCTTGCTGTGACAACTATGATAAAGACCAGTCTTTGACTATCATCAGTCAGTCTGAATTGTCATCCCTTTCAAACTAATAGTTGAAACTAATAGTAGGAAGAGCCATTTGCCATGGTTTCCATGTTACTATCCTTGACTAGATATTATATATTATAGTTAATGCATGATCAGTTAATTGTGGCTAATTTGAAAAGATGACTAAAATTCATGTTTAGTGTCTGACTTTGCACTTCAGAAATTTTAATGAAATGGAATTAATTGCCTAATGATTGAATGAATATGGTAATCTATGGAAGGACTTACAGTCTGGCTTTCCTAGGACACTGTCCCTGGGGACTGTTTGCATATTGGCTTGTCAAAGGATATATCCTTTCTTGTATAACCAAGTAGTCATTCACAGCCACAGCTTCTTAAAGCTAACTTATATACTTATATCCCATCTAAAGTGGTAAGAATTTAAAATACAGTAAATTCTTAACCTTAAAATCTTATTTTAAATCATGATTTTTTAAACATGGAGAAAAATTTATTACTGAACATGATAGACAAAAATTATAGGTAAAAAATAGAGCATAATTTCTCCTGAAGCAGGGGATATTGATTTTTTCTCCATTATCTCATCAAGGAGAAAATGAAGGGAGAAAAATATAAGTTCAAAGAGCCTGGTCCTCAGGTAGCTGTGAGAATCATTCTTTTCTGTTTGAATTTGTCCTCCGGAGTTTTCACCTTTTCAGAGGGTTCATTCTGTGCAATTTCTAAGAAGTAGTTTTTTAATGGGAAGGACTTATGTTAAGTTGGTTTAGGGGAGTAGACGATTGTGGAGCCTTTTTAATGGACAACAAAAGACTGTAGAATAATTAAATAGGTTTCTTTTTCCCTTATACCATTCCATGGTTTTAAAAACACTTTGCTGAGCATGCAAAATCAATTTCCATTACTGGCCTTGACCTTTGCAGTTTTATAAACATGTTTTTTTTTTTTTTTTCCCTTGGGTTTGGAATGCAGTTCACAGGCAACAGTACTGAACTAGAGGATGAACAGGTTCTTTTAATAACAGCTCTGTCACAACAAAAATCTCATTTTTCACAGTACTTTTTCAATCGTTTCACAAACGTAGCTTTATACACGTATATCTACTCTATCATGCTTATGCTTTTAATGTACATATATGTTAATATTGGAGTGTGTAAGTACTCATATTTGTAACTGATATTATAATTATGTATTTAGGGAAGCTATGTGATGTATACATTTGTATACAATGTAGAACAGAACAGTTAGCTAATTAGCATATCTCTTCTCTTGCCACTTTTGTAGTGATATATTTGAAGTTTATTAAGTAATTTCAAATATGGTATATACTATTATTTGTTATTGATTGTGATGTCTATTGCTATGCCATAGATCTCAAAGCTTATTTATTCTTCCTAATTTTGCTTTCTACTCTTTGATAAACTTTCTCCCCTTCCCCCAAATACTTAAGTGCTTTCTTTTTTCCCCCTGCTCTGTAATACAGAACTATGCTTTGTTTTCACTGTTAAATGGTGTTTTTCCCCTTCCCTTCCAAGAAAGTAGCCAAGCCATTGTGTTCTTTTGCCCCAGGGCCTTTGGGTTACAAAATAGAAAGCAGATGTTGCCACAGAACAGCCTTTTTCTATTTTTGTTTTGAGACATTAGAATCTTGGTGGTGACTATTAAATATCAGCCAGAGAGCCGGAGTTAAAGATGAGATCTTTTGGCAGGTGCTGAGAAGTGATAGCAGAAATGACTACAGGTGATGTTAGACAAAAACGAAGAGGGTTTGGGTAGTTTCTAGAGGACAGTGAAGGTCCTATTAATTCTCACTGGGCAGTGGATTATTACATTCTCTTACAAAACAAGGACACTAGTGGCCATGGTGTGGACATCTTCCATGAAAAAGGGTCCATACTCTTCTATGAGGGTCAAAAGCACTATGCTATTCAGGTATCAGATCTTCTGAAAGGAATACATTTGTACTTTTGGCAATGTCAGAATACCAATAAATTGACAAGAGGTGTTTCAGTGGCAGCAATTTGCCAGATATTCTCACTTGCCGTGATAATCCAGATCATAGGAGAACCAATTCCTTTATTCCTATTTAATTATTAATATTCATTTTCAGATTCACATTACAGATGACACAGTAAATAGATATCTCTCTTTATACACACACACATATATATATATATACATACAGTGTATATTGGTTACAGAATGATTATAAAAGGTTAAAGAGTCTACAGCAGAATTGGGTTTCAGAAGTGCAAGGGACTGACAGAAAAACAAATACAGTCCGTATTAATAAGATGACAATCAGAAATGAAATGCAGAAGCTGAAAACCTACTTTTCTGGCTATAGAATCAGGATCCAGGGGCAAAACTAAGCTTCTAGAATGAGATAAAGCAGAATGTAGGACTAGGTCCAGATGTGTGGGTAAATGGGTGAATGGCAGGTGTAGATAGGTGGACTAGAAGGAAAGACACTCAGTAGTGGAGTAGACCTTGGTAATAGCAGAGACCGAACTGAGATTAATGCCCTGGGATGCTCAGGAGTTCTTTGCTTCTGGGTTTATTGATGCATACACCTGCGTCAGGTGATAGTTCAGTGGGGCTGACTGCATTGTAGTGCTAGTTACCCATGTCTTTATGAGGTTCAGGAGAAGGAATACACACAGCCTTTCATTTGTATGTCTGATAACTTCTTGGGCTTGGATTCCATGCTATGATTTTTAATATGCTGACATGCTCCTACAGTTGAAATTCACTTTGATAAGTTTAGAGACTGGTACCTTTTCTATTTCCAGGAATAAATTAACAGCCCAGGAAAAATTAACATTTTTATTTTATGTGTTTTGCTTATATGTGTTTGTTAATCACATGTGTACCTGGTGCCTGAGGAGATCAGAAGAGAGTATTGGATCTCCTAGGATTAAAGTTACATATGGTTGTGAGCCACCAGATGGGTGCTAGAAATGAAACTTAAGTCCTCAGTAAGAGTTACAAGTGCTCTTAACTGCTGAGCCAACTTTCCAGCCCTGCTCTTCAGTTGCTTACTTTTTTTTTCTTTTTTAAAAGATTTATTTATTTATTATTTATACAGTATTCTGCCTGCATGTGTGCCTGTAAACCAGAAGAGGGCACCAGATCTCATTAAAAATGGTTATGAGCCACAATGTGGTTGCTGGGAATTGAACTCAGGACCATTGGGAGAATAGCCAGTGCTATTAACCTCTGAGCTATCTCTCCAGCCTATATGTTAGTTTTTAATGTATGACATTATATCTTAAATTTTTCTACTATTTTGTATTTTGAAATCTTAAAGATTTATCTTATTTCCAATTGTGTGTATATATCTGTGCCTGTGTCCATGTGTGCACATTCCTGCAGAGGCCAGAAGAGGGTGTATGACCCCTGGAGCTGCAGTTAGAAGCCGTTGTGAGCCACCCAACATGCATGCCAGGAGCTGAACTTGTGTCCTCTATGAATCTTAACCACTGGCCCACCTCTTTGGTTCCATTTTTTTTTAAATCTTGAATAATTATTGTATTTTTTAAGGTGTCAGGAATGTAACCCAGGTTTTCACACATGCTCTACTAGTGGTCTACCACTAAACTGTATTCTCAACCTCATTGTTTTCATAGTTGGTCATTTATTTATTTTTGTTCTTTTTTGTTTACTTACTATAACTCCACCTTTATTTACACAGTGATTTATCTCCAGTTGGCTAGTTGGTATACTTGTATATTTTGGATTATAACATTTTTTGCTATACTGTGTTGCATAAGGTCATTTTCATTCCAATATATAACACACATTGAAAATATTACCTTTCACCGTTTTCTTTTTAATTAGTCTTCTTTGTTTTCTAGACAGAGCGCTTTCTTGTTTCCTTTCATGCCTTATGCAGGTATGTTTTGTGTATGTATAGTAAGTTTAGAATCCATAAATGAGCAAAAACATGAAAGTTGTCCAACTTTGACTAACTGAATTAACTAATGTGACTGCTTCCAGTTGCAGTCACTGCAGCTGCAGATGAAGTTTGTTCTTTCCTTAAGCCGAAGAAAATCCATTTTGGTACGCATCACATTTTCTTCATCTACTCCTGTGTTGTGAACAATGCTGCAGTAAGCGTGGAAGTGTCTCTGTGATAGGTAACTTGGAGTCCAAGTTACTTATTTCATACTTGGAGTATGAAATCTGCACGTTATGGTACAAAATACTGGAAATAGGCACATGAATGGCAGTTGGAATGTATGGTCTTTCATGCTTTCAATTAGTTTACTGGCATTCTTTGAGGAAGGAGTGGGGTAGACAGGTGGTCTGCCATGCCTGTAGAACGACAAACTGAGCCTTGGTCAGTTTCTACTACACGAACAGGCTTTGATCAGGGTTCTTGGCCCACTTCAGGAAGATTAAGCTCAAACTACTTGCCAGGAGTGTTAGGAAACTGTTTGCATTTCTTTAATTCAATCTGAGTGAATTCACTGGAGAAAGAGACTTGAGCTCCTCTCTGAAAGCCTCTTCTGGTTTCTAGCATGCTGAAAGCCAGGTAGAGGACGGAGTCAGGATACCAAGAATGAATTTCATCTTGAGCATTTTGTTTTCTGTTTGTTTTTACTCTCTCCTCTCCTAAAGTCCTCTGTTGTAGCTTTCTTACAAGACAAAGTTCTGCACTGTTTTAGTTCTTTGGCCTTTTGTTTTGTTCTGAGTTTAGTGATGCTCAGCATCACTGAGTCTCGAGACTTGGGTGTAGTTGTGTCATCTCAGCTTTTCCACCACCATCATGGACCAAGTACTGTTCAGTCAGCTGCATTAATGAGCTTTCATCCATGTCCTTTGACTTAATATTTTGATGCAGTTACCTCTTCTATTATTTTTATTGCTATGCTTTGTTTGCTAAAGTATTTGTTATGTTTAAAGGGGTTTCAAAAATCAAGTATGTTCAGTCAGTTATCATTGTGCCACAACTGACTCCCCCCCCACATATGAACCCCATGGGTATGACTTTCCAGATATAACCTTGTAGTATTGTGATTTTTAAGTTGATGTAAACAGATCATTTGCAATGTCTTCGTTTTTTAATAATCTAAAAAAGAGGACATTTTTATTTTGGCTCAGTTTTGGAGGCTTCATTCTGTGGTCAGTTGACCTGTAACTTTTGGGCAATGGCAAGGTGGGGAAAGTAGATGGAGGGAACTACATAGTTCCTGTGGCCCAGAAGGAATGAGGGAGAAAGATGCGAGTCACCATCTTCTCCTAAGCTGTGTCCCACTGACTAGAGGACCACCGATGAGACACAGCCCCCTTCAAGTTTCCTCCCTCGCCCAACATCAGTGAGTTGTGAGCTAAGCCTTTCACACATGCATCTTTTTTTAATTTAAAATTTTTAATTTTTATATTTATTAATTACATTTTATTCACTTTGTATCCCCCATAAGGCCCTCCCTCCTCCCCTCCTAGTCCCACCCTCCTACCCCCTTCTTCACGCATGCCTCTCCCCGAGTCCACTGATAGGGGAGGTCCTCCTCTCCTTCCTTCTGATCTTAGTCTATCAGATCTCATCAGGAATGGCTGCATTGTCATCTTCTGTGGCCTGGTAAGGTTGCTCTCCTCTCAGGGGGAGGTGATCAAAGAACAGGCCAATCAAGACAAAGAGGAAGGACATCAGAAGAAGAAGAAAACAGGAAACAAGCTAGAAACCCACCACGGAGGGCCTCTGAAAGGCTCTGCCCTGCAGACTATCAAAGCAGATGCTGAGACTTATGGGCAACTGTTGGTCAGTGTGCATGGAATCTTATGTAAGAAGTGGGAAATAGTAAGATCTGGAGAGGACAGGAACTCCACAAGGAGAACAACAGAACCAGAAATTTGAACACAGGGGTCTTCCCAGAGACTCATACTCCAACCAAGGACTATTCATGGAGATAACCTAGAACCCCTGCACAGATGTAGCCCATGGCAGTTTATTGTCCAAGTGGCTTCCATCGTAATGGGAAGAGGGACTGCCATTGACACACATGCATTTTTGTGGGAGATCTCAGATCTGCCCTATGGCAATCCCCCAGTTATTTTAGAATTCATCCCTCCAGGAATAATTAGAAGTCTGTGTAAAATAGGATAAGCTTTTTTTTTTCATGTATTAGTCTGATAAATATAAGTATGAGTTCTGGATAAATCTTAGCAGCGGGCAGTTCACACTTGTGATCAGTGTTCATGTGATCAGAGTTATGCCTCTGTCTCACTGGTTTTCCTTTCTCCTGAGTTCCTACCCAACCTAGCAGTTATACAGAAAGAACAGGGATCTAATTAAATAGTGTCACGTTTATTACTGCTTGCTTCAGACAGCACTAATCTGCCCCCTCCACTCCTCACCGCCTCCAATTTACAAAATTATGATGGCTTACCAGATGAAAGTCATGCAGTGTCCCTCTTTGTAACCAGCCCCCTACAGTGCTGCTGGCAGAGGCTCTCAGAGCAGAGGCACCTCTATAACATATGTCAACATTTATCCTGTATCTCTTCCTGCAAGTGCCGTGTAAGCAATATCCATGCTCCTATCCTTACAGCAACCCTGCAAAGGACTATTTCCTCCTGATCGGCTAGTTAAATTTGAGGTAGAGAGGTCAAGGAACCTTCAGGCAACTATTATCTTTTCTATATTACATCCGATAATATCTGTATCACATAGTAAGCATCAGAGTCAGGACTTGAAGCCAGGTGGAATGTTGGATCCGAACCCGTGCTCTCTCTGCCACCATATGGCAGCTTATCTCATTCTCAGAGCTCACACAGAGCCTGCATACTGAAGGTATACACAAGCAAATAGAGAAGAGCAGTCTTGACTGATTTTCATATAGATTTTTAATTTGGACTAAAAATTGTCATGGAATCCCAGTCTTATCCTCAGATTTGCAACGCTAATTCTGTCCTTTCGAGAAGTATTCATTCAGCTTGCTGGGCAAAAAGTATTTGTCACTTTAGGAGCACTGGGGTCTGGTAAGGCAGGAAGAGACCAGATATCAGTGAGCATCCTATCTGAAATCCAGAATCCCTCTCAGACCTTACAATAACAGGGTTATTGTAGTGACATGAGAGCATGGATCTTATCCTTCCTTTCCTCCTCTGTACTTTATCACTCCTATATTTTAAGATCAACAGTTTCTCTGTGAGGTAATAATGGACCAGTACTGAGTTTTCAGGCTAAATGAGTGCCAGCAATGCTTTGTTTGCAATGGAAAGATGTGAATTCCTGGGTCTATAAAGATCACAGTGCCTCTCGGAGACAGACCATGCTGACTTCTTTAAGAAAGGCTGCCAATGGCAGTGAGTGTGGTGACGCAATGCTGATATTTTAGCAGCATTCTAGAGAAGGGAAGAGGTGGGGTTTCTTTGGAGCCAGATGAACTCATAATTAGTTCTCACAAAGGCTGCTTAAGCAATTATGGTGAAACCAAATGACATTACTTTTTTTCTGCTACTCCCGATAAAAGCCTCAGCCCCACTCTCTCTGCCCCATAGGACACTTGCTGGCCATTATTCCTAACACCACAGACATTGTTCTTCACTTTTGTTTTCAAGCTGCAACTGTCACTGTGTAAAATAAGAAGCGTGGGGGAAATACTGCACACCTCTTGGTCTCACTACTTCAGAGGCACCTAGCAACGCTGTCTCCAGGCAGGCAGCCCTCATCTCTCTGGTAGTTTACTGCCCACTCACAGCAGAGGCGGCACGCTCTGCAAATAGCCTATCTCTTTGCTGATGCCAGCTTGGCAGTGGGGTGGTGGTGTCATTTGGTGCCCTTAGGGACATTTGGTTCTTGTTCTAGGAAGACTAGGGCAAAGCAATAACTATTTCCCCAAAACTGTTTGTGGAACCAAAAGTTAGGTCAAGTAGTTCTCTGTCTGAGATTGAATAGTCTGATATCAAAAAGAATGGTTTTCAACCTTTGCTTTTTTCCAGTGCTTGGTACATTTATGTCATGAATCATCCAGAATGCTCTGTGAGGTATTAACGGTATTTTCCAGGTGTATGAATGCAATCAACAATGCTCCTGGCCAATGTTCCATTAGGCGACTCATTTGACAAGATTACATGCCAGCCATTCTCATATCCACTACTAGATTCAAAACGTCAATGGATGTGAAAAGAACCTTCAGTGAGTTGATCAGCCAGCCCAAGTAGACCTTCCCTTTCAGGCCCATGATCAAACAAAACACATCATTGTATAGCTGCCGAGCCTCTAGTTCATTATTCTATTTCTATACCTGGGGACATTTGTAAAGCTCCTTTGTTTCTCAACTTCTTGTATTTAAAGCTTTTAAAACTTTTTTTATTAATTAATTTTTTTAATTAGAGTTTATTCACTTTCTTCCCCAGATGTAGCCTCCTCCCTCATCCCCTCCCAATCAAACCTGAATTTAGAGTTTTAATTATGCAATTACACAAACACAGTGGTGTGTGTGTGTGTGTGTATAGGTCAGAGAATAATTTTGAATATTGCTCTTTACTTCTCTGTGTGGACTCAGGTATTGAACTTAGGTCACCAAACTTGGCAGCTAATGCCTTAACACAGTGAACCATCTCTTCCAGCCCACTTCATGTCCTTGTATTTTTTTATGTGCGTTTTAAAGACTTTCTCCAGTAAAGAGCCCTGTATAATGAAAGCTGAACCCCTGCCCCTTTTATTTATCTATATGTTTGTTTGTCTGTTTGTTTATTTATTCATTACAATTTATTCACTCTGTAGTCCCCTCCTAGGCCCACCCACCTCCCTCTTCCCCCCCTATGCCCTTTCCCTAGTCTCCTGGTAGGGAGGACCTCCTCTCCTTCCATCTGACTCTAGCCTATCTGGTCTCATCAGGATTGGTTGCACCATTTTCCTCTATGGCCTGGCAAGGCTGCACCCCTCAGGGGAAGGTGATCAGAGAGCCGGCCATTGAGTTCATGTCAGAGATAGCCTGTGATCCCCTTACTAGGGAACCCACTTGGAAACTGAGCTGCCAAGGGCTACATCAGAGCAAGAGATCTAGGGCCTCTCCATGCATGGTCCTTGGTCTCTTCAAGCCCCCTGGGCCCAGGATTTTTGGCTCTGTTGGTCACATTATGGAGATCCTATTTCCCGCAGGTCTCTCTATATCCCTCTTCTTCCCTAAGGTTTCCTGCACTCTGCCCAAAGTTTGGCTATAAGTCTCAGTATCTCCTTCAATATCCTGGTGGGTAGAGTCTTTCAGAGGTCCCCTGTGGAAGGCTCCTGTTCTATTCTTTGTCTTCTCCTACTTCCAATGTCTATCCTGTTTGCCCTTCTGAGTGAGGTTTCAACCTCTTTCCTAGGGTTTTCCTTGTTGTTTAGCTTCTTTAGGTGTACAAATTTTAGTATGTTTATCTTATATTATATGGCTAATATCCACTTATAAGTGTGTATATACCATATACCATATGTGTCTTTCTGCTTCTGGGTTACCTCACTCAGGATGATCTTTTCCTAGTTCCCACTCTCTGCCTGCAAATTTCATATTTTTTTTTTGTTTTAAATTGCTGAGTAATATTTCATAGTGTAAATGTACCTCCCTTTCTGTGTCCATTCCTCTGTTGAGGGACATTGATTTTCAAAGTGGTTGTACAAGGTTACATTCCCACCAGCAATGGAAGAGGGTTCCCCTTTTCCCACAATCTCTACAGCATGCATCATCCCTTGAGTTTTTGATCTCAGCCATTCTGGTTGAATTTCAGGGTCATTTTGATTTGCATTTCCCTGATGACTAAGGATGTTAAGCATTTCTTTAAATGTTTCCCTTCCTTTTGATATTCCTCTGTTGAGAATTCTCTGTTTAGCTATGTACCCCCATTTTTAAATTGGGTTACTTGATTTGTTGGCATTTAACTTCTTCAGTTCTTTATATATTCTGGATATTAGCCCTATGTCAGATGTAGGGTTGGTGAAGATACTTTCCCAGTCTGTTCGCTGTTGTTTTGTTCTGATACAGTGTCCCATGCTTTACAGAAAGCTGAAGCCCTTTAAGAAGGAAAAGAAACTGTCATGATTGATCAAAAGATGGAAGGGCTCAGGTTTCAAGGAGTACAAAGGGGGATGGAGGTGGTGCATGGAAAAAAATGAATGCTTCTGGGTAGAGGGATGATACCAGAAAGATATCAGAAAGGAAAAAAAAAATGTTTCATCTTCCATTCACTTACAAAATTATTATTGAATTCCCACTGTCTTTCAAGTCCTCAACTAGCAAGAAAGGCAAATAAGAAGAATTGAAAAGCCCATAGGCTGGACAGTAGTTTAGTCAAAGCACCTACCAGGAGCAATGCCAGCTTCGCTGTATCACACCGTCTTGCAAAATGTTTTGGGATCTCAAGTGGAGTTAGAATTTCTTCAGGGAGATGAAGGGAAATGATGGGAGTTTATTATTTTGTTGGTTTTTTTTTTAGAGACAAGATTTTACTGCGTAGCCTTAGCTGGCCAGTAACTCAAAATGTGGACCAAGATAACCTCAAACTCACAGAGATCAGCGTGCATTTGCCTCCCGTGTGCTGAGATTGAAGGTGTACAGCACTGTGCTAGGCCAGCAGTGGAAGTTTATGTCATTTCACTTTTAATAATAGCTCTCCCTAGAAAGTAGCTATAAAAACTTGGCGCCTAACTTGTTACAGGTAATGTGAACTGTCTGCAGCATGTAACAGGGTTCTACAACAGAGAAGGGTAGCTGTGTCTTAGCTGCTCTGCCAAGGAGTTTGGACTCACTCCACGAAGCAGGACAACTTGAAATACTAATTAGTGAATTTGTTTTACTATTTACATATTTTTATTTTATTCATTAAAAGGTTCCTACCCTTTATTTTTTTTATCTTAGGATCTTTTAAAAAGAAATTTTTTTTTTTATTATTTTGTGTGCATTGGTGTTTTGCTTGCATGTATG
Source organism: Meriones unguiculatus (assembly GCF_030254825.1). NCBI lineage: Eukaryota > Metazoa > Chordata > Mammalia > Rodentia > Muridae > Meriones > Meriones unguiculatus. Next base: position 80,202,780 of record NC_083364.1, read on the forward strand.
TTTGTGTAAGGGTGTCAGGTCTCCTGAAACAGGAGTTATAGACTGTTGTGAACTGCCATGTGGGTGCTGGGAATTGAAGCTCGGTCCTCTGGAAGAGCAACCAGTACTCTTAAGTGATGAGCCATCTGTCCAGCCCTGCATTTCGGATCTTTAAAAGTTTTATCTGAGCAAATCTCAGATATTTCTAATCATCTTCCTTCATAGAGCCACGTGGATATAGTCAAGATGAAGAACAGAAGAGGGCATTGTAGTATATATAGCACAAGAGAGCTATTGTTGAATATTCTGCTTAATAGAGCTATAATTACCAAAGTATTGTTAATGAAAAGGGGTCTAATGAAAAGATTGAATTGGTTTCTGCACTAGAGTTTGCTGGTTTAATTTTTACTGTTAACTTGACACAGTCTAGAGTCACCTGAGAAGACAGAATCTCAGTTGGGACATTACCCAAATCAGAATGGCCTGTCATCTTGTATAAGAGGGAATGTCTTGATGGTTGATATGGGAGGGTCCAGCTCACTGTAGGAGGCACCATCCACAGGCACATTGGTCTGGGTTGTATGGGAAAGCTGGTGAGCATTGGCCAGGGAACAAGCTAAGTAGAGTTCCTCCATGGTTTCTTCTTTTGTTTCTACTTAAGTTCCTGCTTTGATCTCCTTCACTGGTAAACTATGACCTAGATGTATAAACTGAAAAAAAAAAAAAAAAGACAGAAAACCTTTCCTTCCCATGTTGCTTTTGCTTGAGGTATTTTAGCAACAGAAAGCAAACTAGATTATTGAGGAAATAGCCACTGCTTTGCCCTAGTCAGATTATAGTTTAGTGAATTTAGAGAACGTAGGTGAGATGATGCTTCTGCCCAAACGGTTTGGAGGCAAATGCACATATCTTTTGCAATATTCTATATTTCTCTCTCTTTATATAGAAATATAGACTATATAGAAATATCTATTTATATATGGCACAATGCTTGATATTAGCAGCTACTCAATAAAGATACATTAATGAGTGAAAGAGTAAATAAAGAATAATTCTGATATGCAAGCAACTGCATGTTTCCTTACTTTAGGAATTAACATAATCTAGTCCTCTTGCAGAGGACCTGGGTTCAATACCCAGTTACCCACATGGCAACCCACAATCATCTGGAGCTCTAGTTTCAAGGGGTATTATGCCATTTCTCGGCATCTGTAAGCATCAGGGACATGTGGGCATGAGAAAAACACTCATAAACATTAGAAAGGAAAGACCGACTATGATCAATAAGAATGAGAAACTGCCAGCTGGCAGTGGTGCATGTCTTTAATTGTAGCACTCAGGAGGCAGAGGCAGGAGGCTCTTCAAGTTAGAGGTCAGTCTGGTCCACAGAATGAGTTCCAAGACAGCCACGGCCACACAGAAAAAGAGTGTTGCAACAACAAACAAACAAACACCAACCCCCAAACCTAAACCCAAGTAAACAAAACAAAACAACAACAACAAAACAAACAAACAAAAGAATGAGAAACCACAGACTAGGAAGAAATCTTTGCAAAAGATAGAACTTATAAAGGTCTGTTATCTAAAAAGGCAAGTGATTATGCGAATTGACAATGAGGAAATACATTACCCAATTAAAACGGCAAATGTGTGGAACAGACACCATGGCAAAGAACACACAGAAATGTTGATTTTCATATGCCACTAGGGACATGTGAACTTAAACACTGAGGTATCCCAGGATACTTATTAGAGTGGTCAAAACCCAGAACACTAACAGCAGAATTGGAGCAACAGGAGTTATCGATCATTTTTGTTGGGGATGAGAAAATGGCCCAGCAACCTTGGAAGGAACAATTCCTTCCATACAATTCAGCAGTCATACATTTTGATTTCTACCTGGGTCAAAAGCCTTTGTCCACATCATAACTCCACAAAAATGCCAGTAGCAGCTTTATTCACAATAAACAAGGCTCAGAGAACAGTGAGTGGAAAGGCAAACTGTAGCATATCCAGGCAATGGAATATTATTCAGAAAAAAGTTATCCAGCCATGGAAAGACATGGAGAAAGCAGATATATTATCAAATGAGCCAATGAACCAACTTGAAGATGTTTCATTCTGCATGATTCTAACTATAAAGGCACCTCTCTTTAGGATGGATTAATGCCCAATAAAGCCATCCTTGTAACTTGAAAATTTTATACACTGAAAGTTCGTTGCCTATACCTCACCTACCAATTATCTTCATTTATCATAGCACACTGAAGAGTATCAGTTGTTTTATTTTAATGATGTGTGGCTGCCCACGAGCTGCTTGGCATGACAAGAGAACATGTACTGATGCTTAATAGCCAAGGGAAAAAAATATCAAAATTAAAAATTCAGTCTTTATTGAATGCTTATCATTTTTGAAACACTGTAAATTCAAAAATTGTAACCAAAAGTAGGGAGCTAGCTGCATATTAATTTTGTAAAATTATAGAGGAAGTAATAGAAAGAGCAGAGATTGCCAGGAGATAAGAAAAAATATGGATAAGTAAAGCACACAGAATTAGTAGCAAAGTAGAGAGAATATTTTGTTTGGTATTACTCTTAAATTTAGGTCATGAAATATTACATATGTACACCAATCAAATGAACCCTATTGTAAACTATAGACAGTGGGTCATGTTTAAGTTTAAAACAAAAACAAAAACATTGTTTTGGATGCGATTCTTAACCTCCAGCAGACAGAACCAAACTAGAATTCAGTTGCTAATATTTGACATAATCAAACTGAAATTTAAGTTTTCTCAAATAACAGGAGATTCTAGTTAACATGAGTCAGTATAATAAAGAAGTCTACTGTAAAGAATGTGAATTTTCAGAGGGCCTCTGAAAGACTCTACCCAGCAGGGTATCATAGCAGATGCTGAGACTCATAGGCCAAACTTGAGGCAGAGTGGAGGGAATCTTATGGAAGAAGGAGGGGATGAAAGGCCTGGAGGAGACAAGAGCTCCACAAGGAGAGCAACAGAATAAAAAAATCTGGGCATAGGAGTCTGTTATGAGTCTGATACTCTAACCAAAGACCATGCATGGAGATAACCTAGAACCCCTGCTCAGATGTAGCTCATGGGCAGCTCAGTCTTCATGTGGGTTCCCTACTAAGGGGAACAGGGCCAGTCTCTGGCATGAATTCTGTTGCCTGTTCTTTCATCACCTCCCCCTGATGAGGTGGCCTTAGTAGGCCACAGAGAAAGAAAATCCAGACAGTTCTGATGAGACGTGACAGGCTAGGGTCAGATACTAGAAGAGGAGTATCTTCCCTATCAGTGGACTAGGGAAGAGAAATAGGGGGGAAAAGAGGATGGGACTGGGAGAAGATGAGGGAGGGGACTACAGCAGGATGCAAAGTGAATAAATTGTAATAAATAATAATAATAAAGAAAAAAAGAAACTCACAAAGAACCAATAAAAAGGGAGGAGGACCTCCCCTATTGGTGGACTAGGGGAGGGGTATAGAGGGAGTAAAAGGGAGGGAATGTGAGATTGGGAGGAGATGAAGGAGGGGGGCTACAGCCAATATACAAATTGAATAAATTGTAATAAATGATAATGGCAATTAAAAAAAACAAAAGTAAAAAAAAAAAAAAAGAAAGAAAGAAGTGGTCTTATGCTCTGGGGCCATCTAGCTAGTATGAAGTTAGAAATCACATTTCACTTGACAGTTCATCCCTTGGCTGTAAATTAGCACTTATTTGTACACAGAAAGTTTCATTGTTTACATGCTACAGTATGGTTATGAAAATTACAGCAGATAGTAAAGCCAAAAGAAATGTCAAGAAAAAAGATTTTAAGCTTCAGGATTCAAACGTACCTCTGTTTTATATTGAACTAGTGCTTAAGATCACCTAATATAATTGTACATGTTACCAATAATCGTGTTGGAAATGGACTGAGCACAGATGGGGCTTAAAACCTTAAGGAAACAGTTCAAAGGGGATTATTGTCTTGGTTGGTGCAGTATTGTGGATCCATTTTGAGATTTGTCCTTTCTAAAAGAAAGGCAGCCTTCTACTTATGATCTTGATGTAGTTTGTTTATTTGTTTGGTAACAGGAAGAACCACAGTTCTACTGCTATTTGGAAAGAGCAGAAAAACATCTCAGAGAGATGTTGTCATAGGAACGGTACTAGAAGATAACATACACAAGATAGGACGCAACATCTAAAAGGGGGACAGATTTTTAATTGCTCTCTCAGTTGCAGAATGTAAGCTCTTATGAATTTTCCTGAGATTTCTGCTCAATACTAGCAAGGGGCAGTGGGATACTGTGATGCTGGAGCCAATGATTTATATATCATGGGATTAAGTAAAGTAGATAAGGCACACAAACAAAAGGTTAAAATGGCTAAGATATACAATACTAATATATGTATATACTATATATAATGTATATAAAGTAATAACTACATATAGTCCCAGAGAGAGGATAATAATAAAAACAATGATGTTTGCATGTATCACCTCATATAGTATCTTCTAAATGGGAGAGTGACTCCCTCTTTTTTTTTTTAAATTTTTTATTAATTACACTTTATTCATTTTGTATCCCCCCATAGGCCCCTTCCTCCTCCTCTCGCGATCCCACCCTCCCTCCTCTTTCTGCATGCATGCCACTCCCCAAGTCCACTGATAGGGGAGGTTCTCCTCTCCTTTCTGATCTTAGTCTATCAGTTCACATCAAAAGTGGCTGCATTGTCCTCTACTGTGTTGGTAAGGCTGCTCCCCCCTTAGGGGGAGGTGATCAAAGAGCAGGCCAGTCAGATTATGTCAGAGGCAGTCCCTCTTCCCATTACTATGTAACCCACTTGGACACTAAACTGCCATGGGCTACATCTGTGCAGGGGTTCTAGGTTATCTCCATGAATAGTCCTTGGTTGGAGTATGAGCCTCTGGGAAGTTCCCTGTGTTCAAATTTTCTTGTTCTGTTGCTCTCTTTGTGGAGACCCTGTCCTCTCCAGCTCTTACTATTTCCCACTTCTTACATAAAATTCCATTCACTCTGCCCAACAGTTGCCTATCATGGACATCAGAAGAAGAAGAAAACAGAAAACAACCTAGGAACCTTCTACAGAGGACTACTGAAAGCCAGAAGAAGAAAACAGGAAACAAACTAGGAACCTACCACAGAGGGCCTCTGAAAGCCTCTGCCTTACAGACTATCAAAGCAGATGCTGAGTGACTCCCTGTTTACAGATGTTATAGTGAAGTCACAGGGTAAGAGGTGAGTGTTTTAATTCACAGTTTCAGAAGGTTCGCTCCTCCCACCAGGCCCCACTTCTAAATATACACTTGTACAAAACATCATAGGTGTGGGAGTGGAACATATGGGTGAGGAACACTGCTCACCTCACAGCAGACAGGAAGTAGAGAGAGAACAGAAGAGATTGAGGACATTACGTAACTTTCAAGGACATATCCCCACTGATGCTCCTTCACCTAGGTTCTAATGCCTGAACTTTCTATAGCTTCTCAAAATATTGTCACCAGCTGAGAATGAAGAGTTCAAAATATGACTCTGTTAAGGAACTAAAACGGCAGTATGGAGGGTTTAAGGTAAAATGAGATCATATGGTTAGGCTTGTCAGGGTGATTAATGTCCTCGAAAGAAGAGGCACACTGTGGAAAGGTCACGCAAAGGGAATAGAGTAAGCCAGTGCTGGTGCTAAGACCAAGACAGCCCAAAGAAAGGTATTACTATGCAGAGTACTTTGAAATGAATGAGACTGGAAAGGTCTGCGAAGCAAGGGTTCTATGATCCTTTCCCATCTTTCCAGACTTTTCTCCCTCCAAGGCAAGTCATAGAAGTTCTTCTCCTTTGGGATGGATCATAAAGATAGAAACTCGATCCATGAAAACAAGCCAGAAAAACTAGAAATGTCATTCTTTGACATTCTTCTCTCCAAAGATCTTTACATCCTGAAGGAATCCTATCCTATGTCTAGAAGAAAGATTGATACACAAAGTGGTAGGAAGAATGTGAACTCATAGAGCTGGTAAGTTTCCCCTCACACTTGATCACTATCCCCTTACGGTACAAGCACATTTCCATAAAGTGTCTACTCTTCATCAAGCCTTTGGGTTTTCTTTTCTGATGGTTCTTTGTTATGTAAAATTTGGATTAAATAAATTTTTTATTTTTTCCTTTATAAACTTGTTATATTAATATTATGCCACTATAACAAGGAGAAATGCTTACCTTGGTTCACAGTCTTGGAGGTTTCATTATTTTAGTCTGCTGGCAAGGCAGCACATCATGGCAGCAGTGAGAACACAACACAGCAAAGGTGCTTACTCCACCATCAGGCAGCAAAAGAGAAGTACAAAGGGGTCAGGGGTCAGAAAGCTTCTTCAAAGGCACAGGCTCACTAGGCCCCACTTTAAAAGGCTTATACTTCTACCACTTCTGGTAGAACTATCTGGGGATCCAACCTATAAGAGATAGGTTTTGGGGAGACATTCAAGGTACAAATTGTAGCACAGGTGTTTAGTGGTATCAGCCATGACTCTTGTAATGTGTGGTCAAAGGTATTTACATCTGTAAGCCAAGAAAAGAGAGAAAGGGGTGAGGGAAGGAGGGGGAGGAAGGGAGTAACAGAGAGAAGAAGGAGGAAGGGAGAGAGAGAGGGAGGGAGGGAAAGAGAGAGAATTAGAGAATTCATACGCTGTAGTGTTAAACATTAGACTTATATTCAGAGTTGTGCTGCTTTTTCCTCCTTGCCCTGTCTACTCTTGGCATCTGGTAGTTCTGACTATTTCACAGCTGTGAAACGCTGGGATGAAAAATGAGAACAAATTGTTAAAGATAGCACAGGTCCACTTTGAAATGGCTGTGGCGAGGCTACACCCCAAGAGCATTTTCAGTGAACTTGTCATCTTTGTGTTCTTGCACCTTCCTCCAACTCATGCTGCTCTCCTAGGGAAGAGTGGCACCTTCCAGGCTAAGACCACACATTGTTCATATCTGTCCACAGTTCTTTTACAGGGCTTCATCACTGTTTACGTTTTTATATGACTGTTTATACTTTTACCACACCCACAGTACAATACTGAGTGAGGCACTAACATTGTGGGCATATATTATTCATTTCAGTAACTCCAACACCTACTGCTGTTTCTGGTTTCATGTATGAATTTCTTGAACGGATATATACAACATTTAAGCAATAAGACATGAAATATACTTAGAATGATTGACTCAATTATAAACACAACGCCAATGACCATGAGACAGAAAGTGTAACAACTATTGTAGGATGTGCTAAAATTGTTAAAAATTATTTACAGTGACTATGGGAATAGGGAATGAATAATTTAAAGGAAGGAAGCAGGATAAAGGCACTAATAGGAGGTTACATAAAAGAAAGGAAAAGGAGAAGGAATGGAGACTATTATACTGGAGGGAAAGGAAAATGAGCTAGCAATTAGGAAAAAAAAACAGAGATAAAATTCCCTAATAATAGAAGGCACACGAATAAAATTAGGTAAATGGGGTCAATGTGATGGGCTCAGTAGGTAAAAGCTTATAGCAGGTAAAAGCATGGTTTCCCAGAAACCATGGTCAAAGGGGAGAGCCAACTTTGGCAAGATGTCCTCTGACTTCCTTCCTTCCTTCCTTCCTTCCTTCCTTCCTTCCTTCCTTCCTTCCTTCCTTCCTTCCATTCTCTCTCTTCTTCCTACCCCAATACAGTAATGATGATAGTAATTTAGCTAAATAGGAGGTGATTAAAAGTAAAATAACAGGAGTATTTTTGAAAACTTATTCACTCAAAGTACTACTAAGAGCAGAAAAAGAAAAAAAAGAAGTGAACAGTGCAAACATGTAAAAAAGAAACTAAGAAAAACATTATCTAATAATGAAAAATCTTTAAACAAAAATTATGTCACTGTAAGAAGTAGACAATGCTGTAAAAACATGTTAAACATTTTATTTTTATAGGTGCAGTACAACAAAAGGCAATCTTAACAGTCAAAGCAATCAACAAGAAGGAAAGTGCAAGAAAAGAGGTTAAAAAGAAGGAAGTGTTGTTGTGGCTGATTCCTGTGTCCTCAAAAACTGGACACTATTAGTTATATGCCCCAAGTAGGGAAGGGTCAGTTGTATTTGTGAATGCTCTTGTCTTTTTTTTTTTTTTTTTTTTTTCTCTTAGGCTGTTGATGAGTCTGTATTCAAAAAATAGCCAACACCTGCCAGGGCTGCCCTCACTTTGACAGCTTTCTTTGAGTACCAGAGGCCTCTGTGTCCATACTTAGCCTTCTAGTGTGGGTGTTGGGAAGGTTGCCTTCCACTCTAACCCTCCCCCCTCAAATTCCCTAGATTACATCCCCTCTAGCTGGGGGAGAGTGTCTCCCAGATGCATTGGGAGCGTGGGGATTACTCACATACTGAGGTCTGTTCAGCTGTGAACTTCTATGGCCCCTGAGTGTTAAGGTCCCTGCTGGAGGGAGAAGAGCTGTGGAGATCAAGTACACTATTTGTGTTCTACTATGGCCCTGGCGGGGAGACAGGTGCTCCAGAGACTGACCTACCTGCTGACCTAAGGCTTGGAGCTATAACTCTATGGTTACTATCAGTGGATGAGATCTGTTCTTGGCTACTGATCACAGAGCTCTATTTCCTTAAGAACTCCCATGCCTGAGCAGAGCCTCCTGCTAACTGCACCTTTTAGCTTGTCAATACCTGCCATCATGCTCTCCCAAGATTGCCTCTCTGGTATATCCTTCACCTTGGGGCAGTGACAGGTCAAATTAAGTCTTCTGGACCTGAGTTTGTTCCTGGATCTCAGGCCCACAGCATAGCTCAGCTTTTAACAATAGGTTGTCTCTTAATAGGGCCCTCTGCTGCTCTCCATGCCACACTGAGTGTATAAATGATTTCTTTGTGCCACTTCTCCATTTGATAGAGGATTACTGCCTTAGTGAAGCCCACAGCTGTAACTGAGTTGAGGACTGTGGGCTTGTCTTAGGCATGAGACTATCTGTCTATTGCCTGGCTTTCCTTAGGAAATAACTTATATCACCCACCCCGCATTTCCCCCGCAATGTATTAGTTACATTTGTTTTGCTGTGATAAAACACTATGACCAAGCTTATGGAAGAATTTATTTGGGACTTACATTTCCAGCAGGTTAGAGTTCATGGCTGCAGAGTAGAGGCAGAGGGGTCAGGTGGCGGGAGCAAGAGCTGACATGCTAAAACACAGAACAGGAAGCAGAGACGGAGACCTTGAAATGGTGGGAGTTTTGTGAAGCCTCCAAGCCTGTGACCATTGGCATACTTCCTCCACTGAGGCCACAACCCCTAATCTCCCCCAAACAGCCACCAACAAGGGTCCAAGTCTTCAAATGTCCAAGATTATGAGTGAGTTCTTATTCAAACCACTACACCCAGCCAGGGGCTGCCTGCTGGCTTTGGCTTACTTCTTACATTCATCTTTTCAGATAGCCTTTCATTACCTTTGTGGATTTCCAAACTGCTCTGCTCCTCTCCTGAAATATGAGGGAGAGAGAGAGAGAGAGAGAGAGAGAGAGAGAGAGAGAGAGAGAGAGAGAGAGAGAATGTGGTTACAGGTGATTGCAGAGGCCATAAAGCACTGGAAGCTGTGGAGTAGGAGTTACAAGTGGTTGTGAGTGGCCCAACATGAGTGCTGGGAACCAAGCTCCAGTCCATGCAGGATCAACAAGCATTCTTAACTGCTGAACCTTCTCTCCATCCCCACCTCTCCTTCTGCAACAGAGTCTCTGTTTTCTAATTCTGACTCTCTTCTTTGTCAGATCCCAGGGAGAAATCGTTTAGCCTGTCATTTTCCCTGGAATATCAATTTTAATCCAAGTACCTCAATTAGAAGATTCTGATATGGTTAGGCCTCTTTTTATATGGGAGAACCCAAGTATGACAAACATTGAATTGCGTAGGCAAATGGCCATCATCTGTCCCATTCTGCTTCCTATGAGAGGAGTGTAGGCATGTGGGAATCTGGGAGCGGAGACTTCAGAGAAAAGAACCTTCCAGGTGCTCACCCAAGGTAGGCATACCCTGTATGAACTGCTAGCCGCCTCACTGGCAGGTATTTTCTCTCTAAAGATGCTCAGAATGCCTACTTGTCTGCATTCGCTATGAGTAGGCCTGTCCCCCCCCTTTGGTAATAAACTACATACTTTGTTGACCTTTGGCTTTTGGGATGCAACAAAATGGAAATATATTTCGAATGCTATGGACAGCACCTATCTTGTTATTTGAACTACAGAAATACCAGGCATTTCTCATCTACTTCTTAGTTTAGGGAACTTTCTGCTCAGCCTGGATCTGGTTGGTAAGTAATTATAATTGTCCTTTCTTATCCATAAGCACTGAATCTGTGGGTTGCTCTACCCATGCATGAAAAATTCTGAATGTATACAGGCTTTGTTCTTAGCATTCTGTAAATAATCAGTTGTAACAATAATTTACCTAGGGTATAGGTTCTTTTAGGTTCTAAAGCTGAGGCACGGGGTGCACACATCTCAATGTGTGTAGTTGAAGCAGAAAGATGGGGGGGGGGGTTTAAGTCCAGCCTGGGCTACATAGGAAGCTTATATCTCAACAAACACACAAAACCATTGTATTAGGGGGTTAATTGTAATAAATTGTATAAATTATAATAAACTATAGTTTAGAGTTGATTTCTTTTAAGGATGGGTGTGCATAGGTTGTAGTCAAACACCAAGATGTTTTATATAAGAAGCTTGAACATATGCTGATTTTACTATCTGTAGAAGTCTTGGGAACAGGTCTCCTCCCTTCACCTGTGCTTGCAGAGGTCCAATCCGAGAATGCTTACCTTCTCCTGAGTCATGAGCTACTGCTATTTTTAGACAATAGGCAGTGAATGAAGCTGTCTCAACGACTATGCATTATTTCCAAGGCAGTTTGCCTTCAAGAGTTGATTATTTGTAGGACAACTGCCAGTGCCCCCACAGATTTGTGTCAACACCCCTAAGGAAGCAGAATCAGAATGACCTTCCATTAGACTCTGTAGTTACCAAGGCATGAACAAGATCCTGTTACCAAGATCCTGAAGGCAGGATCTAAAGTCTGGGTCTTTAGCTGTGATTCAGAGAGGCAGAAGGGAGAGAAAACAGGCGACTTCCTGTGTTTGAGAATGGAAGCAGATACAGCAGACAGCTCTGCTTTGATGGCAAATATCCACATATTCTATTATCTATGTTTATGTGACTGAATTTTGAAAAATGTAATTTCCTCATGTTTGATCTCATCTGGGTAGTAAGGTTGTTTATTTGTGTGTATGGGATTTTTTTAAACTACAGAATGTTAATATCCTATGACATTCCCACTTAAAATGAGTCACAGTAAACAACCAGACGATGTTTTTCTGATCTCAAAACATAATTTAAAAATGTGAGTCCATAAAAAGATATCTGTGCTATTTATTACTCACTGAAATCTAGATAACACAGGGTCGTGTTTCTTTTTCTGAAAGTTCTGGTTAAAAAAAAAGACAGAAAAGGGAAAAGACAGCAAAAAGTGCTTGCTAGTGTGCGTAGGCTTTTTTGTTTTTATATTTTTAATCTTTTTAGGGGTTGGACTCATGGTCTCATGACAAGGTGAACAATTTTGGAAAGTTAACAAAAGGCTCCTCATTGATATGTGGAAGCTCTGTTGAAGGAAATAAGCACCTGTAGGAAAGAGGCTGATATATGTACTCATTTTGGTTTCGTTTTCAATATTCCAGTGCTCATCAGGTTACCATGGTAATCATACCTGCTGTTCTGCATCTTCATTCCTAGGAAACAGGGAACATTGCGAGTACCAGGAAAAACACGATTAGAACAATCTGCCGAGCATGATTTTGAATTACATGTTTAAAAGCACCCTCCTTTTCCTGTTCCGTCCTCTTCCCCCTCTCATATTTTGGGTTTTATTTAGTGAGGCTGAAACATCTCCAAATACAAATTGTACGAGGAAAAGGATAAAGAAGCATGTTTAGCCTTAAGACTGAATGCAAAGACCTGGACGTGATGTCATAGCACTGCTAAGGAAACAGACAACAGGGGTCTAAAATAGGCCCTTTCAGCCTGAGCTGGCCTAGTAAATTCCTCTTGAGAGGAAGCTGTGGAGTGTGTGTTCCATCCAGGGATGTCACAGCCCATGTTTATTCTCCGTGCTTGAACAGATAGGGTTCTGGATGGAGCTCATTGGTACAGTGTATTCTTAGCTAAGCAAGACTATGGCTCCTGCTCCCATTACTACAAAATAAAATTAAAGATTAAACAGAGGAATGTTGTGAGAGCTTTTCCTCAGAGAACCAATTTGCACTGGAATTTATAGGCAAGTAGAAAAGAATTTCTGAAACCATAAAAGCAATCAACAAAATTTTGCATGTGTTGCTCCTTCCTATTTTTTTTTAAAACACAAAAATCCTTTCAACTCTAATGAAAGGTATCCAAAGAGTTATGCCTGAGTATGTAAAAAAATACCTTCCTATTTACACTTCTGGGTATTGGCTGGACCACACTGTAAGCCTGTGTGCAAAACAGAACTAAGTGAATTCACATTTAAGATTCTGAAAAAGAGCTGGAGAGATGGTGATTAAGTGCAGAGCTGCTCCACACACACACACAAGTAGTTAAAAATAAATCTTTAAAAAAAAAGTTCTTTTCTCATACATGACATTCTGACCACGGCCTCCCCTCCCTCCACTTCTCCCTACTCCCTCTTCTCCAGATCCACTCTTCCTTCATTTTCCTTCAGAAAAGATATTCCCAGGCATGTCAATCAAACTTGGCATAACAAGGTTCAATATGACTAGACACCAACCCTCATATCTAGTCTGGAGAAAAGGGGTCTCACGGACAGGCAAGAGAATCGGAGACCCCCCACTACCTTTGTGAGGAGTCCCACAAGCTCAACAGTCACACTGTATCGGCAGAATACCTAGCACAGTCTCCGAGACTGGCGCTTCAGTCTCTGTGAGCCCCATGAGCCCTGCTTAGCTGATTCTCTGGGCCTTGTTCTCCTGGTGCCCTCGACAACACCCTCACCCAATCCCGTGTTTAAAATCCTTTCTTCCCCGCTTTCATGGGTTCGCTGAGCTCTGCCAAATGTTTGCCTGTATTTGCTCTTATCAGCTGCTGGAGGAAGCCTTTCTGATGAAAATTAAGCTAGGCGCGGATCTAAGAGTACAGCAGACTAGCATTAGGAATCACTTCCTTTTTTCCCCCTCTCCAGGTTCCTGGACACCCAGGAAGTGTCAGGTATGGGCTCCCTCCAGCGGTCTGGATCTCAGGTTAGAACATCCATCGGGTGGCCACCTTTGCCTCAGCACACCTTGCCGGCAGGACAGATTATAGGCTGACGGTTTTGTGACTTGTTTTGTGTCTCGGTCCCACCACTGGAAGCCTTGCCCCGTTACAGATGACCAGCTCAGGCTCCGAATCCTCCATTACTAGGCATTCTCTCTAGGATCACCCTGGCAGAATGCCAGGAGTCTCTACCGCGCGCTGTTCCCACACACCCCACTTCCTCCAATATTAGCTGTCTCTCTTCATTCTCTCCACCCCCCACCCCCCGACTACATTCCTTCCTATTTGTTTAACTATTTAATGTACAAGTAGTTAAAAATAAATGTTAAAAAGATTCTAATATATCAGGGCACATGGGTCTTTTCTGAGACTGTTTCTCCAACCAAAGGCCATGTATGGATATAACCTAGAACCTGTGCTTAGATGTAGCCCATGGTAGCTCAGTAGCCAAGTGGGTGCCCTAGTAAGGGGAACAGCAACTATTTCTGACATGAACTCAATGGATGGCTCTTTGACTTCCCCTTCCCCGCCCCCCGAAGGAGGAGCATCCTTGCTAGGTCTCAGAAGAGGACATTGCAGCCAGGCCTGAAGAGACCTGATAAACTAGGGTCAGATGAAAGGGGAGGAGGTCCTCCCCTATCAGTGGACTTGGAAAGGGGCAGGGAGGAGATGAGAGAGGGATGGTGGGATTGGAAGGGAATGAGGGAGGGGGCTACGGCTGGGATACAAAATAAATAACCTGTGTTTAATATAAAAAAATAAAAATTATTATATAAAAAAAGAGCCTGAAACAAGAATCTGTACTCCAAAATCTCGTTTCAGTTGCCACACAGCAAGCAAAACAAGCACAATAAGTTAGCAAAGCAGATAAAAAGTATATCATAAAAGTTAAAAAGAATAAGAGGATTATTGAGAGAAAATATGCTAGACTATATACATACACATATATACATTGTTTTTTTTGAGACAGATTTATTTATTTTTTATTAATTACAGTTTATTCACTTTGTATCCCAGCTGTAGCCCCCTCCCTCGTATCCTCCCAATCCCACCCTCACTCCCTCCTTCATCTCCTCCCATGCCCCTCCTCAAATCCACTGATAGAGGAGGAGGACCTCCTCTTCCTCCTGACCCTAGTCTATCAGGTCTCATCAGGACTGGCTGCATTGTCTTCCTTTGTGGCCTGGTAAGGCTGCTCCCCCCTCAGGGGAAGGTGATCAAAGAGCCAGCTACTGAGTTTATGTCAGAGACAGTTCCTGTTCCCATTACTAGGGTACTCACTTGGACACTGAGCTGCCATGGGCTACATCTGTGCAGGGGTTCTAGGTTACCTCCATGCATGGTCCTTGGTTGTAGTATCAGTCTCAGAAAAGACCCCTGGGCTGCGATTTTTCGGTTCTGTTGCTCTCTTTGTGGGGCTCCTATCCCCTCCAAGTCTTTCTATCTCCCCCTTCTTTCATAAGATTCCCTGCAATCTGCCCAAAGTTTGGTTATGAGTCTCAGCATCTGCTTTGATACCCTGCTGGGTAGAGCCTTTCCGAGGCCCTCTGTGGTAGGTTCCTGTCCTGTTCCCTATTTTCTCCCTCTTCTGATGTCCATCCTATTTGCCCTTCTGAATGAGGATTGATCATCTTATCCAGGATCCTCCTTCATGCTCAGCTTCTTTAAGTGTGGAGATTTTAGTGCGTTTATCCTATATTATATGTCTAATATAAACATATAAAGTAAGTATATGCCATGTGTGAGACAAGTGTGGTCCTGGATGTCCTAGAATTCAGTTTGAGGCTGGGCTCAAACTCAGAGATATGGCTGTCCTCTACCTCCCAAGTACTGGAATTAAAGGCATGTGCCACCACTCCTGGCTACTACAATATATTTATAAAATCTAGAAAGAAATACTGATTTTAAGCTCTTATACTTTTTTTTTGCCTGTTCTATGTTCTATGTCTCATGCTAGAAACTTAACTTTGCTATTGTACTTACTCCTCATGACAGTTATAGGTGGTTGCCATTATTAATATGTCCTTTTTATAGATGAGGAATTAAATCTGAGAGACTTAAAGTAAGCTGTGCAAGAAATCCCACTCAGGATGGAATAAGGGCAGAAAGGTGCAATAACATCATTACCTAATCACAATCTTATAATCAATGATGGGTTAACAAAGGTAAACTACATATAACACAAATATATTTAAAGAGTTTTACATGCTATGGAAGGCTGCAGGAATGAGACTCTAAAGACTCAGGAAAACTTTGTGTGTAGTACATGCATGTTTGTATGTGTGTATGTACATATTTGTGTTGTGGTGCTGGTGTCCTTTCTCAGGAGCTGGCCACCTTGTTTTGTGAGACTGGGTTTCATACTGGTTCATGGAACTCACTGATTAGCCTATAGGGAGGATGAACAGTGAGCTCCAGAAATCCTTCTGTTTCCCAATGCAGGAGTTATAAATATGTGCCACCATCCCTGACTTTTTTTGTATGCGTATTGTGTGTGGATGTGTGTGCATGTATGTATCTAGACGTGTTCACCCATGCCTTCACGTAGGGAGGTTAGAGGTCCATGCCAAGTGTCTTCCTCTATCATTTTCAATTTTATTTTGTGAGGCACAGTCTCTTGTTGAATCTGGAACTCACAGATTCAGCTAGACTGTCTGGCCAGCTTACCCCAAGGCTCCATTTGTCTCCTCCAGCATCCAGTTCTAGAGCTACAACTGTGTGCCATTGTGACTGGCTCTTTACTTGGTGCCTAGACTCTGAACTCAAGGCCTCACTTGCTCAGCAAACACTTAGCCCTCTCCTCAGCTCCACATCTGGATTTTTATGTAGATATTAGGGATCAGAAGTTGTTTCCATGCCCACACAATAAGCAGTTTTCTGACTGAAAAATCTTTCCAGCCCCTAAGAAAGCGTTAAAAATCATTTATTTATTCTTTTTTAAATTTAAATTTATTCTTTGCTCATATATTACACTCCATCTGCAGTTTCCCCTCTGTCCTCTCCTCTCAGTCTCTATGCTCCCATCCACTCCTCATCTCCTACAGGAAAGTTTTTAACACTTGCGTTTGATCAAGAATGAAGAACTGCTTAGAAATGTGACTGAAAAAATGACTTAATAGATGACCCACATATGGAGGGAAGGAACCCTGCATAGCCTATCCAGATTCATACTGGTTTCCTTCCTTCCTTCCTTCCTTCCTTCCTTCCTTCCTTCCTTCCTTCCTTCCTTCCTTCCTTTTTGTGGCATGCCTTCTTTCCATGTGATGGGATAGGATCCTTGGAAGTGATCCCAGGAACAGGGTAGCACAGCCTTTGTAGGTCTTGTGGTATGCTGAAAGGGAGGAAGCAGCTGCTGACTGCCCCAGAGGGAGGGACTATGGCTTCTGTGACTCACTTCAGAGATGTGTAAAGGAAAACCGGAAATTGTCTCTAATGCAAAGTACTCAGCAAACTTAGGGTACTGATTTCTAAGCCATACCACAACCTTGTATTTGTGATACTTGTATATGTAAAAAAAATAAAATAAAAACAAACAAAGCAGCCTGGCTCCTGAGTCTCTGCAGATGTTATGGAAAGAGGGGGTGGGTATAAAACACAGAGCATAGAACACTTCACCAAAGGGAAGTGGCCTGTGCTGTGTTCACACCACCATCACTGGCAGCGTGGGTTCCACATGATATCCAAGTGTATCCATAAGGTCTGCTGCCAAAACAAGCACCCGAAGATCCTCTTGAGAAGAGGCAGCCAGAAACTGGGAGGTAGACTCGACTCTCACAAAGCCCGTTTGTACCTAGGAGAATTTTCCTATGCCCAGGACAAAATTATTGATGCTTCTTTGTGAATCCATATCCTCATGTTAGAAAGAAGAGCTGGTATGTGCTTTTAAAAATAACTTCTGATATGCAAGAAAGTGACAAATGTATACATTATATATTAAAAAGTGGTTCTAGAGACTAAAAGAAAAGAATTTTAGACTTTATGCTGTTCTTAGAAATCCAAGGTGGGTATAAAACAGTGACAATCAAGTTTCATTGTTTCCCAGGGTGACTTTATAAGTCTATACGGAAAGTTCCATCACACTTTTTTAACTGCTATTCCATATAAATCCACCACAGATGAGATGTAGACTGATATCTTGGAAAACAACTTGTATAAAACGGTCTCCTTGACAAAAAGGTGTCCCCCTCCTCAGTTTCCTTTCTTGTTCCCAGCCTTCTCACCTCCCACTACCATTCTCCCCATATCTGATGTTTCCCTCCCCATTCCATGTACTGCCCAGTTCCCTCTCTTCACCCGTCTCTGTTGTCTATTCTATTTCCCCCTTCTGGGTGACATTCCAAGCACCCTCCTTTGGGCATTCCTAGTTACTTAGCTTCTTTGGACCTGTGGTTTATAGTATGGTAATCCTATACTATAGGTCTAACATCTGCTCTCAAATTAGTACATACCACGTGCATCTTTCTGGGTCTGGGTTACTTAATTTAGAATGATCTTTTCTATTTCCATCCATTTGCCTGCAAATTTCATGATTTTATTGATTTTAATAGCTGATTATTATTAGTAAATCTGTATCCATTTGTCGGTTGAGGGACATCTAGGTTGTTTCCAGTTTCTGGCTATTACAATGCAGCTGTGAACATACTTGAGCAAATGTCCTTGGTGTATGGTGGGGCATCTTTTGGATATATTCCCAGGAGTGGTATAGCTGAGTCTTGAGGTAAAACTATTCCTACTTTTCTGAGAAAGCACTAGATTGATTTCCAGAGAGGTTGTACAAGTTGCACTCCCAGCAGCAATGGAAGAGGGTTTTTCTTTCTCCATACCCTTGACAGCATGTGTTGTCACTTGAAATTTTGATCCTAGCCATTCTGACTGGTATAAGATAGAATCTTGGAGTCATTTTGATTTGCATTTCTCTGATGGCTAAGGACATTGAGCATTTCTTTAAGTGCTTCTCAGCCATTTGAGATTCCTTTGTTGTGAATTCTCGGTTTAGTGCTATACCTCATTTGGTTTGGTGATATTTAATTTCTTAAGTTCTTTGTATATTTTAGATATTAGCCCTCTTTCTGATGCAGGATTTGTGAAGATCTTTTCCCAGTCTGTAGACTGCCATTTTTTTTTTCTATTGACAGTGTCCTTTGCTTTACAGAAGCTTTTCAGTTTCATGAGGTTCCATTTATTGATTGTTGATCTTAGAGCCTGTGCCGTTGGTGTTCTGTTCAGGAAGTTGTCTCCTGTGCCAATGAGTTCAAGGCTCTTCCCCACTTTTTCTTCTAACAAGTTTAGTGTGTCTGGTTTTACGTTGAGGTCTTTGATCCAGTTAAACTTGAGTTTTGTGCAAGGTGATAAACATGGATCTATTTGCATTTTCTACATGCAGACATCAGTTAGACCAGCACCATTTGTTGAAGATATTGTCTTTTTTTTCCACTGTGTGTTTTTGGCTTCTTTGTTGAAAATCAAGTGACTATAGGAGTGTGGATTTTTTTTATAGGTCTTCAATTCTGTTCCATTGATGAACCTGTCTGTTTATATGCCAATATCATCCAGTTTTTATTACTATCACTCTGTAGTATAGTTTGAAATCAGGGAAGTTGATACTGCCAGAAATTCTTTTATTATACAGAATAGTTTTGGCTATCCTAGGTCTTTTATTTTTCCATATGAAGTTAATGGTTGTTCTTTCCAGGTCTGAATTGTGTTGGAATTTTGATGGGAACTGCATTGAATTTGGAGATGGCTTTTGGCAGGATGGCCAGCTATGCTTGTAGTCAGGAGCCTAACTTGACTGTCATCTGGGAGGCTCCACCCAGCAGTGGGTTGGGACAGATGTTGGGACTTGCAACCAAGCATGAGGCAGAGCTCCAGGGGTCCTGTGGAAGTGTTGAGGGAAAGATGGAAGGACCTGGAGGGGGACATGAACCTCATAAGAAGACCAACAGAGACAACTACCTCAGTCCATGGGGCTTACAGAGACTGAGACATGAACTAAGAGCATGCCTGGTCTGGACCCAGGCCCCATGCACATATGTGCCTGATGGGTGGTTGTGGTGGTGATGACGTGGACTATTTCTAACATGGACTCTATCACCTGTTTTTGAATCACTTCCCCATAGCAGGCTTGCCTGGCCTAAGGGAATGAGGATATGCTCAGTCCTGATATGACTTGATGTGCTGGGGATATGATATGGGGAGAGGGGAGCTCCCCTTTCCTTGGGGGAAATGGGAGGAGAGGAGGGAGGGTGTACCCTTGGGATGTAAAATAAATAAACTGAAATAAATTTTAAAAGAAGAAAGCAAGCAAGCAAGCAAGAAAGAAAGAAAGAAAGAAAGAAAGAAAGAAAGAAAGAAAGAAAGAAAGAAAGAAAGAAAGAAAGAAAGAAAAAGAAAGAGAAAAAGAAAAAAAGCAAACAAAACCCCCAAACCAAACCCAGATCCCTACTAAACTAGCATTATGGGGGGAAAAAACAGTAACTGCAGTCTCCCACCAGAGGGCGTGTTGGTACTTTAAAGATCAATGAGTTGACAGTCGAAGGACAGGGAACAAGCCAGCATAGCTTGCTCTTGTGCATTTGATAAACGTCATATCTGAAAGAGTTTCCTTTGTCATTTTTATGGTACTTGAAAAACATTAACGAGATTTTGGTCATTAGTAAACAAGCTACACAAATTCTCATTGACATTGTAAAATTACTTGTGTTTTTTATTTTTTCCTAAAATTCTGTATTTCTGGATTAATACACACACACACACACACACACACACGTTTTATTTCTAGATACATGTTATTCATTGTCACCAGTGAATATGGCATCTTGCTGAACATTAAGAAAACATTGTTTTCTTTTGTTATCAGCAATGCAAATTGCAGACTGATGAAACTGAGGTTCATCTAAGCAGACAGGAAAATATTTAAGAATTATGAATTATACAGAAAATTATACCAAATTCACACATTTAAACAATCTGCACACATAAATAGGTGATTTGTTATACGTTAAATAATGGGGTTTAAAATTTATTGTTAAGCATTTCACACAGAGGTACACTTTATTTGCGTAATATCTACTCCACCAACTTTTTTCTTTCTTCTCACTTTCTCTAGGAGCCATGACCTCTTCTTGCACAATTATTATTGTTTCTCACACACATACACAGACATAAACACACACACACACACACACATACACTCGCTGACACACACACACATACACACACACAGACATATACATATACTCACACACACAGGCACAAACACAGACATGCACATATACTCATACACATAGACAGAGACTCACATACACACGCACACATGCTCACACTCATAGGCACAGACACTGAAACACACACAGACACACACGCACACACCTACCTTGTTGGGTCCCATTCGTGGTACTTGTATTTACACGTGTTTCGGCTGAGCGCTTGGCAGTGGGTAATCCAGGGCTGTCTCCGTGGAGAAAACCAATTCTCCTCTCCCAGCAGCTATCGAGTGTCTGCAGCTCTTCATCCGATGGTGGGGCCATGTAAAAACTTCCCAGACCGAGTGTCAGCTAGTGCAGTCATTGCGCAGTTCCTGCTTTTGTTGACAGAGTCACCTAGCATTGTTAGGCCTTAATTCTGCCTCTTTAATAACCAGTGAAATCTCAAAGAATTTGTGTATTATTGTTACCTAAAGCAGAAGATCAAGATAAATAAAAGTAAGTGAACTGCACAATTCTTACAACATTTCAAGTGTTGATTCTAGAGGTATATGTGATGCTTTTTTTTTTTTAAGCAAAATGTCATATGTATTCTGCACTAGAAGCATTTCTTTTTCATCCAAAGATTGAAAAACATTTTTTTTTTTTTTTGCATTTTTTTTCACTTTGTTTTTTTTTTTTTTTTTTTTTTCAATGCAGTTTATTCAGGAACATTGAACAATCCTCTGACCCCGGGGAAAGCCAGCCCACAGCTTAAATAGCCTCTGGGTAGCCAACCCAGGCGTGCCACGGGGGCAATGCAGATAGGTCCACATACATGGAAGCAAGCCAGATCCTCAGCCTTAGCCAAATGTGGAGTTGTTCGTGACAGAGAGCACTCACCATCGGGAAGGTGGAAGGCGGAAACCAGCTCCATCTTTAAGGCATAGCATTCCGCAGCTCTCTACAGTTCCCCCTTTTTGTTTTAGACGCATCAGGCAAGAGTAGAGGTCTGATCTCTGATATTAGAAATAAATTGGGACTTTGTACAGATGTTCATTTAGGTGTCATCCACCCAAAGAGCATCAGACCCGTCCGATACCTTTTTCTCAGAGGTGGGACCTGGGGCATCAACCCGCATGCAATCAGACATGCTCTTCTCTGGGTCGAAAGCGGCTGACCCTGAGTGCAGTGCTTAGCCTCGCATCCTGAGCGTATCATTTTAGCTTTTTATGGTATCCAACCATGCTTGGGGAGAATGTCCTGCTTCGATGGCTGTAAAGGCCTGAATGATCATGGCTGCATCACACTGTTGTGGGACTCTAATCTTGCATATATACCACAGGCAAACCAAGGAGACCAACACCAGAAGGCCTGCTAACGCTCCCATGCCCGCCCATTCCTTCAGATGATTCATGGCTGCAGCAATCCATGTTGATAATCCTGTGGCTAGTCCTGCGTCCACTCCGGTAGAATTTACTGTGACAATGGCCACTCTCAGCTGCTCCATCGTAGTATCGAATTCTCCAGTCCAATTACCTAAAATATAGCTCGACAATTGTTTAGACAGATTTGCAGCACAGGAAAAATTCTCATGTTGTATGCTAGTGACACAAAGTCCAGCATACTTTCATTGACAGCCAGGTTGAGCGATTTGCCATAGGGTATCAATTGAAAAACATTTTTTTTGTGAAGAGTTTTGATTCCTAAATATTGTGTGTTATAACAAAATACCTGAATTAGGCTACTTTCTGAAAAACAAAGCAAAACAAAACATTTTTTTCCTTTTTTCTTTCTTTTTTTTTTTTTTTTTTTGTCACAAATTTGAAACCCCACTGGGATTCTAGCAAGGGCTTCATGGTACGTGGCATTAACCTGGGAGCAGGGAAATGGAATTATGAAATTCCAGAATGGAAGGTAGGCAGTGTTTTAGAGCCAGGCCTGTTTTAAAGTACCTTGTTTTCAGGAGAACTCTGAGAACAGCCTCTGTTCTTCCTGTGGGAAGGGCTCCCTGAGGAGTGAGCTCTCACCAGGCCCATCACCTAAGGCTCACCACCTGCCAACACTGGTACTCTAGGCCCCAGGCTCCCAACACGTGAACCCCGGTGACAAACCACCCGCAAACTATAGCAGTCCAGCTAGGACACGGCTTCTGGCTTTGTGGGACAGATGCTCTCCTTCTCCCTCTGCCTCCGCAG
This sequence comes from Meriones unguiculatus, assembly GCF_030254825.1. Lineage (NCBI taxonomy): Eukaryota > Metazoa > Chordata > Mammalia > Rodentia > Muridae > Meriones > Meriones unguiculatus. Next base: position 80,225,490 of record NC_083364.1, read on the forward strand.
CGTTGCCAGTGTGTGTGAAAGCTGTCAGGAGAAAGCCAGTGAGTGGGTCCTGGCATGCTTGCATTCCATTAAAACTAGCTAGTAAAAGAGATACCAGGCTAGCTTCGGCCTTCTGGCTGTCAATTGCTGAGGCTTTTTTTTTTTTCCAGCTGTACACTGCTTCAGCAAAGAAGCAAATGAGAACTTAATTTTTTGAAACCCGGCCACTGATATGGAATGCAGAGAGCCTCATCTACATGCAGAACAGAGCGATAGAGAAAGTGCCTGCGCAGCCCCAGGAAGTGCCCACACCAGTCCTTTGCAAGGAGCAAAAGCTGTCTCAGGGAAATGGGCATTTTGGGAAACTGGTTTAAACACATGCATAACCCACATCTAGACTAAAACTCTGCAGGTACATTAAGCCTAAAAGTGTCTATGCTAAGGGTCTATCCTGAGCACCAGAAGGCCTGGGGTCCTGAGCCACTGACAAATAAAGAAAACCACGAACCTTTGGAAAGGCAGATCTTTGCAGCAAGACAATGTGTGTGACAAATTAGGCCCAAGGACTGTGTTCCCATTTTTCTAAATTTAATTCCTACCCTAGGGGAAATTTCTAAAAGACCACTGGAATTTTGAATATTTTAAAATTGTGTTTCACGGCTGAAAGAAAGATGAAGTTTCCTAAGTGCAGTAGAGTGACAGTGGCATTGTACATTGATTTGAGAAATCAGCTAAGAGTTTCCAGATTCAACCAGTGACTTGATGAAAGGGGAAAAAAAGGCTTAGGTAAGTATGAACTGCAATGTTTTGTAAGTCGACTACAAAAGACTTTTGAAAAGCACCATTTGCCATACCACACTTCAGACTTAAACATTCCAGATTCCCTGGAGCTTGTGGTCCAGCTATTGTCCGGTCTGATGCCCAGGTTGGTGCCAGCTCGGGGTTTAGTATTTGGGAGCCAGAGGATAAAGGACAGACTTAATTGTTTTTTGTTTGTTTTCCAGTTTTATTGTTTTTTTGAGGCTGACCATGCTGTGCTCAAATCTAGCCTCCGCTTTCTTGAAGCCATTAGCTCTTGAGCTAGTCAAGTATGTACGCAGCATTTCGGAGTTCCCGTTAGCATGGACCCAGTGTCAGCCTCTGCAGTACGAAGTGAGACTATGACAGTGTTACTCATGGCGGCTTGCAGAGACAGACACATCTGAAATTTGGATCTCTTTTCCCTTTCTTCCCTGGGACGGCCTAACTAATTTTACTTCATTCCCTAATTCACAGAATTTTACTGAAATGAAAACTTTTTTTTTTTAAGCAGATATAAAATTTTAGTTTTGTTCCAAAACCAACATTTCTTCTAAAATGCCTTGAGAACTCTGAGTTCAGGGGCCTGTCGGTGGGTGTAGAGTAGCACCAGAGATGGATTAGCCCTACATTTCCAGGCTTCAGTACCAGCTGGAGAGATGCCGAGGATGGGTGAGGTCGGGGCCCAGCCTCTGCTGACTTTCCCTGCCTTTTGGCTAAGGTACTTCTGTCTGCTTGGGAACTGGCTTTCAATTAGAAATTCCTGCCGGGCGTTGTTCATACACGCAGAGGTAGGTGGTTTTGCTTCTTTGTTTGAAGTGCAGTTGGGCCACAGTAGATTAGGCCACATCTGCTGTTCCTTTACAATTTTACTTTCATTGTTTTGTTTTCTCCCCGGCTTGTTTGAACAAAGACCATCACTCCCTCTCATTCCTGAGTGTGGAAAAACACAGGACAGCCTGGTAGTGGTCACTTGGCAGGAGAAGCAATGCTGGGGAGGGGAGGGAGCTGGCAACTCCCAACCTCAGGCCACGTGCTTTTTTTTCTACCTTGTAAGTAATTATTCTGCTCTTTGGAGGACACTTTGCTTTTTCCTGACACACAAGTGTAGCAAACTCATCAAGGAAGACAATAATTGTACAGTGCGTGTTGCTGGCATTCTCTCCACAGTAGGAAACTATACGTGGAACACAAAAAGGATACTGGCAATCATTCAGTTATTTTCTTAAAAGAAGCAAGCCAGGAAAAACAAGATGGTGATTAGGGGAAGCATTGCTTCAGGTCCCAGATCCGCAGTGTTGCCTCCAGAGCTTGTAGCCTGTGGGTCAGAGGTGATAGGCTATGTGGATTCATACAATGGTTCAGTATTTTTGTAGACAGCAGCGCTTGCATTCTAATTTAGAGTTTGCCATTAGGGTAAATAGGAGTGGAAAATCCTATTTAATGTTATACCATGCTTCAAAAATCACACAATGAAGGAGATAGTGAGGTTTTTCAATGAATCAAGATATGACAATTGGATATGTTAATGTGTTTTTTTACCATATGTTAATGTGTTTTTTTTTTTTTTTTGAGGGGGGAGTAAGGATGCTAGCTCTATGAATGGAATGACAATAGTAAGGTGCAACCAGAAGTAGAAATGGGAAGAAATTCCTTTAAATCAGTACGCATCTCTCAGAATCTTCGGAAAAGTAAATATTCCAAAACCAAAACATGACTTTTATTTTTAACAAAAAATTATTTGCCAAGCCAAATGTGAAAGCAATGAACAGATGCTCAAATTAATCAGAAGTACATTTGTCAAATAAAGTTGGAATGTGCATGTGGGAAAACAGTAAAAAAAAAAAAAGAATAAGTAGCTTGCTACTACTTAAAAAGTATTTTCTTCAAAGTAGCAATACAAACTGGGAAAAAAACTCATTTCTAAGATAAATTATTTATTATTTTATTCCATTGCAGTAATATCTCAAGCGATTTCTTCAGGGGTCAGCATAATAGTAGTATGTTAGGTGGTTGGCAATCATTTCTTTGTACGTTTTTAGACACTTTTGGTATTTGTGATTGGAAAAACTCTTCTAAACCAAGAGAAAAGCATTGTCATCATGGTGCTCATAGTTCTTTTTGCAGATGGGTTGCTTGTGGTGACAGCAGTTAGTAATGTGCTCCATGTGGATCAAATCCTCAAGGACAAGTGAAAAATAAGGGACCAGTGACACAGAAGCAAAATAGCTGAGGCAGCTAATGATGGACTTCACAAAGTTAGACGCCTCAGTTACCGTTGCCTTTTTCTTCCTGTTGATGGGTTGTTTAGGAGAGCCGCCTGGCTGATGGCACCCCAACAAGTTGGCCGGAGGACTCTTACCAGGGAATTACTCAGATCAGTGCCAGGTGCCCACATGGGTCCTTTGTGCCCAACAGTCCTTATTGCTTCCTTCAATAGATTTGGTCTTTCTAGGACTCCAACTTCTCCTTTGGCCTGTTTAGTGATGTGCTTTATTCCCAGATGGTTGGTGGATGTCTTCTTATTTGTCGTTCAGAGTATTTACATGAAGCACGGTTTGTTTACATTCAGCCTACTTTTTGAACCTCTAATTCAATATCTAGCCCCACATTTTTTTCTGTTCCCTCTCTCCTCACCATTGCAGCCTTTTCCCTTTTAATGTAGAAATTATGATTGGCCAAGAATATGTAGAAATTGGCCAATAGGGTGGAGCTGTGGTTGGAATCTCCCTCAGACAAGCAGTAGCCTCTCAGGAAAGACCAAGACCATCCACCAAATTCTTGGGTTGGAAGGAAACATTGGCTCAGACAGGAGCACACACATCAGGGCTTTCTAACTTTTATTAAGTAACTACATTGTATATTTAAAAGAGCCTTTTTCTTTATTCTAATAAACTCATTTATTTTGCAGTTGTGAAGAGATTTTTATTAGTTTCAGAAGAAAAAGTCACAAACTAGGGGCATTTACCAAATATGCTGGTGAGTATCACAGGCTGATGGGTTACAGCAAAGTGGAGAAAATCCTGTTCTTTGTCTCAGATGCTACCTGATCATAGTCTTAGCTTCTGACTGGTGGTCTGCTAAGTGCTGGAGTTATTTTTGGGGCACGGTGTAAAGGCTTGTCCTTGTTTATTAAAGTGCTGATTTCTGTGTCAGCAGGGAGCTGAGTTCAGGCTGGACTGTGGCGTTGTTATCCTTTGGCTGCACCATATTTTGTAAACACACACTTCCCTCAGATTCTGATTGGTCTCTCAGAGGCTGTAAAACATCGGTCCAGCATGGAGGCAGCTAAGGGTTTCAGAGTCTCTAATAAAACTTCAGGCGTTATTCTAAGGACTTACCTTTCTATATATATGACTTGGTCTTTTCCCCTTGGGGCTAGCTGTTAATATCCTTTCTTTGATCTTTATGTTTGGTGTTTATTATTAGGTGCCATGGGAGTTTCTTTTCTGGTCTTGTCTATTTGGTGTTCTATGTCCTTCTTGTACCCTGATAGACACCTCCTTAGTTAGGTTGCAGACATTCTCTTCTATGATTGAAAAATATATTCTCTGTGCCTTTGACTTAAGTTTCTTCTCCTTCTTCTATACTTATTATTTGTACATTTGGTCTTTTCATAGTATTCTAGATGTCTTGGATGTTTTATGCTGGGATTTTTCTCAGATTTAACATTTTGTTTGACTGAGTTTTTCATTTCTTATACATTGTTTTCAAAATGTTGTTGATAAAGATGTCACATTTAGGGCTGAGTACTCATAATCAATTTATGTAATAACTTTGACCAATTATGAATATCTACAAGCACTCTTAATCACTGAGCCATCTCTCTAGCTCCTAGAGTTTCTGACTAAACCTGAAGCTCATCATTGTGTCTAGCATGGCTGGCCAGTAAACGTCTGGAAACCACCTAAATCCAACACTGCATTTCTAAGGATCTGAACCTAAGTCTTCAGGCTTGCATAAAAAGCACTTTACTAAGTCATCTTCCCAGCTCCTAATTTTGCTTTACCTCAAGCCTCATCTGTATATGATTAGGTTAAGTTTTATGTCATTAAGAACTGAAGTTTTTTATCTTATTTCTATAGACATAAGCCTTACATTTAAGTAGATAGAAAATTGAGACAAGGGGTAAGAGGAATATATAAGCAGTCTTGGTTAGATACTGTTTGGATTACCACTGTCTTAGCTCTGATTCTGTAAGGTGATCCAAAGAATCCTTTTATCATAATGGGATTGGGTTCTCAGGAAACTATTTCTCATGCTTGACTATAGGTTTAGGATACAGATTTAATCTCTGTCTTCAGCTTTGATGAGGCATGAGGTAGGCTGGGAATACATGAGTGGAGAACAGATACTCCTTATATGATAACCATGAGCCAAATAGTCATACATAATGAGATTCACAAAGTACTACACAGAGACCTTATTTCAAAACAAAAACAAAAACAAAAACAAATAAAACCCCCAAACAAGCTCACATCCCTCAACCAGATTATCTACATCTGAACTTGGAACATATATTTTAAGCATGCTCCACAAGTATTCTTCTGTAGTCAGTTTGGCATACTTATGAGGATCAGTGAATCGGAGGAAGAGGTGAGGCCAGCACTCTTTTTCTATTATTAATTACAATTTATTCATTTTGTATTCCAGCTGTAGTCTTCTCCCTCATCCTCTCCCAATCCTACTCTCCCTCCCTCATCTTCTCCCATGCCCCTCCCCTACTCCACTGATAGGGGAGATGTTCCTCCCTTTCCCTTTGACCCTAGTCTATCAGGTCTCATCAGGACTGGCTGCATTGTCCTCCTCTGTGGCCTGGTAAGGCTGCCCTCCACCCTTAGGGGGAAGTGATCAAAGAGCCAGCCACTGAGTTCATGTCAGAGACAGTCCCTTGTTTTCCTTACTAGGGACCCACTTGGATACTGAGCTGCCATGGGCTACATCTGAGCAAGGATTCTAGGTTATCTCCATTCATGTTCCTTGGTTGGAGTATCAGTCTCAGAAAAGACCCCGTGCCCAGATATTTTGGTTCTGTTGCTCTCCTTATGGAGCTACTGTCCCCTCCAGATCTTTCTATCTCCCCCTTTTTTCCTAAGGTTCCCTGCACTCTGCCCAAAGTTTGGTTATGAGTTTAAGCATCTGCTTTGATACCCTGCTGAGTAATCTTTCAGAGAGGCCAGCATTCTTTGCTGCAATACTCAAAGCTCTCTGCCACTGTATAGTTATCATTCTTGTTCTAGTTTCTTTTTTTTTTTCTGTGACAAAATACATTGATAAAAAGTAACTTAGAGGAGAAGGAGATTTATTCCAGCTGGCGTCTCCAGAATACAACCCGCCATCCCAGCAATGAAGCCACAGTGGCAGGAGAACACTGGTCACATCATATCTACAGTCAAGAGTAGAGAGAGATGAATGCATTCATGCTCATTTGTTTGCTTGCTTGTGTGAAGCTAGATTCCTTCACTCTTATACACTTCAGGACCCAAGCCAAGGAAATATTGCCACCCACAGTGGTTCCTGTCTTTCCTTATGAATACTTTTATTAAGACAAGACCCCATATTTAGATAATGCATATTATCTAAATATGCAATTTAGATAATTTCTCTTTGAGACTCACTTCCCATGTTTGATGGGTTGTATCAAGTTGGCAATTAAAACTAAGCATCATGGTTCTGTAATTATTTACCTTTGTGGGTTCTCCAACTCCCTGTTCTTGATGACACCACTCATTTTTTTCATGCATATGTCTGTGTAAGGGAGTCAGATCCCTTGGAACTGGAGTTACCAATAGTTGTGAGCTGCCATATGGGTGCTGGCAATTGAACGGGGGTCCTGTGAAAGAGCAGTCAGTGTGCTTAACCCACGAGCCATCTCTCTTACCCCATATATCACTAATTTTTAATTTGATAATTTTTTCTTATTGATTTGATGCTGTTTCAAATTTTCTCAAGTTATGAAAAAATTCTTTGTTTAATCAACATCCAAGTGAATAGTCAGGGTATATGTTTGTAATCACAGCATTTGAGGCAGGAGGATCATTTGAGGAAGGAGGATCTCAAGTTGCAGGCCTGCCTAGATTACATTTGAGCCCTGCCTCAACAATAATGATGATGATGTCCATCCTCTTTGCCTTTCCAGATGGGGATTGGACATTTTAGTTAGGGTCCTCTCTCTTGCTTAGTTTCTTTAGATGCACAGGTTATAGTGGGTTTGTCCTATGTTGTATGTCTATATGAGTGAGTATATACCGTGTGTGTCTTTTTGCTTCTGGGACAACTCACTCAGGATGATCCTTTCCAGATCCCACCATTTACCTGCAAATTTCATGATTTCCTTATTTTTCATTGCTGAGTAATATTCCATTGTGTAGATGTACCACAATTTCTGCATCCATTCTTCAGTTGAGGGGCATCTGGGTTGTTTCCAGCTTCTGGCTATTACAAATAAAGCTGCTACAAACATGGTTGAGCAAATGTCCTTTTTGTGTACTTGAGCCTCTTTTGGATATATGCCTAGGAGTGGTATGGCTGGATCATGGGGAAGCGCTATTCCTAGTTGTCTGAGAAAGCGCCAGCTTGATTTCCAGAGTGGTTGTACAAGTTTACATTCCCACCAGCAGTGGAGAAGGGTTCCCCTTTCTCCACAACCTCTCCAGCATGTGTTGTCACTTGAGTTTTTGATGTTGGCCATTCTCATGGGTGTAAGGTGAAATCTCAGGGTTGTTTTGATTTGCATTTCCCTAATGGCTAGTGAGGTTGAGCATTTCTTTAAGTGCTTCTCTGCCCTTCGGTATTCCTCTACAGAGAATTCTCTGTTTAGCTCTCGTGCAGGAGCAAATTGACACCCTATGGCAAATGGCTCAACCGGGCTGTCAATGAAAGTATGCTGGACTTTGTGTCACTAGCATACAACATGAGAATTTTTCCTGTGCTGCAAATCTGTCTAAACAATTGTCTAGCTATATTTTAGGTAATTGGACTGGAGAATTCGATACTACGATGGAGCAGCTGTGAGTGGCCATTGTCACAGTAAATTCTACCAGAGTGGACGCAGGACTAGCCACAGGATTATCACCATGGATTGCTGCAGCCATGAATCATCTGAAGGAATGGGCGGGCATGGGAGCGTTAGCAGGCCTTCTGGTGTTGGTCTCCTTGGTTTGCCTGTGGTGTATATGCAAGATTAGAGTCTCACAACAGCGTAATGCAGCCATGATCATTCAGGCCTTTACAGCCATTGAAGCAGGACATTCTCCCCAAGCATGGTTGGCTACCATAAAAAGCTAAAATGATACGCTCAGGATGCGAGGCTAAGCACTGCACTCAGGGTCAGCCACTTTCAACCCAGAGAAGAGCACGTCTGATTGCATGCGGGTTGATGCCCCAGGTCCCACCTCTGAGAAAAAGGTATCGGACGGGTCTGATGCTCTTTGGGTGGATGACACCTAAATGAACATCGGTACAAAGTCCCAATTTAATATCAGAGATCAGACCTCTACTCTTGCCTGATGCGTCTAAAACAAAAAGGGGGAACTGTAGAGAGCTGTGGAATGCTATGCCTTAAAGATGGAGCTGGTTTCCGCCTTCCACCTTCCCAATGGTGAGTGCTCTCTGTCACAAACAACTCCACATTTGGTTAAGGCTGAGGATCTGGCTTGCTTCCATGTATGTGGACCTATCTGCATTGCCCACGTGGCATGCTGGGGTTGGCTACCCAGAGGCTATTTAAGCTGTGGGCTGGCTTTCCCCAGGGTCCGATGATTGTTCAAGGTTCCTGAATAAAGTACATTGAAAAAAAATAATGATGATGATGACAACACAATAATAAAATTACATAATGACTTCTTCATTGAGATGTTTCCCTTGCTCCTACCAACAGAATCCGTTGCTTCTTTTATGTTCCCAATGTACTTTGTTCATACCCACTGTCAGGTATTTTCTGTTATCCTAAATCTGTACTTGTAAGCTCAAGATGTTCTGAATCACAAACAGATTGTATGACCTAAAAGTACCTAAAAGATTGTATGACCGGATTACCTAAAGTATCTGCTTAGCACAGTTAGAGTTGCTTGTGAGTCTTTGCTAATAGAGATGTGCTAAATATAAAGATTTATCTATAGATAGACATGGAGAGCTCTTATAGATCAGAGAGTGCTGAGTTCCTCCAGAGTCCCTCACTTTGTACTTAGAGACTGTCTAACAAGTGCTCAGCGTTCCCTTCAGTATGGTACTGCTGGTGTAAGGCTCACGAGATCACGTTCAGCTTTTGTCTGTTTATTTAGACAGAATATTGTTATGCAGTTCACTGTAGCTTTAATCTCTTGATCATTGTGTTTCAATCCGTGGAACAGTGTGATTGCAGGTTATGCCAACAAGCCTGGGAGTCTCAGTCCTCTCAGCACTACTCAGAATTGGAAGGACGAGTCCTGTATCACAATGGGAAAAGCATAAAAAATACTGGAACATCTGCAGGTTAGGACAGGGAAGTATCTGTGATTGCTTGGAGCATACTGGAACTGACTATAACATACATACATACAAAACACCCACTCTCATAAAATTTAAATTTTGATTAAGGGTATAGGCCAAAATAAAGCAGAAAATATATTTCTGACATAAAATGTCTTCATTCTAGGTAATATGTAAATCATGGATTGAGGGATTCAGATAGTGCTGAGCACTATATAGAAAAGGAAAAAAAAAGTGATGTTCTGAGAGGATGTGCTTCTTTTGAGAGGGGTCAGGATTGGATGTGTTGGGGGTTGGGAAGGGCTCTTTGAGATAGCTTTGAGTTGAGAAGTGGATATGATAAAGGAGCCCCCAGGAGAAAGTTCCAGGAAGAGGAACATGCAAATGATGTATTCCTGAGAGATTAATGTGTAAAAGTGGGGAACAAAAGAGTTGTAATGTGTTGAGGGCCATTAAGAGAAGCACTGAGCTGAAGAAATAAGGATGGAGAGGACAGATGGGAGATGTGTCACGAGCCTTGCAGTACCCGTTTATACCAAGTGTAGCAGAGACCTATTGGAGGGTTTCAGCAGGAGGGAGATATCAAAATGAGAAGCTCTAAACAGGCAGTGCTTTTCATAATTTTTCATTTTAATGCTAGACAGGCTGTCAAAAAAGTTTGGGGCAGGGCTCTGCCAGCACTAAAGGTTTATAGTGTCAGATGAACTGCTTAGAAGTTTTGAAAACTACCTGGAGATATTGTGCATACTGTTTTTGTGTTTATCAAAGGTCAGCATCTTGTATTCACAATACCTTTGTGAATAGGCTCTTAGTTCGTTCTGTACATCAGAATCTTTTGTTCCGTTTTGATTCAGAAAATGTCATGCTTATTTCAAAATGAGAACATTATTTAGCTACAAATGTTATCAAAATCTTTATTCTAAAAAAACCACTATGTAGTTTTTGGAGAACACATTGGTGAGAAAATTAGGCGCAGGCAATAATTTTATCTTGGTCATCATATACATAGGTTTTATAACCCTTTAATTTTCCCACTGGTATTTTTCTTTAGCTTTAAGTAACTGATCTGCAACCATTGAGCAAAATGAAAAGCCTCTAAGAAGTCTGGACACTGACATTATAGTACATTGTAAGAAAAGTAAAATATTTTAGCTATAGAACCAAAGATAGGTGATTTCTAAAAATATTTAAAAGAGACACCGAGCAAAAGGAAGTTCAAGCACTCAAAGCTCTCTGGGTTTTTGGCTTGGCTAATGAGTGCAGGGGGATCTATTGAGAGAGAAGGCTTTGTTTGAAGCTCACATGTTGGGGTGGAAAGACAGCTCATTGGTTCAGAGCACTGGTCGTCCTTCCAGAGGACCTGGGTTTTATTCCTGGAACCCACATCATCTCACAGCCAGCAGGATAGCCACCGTCCTCGCCTGCCTCCTCAGGTACCAGACATACACATGGTACACAGACATACATGCAGACAGATGTGTGTACATATAAAATAAGTAAATTAAATGCTCTAAAAATGAAAAAAGGAAACTTTACTTGTTTTCTGGACATGCTGGATCTGGAGGTTCCCACGGACATCCAGGTATGCTGGATCTGGAGGTTCCCATGGACATCCAGGTGGAAATGCTGAGTAAGCAATTAGCTATGCATGCCTGGGGTTTGGGGGCTATAGCTCTGCTGCAGGTACAGGTGAGAGACATGTTTTCCTTTAGGCAGTTAGTTACAATCTATCTGTGGCTGAAGTTACAGTGCTCAGTATGTGTGGGCCAAGAATAGGGGACTGGGGAATGCCTGAGCATTGTCCAAGTAGGTGGAGCAGGTGGAACCCACCAAAAAAAACTGCAGGGAAACCAAAGGTATTCTTTCTTTATTTTTTGTTTTCATGTTTATATGAATACAATGTGTACACGATCATGTGTGCAGGTGAGTGTGTACATGTATATACATGTAGAGACCAGAGGTCAACACTGAGGTCATTAGTCACCACAATCATTTGTGTTTTTGAGACAGTCTTTTACTCGTCTGGAACTCACTGATGAGGTTAGGCTGGCTGGCCATCAAGTCCCAGGATTTTTTGTTCCAGTCACCTCCGTGCTGGAATCGCAAGTGTGCATGTCACCATGCCTGGCTGCTTTTACACAGGCTCTGCAGTCCTTAAGCACGCATGGAATGCACTTTACCAACTGAGCTAGCTCCACGCCTGGAGTAATTATTAAAATATACATACTATTATAGAGGTTTTTCTTGTGGAAAACAAACAAAAAAGACAAATTTCTAAGAAACCCAAAATTCATTAGTAATACAAATTCCTATGGCGTTTGCTGTGTAACCACCATACCCAAGCCATTCAAAGAAATCGTAAATGTTTAGGAAAATTCAGCATCAAATGCTTTAACAGTCTTACCGGAATGCAGTAGCTTCTCACAAAGCTTCAGGCAAGCATAAAATAACAATAATAATAGTAATAATAATAGTAATGGTAATGATAATAAACCTGTTTCTCTACAGAGAACCTCCTGAGTTTTTTAGAAACCTGTATAATTTTTATGCCGAAGCTCAAGTCGAATATCACATTCTTAGTGAAACAATTGTCTGAGCACACACACGGCACACATGTCAGTGGGTGTTCATCTATGTATGTTCGTTCTCTTCCTCCTCATCTTCCACTTCCTCTTCACCTTCTTCGTTTTTCTTTGAGTCTGTGAGCTGGCCAGTGCCCTTCTTTCCTGTCCTACTTTTGCTTAGTAAGATACGCAGCAATACCCTTTTCCGTGTTTCTCTTTTAGAAACTTTCTGTTCACCTCTCATCTTTGAGAAATGTGGATAGGAAGAACAGAAGGCAGATGGTGGTCTTTTAGGAGCTTTCAGATATTTTTCCTTTCCCTTATCAGCTTTGGAAGGAACATTCTCCATCTTGCTGCCGTAGTGAGCTTTGTTACTTTGGCTGTATCTTCAAACTTTCACTTTTCCCCTGCAGGCGTGGTCTTCTATCTCTTGATTCATTTCCCGGAGAACACAGTGAGACTGATGGAAGAGGCGGAGTGTTTCCTCCTCTGTTCTTCCCAGAAACGGTTCACGAAGGTTTGTATACAAGGACAGTTTGCCCTCCAGCTTGTTTGGGCCTATTTTTACCCTATGTTGATAGAGCCTTGCCTACCCCACATTCCTCTGGCTTGTTGGAACATCAGAAGACACTGTACTGAGGCCAGATAGAAGTCCCTCTACAGTAAAAGAGCAGGTCCATGAACACAGGAGCTCTCCCAAAGGAATGCTTTTAACAATAAAGTTAAATGTCCTCATCGCATTTGGCAGTATAGAGTCATTGGTGATCTGGCAAGACAATTTGAAATGGAAAATGAAAGGTCACCTCGCTGCACTGTGAAAACTTGGTGGGTGGAAGGAGACATAACACAGACTAGTTCTAGGTGACCAGGCTTCTTTTTTTTTTTTTAATTTTTTTAATATTAGTTACAGTTTGTTAACTTTGTATCCCTGCTGTATCCCACTCCCTCTTTCCCTCCCAGTCCCACCCTCCCACCCTCATCTTCTTCTTGCCCCTTTCCAAGTCCACTGATAAGGGAGAACCTCCTCCCCTTACATCTGATACTAGTTTATCAGGTATCTTAAGGACTGGCCGAAAAGTCCTCCTCTGTGGCCTAACAAGGCTGCTCCTCCCTGGAGTGGGGGGTGGGGAGGAGGTCAAAGAGCCCGCCATCAAGTTCATGTCAGAAACAGTCCCTGTTCCTCTTATTAGGGTACCCACTTGGATACTGAGCTACCAAGGGCTACATCTGAGCAGGAGCTCTAGGTTGCATCCATACACGAGCCTTGTTTGCAGAAATAGTCTCATAAAAGACCCCTGTGCCCAGATATATTTGGTCCTTGTGGAACTCCTGTCCTCTCCAGGTCATATTAACAACCCCCCCCTTTTTTTTTGGTTCCCTGCATTCTGCCTGAGGTTTGGCCATGAGTCTTAATATCTGCTTTGATACACTGCTAGGTAGAGTCTTTCAGAGGCCCTCTGTGGTAGGCTCCTGTCCTGTTACTTGTTTGCTCCTACATCCAATGTCCATCCCATTTGTCTTTCTAAGTGAGGATTGATCGTCTTACTCTGGGTCCTCTTTCTTGTTTATCTTCTTTATGTGTATAGATTTCAGTATATTTATCCTATCTTATAGGACTTTATAAGTGAGTATATACTATGTGTGTCTTTCTGCTTTTGGGATACCTCACTCATTGATCATTTCTAGGTCCCACGATTTGCCTGCAAATTTCATGATTTCCTTGTTTTTAATTGCTGAGTAGTATTCCATTGTGTCCCTAAATCAAATGGACCTAATAGACGTATACAGACCTTTTCACTCAAACTCAAAAAAGTATACTTTCTTTCTTTTTTTTTTTTTAAGAATAAGAACAATTTGAAACTATTTTATAGGCTAATGACACCTCATTACAAGGCAAAACTGAATATTTAATGAAGGGGAGGTTGGAAGGTGAGCACCTGGAGGAGTTGAAGCAATGAATTTGCTCTCTAAGAAGGAACTGAGGTAAAGTAAAATGTGAGTGAGCGAGTACAAAATATAAATGGTGTTTAAAATGAAGGCGATTTATAGTGAGTGATCCCAATGGTCATATTTAATCTAATTAGTGATTAAGAGGTTGCCAGTCTAGGAGAACAGGTTATGTGACTTTTTTGCTTCTTTCAAAACACATATTTTGTTGAGATTAATTTTTTTATGATGGAATTAACCATACCAAAGCAAATAATTCAGGGGCATTTGGGATATTCCCTGTGATGTGCAGCTGGCGGTTTTCAAATATTTCCATCATCCTTGTACACACTGAGTAAAGCAATGTTCTCTGCTGGAATGTTTAGTAGGATACTGAATTTGTTGGCTTTTTTTTCTTTTACTTTCACACATGTTTTATCATAAACAGGACTTACTTCTTTTCTAAAGCTGAGTAATCCTCAGTTGTATGAATGTGTCAAGTTTCTGTCCACATTCACTTGTTCATATTCCTCTACCCTCCGGTTACTGTGAATAAGAGCACAAGGAGCACGTGTGTTTTCAAATCTGAACAAGACGTGCTAGATGTGAGTTCAGGAAGCCTTGAATTCCTAGTCTCCAACTGACAAGTTCTGGGATTACAGGTGTGCATGCCATGCTCGGCTTAAACCCCACATTGTTTAGGTTGATCACTGCTGAGTAACCTGAGATTAATTTGTCTTGGTCAGCTCTGAAAAAAAAAATGTAGTCAATTTTTATTTCACAGAAACCCAAGGTAGAAGGACTCTGGCATCTTCATTTCCAAGCAGTCAAGGTTTATAGTCACTTATTTTTCTCTGGACTTGGGGTCCAAAACACTGAAAGCTATGTTGGAAAGAAAATAGTGCTGGTGAGGCCTGTTGCAACAGTTCAATCTCTGATACAGGGTTGACTTTGTAGACTAGCTGGGGATGAATGAAGATGACCTATAGAATCATATAGGAATTGGTCAAAGATGTTTATATACCAGGAAAAGTCCCCAAAGTTTATTTTCTAGCTTAATTTTTTTAATTTATGTATATTAGTGTTTGTCTGCATGTACTTCTGCACACCAGAAGAGGGCATCAGATCCCATGAGACTACAGTTATAGACAGTTGTGAGCTGCCATGTGGGTACTGGGAATTGAATTCAGGACCTCCGGTCTTAACTGTTGAACCATCCCTCTAATACCCATTTCCTAGTGTTTGAAGAAAATGATGACAAATTAAAGGAATCTCTAGGAGACTTCTGAGAAGCTGCTGTGGCCAGCTTGTCAGATTGCACACCAGTTTTAAATGCAGTAAAAACATCTCTGCATAATGCATCAGAAGGGTAAATGATTTGATACTAACACACAGACATATAAATCAATGGATTAGAATAGAAGATTCAAATATAAAGATAGACAACTATTGCTCTTTAATTTTCCAAAAAAAAAAAAAAAAAAAGGAAAAAAATGATACCAAAGAAAAGAATTTTTCTTCAACAAAGGGTTCTGGGAAAACTGAATATCCATATGTTGGAAAAATGAAGCACATCATTCCATCAACTCCAAATGGATCAAAGACCTCAACATAAAACCTGAAAGTTGGAAAACAGCTAGAAGGAAAAACGAAGAATACATTTCATGGTATAGGAATAGGTGAGGACTTTCTAAATAGGACTCTAGTAGCTTAGGCAAAAAGGGCAATAGTTGACAAATGGGACCTCATAGGGTTAAAAGTTTCTGTATAGCAATGGGAATCTTTGCTTGGAATATCCAGTCCTGTGTATTTAACTTGGGTGACCTGTAGAAGCCACAACACCAAGAAGGGTCCATGGGGAGATGTCTTAAGGGAGAATGGGAACAGTAAAAGTATAGAAGGAGAGTATAAAAAGTGTGTGTGTGTGTGTGTGTGTGTGCGCACGCGCAAACAGGTATGACGGTGGGGCACAGGGAGATGAGGGGTGGTAAGTGGAGGACTACCAAAAAAGTCATATGAAAATCTACTACTTTGTAAGCCAATTAAAAATCTAAGTTTAGATATACCACAATTTGTGCATCCATTCCTCCACTGAGGGGCATCTGGGCTGTTTCCAGCTTCTGGCTATTACAAATAAGGCTGCTACAAACATGGTTGGGCAAATGTCCTTTTGTGTACTTGAGACTCTTTTGGGTATATGCCTAGGAGTAGTATGGCTGGATCTTGAGGAGGCGCTATTCCTAGTTGTCTGAGAAAGTGCCAGATTGCTTTCCAGAGTGTTTATACAAGTTTACATTCCCACCAGCAGTGGAGGAGGGTTCCCTTTCTCCACAACCTCTCTAGCATGTGTTGTCTCTTGAGTTTTTAATCTTAGCCATTCTGATGGGTGTAAGGTGAAATCTTAGGGTCGTTTTAATTTGCATTTCCCTGATGGCTAATGAGGTTGAACATTTCTTTAAGTGTTTCTCTGCCATTCGATATTCCTCTATTGAGAATTCTGTTTAGCTCTGTACTGCACAAATTGTGGTATATCTACACAATGGAATATTACTCACCAATAAAAAACAAGGAAATCATGAAATTTGCAGGTAAATGGTGGGATCTGGAAAAGATCATCCTGGGTGAGCTATCCCAGAAGCAGAAAGATGCACATGGTATATACTCACTCATATAGACACCTAAAGAAACTAATCAAGAGGGAGGACTCTTGCTAAAATTCTCAATTCCTATCCAGAAAGGAAAAGAGGATGGACATCAGAAGAAGGAGAAAAGAGGGAACAAGTCAGGAGCCTGACAGAGAGGACCTCTGAAAGGCTCTGCCCTGCAGACTATCAATGTAGATACTGAGACTTATGGGCAACCTTTGGGCAGAGTGCAGGGAATCTTAGGAAGGAAGTGGGAAATAGTAAGATCTGGAGAGGACAGGAACTCCACAAGGAGAGGAACAGAACCAAAAAATCTGAGCACAGGGGTCTTTCCTGAGACTGATACTCCAGCCAAGGGCTATGCGTGGAGATAGCCTAGAACCCCTGCACAGATGTAGCCCATGGCAGTTCAGTATCCAAGTGGGTTCCATAGTAATAGGAACAGGGACTGTCTCTGACATGAACTGATTGGCCTGCTCTTTAATTATCTCTCCCTGAGGGGGAAGCAGCATTACCAGGCCACAGAAGAAGACAATGCAGCCACTCCTGATGAGACCTTATTGACTAGGATCAGAAGGAAGGAAAAGAAGACCTCTCTTATCAGTGGACTTGGGGAGGGGCATGCATGCAGAGGGTAGAGGAAGGGAGGTTTGGGAAGGGAGAAGGGAGGGAACCACAGGGGGGATACAAAGTGAATAAAGTGCAATTAATACAAATTTTAAAAAAATCTAAGTTTAGAATACATAGTTAGAAGGGAGCTATCCTTCACAGTTGGGTAATGCTACCTTTGGAAGCCATTATTTACCAAATAAAAATCCCAGTTGGTGCACTTCCTCAAGATCCAGCTATACCACTCCTAGGCATATATCCAAAATATGTTCAAGAACACAACAAGGACATTTGTTCAACCATGTTCATAGCAGCTTTATTCATAAGAGCCAGAACCTAGAAACAACCCAGATGTCCCTCAACAGAGGAATGGATACACAAATTGCGGTTCATTTACTCAGCAATTAAAAACAAGAAAATCATGAAATTTGCAGACAAATGGTGGGATCCAGAAAAGATCATTCTGAGTGAGGTATCCCAGAAACAGAAACACATACACAGTATATACTCACTTATAAGTGGATACTAGACATAAATGTAGGATAAACATACTAAAATCTGTACACCTAAAGAAGGTAAGTAAGAAGGAGGACCCTGGGTAAGATGATCAATTCTCACTATGAAAAACAAATGGGATGGAATTGGAAGAAGGAGAAAACAGGAAACAAGATAGGAGCCTACCACAGAGGGATGCTGAAAGCCTCTACCCAGCAGTACATCAAAGCAGATGCTGAGACTTATAACCAAACTTTGGGCAGAGTTCTGGGAAGCCTATGCAAGACAGGGGAGATAGTAAGAGCTGGAGAGGCCAGGAGCTCCACAAGGACAGCAACAAAACCAAAATATCTGGGCACAGGGGTCTTTTCTGAGACTGATACTCCAACCAAGGACCATGCATGGATATAACCTAGAAACCCTGCTCAGATGTAGCCCATGGCAGCTCAGTATCCAAGTGGGTACCCTAGTAAGGGGAACAGGGGCTGTTTCTGACATGAACTCAGTAGCTGGCTCTTTGACACCCCCCCTCCCCCAAGTGGGGAGCAGCCTTTCTAGGCCACAGAGGAAGACATTGCAGCCAGTCCTGGTGAGACCTGATAAGCTAGGGTCAAATGGAAGGGGAGGAGGACCTCCCATAACAGTGGACTTGGAGAGGGGCATAGGAGGAGATGAGGGAGAGAGGGTGAGATTAGGAGGGAATGAGGGAGGGGGCTACAGCTGGGATACAAAGTGAATGAACTGTAATTGATAGAAAAAAATAAAAATTTAACTAAAAAGAAATCCCAGTTTGTGTGTGTGTGTGTGTGTGTGTGTGTGTGTGTGTGTAAAACCTCCTTATGAGTTGGTCCTGGAGACTCCCCCTCAAATATAGTTCATTTCCATTGATCTTGGTTGTGCATTAGGACTAGCTGATAAGACCTTGTTGCTGAAAACACCATGCAGCTGGGTTGTAAGACATAATAGAAAGAGCAAGCTGGAACAGAGGTGGAAGCTTTCTCCCAGATAGATAGCTTTCACAGTGCTGTGCAGACTGCTGAGGGAGATAAGGCATCAGTGGCATCACTGGCTATGGGCCCTGTGAACTATAAGGCCAAGCTGCATAGCACAACTGTTCTCAGATTGGATCTGAAGCCTGCTTCATAGGAAGGCTTGTATGCCTAGCACTGTAAGCCCAGCCAAACATTCACAATTGGGCAGGGGACTTGGCTCGGTGCTTAAGACCGTTTGTGGGTCTTGCAGCAGACTGCAGTTCAGTTCCCAGCACTCACAGTGCATTCTCAACTGTTTATAACTCCAGTCTGAAGGGATCTGATGCTTTCTTCTGACCTCCACAGGCAAGAGGCATGCATGAGGTGCATGTTCATAGATGCAGGCAAAACACTAATACACAACAATAAAAGTAAATAAAATGTTTAAAAAGAAATATTATTATTGGGGAGGTCATAGGCCTAAGGGGTGGGGTGTCACTACTGTTAGCTAAGTTGGCATGATACGAAATTACAGTTTAAATATTATTTATACCCAGAGATAAAGGCTACTCTTACTCTTAATCAAATAAGCTTCTCTTTTTAGTGAACAGTGGTGAATGCATGCCTCAAGATAATTAGAATAAATGACTGTTGAATGCTTAGTTTTACACAGGACATTTATATAACCCTCTGTAAGGTCAGGGAATATTGTGAAAGAGGGGGAAAGAACAGAAAAAAATGTACAAGTTAGAACACAGGGAGAAGGATTGTGAAATGCTTTCCTCGGGGCATGACACAGCAGTTCAAACATGATCTCACAGCTGCTGTGGCTGCCTGCCTGTTCTGGGCCTGCAGAAGCCTAGGCCTGTCGACAGGCAGCCATGGCTAGATGAGGGGCACAAAGGGCCTTAACACTTTCTGCTGAACTGCATGTAGCAAATAGATTCTGGGAGATGGACCAGTCCCTGTCTTTCTTGAATATGAAACCAGTGAGCTCTAAAAGCTGTTCCAAACCTGTGACCACACAGATGGTACTAGTTAAAAATAAGTGGATCATAAAACAAAACATGAAGGCATGAATGTAGTAAGGGTACCTGAGGGGAGGAGAGGGGAATAACAGGGGTGAAAAGAGAATAGAAGCAGGTCCGAAAGAAAGTAAACAGAATGCACTACATATATGCATGCAATTGGCAAAGAACACATTTACTCAGTTAAAAAAGAGTAAGTTAAAACAAAATAAGTCTTTTGTATCTTTCCTTCTCAACTTTCAACAGTCATAGGGATGTTAAGAATTTGATTTTTCTCTTGTCTTTGGTATATTTGTTTCATATGGCCTATGTTGGCCTCTAATTCACTATGTAGTCAAATATAATGTGATAATTTGAGTAGGAATGGCCCCCATAGACTCATGTATTTGAATACTTAGCCCATAGGGAGTGGCCCTGTTAGGAAGTGTGGCCTTATTGGAGTGGGTCTTAGCATCTGTTTCCATCAGCTGTTGGATGAAGTCTTTCAGAAGACAGTTATGCTAGGCTGCTGTCTGCAAGCATAGCAGAGTATCATTATTAGTGACAGGGATTGGCTCTCTCCTGTGGGGTGGGTTTCAAGTTGGGCCAGTCATCAGTTTGCCATTTCCTCAATATCTACTCCATCTTTACCTTTACTCTTCATGTAGGCAAGACAAACTTTGGGTCAAAGGTTTTATGGGTCAGTTGGTGCCCCCTCCCTCCACAGGAAGTCCCACCTGGCTATAAGAGGTGGCTACTTCAGGTTCCTTAACCCCCATTGCTAGGAGTCTCAGCTAGGGTCACTGCCGTAGACTCTCTGGAGCCCCTCCTGTCCCAGAAATTCCTCCCACCAATTTCTTTCTCTCTCCAGGTCCTTCCTGCTCCACCCACCACCCCTTCTTCCTCCCCTCATCTTGTCACCACCCCAGTTACCTTCCCTACCCACTCTCCCACCCAGATCCTTTCCTCCATCTACTTTAGATGTCTATTTTATTTCCTCTTTTGAGTGAGGTTCAAGCATCCTCCCTTGGGCTCTCCTTGGCTTTTTTGGGTCCATGGATTATAGCATGATTTATGATATGCACTTACAAGTGAGTACACACCATCTGTATCTTTCTGATCTCCGTTACCGCACTCAGGATGACATTTTTTATTTTACATCCATTTCCCTGCAGATTGCATGATGTCTTTGGTTTTAATAGCTGAGCAAATGTACCACAGTTTCTGCATCCATTCTTCAGTTGAGAGACATCTGGGTTGTTTCCAGTTTCTGGCTATTACAAATAAAGCTGCTATGGACATGGTTGAGCAAGTGTCCTTTAACGCACTTGGACTTGAGTTTTGTGCAGGATGATAAATATGGATCTATTTGTATTCTTCTGCTTTGTGTCAGGAGTCTTTTAGATTTAACGTTTCTTTGACTGATGTATCATTTTTTTTTTCTATCATATCTTCTGCGCCTAAGATTTTTTCTTCTGTCTCTTCCATTCTGTTGCTGATGCTTGCATCTGTTCTTTTTCTCTTCTCTAGGTTTTCCATCTCCAGTATTTCCTAAGTTTGTGCAGGACTTCTCAGGGAGGCAGGAAAAGCCTTGGGCCTGACAGTGGACTTCAGGGAACAGATAGCTTCTCAGCTCTGTTTGCTAGCCTCAGGTGGACCTGACTGTTTCTGGGGTCCCCCAGGCCTCTGCTTACTGTGCCCCAGGTACATCAGGCAGGTATGGTATAGGCAGAGAGGACTCCATGCTGACTGTTGCTGTCCCCCCAACCTCCTTGAGATGGTGGGTGATGGCTGTCTAGAACAGTGGGCAGCTAGCTCCCCTCTGCTGTCTCTCCTGGCTGTGGCCCAGGTGGACCAGGCATGTAGGGACAAAATCTCCCACTATCAATGTGTGAGGTTCAATGTGTGACTTTACTTTAGTAATGTTTGTTTTACAAATGTGGGTACCCTTGCATTTGGGGCATAGATGTTAAGAATTGAAGCATCATTTTGGTGGATTTTTTCTTTGATGAGTATGAAGTGTCCTTCTCCATCTCTTTTGATTACTTTTATGTCAAAGTCTATTTTTTATTTTTAGATATTAAAATGGCTACTCTAGCTGTTTTCTTAGGTCCATTTGCTAGGACAATCTTTTTCCAGGCTTTTACTCTTAGATAATGTTTATGTTTGAAGGAAAGGTTTGTTTATTGTGTGCAGCAGAAGGATGGATCCCGTTTTTGCATTCATTCTGTTAGTGTCTTTTGCGGGAGGAGTTGAATCCTTGAATCAGACATATCATTGACCAGTGATGATTAGTTCCTGGTTTTTGTTGTTATTGTTGATGATGGTAGTATGTGTTTGTGTGTGTGTGTGCGCGTGTGTGCGCGCGCACACACACACGCGTGCACGCTTCCCTTCTTCTGGTTTTGCTGATATTAGATTTTATTTATTTCCTGTGTTTTTATGGGTGTAGTTAACCTCCTTGGGTTGGAATTTTCCTTCTTGTGTCTTCTGTACGACTGGATTTGTGGATACTGTTTAAATTTGACTTTATCACAGAACATCTTGTTTTTTCCTTCTATGGTGAACATTTTGCTGGATATAGATAGTTTGGTCTGGCATCTGTGGTCCCTTAGTCTGTAGGACATTTGTCCAGGTTCTTCTGGCTTTTAGAGTCTTCATTGAGAAGTCAGGTGTAATGTCCCTCTCTCCTCCCTCTCAATCCCTCCCTTCCTCCCCCTTCTCCACACATGCCCCTCCCCAAGTCCACTGGTGGGGGAAGGTTTCTTTTTCTTCTTTCTGATCCTAGTCTGTTAGGTCTCATCTGGGGTGGCTGCATTGTCTTCCTCTGTGGCCTGGTAAGGCTGCTCGCCCCACAGGGGGAGGTGATGAAAGAGCAGGCCAATCAGTGCATGTCAGAGGCAGTCCCTCTTCCCATTACTATGGAACCCACTTGGACACTGAACTGCCATGGGCTACATCTGTGCAGGAGTTCTAGGTTATCTCCATGCATGGATTTGGTTGGAGTATCAGTCTCAGGAAAGACCCCTGTGTTCAAATTTTTTGGTTCTGTTGCTCTCCTTGTGGAGTTCCTGTCCTCTCCAGATCTTACTATTTCCCACTTCTTTTATAAGATTCCCTGCATTCTGCCCAAAGTTTGGCCATAAGTCTCAACATCTGCTTTGATAGTCTGCAGGGCAGAGCCTTTCAGAGGCCCTCAGTGGGAGGCTCCTAACTTGTTTCCTGTTTTCTTCTTCTTTTGATGTCCATCCTCTTTGCCTTTCACAAGGGGGTTGAGCATTTTAACCAGAGTTCTCCCTCTAGATTAGTTTGTTTAGGTGTACAGATTTTAGTAGGTTTATCCTATATTATATGTCTATATGAGAGAGTATATACCATGTGTGTCTTTCTGCTTCTGGGATAGCTCACTCAGGATGATCCTTTCCAGTTCCCACCATTTACCTGCAAATTTCATGATTTCCTTGTTTTTCATTGCAATTTAACATTTTCTTTAACTGATACATCTATTTCTTCTATTGTATCTTCAACATCTGAGGTTCTCTCTTCCATCTCTTATACTCTGTGAGGCTTTGATGTGTAGTTTCTTTATGCTTAGCTAGATCTTTCATTTCTAGAATCCACTGTTTGTGTTTTCTTTATTGTTTCTATTTCCATTTTCAGCTCTTACACTGTTTTATTTGCTTCCTTTAACTGGCTTCCCCCTCTCCCATTACTTGTTTATGTTTTCTTGGATTTATTAAGAGATTTATTCATTTACTTTTTCAGGAGCTCAATTATCTTCATAAAGTTGGCTTTATGTCTTTTACTTATGTTTCTGCTTTGTTGGACTGTTCAGGGCTTGCTGTAGTAGGATAGCTGGGTTCTGATGGTAACATGTTACTTTGGCTGTTGTTGATTGTGTTCTCATGCTGGCTTCTAGGCATCTGGGTTTGAGGTGATTGTAGGTCTTGATATTGATTTCTGTGTTTGTCTTTGTTGCAGGTGGTGTTTTGTTCCTTGGTTTCTGTTTTCTCTTTGGTCTTCTGGACTGTGTATCTGTGGTTAAACAGGGGTCTTTACCTGAGTTGGGGGATGTGACATGGTGACACATGGTGGAGGAGGTAAAGAAGGGTAAGGGGCCCTGAGTGAGTGGGAAAGGTCCATTACTGGGTGCTCTACCTGGAATTCTGGTGGCCAGAGTGATCTCTGGCATAGCAGGCAGTCTTTACCCCAGTAGGGGTCTGGGATACAGCAATGAGAAGGACCAAGAACTAGGGATAAGGGCACCAAGAGTGGGGTAGGTCAGTGACATACCTGGACTTCTGGTGTTCAGTATCATTATTCTCCTAGACTGTCTATGACAGTGAATTGGGAAAGTTTTTTCTTAGAGGGTAGTTATTTAGAGTGAATATAATCAAGGATGTTTATTCTAATTATAGCAGGTTCTGCATTTAAGGATAGCAGAAATTTCATTGTAGTGATTGCTTCAAATGTAAGACTAATCACCAACATTTCTTCGTTGATACCAGAAAGACATACTGTTTTATAGGATTGCCATACCAAAATGCCCAGGTCTTTTGGTTTAAAATGACATAAACTTATTCTCTCAGTTTTAGAGGTTGGAAGTCTGAAGTTAGTGTGTTAAAGAGGTTGTTTCCTTTTGGAACGTGCAGGGGAAAATCAGTTTAGTGCTCTTCTCATAGAGCTTCTAGCAGTTGTAGTAATTCTCAACCTTAATGGTTTATAGAGGGAGCACTTCCATTTTTGCCTGCAGCATTATATGCCTTTGTCTAAACACTTTCCACACTTGGGTTCTTGTAAGGGACAACCATAGCAATCTAAAATTGTGGAGAGCCGAGAGAATGCAATCGCCATTACGAGATGGCGCCGACATCCGGCCTTGGCCCTAGTGAACAAGTAATAGAGCGCATGTGCAAGTTGCGAAAGCACGCCAAGTCACTGCCCAGCCCGGGGCATCATATGGGGCAATGGGCAAGCAGCCAACCAGCGGAGTACACACCGCCATAGGGTATATTTAAGCAGCACCATTCTGGGGCTTGGGGTCTTCCTCCTCTCATCGCTTGACTGCAATAAAGCTTGCTGCACATCCCATCTGTCTTTCTAAACGAGGATTGATCATCTTGCCCCATGTCCGCTCAATTGATTATCTTTTTTAGGTGTATAGATTTCATTATGTTTATCATATCTTATAGGTCTATATAAGTGAGTATATCCCGTGTTTGTCTTTCTCCTTCTGGGATATTTCACTCAGAATGATCTTTTCTAGATCCCACCATTTGCCTGCAAATTTCATGATTTCCTTCTTTTTGATTGCTGAGTAGTATTCCATTGTGTAAAAATACCACAATTTCTGTACCCATTCCTCCGTTGATGGACATCTGGGTTGTTTCCGTATGACAGGAGTCTACTGAGCGCATCTGAAAGACTCTAACTAGCAGTGTTTTCAAAGCAAAGACTCATGACCAAACCTTTGGCAGAGTACAGGGAATCATAAGAAAGAAGGGGAGTTAGTCTGTTGGGAAAAGGATAGGAGCTCCACAAGGACCAAATATATCTGGGCACAGGGTCTTTTCTGAGACTGACATTCAACCAAGGACCATGTATGGATATAACCTAGAACCTCTACTCAGATGTAGCCTACTGAGTAGCTACTGTGGTAGCTCAGTAACCAATTGGTTTCCCAAAGTGAGGGGAACAGGGACTATTTCTAACAGGAACTCAATGACTGGCTCTTTGGTCTCCCCACCCCCGAAGGGAGGAGCAGTCCTGTTAGGCCACAGAGGAGAGCTTTGCAGCCAGTCCTGAAGATACCTGATAAAACAGGATCAGATGAATGGGGAGGAGGTCCCCCCTATCAGTGGACTTGGAAAGGGGCACGGTGGAGATGAGGGAGGGAGGGAGGGACTGGGAGGGAATGAGGGAGCGGGACACGGCTGGGATACAGAGTTAATAAAATGTAACTGATAAAAAAAATAATAAAATAATAAAAAAAAAAGCTTGCTGCAGAAGGATCCTGTTGTCCGTGTGCGTTCTTGCTGGCAAGACAACTACGCGGGTTGCAACACAAAAATGACTTTATTTTAGCTTGTTTTCATTCACAAAACCCCTATTTCCAAATAAATTATACCCACAGGTACTAGAGCTCCATATATTTTGAGGTACGACTTTATTTATGCATGTCTCCAACAATTTCAAAGCCAAGTTCATGGTTTTACCCCTAAAACCATCTCTGATTTTCTCCATTCAGCTCAATGAATATTGAGCCTTTGCTAGTTTCTTTTTTTTTTATTAATTACACTTTATTCACTTTGTATCCCCCCTGTGGTTCTCTCCTTCCTCCCGTCCCAATCCCTCCCTTCGCTAGTTTCTTGATCTTGTATTTATTAATAGTAAAAAAGTCAACAAAGCTCAAAAAAGTCATCTCATAGTTTTTAACACCTCATGCTCATTCCTAATTCTGAACTATTCCCATGCCTTGCTGACATTTCCTGACTTTCTCAGATCCATTAAGTGGTCTCTATCTTTCTGTTTCTGCCTCTGAAACATAGACTCTGGTATTATCTTCCGTGTCTTACTCTAGTACCCTTTACTCCACTTCCCACCTCAGAGCTGAGGGTGAAACTCAGAGCCTTGCCCTTGCTAGACAAATGCTCTATCACTGAGCTGAACCCCCAAACCCTATAATAACCTTTTTTTTTTTTTTCAAAATCAGGCATAATCCTCAGTATTAGTTATTTTTTTCTTTATTGTGACAAAATTGCCTAATAAGAAGCCTAAAGGATGATGGCCTAATTTTGACTGACAGTCTGAAAGCATAGTCCATTGTGGTTGGAAGGCATGATGTTAGTAGGAACAGTTCTCTGCTGTGCCCGCAGGAGCATGAAGGTACTTTCTGACATCCTAGTGGACAGGGAAGCAGAGATGGGACAGGAAGTGGAGTTGTGCTCTAAAGCTAAGGGCCCACACACAATGAACTTTTTCCTCTAGGTAGGCCCTACTTCCAACATTTCCAAACTCTCTGAAAAAGAGATTCATGAATAGACCAAGTATTCAAATGCATGAACCTGTTGGGGATTTTTCACTTCTAACACAACATTCTTCTACCAATATATATTTTAATATATTGATTTTAAGTTAAATTAAAAACAACAGTTTTAATATTGTAACTAGATTCTATCCCACCACCCCAAATTTAAGTTCTCAATGCATTCTCAATACCATTTGAATAAACACTATCTCCTAAGAATGACCAGTGACTGTGTGGGTCCCTATGTGTCCATCTAGGAGTCACATCATGCCCCACCCAACACTGTCTGAGCAACAGTCTTGCTGGTCTTCCTTCAGCCTTTCAAACATCCAAGTGTGCACAGACTGCTTGGGAATCTTGCTGCAACACAAATTGCGTAGCTCTGGGATGAGGCCAGTGTGTCTACATTTCTGAGGGCCTCACGTGATGTGGCGGTGGAAGGTCCACTGAGTACAAAGGTTTGCCACTGCACATACTCCTCCTTACACAAGACTTTGCGCATGCTCCTGGCTCTCCCCAGTATTCTCTTCATTTCTCTTACGTCTGTTTTAGCATATCTTGGTTACTTTTACTTCTCAGGGAAATCATCACTGATCTCAGCGAAGCCAGTTTCTCCCAGTTCTACTGTGAAGTCAGATGGAGCCCTGTGCTCTCCTGAACACTCATCGTGCTTGTTTGGCGTTTTTCATGGACCATTTTTTTTCTCTAATATTCATCTCCCACAACTAGATCATAGAGACCTCAATGGAGCACCTGCATGTGTTTCTGATTTCCATTTGGCCTCAAAGCCCACTGGTGTGGGCTTCTAAAGAAAGACAATAAGTACTTGTCAAATGAGTACAACAGTGCTATCAAGTCCCCAAGAGCATTCTTCTCTACCATGGTAAAGGAGAGACTTAGAAAAGAAACCAATGCAATGAATATTCTGACCTCCAGAAGAAAGCAGATTTGTTTTTCTTTGTTGCCACAAGCATTCTGCCATTTATGCTTTGGGCTGCTTCTGATGACATCAGTAGCCATTACACACCTTTTGCATGGGTTTTTGCCTGGGGCTGCTTAGCTTGAATGGTTGCTCAGAACTAACAAAAGTGTACCTTTTTGAGCAACAGAGCATCCTCCTGGTTTTTCCAAATAACAGGGGCTCCATTGGTCATTTGGGAAGCAAGGCATCAAGGGTCTCAGAACTCCACTCAGGCTGCTGAGCAGAGCAAGGCTGTCCAGGATTCAGTGCGCCTGTGTGGCAACCCTTGTTGCTGTGTCACCATTTTTGGCAGCTCAGCTCTTCTTCCTAGGGTCTTCCAGTTTCTGGTTTTTCTTCTACCTGATTCTCTCCCACTATCAGTTGCTTTCTCTTGGATTCTGCCTCTTCTTGCTTTCTGAGACTTCATATATCTGTTGGATGCATTCTTAGCATTCTTTGTTGTCTTCTATCCATCTTCTCCATATTCTTTACATCTCTGTTGGATTCTTATTATTGCTATTTTACTTAATCACTATTTTGCTTTTCTTGTTGTGCCACAAGCCTAGGATACTGATATGCCTGTGTCACATTTGTTTCCTTCAAGTTCTGTGCACCTCAAGGACCAGGCAGATCTGCTGGAGAGTGTGTTCACATGATTGGTGGAGGAGGGTGTGAAACACTTGTAAACTCACCAATTCTCTTTGTTAAAGAGTTGAAACTTAAAATTGGCCAGGTTAAGACTATTATATGCAAGAAGCTATCCCAGAACCCTGTTCCCATTGCACTGAATGGAATAGAAAGTAAGTCTCTCCTTCCACGAAGCGTTTGGGTCATTTCCTGTGGTTGCATTGCTGCCATTCTCAGCTTTCGCAGTAGGGCAGTAAAACTGGCAGGTCCTTCGCCTGGCTGGTTTCCTCTAACCTTGTCACTCAGAGGGTCTCCAAAGCAAACACAGACTCCTTTCATCATCCCTGCTGCCCTCATGGCTCTGCTGTGCTTATTTTGCCTGGGGTTGAGTCTTTCAGGGAAAAAATAAAAATAAAAAACACTTTTGAAATGAGAGTAAGGAGAGAAGTCTTTGAATGGTAGTACAGTCAGCAGAGAGGTGGCAGCCAACTACATGGGAGGGACAGTGGCTGCTCATGGAGCAAGG
This sequence comes from Meriones unguiculatus, assembly GCF_030254825.1. Taxonomy (NCBI): domain Eukaryota; kingdom Metazoa; phylum Chordata; class Mammalia; order Rodentia; family Muridae; genus Meriones; species Meriones unguiculatus. Next base: position 80,254,094 of record NC_083364.1, read on the forward strand.
CAGCTCTCTTTAGAAAGGCTGTGTCCCAGGAAAGAACCCAGCTGAAAGTCGCTGGCTACCAATAAACTTGATAAGTGGGAGAAAGACAGAATCTGCTCCAGAGGGAAATATGGATGGCACACGTATACTCTCTACACGTGGGAGAGAAAAGCTCATTAAAAGTTGTTAAAAGACAACTTTTCCCTAGAGCACTTGAAGTTACTTTAATGAGTTTCCAAGCAAGAAACCTCCAGTCATTTTAAACAAATCTTTAAAGGTCGGAACTCTTGATTTATACAGTTCTTCCATCTTTCAGAGCCCTTATGTCTTCAAGAAGAATTTTGTCCCCAGTAACCTCACTTTTAGAATCAGAGGAGAAAATAATTGGTATTTCATATCAACCTTATCATTCCCCAAACCTCCATGCCCCGCTCTATCTGCATTCTTTCCCCTCAGAGGACTTTGTTTCTCCAGCAGCCACACAACAAGCTGGTATCTCCTGATGACTCTTTGCTTTTCAAACCTGTTCTGGCACCAGTTGCGGTGTTTCCCATTGTCTTTCCCTGGCAGGCCTTTTCTACTTGTTAGCAGGTATGACAAAACAGTTTATATGACATACCCATTTGTAAATTTGTCCCCATTAAGAAGTGAGAAGTTGGGAAGCCTTGAAGGTATAGAACATTGCAAGATGGTCTACTAGGTATATGGTTTGCTCTCTGCTAAGCCTGTTGTCTCTGATTTGTACATGGGTGCCTTCACATGTACACACACACACAAACACACATTAGACACATGACCAACAAAAAGTTAGGTGGGGCTAGAGTGTATAATTATGGCTTGGTGATCATTTTGACAATAAAAATGTGTCAGAAATGAAGTTTAGAGTCATGGCACACACCTCTAATTGGGCCATTCACTTAGAAGGCTGTCATGATGATCATGAGTTTAAGGCCAATCTGAGCTACATAACAAGACTGGGTCTCAAAAGAGCTAAGGAAATAACAAAGTGCCAAAACAAACAAACAAAACAACAACAATAACAAAAAACTCAATACTGTGACAGTTGCTAGGCTGGTCTTTAGGCATTGGCAAACTCTGCTTGCTTGTCCCTAGAAAGCACTAAGCCCTTTTATAGTGCAAGTAGGGATAGAGAGACTTGCTGCTCTTACAGAGGATGTGAGTTCACATCCCAGCACCCATGTGGGGTGGCTCACAACTGCCTGTAACTCTAGCTCCAAGATATCAGATGCCCTTTTCTGAGTTCTTTGTATATCTGACTTGTGTACACACATAGCTTAAAAATAAAAAGTGTTTGTATTAGAAAACCACAGAGTTGGGAAAGTTCTCTGGTCAGAGACCCACGTTGAGCTCAGCTTGCCTGTTTTCCCGTCTACTGTGCCAGGCATATCTGGAAGAAACACTGGCCCCCTTGTTAGACTCATATGCCACCAAATACCTCATTCATGTACAGTCAGTGCCTCAGTCACCCAGCTGAGTCCTTTCTGGAGTCCCAGTCCTAGGAACATACTGTGTAATTGAATGGCAATCCCCTTATGCTGCTAAGCTAGTATCTTAAGGTTTGTGGCAGCCTCCATAACTGCCTGGGACAGTGGTATTCTGTATTTCCACCCTTTTCCCATAAATATTACGAGTAAGTGTTCTAAAATATCACTAACTTAAATGTTCAAAGTTCATTATGAAACTGAGAGTCTTAGTCATCTTTGTTATTTGTATGGTTCTTGTGTGTTTTGAGTTCAAGTTCTTGTTTCTTTTTTTTTAGATAAATTTGCCGTGTCTTTTTTTTCCCTACGTCTTTTTGTTTCAGTTTTATTTCCCCTTCCCTCCCTCCTGGATTATCATCCTTTTATCTACTTTATAACTTGACAGAAAGGAATATGAAGTTGATGCCTTGTGTGGAGGTGGGGAGAGGAAGCTGTGCTATTTGGAGCTACCTTCCCTTCTTTAGAACATAGTGGAATCCTGGGATACAGAACCTTTTGCCAATTATGAATGGGTGATAATCTTTCCACAAACAAAGAGTTGGGCTTGGTTCTTGGAGAAATTTGAACTAAGGTTCCCCAAGTTCTGTTTCCAGGTTTTTACAAAGGCTTCATGGAGCTCCTGAATGAGTGTAAGAACCAAAGAGCTGGCAAAGATGTTTTCCTGCATCCTTCCAGAAGAAAGAGCAGATATATTTGGAGGAAAGTTAGATTTTTCGCTCAGTTTTTCTCAATTGCTTCAGAGAAAATTGAATTTTCATTGAATTGTGAGGAAAATGTGGAACCCACGGTAGGAAATTACTCCTAAACCAAATTGGGCAGCGCACAAAGGACTATAAATTTCCACACAGTGAGGCTTCAGCCATAGATGAGTCTTACTTTTGCAGAGTCTCATGTGCCCAGAGGAACTTGGTTACCTTGGGAAGCCTCCTGAGAAGTCTTTGTAACTTGCATTCCCTGCTCTTTCTTTCCTTGTGTGCTCTGGAGTAAGTATAGAAAGAAGGGATGAGCACACAGAGGAAATAGGATGGAGCATTGATGGCACTGTACAAGAGTCGTCATACTTTTTTCTGGGCATTAAAATTACAGGGGTGAGAAGAGGTTGGATTCCACGGTCCCTTTTAACTAATGAGGGAGAGGAGAAAGAGCAGAGACTGTTCAGTGACTTGTCTAGTATCATGTACCCAGTTAACAGCAAGCTGGGATTAGAAAACTACTCATGGTTTGAATTATAACTGCATCAATTTCTACTCTTAGATTACTAGCCATTCTTTCAAAACTGCTCATCGGTCTGTGCCTCATATTGTGCACAGTGCCAGGCACTGTTGATAAAGGACTGAATTACTTAGAGGCAGGTTTGATCTCATGGAGTTTTCTCAGAACTTTGAGGTAGAATAAAAATTAATACCACTGAATATATTATGGAATTAATTAGATGACAATCAAATCAAGACATTCTTGGCATAGTAGTGCTGGCAAAACCAAAAAGAATGCCCCTAGACTGTTTTGCAGGGAAAACTATGTGGAGAGAGGTCTGCACCTCTGAGGTTAGGGAAGTCAGGGCAAGAAGTTCAAGTGCTCCCCTTCAGTTGTTTGCAGTGGTAGGTTTTACTGTTTCCAATCCGGAAGCAGAGTGGCCAACTCCAGTTTCCTCTGCTGTAGCTGAGAGTCTTCAAAAGGCTTCTCAGTCTAATTTTATCACAAGAAGTATCTCATTTGCCTTTTCTTTCTTTCTTTTTTTTTTGGTTTAAACTTTTTATCAAGTGGAAATGCTTGACAATATGAGATAAGAAAGACATGGTGGCTTCCTCCTCGGCACAGCGGCACAGCGGACTCATCTTTCTCAGCGCAGATCTAACTGCCTGGGGTATACAGCCGCTGAGACGGAGCCCCAAGCACTTTAGCGGCAGACAAAAGCCAGCAGTACGTGCCCCGGAGTCCCAGATTCGCGCAGCGGCTGCACCATCCTCCCAGGGCGCGAATCTGCTAGACACCATACTAGCTCCGCAGGATCGCCATCACTGACTGTGCGGCCCGCCCAATCCCACAGTGACAGAGAATACGCTATATACTCACCGAAACCAGGCAGAAACGTCATACAACCTGGACACACCAGGCGCTGGGCCTCCCAAGCTTGGAGAGCACAACAAAGAGATCCCAGGACTTCCCAGAAAGCATTGGGACTAGCAACCCAGTCTCCAGTTATAGCGGGACGTGGCAGCGGAGCAGCACTGAACTGGCGGGGCACCATAGCCCTCCAGTTTAAGACTAACCAGGGCCAAACCAGAGAACAGAGAGCCTGGTTACCCCATCCCTGCTGAACTGACCACCCTGAAATCTCCAGTTGCAGCAAGACCTCAGAACCTGGCAGTGACAGCAGCACAGAACTGGTGGAACACATCAAAGAAGCAGGGCCAAACCAGAGAGCAGAGAGCCCCGGATACCAAGATCTCTGCCAAGAGACCTGCCTGTAAGTGAGTGCACCCTTGAGAATCTGCAGTTCCCCAGATCCTGGGTCCTTCTAAATCAGAAGCCAGGCATCGAACCCCCCTCCCACCCACATACACACTTTGGGAAACAGAGGGGCACTAGGGACATTGAAGTTCCTGCCCTGTGGGCCTGATTGAGGAGCTAAGTCAGTTAATGCCAGAAATTGCGCTGCAATCATCATTAGCGCCTGCGACATATACAGTGCAGAGCCCCTCCCTCACACTCAAGGGTTCAACATTAGCCATCACTCTGTCCCTCGAGAAACTCATCTACGCACACTTACACACACAGACACACACGCGTGCGCGCGCACACACACGCTTGCATTTGCCCCGTTTGCGTCTGCGTACTTTCCTCCCACAGGTACAGCTAGTCCTCAGCACACGCTGAGAGTGCTCAGCTTCCTGAAGAACTCTCCAGACACCAGAGAGAGACAGCACCAGTCTGATCTGCAGAATCCAAAAACAAACAGGGAAGGTTTCAGATAAGCCAATGGCCAGAGGTAGGCGAAAGAACACTTCCAACATAAATCAGGACATCATGACTTCACCAGCAAACCCCAAAATCGATGGATACACCAATTCAGCAGAAGCACAGGAAAATGATTTTAAAGCCATGCTTGCCCAATTATTTGAGGCTCATAAGGAGGAAATGAACAAGTCTTTCAAAGAGATGGCCAGTCAATTGGAGGCAAAGAAAGAAGAAATAGACAATATCCTTAAAGAAACACAGGCAAACATAGCCAAACAAATAGATACACAAGTAGAGGAAAAATTAGTGGCATATAAGAAGGAAATGAAAAAAGAAATAGAGGCCATCGTAGAGAGACAGGAATCCAAATTCAAACACATGAAAGAAATGGTACAAGGCATGAAAACAGAATTAGAATCAATAAAGAAAACACAAAATGAGAAAACCCTTGAGCTGGAGAACTTGGAGAAAAGATCAGGAACCACAAAAGTAAGTATCACCAAGAGAATACAAGAGATGGAAGAGAGAATCTCTGGAGCTGAAGACACACTTGCAGAAATGGATACTTCTTTCAAAGAAAAAGTAAAATCAGAAAAGTTCCAATCACAAAATATCCAAGAAATCAAGGATGCTATGAAAAGACAAAATCTAAGAATAATAGGAATTCACGAAAAAGAAGACTCCAGACTCCAAGGTCCAGGAAATATTTTCAAGAAAATCATAGAAGAAAATTTTCCCAACTTAAAGAAAGAGATGTCCATAAATATACAAGAGGCCTACAGAACTCCAAATAGACTAGACCAGAAAAGAAACACATCACGTCACATCATAGTCAAAACACTAAATCTACAGAACAAAGAAAAGATATTAAAAGCAGCAAGGGAAAAAGGCCAAGTAACATATGAAGGTAGACCTATCAGAATCACACCGGACTTCTCATCAGAAACTATGAAAGCCAGAAGGGCCTGGGCAAGTATCATGGAGACTCTAAGAGATAACAAATGTCAACCCAGACTACTATACCCTGCAAAGCTTTCAATCAACATAGATGGAGAAAACAAAATATTCCATGACAAAACTAAATTTACACAATATCTACACAGCAAACCATCCCTACAGAAGATACTAGAAGGAAAACTCCAATCCAATGAAAACAAATTCACCCAAGAAAACAGGGCATACAGATAATGTCCCAACAAAAATGAAAAGAAAACAAGCAATGAAACAGGGTTAGATCATCGACTCCATTACAAAAGGAACTAACATGCATTGGTCACTATTATCTATCAATATCAATGGACTCAACTCACCAATAAAAAAACACAGGCTAACAGAATGGTTAAGGAAACAGGATCCAACATTCTGTTGCATCCAAGAAACACACCTATGCAACAAAGACAAACACTACCTCAGAGTCAAGGGCTGGAAAACTGTTTTTCAAGCAAACGGTTCCAGAAAACAAGCTGGAGTAGCCATCCTAATATCTAATAAAATAGACTTTCAACCCAAGTTAATCAAAAAAGATAAGGAGGGCCACTATATTCTCATCAAAGGAAAAATCCACCAAGAGGACATCACAATCTTGAATATCTATGCCCCAAATACAAGAGCACCGACATTCGTAAATGAAACATTATTAAAGCTTAAATCATACATTGATCCTAATACCTTAATAGTGGGAGACTTCAACACGCCACTCTCACCAAGGGACAGATCAACTAGACAGACACCAAATAGGGAAATAAAAGCACTCACAGAATCCCTAAATCAAATGGACCTAATAGACGTCTACAGATCATTTCACCCAAACTCAAAAGAGTACACCTTCTTTTCAGCACCGCATGGAACCTTTTCCAAAATAGACCATATAATGGGCCACAAAGCAAGCCTCAACAGATACAAAAGGATTGAAATAATCCCTTGTATACTATCTGACCACCATGGACTAAAGCTCGACCTCAACAACAACAGAAAGAACAAAAAGCCGACACGCACATGGAAACTGAACAACTTACTACTCAATGACAGCTGGGTTAAGGAAGAAATAAAGAAAGAAATTAAAGACTTCCTAGAATTCAATGAAAAGGAAGGCACAACATACCCAAATTTATGGGACACATTGAAAGCAGTGCTCAGAGGAAAATTTATAGCACTAAGTGCCTGCAAGAAGAAATTCGTAACATCACATACAAACAACTTAATGGCCCAACTGAAAACCCTAGAAAAAAAAGAAGCAGATACACCCAAGAGGAGAAGACGGCTGGAAATAATCAAACTAAGGGCTGAAATCAATCAACTAGAAACAAATAAAACTATCCAAAGAATCAATGAAACAAAAAGTTGGTTCTTTGAGAAAATCAACAAGATAGACAAACCCTTAGCCAAACTAACTAAAAAGCAGAGAGAAACTATCTAGATCAGCAAAATCAGAAATGAAAATGGGGACATAACCACAGACATTGAGGAAATCCAAACAATTATTAGGTCATACTACAAAAGCCTATATGCCACAAAATTTGAGAATCTAAATGAAATGGATAATTTTCTTGAAAGATTCCATCTACCAAAACTAAGTCAAAATCAGGTAGAAAGACTGAATAGCCCTATATCTCCCAAAGAAATCAAAGCAGTCATTAACAGTCTCCCCTCCAAAAAAAGCCCTGGACCAGATGGCTTCAGCGCAGAATTCTACAAGACCTTCAAAGAAGTGCTAACTCCAATTCTCCTCAAGCTATTCCACAAAATAGAAACAGAAGGAACACTACCAAACTCATTCTATGAAGCCACAGTCACCTTAATACCTAAACCACACAAAGACCCAACAAAAAAAGAGAACTTTAGGCCTATCTCTCTTATGAACATTGACGCAAAAATACTCAATAAAATACTTGCAAACCGAATCCAAGAACACATCAAAGATATCATCCACCATGACCAAGTAGGCTTCATCCCAGGCATGCAAGGGTGGTTCAACATACGGAAATCCATCAATGTAATCCACTACATAAACAAACTGAAGGAGAAAAACCACATGATTATCTCCTTAGATGCTGAAAAAGCATTTGACAAAGTCCAACACCCATTCATGTTTAAAGTCTTGGAGAGATCAGGGATACAAGGCACATAACTAAACATAGTAAAGGCAATATATAGCAAGCCTATAGCTAACATCAAACTCAATGGAGAGAAACTTAAATCAATCCCACTGAAATCAGGGACAAGACAAGGCTGTCCATTGTCCCCATATCTCTTCAACATAGTACTTGAAGTCCTAGCCAGAGCAATAAGACAACTAAAGGGGATCAAGGGGATACAAATCGGAAAGGAAGAGGTCAAAGTGTCACTATTTGCAGATGATATGATAGTATACATGAGCGACCCCCAAAATTCAACCAGAGAACTCCTTCAGCTGATAAACACCTTCAGCAAAGTGGCAGGATACAAAATCAACTCAAAAAAATCAGAAGCCCTCCTATATACCAAAGACAAAAAGGCTGAGAAAGAAATTAGGGAAACAACACCCTTCACAATAGCCACTAATAACATAAAGTACCTTGGTGTGACTCTAACCAAGCAAGTGAAAGACCTGTTTGAGAAAAACTTCAAGTCTCTGAAGAAAGAAATCGAAGAAGATATCAGAAGATGGAAAGATCTCCCGTGCTCATGGATTGGTAAGATTAACATTGTGAAAATGGCCATACTGCCAAAAGCAATCTACAGATTCAATGCAATTCCCATCAAAATACCAACTCAATTCTTTACAGACCTTGAAAAAAAGATTCTCAGCTTCATATGGAGAAACAAAAAACCCAGAATCTCCAAAACAATCCTGTACGACAACATATCATCTGGAGGTATCTCCATTCCTGATCTCAAGCTGTACTACAGGGCAACAGTAATAAAAACTGCATGGTATTGGCATAGAAACAGAAAGGAGGATCAATGGAACCACATAGAAGACCCAGAACTAAATCCACACACCTATGAATACTCGATATTCGACAAAGAAGCCAATTCCATTCAATGGAAAAAAGACAGCATCTTCAACAAATGGTGCTGGACCAACTGGATGTCTACATGCAGAAAAATGAAAATAGATCCATATTTATCACCCTGCACAAAACTAAAGTCAAAGTGGATCAAGGACCTCAACATAAAACCAGATACCCTTAATCAATTGGAAAAAAAAGTGGGGAGCAGCCTAGAACTCATTGGCACAGGAGACAACTTCCTGAACAGAACACCAACAGCACAGGCTCTAAGAGCAACAATCAATAAATGGGACCTCATGCAACTGAAAAGTTTCTGTAAAGCAAAGGATACCGTCATCAAAACAAAATGACTGCCTATAGATTGGGAAAGAATCTTCACTAACCCTTTATCTGACAGAGGACTAATATCCAGTATATAGAAAGAACTAAAGAAGCTGAAAAGCAGCAATCCAAGTAATCCAATTAAAAAATGGGGAACAGAGCTAAACAGAGAATTCTCCACAGAGGAATATCGAATGGCAGAAAAACACTTAAAGAAATGCTCATCCTCATTAGCCATCAGGGAAATGCAAATCAAAACGACCCTGAGATATCACCTTACACCCATCAGAATGGCCAAGATGAAAAACTCAAGTGATAACAGATGCTGGAGAGGTTGTGGAGAAAGGGGAACCCTCTTCCACTGCTGGTGGGAATGTAAGCTGGTACAACCACTCTGGAAAGCTATCTGGCGCTTTCTAAGACAAATAGGAATAGTGCTTCCTCCAGACCCAGCTATACCACTGCTAGGTATATACCCAAAGTTTGTTCAAGTACACAAAAAGGACACTTGCTCAACCATGTTTATAGCAGCTCTATTTGTAATAGCCAGAACCTGGAAACAACCCAGATGTCCATCAACGGTGGAATGGGTCCAGAAATTGTGGTATTTTTATACAATGGAATACTACTCAGCAATCAAAAAGGAGGAAATCATGAAATTTGCAGGCAAATGGTGGGATCTAGAAAAGATCATTCTGAGTGAAATATCCCAGAAGGAGAAAGACAAACATGGGATATACTCACTTATATAGACCTATAAGATATGATAAACATAATGAAATCTATACACTTAAAAAAGATAATCAATTGAGCAGACATGGGGTAAGATGATCAATCCTCATTTAGAAAGACAGATGGGATGTGCATTGAAAGTATGACAGGAGTCTACTGAGCGCATCTGAAAGACTCTAACTAGCAGTGTTTTCAAAGCAAAGACTCATGACCAAACCTTTGGCAGAGTACAGGGAATCATAAGAAAGAAGGGGAGTTAGTCTGATGGGGAAAGGATAGGAGCTCCACAAGGACCAAATATATCTGGGCACAGGGTCTTTTCTGAGACTGACATTCAACCAAGGACCATGTATGGATATAACCTAGAACCTCCACTCAGATGTAGCCTGTGGTAGCTCAGTAACCAATTGGTTTCCCAAAGTGAGGGGAACAGGGACTATTTCTAACAGGAACTCAATGACTGGCTCTTTGGTCTCCCCACCCCCGAAGGGAGGAGCAGTCCTGTTAGGCCACAGAGGAGGGCTTTGCAGCCAGTCCTGAAGATAACTGATAAAACAGGATCAGATGAATGGGGAGGAGGTCCCCCCTATCAGTGGACTTGGAAAGGGGCATGGTGGAGATGAGGGAGGGAGGGAGGGACTGGGAGGGAATGAGGGATCGGGACACGGCTGGGATACAGAGTTAATAAAATATAACTGATAAATAAAAAAAAAAAAGAAAGACATGGTGATACAATAATGTGTGACTGTGGTCTTAGACTTAGTGCCTGGAGAAAGGTTCTAGGAGAATAAAAGATGAAGAAATAATTATGCCTTCCATAGGAAACTGTCAGAAGCAGCAGTTGGGTGAGAACACGAGAAGGTGGGATGAGAATGTATTTGGACAAGCTCTGTAAAATTACCTGTGTGCCTCTGTGACAGTGCTGAGAATGGACGTTAGGCCTCACACTAGAAAGTGCTCTTTTCCTAATCTCTATTCCAAGTCCTTGTGTGTGATTTTTGACCTAAGAAATGGACTGACCAATAGTTCAAGGAAATATATTCTATTGCAGGTTTTAAACAATTTGGAAAAAAAATAAAGAGCAAAAACAAACTGTGATTTTTAAAAAATGTTTACTCGTCTATTTTTAAGCAAAGTCCATGCTTAATTTTAAGTCTGTATGACTCACTTCCCTTCTTTGCAAAGCAAGGCTAAAAGAATTTGTCTATTTGTCTACTTATTAAAACGAATTCCTCCAGCTTGTGTCCTTCTGGTCCTCCATAGACAAAACCCCAGGTGTCCCACCTTTACTTGGCTCTCTGGATTATTTAGGTCTTTCTTCCTCTGCCTCTTCATCACAGGGTGAAATTACTACATTCAAAACCACCTGCACCTCAGTTCATTGGATCCAGCACATTTACGTTCCATCTGTTAACTTTCAGGGTTTTCCACTTAAATCAGTGCTTCACATCTCTGGGTGCAAATTAGAAGCGCCTGGCAAGCTTTTAACATGTAGAGCTGCCCGCATTCCACCTGGAGAATCTGAATCTGTTGTTTCACGGGCATGCTAGCACATCGTTGCTTTAAAAACTCCCTTACGTGATTATAGTTAAGTAGCTGCATTGAGAATCAAAATGAGAATTCTTGTAGACTGTAGTTGATTATTCTCTTCTCTTTCAGAAGGCTACAAAATCCTACGTACTTATCCAGGTTTATTCTGTAAGTCTGGGTAGATCAGAAAGCAGGAAAGTGGGAATGTTGTCAGTGAGCTAAATTTCTCCTTCTTGCTTTCTTATTCCCTTCTGGACCCAGTTCATGGGGTGATGCTCCTTGTGATGGTACTCCCTTATCATTCGTGGGTGCCTTCCCTCTCTGGTTAGTCCTATCTGGAAATGTCCTTACTAACACATTCAATAGTGTGCCTCACTAACGCGCTAGCCATTTTAAGTATTTATTAGCATATGTTAGTTATAAATGATGAGTGTCATTACATTTTCATGCATGTATATAGTGCTTTTGAGTCATATTAGCCCCCTTCTCTTTCTTCTCCCACTCTTGTTCATTTTGCTCTTTTCAACTAGAAGGGGTGTTTGTGTGTATTATATATGTATAATACCTTTTTTGCCTTTTAAAGCCTTTTTGGTTGATGCCTCAACTCTGTAAGCTGCACTGTTCTGCATTTGGAGATGAGTATCCTTTAATGATTCAGCATCACCTGCTGTGACAACTTTCTCCTTTCCCACATCAGCGTTCAGTTTGAAGTAAAATTTCTAGTCACCAGAGTGGGCTTGCTGGTTAATTTTCAGAGAACTCCTTATTAGAACGACTGATTCCTATTTCTGACTCAATTACTAAGCCAGTGTGACTTTAAGTATGCTAAAGAGCACTGGGTATTTCACATTGTAAATGGAGATAAAAGTACATTGTGTAGGTATTTGAAAATCGCCATGTAGACTGTGATAATGCTCAGCAGCATATTAAAGTCAACCAGGTTTTTTTTCATGCATAGAACTAGGATTCATTTCCTAATTTTAAAATGGGTCACATGGTTTTCTGAAAGGATGCATGCAGGATTAAGATTATATTTCCTAAAAGGACAAATGGATAATAAAAAGGATTATTGAGCATCTATGTATAAAAACTTCCCTTTTATTAATTCTGTGTTTTGTCCAAACTTACAAGAGAACATTTTACAGCCCCTGAAATCTTGATCTATTTGCCAAGCTTTCTATCTAACTTAAAGCCATTGAAATGGACTGAAACCTTTGTGTGGGTAATAATTTGTTTTACTAATTAATGGAGGTGTTATTCATAAACAAGCAAGCCCAGCTGCTAGTGGAGTCCTCTTGTCCCTGGCATAGTTTACTTCTTGCTGGGGGAAACCCATAAACCAAAATCCACAGAGAAGGGTAAGACAGGTGCTATCCATCATTGCTAGCACAAACATTATCTCTTTACCCCACATTGTGCAGGGAGTTGGTCTGCCATGAATTTTATCACTGGCAGCATGTCATACATTGGGGCCAGTGACCAGACAGGGGTTGTACTTCTCTTGGACTGATGGTGTTTCCCTGTACCTGTAGGTCTTAGAGATATAAAAAGCAGCTTAACAAAATGCTAGAGGAGTGAGTGGCTCTGCTACTTCCTAAATAGGCAGCAAACAGGAATTAGAGATGGGGTGTGGGTGTGGACGGGAGGTGGGTGTGGGTGTGGGTGGGTGGAGTGAGCACACGAACGAAAGTGAGAACAGAAGAAGCAGGAAGTAAAACAAGACGATGGTATAAACATAAGCTCTGCACAGGAAAGAAGACATGGGAAATAAAGTGGCATAAGGAACACAGCAACAGAAAGAAAGCTGAATGCCTCTACTCCCCAGACCCCAGAAAGTTGCTTAGGTTTAATGTGCGATATATTGGGTTAAGGTAAGTCTAGTAAGTTCTAAGGGTTTGCTCTGCTGTGTCTGTTTTCCAGGAAGCCTTTTGTTTTCAAAGTGTTTACTAATTTCTCTCCATTCTGCCCTTTCAATAAATGAGACCGGTGAGGAGGCAAGCTTGTGATAAAGCAAGCAAGCGAATGCACAAAACCTAACCCTTTTAGAGTGAGGTTTTATTGCCTGTGCTTTGGGGATTTGTATGTAAAATTTATACTTTCAATTCTGACATTTAAGTCTGAAATCACTTTGACTTGATTTTTGCATGTGATTTAAGATAAAGGTCCTCTGCACACATATTCAGTCTTTCCCAGTCTCATTTGTTGTTGAGACTATCCTTTTCCATTTTGTCTGTTCTTGGCATTTTGGCTCTAAGTCAATTGGCCATGAATACACAGGTTTATTTCTCAGCTCTCTGTCCTGTTCCAGGGGCTCATGAATCTCTTTTAGTGCCAGTACCATGCTGTTCTCCCTAGCATAGGCTCAGTCTAGGGTTGTAGGATCTGGTTACATCATCACATATTTTTGTAAACTTCCCCAAAAGAACCATGATCTTCAGAATGCTACTCCATTTCTTTTCTGATGTTCTTTCCCAATGCTTTGTCTCAAATTCAATGATACTGGGGGCATATTTAGTAATAGGCTAAATTTAGTAACAGTCCAGTTAAGGATGCATTTAGATGGGTTTCAATATATTTTAGGGAGTTTTAAGCAACTTAAGTTGTCAATTTGACAGTATGTAAAACCATTTAGGGAACAAGTGTCTGGTGGTGACTATGAGAAATTCTCTTGATTAAGTTAGTAGAGGTGGGAAAATCCACCTAAATATTGGCAGAAGCAATTCAGGCTTGGTTCTGGACTGAATAAAAAGGAGCAAGCCAAAGGAACACAAGTTTTCATCCCTCTGCTTCCTGACTGTAGATGAAGTGTGACCAGTTGCTCTTGCTGCCAGGATTTCTCCACCATTATGCACTCTGACTTGAAACTCTGAGACTTGAACCCTTTCCTTAAGTTTCTTGCAGATAATTTTGTTGCAGCAACTTGAAAAGGAAGCAATAACAGAAAAGGGTCTTAGGTGCTCAGTTTCATTATATCATTAAACCATTCCATGAGAGACAAACATATGAGAAAATTCTGTTTCTGAAAAAAAATGAATTCTTTATTCTCTTTCTCTCAGCAAAAATGAAAGTCAAAAGAAACAATAAGACAGTAAATAACAGAACAAAAACACACAGAAAACATAGATACCATTTTGTGTTGGCCAACTATTCCTGGGCATTAGACTGACACGGAGTATGGTACATGCATCCAGTGATACCCCATTGGAGAAAACTTATTTTCCCTTTCCCAGCAAACATCAATTGCAAATAGCTTCTTGGTTAAGGTGGGACTTTGTTTACTTCCTTACAAAGTGCTGAGACGTTGTTTGTTTTGAACTTGTGCAGGTCTCATGCCTCGCTGCTACAGTCTCTGCAAGTTTATACATATACAAGTTCTCTTCTACCTGGAGAATGCTGTTTTCCTGGAGACATCCACCACCTCTTGTTCTCTTCTTCTTCAGCATAGCTCCCTGAACCTTCAGAAGAAGGGTTTGATAAAGATATGCCACTTAGGGATGAGTGACCTAACAACTCTCATTGTTTTCACCTAGATGCTTAATTACCATCCACTGCAAGAAGATGACTCTGATGAGGATTGAGCAGTGCTCTGATTGATTGGTATGGCAGTACGACTTCAGGAGTAATATTATTACTATGTTCCTTTGGCAAAACAACACTAGTAGTAGGATAACCACTAGGGCCCATGACCTACCTGGTCTCAGGTTTTTGATTACTTTAGGAATGTCCAGTATGGGTTCTATCTCATGAAATGGGCCTTAAGTCCAATCAAAATGTGTTGGTTACTCCCATAGCATTTAGGCCACTACTGCACCGGTTTATCTGGCAGGCAGGTCACTGTTGTAAACTTCAAGGTTTGTAAGTAGGAGAAATTGATTTCTTCTCTCCTGGTAGTGTGAAATGTACCTTTCAGCACCATGAATGCTAGTCAATAGGAGTTAAGTTTCTAGTTGGGCACAAGCTTAATTTTTCCATGTTTGATGATGTAAGTAAGTGATGTCTTCAGCAATAGGGCCTTTTCATCAGGTTGTGGAGGGGTGAAAAGAATATAAAAGTCAGAGGACCAAGAAGTCTGCTGTAAGATTGTGTATACTAGAAATGCTAGGGAAGCTAAGCCCATGATACCTCACATATGATGACTAAACAAAATTAAAGCAATGACACCAACAGCCATGCTAACATAGAAGAGAAATGTTACATGGGGACCCAGCCATGGATAAAAAAATATAAGCAACAAATGACTTCTGGGAGAGGGAGAATTAACTTTCCCTAGGATAAGCTCCTTATTGGTTATCCAATACCAAGTGTTCAGTCCTGAAATCATATATGTATATGCAAATCCATATATATGCAACACTTAAATTATATCTATATATTTATTCATATATATAACAATAAAAATCAAAGAAAAAGAGGCTAAGAATTTGAGAAGAAAATAAATGGCATGAGATGTGTTGGAGCAAAAGAAAGGGGGAAAATGATAATTACATTTTAATTTAAAAATAAAATGTAAAAAAATCTGCACACTAAAGTAGGAGAGGGAAAACATTCCTTTTCCTTTGTGGTGGTTTAAATGAGAATGGCTCCCATAGGCTCATATATTTGAATTTATGGTTGCCAGTTGGGCTGTTTAGGAAGGATTAGGACATGTGACCTTGTTGGAAAAGATATGTCACTGGGGGTGCACTTTGAGGTTTCAGAAGTCCCATATCAGGACCAGTGTCTCTGTCTCTCTGCCTTCTGCTTGTGGGTAAGACATAGCTCTCAGTTACTGCTCCAGCACATTGCTTGTTTACTACCATGTCTCCTGCCTTTATGGCCATGAACTCACCCCCTGAAACTGTAAGCAAGCCCCCAATTAAATGCCTTCTTTATAATTTGCCTTGGTCATGGTGTCTCTTCACAGCAAAAGACAGCAAAAGACACTAATACAGTTCCACAAACTGATGCTATGAGATAAACTGCCCACAGACATATTAGTAAAAAAATGGTAGTCATATCTATTCCATGTATGAAGGGACATCACGTAAAAGAAAAGTGAGTACTTCCCAACCCAGTAAATATAACTTTTTCATACAGAAGGAGGAAGGAGGGATGTGGGCAATATTCCTAAGCATGCTCAGGAATACTATCCTTAACTGAGCATGTTCAGCCATAGGCACTCCCACAAAGCTTTTCCTGTGTGAGGAACGATGGGCTCAGTGAGTGAAATCACCACAGTTACCTTGAGGAGGGCATTGCTTTGTCAATTAATCCCACTCTCCTTAGCTGCTACAGGTGGAGAAGTGTTTTTCTCATGTTCTTTTCTTGTCCAGGTGTGTTTGGGATTCACCCTCACCAAGATGCATTCAGTTACCAATGAGACTCTTTAATTGTTCAGGATTTAGCTACCTCTATTTAGTCTTTTCAGGGTAACTTCTTTAAGACTTTTAAGTTATGCATGAAACAAGAAGGAAAACAAATTAAGCCCTGCCAGAAAGCAACTTAGCCCCATCACGTCAGCATAGCCCCTAGCAGTTGACTTAATTATCACATTTGCCCAAGGATTCTTCTAGATTCAGATTCACAGCTCCACTCCGAATTTATGATTCCAGTAAGCATTCCAATCAATTTGCCCACATGAACAGATCTGATTGTCTTTCCTTGTGTGTCCTTTTTATTTCATTTTTTTTTTAAGTCAACACAAATCCTAACACGATGTGAATGAAGTTAGGCACATAATGCAATAGCTGACAGGATGCTTGGACAGCTCTGAAAATCCATTATCACCTCTCCCTGATACAGAACGTCACTAGTTTAGATAGAGTTTACCAACTTTAGTTTAGAAAGAGTTTACTAGCTTTCCTTTGCCAAGTAAATGCAGAGACTGAGTCCACGTGTGCAGTACAGCACTACCGTCAATCCAGCGAGGTTTAGGCATTAAAGACGAGGAGGTGAGCAAGGCTGTCAGCTTGGAGGAACTGTGTGAATTTACAGAGTCCAGAGAACGCACAACTGTCCAACTCTGTTCACAGAAACTTGAATGACGAAAACTCTGACAGGGTCAGACAGGGGATAAACAATTCCTCGGAGGAGAGGAGAAGCCTGGCCTGGAGATGGATCTTAAAGGAACTGGAAGTAGTTCCGTGGGAAGTGGAGGAGGCTGCTTGGCCGTGGGGGACAGCTGATGCAGGACATATGACAGGTCCACCATCCATCGCAGGAAGTAATGTTTGGAAGAAGCACCAAGCCTGGGCATCTGGACCAAGAGAATTCTGGAAGGCAGCAGGCCATCATTTTCCAGTATGTCTGAAAATTCTGATGCTTGAAATAAGAACAGATTCATGGGAGTCTTTAAACTAATGGGCAGGTCACTGTGAAGGAAGGCTGGAACTGTTGATGGTAGGGGGACCAGTCACAGAATAAACAGAGTCAGCACATAGAAGGGCATGGCTGTCTGCCTCCTGCTGCTTGATGGTGCCTTGTACACTTGAAAGAGTCCTCTGTGTCAAGCTTAATAAGTTGGTCTCTTGCATCAGCTCACTCCGCTGACCACACTGCTTTGTTTTCCAGGCCAAACACAAATACCATCAGGATGAGGCTAGAAGAAGAATGATTATGTCATGTAATAAGGGCTGACTGTGATCAAGACAATTGGAAGAATGAATCTCTCTTCCAAGAAAATTCAAGTTCAATACATCTTAGCTGAATACACTTTATACATCTTTTAGTCACATTAAAATTTTTTATTTTTATTGTGGCATGTTGGTGTGTATGTGTGTGTACAAGCACAAATGAGCATGCAGACTTTGTGTCTGTGTGTGTGAACTTGTGTAGAGTTGGGTCACTTTGGTGAACCTCTTCAGGTTATAAACTTACCCTACTTTCAGCCTGAGCTCTGTGACCAGATGAAGATTCCCGTCACCAACAATCAAGTTTTTTCTGCCACCATGCCTTCCCTGTCATAATTGAGTATATTTCTGGAACTGTAAGTCAACATAAATGTCTCCTCCCTTAAAATGCTCTGCCAGTTATTTGATCACAGAGACAGAAAAAGTAACTAATACAAGGCTGAGAGAAAAAAAGCTATTCTTGAAGAGAATGTTCCAGAGTATGAATTCTCAAGGGAAACAGACTTAGACTTCCAATTTAAATGGCACCAAGCACATCTATAAGTCCAGAGTAATGAAACTCAATTCCACCCTAGCATGGACAGAAGTGACAAGCTCAGTTAGTGTTACCAGTTGTGCTGGAAAAGAGGGTGGTGGGGAGTATGCAGAGGTCGGGGTGTACAGGCTGACAGTCTGAGGAGCAGGACTGGGGAGGAAGAGACACCCTGCAGAGGTCACCAGGAAGCCAGAAAGCATATTTAAAGGCAGGATGCTCATAGACAGGAGAATGTAGCTCTGTTTTCTTTAAATACTTATCATGAAGCACTTCCATGGAGAGAGTTTTCCAAGAGCAAGCTGCAAACACTTGCTGTTGCCAGAAGCTGCCTCGTGGTTTGCCATCCCAGGCAGCTGCCTGAACCCAAAACTGGGAACCACACAGTCAAATTTAAATACAAGCTGAGATTAACTTACTTCTCTCCAGTGTTTATGTATTTCTCTAGAATGAAAGCGTTTTAGCAATGACGTGGCAGTCATTAGGAAGATGGGATGTCACAGCAAGCCAATCACAGACACAATGAAAATACAGGCATCTTTGCATATTTTTCAATAGTCTACTATGTTCTCTTAGAATAAAATTTAGGCTCCCAGTTTTAAACATAAATGCATACAAATGTCCTTTTCTTCAAATGTGAATAGAAATATGACAGAAATTCATTGGTTTTGTTCAACATGAAAGGACAATGTCTACATTTCTGGATAAAAAGGCAAAATTTTTGAGATTGACCTTAAAGGTTGTTTTCATATATTAAAATGAAAGCCATTCTTCTAGAAAAATACATAGTATATGTTCATACATAGGAACATACAAAGGAAAAATTTATAGTGCTTTCAAAAGAAAGATAAGCCCGCTCCAGAACACCAATATTCACAAAAATAAAGGGCAAGGGACAACAGTGTCAACTGTGGGTCACTAAAGATTCTGACACGGAAGAATACTACATGGGAGAACCGGCCCAGCTTTTCTGAATTATTTCAGAGTTGCTGTTATAATCAACAAGATTATGTTCTGCACGGTGTACAATCTGTCCTTCTGTAAGCAGGCAACCCATACCACAGTTGTAGAGATTTAGCTATCTTTAGGTATCATACCTCCGTGGGTCTGTGACAAAACGAAGGGCACCATTTGCAGCCAGAGTTTTCTTTAACCCTAGCATGGTTGCCTCTTCATATGGAAGGATAAAACTAGTGTAACTGTCGTCGGACTCTTCCTATGGTGGGGCCTGCTTAAGATCAAAGTAGAAAACATTAAATTCTGAGTATATTATCAAGGAGAAACTGTTTGATTTTCCTTCACAGGTGGTGTCCATCTTAGAAAACACTGTGGAGAGTATCTGCACCGCTCAGGAAAAATACTGAGAAATAAGACACATCTTTTATTTCATAATAATGTGATCCTTGAAAGGCTCTAAAATGTATGTCCTCTTGAAATGATTAAGAAATGCAAATTCATTTGCATTCATTTGCAAATTACTTAACAAGGCATTGGAGAGAGAAATACAAAGAAGCCCACACAGGAAGATGCCTTTTTATGCCTTTCAAGAGTAGGGTTCTTTGGGCATACAGTAAGTAGAAACCAAGTTGGCATAAGAGGCAGGTCACAGGAAAGGTTCAGGGGGGCTAAATGATGACTCATTTCCTGAAGTGTGAGAGGAAGAGGTAATTTGAGATAGTTTCATTAGAGCTGCATGAAGAAAGCGAACAAGGGATTTTCCAGGGACTGAAAGAAATGGCTGCAGTGCCATTACAGGAAGGACCTAAAGACACACCAACTTTCACCCTTGCAGTCATTTCCTAGACATGCCATTTACCCACAATTTCATCAGCATAGTCTATTGTGAATTTTTTTTGTTGATAAGGATCTCACCATTTAGCCTAGTTTGACACTGAGCTGAGGGTCCTCCATCTTCAGCTCCCCATGTACCAAGATTACAGACATCAAATGTTGTACTTTTATCCACCTATTAGGTAAAAATGAGCAACTCATTGAGTTTTCATTTATTTCACATTATAAGTGAGATTGCACATCTTTTTCACACTATGATACTGATACATCTAATTCTACTGCCATTGAAGAAAGTCAATGAACAGAGAAATAGAGTAAGAAGAGGAGAGCTAAACACCTGTCTTCAAAGAAACATCTCTTGTGACAACTGTAAGTGAAGTGATTAAATGGTAATTTTAAGGACTTTTCTTTTAGCCTCAGATGAGTGGGTACCAGTGTAAGCAATTAATCCTACAGTGGTACATCTTTTGATAATTTTGTGGAAGTTAACTGACAGTCACCAGACATTTTGTGTTCTGTATACCAGATGGCTGGTTATGAGGTCTTGGGTCAATGTTTTCCTTGTTTCTATTTCCTGAAGTAGCTGATGTTCCAGTCAATCATATTAATCACCTAGGTGGTTTCTTTTTTTTTTAATTTTTGAATGCCAGGAAAAGAGAAAAAGAAAGAATAAAGAAAGAAAGCTTCACAAAGGAGAATTTGCAGTGGTAATATATTTAAGACCCAAGACCCGTTCATATTTCCTTTCTGTCACCTGTCCATTTATATTCTTTTTTTTCCCATTTATATTCTTATACGCTCATGTTTTTTCTTGTTTGCGGCAATATGCTGTGTATTTTAGTGATTCTGTTTTTGCTTATAATCTAAACTTCAAATTTCCCTGCCAACGTGTCACTTATTTCTAGCTTTTCTTACAGATTTTCATATTTTGTTCTTGGAGGGGAGTAACCAAACTGGGGCCTTGCTGATAGTTAAGGAACACAATGGAGGCATTGTGTCAATGCTGAGTTGCCTTACTTTAGGTTTCTCTTATGTAAGTGAGAAATGAAATTATTTTGTTTCAGACACTGTTACTATTATTTTTTTCTGTTAAGTGAAGCTAAATGAGAAGGGGCAAGAGAGACATGTGTAGATGAAAGCATGAAGATATACTTTTATCTTACTTTAGGACACTTGCCTTCTGCTGCATGTGTTGAACTCAACTGGTCATCAAGGTAGAAAAGTATGCAAGGTTTTAGCCTTTCTCCTGTAGTTCTTTGCTCATACCCACATGTTCTCCAGGAGCTTTTCTTACTTAAAAAAAAAAAAAAAGATTAAGATAGACTTTGGTAATACTGGGTGTTACCTTTTTCAGGCCTTATTGCTAAACTTTGATGATAGTTGCCCATTTACGTATACATTTATGTTGGAATGGGCCCAAGTTTTTAAGTTTTCCTTACTAGCTCATTTTCCTGAAGGAGCTAGACTGTCTATTTTCACATGGTACTAATGTCTTTTGTAAAGGATTTTTCATTCAAGACTAGTTATGCTGATGATTAAGACCCATAATTCTGCTCTACAGCAATGAGGACCTGTGGCTATCTCTAAGAGTTGAGAACTGTAATATTAAAGTCTAAGTTTCTTGGTAGGCATCCACAGTTCACTGAGACAAGTAGTATTTACGGAAGACACATTGAGAGACAATGAAGCCCTTGCTTTTGTTAGGCATTCCAAGTTCATTTTAACTTAGATATTGCCATAGGACTGTTCACTCAGGTTCTTTTGTTTTGTTTCCTTGTGCAACAGCTTTTTTTAAATTTTTTTTAAATTTTTTATTTAATTTCTGTTAATTACACTTTATTCCTTTTGTATCTCCCCAAAAGCCCCTCCCTCCTCCCCTCCTGGTCACACCCTCCCCCCCTTTCTGCATGCATGCCTCTCCCCAAGTCCACTGATAGGGGAGGTCCTCCTCTCCTTCTTTCTGATTTTCTTTTTTTTTGTTCTTCTCAATACAGTTTATTCAGGAACCCTGAACAATTCTCTGACCCTGGGGAAAGCCAGCCCACAGCTTAAATAGCTTTTACTCAAGCACAGCTATAACTGAGTAAAAACATCTCACTATAGCATCTTCCTACATTTAAAGACATTAAATGGAACTCCTCTTTGAACTTGTAATAACTACCCAACATGTCTTTGGGTAAATTCTTCATTATAATATACATATTTTTTTTTAGATGTTGCATTTTTGTATTACATGTGGTTTACTAAATGTCATGACATTTTCCTCAAAAGAAGCAAAATAAAAATCAACAACTTGATCACACTATACCTTTCTATTTGTCAACAACTGGATATGTTAGTGCTGTCTCCAAAACAGCCCACAGGTACTTCGTCCTTTGTTCTCTGTAGCTATTCTTTATTTAACAAGCTCCCCATTACTTTAAAAATATTAAAGAAAAATTAGTTATGTGTACCTGTGTGTGAGTGTGAACACAGTGCCCAAAGAGGCTAGATTCCATGTGGAACTGGAGTTACAGGTGTTTGTAATCACCCGGTGTGGATACGGGGAAGTGAGCTAAGGTCTTCTGTAAGAAGAGTATGCACTCTTAAGTGCTGAGTCATTCTTCCAGCCCCCATGAACCTTCCTCATTCACAGTCATCTTATTTCTTAATTTTTTATTAGATTTATTCATTTTATTTATATGTGAGTGTTTTGTCTACATGTATGTATGTATGTGCGCATGTGCTCTACTTGCATGTTTGGTGCTCATGGGT
The DNA here is from genome assembly GCF_030254825.1 of Meriones unguiculatus. Lineage (NCBI taxonomy): Eukaryota > Metazoa > Chordata > Mammalia > Rodentia > Muridae > Meriones > Meriones unguiculatus. The sequence goes on from NC_083364.1 coordinate 80,276,793, forward strand.
GTCAGAAGAGAGCGCCAGATTCTCTGGAACTTGAGTAACAGATGGATATAAGCTGCCATGTGGGTACTGTGAGCTGAACCTGAGTCCTCTGTAAGGGCCACAGTGTTCCTTACTGCTGAGCCCATTTCTATTTTCTCAAATGTTATTTCAAACTATATTTTATTGACCAATGTTGCACAAGGCCAATTAGACTATTTGAGCATTTCAGAAAGATAAAACCTTACATGTTTGACTTTTGGCCTAGATTTTACTGCATTTTAAGTTTGGGTGGGCATTGCCAACTCACTGTCCAGAGGAATAGCATTATTTTATTTCTCTTGATATTTTTTTCTGTTGCTTTTTATAAGTGAGTCCCTGAAAATATGAACTTATTTCATGTCACTTAAATTCTATCCAGAGATGGTCAACTTTGCCCTCAGGAAACAAAATTGAAAAGATGTAAATTATGACCAGAATGCATGTGTTTTTTATTTTTATATTTTTAAGTGGGTGATTTTGCTTATTGTGGTCTTTTGTTCATATTTCTTTGCCTACCTTTAGAAAAGTGAGGAAGTGTGAATGAATCAGGCAGAAACAGCCAGAAAGGCAGTTAACTAATGATAATCGTGTCTTGCCTCGGGGTCCATCATGTTGTCTGGATGTCTTTAGGAGACTGCCTATTATCCTTCTGTGGCTCTCACAGGAGAGGAGGGTGGGGAGGGAAAGGGAGCTGGAAGTGTGGTGTCTAAAAGTGGAAACTTAAACACACCCTTGGCTGAAAAATACCTTCCAAACTACAATTTACTCTTGACCAAAAAAAAAAAAAAAAAAAAAAAAAAAAAAAAAAACAACAACAACAAAACTTAGAAAAGTATCTTCAAACTTATTTTCATGAGAGACCCTGATGAGAAAGAATAAAAAGGCAACGTATAAGCAATGCCATATATGTTGTTTGGCAAGAGCTGTGAAGATTCCACTAGCTCAGAAGATGGCTCAACATAAAGACCCCAGTTTAGATGTTCCAGCACCAACATGAAAATGCCACACCCATTTATTTGTGACTCCAGAAGACGGTAGAGACACTCCCCATAGGCTCTCTGGTCAAATTCAGGTTGGATTACCTTTCTCAGTAAGGTGGATGGGTGGGCTCAGATGCTAGAGTGCTTGCCTAACTTGCACAAAGACTTGAATCCAATGGCCAACACTATAAGCTGACAGTGCTGGTATGTGCCTGGAATCTTAGCACGGAGCTACAGAAGCAGTAGGGTTAGAAGTCTCAGGTCATTCTAGACAACATAATGAGTTCAAGGCCAACCTGCGTGTAATACATGAGATAAAGAAGGAGGAGGAGGTGGAGAGTAATGGGAAAGACATTCAAAATCCAACCCTGGCTTCCACATATCCATGGAGAGATAGATAGATGATAGATAGATAGATAGATAGATAGATAGATAGATAGATCATACATACACGTATGCATGCATACATACGTACATAGACAGAGAAATAGATAGACAGAGCTTTTTAAAAGTACCTGGTTTCATATACAGAACTGCCAGCATGGCAGTCTCCATATGGTTCTACACCCATTTCTGTCCTTGTGACTTTACCTGTGAGGATAATTATTTTTTTCTCCATGTGAAAATAGCATGGCAGAGTTCTTAAGTGTTTTTCTCTGGAACCTCACAGTAAAACTGTGACCAAGACAGAAAGAGGGCATGAAGAGGTGGATACTGCCAGTCTCTATTAGAGGGTGCAGAATTCTGTCCTTGCTCTCACTCTGAGAAGCCTGAACTTTCTGTTTTGCACTTAAGGCTCCTGCTTACACAAAGAGTTCCCGATTACACAAATATTTATTTTCATGTTAGCCATAGAATCTGAATCCTAATACAACAAAATGCTTATTTTGGAAATATACACTCCTTTTTCAACATAGACTTGAGTTTATTTGAACTTGCAGGTCTGGAAGGATAAGAGTCCATGATGACAGAACAGAGGCATGGCAGCTGGAGCTGGAACCTAAGAGCTACATTTTGAACCAGACCTGGAAAGAAAAATCCTCAACTTCATATGGAATAACAAGAAACCCAGAATTCCTAAAACAATCCTCTACAATAAAAGATCTTCTGGAAGTATCTCCATCCCTGATCTCAAGCTGTACTACAGAGTAAGAGTTATAAAAACTGCATGGTACTGGCATATAAACAGAATGGTGGATCAATGGAACCAAATAGAAGACCCAGAAATAAACCCACAAACTTATGGACACTTGATCTTTGACAAAGATGTCAAAACCATACAATGGAAAAAAGATAGCATCTTCAACAAATGGTGCTGGTCTAACTGGATGTCTACATGTAGGAAAGTGCAAATAGATCTATACTTATCACCCTGTACAAAACTAAAGTCCAAGTGGATCAAAGACCTCAACATAAAACCCAACACATTAAATCTGTTAGAAGAAAAAGTGGGAAAGAGCCTTGAACTCATTGGTACAGGAGACAACTTCCTGAACAGAACACCAACAGCACAGGCTTTAAGAGCAACAATTAATAAATGGGACCTCATGAAACTGAAAAGCTTCTGCAAAGCAAAGGACACCGTCATCAAAACAAAATGACTGCCTACAGATTGGGAAAGAATCTTCACCAACCCTTTTTCTGACAGAGGGTTAATATCCAGTATATATAAAGAACTAAAAAAGCTGAAAAGCAGCAAACCAAGTAATCCAATTAAAAAATGGGGAACAGAGATAAACAGAGAATTCTCTGTAGAGAAATATCGAATGGTAGAGAAACACTCAACGAAATGCTCAATGTCATTAGCCATTAGGGAAATGCAAGTCAAAACGACCCTGAGATTTCACCTTACACCCATCAGAATGGCCAAGATGAAAAACTCAAGTGACAACACATGCTGGAGAGGCTGTGGAGAAAGGGGAACCCTCCTCCACTGCTGGTGGGAATGTAAACTTGTACAACCACTCTGGAAATCAATCTGGTGCTTTCTCAGACAGATAGGAATAGCACTCCCTCAAGATCCAGCCATACCACTCCTAGGCATATATCCAAAAGAGGCTCAAGTACACAAAAGGACATTTGCTGAACCATGTTTGTAGCAGCTTTATTTGTAATAGCCAGAAGCTGGAAACAGCCTAGATGCCCCTCAACTGAAGAATGGATGCAGAAATTGTGGTACATCTACACAATGGAATATTACTCAGCAATGAAAAATAAGGATATCATGAAATTTGCAGGTAAATGGTGGGACCTCGAAAGGATCATCCTGAGTGAGCTGTCCCAGAAGCAGAAAATGCACACGATATATACTCATTCATATAGACATGTAATATATGATGAACCCACTGAAATCTGTACATCTAAAGAAACTAATCAAGAGAGAGGACCCTGACTAAAATGCTCAATCCCCATCCGGAAAGGCAAAGAGGAAGGACATCATCGGAGGAAGAAAACAGGAAACAGGCTGGGAACCTGCCACAGAGGGCCTCTAAAAGGCTCTGCCCTGCAGACTATCAAAGCAGACGCTGAGACTTATGGCCAACTGTTGGGCAGTGTGCATGGAATCTTAGGTAAGAAGTGGGAAATAGTAAGAGCTAGAGAGGACAGGAACTCCACAAGGAGAGCAACAGAACCAGAAATCTGAACACAGGGGTGTTCCCAGAGACTCATACTTCAACCAAGTACCATGCATGGAGATAACCTAGAACCCGTGCACAGATGTAGCCCATGGCAGTTCAGTGTCCAAGTGGGTTCCATAGTAATGGGAAGAGGGACTGCCTCTGACGTAATCTGATTGGCCTGCTCTTTGATCACCTCCCCCTGAAGGGGGAGCAGCCTTACCAGGCCACAGAAGATGACAATGAAGCCACTCCTGATGTGATCTGATAGACTAAGATCAGAAGGAAGGAAAGGAGGACCTCCTCTATCAGTGGACTTGGGGAGGGGCATGCATGAAGAAGGGGGAGGGAAGGTGAGATCAGGAGGGGAGGAGGGAAGGGCTTATGGGGGGATACAAAGTGAATAAAATGTAATTAATAAAAAATAAAAAAAAAACAGACGGGATTTGAAATCTGAAAGCCCACTCCCAGTGACATAATCCTCCAACAAAGTACACCTCCTAAGCCTCCCTGCCAAAGCACTACCCACTGTGGATCCAGTGACATAGTCCTCCAACAAAGACATCCCCTAAGCCTCCCCCTAAAGCACTACCCACTAGCGACCCAGTGCTCAAATGTTCAAGACAGAGGAGGCTGGATTTCACTCAAACAATCACAAGGTGGAAGGAGAGAATACTCCACAAAGTTGTTCTCTGTTCAAAATTGTTCACATGTGCACCATGGCATGCATGCCCCCTTCCACAGTAATAATAATAATAATAATAATTATTATTATTATAAATTAAGAATGATTAAATAAATGAATGAAAAGATATAACCTTCCTCAACATCAATTTTGATGGTGGACAAATTTATCGGCATTTTTAATGCACAATATTTTCATCTAGAAGCAATTGCTTCAGATTTCATGAGCCACTGGCTCTCAGTAGTGACAGAATTCCCTGAGAGGTTTGTTAAAACAGAGGTGGTTGACCACACCCTCAGCCATTAGATCTGTTAGTTAGAGGATGAACAATCTACTTCTTCTCTTTTGTCCTTCCTTCCTTCTTTTCCCTCCTCCCTCTCCCCTCTTCTCATTCTTTAAAACAGGGTTTTAAAAACCCAGGCTGACCTGAAACTCACACACCTGAACTCGTAACCCTGTTTCTATTCTTACAGATGGAGTTTTCCCTGATTTTATAGAGGGCTGGGGATTGAACCCATGGATGCAGAAAAAGAGCATTATGTGTGTGTTGGAAACTGGCGCCAAGTGTTGCTGGCATTTGTACCAAGGCTTCAGATTCTCTTTTTGATATCTAGCAATGTAATTGTATAAATTTAAAAAATATGTAATAATTACAAGTACATATTTGGGTTATGAAAAAGTTTTGTCTAGCTTTATTATAGAATTTTCCTCTTTACAATAAAATCTTTGCTTGGATTATGTACTTCCCCCATAATATGTATATGGGCTTTTTTTTTGGTTGTCTGTATGTATATTTGTGAAGTCTAAATCTGGGAAATGAATCACCAGGGACTGGAGTTATTGACAGTTGTGAGTGGCTATGTACCAGTTGGGAATCAAACTCAGATCCTCTAGAAGAGCAGCAGGTGTTCTTAATCTCTGAGCCATCATTCTAGTCCCCATATATGTGTGTGTGTGTGTGTGTGTGTGTGTACTTATTTTTGAAAGGAAGATATTTTGGAGGAAGATTTACTGTCTATGAAGATGCAATATGATCTGAGTAATAGTGAGTTTTAATTTCTTCAATCATTTTTTCTTTTTTTATTATTTTTATTAATTACACTTTATTAACTTTGTATCCCCTCATCTTCAATCATTTTTATCACTTAATTGAACAATCAACAAATCAACACCTACTTATTGAGCCAGTTAAAACAAGGTACTGTATTACCATATATATTTTGTTATAAGTAACAAAATTTATTTTTCACAGTTCTAGAGTCGAGAAACTGAGATCGGGACGGTATCATGGTTGAGTTCTGAGAGTCCTAGAGTTCCCCCGAAGTGTGCTCTAAGGGCACTGTGGGCCTTCATGGTGCTTGCTCCATCCTAATCACTTTTATCATATTTATGTCACTACTTCCTAAATGGTGTCACATGTCTTCTGGGTATGTCAGTGAAATAGGAAGACTCTGCACGACCTTACAGAGCTAGCAAGTGAAAAGGTCAAGGGAAGGGGTGATCTGCATGAACAAGCAAACACACACTGCTTCGTTCAATGTTTTCCTCTCTGAGACAGTTGGCTCTCTCCTACTGGAAGCCATATCTGTTTTGACCAATGGCTCTATTTTTGTGCGGAGCATACCGTGTTTGATATTTTAGTTAAGAGATATAATTTCTGTCCTTACCACCCCATACACTAGTTTCTTCTTACTACGCTGTCTTTTAAAATGTTTGGAAAAGCATTACTTCATAGAATTCTCAAACAGGAGAATTTTTTTAAATTTTGTTTTTTTTTTAATTTGATAAAAATAAAAGACAAATATCTTAGAAATTGCCACACTGTTACTCACTCCTACTTTCTTGAATTTCTAATAAGATTTCATCTCCTGATGAAAATGCATGCTGGTAGTCTTCACAATACATAGTTTTCCATCTCTCTAGGGTTTCCAAGTAGTCCTGCAGTGCCCGTATCTAAGGAAATGGACCAGTTGAGAAAGAACCTGCTGTGCAAGTCTGAGGACCAGTACTGGCACTCCAGTTCACTCCTCAGGAAAAGCCAGAGGTGGTGGCCTACTTCTTCAGTCTTAAGCCTGGAAAGATGAAGGGATCACATCTCTGGAGCTCACTGCTAATGCAGCTTACTTGAATCATTGAGCTCCAGGTTTAGTGAGAGGCCCTGTCTCAAAAAATAAGATGTAGGTATTTAAAGAAAACACCTAATATAGACCACTGCTCTCCACACACATATGCATGCATGCACCCTCACAAACACATGTACATCATAAACATCCATCACAAAATAATCATGTGATATTAAAGACTTCTTGACAATTTTAACTTTGGGAGACAATTCATAGGCTTTCATCCTTTGGGCACGTCGGTCAGTGAACTTGCTACAGCTGGGCATTCTCTAATATCTAAACCTCAAGTCTCAATGTGTTTAGTCTTAGCACCAGGTGGGCTGATGGAGATAGGGAACGTTATAGCATTGGTTACGCCGAGACATGTGAGCATTTCTTTTCTTACTTCCTCCACATGTTGTTCCCCTTCCCCTTTATCTTTCTAAATGTTTGGGAGAAGCCTTGCTTTAGAGGGTTCTCAAACAGGAAACAGTTTATTTAGTCAGAAAAATAGAAGAAAAAACACCGCCGGAACCGCCACCGCTTTGCCCATCCCTACTACCTTGAGTAAGATTCCCTCATCTCCTGAAGAACATATCCACTGACATCTGTGAGCGACCGCTTAGGTCTTTGTTGGAGGACAGAACATCCGCTAAGCCTTTTCTTCTGAAACAAAGAGGCTTGAACTCTTACTGGTCAAAGTCTCCTCCATCTTTGAGGATGAGGGGGCTGGTAATCCGCACACATGTGGTAATAGGCTAAGGGACTCCCTCTGGGCTTCACATGTTCTTCACATCTGACTTGTGTCTGCTTAGTGGCATTACTGTGATTCTCTATTTTTCTATCCCCTTCCCTAGAAAAATCTGCACTGTGTGTTGCTGCTGATTCTGAGATGTTCCAAGGATATGGAGATGGAAGCGTTTCAGTTTTATTCTTTCCCCTGCATGCTTGTCCATCAAGTAATAAACTAAATCTTAAGAGTGAGAAAAATGGTATTTGAGGGTAGCTGTTATAGCTGCTAGAACACTCTTCTTCCCCGTTTCCTTCCCCAAGTGGAAGCTCTTTCTCTCAAATATTGCTTCAATTACGAAACTAAAGGCAAAATAAAGATGAATGATAGTGACAAATCCTTAAAAGATCTTCCACTCTTTGCTAATTCAGAATAAGATGTAGCCATTCGCTTGAAAAAAAAAACACCCACTCAGCAGAATTTACTCCGGTTTTTCACCCTGTAATTCACTGCCTGTGATGGTTTAATAGCACAATATACTCTAGTTCACTGTCCTCATAAAACCTGCAGGCAGGGAAATAACTACACTCAGATACATTCTTATTCTGGGTGGAGAAATGAAATCTTGAAGCTGGGTCATGGAAGTGGAGCTGTGAAACTACAAAGGGAATTGTGTTTGTTGTGCATTTTTGCTAAGGTCAGGATCCTAGATACATGCTGGACATGCATAACTCCTGAGAGCCCGACACGCTGGTTCCCTCAACTGCTCTCAGATTTCTGTGGAAACATCCATTTATGTCAATTGTCCATGTCAAGTCGTACAGCATTACAAGACGTATGATCAAAGCGCTGATATTTCCAGAGCTTTCCTGAAGAGAACACTTTTCAATAACAGAAGTGTTAAACCCACAGTAAGTCTAAGCAGTATTTGTTTTCTGTTTTCAGAATAAACATTTTTCACTTTATTTGTAGTAAAAGGGGGAGAACAAAATCACTGACGTGTGCTTCACGTTTGGTAACAAATGGGAGTTTTAATGAGCTGGGTATAGGTTTGAGAATGGATAGCAGAGAATGCGGCACTTTCAATTAGCTACTACTTTTCAAAATAAAATAAGAAAACAAACATAATTTATAATCTGGCCCATTTAATTTCTCTTGACTATAATGTATAATTTCTTTCATAGGAGATATTCTGGTAGGTATGTTATTTATGAGGCAAGTTTGATATTTAAAATCCTAAACAATTTATACCAATTGCTTATATTAATTGTTTATAACCTAAATATAAGAGGTTATGAGAATAGTAGATTTTATAAGCCAATCCTATCCCTGAATATTGGAGCAAGTGATTAAGAATCTAAATGTTGGGTCGAGGGATGTATCTCAGTGGTATAACACTTTCTAGTAAGCATAAATCAACTTCAGATAACGTCACTACCACTAATAGAGATCTACACTGCCTGATTTCCTCTCCATGCTCTGTTGGTTGTTGTATAATATGGTCAATTCTGCTGTGGATATAAAAATGCTTTTGTTTTAATTCCAGGTGTGGGCTGTGGGACTGATTCAGATAGTCCACAGCAGCAAACTATTTGCCTTGTGCAGGCTGAGAGGAGTTCTTTGCCAGCTGCAGTTAAATCTGAGGACTCTGGAGAAAGAATAAATGCCAGAGCCCAGAGAGTGTGGAGCAGCTCTGGGAAAGAACAAGGCTGCTGCTGCATCCCCCGCGGTGGCTCCTGTTGCTGTTGTTGCAGTGAGACAAGAAGTTGAAGATCTCCTGAACAAGGACTGGACTAGCCCCAAGAAACCCAACCAGTAGGAAACAGCTAAGAGAACTTTACCACCTCTCTCATTAACCCTTTCTCTTGCCTACCTGTTGGAGTGTTGGAAGGGGTTGGGGTGGAGTAGGGAGAAAGTGAGATAAGAAATGTAAATAAAAGTGTTTTACAAAAGTACGTCAACGCAACTCAATATTGTGTTCCAGGTCCTATCTTTAACAGTATCTACCTCTTACATTTGCTGACAAGACTAATTTGAATATTTAATGCTTACAAAACAACCCTGACACTTGGGTATTATTTCACATTTAAAAAAAAAAACCAAAAACAAACAAACAAAAAAAACCCAATGTTTTTATGTGTAACAGAACTGGCTGCCCTAGAACTCTCTTTGTAGACCATGCTGGCCTCAAACTCACAGAGATCTTCCTGCCTCTACTTAGGACAAAAGGTGTTTGCCACCAACCCATTAGGATTACTTCACAATTTTTATTATTCTTAATTCCAAAGTTCTTTAGAAGTTTAGTTCAATAATCATTCTTTAATAATATTGTTGCTCAGAAAAATATGAATCTATTTTATATATTCAAAAATGTCACTGTGGTTACATCTTTTTGTGTATTTCAATTCCTTTAAAAATAGCAGTCTATACTTCATGTAAAGGTATAGAAGAACATCTCAGAGAAAACTGTCTCTGTCTATTTTGGCATGATATCTAGACTATTGGGATACTTCCTAAGTTGCTATCTCTCTCACCCATCTGCTCCTGGATGACCTTTCATACAAGTGTTGGAGTCTGTCCTAGTTTGATTTTTATTGCTATAGTAAATACCGTGACCAAAAAGCTATACAACTTGAGGAGAAGGGGGTTATCTGACTTACAAGAACTCAAGAACAAGAATAGCAAGAACTCAAGGTAGGAGCCTACTGGCACGGAGGAATGCTACTCACTGGAATGCTCCCAGGATCACATTCCACTACCTTTCCTTACAACTCCTAGGACTATCTGCCCAGGGGTAGCACTGCCCATAGTGCTTTGTTTTAATTCCATGTCAATCAAGAAGATGCCACACAGATTTGTCTGTAGACTAAACCTGAGGAGGGCATTTTCTTGGTTGAAGTTCCATCTTCCCAGATGATTTAAGCTAGTGTCAAGTGGACAAAATAGTAGCAAACACAGAGCCTGTTCTTAAGGGCTTTTTCAGGTCACCAGTGATACAGCCAGAAATTAAAGACCTCTCAAAAATGATGTCACCTCCCACTGATGGGGGAGCAGCCTTATCAGGCCACAGAGGAAGACAAAGCAGCCATTCCTGGTGAGACCTGATAGGCTAGGGTCAGATGCAAGGGGAGGAGGTCCCTATCAGTGGACTTGGAGAAGGACACAGGAGGAGAAAAAGGAGGAAAGGAGGGGTTGGGAGGGAATGAGGGAGGGGGTTATAGCTGGGATACAAAGGGAATAAACTGTAATTTATTTAAAAAATAAATTAATTAAAAATGTATATCAGTAAGATAGCTTATTGGAGACTCTGCATACAAATCAGTGATAAAATTTATATCGGACAATTCCTACTAGTAACTTCTTAGGCTGTAAATATCAGGCATAAGATCAAAATAACACATTCACATGCTTTTGTAAGTGACTAACCAGATTTAATCATTGACTGAACTTAGCATGCGGTTTACTATTTCAAGAATTTTACCCTGGTCTGAAAACCAAAAAGGGCCTTTACCTAAGGGCCAAAATGTAAATGTGTGATTTTCCCCTTAGGCGAGTGATTCACTGAAGGTGGAGTGACAAGCTGTTTCTTTTTGATCTTAGATCAGGGACCTGGTAATGGAACTGCAGCAAATTTGTAATGTTAGGAAATTAAATAAGCAATAGTATTTCTAAAATAAAACCATTTTTAAATGAGTCACCACTATAGTTAAAATGAATAGTTATTAAAAATTAGAAAAAGTACATCCATAAATTGAAATCTTTCAACATTAATTTAATGGCATCTACTACCATCCCCATGTAAGGACTGAGGATATAAAACAAAGAAGTGTCCTTGTGCTTCGGGCATTTTCAGACTTTAGGTGAGGATAACCCTAAACAAATGCTTCCCAAACAGAGTTATGTAAAAAAGTATTACAGGATCACAGAAATTTAGGGAATTTTTTTTCCAGAAAATTAGACACTTAATATGGGCATTACAAGAAAAAAGAGAGTATCCTAGAAACATCCATAGAGTTTGTTTAGGGATCTAGAGAAATTGCTGCATAGGAGGCTGTTATGCTTTGAATGTGCCCCCTAAAACTTAATGTACTGGAGACAATATCCCTGCATTTATGTATTAATGGTCTTTGAAGATGGGGTCTTCGTCAAGTCATTAGACTGGATGTTATCATGAATGGAAGTCCATGAATTGAAGACATGAGGACTTATACTTCTCAGCCTCTAGGACTATAATCTATTAACTTTCTGCATAAGTTATCCTGTACTCATATTTTGCTATAGCAATAGAATAAGAGTTTAAGAGATATTTTCAGAGAAATGGTTAAAGGAAGTATTCCAAAGGAAATGCTATAATTGGACCCCATGGTACAGAGCTTTGGCTATCTTTCTGATGTAGAATGTATCCTGTCAACTAAATACTCACCTCCACCTCTTCCTTCTCTCATCGTATGGTGCAATTTTATCCAGAATTCAGCACATGAGAAATATTCCCTACGTATTCACGCCTCTTCTCATCCTGCAGCCCTTTAGCCATGCAAGTGTTAGTGTCCCTTTTTGTGGTAGGTTTTTTCAGGTCATTAGTGGTATATCTCGAATTTGAAACCTCAAAACATGTAAGAGTGTGGCTTCTCACAGACTCTCTTCAAATCACTGGAAGACTTTAGATCTGACAGCTCCTTGGTAGTAACAACAGTCACATATATTAAAGATAGCACAAATACAACCAGAAAAAAAAAAAAAAAAAAAAAAAAAAGACACTCCAGATTCACCTGTGTGTATCAGACCCTAAGGAGCTCTGATTCAGTGTGTAGCTTTAAGAAACCAAGAGTTGGTAATTCCAGCACTGAGAAGATGCAGGCAGGAGGTTAGCAAGTTGAGGCAATTTTCACCTACAAAGCAAGTTTGAGGTCGACATGTCACCCTCTCTCAGAGAAGCAAATCGGAGTGGGTAGATGCCACATGTGGCATAGTATTTGCTATGCCATCATGAAGGCTAGAGTTTGTCTCTCCAGCAACCATGTAAACTTGGTACAGTGGTAGTGCTCCTGTAATCCCAGCACTGGGGAGGCAGACAGGAAGATTCCTGAGGCATGCCGAACAGCGAGTCCAGCAGGTTGGTGAGTTAGAGTCAGTGAGAGACCTTATTTCAAAAATTTAAGGTGGGGCGGTGATTGTAAAAAAAAATCCTGTAGGCATAAGGTTATTGTATAATTCAAGCGCTGATTTCTGTACCCCATATCTGGTTGCAATCCTTGTTCTGATTTCCTGGCTCCAATTTTTCCCTGATATGCCAATAAAGCAGCTTACAGCCTATTGCTGAGCAGGGGAGAGAATAGGGCTGGACTTCCTGCCAGCCAGGGTAGGAGGAGTTTGAAGAGGAAGTTAGGCATGCAGCCACGGCAGAGGTCCACGAAACAACAGAAGAGACTTGGAACAGAGAAAGCTACAAATTGCAAGTATCTCTGGAATGTAGACTGAAAGGAAGCCAAATTAGCTTAGAAAGTTAAGAATAGAGGAACAACTGCATAGTTATTGTGTTGTGAAGCTTATTATTAAACAAAGACAAAAGAGTCTCAATTATTTGTATGATAGCTGGATTAAGAAAGAAACTGAGAAACAGTTTTATAAAAATAACTAACAATATCCAGTATTGACCACTGGCCTGTATATGCACATGAGTGATGTTCCCACATACTCCCTATACATAAACACACACCAAATAAGCCTAAGCACGAACAATCACAACGCAAAATAGATTAAAAAGTGAGAAAATCAGGCAAGATTTGAGTTCTAGGCGTTACTTGTTTTTCTTTGGAATGGGTTTCCCTTACTCTCAGTGGAAGAGCACAAACAGGTGATTCCTGTATGTGGACATTTCCAGTATGTTTCATCTATTTAGACAATTTAAAGTTTACCTCATTATTTTCATTTTAGACTCATAGGTTTTAGTTCTTCTTATGGGTTGAGATGCCAGGCTTCTGTTATCCTTAATATAATTTCCTTATTGACCAGCTTCTCCAATGCAATCTATCTTCTTTGGCTTCTCTGCCTCTTTCCTCGGTTTATACCTTGAGACACTGACTACCAACTGACAGGCTTTCAGTTATCTCTGATGCCCTCATAGGTACCCTCCTTATCTCACTCAAAAGCTGGCAGTCTGTATAAAGGCACCCCCAGCTGTTTGCTGTAGCCCTGGCAGCCTCCCACCTCTCCAAGCCCCTGTGGACACCTGCTTTAAAAACAGCAAATAATAGTTCTAGAACTGAATAGTACCATATCGAAAGAAAGGAGACCCATGGCCATCTGGGGTTTCCTCAGGGTATTTTTCTGATACTATTTTTAGCATTTTCAGTGTTGGGTTGACTGATCAGAACACTCAGCCATGCGACCGAACTCAGGCCACTTACAAATAGAATTCTTGCTTAGCAGAATTGTTTGTTTTTATTTTTCTGTTATTTTACACAACAAGAAACGCAGAAGAGATTGATTGAGTAAGGTCACCATTTACTTCTAACTGGCTTCAAGTTAGTGGTAATACTAAGAGGACGACTCTGTACCCTAAAAGTTTCACATCCTGTTAATTGTCTAAATGGGCTCCCAGTGCAAACTCATTAACATATGAGGGTGGAATTTGGCTTTCCCCTGAGCTTCTTTTTTGCTCAGCTTATTTAGCCTTCTCTTTGGCTTCAGTACACAATAAAAAATGTCTGATATCTTGCATCAAAAATACTGCTGTAATGAGGCACACATGATTTTGTACACATCATTCCAATTTGGTTCTGTATAGGAAATCTCAAACACATCATACACAAGTCTTCAAACATTCAACTACAGTACTATATCTCCTCTACCTTGAAGAGCCAATCAGAAGCAACAGGCTATCAAATCCACCCCCAGGTAATAGCTACTGATGGTTATGGATGTTGAAGTTTCACAGGAATGAGTATTTATGCCACTGGATTTTTGATGGAAGAAGGGCACACATTCATTCTATACTACTGTGAACTCTTCTCATTCTATCCTGGCTGTAAGAAAAGCACTAATGCTCCCCAAGACTGTCTGGGTAAAGAACCAAATTGCTGGCTTTCTCACTGCGGATGTATTTTTGTTCCTTTCAGCCCTGATTAGGTGGCTCTGAAACTAGGAAGGGCAGCATATGGTCCTCCTGCGAAGTTTCTGTTGGCTGCTGCTACCATTCTGCTTCACACAAAGACACAAAAATGGGTGGCAGAGGTGTGTGTGTGCCTACCGAAGATTGGAAAGTGCAGGGGAGCAGCTGAGCTAGTGATATGAAAAGCTCATGCTTCTGTCTCTTTTTCATTTCCATACTGTGTGAACAGAATATAAGGCAGTAGACCCACAACCTTCAGGACAACATTGCATTTCATCCAAGCATGGAAGGAATCCCTGACCCAGACTGATCCTTTCTACACATTGATTTCTTCTCAGAAGTCAAAATAAGTCAACATGTGCTCTATACATATCATATCCAACAAGCAGATATATACAAGGGCTTTCCAAAATTTCAAGAGCTCAGAATTTATTTGATATTATGTGTTTTTTTTTTCTAGCTGAGACCTTTACTTAAAATAATCATAAAATGCATGTTGGCAGGGTAGAAGACACTCTGGTGAACAAGGATGTGGTGAGGAGATGGAGGAGAAAGACAAGCAGAATAGTTTGTATGCTATGAAGAAAGGCAAAACTGGAGAAGAGAAGGTGGTGTGGAACAGACTTCCTAAGAGTAGCCTGCGCTGTTACCTGAGGCCTTGGTGATATCCCAGCCTGTGCTGCTGCCAAGGGCCATGTTGTGCTCCATGGCCATGCAGCAACAGTGGTCTGTGCTGGTATCTGTGGTCTGTGTCACCACCAAAGGGCATGCAGATATCCCTGTCTGGGTGGCTGCCTGGGGCCATGTTGATATACAAGTGACCCAGGCCTCTTTAGCTTTGTGGTGTCATGGCTGTGAGTGAGACAACCCCATCCTCACTCACCACCTGTGGCAGTCAGGAGGTCCCACCCTTTGCTGTAGCACTTGAGACAGCACCCATCCCTAGCTCAAGGTAGAGCTGGTCATGGTAGGAAGGGAGAGCTGGTCTTCACTTTCCCTGCTGTGCCAATGGCAGTCAATTCTAGGAACACCTTCACAGATATCCCCAGCATTGTGCTTTACAGATTCCTCAGTTACATCTTAATCCAATGAAATTAGTAAAATTAATCATCATAAAAGAAAGATTAAAAAAATAAAATAGCCAGTAACCAAAAGTAAAATACAACCACCTTATGGCCAAGAAAGAACAGTTGGCTATCCTAATAATAGAGACAGTATTGTGTCAGAATAAAAGACAAGTCTGTGAATCAAACAGAGGGTGTTCTACTAAGGTTTACCATGTGCCTTTGCATGTCAGAGATGAAAGTGAACCAGCCATTAGGGAATGTGCTCTTGGTGACTCAACTTCCTGTATATTCATCCCACTGTTAGTACTATGAAAATATTCTTTATTAGTTTTGTCTGACAGAGAAATGTGGAAGAGTCACCAGGTGTTAAAGCTTATAGACATTGTTTCTGTCTCCAACTTAAATGCTTTTAAGCCACGTGTAAAGAATTGTGTCTCTGCTTATGAACCTGGTAAATCTGGCCACCTTCTGTTTGCTTTCTTGTAAAGGCTCCAGTTTCTTCTTGAATGAAATCACACTTCCTTTGTGGGCTCTTAGCTCCATTCTGCTCTGCATGCAGGGCTGGAATGTTTTGTCACTTGCATTCTTTTAAACATTCATAATATCCACATAATTGATCCTGAAGGATCAAATTCACTTCTGCTTTTTACAGGTTAGAAGACAAAGTCTAAGAGAGGCAGATGGTTGCCCAGTTGTGGCAAAGAGGGCTTAGAGATGAGCCTACGAATGTCAGGTAGCCATCCCTTAATCCTCTTGCCCATAGGAATTTTCTCTTACTTCCTCATCACTGTTCAGTTCAGTTGCCCCATAAAAGGCTTTCCTATCACAGTGCCTGTTCTTTGATTTGAAGTTACAGATATGAGGCACTGTGGCTAGCTTTCTCTTGGCTTTTTTCCACATTCTCTGTGGTGGCTTTTCTTACAGAGCTACTTCATTCTAGGCCAGACTTACCAAATTCCTCCCAGTGAAGACTGATACCAACTAGCATATAATGATTGGGCTTTTAGACCAGTCTTAGACCCCTGTCCCTGGTATGAGCATTTACTGAGAGGAAAATGAAACCTGAGAAAGACAGACAGACAGACAGACAGACACACACACACACACACACACACACACACACACACACAGAGAGACAGAGAGAGAGAAGAAAGAAAGAAAAACAAGTGAGAAAAATTGGGCTGGCAAATGGCTCAGTTGATAAAGTGTTGACTGTACTCCCCATATAAAAACTAGGGTCTGCTGTCATGAGACTGTAATCTCAGTACTGTAGGGGTTTAGATGGGTCAATCCCTGAGGCTAGCTGTGGAGTCTAGCCAACCTTGAGCTTCAGGCAGGCTCAGTGAGAGATGCTGTCCCAAGAAACAGGTGGGAAGGTAGACATGAACTGAGGAAAACATCTAAGGCCGACATCTGGCTTCCACATGCACCCACACATATGTGTGTATACACATGATCAAAGACACACACACATCCACGAAAAAAGAATATGGGCTGGAGAGATGGCTCAGAGGTGAAGAGCCGTTGCTGCTTTTGCAGAGGACCTGAGTTCAGTTCCCAGCAGCCACATGGTGGCTCACAATGGTCCAAGTGCAAAGGGTTCCAGTGCTCTCTTCTGGTCTTTGTGGGCACTAGGCACAATGTGGCATACACAGGCAAACACTCACACACATAAAAATAAATCAATCTGAAAAAATTAAAATACAGAATTCTCATTTTTCCCATATGGCATTTGCAGTAGCTTTAAAAGTTGTTTATCCCACACTTGTAATTTCATCTGTTGCATAAGGGTTTTGTGAATTTTCTCCTTGAGAGACAGATGCATCAAATTTCAGATTTGCTCCAGTAGAGTTCAGTTTAATCAGTTTAATTTACTTAAATTATAAAAATACCATTATATGGTAGTTTGAATAAGAAACCTTCCCTATACTCTCAGGTATTTGAACACCCTATCTCTCTAGGAGACTGTTTGGGGCAGTTATGGAGCTTTTAGGAGGCTTTTAGGTTGGAGGACAACATCATTGAGAGTCAGCTTTGAGTTTATAGCTTTCTGTACTTCCACCTTCTCTCTGCATTGAGCCTGGCAAATCACCCCCCACCCCAATACTGTGGTATTGGGGATTGAACCCAGGGTTCTGTGCATGGTAAGCAAGTAGTTTGCCACTGAGCTACATCTTCAGCATCTTGATATAAGTTTTTGGTGAAATCATTGAAATAGAAAACATGTGGATGCCAGATGAAGGGTTTAAATGACAATAAGCTATATATAGGGCATCAGCTTTTATTCTGCAGACAATGGTAATCTTTCTTAAAGATCTTCGAGCTAAGAAACAGCATTATTATATTTCTTTAGGAAGAGCACTCTAGGACAGTGAGACACTTCTATCAGTACATGAGGCACTGGGCAGCATCAGGATTGCCTTGGATTTTGACAGGTGAAAAAAAAATCTCCAATTTCACCCCCAAACAATTGACTCAGATACTCTGGAGTTAAGGCCACAGTTTGACAAAACTCAAAATTAAGAGAATCACTGACTTAGAGGAGAAATGGAGGTAGACCAAGTAGCAGATACAAGAGGCCCCAAGTATTGTCAGGGAGCTAGAGAAACAGGCAAGCAGAAAGAATGGTAGTGTGACAGCTAACACTGACAGGGTGACAGGATATGCAGTGTCCTGTGCATACCTGGGAGGGTTTACCTAAAGCAGTTCACTGAGGCGGCAGGGTGACACACGCTCAACGACAGAGGCACCATTCCTTGGGCTCAAGTCCTGGACCACAAAAGGAGAAACCTAGCAGGGTACAAAAGTTCCCCACTCTACGTCTTGGCCATGGATGCCATGTGACCAGGTTTCCCAACCTCCTGCCACCATGATTTTCTTGCCACAGTGGACTGGACTGTATCTTCTCAAACTGTGAGGGTTTTATTTATTTCAAGGGTGAATGAAATCCTTCCTTCCTTGAGTTATTTTTGTAAGGAACAGCAATTTGTCACAGCAATAAGAAATGTAACTACTGCATGTATTAATCAGGCACTGGGCGAGTGGCTCAGGCATTTGGTTGGGTACCTAGTTACACACTTTCAGAAGACATTAAATCCCGGTACTGTCTGAAGTTTGTCACCCATCCATTCCACAGATGCTCGATGAATTGGGAGTCATTCAGTACTACCAAGTAAAATACAAGGTCAATCCCTTGATAACCATCACTAGTTTTCTTGGATCAGACCTTGCACAAGCCCAACAGGAAGAAACTGAATGCCTTTAGTTACTAGTGACTGTGTTCGTTAGTTTTATGTTTTCTTGACACAAGCTTCATGTGGGAAAAGGCAACCCCAACTTGAGAGAATTTCTCCCTAAGATTGGCCCATAGTGCATTTGTAAAATTAGTGGTTGTGGTGGTGCCACCCCTGGGCTTGTGATCCTGAGTATTATAAGAAAGCAAACTGAGCAAGAAAGTAAGCAGCCCTTCTCCATGTCCTCTGTGTTAGTTCCTGACTCCAGGTTCCTGACTTCCATAAGTAATGAACTCTTACCTGAAGTACAAGATAAAATAAGCCCTGTCCTCAGCGCCTTGCTTTTGGTCATAGTGTCTCATCACAGCAATAGAAACCCTAATTAAGAAAGTGTCAGACAGTGGCAAGTGCTCTCAAGTGCCTTCCAAAAATACTTTTAATGGTCAAAATGGCATTTGCGTTGCCAAGAGTTTTAATTTCCTTAGAAATGTCCTGTCATGTTTACTTGACTCAATTAGTAGCTGTGGAGTCCCGAGCCATAGTTTACACAAATTCAGTGGTTATTAGCAGTTTACTCTTAGAAAAACAATTTTGTAAGATTTCTAAATAGGGGAGTGCCAGGCAGACAAGACCAGAGGCAGGTGTAGCAGAACTCTGTTGCAGGCAAAAGAACTAAACTAGTTGTTTTAGGCTGGTAAAAATTTAATCATTGTAAGATCATCCAGAACACTGGGAAAGGAAGCAGGCCAAGGATGATTAATCAAGTTCCATGTCCACTCAGATTTATAGCAAGCACGCGCTACTCAATAATGGATTCCAGTGGCTTACATGTTATACTGTTGTATATAGATAATGGATGTTGTCTCTATTGATAACACTTATGCTCTCAGCATGGGCCTCCCCTTAGACAATGTCTTTGCTTCAGACGTTGGGGTGTGGAGCCCAGATGTAAAGTGGCTAGAATGGGAAGTTTCTGTATCTAGAGATATACTTGGTAGCCTATTCCATTCCCTCCAAATAGACCATCAATAGAAAGAAACTTTTATTGATATAAAACTGAAATTTCAAGATGGAAAGACCTAAGATGTCATTTAGGTCAGACTGTAAACGCAGAGCCTTTAAAGGCTTTTTGTTTAGGGTATCATTTATATATAAAGGGCATTGTTCTGCCTTCATGTTCTCCTCCTATTTTATCTACTGTGCTTAGAGGTACTTTCCAGGCTCAAAGATGCCTCTCAAGAACTATGAGTTATAACATATCACTGAAAAAATAAGGGGGAACAATTTCATAGCTAGTAGGAAAGTGTCCATTCTTGGCAACAGAGTAAGAACAGTGACTTCAGGCTGAAAGAAGTCAAGATGAATTTCCCTAATGTCACAAAGTAGAAGGTAAACAGGAAAACTTCATGTGTGGTCTGCTATTTTTCCCAGCAATTTTTACAAATCCCACTTCTGGTCATATTTCCTCCCTTGATGAAGTACTATGACTTGAGACTATTACATATTATTAATTAATGGATTTATGTTTTAGGAAGTCTTATGTAGCAGTATGGCTCCTACCTTGCTAGATAGCTCAAGGATGACCCCAAGTTCCCAATCCTTCAGGCTCCCAAGTGTTAGCTAGACTACAGGCCTGCACTACCACCCAGGGTTTAGGATTGTTAGATTTATGGGACTACCCGGGGTGACTAACATTTTCCCAACACATTCAGTGTTTCTATTCTCAGACATTACTTACCATGTAATCTATTTATGATCTTTTAAATGAATACCTTTGTTTCCTGGTTTTAAATTATCACCATAAAAACATCATAAAATTACTTTAAGAATCATTCATGAAGGGCCAGTGAGATGCCTCAGTGGGTAAAGGTAGGAGGAGGACAGACTTCCCAACAGTGTCCTAAGACCTCCACTTGTGCCCTGTGGCCAGTGAGATGTGTCCTCTTGAAGATCAACCAGTGCTCTTAACCACAGGCCATCTCTTCAGTCCTAATAAAAATTAAATTATGACGAATAAAGGCTGATTTAACACCGATTCATTATGCTAACCATGGTGATCTTGACTACACTGTTTTCTTATTTCTTTAAATATTCTTTTAAAAGTCAATTGAAATACATTTATGTTTAATTGATTTTTACAAATCTGTATTTTGCTTCCTTGTATAGCTGTACCACAGTCTGTGTGTCTGGTGCCCATGGAGGCCAAAAGAGGGAACTGGAACTGGAGTTAAAGGTAGTTATTATGAGCCATGGGGATGCTGGGAATTGAACCTATGTCCTTTGGGAAAAAAAAAAAAAGTCAGTGGTTTTAACCTGAGCCATCTTTCTAGCTCTGTAAAGTTTTATTCTTAGTAGCTCAATTTGGAAAAAAATTCAAATTGTTCACTAACAGCTAACTGAATATATTTGTAAGATTATACAAATATAATGACCTTTCAATGTAGGTCATCTATTTGATTAAAAAAAAAAAGGAGGAAGAGAAAGGAAAGGAGGAGGAAAAAGGCAGGCCAGCAGGTAGGAAAGCCCTCTCAACACTGACCGGGGCCCATGAGATGGCTCAGCAGGTAAAGGTGCTTGCTGTCAAATCTGAAAACCTGAGCTTGGCCCCTAGGTTACAAATGGTCGGAGGACAGAGCTAACTCTTGAAGGTTCTGACCTCCACAAGCCAAATGTGGCCAGGTGCACCCCCTGCCCCAATGAACAATTAAATGAAAAAAAAATTAACTCAAGCTAGTAGATAGATAACAAAATACTTGTTTTATTATTGCAAAGTTAAAAATAGTAGACAAGCTTATCCAGTTACAGTTCCAAAGCAGAATACAAATATATAAATTGCATATAACCCAGATGACTAAATAAACTTTTTTGAAACAAACGTAAGCTCTTACCACAGCAGTTTCACTTTTATTTTCTAAATGTCAGCACAACTGTATAAAAGAAGCTTCTAATAGTAGAGATTGAAGCTCACCATCTACGGCATATGCTGTCTCTCTCACACATACACACACATACAAAAAGGTACACATTCTCTCTCACACACACATCACTGCCGAACACTTTAAACTGGAGGCAGTAGGATGGGGAAAAGAAAGCACAAACGAACAAGACAAACAGACAAACAAAAACTCAACCCACTACTCCAGAGGCAAATGCAGCTTCCCGCAACTTTAACCAAGTGCATCTCCATGAAATTTCTGCTTCACGCTGGTAAGCTTGAAATTGCGGGAAAATTACTAAATAATTATAACAGCCTCCTTTAAACTAAAAGTAGTGGTGAAAATATGATTTACAAACTAAGTGTTAAAAATCTTAACATCCCAGACCCAGAGGATCTGGGCCACATCAAGGTAGGTGCAGCCTGAGGTTGTTCAGGTCAGGACTGATGTAGGAGAAAGAAATGAAAACGCTGAAATGCAGGGCAGTCACACTCTTCCTGCCCTAGTGTGACCTCCCCCTCCTCACAAAGCCCCATCACTCCTGCGAGAAACTCTCCCCAGCCCATCACCACAAGGCTCTATGAGGGCAAGGGTAGTTATTTCGGGCTCCATTGTCAGTGATTTTTTTTTTTTTTTTAGTCAAGTCAAATTTCCTCAAAAAAAAAAAAAATTCTATTCAAGGTAAAAATGGAATCAAATAAAAATAAAGTTTCTGCTTTAATACTGTATCTTTAGGGTATATAAAATTTTTAGTCATGAAGTTTTAAAGCAAACATTTTGCTTTAGCTTGAACAATAATAACATGTCAGTAAATGAACTGTCAAAAAAAGTAAAACAAACAACCAAACAAAACCCAAAAAAACCAAACCCAACCAAACAAAAACTTTGAAAAGAACAATGTATTTTACCATTAAAGTATTTCATGTACATGTAATTACTTTTCATTCTCACAAATCTGAACCCTTTAAAAAGCTATAGAGATCTTTAAAATTCTCAAGTTTTGAGCACACATGTTTTGTGTTACATACAATGTTAATAAACAGATTTCTCCTGAAAAGAAACAAAATAAAACCCAAACTGGTACACATTAACACAAACAGATCAAAAGAATCACTTTGAAAATTAACAATAAACTGATAGGCCTCCACAGACAAAACACCAAGTTAAGTACTGTATAAACCCACAGAGGTAAAAGCCATTTTAACAGCAGATATGATATAGATATTATTCAAGACCAAGGACTCAGAAGCACTCATCAAGATGGCAACAGAATATATTTATTCCTGAAATTGCTTGCCAACACGAACACATTTTGAAAAATAATCATTAAATGTTTATAAAAATGGGCACTTTATGGTGAACCGAACATGTAGTTTGGAAACTGAAGGTCTTCTCTTTACTCCAATACTGCACACAAGACTCACAACAAAACAAATCTGAGATCACCAGCATGGGCTCTCAAGTGAATACCGTTTCCAAAGAACTAATTTAGAAATTAATACTAGGGTAAGATAATCTCTGGAGAAATGTAACAGGTTGGACAATATAAAAAGTTTAAGCCAGGCATGGCAGCGTATGTCAGTCCCCCACATCCAGAAGGCTGAAGCAGTAAGATCGACACTGAGCTTGAGGCCAGCCTGGGCAACATGATGAATCCAAACCCAAACCCTTTTTTAATTTCCTATGGAGACAGGAATTGAGCCCAGGGCCTGATATATGCTAGGCACATAAAAACACCAATCTTTAAAGACAAAACTCATGTTAATAATCACATCTGACTTCTAATTTTAAAAATATTCATCTTGTTCAACCACGAATCTAGTATGACAAAATTTTACGTCACTTCTCATAGTCATAGACGCTCTGAAATGCATGCGTCACTATCAGTCTGCCTTCTGTTATTAAAAAATAAAAGAAATCTTATGTGAGTTTCTTCTGAACTTTCTCAAAACATAGTGACAACTTCAGAGAAAGAACCAAATGTAGGAACCAGTATTTGTGATAGCTCCTATTCCCTAAATTGGAATTAACTATCCCACCCTTATTTCTGCATATACAGTAATTGCAAATTCAATCAGGAGAGCATATGAATCTAGGTGTAGGGAAGACACCTGAATCACAGCACCTGATCTCCTCCTGAGGCAAAAGAATTGCCACAAATTACAGGCCAGCCTGTAATTGGTCCAAGAATTCTAGGCTAGCCAAAGCTATGCAGCAAGACCCTGTCTAAAAACAAACATCCCCCCCCCAAGAGAAGTAATTGGTGAGTAAATTATACTCCAAAATTCTTGTGAGTAAGTACTAGTGTTACTACCAGCACCAGAGAGACTGAGGAGCACCATTGCTTTGATGTTTCTGGTGAAATATCTAAATGAAATGAATCAGAGGTCCCAATTAAGACCTTAGTACATGGGAAAATTCCAATTTTTCCAAACTCATTAGGGAACTAAATGTTTGCCAGAAAACTCTTTAAAGAGACAAGCAAATGCTTTCTTTGGATAACACTGTATTTAGGATCGCACCCTGTGTCTCCTGTGATAGAAATACACTAAGTACCCACCCACTACTGAGGATCTTACACTCCTCTGGCTGCCCTGACTGCCTTTACATCATCCAGACAGAAGCACAAATGTGTGCGATACACTGGCTGCTAACATTCTTCACGTGTTATACCAAACAGGAGTGCAGTCAAACTTGAAAATGTAACCATGACAACGAAGCACTAAAATACTTACTGGCATAATCAGGACAAGTCTTTACCCAGCTTGCAAATGTGGATCCTTCTATATTGCACACATTCAATTTAAAGCTTGTCAAAACTAAGGCAATGCATTCCTCTCCAATCTCCATACTTTAAATTCATCTTGGAAGACTCAAAGAACTTGAGAAGAAACTAAAAAAATTTTTTTTCCCCCAAAAGTTCCCTCCAAAAAGCTTCAATGTGAAGTTTAATATAGGTAAAAGCAAAAACAATGGGATATCAACTAATGCACAAACCCAGGCCAATTTAATACATCTTAATATTAGGAAAAGGTGCTTTTCTACAGTGAAGCATTTCTTTAGTCAAACAGTATTTGTGTTCAATATTAAAGTGTGACCCTTGCCCAAATATAGACTGCCAACTTCAAGGCAGAAGTCATCTTCATTTATGAAGCTGTTAAGTCAATGGGCTTTCTTTCCTTAGATTTCTGCAAGAAAAAAACAAAAAACCTACCATACAAATACATTCTAAGCACCAGCTAAAAACAATCCAGAGTCCATTTTAATATTGGATTAGTTATAGCTTTTATTTTATCATTAAAACTTATATAACTTCTTGAGGTAATTTATTAGTTAAGAATCTGGAACTAAAGTAGCTTATTATCCTTTTAAAAGTGGGCTTATTTTATTGAATTGAATATTGGTTTTCTTTTGTTCTGTAATCTCCTATCCCTTGAGATTTTAAAATTTAGAAAAGTACCTTAAAATTCTTCTCTTTCTTTTCTTTCGACTAGTTTCAGTGATGTTGACAGCAGAAAGCAGAATTTGCACAGTTAACTGATTCTTGAAATTTTGTGGAAGTGGCACACATAATAATTTTGTTTTTCCCCCA
The DNA here is from genome assembly GCF_030254825.1 of Meriones unguiculatus. Taxonomy (NCBI): domain Eukaryota; kingdom Metazoa; phylum Chordata; class Mammalia; order Rodentia; family Muridae; genus Meriones; species Meriones unguiculatus. The sequence goes on from NC_083364.1 coordinate 80,301,865, forward strand.
AAGAGGACAAGTACAATTTGGAGACAGGAGTTACACTGGGCTCGGGGCTGAGAGTTGAACTACTTTGTCCAAAACCTAACAGTCAAAGGGGGTCATGAGAGATAAAAAGCAGAGTGGGGCTTCTACTTTTATGGAGACGGACACACAAAAACTAGAATTGTATTTTCTTCCTAGGCTAATTCAGAATTGCTTTCATTAGAAAACAGTAATACACTTTATTTGCTTGGATATTTGCTTTAGAGTCATTAATTCCACTTGCATATGCTCTTATTAGTTAAAAGAGCTTATTAGGTAGACTGTTTCTCCAAATACTATGCAAAACATGTTTATCTTTAGAAAGGAAGATAACAGTTTTATAAAAAACACTGTATCCCCCAAATGCAGTGATCTTCCTATAGATGAACATATATTCACACATAAGTGCAAATACACATTTATAAAGACAATGAAAAATACCCAAAATAGCAATTTGATATATAAAATTTATATTAAAATATTGTTCATAAATAAGGTGATATTATGAATTCTACTTCCCTCTTAAAATTATTTCTAGTAGTTTGGACTAACATACGACCTTATTAGGCTTCCATTGTTTTGACAGCTGAGTTACAATAAAAAAATGTTCAATAAAAACATACTGTAACAGTATATTAAAGTAGTCACACATGGTAAAAGTTAGGGAGGGACATTTAGTAATTGTAAGAAAAAAAATCTCCAAATGAAGCCAAATGATTAACCCTAGACTAGAGTGATCTGCTTTATTAGATAAAGATAATAAATATTATCTTATGTTTTGCAAGTACAACCATAAAATGGACCGTAACGTTCTCCACACGCTTTCTAGGTGCACATGCTTCGCAGACCAACGGCTGATAAAGCGCAGCCACTCCACTTAGTTCAGTCGTTCATGGGTAGGTGCGGCCTCGTGCCGGCACGTCCCACTTGGAGGCACGGTAGCTTGGAACAGTTCTTGAGGAGCTGACCGATGGCGACATGACGGACGTGAAGCTCTGATGCCAAAGAGTCCTTTTCTTGCACTTGGTGTGCTAACTCTTCAAAGACTTCTGTGAGGATTTAAGAGGCAGTTTCATTTTCAGTGTACAGAAAGCTAACCCTAAGACTCTTAGCCTAAGTAAATAAAGGTACAGTGTATTGGGCTAATTTTAACAACAAACTAATTGGATACCAAGGAAAAGAGCTGTTTTCTTCTAAGCCTATCAGTGTTGATCATCCTATCCTATTGATATTTCATACCAATAACTGCAGTGCTGCCTGGTCTTCATAAAGGGAAGCTTAAGAAAGACTGCAGTACAGAGAGCAGAAATAGTGGCCACCACCGGAGCCACTTCTCCATTATAAGCTATAAATAGGTTCAATCAATATATGATGACGTATCAAGACAAATGTTCATTAATAAACAGGTCTAGAAACTGCTCTAAGAGGCTTGGAACAGATTACCCAGATTTTCAGAATCCTAGTTCCAACTCAGACAAGTAAGCTCAACCGTCTACTTGAATTTCCTTTGATGGGTAAGATCAATAACAATGGCAAACAGCTCACAGAAACACAGGGAGAGTAAAATGAGGTCCTACTTGTAAAGAGTTCAAAGTGAGAACTGAATGAATTTAAACTGGGGCCATCAGTGTTATATTTCAAGAGGCTGGTATGCTGAAAGTTTTGCACTTAAGTCTGCTACTGACTGGATGCATAATCTTTGTAAGCAATTTGGAGGTCTCCAAAGTGCAACGATTGCTTCACCTAAATAGGAATAAGCTGGAAGACAATAAATAGTTTTTTTTTTTTTTTTTTTTTTTTTTTTTTTTTTTTTATGAAAAGAAAATCCTGACATATTTACAGACAAAACAGCACATTGTCAGGGGTCTCAAAATAATCCATGCAGGTGGGTTGAGGTGGAGCAAAAAAATGGAAACAAGTGATGAGGAAAAAGTAGCAGTCGAAGCTGATGGCCACAGGCACTGGTCACTGCACTGATCTCACCGCTTTTTATATGTTCCGAGCGGTTCATAGCTTATATAGATAACCAGGGCTAATACCACTGCCTTTAGGGACTACCAGGGCTTCCAGAGTGCCCGGCACAGTAAAGGCCCTGTGTAATGTCTGTAATGGCTAGAGGCAGAGGTCAGTTTAGTCTCCACTCTTAGATTACTTTTCCTGAAGGTCTCAAGGAAACTTTCTCTTAGTGTGTATCTCAGAAACCAACAGGCCCAAATATCTAATTTCCAAACTTAAATGCTGCAGATGCTAACAACGTTCAATCGCAGGGGATATTCTGCATCAATATCTGCATCACATAAAACAAAAAGCATTGAGACTGATTCTTTACCCTGGATTTGCTGTTGGAGCTTTGCATTCAGTTGTTCTACTTCATCAAGAGTCATTGAATTCACTGAAACAGGAAAACACATTCACTGTTACCACAGACAGCGTAGGTAACGGACGTGCAGTTAATTCCCAACCCAACATTCAACAAAATCCCAGGTTTTCCTTCATTGTTTCTTAAAGTGTAGCAAACTCTAACCACAAAAACCTCATAAGAAACACATTTTATATATCACCACCAGTAACACTTCACAAGAAACAGAGTTCGAGAAAAGAAAAAATAGGCAATGGGACTGTTGGATTCTGGTATCTCCTGTATCTGTTCTCAGAGGTATAGTCTCTACCCATTCCCAATGACTCAGAGCAAGCATGGATTTTAAGCCACGACATGGATTTTAAGACAGTACTTTAAAGAATAGTGAAATGCCTATCCTGAAAAGCAACCTTTAGATGAAGAATAAAGAAAATAAGTTAACTTAAGCCAAGTAAAATTACCATAGTGAGATTTTTGTAGAAAAGATGTGGACGAAGTAATCTCAAATTTTAAAATAAATTCCCCTGGGGGCTGGAGAGATGGTCTCACAACCATCTATACTGAGATCTGATGCTCTCTTCTGACATGCAGGTGTACATGGAGATAAGAGCACTCATATACATAAAAAAAATCGATGAAAAAAGATTTAAAAAATGTCCATGTTACCTCCTGCCTTTAGCAAATTGTCTCATATACATAAAAAATCGATGAAAAAAAGATTTAAAAAATGTCCATGTTACCTCCTGCCTTTAGCAAATTCTCTCTCTCTCTCTCTCTATATATATATATATAATTGTCTACATATAGACAATTTGCTAAAAGCAATTAATATATATAATTAATATATATATTAACTGACTCCCTGGCTAACTAGTCATACAAGAGGTGAGCAATATGACAATGTATGCTGGCTAACAGCTCCAGTTGCACAAGATAGTAGGAACTCTGAACTTCCAATTTAGTTTGCTGATTCTATGCCATTTGGTCACTAGTAATAGCAAAGTAAGTGACGGTGTGTAATACACATTCAAGAACATTCCAGAGAAGGTTTTAAAGACATCACACTTTTGCTGAGGCGAATCTGTCACTTAAATAGTATGTTCCCTAAATCCATGATTTACGATAAAATTCTCCACACATTTTACACACAAATACATACGGGACACACACACACACACACACACACACACGAGAGAGAGAGAGAGAGAGAGAGAGAGAGAGAGAGAGAGAGAGAGAGAACAAACCAGTCAAAATCAACTACCACCCAAGCTCCCAAAGCAAAGGCCAAATCACAGTCTTTACTGTTCTTCTTGTCACACTACTTACATTGTTCTCTGCTATAATGCGGATTCTGGGTCTGGACATTCGCCTCTGGACCAGAGCTCGTCTCTTCTGTTCTCTGTGCCTGGTTGTGACTGTGAGGCCACAATGTAGCCGAGTCTTCCAACACAGCAAGCCCAAAGTCCGTATTTTCCCTCTGCTCCAAAATTCTTTGCGTATAGCTTGAGATGCCACCTGTGGTTCCAGCTGTCCTCTTTGCAGAGTACTTTGGCACTTGAGAGTCAAACTGGGGGAGTAATTTCTTATCTGGCTTATGCCTGAAATTAAACAGGTGATGCTGGGAACTTTTGGAACACTCAGAATCCAAATCCAGGTTTTTATTTTGGGCATACTGTATAATCCAGTTTATCTTCTTACTCAGAATGGTTTTAACTCCTTCGTAAGTACTTTTGGACAGCTTGGATCGTGAACAGTCCTGGTTTGCAATTGAATGGTATTTTTCAAAGCAGTCTTTATGGCCTCTCAATGATTTGGTATGTAAAAGATTAGATTTTGGAACTCCTAAAATGAGAAGAAACAACGAAAACTCAGAAAATGTTCACATTTTCTTAATAAAACACTACTTTAAGTTCAAGCTAATCTCAGGGAATTCTTGATGGAACTCATTTGCAAATTTGAAACCGGTAATAGGAAATGTAGCCTCATTCGTGTTTCTATTTAGCCTTATGTTCAAAACAGTTTTAGTCATTTTCTGCATTTGTGCACTTGCTTGTGTATGTGTTCAGAGGCTGATTTGTGTACATGTGGCCCAAGGTCAACAAAGTGTCTCTCCACCTTTATTTCTACTGAACTTGAAAGTTGGTGATGCAGCGAGGTGGTCTGCTCAATGAGCCTCTTGACCTATCCCTCTGCCTGTCTTTGCCTGCATTCCAGGGATCGGAATCATACTTGACTGAGCCACATCTCCAGTTCAACGCAATATTTTCATGACTAGAAAAGACTTCTGAAAACTTTGGCTCAGTTTGAGCCTTTGTCCAGAAGCATCTTAGTACACACACTAAAACAACAAACACAGCTGTTCCTAGAAAACACTTATCTCCATGAAGTACACACTTACAAAACTTTGTTTTATAACCTTCAATAAGAAAAGGCTCAAGGGTTGGGGGAATGCCTCAGTGGATATACACTGGCCTTGCAAGTGTGAGGGCTAGAGTTCAGATTCCCAGAGCACATAGTGAGCTCTGGGCCCATCTGGACTCCAGGCCTAGATAGGTAAAGGAGAGTGTTCTCAGGAAATACGGAACCGGCTTCCACCCAATACACCAGAATCTGCACACATGAATACCCACACACATGAACACAAACATGGGCTCCCTCCACAAGAAAGCTTTTTTTTTTTTTGCCAACAAAATGTAGATTAATCACATTCTTAAAAATTATTATTAAATCCACACTCATGCCCCATTCCTTCTTCTCCAATTCTATTTCTCCCCATCCTTTTTTAAGACTTCCACCAACTCCACTCAGTACTTGTAGTACACACAGGCAACACCTTTCTTTCTATGGAGAAAAAGGATCCCCCCAGCAGTCAACTGCTAATAGTTCTTCAACTATGAATGAGATTTCATGACTCATGACTTCCTTTGCCATCCAGGCTTGGACTTTGCTGTCATAGCTGCTATGAGTTCATATTTAAAACTCTTATGCACCCCCGCAATAAAAACCCAAACAAAAACAAAAATCCTTAAAAACATCAAAATCCCACAAACAAAACAAAACAAAAAACAACAACAAAAAAGAAAAACCCATTTCACTACCGCCATCCACTACCTCTAGCTCTTACAATCTTTTTTTTTCACCCATCTTCTGAAACGATCCCTGAAGTGTACTGTAGATGTCTCATTTAGGACTGAGGTATCCTCAGTCTCTTGTTCTCTGCATTGTGACGCGTTTTAGGACTCTATGTTAATTAACATCTGTTGCACAAATAAATGTCTCTGATGATGGTGGACAAATGTTCTGATGTTTAGGCAGAAAAATAAGTACATATGGGCAGTTTAATACCATGTTCACTTAGCAAACAGTACAAGGTTCTCTTTTAGGACCTATAATCTACCCAGAAACAGGCCTATGATTTACCCAGTCACAGGTTCTTGGCCCGCTATATGAGTTTTGTCTTGTAGAATTGGCCTCAAGTAAAATCAGAGACTGGTTGGTTACTCCCACACATTGTTGCCACTGTTATACCGGTGGGCACATCTTTCCAGGCCAGCCATTATTCACAGCTGCAGAAGACTATTTAATACTTTCCCTCTCCATGAGCAGGCCCAGTACGTGCCAGCACTACCAAGACAGCCAGTATGGATGAAATGTCCTGATTGGCTCCAGACTGATGTTACCATATTCTTTGACTCAAGAATATATATCATCTTTAGCAATAGGGTCTTACCATCAAGGTTTTGAGGATAATTAAGAGAAATGGCAATATCCTATAATGCTTGGTGGGGTTTATGGGACTTCATTAAGTTTTTACTTGGCATATATATATAATTTTATTATATTATAAATTATATATAATCCTTATAAATGTAATGAACTGTTTCAATTTATTTTGTAAAGAAATCAAAACACCTATACTTTTCACAGTTTAATTTTACACTTAGTAAAACTTATCAAGATAATTTTATCTTTTGGAAGAAATGAATTGCATACAATTATTACTCAGACAGTACGATGTATATGTACATTAGCTGGTATAAATTTAACTCACAAGTACTCATGATGCACTAAAAATCATGGAAATATTTTGAGTACCTTTTTATAGCTTCCAATTTTTTGAAGTGAAGCTTCTACAAATACAGGATACAGTTTCATATTAAAAAGTTTTTGAAAATAGTTATATATTGTTATAATTCAAGACATATTAAAGTCAAGCAGTGTTCCTTCTATGCTGAAAGTAAATCAGGTATGTGCAGTTTTAAATGAATGCCTTCCAGAATGATTTAAACTAAAACTGTGAAAATGGAGTAAGGAGACATACTGAGGGACTGGGTTTAAAAACAAACAAACAAACAAACAAACAATCCACCAAAATCACATTTCAAGAAACATGAAAAGTTACATTCCTTATTCTCTCTTAACTTTAAAAGCTCAAACTCTAATTTCACTAATTGAAATTAATAGTCTGGTGAATAGTAAGATAGTAGAAAATTTGCCTTTGAGTGGTATAAAGTAAGGGATAAGTATGTAATGCTAGCTAATACTGGGACTTGGTCAGCTTGCCCAAAATCCCACGCTGGGTAGCCCATCAGATCCATACTCTGAATACATGGGCTGTATAACCGGAACCTTTTGCCTCTTAGATGGTCCTAGAGGTTCCCAGAATTCACAAAGTCAAAATGAAACTCCTCTGCTTCTCTCAACACTCAAACCCCACTCTGTGAGTGTGGAAACCAATGATTGTTCAAGGAAGAAACTGGAGCATTCTTCCTGAGAGCTCCTCTCTCCTCCTCCTTTTTCTTCTCTTCTTTTTTCTCTTCCTCCTTTTCACTCATAACAATCTCAAACTCAGCTTCACCCATTGCAAACCTGGGCATTATCCACATCTTCCTCTAAGATGCCTTCTCTAACCAACATACCTAAGTTAGTTTATCACACAAGATTTTACAACTGCCTTCTCACTGGCTTTTATTTCTTGCCAGGTACATTCTGCGTAGAAAGGGACCATTATCTAGCTTACTCACAGGCGCCCACAGTCTTATTTATTTATTGTCAGATGCCCAATAAAAAGTAGTTAGATGCATCAGGAAAGGTTAAAAAGACTATTTAAAATGCAGCAGCAGCAACAATGACAATAAGAGCCTTATTTTACCAATTGTCTGTTTTTCCATAGACTACTTCACTGCAGTTTTATCCATCTTAATTAAGGGGTAGTAAGCAGTTTCAGCAGCTTACTCAGAGGATAATTAAGGGCATCTTTCAGTGAAGTCTACCTAAGTCTAGAAGGCTGGCAGCCTAATCAAGTGGTGAGTGGCACTAATAACACAGAAGTAGATTCCTGTGGTATCAGTTTGTCAAGAAAATCATGAAGCTTACTTCAACATACATATTTTTTAAATAGCAATTTACATAAGTATACATCAAGGGCTGATTCATATAAACTTCTGCTTATTCAGTGAGATCTGATCCTTTAACATTTTTGGTAAAATTATAATAGAATTTTAACTTCACTAAATTATTAAATCCAACTTGAAAGTACTTGTAAACACACTTTAACTATTCCATGCAATATCAAACAAAAAAGTAAAACAAAAACACCATGACTACTATATATAATTCATTTTTAATATAAAAATTGTGTCTCAATTTATAATGGCAATATGCTGGACATCTTAAGTGATTATGGGTTTTTCCAATTTATCACTTCAAATTAGCACTAGAGAAACAATTATTTCTGTTATCAGAAATCTCAGATTGAAGGTGTCAATGGAAGAAGCTGAGAGGCCATTGAGGACATTGACTGGAAGTTACTGCTTGGATTGCAGTGGAGACCCCAGGACCCTGGAGATGCCAGGACTAGTGGGCACCCACCTAGAACAGCAGCTGGTATGGAAAGCGGCTGTGCCGAGCCTATGGGAGAAGTGTTGGAGAGGTGGAGCTGCCTTTAAAGCCAGGACCACAGTGAGTCCCGGATGTCAGTCATTGACCTAACAGAGTTTGCAATTACACGGCTGGACTCTGGTTTTACTTAAATGTGCTTGTTTTTATTCTCTGGGTCTTCCCTCTTTGAGTAGTTAAGTATTTAAGCCACTTTGTATTTTTCGAGGACCCCAAAATTAAGAGACTTTGTAATTTTAAAGAGAAACTGAACTTTTAAGTGTGAGAGCTCTTTGAAGACTTCGGGACTTTTAAGGCTTTATTACATTTTATATTATGATATTAAGAGAAGATCTTAGGGACAAACAAGAAAAGAAAGGTTACGGTTTAAAGTGTGTGTCAAAGCTGACAGGGAATGGAATGTTGCTACCAACTTGACACAGCTGACAAAGCTTTTATCAAACTAGAACATTTCTTGTATATTCTGTAAGCTCTCAGGATAAGCCATCTGGCAGGCTGTCCTCACAATTACACTATTCAGTTCTCTCTCTAAAATAAAATTGCCCATCAAAGCCTATAGAGGGCCAAAAACTTCTCAAATGGAAATATTTACCTGTGACTGAGGATAAAGAAATTTAAAACTGAGGGTTTTAGATAATCTGCTTACTGCGGGACTACAAAGCTTCTTTCTAGCAGAGACGATACTCTAAAAAAACTTTTTTTTTTAAAAGCCGTAATTGCCAAAACTCTTAATGAGTTGTCCTTCCCATCCTATCCATCCATCTTTTACAGATCAGATTTATGATTAACTAGTAGTGAAATCAATGAAGCAGTCTTTTCTTGGAGGTTTACCACCTGGCCCTGTCAAGAAGCATGATCTTTCACACTGTCCCCACTGATGCAAAACAGCTTTACTTCATGAATCTTTCAACCACATTATCTGACTACCTTGTGTACATTTAATTATGGACTGGACCCTGTTTTGATTTGGCGGGATTTCCTACTGTGGGCTTCTTATCTCCTCCTTAATCAAGCAGGAGATTTTAGTATGACTTAAGTTTCAGGTTATAAACATGCAGTAATTCATGTATTAAGTCGTATTGCTTCCAAATGCTTTTTGTGGAGGCTCATATTGTGCCCAGCATAGATAATTTCCCAGGATGTAAAGTTTTTGTTTTGATGAATTTACTTTGGTTGCTAAGAGAGACGTACTTGTACATATTAAATAATACCATGTTTGTTTAAGCAATTGTTAATTATAAAAAATGCGAGGAAGTGCATACAGTTTCACTAAAGATGAAAATGAATTGAAAGGCCACGTCTTCCTTTTTGAGGAACAGATAAGTATTTTTAATAAACAAAACAGAAAAGAGGCTCTGTCAGTAGAAGTGTTTTGTTCTGTTTAGACTCCAAATACCTTCAAAGAACAAAAATATTACACTCACATACAATTCTTGATTTCTTGCTTGCTGTTAAATCAAGTCTCTCAGCCATTGGCTTATATGCGGGTGGCAACTATCATGAGAACAGAGAATAAATATGTACTCTAATAATATGTGAAACAATATGTTCTCCATATCAAAACAGTCCATACCAATGCCTGGCTGAACTCCAGGTCAGGTCACCTCAATGCATGTCACGACTGCAGTGATATTTGTCTGGATTGTCTGGCTAGAACAATATGTTGACGCACCCAACTTGACTACAATACTACAGAAGCATTTGTTGAGCAAGCTTTAGGCAAGTTCAAAAAGATATTACCATGTTACTGTTGCCAAGCACTGCCCTAAGTGGAAGGATGTTCAGGTTGTGTCTATCCTGTAATGGAACTAAAGGGAGAAGGCAGGCATGGATCTGAAAAGCTCCTTCCTAAAATCCACAGCACAGACTCCTCCTTAGAAAGTTTTAGCAGTTGCTGACTGTGCCAGCAGGAATAATGGGATAAAGGAGAAACCTAATCTTCTACCTCTCAGATGTTTAGCTAACTCAAGCACCAAGTAGATGGCTAAATAAAACCTTGCATGTTCAAGGTCCTGACACACCATTTGAAAGCCAGGTAACTGGGAATCTCTGCACTGCGCAGCAGATGGAACTGTTGGCCATCACATTAAACCAGCACACAGAGGGCTCAGGGGCTTTTTCGTATTTGAGAGCCACTGTCTTAGGGAAGACATCCAACAGGTGTTCTTGTAAGGTAGCAGATTTCAGGTTAGGGCTGGTCATGTTAGGCTAAAGCTTTGATGTGCTAAGAGGATTAAGGAGGTAATCAAATCAGCTTGCTGAAAGAAACTGAGTTATGAGGGTAAGCTTCAGTAAGCTAAGAGTTCAGAGAAGTTATGTTAAAATATAAACCTCAACATCAAATAACAGAGAAGCCAAAGTAGAAGTATGTTCATGTAGGCAGTGTGTATAAGTTACAAATTATTTCAAAACCAAACCAAACAAACAAACAAAAAAATACCTCTCCCCCAGTGAATTCTACTTTTTCATTCTAACAGTTGGAAAGTTAGGAAAACACCTACATAACAACTGTTTATTAATAAAATAGCGCAAAAAAAGAAAAAAATTATTCTACTCTCTAATTTGGATACTTATTTTTTTAAACCAGTAATGGCCAACAGAACTTTCTGTGATGGTGGATATGTTCTATCTAAGCTATTAAACACTGTAGCCACTAGAGTTAATATTAGAAATGAGGTTAGTGTGACCTAGGAACTCAATTTTGAATTTGATTTCTTTTTAATTTACTGAAATTTAATAACAATGGTCAGGCTACTGACTTGGACAGGGCAGCTCACCTATAGACAACTGACTGAGAAAAGGGAATGAGAAAGAGAACATGGATGGAAGCTACCACCATCTCTTTGAAAGCCTCACTGTAATGGAGGACACCAGGTTCGTAACCATACAGAATAAAAAAGTTTAGGTCCGATTTTTAGGTACAATAAAACAAACTAAGTTTGGATAATTTAAAGTGGCACAATCAAATAAAACTACACCATACAAAGCTTTAAGCCAAATAATGCTCCATGCTCAAGTTTTCTACTAAATACATTCAATTCATTGGTATTACATTTATGCTAGTTTTTTGTTCCTGAGATTATCATATAAAATAAAGTAAGTTATGATACAACACAGCATCACTAAGGCTAAAACGGGCTTACTGGTTTTAAATATCCACTGCGGTGACATACAGGGACATCAACTCTCAGGAAGAGTGAGGTTTCTCAATGGTAAAGTTATACAGATGAATGCTATTTGACGATAGCCTGCAAAATACTTTCATAGTAGCAACCACATGAATGCGGTTAGGGTGGGGGGGGGACAAGCTGGCCAGACCCAGTAGTGGATCTGAAACTGCTAAGAACTGCAGTACCTGTTCAAACTCTGTTTTTCATCTCCTCAGTCACCATCTCCCCAGTTAAAGTTTGGACTGAGAAACTGATTTTCTTACAGGTAAGAGAGAAAAAGTGAGCCCAGATGACTATGTATAAAACATCAGTTTTACAACTCCATTTCTTCGCTTATGCTTGAACCACTGACCCTTAATTTCTAGGTATTTTTCTTTAAGTGTTTGATAACATCCATTAATTATGCTGCCAAAAGCTAAAAGAATAATATGTGTTTCAGACCAGTATGAACCACATAAATGTGACATTTTAGTAACAGACAATTCAGCTTCTCTTTACTTCACTCAGAGTCCTACAAATATTTCTTTTTTAAAACATTTCCCGATGGAGATGAAAACAGAAACCTATTAATAATGTTGGAGTCACAACATAATTGACTTATATTTTAGGTGGGGTAGACACCTTTAGGTGGTGTGGCTAGCTGTCACAACTACATTACCATAATTCTAGGGTAAAATTAACTTTGTGCTAAACAAACCAGTTAGAAGCCTAAGGCAGACCAACCTTCTGCTCAGTGAAACAGAAATGGTTTTTAAATTGTGTGGGGAGATATGAAAACAAATGATAAGCCTACCGTCAATGCCCGACTCTTCTCCTGGGAATTTAAGTTACATCACAACAGGGATTTTTACCAGGCAAGTAAAAGCTGTGTCAGAATGTTTCAGCACTGTAAACTGTAAACTAGCCCAGTCCTCAATGGAATACTGGTGCTTTAAAAAAGCTGATGTGTTCAAGAGTTACCTACTGACAGGAAAGAATGCTCCTAATGTATGCATTACAGGAATATACTGGACAGTAATGGTGTGTGCACAAACTTTTCTTTTATAAGTACAATTCTCCTCCCCACATTTCCTCACCCCAGAAAATTCGGCAGTAGAAACACTGAAATTAACAAACACCTGGGATTTTTAACCTCTCTACTCTTTTTGATTCTGGTATTTTGACTATTTTGCTTGAGAAAAACAAAGTTGTTTACATTTTAAGTAGGAAAAGTTCAAAACATAACATAAATTTCTGAAAAGAAATATACTTCAGTTTGAAGATGAACACCTGTGTTCCTTAGATCAAGACAAATGAGGCTTAGGTTTTGTGCCTTGTTTCAATCCAATAAGCAAAACAAAAAAGACAGTGACATCCTCAAAGCGTATGATGGTAAAGCTTTCCTGAATTCTTTCTCTGCTAACAATGCATCTAGCAGACTATTTAAACCTCAAGGGAAGAGAGGCCACCCATCCCTCCCCAGGGTCAAATCATAACACAACCAGAGTTTTATTTACCTGTAAACCTTTGGTGGAGAAACAAGAAAAAAAATAAAAGGGGCACCAGGGAAAAGTTGCTAAATGAACAACTGCACACTGTTTTCTGCTTTTGGCTTAAAACAACCAACATAACTGGCACAATCACTGCCACAGAAGGAGGGGGATGGTTGCAGAGGTAGAGGTCACTCCTTAGCACTTCAAATCCCAACACCTGCAGAGCAGGAAGCTACTGTGTTAAGGGAGAAGAGCCCCGGTAGCCCATAACAGCAATGCTCAGGAAAAAACAGACTCCTTCAACCTAAATCGTACCACTAGCCTCTGCAACATTTCCTCATGCTCCTATAACCATCATATCTTCTCAGCCCCTTAACTGCTGTCACATATATTATCTTATTCATCATTCTTTCTCATTTAATACATACTTCAAGGAGGAGAAATAAGTGGTGTTGAGGACATATGCATGAGGTAAGCATAGAAACCAGACAAGAAGGGAACAGAGTCTAGAATTACTCTGATGGAGGACTGAGAGGCCAGGGAGAGCCGTTAAGAAGACATGCTGGGTTTGGTGTAATCCCAGCTTTATAAGAGGTTGCCTTAGGAGTACAGCAAGTTCAAAGTCGAGCAAGTTCAAAATACAGCAAGTTCAAGGCCTGCCTGGAAAAGTTGTGAGAACTTGCCTGAGGGTGGGGGTAAGCTAAACTAAAAAACAAGTGGTAGGATATAGCTCAACAATAGAGCACTTACCTGACACACGTCAGGTCCTAGGTTTAGTTCCAATATTTAAAAAACAAAACCAAACCAACCAATCAAACAAACAAAACAACAGGAGGAGGAATAGGGTATGATAAGAATACAATATATGAAATTCTTAAACTTCATTAAAAAATACTATTTTCAAAAGTGGCTAACCAGGAAATGCTACATCCAGGAGCTAAGAGCTTGACCTGAAGGAAAAGGCAAGGACTAACTGATGAGTTGAAAGAAGACAAATGCATGGTCAGAATTGTCTTCTAAAGAACCTTTTCGGAGGTACCAAGGAAGAGGCCTCCCTGTGGGTGTAGTGGGGAGGGAGAGGAGAGGAAATAAGTGGTTTCTGAGGTAAAGCCAGTGCGAGAACAGTGCCCCAAGAGAGGAGCAGCGAGTGCAGAGGAAGTGGGGGTGACAAGGCTGTTTCTGGGACAGCTGACTTGGCTCTGCAAGCGAGAGAGCCATCCTCTGCTGGATGCAAGGCCCAGAAAGCAGTACTTGGGCTGGGCTCCATTTCAGCCCTAACTCATCAACTTCCATAGAGTACAGATGGACCCATCTTTGTTTTCTTCACAGGCCACAACTATGTGCGGGTAGTATAGAAATCACCTTTTAATACAGGGTGGTCGACTTCTATTGGCTCTCTGGGAAAAGTCGTTGTTCATGATTGCAGCCTTGACTCCTGTAGCTGCTGCTGGAAAGAATTCTGTCCTAACACCGAAGGCTTTCGATTTAGATCTAATGCTTCCATATGTCTCATACCACGTTTCACTCCTGGCTACTGGGACTGACCGACCATGATTTGGGGCTAGAATGTAATTTTTATGCACTTATGCCATTAACTGCTGTTAACGGAGTACTCTGGGTTGCATGCTTGTTTCCATCACAGCTCGAAAGGCAGTCAGGATACCTACATGGTGAGTGTCCGCCCAGCTGCTGCAGCGTCCGGAGGTAATGTGTGCTGGTGTCAAAGGAACCTAGAGAAGCAATCCAAGGCAGCTTGCTCTGTGTTTGGAGTAAAACACTGCCTTTATACTTCCAGTTAAGAAAGATAACTAGACACAACCATGATTATAGCTGCACTGTGCTGTTATTCTGCCGAGAAGATAAAGACTCCCAGCTTGTGAGAACACTCCACAGATATCTCATGTAATTCGGTAAACAGACCAAAGTTTCCTAGTGGGTCACTCTAGAGGAAAAATCTTAAAGGCATTTCTCTAAAGTTCTACCAGGTTAATGCACAAATTAAATGCACATCCAATGCTCTGCCAGTCCTCTGTGATGGCTGAACATTCACTGGTAAATAAAACAGACTCCACTTTGGTCTTCATGGAATTAGAGAGGGAAAGGAAAAGGGCGCAGGAGACAGCTACACAAACAAGGTCCTACAGCAGTAAAGTGGACAGATTTCCATAAAGAGGAGGGCAGCGAAAGGAACAGACAGGGGTAGTGATATATGCGCCTGTAATCCCAGGAGGTGGGAGGCAGAGGCAGGCAGACCTGTGCTTCAAGGCAAGACTGGTCTGCCTAGCGAGTTCCAGGACTGCC
Organism: Meriones unguiculatus; assembly: GCF_030254825.1. Taxonomy (NCBI): domain Eukaryota; kingdom Metazoa; phylum Chordata; class Mammalia; order Rodentia; family Muridae; genus Meriones; species Meriones unguiculatus. Next base: position 80,317,080 of record NC_083364.1, read on the forward strand.
AAGCCTACCTAGCAAAATCTTGCTCTGAAACAAGAGAAAAGAACAAAACTGAAGGGAGCTGGTGGTGGGAGGGTAGGGCAAACAGGCTGCTCACCTGAAGGGACTGTTTTGTCTCTGAGACAGGCTTTGAATCCGAATCTTAGGCTGGTCTCAGACACACTGCAGTCTTCCGCAGTCTTGTGTGCTGCATGAACCACAATGGCCAGCTGAGGAATTTAACTTTTTGAAGGACTTTGACAGGCAGTCATTTTGTGGAGCTACCCTCCTGCATAGTTTGGCAAGATGTATAATAAGTCTTTACCCTCCATCAGCAATAGTTGCAGATACGAGGCAGGAATGTAGTTATTTTATCCTTTCATTCCAAAATGACATATGGAGTAGAATAATTTACCTTTAGACATGCAGTCTCTCGGGTGTTCAACGGATGATATAAGTGAAGATGTCTAAAATTAGCTGCAAATGCAGACAATTTGAGGGGAGTGAGAAAAATAAATCTGCTACATATCACCATGGACAAGGTCACAAAATACCAGGGGTGAAGCTATAGCAGCTTGGGCAAAACATGCCAATACTGTTTTATCAAACAAAACAGATACAACATACTTCAAAACAGCCCGTACGACCAATTAGAGATGATGGGAAACCCAAAGAGGAATGACACTATCATAGGGAGGGCACCACTCTTACAGAAGGAATGTCACTCCCATAGAAGTGTCACTACCACAGGGAGGGTGTTACTATCAGAGGGTTTCAATGCAAATCAGAAAAGCAAAGAAACTCCCTTCGCCCAGTGGAGGCAGGCATACCAGCTCTGCAGCTCTGGCATCATCAACCTGGGGGTGAGCTCTTCCGTGTGCCTGGAGGATGACTTTACTCACTTCAGTCCCCATCACTCTGTCACATGCAAAGGAGGATGAAATTATTTCCACTTGGCCAAGACGGGAGGAATCTACATGTTTTCTGTAAGAACGGCTAGATTATCCTTGAGTGTCAGTTCATAAGGGAAAGGGTTTCCAAGGTCCCCACTTTCTCGCTACAGTTTATCACTAAGAGAGAGGAAGTATTAGTCATTTCCTGTTGCATATGTAGATGAGCATGAACCTCTAGACAAACTAACTGAATAGTGCAGATGAGGAACTTCTCGGTCCCACAGGAGCGGGGATTTCCATCTGTTGTATTACTATGTGGAGTTTTGTGCCCTCAAAGGTACAAAGTAGGACCCTGTGCTCCTTGACACCCAGCTCTGCAACCAGCGACTGTGCGGCTCCATTCTCATCATCAGAACATGGATAGAAACAGATCTGAGCTTCACTGTCGGACACTTCTGGCACTAACAACAGTTGGCATAGTAGTACATCAAGACTAAGAAGGAAAACCATGAGGGTGTCTTGCAGGTGACAAATGTCAAAGAGCAGCAGTGCTGGCTTTGCTATCTTGAGAAGGTGACCCAACCAAAAGTGGCAAGGTCAAAATCCAAGATCTAGCTCGGGGACTCGTCTCCAGAACAGTGGTGGGGTGGTGGCTGATGGTCTCAGCTGCTGACCATCTCTGTAGAAATTCCCAGAGAGAGGGGAGCCTGAACAGAGGCTGAGGGAAGGCAGGGAGGAGTGCCAACCTAAAAACATAGCAAATTACTTAGGTTTAATTGCATTCGTTCTTATCTAGTAATAAATATCTTGGACACTCCTCCTGGGGAATTGGATTAATTATGACATTTTATGGACTGAGGTAGGTTAAATAAATAAATAAATAAATAAATAAAACCTTACAGCTTTTGACAAGACCACATTTTAAGTACAGTCACATGCTGGTCCCCACAATGCAATCCGTTATTCAATGACCTCGCATCCTGTTCAGCCCCAAGGCTAGACGATGCATCTGATCACGAATTGTTTTCAACCACCATGGAAACAGTTTTGCCTTCAATGCGTGAGGCCGTTAATACTGGCGGGGGGGGATACTTGTATGGCCCACTTTATTAGCTGGCTGCTCAATATACACTGTACTGTTGTAAAGCATCGACAATGTGGAGCAGCAACTCTTAAACATAATGAATGTTAAGCGTAGGAAATTGGAACTGAGGGAAAGCTCCTTTTCCATACAGGCGTGACACCATCCTTTCCCTTCTATCTGGGAATGAGTAAATAAAGGCTGGAGTAAGCTCAGCCTCCCCAGTTTGAGACATAAGCCTAAAGATGGAAACTCTGTGTCAAGCAAAGTAAAACAGAAATAAACCTGACTACTCCGGACTTCCTAACTCAGCTTCTTTCCAGTTCATACATGTACATGTTGGGAACCTACACATGCAGGTACAAGCTAGGGGTCAAGGCCAGGGGCTTTCCTCAATCACTCTCCACCTTATTTTTTTTCTTTTTTATAATTATTTTACAGTTTATTCACTTTGTATCCCCCCTCTCCACCTTATCTTTAGAGACAGGGCCTTTCACTGATTGTGACCTCACTGACTAGCTGCACTGGCTGGCTAATGAGAACTAGGATTCTCGCGTCTGTCTCTCCAGCACCAGGACTAAGGAACATGCCACCAAGCCTAGCTTTTACTTGGACTTTAGGGTTCAAACACTCCTCATGATTATACAGTATGCGCTTAACTGATGGAGCCATCTCCTTAGCCTCCAACTTCTTTTTATAAGTCAATTATAACTATCCATTCCATTTTATTTCACTATTATATTTCAACTTCCTGTTGCATAAAACCAAATCAAGTCCCAAAGAATAAGTTTTCATGACCAATATTCCTGTGTTATCCAAACTTTAAACTTAACTCACTTTTGAGTAACCAAGATTGGCAAGTTAAGAAGAAAAGTTTAAGTAATGAAAATAGGCTACAATAACTACGTCAGGGTTAAGAATTTGAACCTAGCTCCTCTCACATGGAATTTAATTAAGACGAGCCTTTACCAGTCTAGTTTCTGCTGCTTTTCTTTGAAAGCAGTCTATAATTTCAGCTCATCACCATTGATACCCACTTTCTCCTCTAATCTACTTCTGACATTCTACCAACAAAATCATTTAAAAAGTATTCAGCCATTTTCAGTGGTAATAAAAGCAGTTAAGGGGGAAAAGAATATAGAAAGAGCACTAGGCTTTAAACTTAGATGAACTAAAAATGGAACTTTTTAGAGTTTAAAGATATATTTACTTTTATTTTATGTGTATGAGGTTTTGCCTCCAAGTATGTATGTGCACTGTCTGGGTGCCTGGTTCCCACAGAGGCCAGAAGATGGCATCAGGTCCTCTAGAGATGGAGTTACAGATGGTTGTGAGCTACCATACGGGTGCGGGGAACCAAATGTGGGCCCTCTGTAAAAGTGGCAAGTTCTCTAACAGCGGAGCCACCTCTCCAGACCCAGTTTCCGGTTCACCCTAATACATGGTGTTGCCGCCACAGGACTGAACAAGAGAAAGAACTGATGTTAGCCTTCGTTTGCTGCTTCCTGGCCCCAAGCAGTAGGTCTGTGGAGAGATGCTGGTGTTTACAGCAGGACATGGAGGAAGAACAGAAGATCTTAAAGAATAGAAAACCACTTCTGGCTTTCCAGTGATAAACAAAGTTATGGTCAAAAACCCAGGATGGAGGAATAGTAAAGGTGGGCACTGGGCTTGCCTATGCTTTAGCAAGAGGAAACAGTTACGGGTTTTTCTTATTGGAAAGATTCAGGAGCTGAATTTAACTCTGTTTCCACGAAAGGACAAGAAATTAGGGGCAACAGAACATAGAGTCCACAGAGAAGCTGGACACATCCTTACTCATCAGCCAACAAAGCCCCTGAGACCGAAACCGGACTGGTTAAGTGGTCTAAATGTTGTTCGCTATAGGAAAGAAAGCTTGAGTTACTTAATTGGGAAGCCAGAGTGCAGCGTAGCGGCTGCCTTCCTGGATCCACTCCCAGGACTGTTTACTGCCTTTGACAGTACAGTTGTTTCATTGCAGGCTCCTAAGACCTGGCTTCAGTTTAGGGAATGGTGGTGATTTGGTTATTAATTAGGTTATAGAGAATTTACCACGATAACCTAGATGCCTGTAAGTATACTTGATCACTAACTCTTTACGAAAAATCTTAAGAGTGGCTTAGCCAGATCAGGGCGTAGCCATCTGCATGTGTCTCCTTATCTTACAAGTACGTAGATTATTCTGTTGGTGAGCTCTGGGCTCAGAAAGTCAGCCTTGGGAACAGTTAATGACTGGAGCCCTTGAAATACATTTTTAGGGTTTTGAAGAATTGGATCATGCCTTAGAAACATAAAAGTTAGTACCCCTTTCCTTTTAACTACTGTGAAACCACAGAAAAAAGACAACTCAGAGCCATGCCTAGAATACAAAGTCCCTCCAATAAGATCAGACTGTCTGCTGTCAATTCCCTTTCATCCTTTGTCTTTGTAGAAATACATGCAAGCACACAGCTTTTAAACAAGAGGCTCATTATTAGGAGACCAGTGTTCATGTGATGCAAACAACCCAAAATGTATAAAACATTATTTTTATTTACAAATGCTTGAATTAAAACTATCTGACTGCTGTGTTCCTCAAGACACTTTTATTTCACTGGGGAACTTTGCAAGAAAAAAAGAAAGGAAGAAAGAAAAGAAGAGGTTGAGAGATAATTTAAAGATTTTTCTTACTTAAGAAACTGAGCAACAGCAATAGGACCACACCACAGAGAAGACTATTACTGCATTAGCAGAGGTAAATGTCTTATCCAGGTGTCCCTCTTGCACCCCATTGTAGAAAGAAAATACAATAGTTCAAGACACTAACAAAGATGAAGAATATACCCTATGCTTTTTCTGATATGCAATTATATCACTTTTCCCACAGATTTTTAAAATGTGGTGTGTGTGTGTGTGTGTGTGTGTGTGTGCACATCACAACTCACACATCAAAGTCAGGGGACAACCTGAGGGGGCTGGTTCTTTCCTTCTATCATGTGGGATCCAGGAATACAACTCAGGGCCTGAGGTTTGGCGGCAGGTGTCTTTACCTGCATTAAGCCATCTCACCAGTACTCCACGGATTAAAACAAAAATAAAAACAAACAAAATCTGGGTACTGATATATAAACTGACATTTGTGAAAATCTTCCCTCGTTTTCCTACAATAGGACAATATTAGACTAAACACATATTTATAACAAAAAGCCCATTAATGCAGTAAAAATAGAAATATATTTGTGAGCAAGGAACTGACACTAGAGATAAACCAAGAAGACTTTTAACTCTAACTTTAATGCACACAGAAGATGAAGTAGTTCTAATATAGACTGAGAATTGTTTTCATCTTTTAGACTAACAGACGACTATTATTTAAAAAACATAGGACTGGTGTCATGCTTACACATCAAGAGCTAAAATGTTTATAGTTAAAAGGCACTTTCAGAAGGGCTTGAAAAGCAGTTATAAAAAGTGAGGTTTGTGCAATAAAATTTTATTATGGCTCGATGATTTACTTATCAGGAAGCACCGGTTAGGGAAAACTGGCTGAGCCAAAACCAATTAGGATTCAGGAGGAGGGGTTCCTAGCATCCATCTTACAATTGATCTACCTATTGACAGTAGATCAGTGGAATTAAGGTCACATCCACAAGGGCCAGATGGCCACGCTTCAAAGCCCAGGACTATCAATTACCAGTTATGTGGCTTCCAAAGTGCATCTCTTAGGTAGCTAGGGTTCCATTCCATCACACTCAAAACAAGGACTACAAGCAGGCATCCCAGAGCCATTTTGAATGAAGATAATCCAGTAAGAAGCTTAGGACAATGCTTGGCACGGATGCGCTCCCAGCAAACATTTGCCTGGCACATAACAACAGCTTGCTGTCACCACTACAGACAGCAACCTGGAGCAGCCCACCAGCCACTCCTCAGTTTCTTCCACAGGAAACACAGAGGCTGCAACCGATCATATCTGCTCTCTCTGCCTTTCAGAAATGTCAACTTCAACAAGGTGTCAGAATATACAGGGAAAACTGTGTGTCCAAAGAACTTAAGTGTACTCCTTTCTCCATGGCTGAAGAGCATGGTGTTGTAACTCAACATAAGAATCACACTTCTAAGTCATCCTCTCAAAGCTCGCTGTAATTGTTAGGTCTACTAAATCCAAAGAGACAGGCATTCTGCTTAATCCACAGAAGTTCTACGAGGCTCCCTGGCACGGTATTTGGAAGCTACAGCATTTCTGAGTAAGAAGTCCTAACATGAATGTCAAAGTCTATCACAGTACATGCCTGTGTTTAGCAATAAGGACACTTCACACCTCTTAACAGAAAGAAAATAAATAAATAAATAAATAGAGATCACGAAAATCTTTAAATACACAGGTCAAGACAAAATGAAACGCTGTTTTGAAAGCAAGTTCTCAAATACCTAGATAGTCTAAATACCTAGTAAGGTCTTTCCCCATTGACGCATTACAGCCTCAATATTCAAGTTACGAGGAAATTTAATTGTTTTCGGGAATTTCAAGAGTCCTTTCATTGTGATTCATATATACCTAAAAAAAATTTGGTATTTCACTATGTGAAGAGTAAGGTTACATCCCATGTTTCCTGGAAACAAGAGACTAATCTCCAGGGCCCAGTCAGCTGTCCTGGGCCAACCCAACCTTCAGTAAAAGGTTTATTTTAATTTCCAAAGCGTTTGTTTTCCGTATTCTCTATTCCATATACTGCTATCAAGAAAAACTTAAAAGCCCTTCTGTTTTTTATTTTTTAAATTATTAAAGGTAAAGGAAGATATTTAAAATTGTATATAAATATTTAACTTAAAAATTACAAATAAATTAAAATTCACCACATGATGGGGAAATAGGGACTAAGAGTTTGGGCCGAGAGGAAATAAAATTAAATCTGCCCATGAAAACCCTCATGTTGATACAAGAGAGGCACGCGTGTGCTAGGAATCTAATGTTTACCAGACAATACCCACACTTCATTTCATATTAGCGAAAATGAGGGTAACAATGTTAACTGTTTTAAAGACAAAAATTTTCCCTCAATTCATAACTATGTCAACTCAGGCTTCATTTCCAGAAAACTTTTGTAGATCACCACCTAGCACAATCTCTAGGCATTCCATCAACTGCAGTTTTAACTTCAAACTTTTCACCGTAAGTTGTACAAAGTTCACAGCATGCAGTTAAGAAAAAACAAACAAACAAACAAACAAAAAACGAACAAAAACAAAAACAGAAAACCACAGCGTCCTCACCCTCGAGATTCAGCTCAAAGCAAATGTGGCAGAAGGAGAGTGTGTCTTTGTCTGTTCCCAGCTTACAAACACTGCAAATGTTGTCATCATTCAAATCAATGTTTACAAACTGCTCCTCTTCTCCGTTCATAGTGCCCCTGCGAGGAAGGAGGAAAAGAGGCAAGTTACACAAGAACTTGCTCGTGGCCTGCGGCAGCGACCCAAAGACGAGAAAGGTGGCGTCTGCGACAGCCCCACCGGGCAAGCATCGCCATGCCTGGGGTTCACCGTCCGTGAGGAAAGCACCGGGACGGAAAGAGCCCACGGGTGACACCCGCCGCCCGAGTGCCTCCCGCGCTGACGCTGGCTCTGAAAAACCAACTTCAGGCCGGTCCCAGCGGCCGGGAGGAGCCGCTGGGACGAGGCTCGGCCAACTTGGGGGCGAGCCCCGGAGGCGTCCCGCAGCCTCGGTTACCCGGCTCCGCGGCTCCGCGGGGGGAGACGCACGTGGGGACGCGGACGCCCGGCAAGGGTCGGCTCCCGTCGGGGACCCCGCAGCCGCGGACCGGAGGGTCCCGGGGGCGCCGCTCGAGGGTCGCGGGCAGCCGGCGCGGCCTGGGGCCCGTCCCGCCTGCCGTCCGTGCGTCTGTCCGTCTGGGCACCCGGCCGGCGCTCCTAAGCGGCTCCGAGGGGAGCTCTACCGTCCGGCCCCGCGCGCCGGGATCCGCACTATTGTTTCCGCCGCGGCGCGGACGGCCCCGCGTTCCGCCCCGCCCCGGCCGCCTGCGCCACCCCGAGCCGCCCACGCCGAGAGCGGCGGCGCCGGCGCACGGACCCCGGGCCCGCGCCCGCCCCGTCGCGAGGGAGCAGCCGTCCTCCACCCGCCCGCTCCCGCACCGCGCCCCCCGCGCGCACCCCTCGCCGCTGCAGCGCGCGGCTCGCGCCCCTCCGCGCGCCGCACATGGACCCGTCCGGCCCGCCCCCCTCCAGCCCCGGCAAACTCCAGCCACTCGCGGGTTGGGCCCACGGGGAGCGCGGCGGGTTGGAGTGGGGGTGGGAGGCTGAGGGGTGCCAGGAGAGGGGAGAAAGGCACACGCGCCTGGGGAGAAGATGGCTTGGGGGCCAGGAGCCTGGACCATGTACTGTCCCTGACCTCCAGTCTCAGGATGGATGACTTACAGAAGGAGAGGAAAGTTGGCCAGCCAGGTATCTCTGTTTAGGTGTAATTCTAGCAGCAGCTTCTTTTCCTCCAGATTAGGTCTTGATGAGGCGCTCCTCCCCGCACTGTGGTACATCCCGTGAGCATCTCCGGAGGACTTTCCCGAGGCTCCGCCTTCTGTTTTTGTGCCCGCCCCTTTCTTAAACTTTTTCTCTCAATTAGTATATAAGTTTACTTGCATCATCATCTTGACTCCTTAAGCCTCGCCTAGGCCACAGGTCTACGTGATACTTTCAGTTACGTTTTCTATAGTTGTCTTTCTCAACAGCCCACGGGGAGCAACAGGAAACTCGGCTCTCATCTTCCAGCTTAGTAGTGACTAACCCCTGAGAAAAGCCATCTGTGCCCATGCGACTCGTGTGTGCTAGAGGACTCAGTGACGCTGACCCCATGTGGCATTGTCACAAACGCACAATCTCTGGTGCTATCCCAAATTCCCTGAATCAGTACCTTCCCCTGACCCGGACCCCCGGGTCTGTGGCCTTGAGGTGCCTCAGCCGGTAAAGTGTTTGTTATGGCAAGTCAGGGAGCTTGAGTTCCAGTCCTCGTGGAAGGCGAGAGCCGACTCCACGCAGCTGACCCGTGAACCCTCCTTCACTCACCATGACACGTATCCTCCCATATTAATAATAATAAAATACTTTAAAGTCCCAGATCCTATGCACGCTCAAACTTGAGGCGTGCTGACTGCTAAAGCATCTTGCAACTGGATTCTACTCATCTATTCAATAAAAGTAATTTTTTAAAAAAGTGTATGCGTGTATGTGCACGTTTGTGTGTGCTAGGTATGATGTGTGCAAGTGTGGGGCGCGTGCACTCCGTGCCATGTGTGCGGAGGTCAGAGGACGAGCTCAGATGCCTGTCCTTGTTTTTCTTGTTTGGGAAAGGGTGTCTTTGCTGTTCATAGCTGTGTGGTCCGGGCTAGCTGGCCAGGGGGTTTCTGGTGACCACTCTGTCTTCAGATCCCATGCTGTGGTACAACGCTGGGGTTACAGACTGCCATGTCTTTGCCTGGATTCTGGGCATCGGAACGCAGGTCCTCACACTTGGGAAGCACTTTACCCACACCCTAGAGCTCCACATATCGGGGGTCTTGTTCAGATGTAGGTACTGATTTAAGGAATTCAGGATAGGACCAGAAATTCTGCATTTGTTATAATGTCACATGAAGTCAGTATTACTGATTCATCTACTTCACTTAATTAACACGGGCACCAACTACTTTTTGAGGCATTGGTGTGTTACATAAAGGGCGATGGAGAGGTGGCTCAGAGGTTGAGAACACTGGCTGTTCTTTCAAAGGTCCTGAGTTCAATTCCCAGCAACCACATGGTAGCTCACACCATCTGTAATGAGATCTGGTGCCCTCTTCTGGTTCACAGGCACACATGCAGGCAGAAGGCTTTATAAATAATAAATAAATCTTAAAAAAAAAGCATCACCTTGGTTCGTAAGTTTTCAAGAACTTATCTATCTATTCTCTTGGGTAAATAACTGGGTGGAATTGTTAGATGATATGGTGAATATATTTTGTGTCAGAGTATGTGTGAATGTGAGAATCAAGTTCAGATGAGTTACATAAGTACCACGCCGGCAAACCACATTGCCATTCTGGTATGTATTTCATTTTTTAAAAAAAGGAACCCAGCAAACAGCTTTCCTCAGTGCTGAAGCCGCTTTATACACTGAGAATTGTTAACATACTCTCAATGAGTTGATACCTGTGATGGCTTACATCTAAGGTGTGTTCGCCGTAACCATGATCTGAAGGCTCGCGAGCTCTTCCTTTATGGGTCAGACTGTTTAAGGCACCATGGAAACTTCTGGAGGTTGAACCCAACTAATAGAAATGGATTACTGGAAGAACACCTTTGAAAATATTAGCCTGGTCTCTAGTGCTGGCTGCCCTCTGCTTCCTACCCTACCAGTATGTAAACTCTCTCTGCCACTTAGGGGTATACCATCTCCTCATGCCTTCCCTGCCATGAGATGAACTGAAATCTTCCTGAAGTCAGGAGACCAAATGGCTCTTTGCTACTGTAGGTTGTTTCTGTCGGATGCTTTTCTTACAGTGATAAAAACAAACAAACACACACAAATACAATCATTTTTGTTTGAAAATGAAAGGAGGGTTTCTGTTGTTGCAGAGAACATCTCTGAAACGAAATCATTACTGAGTGGGTTTAAAAACAGATTAGACTCTACAGAAGACAAGGCCTATGCTCAGAAAGAAAAGAAGCACAAGAGATAAAACAAAGAAGAGCAAAACACAGAGCCTTAGTGATTTCAGCCGTGGAAGCATCCAACCTAGCAAACGACTGCAGTCCTGGGGCAAAGAAACTTCTAGACTTGATAAAAAATATCAAGCATATCCAAGAATCTCGACACACCTGAAGCTAGGCAAAAGAATCCTAACCAACACACAATCAAATGCACAATAACAAGGAAAAGACAAACATCCCTAAAGTAGTCTGAAGAAAGGGACAGCCTTAAGGAGTTGAGAGAGGCTACAGATTCTCTTTAGAAACCACACAAACCTGAAAACCATGGGAAAAGGCCTTCAGAGGTTTGGAAATAGAGCTGGACTCCAAAAGTCTGGGTTTACTCAGTCTATCTTCGAAAATAATGACATCTTCAGACAAAGAGAAGTTGAAAGAAGTTGCTACCACAGTGCAAGAAAGGACAGAGGAAGCATTATAGGTGAAGAGCAATGATGTCAGGTCAGTCTGAGTCAAAGGAATGAAGAAGAGGAGAATTAGTAATGCGTAAGAAAATGGACGAAGATTTCAGTCAAATTTTAAGTATTTGAGAGTATTTGGAGTCTTAGGTACATGAAAATAAGCGAATCTAATATAAACCATTAAAAACAAAAATCTTTTTATTCTTCATTTATTTATTCACTTAATCACTTTACAGGTTGATCCCAGCCCCCATCTTCTCCCAGTCCCACCATCGCCAATTTCCCTTTCTCAGAGAAGGGGAGGACCCCCAAGGGGTATCAACCTGCCTTGGCACATAAAGTTACAGCAGGACTAAGTGCATCTTCTCCCACTGAGGCCTGACAAGACAGCACAGCTAGGGGAAAGGGATCCAGTGGCAGGCAACAAAGTCAGAGACAGCCCCTAGCCCAATTTTAAGGGGACCCACATTATGACCAAGCTGCACATCTGCTACATATATGTAAGGGATCTAGGTCCAGCCCCTGCATGATCTTTGGTTGGCGGTTTAGTCTCTGTGAGCTCCCATGGGCCCAGGTTAGTTGACTCTGTAGGTTGTCTTGTGAAGTCCTTGACCCCTCTGGCTCACTCTAGCCTTCCTCCCACTCTTCCACAATACTCCCAAGCTGGGCCTATTGTTGGGCCGTGGGTCTCTATATCTGTTACCATAAGCTGCTGGATGAAGCCTCTAAGAAGACAGTTATGCTAGTCTTCTGTCTGCGCACATAGCAGAGTATCATTAACAGTGACAGGTTGGTTCTCTTTCATGAGGTGGGTCTCAAGTTGTGCCAGTCACTGTTGGCCATTCCCTCAATCTCTGTTCGATCTTTATCTCTGCACTTCTTGTAGGCAAGACAAATTTTGGTTGGAAGGTTTTATAGATTGGTTGGTGTCCCCCTCTCTCCACTGGAAATCTCACCTGGCTATAGGAGGTGTTGAATTCAGGCTCCATATCTTCCTCAGCTAGGGTCACCTTCATAGACTCTCGGGAGCCTTCTCTGCTCCAGAGATGGCCCCCACTGATTTCTGTTCTCTCTCCTGGTGCTCCTTCCCAGCACCACCCCCACTCTCCCCATACTTGATTCTCACCCCTGATACCCTTTCTGCTCCCTCTCCCACCGTCTTCCCTCTCTCCCTCTACTTCAGATGTCTATTTTATTTACTCTTCTGAGTGAGATTCAAGCATTCTCCCTTGGGTCCTTCTTGGCTTCTTTGGGTCTGTGGATTATAGAATTGTTATTCTGTACTTTATGGCTAATATCCACTTATAAATGAGTACATACGATGCACGTCTTTTGGGGTCTGGGTTACCTCATTCAGGATGATTAAAAGATGTGTCAGAAGATCAAGCCAAAATAGCTGGGGAATCCCAGAGATGTAAGTCACTATCCTCAGGAAACAGCAGAAAATGGATTTCAATCCTCGTCTGTGAGGAACTACAGTCAGCCAACAACCTGAAAAACTTGGGAAACTCATTCCAGCATTCCACTGACATCCTAATTTTAGCCTTAGTAAGCTTTAAACAAAGCATTCAGCTGACACACACTGTACTGGACTTCTGACCTACTGTCTTTGTGAATATTCTATTGCTGTTGAAGAGACACCATAACCACAACTCTTATAAAAGGAATCACTTAATTGGGGCTTGCTTACAGTTTTCAAGGCTTAATCCATTATTAACATGGAAGGAACACAGCAGCATGCAGGCACCGGAGCAGTAGCTAAGAGTTCTACCTCTGGATCTGTAGGCCGCCGGAAGAGAGGACCAATGGGTCTGGCTTGGGCTTTTGAAAACCTCAAAGCCCACTTCCAGTTACACACTTCCTCCAACAAGGCCACAGCTCCTAATCATTTCACATAGTATCATTCCCTGTGGTAGCATTCAAATCTATAAGCCTGTGGGGGACATTTTTATTCAAACCACCACTCTTACCTATCCATGAAATAATAATGGCCTTAGGCCATTAAATATACCTTAATTTGTTATGGCAGTGTTCTGAAATTGATACACAGGATATATGACATCGTAGAAGAGTCTGGACTTTGTTTTGAGAGACTATTTTAGTGGAATTCAAATTGATTCTCTCCAAACATGTTTTTAAGTTCAGTTTGTACAATGCATATACTTGTTCATTGTCCTATTCTTTAAAAATGGAGCCCATTTCTGGACTCTGTTATATGTCACAAATGTTCAAGAAAGATTCTGCATGCTAGTTGAGTAAAACTCAAACAACTCACATTCCTCTGAATTCTAGAGAATGTTCAACTTATAGTCCCCAGTAGTTGTTCTTTCTCTGTTGGATAATTTTTCCTAAGCCTCTTGAGGGTCTCATCCTACACATACTCAGCTTCATTTTCAGCCAAAGACTTACAGAAAATTTTGGAAGAGTTTCCATGTCTCAGTCTCCCTTTCTAACACTGTGTATTACAAATTCCAACCACGGCATCATCTCCAAACTCAATCTTTTTCTCCTCATTGCAGCTTGGCCTTTCCTCATGCAGTCTGAAAATACCTCTCGGCATACCACCAGGGGCATTGTGGGCCTCATCCCATTTGCCTTCTTTTCTATTAAAAACTACATGCTGTATGATCCATGTTCCAGCATTTAAAAATAGGTATTTTGTATACTGTGGCCAGCTTTCTTTTATGAGCTATTCTGGTACCCCTTATTTCATCCTGGCTGGAATCCTTGGTTGTTATGTCTGCAGATCTTTCATCGAGTTTCTCAGTGTATTCTTCAAAGAGTTTTCTGAGACAAATGCAGATGCTTTCTCCTCTAGAAATTCAAGGCCTTGTGCCTTTCTCCTATCAGGAATACTTTAATCTGTTTAGCAGTTAAACAGTTTCAAGTGCATTTGCAGTTTATTGCTTTTGATAAAAATCTCCTTTATTTGCTAAGTAGTTATTTTCTGTTTTAAGTAATAAAAATTGATTAAGAATACCTGGGCTGGTGGTAATCTCCCATTCTGAGGAAGGGAACTATAGAAATCACTGAGAAACCACACCGCTTCCCCTCCCTCCCTGCCAATTGAGGGAGGAGGACAGCAATTCCCCCCAGAAGGGCTGTTCTTCAGTTCTCCATAATCAAAGAGGCAGACACAGAGGGACTTGAATGGTTATCTGTACATACAGTTCTTTCAAAACTAGTAATTCGGGCTGGGAAGATAGCTTTGTGGGTAAAGACCTTGCTGTTCAAATGTGTTTGAATTCTTTGGAACCCACATAAAAGCCAGACTTGGTAACACATGTCTGTAATCATTCTATGGTAAGATGGTAGGGAGACGCAGGAGAATTCCTGGAAGCTCATGAATCAGCTCTTCTACTGTATGCAGTGAGAGTAAACAAGAGGATGGAAAGCAAGGATCAAAGTTGTCCTTTGACTTCCACAGAACACTGTGGCATACATATGTGTTTTCTCTCTCTTTCTCTTTTTCTTTCTCTCATATACACATGCAAAGCTAATAAACTTAATAAACCCCTCAAATTAGTTACTCAATGAATTATTAAAAACTGCATTATAAACAAAGATTATCTCTATAATAGGTTTGATCTAAAATAGACTATTTTGAATTTGGGTTTAGAATAGCTATGCATCATTTGATATACAAGGAATAAAAATCCAAGTTAACAGTAGCTGAGTCAAGTAAGGGCTTGTGTGTATCTCTGAACAGGATCAGCAGAGCCAGCCACCCACCGTGTCATTGTTGTCAACACCACATGCTCCACTTTCCTCCCTTTCCTCTACATTTGGGCACCATATTTCCCTCAGGGAAAGAAAATAGAAATGAAAGGTGTGGGAAAGGCCTGAGGGTAAGCCATATCTTTCACTTCAGCCAGGAAGCAAGACATTTCCTAAGAGACCACAGCAGATTTTTGTTTATATATAAAATCTTTACTGGTAACAGGTTTGAGAAAAATAGCTCTTGTTTGTTGTTGTTACTTCTTCCTGGCTTCTGTGACAAAAAGCAAGAAAAAGAGATGTGTAAATAATCCAACAATGCCTACTGGAGAGGACATAACTTTCTTTCCTGAAAATTCTTATATATGTGTGACAGTAAAAAAATTATCCCCACTCATTAGTAAAGTCTAACTTACATGAATTCTCCCTGCTAACATGCTGATATTTCTTTCATGTTCTTGCTTTCATATTCCCCTCATCTTCACTATTGTACTAAATGGACATCTATTCTGGCTAGTTTTATATGAACTCTATAGAAGAATGAGTCTTCTGAGAGAAAGGAACCTTGATTGAGAACATGCCTCGATACAGGATGTTAGCAAGCCTGTAGTGCATTTTCCTGATCAGGGATTGATGGTGGCATCACCCCTGTGCTGGTGGTCCTGGAGTCTATAAGAAAACAAGCTAAGAAAGCCACGAGGAGTGAGACAGTTAGCACCAATCTGCCAAGGCCTCTACATCAGCGCCTGCATCCAGGTTCTTGTCCAATTTGAGTTCCTGCCCTGACTTCCTTTGATGGTGAACGGTGATGTGGAAGTGTAAGCTACACAAACCCTTTCATGGACAGCTTGCTTTTTGTCATGGTGCTCATCACAGCAATAGTAACCCTGTGTAAGACAACCTCCTTGCTTGTCTTGGCATGCTATCTCTTTTTCTCCTGTAGGAAGCTGTAGCCCCAGATGTAGAGCTTTCTGGTTCCATGTCTTTAAACACCATGGAACCCCCAATATCTGCAAATAAATTGCATTGGATTTCTTCCTCTTTATCCCCTCTCTAGTCCTTACAGTCTTAAAGTTCACTCTTCTGGTTTGAATGTATTATTTCATCCCAAAGAGATGTTATTAATGGACACATTAGAAATGCGTTTCTGTGGGTTAGCTTGAGGTCTTGTGTGCTGTCACCTCTTGAGAAATACTTCCCCAAGGGTATTTGCTGATGGGAAGGAGATAGGAGATTTAGAACAGTCGAGTGTCCCTCCTCAGCGTAAAGCCAGATGAAAGACAGAGGCATAACAGATGTTTGCTAAAGAAGCTCTGAATTGCGCTCTATCATGCACCATGTCAGAGTGATGCTGATTGCGGCCGTCAGAGTCTCCTTCATGAGCTGATGCCTGAGTCAGTTACGAGGGCTACTACTTAACTGTCCAGGCTGGAAAGTGGGGTCAACTTTGACCTCTTGACAGCAGAAGACTCCCCAGAGGAAGGCAGTGGTTATCCCCAAGAGGAAGGGAGCTGATTTGCACTTAAATTGTGGACTGGGGAGATGACTGAGTGTGTGTCAAGTGTGTGTCGTACAAGCGTGAGGAGCCGAGTTCAGATCCCTAGGCCTGATGTAAAAGGCTGAGTATAAAGGCTCACACTTGTCATCACAGGGATGAGATAGGCAGATACAGGCAGAGATAGGCGGATCCCTGAAGCTCGTTGGCCAGTTAGCTTAAGTGAAACAATGAACTTCAGGTTTACGGAGAGATCCTAGCTCAGAAACCAAGGTGGAGGGCAGTCAAGAAAAGACACCCGAGGTCAACCTCTGTCTTCCGTAATATGTACATCCAAACATGTGTACCCTCACACACATGTGCATGCACCCACACTAACAAATACATACGCCAGGAAAACTCTCTCTCTCACACACCAACAAACAAAACGAAAAAACAAATACCCAAGTGGTAGAATTCATAAGCTATACTGGCACTTTTTACATTGCTCAGTTTTAAACAGATTGTCGATAAGAATTATATTTCTCATTTGCATTTACTGTAGCACTTATTTAATACCTTAAAATTTGCTTTTTGTACCTTTGGGATTAGGCTTCACCACATTTAATATAAAATGCCAAATAACAGGGACTCAGAAAGATAGGATTTTAATTTTTTTTCCCTGCACTTTCTGGGTGTGGAGGCCTGGTCCATAAAGTTCTCAGACATAAATGGTGCCTCTAGTTTTCTCTCTGCCACCTTGAAGATGTGGCACTCATTTTGTCTGCATTGCAAATAGCAATGAGTAGGAGGCAGGGAAGAGAACGTGAAAATATATAGCGACTGTCTTTTTAGGCTGTAACTCAGAAGCCGCCACATAGATGTTCTGGTTTCCTCTAAAGCTGTGCTGAAAGCCACATTGAGAACAATGGCTTTCTTCTAGGTGCCCATGTGTCCACGAAATTCATGGGTTTTAGAAAAGGACAAACATGCAGGCTTCTTAAGTGCTGAATAAAATTTTTGGTTTAATGTAGGAGTGACTGCATGACACATTACTCATTAAAATTGTCTGATAATGGCTGAAGTGCAGCTTTCCAATCTTAGACTCAGGACCAACTTAACAGATGTGCTTGAGGTTAAAGTATGCATTTAAACTTCTTTTCCTTTTTAATAAGCAGGGAAGTGTTAACCATCTTTTTAAGGATTCTTTTTAATTTCCACTTAGATTGAATTGTGGTGGGCTTATTTCAGTTTTGTCAATCCATTTACTAAATACCTAATCCTTTTCAAGTGCTGCTCAATTGGAATCCTTAATGCCAAAGAAAATATCACTCTTAAAATTCTGACTTTTCTTAATCTTAGGCAAACATCCTCTTCAAAAGTTTGGGTTACAAATATTTGCTCTAAAGGGATTTGCTGACATTATGGGCAAGGTGTTCACTGACCCATTGTCCTGTTGTTTAAGAACACATCAAGAACTTTTCTAGACTGTGGATAAATTCTGTGTGGACGTTTCTGGACAAATGTGGGGAGTTAATTACCAATATATTGATTTTTCTCCCTCAGTAGACCAAATCCACTCATTAGTAATGTACACAATTCTCACTGTAAATATCAAATAAATATCACTGTAAATATCAAAGGAAAGTGTAAGTTTGGTGTCTGAAGTTAGAGGAAGTTCTGTTTTGTAATACCTTACCAGAGGTTTACTTTTATAACCCATGAAATAAATATCAAACATCCGGGTGTGGAATACTCAAGCCAGAGAGAGAAATCCAGACATATTTTAGACTCTTCTGTTGGTGTGCACATTGAGTTAGATATAAAACTGAAAGTTTGATTGTGATGAAACGGTTCTCACAGAATGAAAACAGCATTGAGGGCAAGTGAGAAAGAATACAAGGATGCTTTATTTTGTTATGTCTTTCTCCCTTCCTCCTCCCCTCCCCTCCCCATTTGTGTAAGTACATATGTATCATGGTGTGCGTGTGGAGGTCAGAAGAAAACACTCAGAAGTGGGTTCTCTCCTTCTACCATGGGATCTGAACGTTTCACCCAGGTCACCACACTTGTATGTCAGATGAGCATGTAGGCTTTTGTCTGGAACTAGAAGGGAAGTTTAATATGATCTACTCTCGTGATAGCTTAAGTTTAAATGATACATACCTAAATGCTCAGGATGAGCCTTACATTTTCAAGAGCTGTCACTTACTATGCTGCTCACTTATTTTATTTACCATCTTAGACTTAGTTAAACATTTATCTAGAGAAACAGTTTATGTAGAAAACTCAAGAAAAAGCAGTGACAAGGCTCATGTAATTATCTTTGTTAGCGGAGTTAGCTGAGAGCCCTTTAATCTCTGGGTTCAATACCCAGGACAAAATTAAACTGAGCAAGATGGCACTTATCAATAACCAGACTTAGGAGGCAGAAGTGCCAGGATCAAGATTTCAGGGTCATCCTCATGGGTAGCTCAAGGCCAGCCTGCAAACACGAAAGCAGGTACACAAAACAATACACTGACCTCTGAGAGTTAACAGATGGCTTGACGTATGTACACTCCTAGGCACAGTTCTGCTCTGGAATTTGAAGTTCATCTCAACCTCATTTATGTCCAAGAATCCCTCATTTGTCTGTTTTTATATCATTTTTTATATTGATGATAACTTCTCTATGGTCGTCAAGTACTCTCATAGCATGTGACAGTTGCTTTGGGTTTGTAGTGTATGATCACTAAGTGTAGTTAACTATATATAAAAGTGACAACAGAATTTTCATTTAAACACATGCAAACATCATTTCAGGAATAATTTTTGTATATATTTATGAGGAAATAAAAAATAGAAGATTAGTTTAAAAAGGAGAAACTATTCATAAAGCTACCTGCCTTGCCCAGATCAAATGATATCTTGAATTTTTTAGGACCTTTCTTCTAAAGTGATCACGAGCATTTCCTTATGCTCATAGCAGTCCCAAAGCTACCCAGGGTCATGTGCCATCTATAGTTTATATTCCTGAAATTGAATAATGACTCACAGTGACAGCTCCATGGTGACAGAGATGAACATAACCTCAAGAGCAGCGGCTGTGCCATCCATCAGGAAAGGTGTATTTATTTGCTATCATTAAACGGGTAGAGAAGAATAGGGAGATGGCTCAGTGGGTAACTTGCTTGCTCTCAAGTATGAGGACCCAAGTTCCATGCCCAGAATACCCCCCACATGATAAAATAAATATTAAAAAATAATAAGGTGGATGGTCCCTAAGGTTGGGCTCTGCTATCCATATGCACACAAAAATGTGCAACACATATGTGCGTGGGTGCACACACATACACACACACACACACACACACACACACACACACACACACACCCCAAAAGAATGAAACAGAAGGATGTAGGGCAGGAAATTCAGCTTGTCAGAGGGTTGTACTGGGTCTGACATTCCACTAGGCCAACCTTTGGTTGCCAGGTATACCATTCAGATGATGGAGAAGAGACATATATAATTGGTTTATTATGGCCTAAAGGCTCCAGTTCCTGATGGGAACATCCATCTCTTATAATAATGTGTGAAGCATCATTTTCACTCTCTGTACTGATCCTGCCTATCTGTCACACTCAGAAATTCCCAAACCATGTCTTTTCTACCATGTTTTTTTGGTTCATCATTTCTCTCCTGCCAAGACACAATTTGTCAGTTTTTATCATAAAAAATATTGTCAGGGGTATCCCTACCCTCCTATCATTCTGAGAAGCAATGAAAGGAACGTAAGGCAGAGTTTGTTTATAAAAGCAAAGGGTCTGTCCATGTTTTACCTATAGCTTTTCAGCTTCTTTTATACCCTTAAAGCTTTAAAGAAGCTAGATCTGAGGCTTGTTATAACAGAGTGGCTGACATTTAATTTCATAGCTAACAAGGACATGTTCCAGTCTCTTTATCTTATAAGTGAAATCCTCTTACACTGTATTTTATGTTTACAAGTACAGGTAGAGAAAGAATTAATTCTTAGCACTTGCACACTGGCACAGATCAAACGCAGCAGAGAATTCAGCCTCACTTTCACAATTCCCACTGAGTTAAGGCATTATCCACAGGAAGGTGGCATCTCCTGCAAAATCCTGATGGGGTGCTTACATCTGAAGGGGTTCAGATGAGGCTGGATCTTTTCAGGCTTACTGAATTTCCTCAGCTTAACTGTTTTTTCTTTAAGGGAGGAGAGGTTTGTTCAGTTTCTAGTTCCAAAGGCTGTGGTCTGTCATGATGCAGGGAGAGGGCATGGAAGCAGAAGTGTGTGCTCATGTTGCATGCAGTCAGGAAGCAGGAAGGATGACTGCTTGGGCAAAGCTCACATTCTTCTTTTGGTTTTTGTTTGCATATATGATATATGACAATGGGTTTCATATGAAATTTTCTGGTGAAAATTTACATGAATTTACATAATACGTTTTTATCATGTTCACCACTTCCTGTTACTTGCTTTTGTCTCTGTCTCACTCCCACCTAGTCCCCTTCCTCTACTGAAGGAACTCCCTTCTACTTACATTATATGTGTGTGTGTGTTTGTGCGTAGTTTATTGGTGTGTATTCATATGGTATAGTGTAGTGTGTGTGTCCCCGTTAGTTAGGATATACTGCATATCAGGTATTTAAATTACAAGTCATAACAGCAGCAAAATTGCAGTTATGAAGTAACAACAAAATAACAGTTATGAAGTAGCAACAAAATAACTCTATGGTTGGGGTTACCATAATATGAGGCACTGTATTAAAGGGTTACATTAGGAAGGTTGAGAACCACTGAGCTACACTGTGGCTTAAGAATTTAACTTCCTACATGTCTGTCAGCTGATGTAACATTCAGGGCAAATATAAACCCCTGAAACTGGGTATATTTCCTGCTCTACTCTGAGAAGGATCTGCATGTGATGAAATGTACAGATTCTAGGTGCACAATAACTAATCCACAAACTAATCCACGTTAATAAGTGTAAGGCACACCATGGTCAGTAGCAATGCGAGCCACCGTGTTTTCTTTTCTTTTTTTTTTTTTAATAATTTTTTTTTATTTTTTTATCAGTTACATTTTATTAACTCTGTATCCCAGCCGTGTCCCGATCCCTCATTCCCTCCCAGTCCCTCCCTCCCTCCCTCATCTCCACCGTGCCCCTTTCCAAGTCCACTGATGGGGGGACCTCCTCCCCATTCATCTGATCCTGTTTTATCAGGTATCTTCAGGACTGGCTGCAAAGCCCTCCTCTGTGGCCTAACAGGACTGCTCCTCCCTTCGGGGGTGGGGAGACCAAAGAGCCAGTCATCGAGTTCCTGTTAGAAATAGTCCCTGTTCCCCTCACTTTGGGAAACCAATTGGTTACTGAGCTACCACAGGCTACATCTGAGTGGAGGTTCTAGGTTATATCCATACATGGTCCTTGTTTGAATGTCAGTCTCAGAAAAGACCCTGTGCCCAGATATATTTGGTCCTTGTGGAGCTCCTATCCTTTCCCCATCAGACTAACTCCCCTTCTTTCTTATGATTCCCTGTACTCTGCCAAAGGTTTGGTCATGAGTCTTTGCTTTGAAAACACTGCTAGTTAGAGTCTTTCAGATGCGCTCAGTAGACTCCTGTCATATGTTCAATGCACATCCCATCTGTCTTTCTAAACAAGGATTGATCATCTTAACCCATGTCCGCTCAATTGATTATCTTTTTTAGGTGTATAGATTTCATTATGTTTATCATATCTTATAGGTCTATATAAGTGAGTATATCCCATGTTTGTCTTTCTCCTTCTGGGATATTTCACTCAGAATGATCTTTTCTAGATCCCACCATTTGCCTGCAAATTTCATGATTTCCTCCTTTTTGATTGCTGAGTAGTATTCCATTGTATAAAAATATCACAATTTCTATACCCATTCCACCGTTGATGGACATCTGGGTTGTTTCCAGGTTCTGGCTATTACAAATAGAGCTGCTATAAACATGGTTGAGCAAGTGTCCTTTTTGTGTACTTGAACAAACTTTGGGTATATACCTAGCAGTGGTATAGCTGGGTCCCGTGTTTTCAAGATGTAAAACATTTTCACCGCCCTGGTAAACCTCTTTGTGCAAACATAACCTCACCCTGTGACAATGTCTTTTAAAATTTCTACCAACATCAGTTGTTTTATCTCTTTTGAATGGCATGTAACTGAAATTGTATGTTATGTACTTGGTATTATTGGCAACCATCTTCCGAGGACAGACGCGTTTAAGGGTTTCCAGTCCACGGCTCTTTTGGAAGGTAACTGAAATGAAATCGGTTAGAAGGGACAACAGTGTAGGTGTGCTCTTGGAGACGCGAGGACCGTGATCCCATCCTTACTCTCACTTCCTGACTGAAGTGAGCAACTTCCCTTGCTGTGTGAAACCCGCTTGTGTTTTTGCCCCACCACTAACCCAAGACAACAGGTCTATTTAGTGTATGAACTATAGACTAAAACTGCTTACCCTGTGAGCCAAGCAAAACGTTTCCTCTTTTCAGTTTTCTGTTACCGTAGCAGAACTAACTTTGTGATATCTGTTAATTTTGTCTTGGCTTAACATTTTGTGGTTCATGAATGCCATGGTGGGCATAAATATACGGTTTTATGCTTAAACAAGCAGTTGGCTATCTGCTACCTGTTTAGGGACAGTGATACAGTTTCCAGTTCAAGCTGTGTGAATATGACTACTGTAAACATTATGTGTGAGTGAGTGTAGGCCACCAGGTGCTATTCACCTGCATTCTTTTTTAATTAATTAATTTACCTTGTGTGTATGTGTGTGTGTATGTGCATATGTGCATACCTACACACGTGATGTGTCTGAGTGCAGGCATGCCTGTGCTATACCATGTACAGAGTTTAGAAGACAGCTCTCGGGGTGTGGGGGTAGTAGGAGAGCATCTCTCCCTTGCCCACACTACCTTACACAGATAAGTGGTGGGCCACTTATGCAGCTGCCACTTTGTCCATACGTGATGGAGGTTCATCGAGCCTAGGATTCCACAAACTGTGGGGATAGCAAGGAGATGATGGGAACCATTTTTCAAATATACAAATATACGAAGGGTGTACAACTAGCTGGGCAACCTTTAGCCTTGATTTTCCAGCCCAGGTTTTGGAGCATCATTTAGTTGTTAATAAAAATTTCCTTTGGGGTGGGGAGATGATTCAATTAACAAAATTGATTCACTGAGCAAGCATGTGGACCTGAATGTTGAGCCTGAAAACCCACATAAAGAACTGGAAACCCCTACAATTTTGTCACTGGAGAAGAGGAAGCAGGGAGATCTCTAGAGCTTGTTGGCCACACAGTCTAGCTGAAAGCCGTGACCTCCAGGGCCAATGAGAGACTCAGTCTCAAAAAATAGGTCTAGAACCATGGAAACAGACAGGCAACATCAATCCCTGGACTAGACATACATGTATAACCATATGAACACATGTGCTCCATATGTACGCACATGAACCTACATATATAACACACAGAAAGTATTTCTTTTGTACTTCAGTTATATAATTCAATATTAAATACTTGAATATTCTCTCTGTATTGTGTTTTCTCTCTCCTTCTCTCTTTTTTGTTCATAAACCAAGTCCTTTTTACAATAGCTAGTATAGTATAGTCCATCACAGAGTACAGCAATTAAAGTAATTTAATATTTTGGGAGAGAGCCACATTATAAAAATTAAGAAGTCAGTAGGACTACAGATAATAGTATGTTTTATTCTATTAATATATGGTGTATGGTAAAGGGGGGATGAGTCCTTGCTTTCTAGTCTCAATACCACAAAATCAAAGACAATAATCCACTACATCAATGCATTATCTTAACTAATCAGCACATTAATTATTTGTTGGTTATCTTAAATGTTTTGTTCTATGTTCTTTAGACATGTTTTGCAGCTTATACTACCATCCATTTTCAGCTTAGAATAATATGTTTCAAGTCTTCAGTAGCCACATCTAGCTATACTCCATATAGGACATCATTTTGCCTAGTATTTGGTCATTTTTAAAAAATGGACACCGATTCTTCAGTAAAGGGGACATCATTACCCAAAGAGATGCAGAGCAGGGATCTGTCATGAATTTTTATTTTGGGTACTGTGAAAAACACTTTATGTAACATCTTTGATTGTTTTTCTCTCGTGGATAAACACCTGAATGAAGGTCACTTATGTGAGAGATGGTTCCAGGAAGCCAATTATGGATGCATTATTGAGCCAGTTATTTCTATGCATGACTGGTATGTAATTTCAACCGGTTTCCTTAGAGAAGTACACAGAATAGGCTTCAGAACTCTTCTTCAAAAGAATAGAAGAAAAAACATCTTTACAATGATTTGGAAGCCAGAAAAACTAAGCAGTGAGGCAGGCGTCTCAAGTTTTGCCAGGATGCATGGAAATTCACTGCCTGCCATAGGATGAAAACAGAATCAATGGTGGGCCTCACATGGCAAAACCACTGCTCTTTACCAGGCTGTTGTAGCACCGAATCTGGGCGACTAACACAACAGAAACCTATTTCTTATGGTTTTAGAGGCTGGGAAATTCAAGACCAAGTCTCTGGCAGATGAAGCATTTTGTAAGGGTTCCCTCTCTGCTTCCCAGAAAGGTGCTTTCTTCCTGTGTACCCCCCCATCTCTTAACCCCTAAAGAGCTCTAATCCTATTTAGGAGTTCCACGCTCATGACCTCATTACTCTTAGTTAAACTGAGGATTGGTTCATCGTGCACGTTTAGAGCAACTCAAACATTCAGATTATGTCAACAAAACTTGCTAAATAGTTATTGCCAGCTGTAAAAAGAAAATAGAAATCAGAAAACCCCGTGACCTATTCATTATGAGATAACTGCTGTGACACAATGTTTCTCTTCAAAATATGACCAGAAGCCCATAACGGACATAATTTGCGGGATTTTACTTCCATGCAGGTCCTTTTTTAAAAATAAATCTCCGATTATTTTTTATTTCAAAATATAGGCAAATTTACAAAGTAGTTTGGGAAAAGACTCTTCACTCTTCTTCTTCATTCTTTCCTTTTTCTTTTTTTCTTTTTTCTTTCTTTTTTCTTTTTCTTTTTCTTTTTTTTTTTTTTTTTTGTGTGTGTGTGTGCTCATCTGGCCTTATTCATACTTAGCAGGTAAGCTTGCTGCTGACCTGATCCCCCAGTGCTGGTCAGCTCTTTTCAAAAGGCAGCACTTCAACTTTCCCACAGAATCTCATGAGAATGTGATGCACTGCTTTGAAAAAAAAAAAGAATCGTATTTGCCACTATGCTTAATGTATTCTCATTTGGGGAGGAATGCCTTATAAATGTCGTGTGCTCGCATACGACATTTATATGTATAAATATCATTCACTGCTGCATTTGCAGTGCACAGCTCATTTTCGAGTCAAACATTAGCACCACCAATCCCCACAAAAGGATGGGACTGACCGCATCACAGGCTGGACAGCTCCCATTATCCGAAATAGCCATAAGCGGCTTTAGGGTTAGACTCTGCATTTGAAGGATTGTCCTCATGGAGGACTAGCTGCACTTGTTTGCTACAGCAGTGCAAATTATAGAACGATTACAGGTTCAGAGATGTATGTTTCTGGACGATTACTTCATCAGCTCATAAAATGTCTGGTTTAAAAAAAAAAAGTGGGTGACATATGAGAACCTTGAGAGAATAACTCATTGGGACTGTATTAAAATGTCTTTATAGGTCTTGGATACAGAACCATTAGAGGATGTAACTTGCAGGCATGCTGACAAGAAGCCATCAGCATAAAGAAAAAAGAGGCAAGATGGAGATAAAAGAGAAAAGATGAGGATGTGTTAGAGATTAAATCTAACCTAGAAAAACACCTGAAAGAGTTTAACCCACACTGTTAACTGTATTTCCCTCTGCTGCGGGCTGGTGATTTGAGAGTTGTCAGTGAAGACTCAGGTAGCATTAAGTTAAGACACCTCTTGCTTTTCTCTATGTACTTATCTGAATTTTTAAATATACAAAACCGGCTTTGGATGTAGCCCATTTGGTAGAGTGTTTGCCTGGCACCTGCGAAGCCCTGAGTTCAGTTCTGACCACTGCATGAACTGGGCATGGTGGGACCAGCTCGTAAATACTAGCCCTGGAGAACCGTGGCAGGAGGATCAGAAGATCATATTTGGCTAGGGAGAAAGTTCCACAACAGTTATATATATGAGATAATGCATAACTTACACAACTTTGGCAATTAACAAAAAAGTCTTACTGGGCAATCTCTGAAGAAGCAGGGAGTCCTTGGAGTTTAGATGGTTTCAGCAGGTCCAGCTTGTACTTCAGTATATATTTCAGTGTTTCCGGGCTTCCTTAGAAATGTAAATTTGCTCTTAACTGTGATTTTATGCTTGTCAGACTCATTTTGCGCAGCGAAGCGTGTGGTGCCTATGGTAATATACACACAACTAAAGATTTTTAGGAAACCACAACCATGGAAAGCTACCTGAAATGGAAGGAAGGCTTGAGGAAATGGGGAGTACTAAGATTTTAATATTATTTAAATTATATGCCAGGTGTAAAAGTCACATACAGGTCTGTTTTGGAGCCTTGTGTGACCTGTTTCATTATAGTTGCTCTATCCCTCACCGTGAGAATTAAAGTTAGGAGTAGTCAGGGGTGAGAGAAATAGGATTGAAGGTACTCTTTTTATTTTTTCTTATGTTTCTGTATTTATTTGATTTTTAAACATCTGTTTGTTTACTGTGTATTTGTGTGTACATGTGAAGATCAGAGGACAATTTGCTAGTATTGGTTCTTCTACCATGTGGGTCCTGGGGCTTGAATTCAGCATCAAGCTTGCAGCAAGCACCTTTATACACTGATTCATCTTTTTGGCCCTTATTTGAATTTTTAAACAAAGGTATGTTATAAACAACTATGAAAATAAACATAATTTTCAAAGAAAGTGTTTCAGAATCTCCATTATTTTAGCTAACTGACTTCTTTCTCATTTCTGGTTCCAGTGGAGTCAAGCAGTTTGGTTGAGGCTGAGTCAATCAGCTCTGCTCTTGCAGATTTTACCTGAACAAAGATAAGACCAATGATAGTCTTTGGAACTGAACACATAAAATGCCAATCAGTATAATAAAGTATTAAAGGCAAAAGCAGCTCTTTGGGAGGTTCTGCATACTGTTTGGCAGACAATTAAGGAAATGATGCAGAATCTCAGAAGGAAGCATTCCTAACTGATGAGAAAGGCAAAACAAACTTGTCTTTCATTTTCTGTTTCAGCCTGAATATACTTCCTGCCTTTGTTTATGTAGGAGAATCTGGAATGATTATTTAGTTTGAATAGAAGTGATTTTTGATTTCTGCAAAATAAATGAGAAGTTGTAAATAAAGTAAAAATTTCCGGAAAAAACATTGCAACTCTATGAATGGAGAGGTCCTAGACCCCCTGTTCAAAGGAAGCCCATTGGTTGCTCAGTTTCTAAGTGGGTTCCCTAGTAAGGGGTACAGGGGCTCTCTCTAACATTAACTCAGTGGCCAGCTCTTTGATCACCTCCCCCTGGGGGTAGGGGGTGCAACCTTGCCAGGCCACAGAGGAAGATGATGCAGTCAGTCCTGATGAGACCTGATTGGCTAGGGTCAGATGGAAGGGGAGGAGGACCTCCCCTTTTGGAGACTAGGGAAAGGGCATAGGGGGAGAAGAGGGAGGGTGGGTGGGACTGGGAGAAGACAGGGAGGCAGCTACAGTGGGGATACAGAGTGAATAAATTGTAATAAATAATTATATACATAAAATTAAAATAAAAACCCATTGCAAGCTACTTTATTTCTTGTCTCAATTTGCTTTTCCTTTGTACCCTATGGAAATGATCTATGTACTATCTATCTATCTATCTATCTATCTATCTATCTATCTATCTATCATCTATTGAACAAGCTATTTCATAAAGTACCTTAGAACTGTTGTCTATTGGTTCTCAGTCCATTGGTGATGCCAACTAATCCCTGTTTTTAAGTGTCATGTCTGGATGTAGTAGTCTTATATTGGTAAGTATATATGATATATATACTTGTATATCTTATAGTATATATTTACAGTATACCACTTCTTCTGAATTCCAGATTGATGAGACTCACTCATTGCACATTAATATGTCTATTACTAAACTTTTTGGTTTTTTCCTTCTGCCTCACATCTCTTACCTTACACCCTTTATTCTCCTTCATTATTGTGATCTTCTGGCTGTTCGACATGAAAACAGTTCTTTGAGTGTGCTTTACTTCATTACGTTTCTTAGTCTACTTCTAATCTGCCATCAAGTCTCATTGGCTCTACCTTCAAAATGCTCCTTGAACAAGAACAAGCTAGATTTTACAGTCTATTTTGGTTTCTTGCTGCAGACTTGATTCACTCCAGTCCATTCTCTGGGGTTTCCTGGAGGAACTTTTCAATGGCTTTCCATTTTGTTCAGAGCAAGAACTTAAGTCTTGAGAATGACCTTGATCTTGTTTCTCACTTCCTTTCTGTGCTTCACGTACTGTAGTCAGAGAGCTAAGCCACATTGGTCCAGATTGGTTTTTGTTGCTACCAGAACATGGCAGGGCTCTGACCTTGTGTGTGTGTGTGTTTTATGGCTGTTTAAGTCTCTACATAGGACATTCTTCCCTTTGGAATTGACATGGCTTAGCCCTTTGGCTCTTCTTTGTCTTCCATAGAACCCTAATGGTAGAATGAGAGAATCAATACAAGCAAATTGTCCTGTTAGCCCAGTAGCAATGTGAACTACATATGCCACTGAAGACATTTTACGTATTGCACTGAAGAGACTTTCTTTTCTTTTCCTTTCTTTCTTTTTTAACCTTTTTATTGGTTCTTTGTGAATTTCACATCAGTGACCACAATTCTACTCTCATGACCCCAGGGCCAGGTCTCTATCTTCTGCAGGTGGTGAGGAGTGAAGGTTGAGGGGCGAGAAGGGTATCTCTCCCTTATCCACTCCATAGCACAAGAGATGAGTGGTAAAGCCAAGCCTCCCACACTCATATCCAGAGTAGGGGGAGGTGGTTCACCCAAAACTCTGGCAATGTGAGTGCTCACTCTCACAAGTACTGCAGCTGGCTTGGGTCAGGCTCAGCTCTTCTGCTCTCATTCCCCCAAGGACATCTCTCCCATGATGCCCAGGTGAGGGGGGTCAGACAGTCCTCAGACATCAACATGTCCCCCAGCAGCAGCCCAGCCCAGGGACATCTGCCTGGCTTTTGGTGGTAACAGACCACTGCTGCTGCAAAGCCATGGACCTAAACATGGTCCTCAGTGAAACCAGGACCTCACCATGGTCCCAGGTGGCATCACTGACTATTCACATCAGGCTGTTCCTCACTACTCTCGAGTCTCTAGTTCTGCCTCTCTTCATTTGCCTATATCCTTCCATTTCTCTTCCATTTCTCTACCACCTACTTGCTCCTCCTAGGGGTACTTGGAGCCTCTGAGTGTCTGCGATCATCTCAGGAGTGGTCTCAGGAGTGCTATGTCCAGCTTGGGCATTATGGCACTAGGCTGGAGTCATCTTGGGCATGGTCTGGTTCCCCTCCCCTTCACCCCAAGAATTTGTGTGTTGAGAGACTTGTTCTAATTGTGACACTATGGAAGGCAAGGCCCAATGGATGAAGGTGCTACTGTTGGAAGAGACTGAGTTAGTTCTTGTTGGGATCCCTGCTAGTTTCTATTAGGGTTAGTTCCAAAGGGTTGTTGCAATCGAAAAATATGGTGTCTTCACATTTTGGCTTCTTGTCTTTCCATTTTTGTGCCCAGTTCATGAACCCCAAAAGACCAGAAATAAATAGACTCCGCTGTAAATACATGAGGTTTTTTAAATTACAAATTATTGCAAGCTGCAGCTTGGGCTCACACCCTCACCACCGCCAAAGTAGTGAGAGCAGAGAGCCTCGAGCTCAGGTTAGTTGGGTAATTTAAAGATTCTGGTCCCTCCCAGCATACCCAAAGCAGGGGCGATTCCTGCCTGGCAATATCTATTGGTTGAAAGGCAAAAGGGATATTGCATTTTGAATTGATTGGCTATAGGAAGGTCTCCAAACCATTAATGACCTGGAGTCCCCCCTTGGGGGATGGGCCAGTTTCCTAGCAACGTTATCTCTAGTGGGCAGGAAAAGAATGCAGGGCATTACTGGACATGTCTCCACCTAGCTAGCCTTCATTCGGGCTTTAAACTTTAAAATAATAGCCACTGATTTTTTTAATCTTTTGGTCTCTCACCATGTGATTGAGTTCATATGTGTTTCTCATGATGCCACCTTCTACATGGCACAGTGAAAGGGGGCAAGATCAGAGTGAAGCAGATGCCAGCATGAACTATGGTGTCTCACCATGTGATTGAGTTCATATGTGTTTCTCATGATGCCACCTCCTACATGACACAGTGAAAGGGGGCAAGATCAGAGTGAAGCAGATGCCAGCATGAACTATGGTGTCTCACCATGTGATTGAGTTCATATGTGTTTCTCATGATGCCACCTTCTACATGACACAGTGAAAGGGGGCAAGATCAGAGTGAAGCAGATGCTAGCATGAACTAAATAAATCTCTCTTTTTTATAGTGATAGAAAACAAATTAATGCACCAAAACAGAGATAAAAGTACTAAAAATTCTTGCAAATAAGCAATGGATTATTGATCACCTATGTTACACTGAAGCAACATGGTACATTAAATTTTTCACCTTGGACTGTTCTAGTAATTAAAGCAAGGTTGTGGGAGTATTTCTTTTTCTAGAAATAAGGAATACTTACACTAAGCTTATAGTGTACACTATTAGCTATTAATGTTTCCACGAAGATTAAAGAAACAGATTTATAATTGTGTAATGTAGATGGAAAACTAGTGCTTTTATTTTAATTTCTTGTAGTTATTGGCTTAAGAGAGCCAACACACATACAAACATTGAACCTGTAGGTCAAAATTTAATGTCAGTTGAATTTTCAAAATTGCCATGTTGCAGGATATTTATTAATCTGTGATTCCCGAGATTGGGGAGCAGAAAAAAATGTTGGAGGTTGGCTAACTACCGGCCCTCAAGATCTGGTATTCCAGCTTGATATACCCATCCCATCCTTGTTAGTGTAAACCTGCCTAAAATTATAGCTGGTTGGTTCATTAAATGGCCTATATTTGGTCAAGGCAGAATGGAAAAGGAATGGCTGAAGTTCCTGGGCTTTTGAGGATGGAAGAATCACAAGAATCATGGGAGATAGATTGACAGGGAGAGAGGAAGAAGGATGATGTTACCATGGGTTAGGATGGAGAAGAAACCAAGTGGGGCCAGGAGGAAGGACTCCAATGATGGTGTGAAAAAGCGCACATAAAGAATAACAGCAAGTATTTATAAGATTACGGATGGAAGATAGGATGGCTAAGGAGAATGCCGTCGGTCAGATGGGGGCTGGGATATGGATGGTGAGGTGACTCACAGTGTAGGTAGGAATATCTGCCAGGTCCAGAGTAAATAGGGCAATTACAAAATCTATCAGGGACAATACTGCCATGATAATCATAGGTTAATAACAAAATTATATAGCTCAACAATTCTTTTTTTTTTATTTACAACACCTGTTTCTTGTTGTGGTGTGGCTTATCCTTAGCACACACCTTTAATCCAAGAATTTTCTGCATACAGGATTAAATAAAGTTAAATCTAGGTCAAGAGGCAGAGCAAGCTAACAGTTGACAGGACATGAATATGAAAAAAACTATAGAGCATGAGAGGAAGTCTGGAAAACAGGTAGAAAGACACGCAGGAGGTAGAAGAAGACAGACATTCAGCTTGAAGGGTTTTTAAGACAAAGAAGAAGAGCTGAGTAAGAACATCTTTTTGCTTCTGGGGCTTTGGCTGAAGAGGAAGGTCAAATGGGTGCTTTTGCTGCCTCTCTGAGCTAGCAGGCTTTCCACCCAGCATCTGGCTCCTGAGTCTTTATTGATAAAATCGAACTACTGGGACTTTTTTTTTTTTTAAACAACTTTGCTCTGTGTCTTATGTAAAGTTTGAGCAGTAACCAAGAAGCAGGTGCTGAGGAAATCAACTGTGTCGCTGAGAGGAGTTTAGACTCTCCAGTGAGTGTCCTTGGTGAGTGGAGTAGCCCTTTTCCTGTCTCTGATGGTGCTAGGTCACCTTTACATGAAGATTCCTAAAGGACTTTTGAAGACTCACCTTATGAACCTAAATGGCCAGTGGAAGCTTCTTTATTTTCTGTCCCATCATTTCCTTCCTCTTTTGTTAGGGTTTGTTAGATCCTCAGATGCACTGGTAATGACTTTAAATGCAAATCAGTTAAATGAAAGAATGCAGACCTTTCTAATTCACAGCAGAATTACTCCTGTGTGTGATTGCTAGGGTATGCATATTGTGAAGGTTGACCTGATAAATTTAGATAAGATTCATTTTATCACTGCGGGGTCAGCTTACTGAGATTCTGGATTTAATATGCTGCTTTAGGCACTGAGCAGTTCTAATCGTTTGCTTAGTTGAATTGTCTAAGAAACAAAGCATCACATTGTGTTTGAATCAAAAACATCTATTATTGTTCTAAAACCCAGCAGATGTTAGTAAAGAAACAAATTGCACTTACTTCTCTGCACTTGAAAAGTTTTAAAGATCACACACATGTGTATACACACATTTACGTGCACACACATACATGAAATTTTATACTTTATCTACATGAAACTTGTAGGAAAATAAATTGTGGCTATTTGGTGACATAGGTGAAAAACAACAACAAAACAGAGCTTAAATCTTAAAGTAATAGCACTCGGTTATCTAAATCTTAGATAATATTGGAACAGTACACCATGCAAAAGAAAAGTTCTCACATAGCTGGGCTCAAGCAGGGAAATGAATTAAAATATAAAAAGCCTGTCAACTGGCAGTTTGTATGAAGAGAAAAACATCCGGACAGGTCAGTCTTTCTAGAGTGAGGAATGCTACAATTTTTGCAAAGCGTTTCCAGAAATGGTGTGACTGAGAATGCCACAGTATTCTACATAGATAGAACCACAAACTCAAAGTTTTGACTATGATTGGCATGATGAGCAGAAGTACAAATGGTGACGTAGAGCAGAACCAGAGAGGATTAATTATTTCTCTGAAAGATAAAGGATAGAGGAATACGCAGGAAGTGATGGTGGATTAGAAACCAGCACGGAAGTGAGATCATCCAGAGGTCATCAAGCTATGGTGGCTTAACGACAATCAGATGAAAGCAGTTGTAGAAATTCAATTTCATCAGATCTCATCTTGCACTGTCCTTCATCTTCATAGGTTAATTCCTCGGATTGGTTGGTTGACTGATGAGTGAAACACGGGGTTAAAAATGGCGAATGGTTCTGCACACGTTTGCCTGTACCAGAAATAGGCTGTTGAACCATCATGTTCTCTCTCAGGAGTAGCCTCAAAGGATTGCTGAGGAAGAAAATGCTCCCAGTGGACAGGCACTCAATTTATCTTACTGTTCACTTTGCTTTTTAGAAGATAGGTTAGTATTTA
Source organism: Meriones unguiculatus (assembly GCF_030254825.1). Classification (NCBI taxonomy): domain Eukaryota; kingdom Metazoa; phylum Chordata; class Mammalia; order Rodentia; family Muridae; genus Meriones; species Meriones unguiculatus. The sequence continues at coordinate 80,350,946 of NC_083364.1, forward strand.
CACTGACTGATGGTCAGTCACTAATGGTATAACCGGATTGTCAGGGGCCCAAAAGAAACAGAATTGTAAGATCAATCGCAGACTATTTTGGGAAAGACACATATAGATGACACTTTGAATGGAGTTTCAAAGTGTGACTAAATACATCCTACATAAATGACAGCAAAGATCACCAGAATGCTTTTAATTAGCAGGTGAACAAGATGACTCACTCCATTCATGTCAGGTTTCTGCCTTTTCCAGTCTCCTTAGTGCTTGATCAAAGTGAACATGATGGCACACATTAAAAATCATTATTATTATTTTTTCAACAATACAACCTTGCTGCAATTGTTAGCAATAGCTAATACTCTGGAGCTTTCAATGTAATCCTGTAGACATCTAGATTACTTCCACTAAGGAGGAAGCTAGGATGCTTTAGGCTTTGGTTCACCTCTCTTCCGATTCTTTTTCAGTGTCATAATCAAAAGACTGAGTATTTTATATGTTATTTTGATATCCTACCAAATTCCTTCTGGCCAAGGATGTCAGTTTGCAGAGAAAGAAGTGAAGTGATTGACAAGTCAAAAGATGTTAATGACCCATCAACATCTCACAGTCTTGATAGCTTTATGACATATTCAGATTTTTAAAGTCTGATTTTTCCATTTCTCTTATTGAGACAATTGGTCTAAACAATTTGCTCATAATTAGCAAACTCATTGAGCTATGTACCTCTCTTTCATGGTACTTGTCTCAATTTTCAATTGTAAATGAGTTTCTGCGATTACTTTCTTAGGACTTACCCTCTCCAGGTTGGTGTCATTCACTTACTATACCTGTCTGCTCAAGACAGGAAGGAGCTTTGTTCTAACACACTCCTAGACACTTGGTAGATACTTAATCTTCTTGAATCAGGGAATAATTAAAACGTGCACAAGTAAGTTGTTTATTATTAAAAACGAAAATAAAACCTACTTAGTGTCTCCCAACAGGGTCAAGACATGGTGCTTAAGTGTTTAGAGATCTCTGTTTTTCCATCTTAACATCTGTCATTTAAAAAAATAAAATAAAAACCAACAACCAAAAGCAAAACCACGATGAATGCTTTATTCACTGGATCAAGATTTTTGTCTTACACACATTTCAGGAGGAGATGAATACTTGAGGAAAGCACTGTGAAGAGTGCTTACGTTGAGACAGTGGAAGACCTTAAGCAAGGCAGAACCACGCAAAATGGGGTGCTGATAATGTTAAGTGCCTAGGATAGAAGCCTCATAATATCAGTGTCAGCATATAAGATGAATAAGGTTTAAAATAACACAGTATGAAAAAAGCCTGGGATACCTCTGAGAATGTAACAAGGTAAGCAAACTGGTTGCTAGAAATATAAAACATATTTGTTAAATATAAGACTCAAAATATGCCACATAATGATGATTTTTTTAATAACTGGGAATACATGTGAAGGTGAACCATAAAATTATTATGGGCTACAAAATTACTATCACCTGGTGGTATCATGGTTGCAGTTGTCACAGCACTGTAGTACAACACACTACTCCTGTGTTTGTGACATTGTTTATGTTAGAAAACCTGGACCGTCATAGCATAGAAGCACAATCACACAAGTTATGTACATATGACTTTATAATACTAAACATGGCTGGGTTACCTTGTGTGTGTGTGTTTGTGTGTATCTACTATCCTATGCTTTGCATTTTTATTTTAGGATACATTGTTTCTATTTATTAAGAGAAGTTTGCTATAAAACTATGCTGCTCTATGCTGGCAAAACCCCATATTTAATTTGCCATCTCTCTTGATTGCATGGAGAGGTCAGTCAACTGATTGATCTATACCTTCCAGGCTTATACAAGCACACATGCTATTTGTTCACACAATGTTGGAATAGCCTAACAAGACAGTTTTCGGAACACTCCTGCATTATCAAGAAATGTTCTTGAAATGTGTGGGTTTTCCTTGTTCCACTTTGCATTTTATAATTGGGGACACCAACTCAATAATTTGTTTGCTCTGTGTAAAATGATTTACTTTTGTGAATACATATAGATGAATGCAGTTTATTTATAGAAAGGCTTATTAATGCTTTCTTGGTTGTAAATCCACCAACGAACCCTAATTATTCTCTTCTCACTTCTTAATTAGGCTCTGTGAAGTTCCCATAATAGTTACTAGCTGTGAATAAGAGTGCTATACAAAAGCCACTTCAGAAATCGGCTCACAAACTCAAGCTCAACTTAAAGAGATAAATCACAAGAGCTAAGTAAAAAATAAAATAACAACAACAACAAAACAAAGCAGCTCACTTTTCTTTGTAAATTATTTAGCTAACTCCACTGCCTTGGAGAAGTTTAATAGAACAACGTATTTAGAAACAGAATGGGCTTTGTCCTAGATGATTGCTTCTGTGCTCATGAGTTTGAACTGTGACCTTGGCAGGACCTACAGTCATCTGGGAAGAGGGTCTTAATGAGGGATGGTCTAGATCACATTGACCTGTGGGCATGTGTGTGTGGGGAGAGTCTTTCTTGTTAACTGAGGTATTATGCTGTGTCATGTAACTGAAGGGGAAAGGGATCTTGTCTGGACAGGTATGACAGTTTCCCTATTCTTACAGAATCAGATTTTAAACTGTCTTTGGAGTATGGCTTTGCATCTCCAACAGTACATGGTGTGTTCTAAAATTTAATCATCTGAGCATAGCGCATTTTAGAAGAAGGGGGCAATAGAAGATGAAAGGACATTTTTCAGTTGAAGTAAGGTGATTTCCAGAAAGCCAGCAGGGAGTTCTTACATCTTACTGCACTTCTACCACAACAAAGAGAGGGTGTGGTTGAGGATCAGATGTGGGGAGAGTAGGGAGGTGAGGTGAGAAGGCCTGGAAAGAAAAGGGTAATTGGGAGGTTGCATCTCTGAGACAAGCTAGAGACCTGCATCAGGGTAGGCTACAGACTGAGGAGGCCACCTTCTAGATAGGCAGGACTTACAGTGGTGGGAGGGGAACACCAATCTGCCTATAAAACCTTCGACCCAAAATTTACCCTGTCTATTAGATTGCAGAGATAAAGATAGAGTAGAGAATGAGGTAATGTCCAAACAATGCCTGGCCTAACCTGGGACCCATTCCATGGGAGAGAGCCAACCCCTGACACCATTAACAATAGTCTGCTATGGTTACAGACAGGAGCCTAGCATACCCATCGGTCTGCAGAGAAAACTAATTGAATCAGATCCTAAGGCTCACAGTTAAGCATTAGGCAGAGCTCTGGAAGTCCTGTGGAAGAGAGGGGGCAATGATGGAAGAACCTGGAGGGGACAAGAACACCACAAGAAGACCAACAGAGTCAACTAACCTAGACCCATGGGGGCTTGCCAAGACAGAAGCACCAACGAAGGAGCATGCGTGGACTGGACCTGGGTCCTCCTGAAGTATGTAGCAGATAGGCAGTTTCATCTTCCTGTGGGTCCCCTAGTGAGTTGAGTGGATACTGTTTATGGTGTAGACTCTGTTGCCTACTTTGATCACTTACCTTGCCTAGGCTCAGTGGATGAGGGTGAGCTCAGTCTTGGTATGACTGATGTGCTGTGGTGGATTGGGGAATTCCTCTTTTCTGAGGAGAAGGAGAAGAGAGCAGGGGAAAGAGAGTGGGAGGGTGGCAGGAGAGGAGAGGGGGTGATACAATCAGGATGGTAAAGTGAATATATACATTTTTTAAAAAAGAAAGCAGAGTGGGGAAGTCAGTTATTGAGCGTGGGTCTAAAACTAAATTTCTGTTAACAAGAAAGTCTTAGTTATTGGATTCAGTCAGAGGCATTCAAATTGACATTAAAATTTCTTCTGCAACAACCGTGTTCTTTCTTCCTCCCTTTTTCCTTTCTTCTTTCTTTCCTTTCTTCCATCTTTCCTTCCTTCTTTCTTTATCCCTCCCTTCCTTTCTATTTTCTTTCTCTTTTTCTTCCTTCTGTCTAATTCACATGTGACATTCTGCTTCCAACATTTTAGATGCAAATACAGGGATGAAATTGGACCGGGTCTCAAGGAATTGACTAGTGGAGGAGGCAGGCTGTCAATAAATCATCTAGGTTTACATGCTAACAATGAAAAATTTGCTAAGGAGTTGTTGGAGAGCAAAGATGAGCTCAATTTTAACAAACATAGGGCTTCTAGTAGGGGATTCCAAGAACCTAACCTTCATGAATGAGTTAAGAGCTGATGACATTCCAACCTTGGGGAACATTACTAAGAAAGTAAAGAATGAGAAAGTATTGGTGGCTAGGAAATAGAAGCAGTTGGGGGAAAGCAGGAGAGAAAGCAGGAGGCAGATCCACAAGTCCACTGACAGTCTCAGGCGGTTAACTATGGAGATTCCATGGTCAAGCCAAATGTTAGATATGCCATTCTAAGTTGTATGTGGAGGAGGTGTTCAAGGAGGATAGAATTGAAAAACCCATCAAGGGGCATCTCTGAAATCAGGTAAAGAAGGATGGAAACTTGAAGGGACAAGATAAGGATTATAGAACAATGAGGGAGGAGTAATCCACAAACAGAAAGACAAAGGTGACAGGAGAGCAGAGAATTATATTTCTGCTTTAGGAAACCAGGTAGAAGTTGTACCATGATTGAAATTATAAACGTAAGTGTAGGAGGAGAAAGTAGGTTTGAAGTGTCTGCAGTGTTCACCTGGAAATAGTAGGCAATTATACAGACAAATTTACCTTGTGAGAAAGGTAAACGTTGGTTCCTCACAGAAACAGAAGCAGTCATTCCTTGTCTTTATTTATCTTCCTGTATCTTTACCTTTCTCCTCTCTCAGTATCAAGAGGATTTGTGCAGGATCCTAACAAGCATACATAGCAAACTAATGGGGAGAGAGGAATTTGGTGTCATGACCAGAAGAGGCATTAATCACAGTATGGAGCTAAGAAAAAAAAATATCTAGGCTACAGAGTCCTCCATGGCTGCAATATTTGTTCTGACACTTAGTCTTGAAATTTCTGTCAATCAAAGCCAGTAGGAAGACCTATTGCTCCTTTTCAGAAAGGAGGAAGTTTCTCCATTCCTTGGGGTAAATAAAACTTTGTCTTTAGTACAAAGTTCTGAAAAGTTTTTTTCCCCCAGTATGATGCTCTGTACAAGGAAACTCTGAATTATTGATACCATTCTTGACATCTTTCATATAGCAAGCCCCAGAAAAGACTTCATATGATTATTTCCTTTGTTGTCTTTAGGTAATAGTGACACACTCTTACATGTCAAAGGCTGTGATTATATGAGAATTGTCTTCTGATAAAATAAAAACTTTATAGATCAATCCCTAGGACTATTCAAAGGAAAAATAAATTCATTTCCCCCTTGTTTGGGCTAAATCTATCTTTGCTTTCAGTCCTTTCTCAGTCATTTGACTGCCTCTTTCTGGGATCAATCCAATTATGTATTTTATTTTATTTTTTTGGCCTTACTCTTTACTAAATGTTACTATCTTCCTAATAACCATAGGAGTCATGACAATCAACGCGGTTTTGGATTTGTTAAGTTTTTAAAAACTTAGAATTTTCTTTAAAAATTGTGAGGGTTTTCTAAGTTTGCCAGCTAATATAAATTGTCACTTTCTAAGATACTGAATAAACATTAGTTCATTATTCTTGACCTTGTTTGATTATAAAACTCCATACTCATGTACCCAATGCCTGTTGGGAAATATTGCTTAATATTGTTCTTTGATAACCTCTTTTAATGCCTTTATCAAAGGGATGCTGGAAGGCTAGTATAGGATTAGTGATGGCCAATGGATCTTTGATATTGAAAGCTATGAATTTCTGGTAGAACATCTTTGGTACCCTGCCAAATAAACACAGTTGGTAAATGATCTTTCTAGAATTTCCCAGCCCACTCAATAATTTAGATGATTGTCTTGACTATGAACTGAAAGTGTTCCTTTTTTTTTTTTAAGATTAATCTTTGAGTTGTACCTGACTAAAGCAATCTGTGATGATGCTATTGAGAGAATAGAAAAATTACCCAGTTTAAGCTCTCAGTTAAAGAGAGTGCTCCAAAGTAATCTTTGAGCAAGAATTATAACTATAGATTTAGAATGCAGTGAGGAGTCGTGCTGGTCTAGCAAAGCAGCAGTAGTAGAGTCCCTTCTAAGGTCCCTAACCTTTCTAGCCCCATGAAGCTGACTGGGTTTTCAGTACCAGGAATGCTTTCCCTCCTGAATGGGCCTTAGCTGTAATAATCAAAGAAAAAGAGGCTGTCACCCTGGGGGTGCAAGGGGGGGTTGGGTAAGGGCTACTGGGAATAGCTAGAAAAGAAGGGAAAGTGATGTAATTCTGCTTCAATTAAAAACATTTTAATTGAATGCTTTTCATTCAGTTAAATGAATAATTTGGTCTGGTCAGAGAGCTCTGGCTTCTGTACACCGTCAATATTGAAGCCTCATCAGGACTCCTCCAGGTAATCTTGTTCTTGCCCTGTGTCATAGAGATCCTGCAGCTCTTGTACAGCAGGATTGGCCCTTTCACACATCTCAATCATTTGCAGATGATATAGATTTTTGGGGTGAGCTGACTCAGAGCCGTGGATCTGCACTCAGAAGAGCGGTCCCTGTACCTCACCTGGGCAACACAGTGGAGCTGGCTCCGACGGAGGGAGACATGGGTAAGCCATCCCCAAGGGTGTGAGAGGAACTGGAAAGTTGGGCCAGCCCCTTGCAGGCTGCAGGACTCGGGAGAATGGGTCCCTCAGCAGTGCAGCTGGCTTTGGAAGTGTGGACGGAGGTAAGCAAGCCCTGAGGGCATGAGAGCAGGAAAGCTGATCCTGCTTTCCGCTGGTGGTGGCATTGGGTGACCTGGCTGGAACTGTGATGGAGAGCTTACTCTGGTGGCGAGAGCCTGAAGGCTGACCAGCTTAGCTACCACTGAGGGCCAGATCCACGGCTCTGAGTCGGCTCACCCCAAAATCTATATCATCTGCAAATGGTTGAGATGCGTGAAAAGGCCAGTCCTGCTGTACAAGAGCTGCAGGATCTCTGTGACACCGGGCAAGAACAAGATTACCTGGAGGAGTCCTGATGAGGATTCAATATTGATGGTGGACAGAAGCCAGAGCTCTCTGACCAGACCAAATTATTCATCTTAATGAACATTTGCAAGTGAAGATGTATGGACAAAGGGATATACTGTGATATGCTATGCCTTTCACAAAGAGTGGTTTTCTATGCTTTCTTTTTGTTGTTCATTTGTTTCTTTGTGTGTGTTTTATTTGGGAGAGGGGAGTTGCAAGGGTGAAGAGTAGATATGAGGGGACAGGGAGATGTGTAGGATTGAGGTGCATGAGGTGAAACTCACAAAGAATCAATAAAAATTATAAAACATTAAAAAAGAATTATAAACAATGTGTAAAATAATGGCTTTCAAAAATACACATTTTTCGTAATAGGACACACAATGTGGACACACATTTAATAGTGAAGACACTGAACTAATATCGTTGATTAGCAGCATCGAGTCCCTACTTATAAATTTTAGAAACAAAAGCTGCTCAAGATCTCGAGATTGGATAGAGTGAAAACATTTCTTTTTCTTATTTTTTCATTTTTGTAACAAATATTTGCAGCCATAAGGTCTCTATTTTCTAGACTGAGGACAAAAACAATTTCACACATTTATTTTTAAAATGTCACTGCTTACTATGAGTGGCTGGACTACTATACTTTTTCTTATATTAAATATACTTAATAAATTTGCTGTGAAACAGAGTATTAAAATATTTTCAATTTTTTTGCAACCATACTATTTGTTACTACAGAATGGAGTTCTGTTTGAAGACTAGATTATTTCATTACTTGAAAATAAAGAACACTGAATTATCTTAACTCTTTGGGGACTATAACTCACTGTCTGTGAACTAATTTTACTTTTCTATACGATGAAATATTATTCAGCTTCTGAAACCCAATATAGTTTCCTTTTTCAAGAAAAATTTCTAAATATTTTTCCATCCTTTTACTGTTACAACATATTTCTTAGAACTGAAGCTTTCCCTCCAGGAAGGAAAGGGAGGGCCCTGAGGCTTGGGGAGAACAAACTCCACAAGTTTAGAAAACCTGAAATTTATGAGAGATAAGACGTGCCCCTCCCTAAGACTATGGAAACAAACTACAGCTGGGGGAGAATCCGCTGGGCAGCGGGGCTGTAGAGAGGGACTCCTGAGCTGCTGAATTCCCTGCAGATAATTCAGAGAGCTTGTAACACAGCCTGCTTTTGAGTCATCCTTGCTTCTGTAAGTGACCCTTCACCTATACTTCTGTTAGCAATTCCAATAACTCAATGGTTCAGCCAGTTGGACTTTGGTGCGACTGTGACTTTGGATTGTTGATTCAGGTTTTGGGATGAGTAGAGGGCATGAGAGCAGGAAAGCTGACCCTAGGGCACATCTTCCTAGCGCACATTTAAACAATACCTTCACCAATCTTTTGTGTGCTTGCCACCTTTGTGCTATTTTTATTTATTGCTTATTATGCTATGACTTTATATAGAAGGTGAAATCAAGGAAGTTTTGAACTATATTTTATTGCTGTACTTTGAGTTAAGTTTACGTAATACCAGTCTACACAGAACGTGCTGCTGCTTTTCTCTGCTGTGACTGGTAGCCTAGCTCTGTGAGCTCCAGTTCTGTCGCTGCAGAGAGCATGGGCACATACTTCATAATATACTGGATGTATGAATAAAACTGTTTTGAACATTCATATGTTTGCCATCAGAAAATCTGGCATCTCTATCAGGGACTCTGTCATTTCTTTTTTTATTATTTAACATGAAGTCTGCAACAGCTCTCAGAAACTTAGTGAAATAACTTTCAAATATTTCTATTTTGTTTGTTTTTAGATAAGATGAATTCCCTGTGAATTAAATTCTAACTATTTGATCCAGGTAAAATTATTTAGGTCTAACTCACAATTTGGTAATGGAGTTGTGTTGTTTTGAGATCACTTTTATTTTTCTTTTTAAAAATAAAAGTAGCCTGGCTTATAAGATCAGTGCTGTACTGTGAACTCAAGAGTTCTTTTTGCATTCAACATGTAAATGTAGAATATATACTTTTTGTTTTGCATTCTGACTTTAATGTGCATAGTTTCATCACTGGTAAAGATAAGATTGACATACTAGTCATTAGTACTTGAATATTGTTTAAGTTTTCTTTCTTTTGTTCTTTCTTTCCTTTGTCACTTTAGACAAATTATGGATACTTTTGATGGCAGCTGTGCTCACCACTAGGCCATGAATTCTGCACCAAACACACATTTCTTTTTTCATTTTGCTGCATATGTGTGGTATTGTGTGATATTGGTCCACATGAAACTATTTTGTTTCAGTCCTTGCAGAAAATATATTTATGCATGTTTTTTTCCTCTGGTGTTCTATTTTCCAGTTCCTTTGCAGATAAAGGCATTTATTTAAATTCTCAGGGGGTGGGTGGTGTGGGTGGATATGACATATACCACTTCCAAGTCTGCCCAATAACCCTTCCTGCCTTAGAAATCCTCTGTGTTCTTATGGCTCATTTGTTCTTCAGAGGAAGAGATTCACTGAGAGAAGGATGCTGAGGTTCTAAGATAGGACAGAGCCACCACCTCAGCTTGGGAAATGTTGTGATTCATCAGTCACCATTTGAAATTTAACATGTCTTTCAGTGGTGGATCTAGTTTTACTTTTAGAGGCATTTATAGTACCATTACTTATTCATTTATAGAATCCTAGACTATATTATATTACGTATTATATTATATGATATATTATATATCTTTAGTTATTCTTGTTTCCGATTTAATATTTAACCTCTCATCGAACTTACCACTGGAAGCCAATATTTTAAATGTAGCGAGTGATGATGGAAGAGCACATGCTTAGCGTATATTGGGTCTTGGGTTTCATAGTCAGGCACAATAAATGTGAAAGAGAGCTAGAGGGACATAAGTGGACAAGGAAAGTGGAAGCAGACTCTCTGAAAAAGTGGCTTCTTGTTCCGGGAAAACATTGTGAAGAGAAAGAGTGGGAAGGCGCAGGGGCATGGCTCTAAACAACACCAAAAGGAGGAAGGAGAGGACCCAGGGGACCTGTTAAACACCCACAGTGCCTTCTTAAAGCGTACACACAGCTTTAGGCCTGTCTCATTCTCAAGGGACAGAGCTGTTACTTTCCCTCTCTCCAAGGCTTGGCCTTCTGTCTTTCCTGGACATTCAAATGTCATCTGTCTTTCCCAGATGCTCAGTTTCTTGTCCGTGCCAGGTGCACCCCTAGATGACCATCATCACCCCCATTATAATTTCCGTGATAATCTGCATGAGAAAGGCACAGGTTCTGTTATTTCAGTCTTAATTACAAAATAAACCATTAGATCACAATCAGACACTACAAACGTCTTTATTGATAAATGCATGTGTAGATAGATGCTATAGAATGGATGCAAATGGGCAAAGACTTTACAGCAGAGTTGTAACAAGTTTTAGAAGTGAACAGACACACATGCAAGTGGAGTCCTCACTGGAACTGTAACAAACCCAAACTGGGCTACTGGGAAGGATCTGCTGCTGTAGCTTCAGTTTGCTAAGGCTCACAGCTGTCAGAGTGGAGCTGTAGAGCTGAGTACAGCTGTAGAGTTGAAGAAAAAGGTCCTCGTCCAGATGAAAGAGTGTGAAGAAGGATGGACAACAAATTCAAAGAGGCAGATGGCAGTTGTGCAGGCCACACTAACAGGGGGGATCTAGCTGAGCTAAAGCCTCATAAATAACTGGAATTTCTCTTTGTGTTGGTGGATGATACATATGCTGGTTGTCAGCTGATACGTCTATAGCTCAGCTGGGCCATCGCCAGCTCAATGCTCGGTGCCTATCACGATCAGGCATCCTAGTGAAAAAGTCACATCCTTTTCTCCGTCTACCGTCTTGGTTTTAGTTTTCTTGAAGTGACTTAAATCTGGCCATTTGCCCCTCTACTCTCTATTCACTCTGATAAATGTACAAGGTCCTATTCTGTCTGCTTTCAGGAATAAGTCATTTGTCAGTCTCTGGCTGTATGGTGTTCACCCAAGAGCACAGGAGTTCTCTTTCATCTGAATGGATTCAAAAGTTGCTTGCACATTGGGGTCACTTGGAGCAAGGCGCAGTCTGAAAGTTACTGCTTTACACAGTACAAGGTATCTTAAAGCAGGGCACATCCTGGCCTCCAGCCTCACCCCAGCAGCAGCTGGTGCGGTTGTTCTAGTCCAGGCTAACAGAAATCAGTAAGCTTAATAGGAATAGGTCTTATCCAAACCAGACAACCCCCTTTCCTGTGTCAAACAAAAAGGCTGGGTAAGCAGGGGTTCTGTTTGACTCTTTTGAGGTGGAACTTTTCTACCTTCAGATTCTTTCATAGTCAGTTATATGCTTCTGTAATACATTATCACAGACAGGGTAATTTATAATTACTATGTATTTAGTTTTTGTAGATCAGTAGTTTGGGACATACAAATTAAGATGCTGGCATTTTGCAAAAGTGCTCTTCCTGTGTCTTCATACATAGCAAACATCACATGGAAGGAAGAAAAAAAAAGGGAATGATGGAGGGGGAGGGATTTCCTTCCAAAATAATCTACTACCATGACAACAGCATTTATGAAGCTGGCACTAAACTCAAACGTCTTATAACAATCCCACCCATTAATACTATTACAGTGGCAAATAAATTTCAAAACAAGTTTTGCAGGAAGCAAATACTCAAACAGTAACACATGAGACGAAGCCCAAGTTCTACCTGGTTCCTGAGCTTGCTGACCTGTCTAACTATACATGTGTAACTTTTTTCATTCTCAAATCTTCGAGTTTAGATTATAATATTGTTGGCTGTCCTGAGATAACAGATCATAATCTCCATAAAGTGCATGAGTTAAATGAGGCAGGGGGAGGACAGGGAAGTGGAGAGAGAGGAGAGAGGTCTTTATGCTGTTGTTTTTGTTTCTCTTGTGAGCTCTGAGACAGAGAGTTATGTCCTCAGCTCTCATTTCACATTATCCATACTAAGTCGTGTTTCCTTGATTATGTTAGAGCCTTAGAATGGGCTTTTAGTGGCAGCGAGTCTTTGATTAAAATTATTCATGGAAGTTAAAGCCATGACATGGTCAAAGTTGACTACACATCTTCTAAATTCCTGATTGACTGTGCCATTGCAATTGTCAGTTTTGACAATTGTTAAATTGTCAAATTCTGACAGGTGGAAATGAAGACAGTGAACAATGAAGTATTGATCTTGATTAGGTAGTGTCAAATGAGCTGAATTGCTGTAGTTAACAGAGTTGTAATTACAGCACTATTGAGGCATAAGTTTTGATGTGTTTGTTACTAAGCAGAATGGGGCTATAACTGATTCATGTTAACTTGTGCACCACAGTGTCAGCCTGGCTGAATCAAGAGGAAAATGTTAAGAGATGTGCCAAACCACCAAACAGAGATGAGAGAGCCATGTTGTCACGAGTGTGCAACGTTTGCTTCATATCTGACGATGATGGTGGCCTCATAAGATAGGCGACCACAAATTCTTACATTTATTGAGGCTGATTTATAGAAAGCAGGAATTATCTCTTTCTGTTCAAGATATTTCAGCTGAGAAATCAGATAATACGGACACATTAAATTTTCAAAAGTGAAAGAAAACATGCCTTTGAAGCAGCTGGCATTCTGAAATTGTTGTTAAGAAGTCCTATGTACATTTTAGAAAGCAATTTTCTCTTTATACTTCTAAAAAAAATCTATAAACATTTAAACATAAGATACGTGATAATGTTGCCCACTTGATATTGAACATGATAGAGTTCCCCTCCTGAGCTGCAGACCCAAGGGCAAAAGTTGGTGTTCTTTCAGGCCGGTAAACACAGCATCGCTGTCACTTCTGGAAGGGATGTGTCTTTCTTGCTCATTAGGTAGCTTTTCTTCCAATTCAAATGTGAGGGCAACAAATACTCTCTCACCTAAATATAGAACAGATGCAAAGCAATAGTCCTCATGGGCTGAAGAGGGCCCATAACACCAGTGAGTGGCAGGTGGAATTTTGGAGAACAGTGGAGACAACTGCTTTAACAGCACAATAGCTAAGAGTAGACATTATTTAGAACATCGAGTGCATGATCAGACAGTAAGAGCACCAGCTCTGCTAGGGGCAGGCAATCTCTCTACATGCCCATAACACATGAAGCGTGGTTTTCAATAGGAGGAATATAGAAACTGGTTCGAGGAGAAGGCAGATAAAAGAGCCTACATCTAATCCTAATTCAGTGTGGTTTTAATCTGTGTCTATGGATCTTTCTTTCTTTCTTTCTTTCTTTCTTTCTTTCTTTCTTTCTTTCTTTCTTTCTTTCTTTCTAATTCTTTTATTTTTAATTCTTTCTTTTTTTATTAGTTAATTAATTCAATTTACATCTTGGTCGTAGGCCTTTCCCTCTTCTCCTCTCAGACCCATCCTCCCTTCAGCATCTCCTCTCCCCTATTCCTCAGAATAGGGCAAACCCCCTACTGAGACACCACATCTCATTTACTCACATGAGGACTGAGTTTTTCCCCTGTGGCCTGGTAGGGAAATCCCACCAAGGGGAAGTGATTAAAAAGCAGGCAACGTAGTCCTTGTCAGAGATATCCCCCACTCCCCTTACTACTGAGCCTACTTGAAGCCTAAGATGCCCTTTGAGTTAGCTTCTTTGAGTCTGTGCATTGTTGTATGCCTATCTTGTACTGTATGACTAAAGTCTGCTTATGAGTGAGTATATACCATTTGTGTCTTTCTGGGTCTGTGGTACCTCACTCACGACGACTTTTTCTTTTTTTTTTTATTTTGCAAATAATTTTTATTTTATTTTATTTTTTAAATATTAGTTTCAGTTTATTAACTTTGTATTCCAGCTGTAGCCAGCTCCCTCATTCCCTCCCAATCCCAACTTCCCTCCCTCATCTCCTCCCTGCCCCTTTCCAAGTACACAGATAGGGAAGGTCTCCTCCCTTCCATCTGACCTTAGCTTATCAGGTTTCTTCAGGACTGGCTACAATGTCCACCTCTGTGGCCTAGCAAGGCTGCTCCTCCCTCGGTGGGGAAGAGATGTCAAAGAGCCTGCCATTGAGTTCATGTCAGAAATAGTACCTGTTCCACTTATTAGGGAACCCATTTGGATAGTGAGCTACCATGGGCTACATCTGAGCAGGAGTTCTAGGTTCTATCCATACATGGTCCTTGGTTGGAGAATTAAAAACAAGGAAATCATGAAAATTTCAGGGAAATGGTGGGATCTAGAAAAGATCATTCTGAGTGAAGTATCCCAGAAGTAGAAGCACATACACGGAATATACTCACTTATAAGTGGTTATTAGAACTAAAAGATAGGATAATCATACTAAAATCTGTACACCCAAAGAAGATAAACAAGAAAGAGGACCCGGGGTAAAATGATCAATCCTCACTTAGAAAGACAAATGGGATGGACGTTGGAAGTAGGAGAAAACAAGAAACAAGACAGGAGCCAACCACAGAGGGCCTCTGAAGGACTCTACCTAGCAGTGTATTAAAGCATATGCGGAGACTCATAACCAAACATTCGGCAGAGTGCAGAGAATCATATGAAAGAAAGGGGAGTTAGTATGACCTGGAGAGGACAGCAGCTCCACAGGACCTAATATATCTGGGCCCAGGGGTCTTTTATGAGACTGTATCTCCAACCATGATGATCTTTTCTAGTTCCATCCATTTGCCTGATTTCCTTGGTTTTTAATGGCCTAGTATGCCATTGAGTAAATGTACCACAATTTCTGTATCCATTCTTTGTTGTGGGACATCTAGGTTGTTTCCAGTTTCTGGCTATTAGGAATAAAGTGCTATGAACATAGTTGAGCAAATGTCTTTGTTCTATGTTGGAGCATCTTTAGGGTGCATGCCTAGGACTGGTATAGCTGGGTCTTGAGGTAGGGCTATTCCCAGTTTTCTAGGAGAGCACCAGACTGATTTCCAAAGCGGTTTTACAAGTTTGCACTCCCAGAGCAATGGAGGAGGGTTCCCCTTTCTCCACATCCAGCATTTGAGTTTTTGGTCTTAACCATACTGACAGGTGTAAGATGGAATCTTGGAGTCATTTTGATTTACATTTCCCTAATGGCTAAAGATGTTGAGCATTTTTTTTTTCAATGCAGTTTATTCAGGAACCTTGAACAATCCTCGGACCCTGGGGAAAGCCAGCCCACAGCTTAAATAGCCTCTGGGTAGCCAACCCAGGCGTGCCACGTGGGCAATGCAGATAGGTCCACATACATGGAAGCATTTTTTTTAAAAGTGTTTCTCCACCATTCAAGATTCTTCTATTGAGAATTCTCTGTTTAGCTCTGTACCACATTTTTAAATTGAATTATTTTGTTTGTTGGTATTTAATTTCTTGAGTTCTTTATGTAGTCTGGGTATTAGCCCTATATTGGCTATAAGATTGGTGAAGTTCTTTTCCCAATCTGTAGACTGCTGTTTTTGTTTTTTTTTTCTATTTGTAGTGTTATTTGCTTTACAGAAGCTTCTCAGTTTCAAGGGGTGTCATTTACTTATTGTAGATCTTAGAGCCTGAGTTCTTAGTGTTTTGTTAAGGAAGTTGTCTCCTGTGCCAATGAGTTCAAGGCTCTTACCAACTTTCTCCTCTAGCAGATGGAGTGTATATGGTATTATGTTGAGGTCTTTGATATACTTGGATTTGAGTTTTGTTCGGGGGTGATAAGGATGGATCTGTTTGCATTTTTCTATATTAGACATTCAGTTAGACCAGCACCACTTGTTGAAGATGCTGTCTTTTTTTCCATTGTATGGTTTTGGCTCCTTTGTCAAAAATCAGGCATGCATAGGTGTGTGGGTTTATGTCTGGATCTTTGATTTGATTCTATTGATCAAGCAGCCTATTTCTATGAGACTACCATGCAGTTTTTATTACTATGCTCTGTAGTATAGTATAGGGCAGGTATGGAGATACCTCCAGAAGTTTAATTATTGTATAGCATTATTTTAGCTATTCTTTTGTTTGTTTGTTTATTTTGTTTTTCTATATGAAGTTTAGAATTGTTCTTTCAAGGTCTGTGAAAAACTGTGTTGGTTTTTTTGGTAGGGATTGCATTGAATCTGTAGATTGTCTTTGGTAAGATGGCTCTTTTTTCTATGTTAATCTTACTGATTTAGGAGCATGAGAGATCTTTTGGTCTTCTGGTATCTTCTTCAATTTCTGCAGACTTGAAGTTCTTGTCATACAGGTCTTTGGTTTCCTTGGTTAGAGTTACCCCTAGATACTTTGTATTATTTGTGACTATTGTTCAGGGTGTGGTTTCCCTAATTTCTTTCTCAGCCCTTTTGTCATTTGTATACCAGAGGGCTACTGATTTTTTTTTTTTTGAATTAATCTTGTATCCAGCCACTTTACTGAAATTGTTTATCAACTGCAGGAGTTTCCTGGTGGAATTTTTTGGGTTGCTTATGTATACTATCACATTATCTGCAAATAGTGATACTTCTTCCTTTCTGATTTGTATTCTTTTGATCTCCTTCAGTTGTTTTATTGCTCTAACTAGAACTTCTAGTACTATATTGAAGAGATATGGAGGGCAAACTTGTCCCTGATTTTAGTGGGATTGCTTTGAGTTTCTCTCTATTTAGTTTGATGTTGTCTATAGGCTTGATGTAGATAGCTTTTATTATGTTTAGGTATGGATCTTGTATCCCTGATCTCTCCAAGGCTTTTATCATTGAAGGTATGTTGGATTTTGTCAAAGGTGTTTTATGCGTCTAATGAGTTGATCATATGATGTTTTTTTTTCTTTTATGGTTGTTTACCTTTATTGGTGGATTACCTTGCTTTTTGTTTGTTTGTTTTATATTTAACCATCCCTGTATCCCTGGGATGAAGCCTACTTGATCATGGTGGATGGTGTGTTTGATGTGTTCTTGAGTTCAGTTTGCAAGGATCTTTTTAAGTATTTTTGTATCGATGTTCATGAGGGAGAATTCTTTCTTTTTTGAGTCTTTGTGTGGTTTAGGTATCGGAGTTACTGTGGCTTTATATAATCAGTTTGGTAATGTTCCATCTGTTTCCATTTTTGTGGAATAGTTATAGTTGTGGAAAGTTCTATTTTGTGGAATAGTTGTGGTGTTAGCTCCTCTTTGAAGGTCTGGTCTTAGGCTTTTTTTTTTGTTGTTGTTGTTTGGGAGATATTGATGGCTGCTTCTATTTCTTTAGGGGTTATAGGGCCGTTTAAACTGTTTTCCTGCTCTACTTTGGTAGGTGAAATCTATCAAGAAAATCTTCCATTTCCTTCAGATTTTCCAATTTTCTGGAATACAGGCTTTTGAAGAGAGACCTAATGATTCTTTGGTTTCCGTCAGTTTCTGTTGTTATATTCCCCTTTTCATTTCTGGTTTTGTTAATTTTGTTACTGTCTTTCTTTCTTAAAGTTAGTTTGGCTAGGGGTTTGATTCTTTTGTTGATTTTCTCAAAGAACCAACTCTTGATTTCATTGATTCTTGTATTGTTCTCTGTGTTTCTAATTTATTGATTTCAGCCCTGAGTTTGATTATTTCCTGCTGTACACTCCTATTGGGTGTGTTTCCTTCTTTTATTTCTAAAGCTTTCAGGAGATTTGTTAACTTGCTAATATGGAATTTCGCCCATTTCTTTACATAGGCACTTAGTGCTATGAACTTTCATCTTAGCACTGCTTTCATGGTGTCCCATACGTTTAGGTAAGTCATGCCCTCATTTTCATTGAATTCTAGGATATCCTTTGTTCTTTATTTCTTTCCTTACCAGTGATCACTGAGCAGGGAGTTGTTCATGTTCCATGAGTGTGTAGGCTTTTTTGTTGTTTCTGTTGTTGTTGAGGTCTAGCTTTAATCCATATTGCTCTGATAAAGAACAATTTGTTAATTCAATTTTCATGTATTGGTTGAGGTTTGCTTTGTGACTCACTATGGTCAGTTTTGGAGAAGGTTCTGTGTGGTGCTGAGAAAAAGTATATATATATACATATATATATATATATTTTTTTTTGTGTGTGTGTGTGTGTGTGTTTTGGTGGAAAGTTCTGTGGACATCTATTAGGTCCATATGATTCATGACTTCTCTTAGCTTCATTATTTCTCTATTTAGCTTCTGTCTCCATGATCTGACAGTTGATGAGAGTGGGATATTGAAGTTTCCCACCACTAAAGTTTTGGGTTTGATGTGTGATTTAAGCTTTAATAATGTTTCTTTTACGAATGCAGGTGCCCTTGTATTTGAGGCATAGATCTTCAGAATTGATATCCTCTTGGTGGATTTTTCCTTTGATGAGAATGAAGTGTCTTTCCCCATCTCTTTTGATTAATTTTGGGTAAAAGTCTATTTTATCAGATACTAGGATGACTTCTCCAGCCTGCTTGTTGGGTCCACTTGCTTAGAAAACTTTTTTGCAGCCCTTTATTCTGAGGTTCTGTCACCTTTGTTGCTTAGGTGTGTTTCTTGAGTGTATCAGAATGTTGGATCATTTTTAGGCAACCATTCTGTTAGCCTGTGTCTTTTATTGGAGAGCTGAGTCCATTGATGTTGATAGATAATAGTGACCAATGATTTTTATTTCCGTTTATTGTGGTGTTGGTGCTGGCAATGTTTTTGTGTGTTTGTTTTCTTTTGGTTTTTCTCTTGTGAAGTTATCTATAGTCTGTGTTTTCTTGGGTGTAGTTGACCTAGTTGGGTTGGCATTTTCTTTCTTGTATCTTCTCTAGGGCTGGGTTGGTGCATAGATATGTTTTAAGTTTGGTTTTGTCATGGAATATCTTGTTTACTCCATCTATGCTGATTGAAAGCTTTGCTGAGTATAGTAGTGTGGGTTGGCATCTGTGGTCTGTTAGAGTCTGAATGACAGCTGCCCAGGCCCTTCTGGCTTTCACAGCCTCTGTTGAGAAGTCAGGAATGACTCTGATAAGTCTACCTTTAAATATTACTTGGCCTTTTTCCTTTGCTGCTTTTTAATATTTTTCTTTGTTCTGTCAATTTGGTGTTTTGATTATTATGTGAAGAAAGGCATTTCTTCTATGCTCTAGTCTATTTGGTGTTCTGTAGGCCTCTTGTATGTTTATTTAGGTTGGGAAATTTTTCTTCTATGATTTTCTTGAAAATATTTTCTGGACCTCAGAGCCTTCGTCTATTTCTATTATTCTTGGGTTTTGTCTTATCATGTTGTCCTTGATTTCTTGTATGTTTTGTGTCAGAAATTTTTCTGTTTTAATATTTTCTTTGAGAGATGTATTGCTTTGTCCAATTGTATCTTCAATGCCTGAGATTCTCTCCTACATCTCTGTATTCTGTTGGTGATGCTTACCTTTGTGGTTCCTGATCTCTTCTCTAAGTTTTTCTCTATCTCCAGCATTTTCTTGGTTTGTGTTTTCTTTATTGATTCTAATTCCATTTTCAGGTCTTGAACAGCTTTATCCATTTCCTTCACCTCTTCACCTGTTTGATTGTGGTTTCCTGTCTGCCCTTGATGGCCTCTCTTTGATTGTATTTCTTTGAGAAATTTATTCATTTCCTCTTTTTCTGCCTCTAATAACTGTATAAGCATGGATTTAAGATCATTTCCCTATGTTTCAGCTATATTATATTACCCATTGTTTTGTGGGGTTTCTGGTGGAATCATAATGTCCTGGATTTTATTGATTGTATTCTTACACTGGCCTTTAGTCATCTGGTTGTCAGTTCCCTTGGCTATTTGTTCCTGGAACCTGCATCAGAGGCTGGCTCCACCCATTTCTGGTGTCTGGAGACTGGAGTAGTCTTCAGGATAATGAGAGAAGTCCAGGGGAACACGAGTGGGTGCTGGCATATCAGATGTACCATGCTGGGGTGTGTGATTCAGAAGGCAGAGTGTAGGCCCAGCTGCCTTGAAGTGCAAGGACCTGGGCCTGGGTGCCTGGGAGTGCACGGGTGTGAGTACATTGGAAGGCAGAGCGCTTGGGTATATTGAAGGGAAGGGCCTGGGTAGCTCAGGTGGCAGGGGTTGGGTGGCATCTGCCTCAGATAGCAGCCGTGGGGAATCTGGTGCCTCAGAAGGCAGCTGAGATATGGCTTATGGCCTACCAGACACTGTGCTCCTGGGACTCAGATTCATCTGGGCTCTGCCCTCTTGGATCTGGAACTCTGTTTGATTTTATTGTCCACCTGGTCTCTACAGAGGGAGCAGCAGAGACCATGGTTTGGAAGTTGGGGTGCTATAGCAGGAATCCAGACACTATCTGGAAGTCTCTGATCTTCTGCCCTTTAGATACGGTATACACTGGTTGCCGCCATCTTGGAATCATCTGTAGATTTTCATCAAAGCAATATTGAAGAAAATATTGAGTTAACATTAGAATTGCTCCATTTGTCATTTATTGTCCATACTCAGCGTAAAATTATTAATGAACTACATGGAGAAATGTGCATAATTTTTATTTTATAGGCCAGACACTTTCTTTCTAAATTAATCCATTTATTATCATAAAATCTTTGAGTTAAAGAATACCTTACATGTTCTGGTGTATCACCATGTGTGGGAGATACCACATGAAGACAGTGTTCTACACTGGAAATCAGAGAGTAAACTCTGTCAATTAACTAGGACCTTGCTTTTGCCAGGATCAATTTAGTCGAGTATAGAAGACATATTCTTTACAGATACCACCAAAATCTTCATAAATAGTGCATAAGGGGACCTGGTGAAGGGGCTTAGGAGTTACAGATACCTGTCATCAAGCCTGATGGCATAAGTTTGATTCCCAGAATTCACATGGTAGAGGGAGATGACAGATTACTGTAAATTGTCCATTGACCCCCACACTTGACTCCCCAAGGAGCTTAAATGTTTAAGCACACACATGCACACACACACACACACACACTCACATGATAGATAGATAGATAGATAGATTAGATAGATAGATAGATAGACTTCAAATACTTTGTTGCTGCCATTCCTCTGAAGAAGCTGGTACAGTGATGGATGCAGGTACTTGCTTTTGTGATCCTCAAGTCATGCCACAAAGTAGTAACTACCAGGTCTGTGGCTTGGAAGTGTCTAGGCTAGTGTAGGTGGGTTAGAATATATGACTATCGGCCCAGCTTAGAGCTTTAAAGCTTGTTGAATAAATCTAAAAACCAAACCAACCAACCAACCAAACAAAAAAACCAAAAGCCAACCAAAAACTACCAGGTCAAGGATTTGGCTGTGATAAGTGTTCAAAAAATGTGCAATAAATGGATGAGAAGTAAACTGGGTAGTCAGCTAAAATAAACATGGCCATTGAAGCTTCAAAGTAAAATGCTTTATTATAAATTTTCAACAATATTAAAATTTTATGAGGATAAATATGAATATCCTAGTCTTAAGAAACAAATTCTCTAGGTCTTAAGTTTCAAACATTTATCTATTTATTTATGTGTGAGAGGGTTGCACCCCATGGGTAGCGAACTCAGGTTATCAGGCTTGGCAGCAGGCATATTTACCCGCTGAATCATGTCTCTGTCCCCCATTTAATATTTTCACACGTTTGCTATCTGGGGCTCTATGGATTATGTGTTTGTGAAATGGGTTTACACATAATTTCTGTATCTAGCAAATGTAATGCTCATCTAAGAATTTTTGCTGCCCTCTAGTGGACATAACTCAAGAACTAAAAAAAATGTTAACTATGTGTCTCATGTTTTAAGCAGTCTCCTACTTAGGATTATTCCCATAATTCAAGTCTACTTTTGGAAATCTGCATGCCACAGAAGAGATGTCATAGGGAGTAGAATTTCAAATTCCTATAAAATGCACTACTGACCACATAGAGACTCTTTAAGTAGATACTCTATGTCCCAATGAAACCAACTGGAGAATGAATGTATCCACTTGACAATAATATCTCCTATCTCCTCTCCACTGCAGAAGCCATTATGGAGTGGCACCATTACTTTTGAACTCTGTCCCTTCATTTGACCCTTAGAAAGAAACTCTTGTTCCCTCTTCATCTTTGTTCTTCATTTCAGGGTACCTCCACCGGAGTCTCGATTTACACAGTGATCTGCCCTGCATCTTTTCTGCTTCCTTCCTGTCCTTATGCCGATAATGTCTAATGACTTCAATCATTTAATTGTAGGTTTGTCTAAAATAAAAACAGAAAGAGTTGTAGCTTTATGCTGGTGCAACACTGTAAACTACTTTTCTAATGCTCTGCTAAAAATACGGTGACTAAGGCAAGAAGGGAGAGTTTATTTGAGCTTGTGCTTCTAGAAGGAAAATCCATAGCAGTGGCTGAGGTACCGCAGCAGGCTGCCTAAGCAGGAAGCTGGAAGACCACATTTCCAAATGCAAACAGGGAGCACAAGTATCAAAACTGTAAGCAGAGCAAGGCTCTGAACTCTCAGATCTTAACCCCCACTTTCCTACACCAAGGCTTCACCTCCTAAAGGTTCTAGCTACCAGTGACGGAGCAAGTATTTTTTTTTTTTAATTCTTTATTAATTACACTTTGTTCACTTTGTATCCCCCCTGTGGTTCCCTCCCTCCTCCTGTCCCAATCCTTCCCTTCCTCCCCCCTCTGCACAAATGCCCCTCCCCAAGTCCACAGGCAGGGGAAGTCTTCTTTTCCTTCCTTCTGATCCTAGTGTATTAGGTCTCATCAGGAGTGGCTGCATTGTCTTCTTCTGTGGCCTGGTAAGGCTGCTCCCCCCTCAGGGGGAGGTGATTAAAGAGCAGTTCATGTCCACAAGGAGAGCAACAGAACAAGAAAATTTGAACACAGGGAACTTCCCAGAGACTCATACTCCAACCAAGGACTATTCATGGAGATAACCTAGAACCCCTGCACAGATGTAGCCCATGGCAGTTCAGTGTCCAAGTGGGTTACATAGTAATGGGAAGAGGGACTGCCTCTGACATAATCTGATTGTCCTGCTCTTTGATCACCTTCCCCTGAGGGGAGAGCAGCCTTACCAGGTCACAGAAGATGACAATGCAGCCACTCCTGATGATATCTGATAGACTAAGATCAGAAGGAAGGAGAGGAGAACCTCCCCTATCAGTGGACTTGGGGAGTGGCATGCATGAAGAAGGGGGAGGGAGGGTGGGATTGGGAGGGGAGGAGGGAGGGGCTTATGGGGGGATACAAAATGAATAAAGTGTAATTAATAAAAAATTAAAACAAAAACAAAACAAAAAAAAAGAGCAGTTCATGTCAGAGACAGTCCCTGTTTCTGTTAGTGTGGAACCCACTTGGACACTGAATTGCCATGGGCTACATCTGTTTTTGAATGCCTGAGACTCAGGGAGGTGGACATTTTTCATATAACCACCACAAATAATTAGTTAACATGTTTAGTGACTTTTTTTTGTTGTTGTTTTCCCCACAGCACTTAAAAAACAAACAAACTGTAATGTGGTGTACAACTCAGGAAATGGAAATCTGAGTGTTTAAGACAGGGCATAAAAGCTGGAAATTGACTACACAGATGAGTTAAGAAGGGACGAACCAAATAGGACTAGGGAGGCCACCAGCCTGCTCTAGTATTGAGGACCTGAGCAAGCAGGTAGATTTACAGGAGCCCCATAGGCTGGGGCTCAATGATAGCCTTGAGCCATGGCAAGGTTATTGTAGCCAAGTACCTCTGAGATGTAGTCTGTTCCACAAAAACCAAAAGGTGGAAAGAATCAGAGAGAAAAACGTTCCATTTTTGAAGCAGTTCTGAGTGTGATCCAGCTATCACACCATGGTCACACTATTCTACCACTGAATACGCAGCGGGAGGTAGAGGGGGAGAGAGATACTCTTTCATTTACATTATGTTACATCCAACCTCTACACTGTCATCGTATTCTGACCTCGGGTGTTTGTACCTCATATCCTTGCATCTCCCATGTTTCCTGTTGCTTCTGGCCCAGGTTCCAGCCAGCCCAATTCTGCAGCACTAGCGTCCTGGCTCTCAATATCTCACTTGAGAAGAGTTTCTGTGACTTACAACTGAAGCAGTTCCCACTCAGTTTATAAATATCAACTCGATCTGTTATTTTTTAGTGTAATTTCTCCATTTTGTGTTGAAGAACCATGTTATTTTCCTTTCACTCTCTGCTTTTTCTTCACTTCTGTGATTGACAGTACCTGTTGGCATTCTTTTGGAGACGCTGTCCATAAGGAAAGTCTTTCCATTAGGACTCAGTGCCTCGTCGGTTTCAATGTTTACAAGAACAATTAAGGGTGGCATAGACCCTGTAAATGGACAAATAAAAGAACAGGTGTGTTTGGAAGCTGGAGGAAGGGGACAGGGTGCAGTAGTAGCCAGTTTACTACCAGGATTTGGAGCCAGGCCATGTCAAGCTTGCGATCGTGAATGTTAAGTTTGAGTCCATGAAACTCTATGACCATCTTAAGGTGTTTTTTTTTTTTTAATCAATAAATTGGCATGTTTTAAAATTATAAATCTATTTACATTTTAATTTTTTGGTATAACTTACTGATTTAATTTTTAATAAATATTTTGATGCCTCATTTAATGCTTTTTTCTTTAATTATATATTTTTAATTACATTTTATTTTTTTTTACATTAATTACATTTTATTCGCTTTGTATCCTAGCTGTAGTCCCCTTCCTCATTCCCTCCCAATCCCACTCTTCCTCTCTCATCTCCTCCTATGCCCCTCTCCAAGTTCACCGATAGGGGAGGTCCACCTCCCCTTCCATCTGATCCTAGCTTATCAGGTCTCATCAGAACTGGCTGCATTGTCTTCCTCTGTGTTCTGGCAAGGCTGCTCTTCCCTCAGGGGGAGGTGGTCAAAGAGGCAGCTACTGAGTTCATGTCAGAGACAGTCCCTGTTCCCATTACTAGGGAACCCAATAGATTGACACTTTAATACATTGTTTATGAAGAACAAACTTGATATAGTTTCTTATTTATTTATTCATTCATTCATCCATTTATTTAACTTTACTGCCCCTCCCTCCTCTCCTCCTGTCCCACACTCACACCGCTCCTTCTTCCTCATCCCCTTATTTTTAGAGAAGAACCCCCCCCCCCATGGGTAGCAACCCACCCTGGTACATCAAGTCACAGCAGGACTAGGTGCATCCTCTCCCACTGAGGATAGACAAGGCAGTCCAGCTATGTGAAAGGGATCCAAAGGCAGGCAACACAGTCAGAGACAGCCCCTGCTCTAATTGTTAGGGGACCCACATGAAGAATAAGCTGCTCATCTGCTACATACGAGGAGGGGTTGTCTAGGTCCATCCCATGCACGCTCTTTAGTTTGTGGTTCAGTCTCTGTGAGCTCCCACAGGCCTAGCTTAGTTTATTTTGTAGGTCTTTTTGTGGTGTCCTTCATCCCTCTGGCTCCCTCAATCCTTCCCCCAACTCTTCTGTAAGACTCCATGAGCTCTGCCTATTGTTTGGCTGTGTGTCTTTGCATCTGTTTCCATCAGCTGCTGGATGAAGCCTCTCATAGATAGTTAGGCTCAGCTCCTGTCTGTAAGCATAGCAGAGTGTCGTTAGTAGTGTCAGGGGTTGGCCCTCTCCCATGGGCCAGTCATTGGCTGGTCATTCCCTCCATCTCCACTCCATCCTATCCCTGCTCTACGTGTAGTCAGGACAAACTTTGGGTCATAGTTTTTAAAGCTCTTGGTGTACAGTTACAACAAGGGGCAGAACACACTTGTATGCACACTGACTTGTGCTATAGACGAGGAACCTTGAATTTAGCGAATCTGATATTTTACAATGGGCAGTGAGGACACCCATCCTTTGCTCCATAAATAAGCATGTTCTCTTTTTATCAACATCACTTGCTATAGGAGCACACCTGGAAAGATATTTCAAAGTAAAGGGCAGTCATTGCCCTCTTACAAGATAGGCAGGAACTGGAGGCCCACAAAAAATGGTCTCAGAAAGTGATGAATGGAGAGAGACTTTCAAAATACAGTGGATAAACTAAGTACTGTGTTCATTTTCTTGTCTATGTGACAGAAAGCTTGGCAAGAGTGACCTATCTCATGGTTTCAGCAGTTTTATTCCATTGTGATAGGAGAGGGCAGCTCACAGCACAGCTTCCAGGAAGCAGGGAGGAAATGCTCCTCATTTCTCCTTGGTTTCTCTCAGTTTCCCTTTTACTCTGTCTGGGCCCACAACTTATAACTGGCACCACCAAACATCAGGGCAAGCATCGTCTGTCTCTGGAATCACTCTTGTGGGTACTCAGAAGTGTCTTTTCCTAGTCCTTATTAATCCAATCAAGTCGACAGACAAGATTAAATGATACAAATGCCAGTAGCATAGGTGGTGGAATTTAAAAAAGACCCTCTCTTTCTTAGCAAGCGAGCCATTTACCTGGCAGAAGAGTGGCAAGTATTCACTACGCAGTGACAGAGGGAGTATGACTCGTCCTAGTTCACAAGGCCTTTTGTGAAAGCATTGCCTCTGTGAACAACAAAAACCACCGGTATCAGAATGCACAGCTGGATAGAGATGCACAATAACATGCCGTTATTATAATACTTGGGCTACACAAATGTAAACACGAGGGGAATGGAGATGTTTAGTATATCAGAGAGACTTGAAATCAGTAGTGATGCCCATAGAGAGAGTTTATAAGACAATACATTGTGGTGGATTTAACACAGGAAAACTGTGTAGTCAGCGCTCTGTTTCAGGAAGCAGCGGGTGTCACCGTTCATGGGTCTGAATGATGTAAGTTGTTAAGCTCACCTGGAGCTATGTTTTATATGCCTACCTTCTGATCAATGGGGCACATTAGTCAAGTGTCTGTGTGTGTGTGTGTGTGTGTGTGTGTGTGTGTATGTTCTCTTATAATTGTGAAAGTTTATGAGTCTGAAATCTACTATATGAGCAGAATCATTGGAGAACAAAGAAGGTGAGGTTACAGATGATGTCTGAAAGCTGTTTGAAGGAGAATTCCATCTTACTTGAGGAAGTTGGTCTTTTTCCTCTATTAAGGCCTTCAGTTATGTGGAATGCTGGGCAGAGGGGACCCATGTCTCCTTGTGGCCAGATGTCTAAATCTCCTGTGCACAATCTTCCATGACATGTTCTTGCTGGTGATCAACAGCGAGGACTGGAGTGTGACCACAAACTTCAGAGAATAAAGAAATCACCAGGTGGAAAGAAGCTGAACAGAACCTCCCACTGGCCTCTGTCTTTCACCGATCTAGCTGTGAGGCATGTGTAAGTCATGTGTGTGTTGTGTGAAGCTCTGGAGCAAGGGGATGTTTACAGTTAGCGTGTCCTGACTGATGCAATCATGCTGGCAACAATGGGGAGAATGTGCTGACAGGCAATGGATGGAGCCAGAAGGAGCAGTTAAGAACCTGTAGTGCAAGCCTGGACAAGGGATCATATTTTGGGATAGGATGATATTCTGAGTATGCTGTAGATATCTAAATTAATCTGTGCATGACAGACTTTCAGAATCTTTTAAGCTTTAAAATAATAGTTGTTTATTATTCTTCATATATTTTGGGTACTGAACTTTCATGAATGACATAAACCTCTTATACAATCAGAGAAAAGAATCAAAATAGTTTAAATAAAATATCTGAAGTCCACTTTCAAGTGGATGCAAAATCACTTAATAAATATCTCTATGACATTAGTACATGAAGCATGAAATACATGATTGCCTTCCTTGTTTGGTAACATATAAAATATGTGCTACTGAAGAAAGATACTTTTTTTTTTCTGGTTGCTTCCCAAGACCAAAGACCACGAATGGACTGGAACTAGGCCCCAGACACATTTGTATCTGATGGGCAGTTTGGTCTGATTGGCATGTGGGTCCCTAGTAAGTGGTGCAGGGGCTGGCTCTGACATGGACTCTGTTGTCTGCTTTTGGATGCCTTTCCTCTAGCTGGGCTCCCTTGTCTGGCATCAGTGGAAGAGGAGGTGTTTTGCTATAATGTGGCTTGATGTGTGGCAGTGGGTTGGTATGGAGACTGGTAACTCCCCATTTCTGAGGAGAAGGGGAGGAAGGAAAGGGGGAAGGAGAATGGAAGGGTGGGACCAGGAGGAGAGGAGGGAAGAGGCTGTGATCAGTATGTTAAGTGAATGACTAAATAAATTTAATAAAAAAAAAGATTGGAGGGAAATAACAAAGGCTTATAGGCATTTGTGAAATAAAAACAACTCGACTCAAACTAGTTTAGCTTATGGGTGTCTACAATTTATATGGATATTTGAAAATCAGTATGTATACAATAATTTGTGTAAGAATTTTATGTCCTAAGAGCTTCACATACATATAATTTGAGTGTAAGCAATATTATGCTTGGAAAGCAATCAAACTTTCACTATTATATGAAATCATCTAAGCACAAACTCAAAGTTAGTATTAAAAAAAAGAAAACAAACATAAATTGATTATCTGACTTCATTTTAGATAAAAGGAAACATGAATTATGTATTCTTTATTTTTTTCATTCACATTCTATAACAAAGAGTCTGCGATGAGATTGAAATGATCATTGCTAGTTAGGGTATGCACGCTGGCTCAGCTAGAGTAGATGAAAGTAGAAAGGAGACAGGGAACGAGGAGAGGCAACTTCAGTGTGCTCACCTTGTGGGGTCACTGCCACGCGGCCCTAAAGAGAATTTATGCCTTAGGACCAGCTTGTCAGATAGATGGTTTGAGAGGAAGTTACATGTCAACTCACTCCTGTCTCATGTCACCTGTTGGTGAAAGAGCATTTCGTAGGGAACTTACTCCAGTGTTCTGTGACTTTTGATGCCATGGTGGAGACTGGACAGATGCAGAGCCTGGAATCACTTATGGGGCTGCAGGCGAATAGCACATGACTTACATAAGGCCACAGAGTCAGAATAGACTCTCAAGATGGTCCAAGTTAAAACTCATTCCCACTGATTCTGACGAGAAGGTTGTTACCACTACTATCCAAGCTCCTTCAAAAGGGGGCATTGTTTCAATCTCACATTGCTACATTGTATGTTAACACTGTTGCTATTCACGCAGAACTCAAACAGCAAGGCTATGGTTATGGTTCTATTGGGGTGAGGAGAAACTATGAACAAGGTAACTTTAATAGCTGGAATAATTTTAAAACATCATCATCATTATTAATTACAATTTATTCATTTT
Source organism: Meriones unguiculatus (assembly GCF_030254825.1). Lineage (NCBI taxonomy): Eukaryota > Metazoa > Chordata > Mammalia > Rodentia > Muridae > Meriones > Meriones unguiculatus. The sequence goes on from NC_083364.1 coordinate 80,380,130, forward strand.
GTATCCCAGCTGTAGCCCCCTCCTTCATCTCTTCCCAGTCCCACCCTCTCGCCCACTTTTCTCCCTATGTTCCTCCCCTAGTCCTTTGATAGAGAATATCCTCCTTCCCTACTATCTGACCCACAAGTTTCATCAGGACTGCCTGGATCCTCTTTTTCTGTGGCCTAGTAAGGCCATCTTGTCAAAGGCAGGTGATCAAAGAGCAGGCAACCAAGTTCATGCCAGAGACTGTTCCTGCTTCCCTTACTAGGAAACCTAGGGAACCCCCATGGAGATTGAACTGACCATAAGCTACATCTAATCAGAGGGTCTAGGTGCTTGCCATGCATGGTTCTTGCTTGATTTATCAGTCTCTGCATTCACCCCCTGGGCCCAGATTCTTTGGGGTTCTGTTGGTCTCCTTGTGAAGCTTCTGTCCCCTCCAGGTCTTTCTATCTCCCTCTTCTTTAATAAGATCCCCTGCACTCTGCCCAAAGTTTGCCTATGAGTCCCAGCATCTGCTTCAACACTCTTCTGGATAAAGTCTTTCAGAGGCCTTCTGTGATAGACTTATGTCCTGTTCTGTGTTTTCTCCCAGTTCTGATGGCTATCCTGTCTGCCCTTCTGAAAGAGGATTAAGCATCTTCCCTAAGGTCCTCCTTCTTGCTTAGCTTCTTTAGGTGTACAGATTTTTTGTATGTTTATCTTATCTTATATGTATAATATACACTTATAAGTGAGTATATACATCATGTGTATCTTTCTGATTCTGGGTTACCTTACTCATGATGATCTTTTTTAGTTTCATCCATTTGCCTGCGAATCTCATGATTTCCTTATTTTTCATTGCTGAGTAAATGTACCAAAATTTCTGTATCTATTTCTCAGTTGAGGGACATCTAAGTTGGTTCCACATTCTGGTTATTACTAATAAAATTGTTATAAACATAGTTGAGCAAGTGTCCTTTTTGTATGGTTGAGCATCTTTTGAATATATGTCCAGGGTGTTATAGCTGCATCTTGAGGTAGCACTATTCCTAATTTTATGAGAAAGCACCAGATTGATTTCCAAAGTGGTTGTACAAGTTTATGTTCCCACCAGCAATGGAAGAGGGTTTCCCTTTCTCCACAACCTCTCCAGCATGTGTTGTCACCTGAGTTTTTGACCTTTATACCCATTCTGATGGGTATAAAGTGGAATCTCAAGGTTGTTTTGATTTGCATTTCCTGGATGACTAAGGACGTAGAGAATTTCTTTATTTTATTGTTTATTATTATTAGTTATATTTTATTAACTCTGTATCCCACTCCCTTATTCCCTCCCAATCCCTCCCTCCCTCCCTCAGCTTCTCCCTGCCCCTTTCCAAGTCCACAGATTGGGGAGGACCTCCTCCCCTTTAGTCTGGCCCTGTTTTATCGGGTATCTTCAGGGCTGGCTGCAAAGTTTCTCTAGCATTCCATAGTACTCTGTTGAGAATTCTCTGTTTAGCTCTATACCCCATTTTTAAATTGGATTACAGATGGGAAACATTTAATTGAGAGCTTACTTACAGTTTTGGAGGGTTTGTCCATTATCATCATGGTTGGAAGCAGAAAAGCATCTTGCTGGAGAAGTATGTGAGAACTTAAAATCCTGTTCTACAGACAGCAGGCTTGGAGAAGGAGAAGGAGAGGGAGAGGGAGAGGGAGAGGGAGAGGGAGAGGGAGAGGGAGAGGGAGAGGGAGAGGGAGAGGGAGAGGGAGAGGGAGAGGGAGAGGGAGAGGGAGAGGGAGAGAGAGAGATTGGGCCTGGTGTGGCACTTTGAAATCTTAAAGTCCACCTCTAGCAACTCACCTCCTTCAATAAAAGCACACCTCCTAATCCTCAAACAGTTCATCAACTGGTGACTAAATATGCAAATATATGAGCTTTTCTCATTCAAACCATCACAAAAATTATAAACACTGTGTTAGGGATGAGGAAAGGGAAGTATTTCTTGTTTTGTTTTGCTTTCTATTCCTGAGCTTTAAGACTGTTTGACTAGAGACATAGCTCCTGAGAGTTCCCATGGAGAGGTGCTATGGCCCTACTTTTCTTTCTTTGGCTGCCCAACTCTGCTTTGTAATGCTTAACTTGTACAACAACCCAGTGACATAGGTGCAAGGAAGATCCTCATTTTATGGACTTAAAAATAACCTTTCAAAAAGTAAAGTAGATTCCTCACACACAAGATAGATATGATAATTTCCTTTGTTTTTGCATTTTAGCAAAATGGTTTGTTTCTCTGTTGCTGCAATGAACACCATGGCACAAAGAAACTATTACGGAGGAAAATGTTATTTTTGGCTTACAGGTTTCAGGGAAACCAAAGCAGGCAAATGGAGGTGTCAGCTGAAGCAACGCCCATGGAGGAAGGTTGCTTACTGCTTTTCTGTCTAGGTGTGCTCCAGTCTTCAGATTGAGAATCACAAGAATCACAAGAGCTAAAGGTAAGAAGAGGTGGTTCTTCCCTTCGGAATAGGGTGTCTATGCTAGGAGGCAAAGTGCTGATGTGATGGATAGAAGAGTAGTGGTGTCCCTCATTAAAACTTTCCAAACAGGTAAACAAAACAAACAAACAAACAAAAACAGACCTAATTCCTATTCCCGAGATAGCCGACTGATGAAGGAAATGGAGAAGGAGGGGGAGAAGAGGAGTAGGTGGCCAGCTGCCTGAAGGGCAGTTGGCACAGCTCAGTGGGAAGGACAGTCGGTCCGTCTCTCTGGGAAGTTCTTCTTTAGAGAATTGGCTTGGTTCTACAGAGAACAGTAATAGAAGATCACAGTTGTGCCGTCACATAAGAGCTATGCATTTTTATTTTTTACCAGCTGCTCTTCCCTAGGCTTGACCCATGGAGAAGAAATGAGAGTGTGACAAGGAAGAGAAAGGAAGCAAATCTCCTTTTACATGCCCACTGAAGAATTACAAACTTGAAGCAGGTTAAACATACAGCACGGGAGAAGTTCTAAATTGAAATAAAGATTGTACTCATGTGGTGAATCTAGACTGAATTGCATTGGACTTTGACTCATTTGGAAGAGGCTAGATAAGTTTTTGCCTGAGCACACAAAGTACTCAGGTAAAGCAGAAAGTGCTGCGAAGCTTGCTTGAGTAGTGATGGAGTGAACTCAGAACATTAATAAAATCTCTCTTCCCCTTTCTTCGTGTATTCCATCACATCTGGCTTGAAAAATCAACTCAGAACATTCATAATCACCCTACTGTACAGCCACAGAACTTTCTTTATTTCAGTATTATAACATGGGGCTGGTAAAGACTTGCCTTGCCAGTGTGAGATCCGAGCTGGGGTCCTGAGATCCCACTTGAAGCTGGGTATAGAAGTATATATGCAACCTCAACACCAAATGACAAGTGGAACCAGGAGAATCCCAAGCTCCTGGCCAAGCTAGCCTGTCTAGGCTGCATTCAGCAGGACACCCATTCTCAAGCAAGGTGGGAGGAAAGGACTCACACCCAAGTTGTTAGCTGATTTCCACATTATTTCTGTATGTATGTATGTATGTATCTACTATCTTCACACACATACACACTTTCATATATATACATAATCTACACATCCACATCCACATATTCATACACATTCACACACATACATACCTGCATACACATATACACACATTAATACACACATATATATTTACGTGCATATATATTCACACACACATACTCCTCTCTGTTTCCCCTTCCTCCTCCACACACACACATGCACACACACACACACACACACACACACACTCACACATCTTTCATGAGAAGACAAAGACAACAGTGAATGATGATTCATTAGTCCTGTAGTAATTAATACAATCAGGATTCAGGATTAAGATATTCTAGGAGTATTAAATGTAAAAAGAATTGTCTGGAGCCCAGGGTAGTGGAGGGGATGTTTCAGAGGGTTCATTAGTATACAATCAGGACAAATAAGCCAAGGGAAGACTGCACCTGTTCTGTTGGGAGTAAGGAAAACACGATAGGGCCCTCTGTGACTGCCACCTGATGCACCCTCTAGTGGCCACTGCAGTACAGCGATTGAGTACATATTCCAAAATTGTGACCAGTATATGATCTGGACTTGGACCATTGATTTCTCTAGTGGAGAGGGAATGGGGAGGGAAATGAGGGTGGACATCAGCTGTGGGGAGGACAGAGTCAGGAGATCAGAGGTCTTGGAGAGAGAAGAGAAGCCGAGGCTAAGGGCACCTCTGAGACAAGCTGGAGACCTACAACACGGTAGATTCTTGGGAGGATGTGGGGATGACTCTAGCCAAGATGCCTAGTAGTGGGGTCATGGAGACAGAAGAGGACACCCTCTAACAAGACATTACTCCTAGAGGAGGGAGGGGGACACCAACCCACCTCCCACCAACCCACAAAAACTTCTACTCCAAATTTATGCTGCCTGAAAGATGTGCAGGGATAAAAATAGAGCAGAGATTGAGGGAATGTCCAACCAGTGCCTGGCCCACATGAAACCCTCCCTATGGGAGAAAGCCAACCCTGTCAATATTAGTGACTCTTTGCTATGCTTTCAGATGGGACACTAGCATAGCTGTTCTCTGAGAGGCTCCACCCAGAAGCAATAGAAACAGATGCTGATATTCACAGCCAAATATTAGGTGGAGTGCAGGGAGCCTTGTGTGTGTGTGTGTGTGTGTGTGTGTGTGAGAGAGAGAGAGAGAGAGAGAGAGAGAGAGAGACAGAGAGAGAGAGAGAGAGAACCTGGAGGGGACAATAACTCCATAAGAAAACCAACAAAGTCAGATAACCTGGGCCCAAAGGTTCTTAAGAGACTGCAGCACCAACTAAGGACCATGCATGTACTGGACCTAGGCCTCCTACATAGATGTAGCTGATGGGAAGCTTAGTCTTTATGTGAGTTTCCTAGTAAGGAGATCAGGGGCTGTCTCTGACATGGACTACATTGCCTACTTTTTGATCATGACTCCCTGGCAGGGATGCCTTGCTTGGCCTTTGTGGAAGAGGATGCACTCAACCCTGATGTGATTTGATGTGTTGGGGTAAGTTGGTGGTGGTAAGGCTTCCCTTGTCTGAGGAATAGGGGAGGGGAGATAGGGGGAAAGAGGGAAAGAGGGAAAGAGGGTGGGAACAGGAGGAGAAGAGAGAGTTAGGTATGATCAGGATGAAAAGTAAATAATGATAAAAATAATAAGTCTAGAACTTTTAACCTGTACTCATAGAGACTTCTTAATATACACTGACCACCTGACTGTTCATGTGGAGAACAGGTAAATATGAATGCACCTATGTCAGTTTCCTTAGAGCCAGCTCTGATGCCCAGTGCACTTAGGTTACACACTTTAAGTATCAGTGGGCAGACAGAAGAGAGCCAAATCTATTCGGTCTTTGGTGTCATAAGGAAAGAACAAATGGAAGCCTTATAAGAAATAAATGCTTGCCAATGAGGAAAGGGCTGCTCACTCCCTATATGGTTTCTTTCCTATTGCTGTGAATTGGAGAAAAATTTAAGTGATAGAAATAAAAATAGATTTCTATCCACAGAATTTAAATTACTTTTAAATAAAGGGATATTTTTGTTTACAACAGCTTTGATGATTCTTTCTTTGGGATTACTGAATTATGTTTTGCTCAGACACTCTTGACTATAAACTGAGTCATATGCTTTCTGAATTCCTTTGCATAAACAACTGATCCACATGGCATAAAAGGCAAATGACAGATTGGATTCCTTCTATTGGCTAGTACAGAATTTGATAATGGGGTGGCTATGAATTTCTCATAATTTTCTGAAGACAATTTGTTTTACTATAGTTTTTAATTTTTTGTGACTGGATTACTGTAGTCAGTAATTTGGCCAGTTCTAGGAAACCTAGTAAGAAGGACAAGAAAAGGTGTGCTTATTGCTGGAGGAAATCATGCATTACTCTCCTCCAGAGGGCAGCAAAACTGCACCACTCGGTGCTAAGATTCTTCAGGCCAGTTGACAGACATTTTTGACCTGATCGTTGAGAACAGTACAAGTTAAGCAGAGCCTTTGTGAATCCACATATTGACATTTTACCGAAGGTCCGCTCTGTGAAATGAAAAAAGGAAATATTTCTTCTTTCTCTTAGACACAGAAATTACATTTACTTTGTCTTAAGAAGCCCTGTTTGAACAAGGGCGCTTGGGTAAGTGAGCAGCTATAGAGAACAAATAGAGGCCTTTCCTTCCTTTGGGATTACAGCTTTTATAACCATAAAGGGGTTGTGCTTGGATTTATTGCAGCTATTCTGGAAACAGCTTGCCCATCTATGAATGTAAAACGGATTTTCAAAATATGTATGTCCCAAAGCTGCAGAAAACATGAAGACTGGCCCTGGGAAAATGGGAAGTGAAAGTTGAACCCACTCCTGTGCATTGTTCTGAAGGGAATTTGGTTATTTATTTATTTATTTATTTATTTTTAGGTGATTGCAGGTGAAATTTCTCTTCATCACTGATCACATCGCCCTCTGGTACACCATCTTTCTGGCTGCCCAGGTTCCATTCTTGTATTCAGACAACAGTCACTGAACATCGAGTGTATTCCACCAGAATGGATCCAAGAAACTGTTCTCATTTTCCAACTCTTAAAGATTTTGTAAAAAATTAACATTCATATTTCTCAGGAGCTCCAATTCTTTATAAATCTCTGTGCTAGTCCTATATGTAGATTGACTATGTAGTATAAAAAGTATAAGCAACATCTTGTTGTATTCAGTGAATTTATAATTTCACTAGAGTCCTAGGAATAGCACAGAAGAAAAACATTAGTAACCACAGAAGTACTAATCATAAATGCTGCTGACTGAGCGGTGTGAACCTGGATGGACGGGATTACAAAAAAGTGATAGCCACTGTGGAAAGCTACAACCAGATAGAAGCTGACTCCAAACGTGCAGGCAGAACTTGAACAAAAAGAGAAAGATACCTTGATAGAACAGCCCTTTAGAAAGACACGCACATTTTAGAAAATAGATAGACAGAGCCACAAACTTGTGGGCAGTAGGAGCTAAGGCTGGAGAATCAACAAAGCCCTTCCCTGGTGTCTCCATATAATGGACTCTACTCTGTAAGATGAACTAAACCACTTCAATCTGAAATTGTTTTTGGCCCTGGGTCTATCATAGCAAAAGAAAACAACATAGCCTACTACATTTCGGAAAAACTAACGTCTCTTCATTTCCATTGCAAACCTCCACTGACAGCAAGAGGCACGGCAGGGCCCCTTGGTACTCGTGAACTGTGCACAATGTTACAGTTATTGAGCTGAATCATGCTTTCAAAACTACATAATATTATGTTTTAAGAAAGTAGGCCCACATACATGGGTGGCTACCCAGAGGCTATTTAAGCTGTGGGCTGGCTTTCCCCAGGGTCCGATGATTGTTCAAGGTTCCTGAATAAACTGCATTGAAAAAAAAAAGAAAGTAGGCTAACAAAATAAAAAAAATTATGTTTAAATTTCCATCCCATAATGACATTAATGCTAAATCTCAACATAGACTTCATCCCTGTATCAAAGGCATTAGAAATCTGCTTAAAATAAAAGATGAGACACAATCTTGGTACAGTTTATTTTTCACTACAGATCTGCTTTTCACATCAAATGTTAGTAACCTAACGATTTGCTGGAAGGAAACATTACCTTTAACAGGACGCCCGCGCATTCACTCAGAACCGTTATATGTTCCAAATGGACACCCATCACAGAGTGTTCTTTTTATGTTCAACTTTTCTGAAATGAATATATATTGCAAAAACAGACTCAGGATATATTTTTTTATTCATCTAACTAATGTCTCTGTCAGGCTGCTATTGGATTTTCATGATGTGAATAATATCTCTAAAATGGCATGTGTGAAAGGTTTTCTCATAAAGAATGAATAGAAAATAAAATTAAATAGAATGCATGAAAGAAAACACACCACCAAGTGCTGAATGTAGGAAAAGTAACTTTTAAAAGTTCTGAAATTAGGAGTATTGCACCCCCTAATAGGAATGGGAAGGTGGCAATTAGGAACTGGTTAACACCTTCTTTTCATCCCCTCCCCCAAAGATGTTTAAAAGTAGAGTTTATTCTCACCTCGTGCTATTCCTTGTTCTCTCTCTAACCTATCAATATACCACCTATGTGTAAACAGTTTTGCCTATAAAGATATTCAATATTTGTCTTTCTTTCTTTGGCTTATTTCATATGACACAGTGACCATGAGTTCCATCCATTTTCTTGCAAATGACTTATTTTCAGTCTTCCTTACAGCTGAGTAATGCTCCATTCTACACACAGAGAATGTTCTCTTTATTCAGTCATCTGTTGATAGGCAGCCAGGCTGGTTCCATACCTAGGCTACTGTGGATAGTGTAGCAATAACTATGGGTGTATGTATGTTGACTTAGATTCTTTGAAGTATTTTCCCAGAAGCAGTATAAGTGGGTTAGATGGTATTTTTGCTCTCATCTTTTTTTTTGGAGGAGGGGGTGGGAACTTCAATGTGGTATCTAATGAATAAGTGTTGCCCTTTCCTCACAGCCTTAAAAACATTTGTTGTCAGTTGTTTTCTTGATGAAAGGCATCTTGACTGGGATAAGATAAAGAGCCTGTGTGGGTTTATATCTGGTCAGCCACTTTATTCTATGGATTCGAGTCTGTTTCTGCACCAGTGTTTTCTGCTTTCATTACTGTGGCTCTGTATTGCAACTTCCAATCAGGTATGGTAATCCCTCCAGTCTGTGCATTTTGCTCATGATTACTTTGGTTACCTTGGGAATGTTTCATGTTCCATATGCATTTCAAGGTAGTTTTTCCTACTACTGTGAAAAATAGTAATGAAAATTTTAAAAATACTTTTTTTTTGAGATTGGGGTATAATTACATCATTTTCCCTTTCTGTTTTCTTGGTCCAAACCCTCCTAACCCTCTTACATCACCACCTTTCTTTATTTTAATCTAATTACATATGTGAAATTATAACTATATATAAATGTATGTAGAGTATATATGTATATGCTTATTTCCTAAATAAATAAATACAGTCTTCTCATTTCATATGTTATTTGTATGTATGTTTTCAGAGAAGAGTGTTTCTCTTGCTCTCAGCATTCCTTAGTTGACTGTGGTTCTTTGTCTAGGATTAGGGGCTCACTGTCATTTCCCCTTTCACCTTAGCATATCTGCTGGTGCTCTCTTTGTTCAGGTCTTGTTTAGGCTGTCATATTGGTAAGACTTTCTGGGTCTAACTTCTGAAATTGCTAGGAGATATAACCTCACATTTGACTTTCTAGTCCCTTGTTTTTAATTATATTTCCACTCCCTCTTTGGCAATGATCCCCAAGCCTTAGGTACAGGAATTGTGAGCTATGTGTATCTGTTAGAGCACCATGACTCTGTTTTTGATTGGTTGTGGTTTTCTGTAATGGTTTGCATTTGTTGATTATAGGTAAGATCTACACTTACGTGTGTAGTTAGTAATTACACTGGTTTAGTAAAATGGTAGTTGTAGATTCTCCTTCAAAAGCCATGTCTTCACTAGCCCCAGGTAGTAGGTTAGGTTTCTAGTGCTAAAGCATTACTTCTCTCTTATTGAGTGGTCCTTAAGGCCAGTTAGAGTGCTGTTGGTACCTGCAAGGCATTCATGCTCTAATGCACCCTTAGGGTACAGTACTATTCTGGCCATTGTTGTGGTTCCTAGGTGACCTAGCTGGGTTGGACATTGGTTGTTTCCCCCCATTGTGAAAGTACATGGTGCATTTTGAAAGTATGAATGTTGAACAGTTCCCCCAGGAGGCACTGAAATTTTGAAGGGGATTGTATTGAACTGACATTGCCTTTGGTAGTATGACCATTTTCACAATATTAATTCCACTAACCTATGAGCATAAGAAGTCTTTACATGATTCATTGTGTTCTTCAGACACTTTAATGTTTTTTAAAATGTTCATTGTGGAGGTTGTTCACCTTCTTGAGAAGGGTTATTCCAAGCATCTCCAATTCTATTTCTAGGGAACCCAGTACTGTCTTCTGGCCTTCCCAGGTACCAGGTACTTGTATGGTCACATCTATACATGTAGATATTTATACAAATAGAAATAAAATAAAATAAATCATTTTAAGAAGCAGAAACAAAATGGGGGAAAATACAGCACTGGAGTGTTTTCTCTGGTTCCTCTAATGCTGGATCCTGCCAGGTAGATGTCAGGAAGTTGTCACCAAGTGATGTTTGGCCTTTTGTTTTTATTGTGACTTTTTCTGCTGCTGAGTTTCTATTGCTTGTCTGTCAGTATGGCCACATTGAACTTTAACATCTGTAAGCTTGGTAGATTCTCTTATCAACTAGAGATTCTCCAGAGTTTATACTCTAGGATTGTTAATGTTCTAGTTAGGGAAGTAAGTGTCTTCCAAGAGCCCTGGGAATGGGAAGCAAACATGGTACTAGGATCTCTAAAAGTGTATCATTTCTGTGTTAGTTTCAGAGTTCTCGGTCTCTAAGCACTAAGTCCCTAGTTAAATAGATGGTTCAAAAGGATGACTCACACATATTTTGATGTATTGAAGAATGATCCTCCGAGAATATTAGCGAGTGGTGGGGACTGTGAGGTGTGGCATTGCTGGAGGAAGTATGCTACCATGAGTAAGATCGGAAGTTTCAGTAGACTCAGGTCATGTTGTACCAGAGCTCTCTGTTTCCTGATTGAGGTTTGAGATATCTTAGTTTTCAGCTTCTGACCAGGCCACATGACTGTGACCTGATGCCTTTACTCCACCATTATGGACTCTAACCCCTTGTCCCAAATAATATCTCTGTAAGTACCCTTGGACATAATGTTTTACTACATTAGTTACAAAAGTAACTAATGAAAAGAATGTATGGGCTCTGGAGTGTGCGGTTCTGGTCAAGCTGATGATGGGATAGTAATGTAAAGAATATAGCAATCCAGGTCACTGTGCCATTTGGAAACAATAAAATACACTGAGCGCCACTTTCCAGTTAAGCTTTAAGATTTCAAGTGTGATTTACAAGAGCTTCTTGCTATGAGCTTGGCAATGATTTAGACAGTGGCTATTCCATCAGTTCTAATCAGTATAAAAAGCAAGAAGCAGCTCATATAGTAAACTGGCACTAAACATTGTTATTGTCAGCCATGTGATTTTTGACTTACTTGCTGATGCAGTATCAGGTACCTTTAATTCCTAGCTAGGTGACTTTGTGATAGATGAGGACCTAGCACTTCCTTGGAGCATTAGATTGGAGATTAAGAGTTACAAGTTTAAGTTAATTGCAGAAAAATAGAAATTTTGCCTTGAGTCTTCATTGCAAGTACTCTTTAATGTTTATTTTCTGTGAACTAGGAGCTGTTAGAAGGGAGCAGCTTGGCAGCCTGGTTGAGAGCAGTTTGGCCATCTCCTCCCAATGGATATAGTGGTAGCTGTGAATCCATGACTGGGTGGGAAGAGAGACCACACTGGGAGTCCTTGCTGCTGTCCATGTGCTGTTGCTTGACAACGGTGTAAGTGAAGTCCTTCTACCTCCTAAAGATTATCAGGAAAAGTAGCAGCTACAACTTCATCCTCACTACTTTACTGAGGCTGTCAACCAACTAGCTGCTTCTTTGGTGATACAGGGAGTTATCAGTATGAAAGCCACACACTTTAAATGCCACGTAGCTGGTCAGGGAGGCTTTGCTTCAACCGTGGACTCACAGCGGACATTTCCCTGGAGAAGATCCAGACACTGACTCTCGGAGGGAATTCATTCTGACCACAGACATCCTGATGAGACTTTTTTTGAGGCAGGAATCTCCACAGCTGCCATTGCTGCTGTGAGATGGAGGCTTCCATTTGGGAAGACTTTGGTTCAGCAAAGGCAAGTTCAGACACCCTCCAACTGGCTTTGTGTTGTTCTTTGTTTGGCAGGGGCATGGAGTTCGGTGGGGACCTGGAACTCAGACTGAGAACAGGGTGTTGCGTTTCTCTCAGGGCCAGCTAGAGCACTTTAGGGTGAGGTCCATGTACACTAGAGTGGGGTGTGGAAAGGTTTTCCACAGAGTGTTACAGTTTAGCTTTTTCAGCGTGAGACCATCAGTGGCAGTGGAAGCTCAGGTGTTCTAAAGCCTATGTCAATACCAAAGTGGTACAGCTCTTGGCCGACACCCACGCCTGGTTGGCTTGTAGCCAAGGCACAGGTCCGGCAAGGCACAGGCTCAGAGGACTGGAGGGAAGGTCTGGTAAGATGTAGACAGTGGAGGATAAATGACAAATCTCAGATGGTCCTGAAGTGAGAAAGCATTTACTTTTATTCATGTGAAATCAAGGGCAATATAAATCCTGGAAAGAGGGAGGGATTTTGAGGGTGAATGTGTTTGATTTTCTGGGGTCAGGGAGTCATGGGGTCAGGGATACTTAATGGTCCTATCACAAGAAGGAAAATACATTAATTAATTATCCTGTGGGGAAGGTATCTCCAAATACAATTGAAGGTCACTTCTGGACTAACATCCTTAGCAGGGTGAGGCATTTCTCGGAATTCCTAGATGCTTGCTAGAGCAGTTTCCTTATCAGGTGTAGGCTTGGATTTTTCATCAAACCTACTTTATTTAGGGTTCTTAAATGTCTTTACCTCCACTCCATCCCATCCCTGACCTTAGATAGGAGATTAGTAGGGAAAAGGGGAAAAGAGGAAAAGGACTATAGACCTTTTTTTTTTTTTCTTCCTGCTGATTAGGGTCGATGGGTCCTTAGGGGATTACCAAACTCAGTGTCAGGGTACCAGCAGTCCACTCCAAAGGCCAACACCAGGCAGCAACACAAATCAACTTGACAAGTCAATAAAATCTGCAAGACTGAGTTAGATTGCCCTGAGAAGTTCTCTGGAACTTTTTCTCTGCAAAATCAAGTGTCAAAGCATGAAGATCAGGACAGCGAGATGTAAATCCAAAAAGTGAAAACTTCTATACATCTCCTCTCCTCCAAGTCCACCCATGGATGATCACAGCTGCCCAAAATCATGCCCCTCAAATGATAGAGTTCAGAGCAAAACATCATGTTCCTGCTCACAAGCCAGCCTCCAGCAAAAACATCATGTTGCCCAGATTGCAGCAAACATCACATGACAAAACTGAGTCTTCAAAAAAACTAGAAACTTCCACTTCAATCAAAGGGTCTGGCCTGTAGTCTGCCCTGATGGCTATGTGACGCTCCTTACAAGACCTAGGTCACCCAGGTCAGGGGAGACTTTTAGAACCCCACTGAGAAAAGGGACTCCGTCATTATAGTCCGAATATAAATAAATGGCTATCTGGAGGCTACTGACTTCAACCTTATCCTGCCGACTGCTTGCTGCCAACCATCCAGGAAGACAAAAGTCAGCAAAGAACAGCATTTGAACAGCCTCTTGCCTATCAATAGTTTCTATGTGTGTAGAGAAAACAAGCCTTAGCCTGATTATTGGTAATAGTGTTAGAGTGGAGTAAACTAGATGCAGAAAGAAGAGAAACTACCAGGAGCCACTAGCTGTGATCATGCCTGGCACCTAGAAGGAAGCTGAAAAGTTTCAGAGAACTGATGCTGGAGACTGCAGAGAGCTAAGATGGGAAGGACTGGAAAGAGATAGAGAGAGTTGTATAGAACCAGGGATATAAAAGGCCAAGGGGCATGGAGAACTAGAACTAAAGAAGTGAAGGGCTATGGAGAGGTGCAACTGTGGCAAGGTACAGATGTTAGTGCCTGAACTATTCTAGCTGGCTACTGAAGACTAGTATCCCTCTTTTTTGATAAGCCAAGACCAGCTGAGATGACAGCCTTTACAGTATAACTATACTACTCAGAGCTGAGAGACTCGGCTGTCCAAACTAAGCAAGATCACACCAAGAGCTGGGGTCACTGCCTCAGAGCTGTTAACACAAAGCTGGTGCCTACTCAGGATTTCTCTTAGACAATCGGTAGCAACTTTAGTGGCCAGAGTGTAAAGGCTTAGGCAATAAGACCAGGAAAGAGACATAAAAGTCAATGTCAAAGAAGAATTGGAAGAGCTTGGCAATTGGTGTGTGATAATTTAGGCAAAGATTTAAGGGAAACTGGGCAAAAAGGTGTTAATGGTTTGGGTTTGACAGTTTTACATCTAAAGAAACTAAGCAAGAGAGAGGACCCTAACTAAAACGGTCAATCCCCATCCTGAAAGGCAAAGAGGATGGACATCAGAAGAAGAAGAAAACAGGAAACAACCTAGGAACCTTCTACAGAGGGCTTCTGAAAGCCAGAAGAAGAAAACAGGAAACAAACTAGGAACCTACCACAGAGGGCCTCTGAAAGCCTCTGCCCTGCAGACTATCAAAGCAGATGCTGAGCCTGATGGGCAACTGTTGGGCAGAGTGAATGGAATTTTATGTAAGAAGTGGGAAATAGTAAGAGCTGGAGAGGACAGGGTCTCCACAAGGAGAGCAACAGAAGAAGAAAATTTGAACAAAGGGAACTTCCCAGAGACTCATACTCCAACCAAGGACTATTCATGGAGATAACCTAGAACCCCTGCACAGATGTAGCCCATGGCAGGTCAGTGTCCAAGTGGGTTACATAGTAATGGGAAGAGGGACTGCCTCTGACATAATTTGATTGGCCTGCTCTTTGATCACCTCCCCCTGAGTGGGGAGCAGCCTTACCAGGCCACAGAAGATGACAATGCAGCCACTTTTGATGTGAACTGATAGACTAAGATCAGAAAGGAGAGGAGAACCTCCCCTATCAGTGGACTTGGGGAGTGGCATGCATGCAGAAAGGGGAGGGAGGGTGGGATCAGGAGGGGCTTATGGGGGAATACAAAATGAATAAAGTGTAATTAATAAAAAATAAAAAAAAATTAAAAAAAAGAAGGATGTGTGGACACTGAGCATGAGGATAGATGCGTGTGAAACTGTGCTTCTCCTTAAGGGTTAAAGACATTATAGAAAGTAGTAAGAAGGCATCAGGCAGTTTTCCCATGGAAAATTCACAATTCAGAACAATTTTCTAGCTCTTAAATGATAGAACAGACTCAATTGAAAAACTTTGTCTCATTATAGTTTATTTTAAATTTAGGCCATGCATTAGCATATTTGAATTCAAAACAAATGAACAGATCCAGCAGTGTAGAAAAGATCGTGGGGTGATGAGTGAGAAGCATGTGACTCAACGTTCACGGAAATTAAGAAGGGATGTGATGGAGAACATATACAGAAAGTCATTTTTGGAGATGAGGAGTAAACATCTCCCATTAAAAGGGGAGGGAGGGAGGCTGGGTATTGGGTATTGGTAAAGGATAAGATCTTGATGGTTTCTGTTCTTTAGTTTTCCACTTAGGTAGGGGAAGCAACTTGCTAAGCAGGACAGAGGGTTGGAAGGGGCAGATGGGAGCTGTGAAAAGGTGAGGCTCAATGAAGCCTCTATGGTCACAGAACGGATGAACAGAGAGCCCATTGGAAGCCGGATTGTGTGAATTTGCAACCTGCCAAATGTGAGTGTTCATGTCTCCTCAGTAGACTTTACTGTCCTGGCCACAGACAGGGAAGTCTCATAATGAGGGGGCTGGAGGCTACTTTACTAACCACTAAAGCCTGCTTTATATTTGGCTCTTCGTAAGCATGAATTCAGTTTTGAGATGAGTATCCTACTTGTTTCACTTTGACGATCTTCAAAATATCTTTTTTTTTGGTGAAAAACATTTTTTTATAGTTTTTTATAAGTATCTGCTACAGAATCAAGGTGTGGTATATCACACCTTTAATCTTGTGACTTGGGAGGCTGAGGCAGGAGGATCATGAATTGGAGTCCACATCAGGGTACATAGTGAATTCCAGGGCAGCCTGGGTTATATAGTAAGAGCCTGTTTGACTAGTACCACCCTCCCTGCAAAGGTTGTCACAGCATTTATCAGTTAGTTTGCAACCACTGCGAAGAGCCTTCCATGTGTCAGATGTGTCAAGGGCCAAGGATATAAAGACAGCAAGGCAGATATCCTTCACGTGCTTACTGCATCAGATTTGAGGGCCCATCCTCCTCCTCTCATACCATTGGATTGCTTTTAATTCAATTTGGATGATTGGTAAATGTAATGAAGTGTTTTCCCTGCTAGGTTTTGTCCCATTCCTGTAACCAGTCTTTGTTGCTGTCATCATTTTATCCCAATAGGAACACATTCTCTTTAGTGAGGTTTGCCATGCCATTTCTAGGAGGGTGTCCTGGTTTCTAGAGTTGAAGATGGTTGTTAGTCGATTTTGACAATTGTTCTGGAGACATGGTTCAGCAGTTAAGAGCAAGTACTGCTCTTACACAGAGGACCCAAATTTGGCTCTTGGCAACTACATTGGGCTAATCATAATTGCCTTTAAATACAGCATGAGCGGAACTATACAGGTCTAATCTATACAGGTCCCAATACTCACACCCTTATCCCCATACACTCTTTGATCTTTGATCACCTTGATCCTTGATCACATCAGGCTCTTTGATCACCTCCCCCTGGGAGTGAGGGGTGCAGCCATGCCAGGGCATAGAGGAAGATGATGCAGCCAGCCTTGATGAGACCTGATAGGCTAGGGTCAGATAGAAGGGAAAGAGGACCTTCCCTATCAGGGGACTAGGGAAAGGTCATAGTGGGAGGAAAGGAGGGTGGGTGGTACGAGGAAGAGATGAGGGAGGAGGCTATAGCAGGGATACAAAGTGAACAAATTGTAATAAATAAATATATAAATAAAATAAAATAAATAAATGGAAAAGGTCACAAAAATATCTGGATAACTTTTATTATGGTATATTTTTATAATTATTCTCTTTTATTAGTGGTAATTGTTGTAAATCTCTCAATCTGACTGATTTGTAAATTCAAGCATCATAGGGGTATAAGATGATAAAAATCAGTACCTACAAGATTTGGTACTCTGTGGTTTTAATCTTGGAAGGTATATCACACAGGTAAGGGACAATAACATGTTTGTATACAGTGTTCTGGATTCTGATTTCAATGAAATCATCTGAAAATAATATGATACATTTTATGAATATAAGCATGTTTGAAAATCCCGTGGGGTATGTGGACATGTGGGTACCTCTGACCCAGCTTATTATCTCTATTGAAAAATTTTCTAACCAGGTTGATTTTATTTCTACAGGGGCATTTAAAAGATATAACGCACTGTTCTTATTAGTATATATGGGGAAATTATTCTTATAATCCCAAGAAATTGGTGAAAAATGATTACAATATAAAAAGCTAAGCAAAGCAAATGAAAATTACAGTTTTTTTTCAATTTTATAAATATTTCATGCTAAGAGCATGTAATATGAGATCTATGTCTTTAGGAAGTGTGTAAGTGTCTTATGCATCCTTGTTGTCTATTGATGCAATGCTGTGCCTCAGATCTCTAGGTTTTATTAATGTGCTTTTTCTGACTAATAAACAACTCCTTACTTTTCCTTCCTCCATAGCCTTTGCTAGCCATCATTTCTCTCTTTAATTATATGGGTTGTATTGTTTTGAATATTAGTTTAGATTTCATTGTGGAACCATGAAATATCTCTCTTTCCATGATTGGTCTGTTTCCCTGATTTTTAAGATTCACCTGTGCTGTTGCATATTGCTAAATGTTGTTAAAGCTGAACAACGTTCTATTGTAAGCACATACTATTTTTTTTTTGTTTTGCAGCTCTTGATGAATGAAGCAAATAATCCACAGCTAAATATTTAATAATCAACTATAAACAATCACTGTAAGTAATGTTTATAAATTTTAAAAAATGAATGCTAAATTATTACTCATTAAAGTCTAATAATGAGAATTTCTCACACTTGAATTTATTTTGGCCTCTCCCATCTCACTACACTCCCTGTAGTCTCTAGTCTTTTCTATTCCCGTTGGCAGTAAACACACTTTGCAGTATGCCATGAGCGAAATCTAGTACTAAATTGCTTTGTTGATTTTTTTTTCCCTTTGGAACATCTCCCTTTGTTTACTTTAAAAGACTTCTCGAGAGCTGGCTCTTTAGGTCACAGAATGCTCCATGGCATTACATGTCTCTTAGTTTTTCAAGCCCATGAAACAAAGAAAAACAAAGCAGACCAAAGCCTTCTGGGAAATGTAAACTGTGTAATAATTTCGAAGATAAATTTTCACACAGTCATGAAGCCTCTTGTGATTACAATGATTTCACATGTGCTCTGCTATTCCTGTCTTGAAATCTTAATAATTATTGAATAGAGTCCTACATTTCATACTTCATTGACAAGCAAACATATAGAAGAAGGACCACTGTGCAGCATTTTTCACAAAAGCAGAGAAACCCACTTCTCCAAGGATTTCATTCCTAAGTTAAAAGCCCAACTGAAACTAATGCTCATTCTCCTGTAAGTATGCTATGGAATTAAGCTATACATACAATGCAAAACTCTACTAATGTTTAACTCATCTAATATATACTAAAGAGCAAAGGAAATTAATGATCCATGGCTGAATTTGTAGCAAATGAGTCTCACAGATAAAATACTAAAGAAGTGAAACAAATAATTTCATCTCATCTAAATAATTCTGATGAATTATTCACAGATAAAATACTAGAGAAAGAAGTGAAACAAATAATTTCATCTCATCTAAATAATTCTGATGAGAAAGATCACCTTATAAAGCGACAGTAGGATACAGTGATTTAGGGAATTACTGAGGGTGGGCATGGTAGAGGCTTCTAAGATTCTGTTTATCTTAACTCTTGATCCAGGTAAGAGTTAAAAGTATGTAGGTTTGCCAGGCTCAAGAAGCATGTTTTATGTTCTTATTTTGGTTTGTCTCACTGTAATAGCTAACATTGACTGTAAACCTGACATCTCTGGGAAGAGGGAGCCTCAGGTGAGGAATTGCCTTCATCAGATTGGCCTGTAGGCACAACGATGGGACATTTTCTTGACCAGCCCACTGTGGGAAGTACCATGCTTAGGCAGCTGGACCTAGGCTTCACATGAAAGCTGCCTGGGAGACTGGGAGCATCTTAGTGAGCTGTATTCTTCTGTGTTTTCTGCTTTAAGCTCCTGCCTTGAGATGTGGCTTCCAGTGGATGGTGGATTGTAATCTCTAAGACACAGTAACAGGAAGCAAACCAGGACATTCAGGGACATAAAAAATTAAACAAATGCTGTTTCCAAGAGAAGTAAGAGAGAATCTTTTGGGTGAAGAGCAGGCAGTCTCCTACATAGGTCTTGATAAATGACTGCTGCGTTAATAGATCTGTTGAGGGGTTCTAGGTTATATCCATGAATGGTCCTTGGTCAGAGTATCAGTCTCAGAAAAGACCCCCAAAAAGACCCTTATTTCCTCTGTGAGTGCTCATTCTATCCCAAGTTTCTTTGTATGTTTATTTATCCCAATTGTCTCTCTTTTGTATATGCTTGATAAACCAACCACTTGCCATTTGGATAATTGAGCATCTATAGAAATAGAAACATGTACAGGACAAACTGTAAGATAAGCTAATAAGGACTTTATATATTATATAAATATATAAATTATATATATATCTTTATTACATAAATAAAGATATATATATGTATATATATTTTCCCTCATGGGAACCAAGATGCAGAATAAGGGTACCCTTTAATGGAATCTGGAATAAGGAAAAAGACAGGCAGCCTGAAGCTTGCCCTCTTTTATTTACTTAGTTTTATGTGCTGTATGTAAGAATTCTTTTTTAAATTTATTTTTTAATTAATTACAATTTATTCATTTTATATCCCAGCTGTAGCTCCCTCCCTTGCCCGCTCCCAGTCCTGCCCTTCCTCTCTCTTCTTCCATTCCTCTCCCCAAGTCCATTCGATAAGGGATAAGGGAGGTCCTCCTCCCCTTCCATCTGACCCTAGCCTATCAGATCTCATTAGGACTCGCTGCATTGCCTTCCTCTGTGGCCTGGAAAGGTTGCTCCCCCATCAGGGGTAGGTGATAAAAAAACCCAGCCACTGAGTTCATGCCAGAGGCAGCCCCTGTTCCTCTTACTAGGGTACCCACTTGGATACTGAGCTGACATGGGCTACATCTGTTGAGGGGTTCTAGGTTATATCCATGAATGGTCTTTGGTCAGAGTATCAGTCTCAGAAAAGACCCCAAAAATTTTTTGGTTCTGTTGCTTTCCTGTCCCCTCCAGGTCTTTCATCTCCCCCTTCTTTCATAAGATTCCCTGTTCTGTATTCTTAATATTTATTTTTATAAAATTCACCTCCCTGTAAAATATGGCTTCAAAGACATTATACTTCTTGAGTTGGCAAGGCATGCAGACACATGGATGCATTCAGATTCAGATTTAATTACAAATTTTAAAAAGAGGATTCTGAAAGCTCAGCTTGTTTCTAATTTTCATTGCTGAACTAGTGTCAGTGGCTGGAAGAGGGTCAAAAAGCAGCGACACCTTTATAATGAGCTCATTTTGTGTCATTCTAAAAGCTTTCCCTAAAGCTTACTGAGAGCATACAGGCACAAATTTCTGGTCTGGGGCTTTGATCCTACTCTAATGGTGAGGGATTGTCCATGGTTTATAATGCAAAGACTCCTGGCTAAGTAGTCATTGAAAGATAAAAGTAAACAAGCAAACCTAGAGGAATAATGATCTCACAAAATTTCCACTTGTAAGATGCTTGACATTTTAAGTAAACAGAGAAAAGGTTAAATTACAAAAATGATTCTGTGACATTTGATTATCTGTTTTGGAGGAAAGTTTGATTTTCTAGTACACACCTGTGTCAGTACATCCAGGAGCCAAAACAGAATGTAATAAGCTTGGTGACTTTTGAGCAATAGAAATTTATTTCCCATCATTCCATATGCTGGGAATCTCAAGACTGAGGTGCAGATAAAATTGCTGAACTTCTGGGCTGTAACTTGGTGAGTCAAGCTAGGCCATTTCATGGTGGAGGGGCCAGGGGAGATCTCTGGTGACACTCTTAAAAGTATCATAAATTTTTGGAGAAGGTTCCATGTCATGCTGAGAAGAAGGTAAATTCTTTTGTGTTTGGGTAAAAGGTTTTGTAGATGTCTGTTAGGTCTATTTGATTCATGACCTCTGTTAGAATCATTATTTCTTTGTTTAATTTCTGTTTCGCTGACCTGTCCTTTGTTGAGAGTGGGGTGTTGAAGTCTCCCACTATTAATGTGTGGGGCTCTATGTGTTGTCTAAGTTTTATTAATGTTTCTTTTAAAAATGTGGGTACCCTTGTATTTGGGGCCTAGAATCTTGTTGTGTATAAGTAGCAGTTTTTATATATCCATTTGTCAACTCATTGACATTTAGTCTGTTTCTATTTTCTGGCTATAGTGAAGAGAGCAGCAACTGTCATGAATGAAAAAGTATTTCTGTAGTAGGGAATAGAACCCTTTGAGTGCAATAGCTGGGTCATATATTTCTAACTTTTTGAGGAAACCTCCCACTAACTTCCATAGTGGCTGCACCAGTTTGCAATTTCACACCAGTAGATAGGTATTCTCCTTTCTCCAGAATTGTTATAATTTGTTTTTCAGATCTTAGCCACTGTGACTGGGGTAAACTGAAATCCAAAGTAGTTTTAATTTGAATTTCTCTTATGGCTACAGATGTTGACCATTTAAAAACCATTTCTCAGCCATTTCTATTTTGTATTTTGAGAATACTCTGTTTAGTTTTGTCTCCCAATTTTAATTGACTTATTTTCTTGATGTTTAAAACTTCCTATATCCTAGGTTTTTGGTGTATTCTAGGCACTAACAGTCCCCAAGAGGAGAGGTGTGAAGAAAATTTCCAGTTCTGTGGGCCGTGTCTTCCCTCAAATGATGGTGTCCAATACTACACAGAAACATTTTCGTTTTATGAGGTATCATTTGTCAGCTGGTGCTCTTTAACGCTTGTCCTGCTGACAAGCATGAAAGTCCTTTTTTGTGCCTATAAATGCAGTGAAACAGTACTTACCTCGCACAAAAGAGGCATTCTACACGTGAACTCACAGCAGCTTTGAGTCCAGATAAAAGCTACATACTACAACAAGCCAGACAAAAATCGCAGCATGAATTAGGGAGGAACTCATGGATTCCACTCCTTGCTGATGATCTATTGGCAACTGATGGCTACTATGAGACAACTTTGCTTTTTTCAGGGTTGTTCCCTTAAATGCCCATTCATGAAACAACAGGTGGCCCTATACTCATGCATATACTAGCAGAATTAAGTGGATTCAATGGCTTTAAAAGGAAGTTAAATGAAGTTGGGAGGGAAAAATGTAGTAGGGGATAAAGAAGGAATTGGAAGGAAGGGAATGCAGGTGGAGTTGAAATTACGTATTATACATACATCCAATTACCAACGACTTTTAAAAGAACTTAAACAAGCAAATGAAATTTAAACAAACAAAAGCCTGGAAAAAGATCAGTAACATAATTTTTGAGGCCTTGACCCTCATGATATCATTATTTTTAAAACGTACTACCTCCTCATACTGCTATATCATGGGTGATATTTTAAGCATATACATTTTGTTTTATTTATTTATTTATTTTTCAGTGCAGTTTATTCAGGAACATTGAACAATCCTCGGACCCCGGGGAAAGCCAGCCCACAGCTTAAATAGCCTCTGGGTAGCCAACCCAGGCGTGCCACGGGGGCAATGCAGATAGGTCCACATACATGGAAACAAGCCAGATCCTCGGCCTTAGCCAAATGTGGAGTTGTTCGTGACAGAGAGCACTCACCATCAGGAAGGTGGAAGGCGGAAACCAGCTCCATCTTTAAGGCATAGTATTCCGCAGCTCTCTACAGTTCCCCCTTTTTGTTTTAGACGCATCAGGCAAGAGTAGAGGTCTGATCTCTGATATTAGAAATAAATTGGGACTTTGTACAGATGTTCATTTAGGTGTCATCCACCCAAAGAGCATCAGACCCGTCTGATACCTTTTTCTCAGAGGCGGGACCTGGGGCATCAACCCGCCTGCAATCAGACATGCTCTTCTCTGGATCCAAAGCGGCTGACGGATACAAATTGGAAAGGAAGAAGTCAAATTATCACTATTTGCAGATGATATGATAGTATACGTGAGTGACCCCAAAAACTCTACCAGGAAACTCCTACAGCTGATAAACACCTTCAGCAAAGTGGCAGGATACAAAATTAACTCAAAAAAATCAGTAGCCCTCTTGTATACAAAAGACAAAAGGGCTGAGAAAGAAATTAAGGAAACAACACCCTTCACAATAGCCACAAATGACATAAGGTACCTCGGAGTAACCCTAACCAAGGAAGTCAAAGACTTGTATGAAAAAAATTTCAAATCTCTGAAGAAAGAATTAGAAGAAGATATGAGAAGATGGAAAGATCTCCCATGCTCATGGCTTGGTAGGATTAACATAGTAAAAATGGCCATCTTACCAAAAGCAATCTACAGATTCAATGCAATGCCCATCAAATTACATTTTGTTTTAGATGGGATGACATGTACATCCAGATGATAACAGTCATCAAGAAAAAATGTAATAAATTACCCAACAGTTATATAAAAATTAAAAGAAACAAGTAAATGCATATCAAAACCATAAAATTTTGTGTGGAAATGTGGTCAAAGACATGGCTTTTAAATACATACACTTAAAAGAAATACAGAGGAATTTGACTATATCTGAATGTAAATCTTGATTTTAATTTCAGATGTTGTATAAATTTAAAGCCTTTCTATTATGTTTTCTTCTTATGATAGTACAAAGGCAATGTGGGTTGGTTTGGATTCTGACTGTTCCCTGGGATATGGATCTAAGCTATGATTCTTGGTTAAGAGGATGGACGGTGGCTGCAGTCCTAAGTTCGTAGTCAGCTAGGGATCCATAAGGGCAGACAGCTGATTCTCTCGGTAGAGTATTGCATTGGTGAGTGCAGCAGGTTGGTAGGGCGGGTATGTTAAACGCGTTCTCCACTAATGATATGTCCAGCTCTCAGTGGGGGGTCATGAGGATGTGGATCTGTCTCAAGAAGAGGAACATTTGCATTGTAGTGTTCAGTTTCACATCTACTGGCTAGGCATGCTCCCCTGCCGCCCAGTCAGACTTCGGTCTGAGTTTTATTTTGAAGGTGTTCTGGAAATGAGATTAAAGTGCAGGATTAATGACCAGTAAAGGGGATTATCTTTGGTATCTTTGGTGAGGTCGAATTTGAATCTGTCAAAAAGACTTGAAAGCACAGTAGAGGTGCTCCTGAAAGAAAAAAATTCTGTGTTTTGGACAGACCTTGATAGCTTGGTCCCACAGATTTTGGATTTACTTAGTCTTACAATCGCATAAATCCAGTTCTTTCAATGATGCTATTAATACAGTGGGTTTTGTTCCTTTCAATTAAAATTTCATTTGTTTTATGTCTTGTATTTGAGGTCATCTCTTCATTCCATATTGTTCAAAACAAAGGAAGTTACTTTTAGTTTGAATAAAAAGTCTAACTTAGAATATGTGTTCAGTGTCTTAGCATCTTCCCCAGAAATGAAAACAAATTAATTAAAATCAAAACAATGAACACAGGTACTGGTTGCACTCTAGCATGATAGATTTGCTATAGCATGGAGAGGAAACACCCGCTCCCCCTTTATTGTCAGTAGCAGTTGATATAGTTGCTTCACCATGAGCCTGACAGGACATCATTGGATTCTCTAGGGGAAGGAAAGCTTGTCATAGGATGATGGGAAATGAGGGCCAAAGATGCAAATAATATATACATATATCGAAGCTTGTGTTGATCAATGCTTAGAGTTGCCAGCAGAGTTCAAATGAAATAAACAAAGACTCTTACTCCAGGAAATAAGTGGAAAGGAAGCATTACTTTTTAGACATCTTTAAAAATGTTGGATGCTAAAAACTGCTCTGTGAAATGTCTTTAGCTTGACATGAGCACATAAACAACAGTGATGAACTCCAAATGCAGCAAGAATTAGGCTTCTCCAGGGAAGACCATCTTATGATCATTTAAAAAATTCAGAAGGGAATAGATAAAAGGAGAACAAAGTTTTGTTTTCGCAACTCACTATGAGGACTTTATACAGAGAGAATGAGATGTGAAAATTTTTCCTTTCAAAATGTACTGCATTTGTGTGGTTTGTGGTGTGTGTGTGTGTGTGTGTGTGTGTGCGTGCGTGCGTATGCGCATATGAGCATGCCTGAATATGTGGTGGACTTATCCTCTGATAAGTCATGGAATTTGGTTTTCTTCTCTCCGGTGTGTCCTGAGACTCAAACTTAGGCCACCAGACTTTGCAAGAAATACCTTGAACCACAGAACCATTTCACCATCTCTTTCTCTAGTAGGCTGTTGTCATATCTTTTTTGTGTTTAAATACTTAAATGTGGGGTGTAGATACTGAGAGCAATTAGTGAAAGGTTTTCAGGATTTTTTTGGTCAAAATAAATCATGCTTTTATTTTATTTTTTTAATTTTTTACAATTTATTCATTTTATATCCTGGTTGTAGACCCCTATCTCATCGCAGTCCCACCCTTCTTCCCTCTTCCTCCCCATACAATAGCCATACTAAAATCTACAGACCTAAAGAAGCTAATCACTAAGGAGGACCCTAGAGAGGATGCTTAAATCTCATTCAGAATGGCAAACAGGGTAGACACCAGAAGTGGTGGAAGAGAGGAAACAGGATGGGAGCCTCCTATACAGGGTCCTCTTGAAGGCTCCACCCAACAGAGGACTGAAGCAGATGCTGAGACTCACAGCCAAACTTTGGGCAGAGCTCAGGGAGGCTTATGGAAGAAGAAGGGGAAGGATAGAAGGACATGGAATGGACAGGCGCCCTACAAGAAAACCAACAAAGCTGAAAATTCTGAGCACAGGGGGTCCTGCAGAGACTGATGCACCAACCAAGGACCATGCATGGAGAGGACCTAGACCTCTGCTCAGATGCAGCCAACTGGCTGCTCACTCTCCATGGCGAGCAGGGGCTGCCTCTGTCATGAAATTGGATGCCTGATCTTTGATCACTTCCCCGTGGCGATGCAGTCTTGCCAGGCCACAGAGGAAAGGGATCCAGGCAGTCCTGATGAGAGTTGATAAGCTATGGGCAGATGGCAGAGGAGAACTCCCCCTTTCAGTGGACTAGGGGTAGGAGATGGGGGGAGGGAAGAGGGAGGAGTTGAGGGAGAGGGCCTCAATTGGGATATATAATGAAAAAATTGTGAATAAAAGTGTTAATTTGTTCACCACAATTCACCAAGTCTCAGTGTAAAACAGTATTTTTTATACTACTTCAGTAAATTCTGTATTTATCTATTAAACAATGACTCTTCATATTTAAAAATTCTGGCACTTTCTAAGACAATTAGGAATAGTGCTTCCTCAAGACCCAGCTATAGCACTGCTAGGTATATACCCAAAGTTTGCTCAAGTACACAAAAGGATACTTGCTCAACCATGTTAATAGCAGCTTTATTTGTAATACCAGAACCTGGAAACAACCCAGATGTCCATCAATGGAGGAATGGGTACAGAAATTGTGGTATTTTTACACAATGGAATACTACTCAGCAATCAAAAAGGAGGAAATCATGAAATTTGTAGGCAAATGGTGGGATCTAGAAAAGATCATTCTGAGTGAAATATCCCAGAAGGAGAAAGACAAACACGGTATATACTCACTTATATAGACCTATAAGATATGATAAAGATAATGAAATCTATACACCTAAAATAGATAATAAAGAGAGTGGACATGGGGTAAGATGATCAATCCTCATTTAGAAAGACAGATGGGATGCACATTGAACGTATGACAGGAGTCTACTGAGCGCATCTGAAAGACTCTAACTAGCAGTGTTTTCAAAGCAAAGACTCATGACCAAACCTTTGGGAGGGTACAGGGAATCATAAGAAAGAAGGGGAGTTAGTATGATGGGGAAAGGATAGGAGCTCCACAAGGACCAAATATATCTGGGCACAGGGTCTTTTCTGAGACTGACATTCAACCAAGGACCATGTATGGATATAACCTAGAACCTCCACTCAGATGTAGCCTGTGGTAGCTCAGTAACCAATTGGTTTCCCAAAGTGAGGGGAACAAGGACTATTTCTAACAGGAACTCAATGACTGTCTCTTTGGCCTCCCCACCCCCCAAGGGAGGAGCAGTCCTGTTAGGCCACAGAGGAGGGCTTTGCAGCCAGTCCTGAAGAAACCTGATAAAACAGGATCAGATGAATGGGGAGGAGGTCCCCCCCATCAGTGGACTTGGAAAGGGGCATGGTGGAGATGAGGGAGGGAGGGAGGGACTGGGAGGGAATGAGGGATCGGGACACGGCTGGGATACAGAGTTAATAAAATGTAACTGATAAGAAAAAAATTAAATTAAAAAAAATTTTCGTTGTGGTTGCTTTGCTTCAGGCTGAAAACTTCCAGGTTTTTATTTTTTATTTTGTTTTGTTTTTTGTTTTTGGTCTGCTGCATCAAGGATAGGACATAAGATTCTAACATATAAGTTGAAAATATGGAATCTATCTGTCTATCATCTATCTATCTATCTATCTATCTATCTATCTATCTATCTATCTATGTATCTTAGCTAAGTGTTTAGTAACTGTTGCTGTAAGCAGTTCTCGGTTTGGGGCGTGTTTTACTAACTAGAAATGTGGGGAAGTCTTTCACAGATTAACTAGGTCATAGCATGATTTTTAAGAACTGCTTCATGGGAAACATGTTACTCTGTGAAATGCTAAGTCCGAATAGTGGACTCAGAATAGCTACCGTGAGTTGATTATTTTGAGTTCCTCTGATTGGAAACTGGTTTCACTGGCGTTATGAATCCCTGAGTGAGGTGTTAGTGGTGCTTTGATTGGGAAATGTAGTGGAGATATGTATACCTGCTCTCCATTTCCTTTTGGAAAAACAGTTCTGAAAGTAAATTATTTCCTAGCTATTGTTTGTAATTTAGATATGAATGATGTTAGGTAATATACTGATTACACAGAACTTTCACACCTAAGTTGTCTGAGTAGGAGGAATAAGAACCAATATCCTATGAACATACAACCTGGTTTTATCTCAGCCTGACTTTTTATGTTGTCTCAATGTAATCCATTCAAAAACTGCCTAAGAACCAAATTCTTTAAAATGAAAAACCCAAGTGTTTGTGCTGCAAGTGAAGAATCTGGGAGGAGTAAAGTCCCCGCATTTTCAATGAGAACGGAAATGGCTACAATCCCATATCCTGAATTTGTCACAAACCTGCCAAATATACCAAATGTGGACTGAAGTAAGGAAGACCATGCTTGGTGCTGACGTATCTCCTCTGATCTTTAGCAGGAAATTGTAAAAGTAAACGTTTCAGTATTGCAAGAGTGTCCAATTTTTATTTAATTAAAGAGAGGTGAGCCAAGGACATTGTAGGAAACCAGAGAATAAAGATACACTCAAAGGGAAAACCTGATGGTGAACTCTTATGTTTGACAGATCCTAATAAAGACAAAAAGCAGGAGGGAGGGGCGGAGGACAGGGGTATTTCCAGCCAGTCCAGAGCATGTAAATTGAGAAACGTTGCCTTACAGAGAGAACACAGTAGAGGCACAGCTTTAGACCAAGAAGGAAAGACTCTTGAGAACAGTGTTAATAACCTAGCCCAGCATGGCGACTCACTGTACACCCTCAGCTTTTGGGAGGATGAGGATTTTGAGTTTGAGGCCAGCTGGAGCTACATAGCGAGTTCAGTGCCAGTCTGCAGTATATTGTGAAATCATGTTTCAAGGGAGTAGGTAACACCTAATCACAATCCCGGGGGTGCTTTACCTAATTATTTCACCTTTACCACAATACTCTTTTTCATTTTTATTTATTCTTTGAGGATTTCATTTAATGTATTTTGATTATATTCACTTCCAGCTCCTCTCCTTAACTCTTCTACATCCATCCCCACTATCCAGCTTTATGTTCTTAAAAATAAATTCCACTGCAGTTTTTGTTGTCTATATAAATCTGGGTGTGGTGACACAGGGCAATACTGACCTACCAGGACACACATGCTTGAAGAAAACCAACTCTCCCTCCT
Organism: Meriones unguiculatus; assembly: GCF_030254825.1. NCBI lineage: Eukaryota > Metazoa > Chordata > Mammalia > Rodentia > Muridae > Meriones > Meriones unguiculatus. The sequence continues at coordinate 80,409,190 of NC_083364.1, forward strand.
CCAGAGACCTCTAGGATAAAGGATCATGAACGTTGCCCCTGCACATGCTAGGATGTTGACTGGCTTGATCTTCTGCAGATAAGCACAGCTGCTGTGAGCTCATGAGTACAGTGGTCCTGTCATAGCCAAAGGACACTGTGTCATGCCAGCTCTCACCAACCTCTGGCTCTTACAATATTCCCCCCCCTCTGCAGAGGTGGTCTCTGAGCCTTGGGGACCCTCAGCTGTGATACAGATATGTCATTTGTGCCTGAGTGCCCTACTGACTTTTAATCTCTGCACTTTGATAGTTGTGACTTCTGCAATGATCCAGCACTACCACTGCATAACGAAACTTCTCTGATGGGGCTCAAAGCTGCAATAATATGTAGGTAGAGAGAGAAATAGCTATAGGGTAGTTGATATTGTGTTCACTTCACACACACACACACACACACACACACCACACATGCACACACACATGCACACACACACACACACACACACACACACACACACACACACACTGGCAGTAGAACCATCTCTGGGACATGTGAACACTCCATGAATGAGCTCTCAGCCTGATTTGCACCAGGTTTGTGTTCTTTCTGTAGATTCAACTAAAAACTGGCTGATTACACCTAAACATTTGTGTCATTTTTGTATTTATACTATACATTATGGCAGTTCACAGGGCTCATGCCTGGGTGAGCTAGTGATGATTCCTTCCACCCCAGTGGTTTTATTTGCACCTTCCCATACTGTGAGAGATAGCCAACACTGAGGAATTTTATTGTTCAACATCAGCGTGGGACCAAGGTGTGACACTACAATATCCTTAAACAAAAAAATGCTGAATGTATTTAAAGCAAAGTAGTAAAAAGTGGACAAGTTTATGATGCATTCTAGAAAGGTTAAATAATGTATGTTATAAGAAGAATAACTCAAAGTAGTTAAGAAAATAGTTGCTTACATATTAAAACGTTACAAACAAAGTGAGATCTAATAAACTTGGAGAAGAGAGCTGATGAGGAGGCTTAGTCAAAAAAAGGCTTTCTGTACAAGAATGAAGACCTGAGCCCATGTAAAAAAAGCTGAGGTTGACCTCACGTGCTTGTAATGGAAGACAGTCAGGCAGCCACAGGCCAGTGAGATAGTGGTGAATGGCTCCAAAGAATTGACACCTGAGGTTTACCTCTGCCTTTCATGCCCATTATATACTCACTGACACACACACACACACACACACACACACACACACAAACCTGAAGAAGGTTAAATATAATATTTAAAAGAAGAAATTGTCAAAGGGATTTAGAGCAAAGTGGCAGCCACAGGAATGAGAGCAAAGCAGGCGGAAGTAAGCCTTCTGTGGGTGGGAGAGATACTGCTCATCTTGGGATACGTCAGGGATAGCTCTTTGGCCTTGAAACATGAAGAACTATGAGCAGAGCCATTACTCTCTGGCCAGTATATATTTTAACATGGGAATCTTAAGAGTAAGAACGACTAGAAAAAGCCTCACTATTTTAAAGTATAATCATCTTGCATTCCCATGGTCTTGTGATTCCCCAATCACAAATTACTGCAACCAAGATCTAAATGTTTTTTTCTGTCTGTCTCTCTTTTTCTTTCTTTGGTTGTGCAATTTCACAGGCTTTTTTTTTTTTTCTTGAGAGACTGCATTTTATTTTAATCTAAAACACACACATGCAGAGACACACACAAACACACAGACACACTTCTTATCACATGAGAAAATCTTGCATGAGAGGGACTCTACAGTGAATAGCGTTAAATCAGCAGTCACAATATTTGGAGACATGATTAGATCTCAAGTCTACCTAGTGGAACTTTAGAATTAAAACTCCACAAGTCTAAGAAGATACCTACTTGTTTTCTTTCAGGTTAGGCTTCAATTTCCTGCGCTGTCACAGAAGTGATATCTTTGATCTGTTGAAATCTGTATTGGGATTGGCACACAGAAGCTACGGTTATTCTCAGCTCAGCTGTGGATTTAAGCACTCTGAAGATAATGCAAGGACATGTCATTCAAGGACATATTAGCGAGTGCTACCAAACTTCAATATGAAATTCATAATAGACCATGAGGTGTTGCTGCTCCGAAGCTGCGAGGCTGTAGGACAGCAAGCACAGTGCCTATAAGCACTTCATACATTGCTGAAAACCCAAGGTTTAGAGGAAATCTAAAAGATGTCCTGAAAAATAAGTCATATTGCATATATAAACCATATATAAATAACCATGTCACAAATGATATCTGTCTTTTCATCTGAAACAATGGAGATTGGGACACAATGGAAAATCATCATAAAATGTTGAATGAAAAACTATAGTAAACTTAAAGTTGTATACCTAGGCTTTTAAAATGTGGCAAAATGTAGACTTCAGAATAAAGGAAACCCATGGGAATTTATTGATACTAGACCTGCCCTACAAGAAATGGCTCAAGGAATTTCTTCAGGTTGAGGAGAAATGATACAAAATAAATAATTTGCTCTAGAAGAGAGAGTCCAGGCACATAGAAATGAGTGGGATATGGGCAGTATAAGTGATCATGCCTTTTTCCCTTCTTTTTGAGAAAATTAATCATTTAAAAACAACAGTGAAATAAAAATTAATACAACACACCTTACCTATCAAGGTAAGCTATACATCCACAATAATTTAAATAAGGAGACAGAAGTAAACCAAGTATATAATATTGACTGAGTGCACACTGCAATAAGCTAAAGAATTCCCACAACAGCCACTCAGTGCAAAGTGATCTAGCTGAAATTTCAGTTAAGAAAACAAAACACTATGAAAAACTCACATTCAAACCCAAACAAACCAAAAATCAGTAATAGAAGAATAAGGAATATGCTAAATAGGAAATTAAAGTATCAAATCATAGGCTAAAACCCACCTTTACCACAGATTACATTGAAGTAAATTGGCTAATAACTTCACTATCAGAGATAGATAATTTGAATAGACAAGATCACTCTATATTAATCAAATATAAAATCGTATAAATCATAGTAAAAAAAATATATATATATATCAAGGAAAGGAAAAAAATGCTGCGTGCCCAATCTTAGACAAAGAAAACTTCAAGGCAACTACAATACTGATTGTATTACAATCAGTAATGAGGGATATATTCACAATGACAAAGGATTAACTCATTAGGAAGACATAACTTAGTCCTCCTTCCCTTCTTCCTTTCTTTTTACTCCCCCTCCCTCATCTTTGTCTCCTCCTTACTCACTTCTCGGCTACTGAACAAACTCACGGCCTGGCACATACTGTGTAAGTGCTCTAGTACGTACTTACATCCTTAAGCACAGGATGTAACTAATACCAACCTGAAAACAATGCTTCAAAGTACATAAAACCACATGACATGGATGGAAGAAGAGAGTACATCAGAAACAAAGATACAACTTTTAACATCACTGTGATGGTTAATTTTATGTATCAGATGGGCTGAGCATCTAATAAATACTGTTGTAGGCTGTATCTGCCAGGGTTTCTAGAAAGGATCAGCATTTCAATCAGGGGACCTTGTACCTTCAACTGGACTTGAATCATCCCTGCCCCTTGTTCACAGGCTTTTGGAAATGTGCAAGGATGAACATGATCAACCATCCAGTTTGCGGGCCTCTGGACTTGGAATGCCATTCATGCTATTCTAGAAAGGCTATGTGTGTGTATGTTCTGTTGATTCTGCTTCCTTGGATAGCTCTACTGGATATATTTATTTCATGAATAACTGATCATAATAGAAAATATATTGGATTCTTAGAAAAATATTATGTCATTATTAACCAAAGAGACTTACTTGCTGTTTATAAAACAATAAATTTAATAAAAGCTGAATACACATTCTGGAGTACTCACTAAAACAGGCCACATGCAAGGCAGTAAATCACGTCTGTGTAAAACTCAGAGGGCTGCAGTTATTGCACATATGTTCCCTGATCACAGAAAGTTTAATTGGAACTCATAACCTTTAGAAAATCCTGAAATATTAGAAAATTATTCCACATGTATTCTAAATATAGCACAGTCAAATAAACAAAAAAATGGAAATTAGAAAATACTTTGAATTGGACAATAGGGAAAACATGAGATTTAGGGATGGAGTAGGTTGTTTGAAATGTCTGGCTGCAATGATGGGTTCCAACCCTTTGCTAATGTGGTCTTTGAAATGTAGCAATTTATTTAAACCTCCCATCAAGAAATTTAAACTGGAGTCTTTGCAAATAGAGATGATGTGGTGACACAGTGAATAGCCAACATCAGCCAGCAACCATGAGGTTTATATGAAAAGGGTCCTCTTAGGGAGCAAGCATCAGTAATTCAGCCATAGAAATGGATGAAACATCGATTTTATTTCAGCTGAATCAGTTGGTTTCAAGTGTCAGTGTAAATGAAATGATTTTTGGTTTTGGCACCGAACAGTAGAATTGCTGAATGTAGAGCAGTTGATAATGGATACAGAAATTGATAGCTAGAAGGCGCTTATAACAGCTATGCAGCATTGGTTTTGGTTCTGTTCAGCAAACAGAGGCCAAATGTGTGAAACAGTGAGTGGAATGTTAATTGTTTTACATAGAAGTCAAAAGACCATTACAACTCTGTCCTGTGATAAATGATAAAATGAGCAGTAAGTCAAGCAAATTTATGGTTCTGTAGACTTAATGTAATAACTTCTTCATCACAGTGATAAAATGCCTAATGGCAGTGACTTAAGGGTGGAAAGGCTTATTTCTTTCATGGTCTAGAAAGCCTGTCTGTCATGTGGGGAAAGGCATGATAGCTTTACTTTAGGGGATAAGAGCCTGTGCTGCAACTTGCTCCAGCCTTAAAAGGTGAGAAAGCTTGTTTTGTGACCCACTATATGGTCTATTTTGGAGAAGGTTCCATGAGGTGCTGAGAAGAAGGTAAATTCTTTTGTGTTTGGGTGTAAAGTTCTGTAAATGTCTGTTAGGTCCATTTGATTCATGACCTCTGTCAGAGACATTGTTTCTTTGTTTAATTTCTGTTTTGTTGACCTGTCCTTTGTTGAGAGTGGGGTGTTGAAGTCTCCCACTATTAATGTGTGGGGATCTATATGTGCTTTAAATTTTATCAATGTTTCTTTAACAAATGTGGGTGCTCTTGTATTTGGGGCATAGATGTTCAGGATTGTGATGTCTTCCTGGTGGAATTTTCTGTTGATGAGTATGAAGTGTCCTTCCCCATCTCTTTTTATTAATTTTGGTTGAAAGTCTATTTTATCAGATATTAGAATGGCTACTCCTGCTTGCTTCCTGGGTCCGTTTGCTTGGAAAGTCATCTTCCAACCCTTTACCCTCAGGTAATGTCTATCTTTGTGTCTTAGGTGTGTTTCTTGTATGCAACAGATTGCTGGGTTTAGTTTACGTATCCATTCTGTTAATCTGTGTCTTTTTATTGGAGAGTTGAGTCCATTGATGTTGAGAGAGATTAATGACCAGTGGCTGCTAGATCCCTTGATTTTGATGTTGGCTGTGGTCATCAGGTTGTGTGCTTGGTTGCTTTTTGTTTTACTGGTGAGGTTATTTATTTCCTGTGTTTTCTTGAATGTAGCTAGTTTTCCTGGGTTGTATTTTACCTTCTAGTGTCTTCTGTAATGCTGGATTTGTTTGTAGGTATTGTTGAAATTTGTTTTTGTCAACAGATACAAGAAGATTGAAATAATCCCTTGTATCTTGTCTGATCACCATGGAATAAAGCTGGACCTCAACAATAACAGAAATAGCAAAAAGCCTACACACACATGGAAACTGAACAACTTGTTACTAAATGACAGCTGGGTCAGGGAAGAAATAAAGAAAGAAATTAAAGTCTTTCTAGAAATCAATGAAAATGAAGACACAACATACCCAAACTTGTGGGACACAATGAAAGCAGTGCTAAGAGGAAAGTTCATAGCACTAAGTGCCTTCAAGAAGAAATTCGAGACAGCTCATTCAAGCACCTTAATGGCTCACTTAAAAACCCTAGAAAAACAAGAAGGAGACACATCAAGAAGGAGTAGACGGCTGGAAATAATCAAACTCAGGGCTGAAATCAATCAATTGGAAACAAATAAAACAATTCAAAGAATCAATGAAACCAAGAGCTGGTTCTTTGAGAAAATCAACAAGATCGACAAACCCTTAGCCAAGCTAACTAAAAGGCAGAGAGACACCACCCAAATCAACAAAATCAGAAATGAAAAGGGGGATATAACTACAGACACTGAGGAAATCCAAACAATCATTAGGACTTACTTCAAAAGTCTATATGCCACAAAATTTGAAAATCTAAATGAAATGGACAATTTTCTTGATCGATTTGACTTACCAAAGCTGAATCAGGACCAGGTAAATCAACTAAATAGACCTATATCCCCCAAAGAAATAGAAGCGGTCATCAAAAGTCTCCCATCTAAAAAAAGCCCAGGACCAGATGGCTTCAGCGCAGAATTCTACCAGACCTTCAAAGAAGAGCTAACACCAATTCTCTTCAAACTATTCCACAAAATAGAAACAGAAGGAACATTATCAAACTCATTCTATGAAGCCACAGTCACCTTGGTACCTAAACCTCACAAAGACTCAACAAAGAAAGAGAATTTCAGGCCAATCTCCCTTATGAACATTGATGCAAAAATACTTAATAAAATACTTGCAAACTGAATCCAAGAACACATTAAAGATATTATCCACTATGACCAAGTAGGCTTCATCCCAGTTATGCAGGGGTGGTTCAATATATGGAAATCCATCAATGTGATCCACCATATTAACAAACTGAAAGAAAAAAAACCACATGATAATCTCCCTAGATGCTGAAAAAGCCTTTGACAAAATCCAACATCCATTCATGTTTAAAGTCTTTGAGAGATCAGGGATACAAGGCACATATCTAAACATAGTAAAGGCGATATACAGCAAACCTATAGCCAACATCAAACTGAACAGAGAGAAACTTAAAGCAATCCCACTAAAATCAGGGACAAGACAAGGCTGCCGAGTCTCTCCATATCTCTTCAACATAGTTCTGGAAGTCCTTGCTAGAGCAATAAGACAGTTGAAGGAGATCAAGGGGATACAAATTGGAAAGGAAGAAGTCAAATTATCACTATTTGCAGGTGATATGATAGTATACGTGAGTGACCCCAAAAACTCTACTAGGGAACTCCTACAGCTGATAAACACCTTCAGCAAAGTGGCTGGATACAAAATTAACTCAAAAAAATCAGTAGCCCTCCTGTATACAAAAGACAAAAGGAAGGGCTGAGAAAGAAATAAGGGAAACAACACCCTTCACAATAGCCACAAATGACATAAGGTACCTCGGAGTAACCCTAACCAAGGAAGTCAAAGACTTGTATGAAAAAAATTTCAAATCTCTGAAGAAAGAATTAGAAGAAGATATGAGAAGATGGAAAGATCTCCCATGCTCATGGCTTGGCAAGATTAACATAGTAAAAATGGCCATCTTACCAAAAGCAATCTACAGATTCAATGCAATGTCCATCAAATTACCAACACAATTCTTTACAGACCTAGAAAGAAAAATTCTCAACTTCATCTGGAATAACAAGAAACCCAGAATTGCTAAAACAATCCTCTACAATAAAAGATCTTCCGGAGGTATCTCCATCCCTGATCTTAAGTTGTACTATAGAGCAACAGTTTTAAAAACTGCATGGTACTGGCATAGAAACAGAATGGTGGATCAATGGAACCGAACAGAGGACCCAGAAATAAACCCACACACTTATGGACACCTGATCTTTGACAAAGATGCCAAAACCATTCAATGGAAAAAAGATAGCATCTTCAACAAATGGTGCTGGTCCAACTGGATGTCTACATGTAGAAAAATGAAAATAGACCCATACTTATCACCCTGCACAAAACTGAAGTCCAAGTGGATCAAAGACCTCAACATAAAACCAGACACATTAAATTGGCTTGAAAAAAAAGTGGGAAATACCCTAGAACTCATTGGTACAGGAGAAAACTTCCTGAACAGAACACCAACAGCACAGGCTCTAAGAGCAACAATCAATAAATGGGACCTTATGAAACTGAAAATCTTCTGCAAAGCAAAGGACACCATCATCAAAACAAAGCGACCGCCGACAGATTGGGAAAGAATCTTCACCAACCCTTTATCTGACAGAGGTCTAATATCCAGCATATATAAAGAACTAAAGAAGCTGAAAAGCAGCAAACCAAGTAATCCACTTAATAAATGGGGAACAGAGCTAAACAGAGAATTCTCTGTAGAGGAATACCGAATGGCAGAGAAGCACTTAAAGAAATGCTCATCCTCACTAGCCATTAGGGAAATGCAAATCAAAACAACCCTGAGATTTCACCTTACACCCATGAGAATGGCCAAGATCAAAAACTCAAGTGACAACACATGCTGGAGAGGTTGTGGAGAAAGGGGAACCCTTTTCCACTGCTGGTGGGAATGTAAACTTGTACAACCACTCTGGAAATCAATCTGGCGCTTTCTCAGACAACTAGGAATAGCGCTTCCTCAGGATCCAGCCATATCACTCCTGGGCATATATCCAAAAGAGGCTCAAGTACACAAAAAGGACATTTGCTCAACCATGTTTGTAGCAGCTTTATTTGTAATAGCCAGAAGCTGGAAACAACTCAGATGCCCCTCAACTGAAGAATGGATGCAGAAATTGTGGTACATCTACACAATGGAATATTACTCAGCAATGAAAAATAAGGAAATCATGAAATTTGCAGGTAATTGGTGGGATCTGGAAAGGATCATCCTGAGTGAGTTGTCCCAGAAGCAAAAAGACACACATGGTATATACTCACTCATATAGACATACAACATAGGACAAACCCACTAAAACCTGTGCATCTAAAGAAACCAAGCCAGAGAGAGGACCCTAACTAAAATGTCCAATCCCCATCCAGAAAGGCAAAGAGGATGGACATCAGAAGAAGAAGAAAACAAGAAACAGCCTAGGAACCTACCACAGAGGGCCTCTGAAAGCCTCTGTCCTACAGACTATCAAAGCAGATGCTGAGCCTGATGGGCAACTGTTGGGCAGAGTGAATGGAATTTTAGGTAAGAACTGGGAAATAGTAAGAGCTGGAGAGGTCAGGGTCTCCACAAGGAGAGCAACAGAACAAGAAAATTTGAACAAAGGGAACTTCCCAGAGACTCATACTCCAACCAAGGACTATTCATGGAGATAACCTAGAACCCCTGCACAGATGTAGCCCAGGGCAGTTCAGAGTCCAATTGGGTTAGATAGTAATGTGAAGAGGGACTGCCTCTGACATAATCTGATTGGCCTGCTCTTTGATCACCTCCCCCTGGGGGGGAGCAGCCTTACCAGGCCATAGTAGAGGACAATGCAGCCACTTTTGATGTGAACTGATAGACTAAGATCAGAAAGGAGAGAAGAACCTCCCCTATTAGTGGACTTGGGGAGTGGCATGCAAGCAGAGGGAGGAGGGAGGGTGGGATTGGGAGGGGAGGAGGGAGGGGCTTATGGGGGGATGCAGAGTGAATAAAGTGTAATTGATGAAAAAAAACTGTTGGATTAAAAAAAAAGAAATAAAACTTTGATTTTCAAAAAAAAAAAAAAAAAAAAAAGGTGAGAAAGCTGAAATTGGTCACCACTCTTTGAGACCTGGCCCCAGTGACTAACTTCTGCTTCTTAAGCCATAGTCTCAAAGGTTCCACACTCTCCCCAAACAACACCACCTACAGGGGACCAAGGTTCAAAACCATAAACCTGTGTGGATATTTATTTTTTCATTTCTTTTTTTTATTAATTACACTTTATTCATTTTGTATCCCCCCCATAAGCCCTTCCCTCCTCCCCTCCCAATCCCACCCTCTCTCCCCTTTCTGCATGCATGCCACTCCCCAAGTCCACTGATAGGGGAGGTTCTCCTCTCCTTTCTGATCTTAGTCTATCAATTCACATCAAAAGTGGCTGCACTGTCATCTTCTGTGGCCTGGTAAGGCTGCTCCCCCCTCAGGGGGAGGTGATCAAAGTGCAGGCCAATCAGATTATGTCAGAGGCAGTCCCTCTTCCCATTACTATGTAACCCACTTGGATACTGAACTGCCCTGGGCTACATCTGTGCAGGGGTTCTAGGTTATCTCCATGAATAGTCCTTGGTTGGAGTATGAGTCTCTTGGAAGTTCCCTGTGTTCAAATTTTCTTGTTCTGTTGCTCTCCTTGAGGAGACCCTGTCCTCTCCAGCTCTTACTATTTTCCACTTCTTACATAAAATTCCATTCACTCTGCCCAACAGTTGCCCATCAGGCTCAGCATCTGCTTTGATAGTCTGTAGGGCAGAGGCTTTCAGAGGCCCTCTGTGGTAGGTTCCTAGTTTGTTTCCTATTTTCTTCTTCTGGCTTTCAGAAGCCCTCTGTAGAAGGTTCTTAGGTTGTTTCCTGTTTTCTTCCTCTTCTGATGTCCATCCTCTTTGCCTTTCAGGATGGGGATTGACTGTTTTAGTTAGGGTCCCCTCTCTTGCTTAGTTTCTTTAGATGCAGAGATTTTAGTGGGTTTGTCCTATCCAAACCATAATATAGGTTGTATTCGTCAGAGTTCTCTAGAGATTCAAAACTTAGAGAATGAATCTACATAGAAAGGGGATTTGTTAGAATGACTTATAGGCTGCAGTCCAGCTTATCTAACAATAGCTGGCTGTGATCAGAAATCGATACTATACAAGAATACGACAGTTGCTCATTCCACGAGGCTGGACGTCTCAGCTGGTCTTCAGTATACTCTGGAATGCAGAAGAAGTAGGCTCTAATGCCAGTGAGGGAATGAACTTGCTAACAAAGCAAGAGCAAATATGCAAAAAACAAAAGCTCCCATCATCTCTGAAGGCTCGGTACATCTTAAAAGTGTGTCTTTCCACTGCAAGATCTAGATTAAAGGCTCGTCAAGGATCCTGGTGAGAAGTGGATCATCTCACTTCAAGTTAAGCAAAAATTCCTCACAGGTATGTCCTCCATTTTTGAGTTTTAGTCCCAGGTGAAGTCTAGTTGACAACCAAGAACAGCCATCACGTAGGTATACCAGAAAAAAAAACAATAAGTTAAAAATTGGCTTCTTTTGGTTGTACATATTAATGTATAGGTGAGAGTACCTATGCTGGCTAGTTTTATTTCAAGTTGACACAACTAGATTTATTGGGGGTGAGGGATGCTCAGTTGAGCAAATGCCCCCACCAGAATGGCCTGTGAGCAACCCTGTGGTACATTTTCTTGATGGATGATTGAGGTAGGAGAACCCCTAACATAGTGAGTGTTACCATTTCTGGGTGCTGGTCCTGGGTGCTATAACCAAACAGGCTGAACAAGTCAGAAGAGAGCAAGCCAGTAAGCAGCCTCCTCCATGGCCTCAGCTTCAGTTTATACCCCCAGGTTCCTGCCCTGTTTGAGTTCTTGTCTTGATTTCCCTCAGAGGTGGGCTATGGTGTGAAACTTTAATCTGAAATAAATCCTTCCCTCCTCAGTTTGCTTTCAGAAGTGGTGTTTTATCACAGCAATAGAAAACCTAACTAGGACAGAGTCAAAGACTGAGGGAGGGAAAAAAAGAGGAAGGAAAAAGGAAAAGGTGGAATAAAGAAGGAAGAGGAACCAAGCAGACTTTAAAGAAATAAAACTAGAAAAAGTTCTCTAGGCAAAAAGAGTTTTAGGGTAAAAACCCAGGCTACCTCTTAGATATTTTGTAAAAGCCTTAGAAACCTGTGAGAAAATGAACTCTCTGAGCTGTAGAAAGGGATTGTAAGACTCATTGTTGTATCCCATAGAACACTCACATAGGAAAAGGGAGGCCTGGAAAGACAGAAGTTTTCTGTCTTCAAGTAGGTGATAGTGAAGCATGACCGAATACAAATGATAAAGTCAAACTGTTCATCAGAGATTGAATAATTTTTATTGTCTGCTGTAGAGATCAATGTCATATTTAGAAGCAAATAAAATGAAAACATTTTATTTTTTTTATAGATGATGAGAGATATGTAAGTACTACTGATGAATATTTAAAAAGAGAGTAGATAGAAAAATATTCAAAAGTACAGGAAAATCTGAGTCCTCCTTGTCTGACAAAGAAGAATGAGAGATTTATGTCATTTATTTTTCTGAAAGGTTGATCATTTTCATCACTTAAGCTCTTCTAATATTCTCTATGCTCACTTGACAGTATCTTTCCTAGATAAGTGTGATCCCCATTAGTGGTCTCCTCATTGTTCATTGATGTGAATATATAGCCAATAATAACTGGCCTTAGTTAAAACATTAATAAAAATAAATTAAAAAGAAAACATAGATGAAAAGAAGATGTATTAAGGGGTCCCAAGGTGAATTGGAGAGAGGAGAAGAAACACTGTATGAATATAGGAAACTTTCACAGAATGAATAAAAACACCATTGGAAGATCAAGTTTTCCTTTAAGAAGTTCACTGTCTTGACAAGTTAGTCAAGACTGGCCAATTTAAAAAAAAATAATTCATTTCCTTTTCTTAGCAACTTTACCTGCCGAAAGTCGTAGATTAAACAGTATTATCCCATAGATTCACTAAATGAGGCAATCAGGGATTAGATGGGCACTCTTGACCTCTTGTTTCTGAGAAACTTTGAGAAGAAACTGAATTATTGTTTTTCTAGGGTTATGCTGTCATTATAGATGTGAACTTTGCATAACTGCTCTGCTTCTCTCCTTTCTTAGAGCTTTGCTTTAAGCTTCTCTGTTACTTTTCTTTCTTCTTGGAAGCACTTACCTTTAATCTCCAGGAGGGTGTTAGGGCAGATTCAATTAAAACTCTGCATGGCTACTCCTCAGGTAGTCACCAGGGGTCAGCTAATGGAGAAGCCACCAGAATGGCTTATCTCAGAGCTGCCAAGTGAACTGGAAAATCATTTCATGAATGCCTTTGATATTGCAAACACGATTCAGAATAGTTGGATATTTGAATGCCTTCAGAGATGATGAGGTTTAGTGGAAAATGTTAGCATTCAGGGATATATGATTTTTATAAAAACCCGAAGTACTAAAGAGGCAGGTTGGGAAATTTGGTTGACTGCTTATTTATTCTGTGTTGAGTATATTCTGCTCTTTATTTGTCAAATATTTTATGTGGCCATTTTAAAGGATTTCTAAAGATATTTCATAAGAGAGCTTCAGAAATATGTTAAAGGTGAGTAAACTGTGTGACTAACCTTTGTTCTAGAAAAGAAAAATTCTAACGAGCTGGTTCATTCGATACACTTTTTACTTTGAATCACGCGATCATCAAAACTTCATAAGAATGGATGAAACTCCATTTTTTTTGCATCAGTTCCTTAGTCTGTTTTGACTTGTGTAACGAGACCACAATATATGTATGTGTGTGTCTCATAAGAATGACAGTTTGGAAAGTGTTAAGATCAAGATCCAAATGTTCATAGACAGATAACTTCCATTTCATAGATGCCCATCTTCTGACTGTGATGTCTAATGACAGAAAAAGGAAAGGGATTCTCTGTAGATTATTTAATGAGAGATCAATTCTTCTAGGAATATCTGCCTTTATGACCTGATTACACATCCTGCAATGCTATCATATTGGACACTGAATTTCAAGTTATGTATTTGAGGGGTTACAGATATTCTCACCATGGAAATTAGAATAGAGGGTAATCCACAACTTTTCTCTTTCATTCAACAATCTCATCATCCACCAAATGAATCATGTACCTCATCAACTATTCATTTCAGTCTCTGGAATCTATAAACATATGCTAATATGTTTACGCTGTAGTGATGTCTCAGTTTGTTCCTTTTCCTTGTCTACACTTGCATGGTGTGTGTGTGCTGCTAGGAGTTGAATTTATGGCCTCATGCATATTAGACAAACAATCCACCACTTATACTATAGCCCAGCTTATTATTATTTTTACTTTTGAGATATGATCTTTTTAAGTTAACCAGTCTCACCATGATCTTAACTCTACAGTCCAGACAAGACTTGAACTTGTGACCCTCATGTTTCAGCCTCCCAAGTAGCTGAGAAAATGGGACAGTGATACCATCCCGAAGAGAATTTTAAATGAGCAATGGCTTATTTAATTTTTTTACTTAAACTCATTCAGTGTTTCTCTATCTCACTGATATGATGTTTTAGCATCTTAGACTTCTTGGTACTTTCTAACCTTGCTTTTATTTCCTTCTTATCTTAAGCTCTTCTCTATTTTTGTTCATGAATCTTTAGTCAACATGGGATAAAGTGTTTTATTATTTTGAAAGAAAAGAGGTCATGAATTGTGCAATTAAGAAAAGATATATGTATTTCTCTTTTTTTTTTTTCATTTAAAAGATACAATTCTGTGACCCTTCCTGCCACTGGGGATCATTGGCAGGTATGGGTCCATGAGAGCAAATGAGAACATGGGTAACAGACAGGGAGTTTGGATGCCCAGTCAAGACTGATAGAAATGACTACACTTCAGGTCGGCTTCAGGGAGAAAGATCAGGGTTATATAGAATTTTGGGGAGGGAGTGTGGATATCCAGGGAGGGTAAAAATCATTGGTTGAAGGGCTAAGGTACTGAGATGTCTCATTAACACAGAGAGGCATCCCAGGAATCCCAAGTGCCTGCTGATTGGGAGAAAAGGAGTTGAACCTATAAATTCTCTAAGGGCTATGTGACATTCCTCAGGTTGAGGGTGTGGGTGTTCGGGATCTGCATAGGCAGAGAAGAGGAAGCCTCATTGACATTTTGTATCAAACTCTGGGTTTTCTGGTAATGGTGGACTGTGACCTTAGCACCTGGGTTTCCTGACATAATTCCTGTTTGATTGCTTCATATTTCATATTCTCTTCCATAATCCCAGAGTCTAAAAGTGCCCGAGTTACTAAAAGGAAACTAGCTACAGGAAATACTTATTTTTCGAAGCGGAGCTGGGAGCTTTTGATATTTTTGTAACACTTGAATGATGAGTGAAAGTTTGGGAAAGAACAATAAAACCTGCTAGAGGATCAAGAAGGGCTTTGTGTTCAACATAGGCAACAAACTTTTCTACATAAATGACGCTCAAATTAATATTTAAGGAGCTAAGTGGTCTGTCCAGGTGGTATGTTCTGCTGGTTGTGAAGAATAGGTTGTGTGGGAACCATCCCTAGGCTTTATTCATTAGGTCTGTTTGGCTTCCTGATGCCCATTCAGGTTATAAGTTTTGCATTGAGAATATGGCTAACTTGTGTCTGAACACAAAATTGCATATCTTTAGGTATTGTTGGATTTAATGTCAGCCATCCTGGCCTCCCCACTAATTGCTAGTTCAGAAAAAGTGATGTTCAGAATGTTAAAGTGCAACTTGTCCAACTGTGTCTCATTATATTTCTGCTAACGTGAGACCCAAATTTTGACCCTGGTGAATACTACAACTTGGAGGATGATTTGAAATTGGGTGTCTTGGACAACTGTCTAAGGGAAGGTTATTGAAATGATGATGCACATAATTATATTGTATAAAAGAGGCTTCTTGGATGGAGATGGAGAGAGGGAGAGATATGATAGGGAGAGGGGAGGGGAAAGGGTAAAGAGCAAGAAAGGAAGAGAAAGAGAGGGTAAGAACAAGAGCACAAAGAGAGACCAATTCGCAGGTTGGTCTTTTTATAGTTTGTGGACCACCCATGACGACATCATAGGTTACTAGGCAACCGAGAAGCAGACTGCCTAAATGCTAACAGTTGTACTTTGCCTGATGACAAAGGACAGTGAGAAGAGCATGGAAGAATGCTGTAAGCTGGCTCTAAAAAACTTTATTTAATTTTTTAATAGGCTGAACCAGTGTGCAGAAATCCAGGTTGTGAGTGAGATTTTCAATGAGTGTGTTATTAGGAAAATTTGACTTTTGACTTTTACAGTAAGGGGCTGAGTCCACCAATTAGCCTCAGACATAACTGGCAAAGAGGGACAAGATTATCTTTAACAGCTGTCTATTTGCTGTGCTTAGATTACTTGCTCAGAAGGGCAAGACTACCTAAAGAGAATAGCAACATCTGGGAATTATGCTTGGGTTAACTGATCTTCTATAACCTATAACTGTAAGACACGTCTTCCACACAAACCTGATGACCTGGACCTGGGGTAAGCTATGGAGTTTTTCCTAATACTACCAAAGTGGAGGGTATCCTGCTTGAGGTTTAATTAAGACATGGAGAGATCTGTAGAGTTTAAGGCTGCCGGCCTTTTGCTGGGGCAATCACTCAGCTAGCTCCTAACGTAACCCGACTTCCCTGTCACTGTTTCTCCATATGGCTCTTACTGCCTCTTGTCCTCTTATTCCTCCTCCTGCCATTTGTCCTCTAGCCCAGCCAAGCTGCCAGCTCTTCATGCTGTAAAAACCCACATTTCAGTCTGAACCAATTGCCTGATCCATATCTTTGGGTTGCCCTTTGGCATTGAAGGCTGCTTGACTCTCACCATGGCAGCTTTTCTTGTAGGTAAATGGTGGAACCTAGAAAGGATCATCCTGAGTGAGCTGTCCCAGAAGCAGAAAGACACACACGGTATATATACTCACTCATATAGACATAACATAGTATATACCTACTAAAAACTGTACATCTAAAGAAACTAAGCAAGAGACTAAAATGCTCAATCCCCATCCTGAAATGCAAAGAGGCTGGACATCAGAAGATGAAGAAAACAGGAAACAACCTAGGAACCTGCCACAGAGGGCCTCTGAAAGCCTCTGCCCTGCAGACAATCAAAGCAGACGCTGAGACTTATGGCCAACTGTTGGGCAGATGGGAACCACACAAGGAGAGCAACAGAACCAGAAAACTTGAACACAGGGAACTTCCCAGAGACTCATGCTCCAACCAAGTACTATTCATGGAGATAACCTAGAACCCCTGCACAGATGTAGCACATGATAGTTCAGTGTCCAAGTGGGTTGATAGTAAAGGAAAGAGGGACTGCCTCTGACATAATCTGATTGGCCTGCTCTTTGATCACCTCCCCTTGAGGGGGGAGCAGCCTTATCATGCCACAGAAGATGACAATGGCGCCACTTCTGAGGTGATCTGATAGACTAAGATCAGAAGGAAGGAGTAGAGGACCTCCCCTATCAGTGGACTTGGAGAGGGACATGCATGAGGAAGGGGGAGAGAGGGAGGGTGGGATTGGGAGGGGAAGAGGGAGTGGCTTATGGGGGAATACAAAATGAATAAAGTGTAATTAATAGTAAAAAAAATAAAACAGAGTACCTTAGACAACAGAAACATATAGGAATTGTAATTCATGTTGCCTCTCCCAAGGTAGTTATGGAAGTGATTTCTGATTCTAAAAAATGTGACAGATGTAGAGTCACCTGCCATGACTCTAGAATCAGCCAAGAAGCCATTAGAACAGTTGCTAATATTAAAGGGTAGAACCTTGAGCAAGGGGACCATAAGATGCTTCTAACCTTCAGTGAAGTAGAAATAGACCCAAAAGACTCTTAACATACTAGGCTAGTGACCTGTTGTTTATGCCAAGATGGCTGATAGGGAGGCTGTTGTTTCTAGAAACCAATGCTGTAAGGAGTCAGTGTTCACATTTGGAATGGGGTGAATATTCTTCTTCCTCCTTTTTTTTCCCCTGCAGATTTATAGGGAAACCTATTAGAATGGGGGGAAAGGGCACAAGACCTGCCTTCCTCAAGCGTTAGAAGTCTGCAATCAAATAGAACATCTTTACATTAAGTTCTGTTCATGGCCATTTGGGCCTTGAGGAACACGTCGTTTAAATAGAGCGTTTTAAAATCTAATAGAGAAATAAAAAGATTTACAGTCATGTCATGAAAACCATAATGATAAAAAGTATTGTGTGCAAAACTTCTGATATTTTAAATTTAACCAAATAAAGCCTAGTGCTGTCACAGACCAAAATATTATTTATAAATAAAATGCTTTGGGCTTAGCAATTTCTTTTCATGCCTCTCACATAGGTAGTAAATTCTTACAGCTATCCTTTAGAGCTGGGACTTTATAAAGTTATCTGATTTAAGCACTTTTTCTTGTGACAAAGAAATGCCTTCATCAATTAGTGCAGATTGTTATTGATTCTTCCAGGAAATCTTGTAACTTTTTTTTTTTTCTTTTTTGGCAGTGTACTCCAAAATTTCAACATCAAGTCCAGGAATTTATTCCTTATGTCTAACTGAGCTTTCTTCTTGCTAGTCTAATTTTAGTAAATATTTTTTATTGTTTTCTTGGTCAGCATCAGAAATATATAGTTTGACTTTTCACTTACTGTATCACTTTTCAAAATTAACTTTCTTCATAGGTTTTTTTTTTCAGTCTATATAATCCCAGCACCATATTGGTTCATCTTTTCTCGATGTGATGTTTTTCCATATTTTGCAGTATATGTAACTGTTTTTTCATGCTTTCCTAGCTCCTCCCAAATCTCTTTGTTTTTTTAACCTACCAAGACAAACGCTGGTCCCAGTGTCAGAGGTAGAGGGTTGCTGCTCATTCCTGTAGGTTACTCTGAGGTTAATACACCCAGTGTACTGTTCTCTATCCATCTCCAATAACATTAACTTCAAAAACATTTGTTCAGCATTCACATGAAAAGCCAGCTTGCAAAAGTATCAAAAGAAGTTTGGATGATCATCAGTTCCCAAAAGACACTTGGTAGGAACAGGCAACTAGAGTTGGGAGCCAGAGGGATAGACATAAGAAACATGTTAAAACTCAAATTAACATTTTCTCATGCAAGTCAGGAAGACAGTAAGAGTCTAAGAGTTCTTGCTTTACTTGCTGGCACTGAGTACAGGAGGGAGAACAAATGACAGTTGAAGCTTTGTCCTCAAGCCTTTGATCAGGAACAGGAACATTTACTCTCTACTCTCAGTCTGTGGAATTTGCCTACAGATCTGCTTGTCCTACATCCGAAGGCCTTTACTTTGTTCAGAGTAGCTTGATGTATTCTTTTTGTTTACTGCAGTTTTGGCGGTACTATTTGCTTGTCTTGTCTGGATAACAGTAATGTGTTTTGTGAGTATTTTGTTCTTAAGTTTAAAATACAAAACACAAGCTTCCTCTATGTTAAGGGTTCAATCCCCCTTCCCCCAGCACTAAGAGAAATAGGGGCATAATAAGGCCATGGAAAGTCTTTTTTTTTTTTTTTCTTCTTCTTCTTTTAAAACAAAGAAAAGGTGATAATTAGCACAACTGTGGCCATAATTAGTAAAACTGTTCTGTGCATTGGGTAATCCAAACATCTTGCATACTTCTGACTGTACCTTTAGAAATAGCCAAGATGATACAATTAACTATTATGATTGTTATTAGCAGATAACATCCCAACATTCCTTTCATTCTAGTTCAGTAAGAAAAGCCTAAACTTCCTCTCCCGAAAGAAAAATGATCAGAAATTAAAACAAAACAAATAAACAAACAAACAAACACAAAAACAATGAAAAAACCTAGTAGGAACACCTGGTTCACATAGGAAATGTGCATGTTTTTGAGATTTTATAATGGATTTTATTTGGTACACTGTTTTGTTTTGTCTTAATTATTTAGCATTTCTCAGTCTCTATAGATATTAGGCCTTGTGAGGATATAGTTAGAGGAATTCTTTCTAAGTTAATGAACTATTTCCAGAAAAATGTCTGAAAATTGTATATACTCACTTTTGCTTAGAATGATGGATTTTTGATAAGTGTTGATATAAAAAATTCTCATTTAACAAAGTTGAAGAAAATATGAA
Source organism: Meriones unguiculatus (assembly GCF_030254825.1). Classification (NCBI taxonomy): domain Eukaryota; kingdom Metazoa; phylum Chordata; class Mammalia; order Rodentia; family Muridae; genus Meriones; species Meriones unguiculatus. The sequence continues at coordinate 80,428,960 of NC_083364.1, forward strand.
TTGGAAAGCAGTAAATACTATAACACATTACAAATAAGACAAAAATCTGTTATATGAGTAAGACTAATTCACTCACGGAAAATGATCTCCTTTTTCCTAAAAGTTAAAGGAGTGAGCCAATCAGCATTTATACTGATTATTTAGAGAAACTGGGTCTTATTACAAAAGAGAGAAAGAAAAATATTTTCTTGGACTCTTAAAGCAATCTCAATGCTCTTTTGTAAATGTAGATTGAACTAGAAAGGTAATTTTGTGTCACATCAAATAAATAAACTCATTTTTATCACATTTAGATTACATATTCACTAATTCAAATGTAATTATTTCATTTTAGATGACATTAGTGTGTGTTCACTGACACAGTCATGGTGAATAGTGAGATGGGGACAGACAAGCAGATGGCTTATTCTGTGAAGAGTTGGGCTCTGGCCCTGTAGCAAAACATGTATAATGACTGTATGTGCTCTTCAAGATGCTGTTGATGTAACCAGGGAAGTAATTTTTCCCCCTTTTTTAAAAATGTTTCAAGCACACAAGTTGTTCGGTGGTAATTCTAGTCTTGTTTTTCAACCAGGGCTACCTTAGAATTTTAGGACTAGAAGGTCAGACTCTGGGACTGGTGAAGACATTAGAAACCAACTAGTTTTTTATAGAGAGCAATTGAGAGCAGAAAAAAGGCAAATCACTTTTCCAGAGTCTCAGCATGAAACACTAAAGAGACATAGGATTCTGGTCTGTTGGCATTTAGTTAAGCGCTGGCTGCTTTCTACCAAATGACTTCAATGTTTCATCTCTGTTGACCTAGAGATAAGTGTATGGAGATCAGCAAAAAGTGCCAATACAAAGTATTTCCATTAATGAGGGTCTTTCAACATAAATAAGCCTTACTTCTAAAATCACCTTTAAAAAACATGCCATCTTGATTAACCCTTGTTCTACTTCCCAAACTTTGTTATACTATTGCTTAATGCTAGTAATTATTACCAGTTGTTATTTATGAATTTATTTATGTATTGTTTAATGTTTTGGATACCAAACTCTTGGTCTTGCGTTTTTCTAGTAAGCATTCTATTACAACTGATCTATAAATCCAACTCTGTCAGTCATTTTTGATTGACACAATTTATTTATGCCAGTGTAATTTCATGTCACAGGGTATGAAACTTCTGCCCATTTTGGGGTCTTCACTTTTTAAACCGTATCAGTTTTGAAAGAATGCAAAATAGATTCACAGTGTTCATGTTGAATGAAAGATACTCTTGCAAACCAAACAAAAGTTCCCATTATTTAAAGTATATATATATAATATCATATATATATCGTATGATATTATATATATAATCAGAGTTTAAAAACAACCCTTAATAATTTTTGTCCTAGTTGCCTTAAATTCTCCACTTGGTATAGTTTAGAGTCATCTGAGAAGGAAATCTTAATTGAGTGATTTCCTAGATCATACTGGCCTGCATGGGAATGTTTTGATTGTTATCTGATGCAGGAGAGCCTGGTCCACTGTGGGCAATCCATATCCTATGCAGGTAGAACTTGACTATACAAGAAAACTAACCAAGCGTGATACAGAAAACAGCATTTATATAACTGATTGAGTACCTGCCGATAGACTCAATAGTCTATGACCTGGAAGTGTAATACAAATAAATCCTTTTCTTCTTTAAATTTCTTTGATAGGAGTGTTTTTATCATGGCACTCAAAGCGTTACTAGACCAACGTTAAAGGGAAAAAAATCTGTGTGAGTCTGTGGATATGATTTAGTATTATTTTATTATGTTAGTGCTTGCTAGAGGATGAAAGCCTCTGGGTTCAATTTCCAGCATTGTGGAACAAAACAAACAATGACAAAAAGAAAACAAAGAGAAATAATATGTGTAATAAATTTTGCTTTTGATTAAATATTCTTATATTTTTAGGCAGTTGGTAATAAGCTACTTCCTCCACTCAGTCTCCCATTATTTATTACAAGCTCCAGACTTCTCCATGTTTACAGAAAACAACGGGTTAAGGACAGGCACTGCCATCTACTGATGACCCCCACACATTACCAGGACTGCTGGTGCACAAGCTTATTGGATTCAGAATATTTTGGGCAAGTTGACAAAAACTGCGCTTTGTAAATAGCATGATTATTTCTGTATAAAAGCTGAGACTGACTGCTGCATAAATATTTTACTTATGCAGCAATCAGTTTTTCAGCCAATGCGATTTGCTCAGTTCTGTTAATGTTATGTTGGGTGACTGACTAAATGGCTCCTGAAGCACCTATATGCCCATCATGCAACACTGCCTTTAATGGTCTGTCCATAGCTCTGGCCAAGTTCAGTAACATTTCTCCAACTTTCAAATCCCAGGAACATTTTCACATTTTCTCTCTCCTCATCTTCACTTTTTCTTTTTCTTTCTTTCTTTCTTTCTTTCTTTCTTTCTTTCTTTCTTTCTTTCTTTCTTTCTTTCTTTCTTTCTTTCTTTCTCTTTCTCTTTCTCTTTCTCTTTCTCTTTCTCTTTCTCTTTCTCTTCCTTTCTTTTCTTCTGAGACATTTGACACCACTGACTGATCTTTATTTTGAAAAGTCCCCTGGAATCTCAGAAGTCATTGCTTTCATCTTTCCTAACCAAATGTTATTTCTCATTACTCCTCACTGAATTCTTTTATTCTGCTATCTCCTGAAACCTCTTTCTTTTTAGAATCTATTTCTTTCCTTGTTTGCAGTATAACAGAGTTGTACCTAACTCCCTTGACTTTCCCACAGCTTCAAATTGACCATTGCCTTGTCTGTACCTCTTCCTCTGGTTTCTCCTTCCTTTTCTTTTCTTTTTTTTTTTTAATTTTCTCTTGCAACCCATTCCATACATATATTCAACTGAAAAAGGAATTACAAGGAATAAAAGTGTTTTGTTGTTGAAGTTTCCATGACAGATACAGAAGATCCTTCTTTTAATACAGAAGGGAATGACCATGACAGATACAGGAGAACTTTCCTTCTTTTTTTCTTTATTAATTACACTTTATTCACTTTGTATCCCCCGTGTGGTTCCTTCCCTCCTCCAGTCCCAATCCCTCCCTTCCTTTCTCTTCCCTCTGCATGCATGCCCCTCCCCAAGCCCACTGATAGGGGAGGACTTCTTTTCCTTCCTTCTGATCCTAGTCAATTAGTTTTCATCAGGAGTGACTGATGGATATGTGGCCTGGTAATGCTGCTCCCCCCTCAGGGGGAGGTAATTAAAGAGCAGGCCAATCAGTTCATGTCAGAGACAGTCCCTGGCCCTGTTCCTATTACTATGGAACCCACTTGGATACTGAACTTCCATGGGCTACATCTGTGCAGGGGTCAAGAGGGAGGACTCTTGCTAAAATGCTCAATCCCTATCCAGAAAGGCAAAGAGAATGGACATCAGAAGAAGGAGAAAAGAGGGAACAAGTCAGGAGCCTGACACAGAGGACCTCTGAAAGGCTCTGCCCTGCAGACTATCAATGCAGATGTTGAGACTTATGACCAACCTTTAGGCAGAGTGCAGGGAATCTTATGAAAGAAGTGGGAAACAGTAAGATCTGGAGAGGACAGTAACTCCACAAGAAGAACAACAGAAGCAAAAAATCTGAGCACAGGGGTCCTTCCTGAGACTGATCCTCCAACCAAGGACCATGCATGGAGATAACCTAAGACTCCTTTCTTCTTAAGTCCTTCATTAGCCTTCTCAACCTGAATAAGTTCCTCACAGAACCATGCATATCCAAATAATCTTGAAGAAATGATGAGTGTGTAGGTCACTGAATTGGATGCTCTCCTATCTGCTAGGCTACCTCACTGTAATTATTAGTTCAGGTCTTCATCTCTCATTTCTTTCATTCAAGTAACTATCAGACAGAACCACAGTGTATTCCCCTATGAGATGAGATCTGAGCCTTTGTCATCTCTGTTCCTGGTTCTCACAATATCTGCTATATGAGCTGTCTCCTGCAATGACTTAAGATTTCACTGTTTCTGGATGTGCATTTCAGATGAGAATGGACATTTTCACCCAAAATTTTTTTTTTTTTTTGTATGTGAGTTCATCACTATGATATTTAATTCTTTATCAAGTAACACTTGGAATCAGGCTAACGATCTTCAAAGTGTTGGTGGTCAGTCTATATTCAGTATGGGCAGCCTAAAAGCAAGTTTGGAACACAGTGAGCCTCTTGCTGTAAATGACCAGCTTTGAAAAAGCTCCTCTGGGAATCAAATCAATCTCTGTGAGCAGGGACATCTTGCACTGCTGCTTTCCAGGAAGCTGCCAGATGGTGCACAGAAAAGCATCCTTATTTAAAATCCTCTGAGAGGTGTCCTGGGAAAAATGTGGGCAAGCACTCAAAGCAGATCAGTAAGTAAAACAGTGGCCGGGGGAAGGACATTGTTTAACTCACCTACTCCACGCTGGTTCGTGTGCTAACATCTGAGCAAGACGGATGCCTTGGCTAATATTAGTTCTTAAGCTCTGACTGTGAACTTCTCAGAGGCCTCCACAGTAAGCAGGCTAGCAGCAATCTCCCAGCCTTTAAAAGATATCACAGAGATAGTACCCTGCTGCTCATACGATTTTCATTAAAGAAAGAGTGGTGGATGGTAGCAAAGTAGTTCTCAAACATAAACACATTCTGTATGATAAATGGCCAGTATGTGAGAACTTATGAAAACACTGAGGGACAAAGAAAGGCCTCATTGGGAGAACAAAGGCACCAGTATATCTTTCACTAAGGTTCTCACTGAGTCTTCTTCAGTCTTTCATGGGACCACATCAAAGTAATTTTGGGTGCTTGCAAAAGTTGGATGTAAGATACGTTCATCCCTATAAACAGAAGTTTCTAGAAAATTTCCTGAAACTGGGAAGATCAAGGCACAGTAATAACATTAAGCTCTCCAATTTGAGGACTAAATTACCATAAAGAAAAAATGAGTAAAATGTTCAAAGACCTGCTTTTAAGGGTGTAAGAAGGCACAAATATTGATAATTTAATGAAAATATAAAATAAAGGACATTTATATTTACCCAAAGATGAAACCAAAATATTATAAAAATGGTATAACTAAGCGTATTATTACCCCTCTCGATTTTTAACCCTGAGCACAACAATAGCTAAATACTCTACTTTTTACAATAAATTGAATTCTTGTTCTCCACTGTGAAGCACTGAGGATGTAATCAATTTCCTTTTTCTGGATGGGAAGTCAGGTTTTAATGCAGTCGCATTTTTGGTCTGGATGGAAGATTTATCACAGGCTGAAGGGGATTTGGGCATTGTTTCTCAGACACAGATTCTTTTGAGGTCTCTTCCAGAATCCTGGGCCAGATGTGAGAGCTGACCCAGGGATGTGTCTGCTGTCTGGGGCTGGGGGGCTCACTGGTCATTTGTGAGTAATTATATGTAATGTCCATACCTGGAAATGGGGAGCTGTTTTATTGCCAGATGTGAACATTAAAAAGAAACTTTCAGAAAAACTGGTGAGAAGCCAGCTAGCTGATGAAAACGTATTGCTTTCCCTGAAAAAAAGGCAGAAAACTTAGAGAAAATCAATGACTTTAGTCATAAATATAGTGACTTGGTAAAGGAAACATTTCCTTCGTGGAAAGGTAGTTAGTAAATTCTCTCCTCAAGTATGGACAATGAAAAACATTTTCTTCACTTACTCTTCTATTTAAATTTGATGTGCCAGACATCTTTCTAGCAATCATGGCTCATCCCTTCCTAGATAATTTCACCACATTGAAACAGGTAAGCATTCCATCTAATCTGTTAATCTTTTGTCAAGTACATTTTTATCATCTTGCCATAATATAGAATCATGTAGGAAGACAGTTTCAGGTTGTCTGGAAGGTTTGCCTGTGGCATGTGGGTAAGGAATTGATGTGGGATGAACAAGCCTGGAAGTAGGTGGTACCATTCCCTGGGGTTGGGTCCTTGACTGTATGAAAAAAGAAGAGCTGAGCCAGGCACAAGCATGCATGAATTCATTCTCTCCCTGCCCTGGACTGGGGTGTGCCTACCATCTGTGAACTTCCTGCTATGGTTATCTGTGCCCTAGACTTTGAGCTAACCTCTTTCCCCTCTAAGTTGTTTTGGTTCAGGTGCTTTGTCACAGCTATAAAGAAAGGATGCTAGCAAATTTCCATGTACATAAACTAATGTCAGATTGGGAAAGGTGATGATAACATCACCATACTTTTTGGTACGGAAAAAACCCTTTTTTTATCTCCTGTGCCTTTGGTTTCTGCTTCTTCTTACAGTTTCAGCCTCCTATCCAATTGAAGACACATTGTATTCTGCTTTGCCTCTATTACGTCCTGCTTTCAGCTCACCCTCTAATGACCTTCCACATTGATGTTTAGAGAAAAGCATGAGAAAAATAAAGGGATTCAGCTAAAGTGAAATCACTTTATGTTTAATCTCTTAATGGCTTTTATTTCTCATCAATACAACTTTACCTCAAAATCACAAATGTACGCTATTATGAAAAAATGTATTCAGAGTACATAATTATACTGTATTTCTCCTTGAATATGAAAGTATTTAATCAAGAGACTTGTTAAATAAAAGAGTACACAAATTAACATAATATTCATGTTTAGCAATTCCTTTAAAAGAGAAATGCCACCTTTGAAGCCAAAGTAAAACAAAAACTTGCAGTCTTGATGAGAACGATCAATATGAATTTCATACTTTACATGTAAATCAACTCCACATAGCCGTACAATTTCAGCAGAATAAAAGGAAATTAAAAGTCGAGAAAGAGTATCTGCGGAATAAATTCATATGTATGCAAGGGATACAAGCGTGCATACACATACACATATGCGTGAGGGTGCAGGCACGCGTGCGTGCGCGCGCGCGCACACACACACACACACACCCTCCCCATACGTAAAAATCCTCAACTCTAGAGTTCATTTACTTCAGTTTATAAACAGCAATAACGTCACAGAATACAACTGTGGATGTGGTATGTGATGGGGAATGGCATTTCTTCACAGTAAGTGCGTACATATACTTGTGGTAGATAGTGTTGTAGAAACTGGCTCCATTGTACTTTGGTGTTTGTTTTATAAGGGACTGTTTTAAATTTGTTTCTGGGGACTTTATTTTTCCAGGTGAAAAGTTCTGGGTTTAATTATCAGGGAATGCCTCTAAATATTGTCATATTGTCACTGTCCTTGTAACCTGACATAATCAGTGCTGATTCTTAACTCAGATTTTTTTTTTTTTGGCTTACTTGATATATTTTGAGGCTCTTTGATCTATTTTAATCCAGTCACCAAATAGCTGGCAACTCTTATGTTAAATATTTGCCACGATGCCACAGATGAGTAAGGGAAGAAATTGCTGGCATCCTCATCCTTTTAAACGTGTAGATAAATAAAATAGAAGCTGAGAGCATCTGGAAACAATCAGTAAACAACAGTTTGGGAATTTCTGCTTCATTTAGACTTGACACACTTCAGAAAATAAGCTGTTCACTGGAAAATTAAATTTACATTTTGATTTCATTTAGAAAATCCATGTATTTGGCATCTTCAAAAATCATTAACTTCCCATTTCTATCCTCACTGTCTTTATTTATCATTGATTGTACTTTGCCTCCCTCCTCCTTGAAATGTACACATCTGGTCTCCAGTCATAAAATGTTTATTCTGAAAACTTAGAACAGGGACTGTATTTCTTAGCACTTCATAGACCTCCAAGGTCTGCTAGTGTAAACAGAAAGGGATGAGCCCACTGATTTTTTCATTTTAATTTTTATTAATTACACTTTATTCACTTTGTATCCCCCCTAGTCCTCCCCTCCCAGTCCCACCCTCCAACCAAGGACCATTGATGGAGATAACCTAGAACCCCTACACAGACATGACAGTTCAGTGTCCAAGTAGGTTCCATAGTAATGAAAACAGGGACTGTCTCTGACATGAGCCCATTGAATTTTGAATCAGCATACTTCACAGACTGGGATCCTTTGATTTCACCTTGCTCATCTCTTCAGGCAGCACACAGTCAGTCCAGCCATGGCTTTTCTACCTCAGTCTTAGTGTTTTCTCTTTGCCTACTTCCTCACCCACTTTCTTTCCCTGTCTTTCTTCTTTCAACACATCTACTTTCTTCTTTTCTCCCATCAACATTTTATTTTTAATTTTGATGTTATCTTTTATCTTTAAATGACACCTCAGTCACTCCCTCTTCCATTACTGTAACCTGGTACTTCCTTTGGTCTTAGCGATCCTGTTCATATGCTTACAATATATTTATTCTGTTTCCTTACTTAACAGTGGTGTCTCATCATTTTCTTCTTCTAGACTTTCATTTATGAGCATAGGCTCCATATAGCACCCATTATAGTGAAGGTTTTTAGTTTTGATTGTCAACTTGAAGGGATTTAGGATCACAGTTGAAGAAAACTCAGGACAAAGCTGTGAGGCACGTCCTAGGATGGGCTAATTAAGGTGGGAAGATCTTCCCTCACCGTGGGCAGCAGCATTCTGTCAGCTAGAGCCATGTATTCTGGACAAAGAGGAATGTGAGCCGAGCACCAGTACTCACTATGTCCTGTTTCCCATCTATGGATGCCCTGTGCTTCAGACTCTTGCCGTCATGATTTCTCAGCCATGATGGATTAGACGCTTGAACTGTGGACCAGTAAACCTTCCTTAAGTTGCCCATGCCAGGGACTTTGTTATGACAATGAGAAAAGTAAACTAATACAAAACAATATCTTACAACATCTAGAACTGTAGTGTGCATCTAAGACAAACTGAATAAAAGTAACAAGAAAGAAGAGAAAAAGGAAGGACCACACAGGCAAGCCTGTGCAAAAAAAAAAAAAAAAAAAAAAAAAAAAAAAAAAGCATAACACCAAACTAACTGTGTCAGGCTTAAAATGAATGACTTAATGACACTGTTGAATAACACAGTGGCTATCAACAGAAGCTAAATTAAATACAAGAGAGTTGTTTTGGTAACAGAAAAACAGGCTTTGTCGTTTGGAACAATGTAGGAATTTCTGTAATCTTGTACAGGTCACATTAAAATAAAATTTATTACTTTTAAAAAAGTATTCTGTGCTTTATGGGATCTGTGTCTGTGTACCCAGAATGACCTATCTTGCTCAGAGCTCATAAGAAATGATGGGTAGATGCTAGTCTCATGACTTTGGTCCATGAGCCTAAGCTTCAGGTAAATTTATGGCATTGTAGGCTGGCTTAGTTCTGTCAAGACTGTAGAGGTTATGTTCTAAACTGGGGCTATGGTGGTCAAGACAGAGGTATTTGGAGTATGCACATGTGATTTCTGAGTTTTCCAGGATCTTACAGTCTTTGTGGCTCATTACAGTAAAATGATTTTTCATAATAAAAAATAAATCCTTAAAATGTAGTTTGGTATTTTAATAATATTATACTGTCAATGAGAAATTTGGGGCATTATTTATCAAATCTAGATAAAATCTTATTTTCTCAATGGAGGAATGGTTACAGAAATTGTGGTATTTTTACACAATGGAATACTACTCAGCAATCAAAAAGGAGGAAATCATGAAATTTGCAGGCAAATGGTGGGATCTAGAAAAGATCATTCTGAGTGAAATATTCCAGAAGGAGAAAGAAAAACACGGTATATACTCACTTATATAGACCTATAAGATATGATAAACATAATGAAAGCTATACACCTAAAAAAGATAATCAAGAGAGCGGACATGGGGTAAGATGATCAATCCTCTTTTAGAAAGACAGATGGGATGTGCATTGAACTTATGGCAGGAGTCTACTGAGTGCATCTGAAAGACTCTAACTAGCAGTGTTTTCAAAGCAAGACTCACGACCAAACCTTTGGCAGAGTACAGGGAATCATAAGAAAGAAGGAGAGTTAGTCTGATGGGGAAAGGATAGGAGCTCCACAAGGACCAAATATATCTGGGCACAGGGTCTTTTCTGAGACTGACATTCAACCAAGGACCATGTATGGATATAACCTAGAACCTCCACTCAGATGTAGCCTGTGATAGCTCAGTAACCAATTGGTTTCCCAAAGTGAGGGGAACAGGGACTATTTCTGACAGGAACTCAATGACTGGCTCTTTGGTCTCCCCACCCCCCAAGGGAGGAGCAGTCCTGTTAGGCCACAGAGGAGGGCTTAGCAGCCAGTCCTGAAGATACCTGAGAAAACAGGATCAGATGAATGGGGAGGAGGTCCCCCCCATCAGTAGACTTGGAAAGGGGCATAGTGGAGATGAGGGAGGGAGGGAGGGACTGGGAGGGAATGAGGGAGCGGGACTCGGCTGGAATACAGAGTTAATAAAATGTAACTGATAAGAAAAAATAAAAAAAATAATTTCAATGTGTAACTTTCTATTATAAATTGCTTAACATTGGGCTATAAATACTTTCAAATGAAGAGTGTATTATATGACATGCTTTTTAAAATAACTACTAGTAAGTGCACTAAGATTCCTGGATTTAGGTGTCACAAATAATATTTTATACTAAATCTGCTAAAAAAATAAAAAGTGAATATTACTTTAATCTCTTTTAATATTTTTTATTTTTATTTTATTTTTTTATTGCTTGTTTTTATTTTATACATTTTATCAACTCTGCATCCCAGCTGCATCCCACTCCTCCATTCCCTCCCAATCCCACCCTCCCTCCCTCAGCTTCTCCCTGCCCCTTTCCAAGTCCACGGACTGGGGAGGCTTTTAATATTTTAATACATGAAACTACAGTAGTGGCTCTCCTCTGACGCTTGCTGAGAGAAACTTAGTGATGGTGAACCCTCCTTCCCATTTGCTTCCTATTTTCATAGAGAGAAGTCTGCTAGTGTAGTGATCTTGGCCTCTTCACCATAAACTTAATTTTAAACTGTGAAAAGAAATGGCTAGTGAAGAAAGTGACATCTTGATTGGTAAGGTCCTTCTGGGAAGGGTGAAGCCTCATAGGCCACTCCCTTGTTCATGCTGAAGCACTGAGATAACATGCACAGATAACTGCTGCTATAGAAAACTTCCTGAGTGCAAGATCATTTTAGGTTCAGAAAACATCTGGACGTAAGACTGTCTTCATCTTCCATCACAGTCATGAGAAGACAATGACAGCATGACAGCAATCCTTTTTTTTTTTTTTTTTTTTTTTTTGCAAATTTATTTTTATTTTTATTTTTTTCAATGCAGTTTATTCAGGAACCTTGAACAATCCTCGGACCCTGGGGAAAGCCAGCCCACAGCTTAAATAGCCTCTGGGTAGCCAACCCAGGCGTGCCACGTGGGCAATGCAGATAGGTCCACATACATGGAAGCAAGCCAGATCCTCAGCCTTAGCCAAATGTGGAATTGTTCGTGACAGACAGCAATCCTTTTATAGACGGGTTCTTGGAAATACATCCTGGGTACATTTAATGATTGCCATTGGGTTCTTCACATAAACTTCCCATCTGTGGTGCAAACAGCATTTCAGGCTTTGGATCTGCAACATGTATAAAGCTTGAAAGGAGATCAGGGAAAACAGGCTAAGACAGATTCAGTATTTTCAGTTCTCAGGACAGCTATATCAGAGAACTTGAATTCTTCATGTATATACATATATAATGTGTATATATAAATGTATATTCAGGTATAACAAGACATTTCCAAAAACATTTATTGAGTATTTAGTTTAATGCAGAAACAACCTTTATTGGGCTTAAACCTTAAACCATTGTTAAAGTTTTAAAATTTCTTAAAAGGGTCAATGGAAGATAAGAGGTGAAAGAAAAACAAGTTTTGCTTTGAAGATGTACTTGTTTTTTTATTTTTTTCTTTATTAATTAACTTTACTCACTTTGTATCCCCACTGTGGTTCCCTCCCTCCTCCAGTCCCAATCCCTCCCTTCCTCCACCCTCAGTATGCATGTCCCTCCCCAAGTCTACTGATAGGGGAGGTCTTCTTTTCCTTCCTTCTGATCCTAGTCAATTACGTCTCATCGGGAGTGGCTGCATTGTCTTCTTCTCTGGCCTGGTAACGCTGCTTCCCCCTCAGGGGGAGATAATTAAAGATCAAGCCAATCAGTTCATGTCAGAGATAGTCCCTGTTCCTATTACAATGGAACCCACTTGGATACTGAACGGCCATGGGCTACATCTGTGCAGGGGTCTTAGGTTATCTCCATGCATGGTCCTTGGTTGGAGTATCAGTCTCAGGAAAGACCCCTGTGCTCAGAGCTTTTGGTTCCATTGCTCTCCTTGTGGAGTTCCTGTTCTCTCCAGATCTTACGGTTTCCCACTTCTTTCATAAGATTCCCTGCACAACCACTCTGGAGAGCAATCTGGCGCTTCCTCAGACAACTAAGAATAACGCTTCCTCAAGATCCAGCTATACCACTCCTAGGCATATACCCAAAAGAGGCTCAAGTATTCAATAAGGACATTTGCTCAACCATATTTGTAGCAGCTTTATTTGTAATAGCCAGAACCTGGAAACAGCCCAGATGTCCCTCAGTGGAGGAATAGATACTGAAATTGCGGTACATCTATATAATGGAATACTACTCAGCAATAAAAAAACAAGGAAATCATGAAATTTGCAGGTAAATGGTGGGATCTGGAAAAGATCATCCTGAGTGAGGTATCCCAGAAGCAGAGGGATGCACATGGTATATACTCAGTCATATAGACATATATTATAGGATAAACCTACTAAAATCTGTCCACCTAAACAAACTAATCAAGAGGGAGGACTCTTGCTAAATTGCTCAATTCCTATCCAGAAAGGCAAAGAGAATGGACATCAGAAGAAGGAGAAAAGAGGGAACAAGTCAGGAGCCTGACACAGAGTACCTCTGAAAGGCTCTGCCCTGCAGACTATCAATGCAGATGCTGAGACTTATGGGCAACCTTTGGGCAGAGTGCAGGGAATCTTAGGAAAGAAGTGGGAAACAGTAAGATCTGGAGAGTACTTGTTTCTATTGTAATGAGAGTAATTTACTGTGAGCAGCATAGAACACCAACTGTGATCTTGCAGATCTGTAGTTTGCAGTCTAGCCTCAATGCTGGAATAGTCTCTGTTTTTCATTCTCTCCTAATTGCAGACTGTTCTGTTCTTTGGAAGACTCATGGTATCAGCTTGAGACATTTAGACAGTCAGGATAATGTTCTTTTTAAAAAATCTATAATCTTAATTATATCTGCAAAGATCTCTTTTATCAGATAATATAAAATATTAATGTAGGTAGGATTAGTACATGGACACCATGTAGTCCAGTACTAGTCTATCCACTACAGACAGAGAAGACTACAAGGGGAAGAAAAGGAATTTCAGTGTAGATATGTATTGGGGGAAATTAGGTTTTATATCTTTACTTTTATAACTGAGTGTGGTATTCCCAAAGACTATATGTGTTCCCTTGTGTGTAGATGGGCATGTATATGGCTGTAAATATTGTTTTGTTCATGAGTGTGAATATAGAGAGACAAGTTAACATTAGGTATTGTCTTAAATTGCTCTCCACTTTATTGAGTGAAGGTCTTTTGCTGAACCTTGCAGTTCAACTTGTCAATCTAGCCAGCTTGCCTGAGGAATTTCCTGCTTGTTTCTCCCAAACTTTGGGACTTCTTGTTGTCTGTCACTTCTGCCCAGATTGGTAGGTGGGTTCTGGGAACCTGAAGCTCAGAACCCAAGCTTGTAAGCAAGGGCTTGATCCCCTGAATCATCTCCCCAGCCCTCCAAGCTAGTTTTGGTACTTTCTGATAAACAATATTAATAAAAAAAATTGAAGCCTTTAGTGAATATTTTCTGGGCTAAACAAAGATTTGTAGGTAAACATACAACTTTATAAGTCAGGGTCTTTTCATCTTCCACTCCTTGTATTGGCTCATTTTATTTAGAATTTTTGGCTCTAACATTTCAAGTATAATTATAATGTTTAAAGATATTTTTTTGTTGGTCCATTTGGGAGACATTCTCCCTGATCACTGCTGATTTTTGTTTATTATATGTAGATTTATTTGGACTGCTGGCTTGACTCTAATCATGGCTGAACACAGAAATTCTTTTACAGTTCTAAAGATCTGAACTTCGAAAAACAGAAGGCTGACAGTAATGATTTACACATTTAAGTTTTTTTTTTATTTTTCCACTTGGAATATTATTCCATCCTTCAAGGAATTATGTTGAGTATTGTTTGTTAAAGTGGTTGGTATTTGGACAGGTTTTGTGATTTTACTGAACATAGTGTTCACATATTCAAACACCAGTTGCTAAGCTCTTTAAACTAGAAATAACTGCACTTTGCTCCAGAGAATCCCAGTGGTTTGAGGCGAAGCACTGTGAGTCCCAGTTGCCTCTGCTTCTCTCCTCCATCAAATTCTATCCCCTGGTTTCTATTCCTACTTCAACAGAAAAATATTGACACAAATTAAAATTGAGCATGAGGTCACTCTTTGGGGCAATTGTTTCCTCCTTTCATTCCTGTACTGACATTAAAATCCTTCATTTTATTTTGCCTAGAGAAAAAAAAAATGTTCTATCAGTTTTCTATCTACATTTTTTCTTAAGAAAAATATGGAAGACAGCTGTTTTAAGGTTTAAATTGATCCGATTTCTATTAAGGCTGTCCTCAGAGCTTTAGAAAGTTTATTTTTAACTCTGGAAGAATTTGCTTAAAATAAGGCATAAACGACCACTATTATTTTTCCCTGCTTGATTTTCTGAAGAATGTACAGTAACCCAGGTCTTAATTAAGCAGTAGAAATGTTGCTCTCAAGTAAACCAGAACAGTAACATTTCAGGGTAAACTACTGCATTTATTTCACGGCTGCTTCGCTCACTTGATCAGACTAGTATTTTCAATATGAGATTAGGGAGTTTATTTATTCATTTATATCAAGAAACTTGTGTAATTTTAAAATTTTGTACTCTAAGATGTGGTTTATGTAGAAGGTTGAGGTTGGTGGTGAGATGGTGAAGTGGGAAGAGGACATTTATATTGCTTCGAGTTCCGCTGAGAACTGCTGCCTTGCGAGGTCAGCTTCCAATTTGGAACGTAAGAGGGACCTGGGTGATCTTTTAACCTTATGGTCAGAAAAATAAAGAAGTCCTGAAATACTTGTTGGTTGTCTGAGTGTCTCAACTGTTTCACACCGGCATGCATTGTGTGTAAGGATAATACGGTGTGTCTTCCCTATGACGGGGTGAGGGTAGAAGTGGATGATTCCTTATTCGTCTTCGCTTTGAAAGGACTAGTTTTCCTAGAGTAGTCAGGATCCCATCTTGCCTTGTGGTTCCATTCTTGACCAGTTCCTGTGTGAATAACAACTCCATAGTAAGACTGAGGACTGGGAACTATTGCCGTACATTGTAGAGAGTTAACAAATAATATTTATTTTTGTTACTATTGGAAAATCTCCTATGTTGCCGAGTTTAATTTATGCACTCCTCATTTGCAGGAAGCTTGAAAGTGGAATCAGTCACTATCCTTCATTATAGAAGCACTTCTCCGGACTCAGACTGCAGTGGCCTTGGTAACACTGTAGGTTCTGAGCATGCAGATACTGCCAGAGGACCTCCTGAGCTCAGCTCTGCCTTGGTTGTTTATTAATCTGCCTCCATGGAAACAGGTATTTAATCATGGCAAAAACAAGAAAATGGCTTTATAAAAGCTCTATTTCAAATAACATTAGTGGTGGGCAGTGATTCTTTCTTTTTAAAAATATGATTTCAAAGTGACTAACCTCATTTCTGGCAACCTGATTTCGGGTTTCTATGGAAACAAAAGTGACAGCTGAGGTCTCTAAGCTCTTATAACTAGAGGGACTCAGGTTAAGTCTTACAAATGTCAGCTCTCTCAAGGCACCTAACTTGTCTCCAGGGTAAACAAAAGAGCAAACTCTCCAAACATTTACAAATTTATATATATATATAAGTCCTGTGTAGCATCAGGCATACAGGCATGGGGCTGGAGAAGCAGCTCATCATGAGACACACCCACAACGCAGAAGACATACTGAGAATGCTGTGTGATTTGGAAAACTCAAAGCTCTTCCTTAGTAACACACTTCCTTCCACACAGCCAGACCTCCTAATCCTTCCTGAACAGTTACACCAACTTGGTAGCAAGTATTCAAGCATGAGCCAATGTTGGGGGTGGGGGGCATCCTCACTCACTCAAACCACCACATACTTGAAAGTTTACCTAGAAAGAAACAGAAGGTGTATAAACAGTAGAGAAGAAAGTGTCTTTATACCTTTTGTGATTTTATAAACAAGACACTTTAAAGACTCAATGAAAAAAAAAAGGACTCTGAGAGCAGGTGCTGTCAACAAAGTGGCCGGATGCAAACTTGACATAAAAAAAATTTAGTATAAATACAAGAAACAGAAACAATTATTTACAAACTTAGGAATCCCGTTAAAAACTAAGCTGCAAGCCATAATATATACCTAAAGGACTTGTACAATGAAAAGAGAAGATATCTGTCATCTATCTATCTATCTATCTATCTATCTATCTATCTATCTATCTATCTATGGTTCGATCTATTGATGGATAGATATGTATATATAGATATATATGATGAAAAAATAAAAAATAAGATAAAATTTTTAGAAAAGGAAAACCCTGACATGACATTATGAAACAAGCAACCTCCAAAGATTCTATTGAGTAGGTTTTCACTGGCCATTTAAAATTAGGCATACAGTTATGCTTAAGGACAATTTTTTTTCCCATGCAGACCCTGTGCAAGTGGCTTCAGTTTCTTCAAATCCTTAAGAGAGACAATAATGATGATTTAGAGCAATGGTTCTCAGTCTTCTTAATGTTGCAACACTTTAATATAGCTCCTCATGTTGTAATGACCCCAACTGCTGTGGATATAAACATGTTTTTGTTTTGGTCCCAGGTGTGGGATGTGGGACTGATTCAGATGGTTCCACAACAGCAGACTATTTGCTTCGTGAGGGCTCTGAGAAGAGCCAGCTGGAGATAGTTTAAATCTAAGGACTCTGGAGACAGAATAAATGCCCAAACAAGAATTGGCCTGGCTCCAAGAAACCAGACAACCCTAACCAGCAGGAAGCAGCTAAGAGAACTGCACCCCCTCTTCCATTCTGTCTCCTACCTAGTATTGGGTGTTGGAAGGAATTGGGGTGGAGTAGGGAGAAAAAGATAAGAAAAGTAAATAAAAGATTTCTTTTAAAAGTATGCCTACCTATTGGGGGTGGTGCATGGGTGGAGAAGAGGGAGGAAGGGTGGGATTGGGAAGAGACGAGGGAGGGGACTACAGTTGGGATACAAAGTGAATAAACTGTACTTAATAAAAAATGAATTAATTAAAAATTTAGTATCCTTCTTATATGTCAATAGCAAATATATTAAGAAAGAAATCAGGAAAACAACTCTGTTCACAATTGTCTTTTTCCCCCCAAATTATTTCTACTAAGCCTATTCAAGGGTGTGAAAGACCTAAAAAATGAAAAACAAAACAAAAAAACACTGAAGAAAGAAATTGTGGAACACACTAGAAGGAAGATGTGATGACTTCTCATTCTCATGGATTGAAAGAATTAATATTACGAAAATGACTGTACCACTAACTGTAACATATAGATTCAATGTGATCCCCATTAAAATAACAATGTCATTTTACACACACACACACACACACACACACACACACACACACATAACTTCACATGGAAATACAAAAGACTCTGTATAGTCAAAGAAATCCTCAGCAAAAATAAAAATGCTAGAGGCACGACACCTGATTTCAGGTTATAATACAGAGCCATTGTCACAAAACAGCATGATTCTGGAATGAAAGCAGACACATAGATTAATGAAATAAACCAATCAGATTCAAACCCATCTAGCTATAGTTCTCTTATTTAGGACAAAGTTCTCAGAATGTATATTGGACAAATGATAAATTCTTTAACAAATGTTGCTGGTAAAATGGGAAACCTACATCCAGAAGAATGAAACTGGAGCCCCATCACTCATCTTGTACAAACACAATATCAAATGGTTCGACATCCTAGTGTAAGCCCCCAAATTCTGAAATTACTAGAGAGAAAAAACAAATGTGAGGTAAAAACACTTCAAGATAAGATGTTTCAGCGGCTGGCTTTTTGATCACCTCTACCTGAGGGGGAGCATCCATACCAGGACACAGAGGAAGACAATGAAGCCAGTCCTGATGAGACCTGATAGAATAAGGTCAGATGGAAGGGCAGGAGGACCTCACCTATCAGTGAACTTGGGGAAGGGCATAGGAGAAGAAGATGGAAGGAGGGTGGGGTTGAGAGGGGGCTACAGCTGGGATACAAAGTGAGTAAACTGTAATTAATAAAAAAGAAAAAACACAACAAACAAACAAAAAAACAAACAAAACACTTTAAGATACAAGTAACAGGCAAGAACTTTTAGGATGGAACTGCAATTGTTCAGGAAATAATGCCAACAATGACAAATGGGACTTTATTAAAAATTAAAGATTTCTGTATAGCAAAGGAAACAGTCAATTTGAATGAAGAGACAGCATACATAAAAAAAAAATCTTTGCAAGCTAAACCTCGTATAGATACATGATACAAAGAAATACAAAGAAATAACTAGGGCTTGTTTGAATACCATGTTATTGCATTTGTAAAAAAACAACAAAAACTAAACAACAAGAAATCAATCAACCTAATCAATAAATTGGCTAATGAAATGAACAGGCAGTTATTAAACGAATTACAAATGGCCCATACCGAGAAAGAAATTAGGGAAACAACACCCTTCACAATAGCCACTAATAACATAAAGTACCTTGGGGTGACACTAACCAAGCAAGTGAAAGACCTGTTTGAGAAAAACTTCAAGTCTCTGAAGAAAGAAATTGAAGAAGATATCAGAAGATGGAAAGATCTCCCGTGCTCATGGATTGGTAGGATTAACATTGTGAAAATGGCCATACTGCCAAAAGCAATCTACAGATTCAATGCAATTCACATCAAAATACCAACTCAATTCTTTACAGACCTTGAAAAAAAGATTCTCAGCTTCATATGGAGAAACAAAAAACCTAGAATATCTAAAACAACCCTATACAACAACAGATCATCTGGAGGTATCTCCATTCCCGATCTCAAGTTGTACTACAGAGCAATAGTAATAAAAACTGCATGGTATTGGCATAGAAACAGAAAGGAGGATCAATGGAACCGAATTGAAGACCCAGAAATAAACCCATGTACCTATGAATACTCAATTTTTGACAAAGCAGCCAAAACCATTCAATGGAAAAAAGACAGCATCTTCAACAAATGGTGCTGGTCTAATTGGATGTCTACATGCAGAAAAATGAAAATAGATCCACATTTATCACCCTGCACAAAACTGAAGTCCAAATGGATCAAAGACTTCAACATAAAACCAGATACGCTAAATCTGTTAGAAGAAAAAGTAGGGAACAGCTTAGAACTCATTGGCACAGGAGACAACTTCCTGAACAGAACTCCAACAGCACAGGCTTTAAGAACAACAATCAACAAATGGGACCTCATGAAACTGAAAAGCTTCTGTAAAGCAAAGGACACCATCATCAAAACAAAACGACTGACTATAGATTGGGAAAGAATCTTCACCAACCCTCTATCTGACAGAGGGCTAATACCCAGTATATATAAAGAACTAAAGAAGCTGAAAAGCAGCAAAACAAGTAATCCAATTAAAAAATGGGGAACGGAGCTAAACAGAGAACTCTCTGTAGAGGAATATAGAATGGCAGAGAAACACTTAAAGAAATGCTCAACATCATTAGCCATTAGGGAAATGCAAATCAAAACGACCCTAAGATTTCACCTTACACCCATCAGAATGGGCAAGATGAAAAACACAAATGACAACACATGCTGGAGAGGTTGTGGAGGAAGGGGAACCCTCCTCCATTGCTGGTGGGAATGTAAACTTGTACAACCACTTTGGAAGTCAATCTGGTGCTTTCTCAGACAATTAGGAATAGCGCTTCCTCAAGACCCAGCTATACCACTGCTAGGCATATACCCAAAATTTGCTCAAGTACACAAAAAGGACATTTGCTCAACCATGTTTGTAGCAGCTTTATTTGTAATAGCCAGAACCTGGAAACAACCCAGATGTCCATCAACGGAGGAATGGATACAGAAACTGTGGTATTTTTACACAATGGAATACTACTCAGCAATCAAAAAGGAGGAAATAATGAAATTTGCAGGCAAATGGTGGGATCTAGAAAAGATCATTCTGAGTGAAGTATCCCAGAAGGAGAAAGACAAACATGGAATATACTCGCTTATATAGACCTAAAAGATAGGATAAACATAATGAAATCTATACACCTAAAGAAGATAATCAAGAAAGCGGACACGGGGTATGATGATCTATCCTCATTTAGAAAGACAAATGGGATATGCATTGAATGTATGACAGGAGTCTACCGCAGAAAGCATCTGAAAGACTCTACCTAGCAGTGCTCCAAAATAGATACTAAGACTCACAACTAAACTTCCGCAGAGTGCAGGGAATCATATGAAAGAAGGGGAGTTTGATGTGGAAAGGATAGGAGCTCCACAAGGACCAAACGTATCTGGGCACAGGGTCTTTTCTGAGATGGACACTCAACCCAAGTCCATGAGAGGATAAAACCTAGAACCTCTGCTCGGATGTGACCCGTGATAGCTCAGTAATCAATTGGTTTCCCATAGTAAGGGGAACAAGGACTATTACTAACAGGAACTCAATGACTGGCTCTTTGACCTCCCCACCTCCCAAGGGAGGAGCAGTACTGTTAGGCCACAGAGGAGGACTTTGCAGCCAGTCTTGAAAATACCTGACAAAAGAAAGTCATATGAAAGGGGAGGAGGTCCTCCCCTACTAGTGGACTTGGAAAGGGGCAGGGAGGAGATGAGGGAGGGAGGGTGGGATTGGGGAGGGAATGAGGGATACAGCTGGGATACAGAATTAACAAAATGTAACTAATGAGAAAAATAAAATTATGGAAAAAAGGAAACAACAACAACAACAACAAAAACAAATGGCCCATAAACATATAGAGTACTGTTCATCTTCTCTAGATATCAGAGGACTGAAAATCAAAACTACACTGAAATTCCAACTCACCCCAGTTGGAATGGTGTCATTAAGGAAAAAAGTAAATTCTGCTAAAATACAGACAAAAGGGCACCCGTAATAAATCTCTGGAAAGAATGTAAACTGGCCCAGCTACTGTGGAGGTCAGTATAGAAGTTACCCATAAAACTACAGATAGAACCAACATCTGACCCAGCAACAGCACTCCTGGGTATTTATCCAAAGGATTCATACACCACAGAGATCCTTAACTGTCCAGGTATATTGCAGCACTATTCTCAATACAACACAGGAGGGGGGAAGAGGGGACTGGAAGGAGAGGAGAGAGGGTGTACCCTTGGGATGTAAAGTAATTAAAAAGATAATCAAAATAAATTTAAAAAGAAATTAAAATAAACAAAGAATGGAATTATTATTTCCACAATTACCTTCCAGCTATTATCAACAGTTAGCAGCCATCTGCATTGAGGCAAAGTCCTACATGAGGAAAAAAGATTATTATTCAAGGAAGCCTCAGGATTTTCATCATTATTTTTTAAAATGACGTAGTTTTCAGTTGAGGTGTGTGTGTTTTTAGACATAACAGAGTTGAACACTTAATAGAATAGAGTACAGCAGAGCTCTAACTTTATAAGCACTTGGCAAACCAAGAGGAATTGTGTGGCTTGCTTTATTACAATATTTTATTGCTGTGGTCTGGAATCAAATCTATAATATTTCTAAGGTATGTCTGTATAACTTGTTATTGAGCTTATGAAATTTATAGAAGCAATATGTGTGACAGTAATAAAATAGGCAGACAGAGAACAGGACCATAAAGGGGCAAGTTTTCTATGCCTCACATGAATTAACTTAGTATAAATCTGGATCTAATTCTAATAAATTTATTAGAAAAAATAAAAGAAATAAGAAAAATAAATAAAAAATAATTTATAAATAATTAAATAAGAAAAAATAAGAAAAATATTTTTGACGAGTTTTACGGCTGAGATAGAACCTACGGCATCATGCACACTAAACAGGTGCTTTAACCACCAGGCCACATCGCCAGCCCTTTCCCATCAGTTTCTGACAGAAATTTTATTACACTGCACAGTTTTCATACCCTGTGGTTTTTAAATAGTAATTATGTATAAACATCATTTTATGTGCATAACCATAGAATAAAGGCTAATTTAGTAGTGGTTTGTTACAATCCATTGTACAGGTACACAAGTAATTTCTCAAACATGTTCTTGCTTTGATGGTGTGGTGCACATTTTTTTTCATTATATGTGAATGTTTTAGTAAGTATCACCATGCATATACCTCGTGGGGATTTGTACTTTTTGGGATACTTTCCTAAAGATCGGATATTCTACCATTTCATATTCTATGTAAAGTGTTAGGTAAACCTTGTAAGTTTCCCTCTGGAGTCTTGTGTCAGTTGGTATTACTTCTTATAATGGGTTTTGTTTGATTTTTGTTGGCTTTATTGATACTAAGGGGGTGGGAGCAGTCTTTCACAAGGTAGTCGAGCATTGAGCTTTTTCTCCATCTTTTCATTGTTAATTTATAACCTTTGTTATACAGACAAAACATAATCAATAGTTTTACCTAATGTGCATCTTCTTCATTAGTAATTGAGTTTATTTTATACATTGCTCATTAATCTGGGCTTTATTAATTAAATTTTATATTTTTATATTAATTGCAGTTTATTTACTTTGTATCCCAGCTGTAGCCCCCTCTCTCATTCCCTCCCAATTGCACCCTCCCTCCCTCATCTCTTCCCATGCCCCTCTTCAAGTCCACTGATAGGGGAGGTCCTCCTCCCCTTCCATCTAACCCTAGCTTATCAGGTCTCATCTGGACTGGCTGCATTGTTCTCTTCTATGACCTGTCAGAAGGATATGATCAAAGAGCCAGCCACTGAATTTATGTCAGACAGTCCCTATTCCCCTTACTAAGGCACCCACTTGGATACTGAACTGTCATGGGATACATCTGAGCAGGAGTTCTAGGTTATATGTATGAATGGTCCTTGGTGGGATTATCAGTCTCAGAAAAGATCCCTGTGCCCAGATTTTTTTGTTCTGTTGCTTTCCTTGTGGAGCTCTTGTCCCCTCCAGGTATTTCTTTTTTTTTTTTTTTTTTTGCTAGTAAGGAGTGGGACAATTTTTAATCCATGTTTTTTTTTTCATAATTGATTATAAAAATAAAACCAGGTCCATGTCATCACATATAACAACCAATTCAAAAACACCAGTGACCAAAATGCAAGACCTGAAATTTTGAAATCATTAGACAAAAACATAGGTGAAACACATCAAGATACAGGACTCTAATAGCACTAGAAACCATTCTGAAAATTGACCTGAAAAAAAAGAATTGCCATGAAAATATGAGTTTCTTCACAATAAAGTAAACAATAGCCAGAGTGAAGAGACACTGCACACTATGAGAAACTCTTTGTTACCTGCCCATCTGACATGAGATTAATATCTAGAACCTAAGAAGAACTAAAAAAGAAACAAGAAACCTCCAGTCAATGAATGGACAAATCAACCAGATAGTTCTCAAAGGAAAAAAATTAAAATGATTAATAAGTATTTCTTTTTTTAAATTTTTTTTTTCAATGCAGTTTATTCAGGAACCTTGAACAATCCTCGGACCCTGGGGAAAGCCAGCCCACAGCTTAAATAGCCTCTGGGTAGCCAACCCAGGCGTGCCACGTGGGCAATGCAGATAGGTCCACATATATGGAAGCAAGCCAGATCCTCAGCCTTAGCCAAATGTGGAATTGTTCGTGACAGAGAGCACTCACCATCGGGAAGGTGGAAGGCGGAAACCAGATCCATCTTTAAGGCATTCCGCAGCTCTCTACAGTTCCCCCTTTTTATTTTAGACGCATCAGGCAAGAGTAGAGGTCTGATCTCTGATATTAGAAATAAATTGGGACTTTGTACAGATGTTCATTTAGGTGTCATCCACCCAAAGAGCATCAGACCCGTCCGATACCTTTTTCTCAGAGGCGGGACCTGGGGCATCAACCCGCATGCAATCAGACATGCTCTTCTCTGGGTCCAAAGCGGCTGACCCTGAGTGCAGTGCTTAGCCTCGCATCCTGAGCGTAACATTTTAGCTTTTTATGGTATCCAACCATGCTTGGGGAGAATGTCCTGCTTCAATGGCTGTAAAGGCCTGAATGATCATGGCTACATCACACTGTTGTGAGACTCTAATCTTGCATATATACCACAGGCAAACCAAGGAGACCAACACCAGAAGGCCTGCTAACGCTCCCATGCCCGCCCATTCCTTCAGATGATTCATGGCTGCAGCAATCCATGTTGATAATCCTGTGGCAAACCGAATCCAAGAACACATCAAAGATATTATCCACTATGACCAAGTAGGCTTCATCCCAGGTATGCAGGGGTGGTTCAATATACGGAAATCCATCAATGTGATCCACCATATTAACAAACTGAAAGAAAAAAACCACATGATAATCTCCCTAGATGCTGAAAAAGCCTTTGACAAAATCCAACATCCATTCATGTTCAAAGTATTGGAGAGATCAGGGATACAAGGCACATATCTAAACATAGTAAAGGCGATATACAGCAAGCCTATAGCCAACATCAAACTGAACGGAGAGAAACTTAAAGCAATCCCACTGAAATCAGGGACAAGACAAGGCTGCCCACTCTCTCCATATCTCTTCAACATAGTTCTGGAAGTCCTTGCTAGAGCAATAAGACAGTTGAAGGAGATCAAGGGGATACAAATTGGAAAGGAAGAAGTCAAATTATCACTATTTGCAGATGATATGATAGTATACGTGAGTGACCCCAAAAACTCTACCAGGAAACTCCTACAGCTGATAAACACCTTCAGCAAAGTGGCAGGATACAAAATTAACTCAAAAAAAAAATCAGTAGCCCTCCTGTATACAAAAGACAAAAGGGCTGAGAAAGAAATTAAGGAAACAACACCCTTCACAATAGCCACAAATGACATAAGGTACCTCGGAGTAACCCTAACCAAGGAAGTCAAAGACTTGTATGAAAAAAATGTCAAATCTCTGAAGAAAGAATTAGAAGAAGATATGAGAAGATGGAAAGATCTCCCATGCTCATGGCTTGGTAGGATTAACATAGTAAAAATGGCCATCTTACCAAAAGCAATCTACAGATTCAATGCAATGCCCATCAAATTACCAACACAATTCTTTACAGACCTGGAAAGAAAAATTCTCAACTTCATATGGAATAACAAGAAACCCAGAATTGCTAAAACAATCCTCTACAATAAAAGATCTTCTGGAGGTATCTCCATCCCTGATCTTAAGTTGTACTATAGAGCAACAGTTTTAAAAACTGCATGGTACTGGCATAGAAACAGAATGGTGGATCAATGGAACCGAACAGAGGACCCAGAAATAAACCCACACACTTATGGACACCTGATCTTTGACAAAGACGCCAAAACCATACAATGGAAAAAAGATAGCATCCCCTCCAGGTATTTCTATCTCCCACTTCTTTCATAAGATTCCCTGCACTCTGCCCAAAGTTGGTTATGAGTCTCAGCATCTGTGTTGATACACTGCTGGGTAGAATCTTTCAGAGACCCTCTGTGGTAGGGTCCTGTCCTGTTTCCTGTTTTCTCCTTCTTCCAAAGTCCATCCCTTTTGTCTTTCTGAGTGAGGATTGATCATCTTACCTAGGATCTTCCTTCTTGCTTAGCTTCTTTAGGTGTACAGATTTTAGTATCTGGTGCTTTCTCAGACAATTAGGAATAGTTCCTCAAGATTCAGCTATATCACTCCTAGGCATATATCCAAAATATGCTCACGTACACAAGGACATTTGTTCAGCCACATTTGCAACAGCTTTATTCATAATAGCCAGAACCTGGAAACAACCCAGACGTTTTTCAATGGAGGAATGGATACAGAAATTGTGGCACATTTACACAATGGAATATTACTCAGCAATTATAAAAAAGAATCATGAAATTTGCAGGCAAATAGTGGGATCTAGAAAAGATCTTCCTGAGTGAGGTATCCCAGAAGCTGAAAGACACACACAGTATATACTCACTTATAAGTGGATATTAGACATATAATACAGGCTTCTTTTTCTTAATTGTTGGCTTTATTTGTTATCATTTGTCAGAATTTTCTGATGTCATTTTTGAACAGATTTATTAAAATATAGTTTATATATAAAGAAATAGAAATATTTAATAAATAAAATTGTATGAGTTTGGATATAGTCATACAGCTATGATAATAATGTCATCATCAAGAATGAACATGACTCTTAAATTTACTTTTGTATCATTTTAGTATATATATAATTGCATTTGTCTATATCTGTTAAACATATACATCCTTAGTGTGAGATTTACTGTCTTACTAAGTTTAAAGTTAACAGTGATGTGTTGTTAATTACAAGCACTGTGCCATACAGTGGAGCTCTAAACTATATCCATTGCACACAGAAAGTTTGTACTTTTTAAAAAAAAATCTTTATTAATTACACTTAATTCACTTTGTTTTTTTTTTTTCTGGCTTTTCTTTTTTTTGAGTTATCACTTTTAATATTTTTTTTAAATTAACTTTTTAATATATCATTTTTTAAATCATCTTTTTTGGTTTTTCTTTTTTTTTTTCAATTACACTTTATTCATTCTGCATCCCCCCATAAACCCCTCCCTCCACCCCTCCCAATCCCACCCTCCCTCCTCCCTATGCTTGCATGCCACTCCCCAAGTCCACTAATAGGGGAGGTTCTCCTCTCCTTTCTGATCTTAGTCTGTCAGTTCACATCAAAAGTGGCTGCATTGTCCTCTACTATGGCCTGGTAAGGCTGCTCCCCCCCAGAGGGAGGTGATCAAAGAGCAGGCCAATCAGATTATGTCAGAGGCAGTCCCTCTTCACATTACTATGTAACCCAATTGGACTCTGAATCCCCACTGTGGTTCCCTCCCTCCTCCCTTCCCAACCTCTCTGCATACATGCTCCTCCCCAAGTCCACTGATAGGGGAGGTCTTCTTTTCCTTCCTTCTGATCTTAGTCAATTAGGTCTCATCAGGAGTAGTTGCATTGTCTTCTTCTGTGGCCTGGTATTGCTGCTTCCCCCTCAGGGGGATGTAATTAAAGAGCAGGCCAATCAGTTCATGTCAGAGACCGTCCCTGTTCCTATTACAATGGAACCCACTTGGATACTGAACTGCCATGGGCTACATCTGTGCAGGGGTCTTAGGTTATCTCCATGCATAGTCCTTGGTTTTCCATTTACCCCTCTCTGCAGTTCTTCGCAATCACTATGTGTTCTCTGTTTCCATGTATATTTGATTATTCTAGTGACCTTTTATACATGAAACCATGTGGTGTTTATCTTTCTGTGACTGGCTTATTTTATGTTTAACATAATGTTTGCTAGCTTCAACTCTATTGTTGTAAATGGCAGGATTTCCTTCTTTTAGGCTAACCAGTGTCATTGTAGTTATACACTACGTTTTATGTGCCCAGCTACAGTGGGTCATTTGCATATCTTAATTATTAAAAACAATGCCTCCTAGAACCTCTGCTCAGATGAAGCTCAGTAATCAATTGGTTTACCCTAGTAAGGGGAACAGGGATTATCTCTGACAGGAACTCAATGGCAGGCTCTTTGAACTCCCCACCCCCCAAGGGAGGAGCAGTCTTGCTAGGCCACAGAGGAGGACTTTGCAGCCAGTCCTGAAGATACCTGACAAAACAGAGTCAGATGAAAGGGGAGGAGGTCCTCCCCAATCCATGGACATGGAAAGGGGCAGGGAGGAGAGGGTGGGATTAGGAGGGAATGAGGGAGGAGGATACAGCTGGGATACAGAGTTAATTAAATGTAACTAATAATAAAAAAATAAAAAAAACTACCTCAATGAATGTTATGGTGCAGTTAAAAAGCACTTAGTTTAAATCCTTTTTATATATACCAGTAGTGAGAATGATATGCTGTATGACAATATTTTTCTACTTTTTGGGAAACATTCATATTTTCATAGTTTCTATGTTATTATCTTTCATGTGGTGGATATTAATCCTTTATAAGACATATTGCTGAAATATTTTGAGTTTGTTATGTATAGTTGAGGCTTAAGTACACAATGAAGACATTTGCTCAACCATGTTTGTAGCAACTTTATTTATAGTAGCCAGAAGCTGGTAACAGCCCAGATGCCCCTCAACTGAAGAATGGATGCAGAAATTGTGGTACATCAACACAATGGAATATGGGACTTGGAAAGGATCATCCTGAGTGAGCTGTACCAGAAGCAGAAAGACACACACGGTATATACTCACTCATATACACACATCGCATAGGATAAACCTACTAAAATCTGTACATCTAAAGAAACTAATCAAGAGAGAGGACCCTGACTAAAATGCTCAATCCCCATCCCGAAAGGCAAAGAGGATGGACATCAGAAGAAGAAGAAAACAGGAAACAACCTAGGAATCCTGACACAGAGGGCCTCTGAAAGGCTCTGCCCTGCAGACTATCAAAGCAGATGCTGATACTTATGGGCAACCTTTGGGCAGAGTGCATGGAATCTTATGTAAGAAGTGGGAAATAGTAAGATCTGGAGAGGACAGGAACCCCACAAGGAGAGCAACAGAACCAGAAAACTTGAACACAGAGGTCTTCCCAGAGACTTATACTCCAACCAAGTACCATACATGGAGATAATCTAAAACCTCTGCACAGATGTAGCCCATGGCAGTTTAGTGTCCAAGTGGGTTACACATAGTAATGGGAAGAGGGACTGCCTCTGACATAATCTGATTGGCCTGCTCTTTGATCACCTCCCCCTGAGGAGGAGCAGCCTTACCAGGCCACAGAAGATGACAATGCAGCCATTCCTGATGTGATCTGATAGACTAAGATCAGAAGGAAGGAGAGGAGGACCTCCCTTATCAGTGGACTTGGGGAGAGGCATGCGTGGAGAAGGGCGAGGGAGGGTGGGATTGGGAGGGGAGGAGGGAGGGACTTATGGGGGGCTACAAAGTGAATAAAATGTAATTAATAAAATAAAATTAAATTAAAAAATAACTTTAATGTTAAAATCTTTATATAGTCATAGTAATTTCTTAATACATTTTTGCCTTTTACCTCATTTTCAGAACTTTCTTTGCCATAAATTTTATCAAAGACACTCAGATTTTCCTTGAATTAGGAAAACTTTTAATTGATTTATAATTTATTTTGCCCTCAAATTTGAAATTCTGCTTCATCCTTCTAAGTGTTGACAGTTTACCACAGTCTTCACACTATTTCTTATCGATAAATTGTTTACTTTTGCAGAAATGTTGCACTAATTATTGTTCTTTTACAATATTTCTTAATAACAAAAGTCCTTCTTGATTAGTATTTGCAGATATAAATTTCTAGAAAAAGTCGAATCATGGGATTGTATTAAATTTATAGGTTAACTTGGTGAAAACTGACATTTGTAAGAGTTACTTCCTGTTCAGAATCATGGGTAATATTATTACTTTTTTCGTGCCATCTTCTATTGTTCATCTTTCTCTTCCTACAAACCCAATATTTGACTTTTCTGCTGTCCTTCTTCTGCATATCAAGAGTGTGGTGTTTTACGTAAGTGCTGTGGGTGGTATTAAGTTATCTGCTCCCAGGTCCACGTCCCACTTCCTTCATTATGTGCTCCACTGTTTACTTGTTTTTGTTTCTCTAATTAGTACAAACTCCACCATGTCTGCAGGAATGGGCAGTTCCCATGGTGTCACATGTTCATGGGATGTGGAAAGAGCGAGAGACAGGAAAAATTCTGGTTGTTTTTCTTTTATTGTTTTCCTCCCCTTCCCCTTTTTTGTCTTGCTTTCAGTTATTCCTGACATAAGTTGCCCTAGCTCACATGCTACAGTCTAGTGGTTTCTTCAAGGTCTGAGTGAAAGAACAAAGAGGAAGGCTCCTGTCGCTTACAATAGATTTTCCTCTTCCTGGAAAAGAGGCTGCATTCTGTTCTAACATTATTTTAATTTGCTTAACTAAAAAGTGTGTGCATGTGCGTGTAAGTTATTGTAGAATAATCTCTAAACTATTGATTCGCTTTAGGCTGTTATAACAAATTAATACATAGAGTCATAGAAACAGCAGATCTTTATTTTATAGAAAGGAGAAACTTAAAGATCGGTGTGCCAGCAGATACAGCGTCTGCTTCTGTATTGTGTCTTATCACTGAGTTCTCATATGACAGAATGAATTTGTCTCTTATTAAGGCACCAACACCAGCTCTAAAGGCCCATTTTCATGGCCTAATCATCCCATACAGACTCCGTTATGCAATCCTATTGGAGAGGGTTTAAGTTTTCAACATATAAATCCAAGAAGGCACAAAAATTCAGCTCATGTCAGTATCAACTCCCACAAACACCTTAACCTACCACAACAGCTTCATCTGTATTGCTATATAAGAATGAGGACCTGAGAAGGATAAAACACTGGATACATAAGCTTTAGTAAAGTGGTGATATCCATAGACAGGTGTCTGGCAATCTAGAGCACAGCTTTGTCAATGTGAGCTGTGATCATATTATTGGGTTGTGTAGCTGAATGCAGGGGTTAGCATTAGTGAAATTCTGTTGAATGATCAACCCAAAAAAACTTAAAGTCAAACCACCAATGAATCTGATGTATTTCTTGCAGTGCTTGCCAGTGTTTTATCATGTGATCGCATTGTACCCTTGCTGCTGACCATGCAATAAATACCTGCAGAATGCTGCCTGGACCACGTTGGCTCGGACTGGAGACTATTGCATGCTCTAAAATTCAATGTTTTTGTTATAGATAGAAAGTTTACTGCTTTTATGGAAGCATATACTTTAATTATGAAAAACAGACTTATTATTTTATCATCATTTCCCGGCAGTCAACAAATTAGTATATTTTCAAATCATAATTTATTTAGATGTTTGACTTAAAAACCTATTTTTGTGGTTGATTTTAGCTTGTAAAATATTGTTAAATAAATTTCGGTTTGGCATAAGACAGAATTTCTAATTTCTTTTATGGCCTAAACCTACTTCAACCACCATGTTCTAAATGGCATTCACAGCACCGATGACTGTAAAGTCAAATTGTCAATCAGTAGCCCATCTTAGATGTGTTGGCCTTATGGATCCTTCCCTCATCCAAGAAGGAATGTTAGAAGATCCAAAGTTATGCAGATAAATACAAGTGCAGTGAACTCATAAGTGCAATGAATATGACATGTCCAGAAGACATCCTTTTTATGCACTTCTCTCCATCTTCCAGCTCTGATATTCTTTCTTCTTATCTTATTTATTTATTTATTTATTTTTACTCACTTTGCATCCTTGTTGTAGCCCCATCCCTAACGTCTTCCCTGATCATTTGATTATAGCTGTCTTATTTGTAACTGAACACACTATTAATCAATTAGTCTTGGCTCTTTGGTTATTTGTGGGTTTTTATATTAGCTTCTGCCCACTGCAGTAAGAAATTCTTTGATGAATACTAGGTGCTACCTAAGCTATGGGTACAGACATGATTATTTTAAATGCAGTTTGACAGCATTACTATTCAACAAAAATGATGGTGGGAGGATCTTCTCTAGACCCTATAACCTTCTAGTCCTTTCTTTTTTGTTTTTTCCCCTGGTTTATAGAACCAGATATAGATTCACTCCTATTCTGTAGATTTGTCCTTAAATTCAACTGAAAAGCAGTTGGTTACACTTAAAACAGTCATTTCACTACTAGAGGGCATATCTTGCCTGACACGTCATTATTGTAGCTTACACACACACATACTATGCACACACCATGGAAACCAGTGAAGATAGTGTATATTCTGACATGTCATTATTGTAGCTTACACACACACATACTATGCACACACCATGGAAACCAGTGAAGATAGTGTATGTTCTGCATCATCAAGTGTTCTCCCAGGAGTTAGGTTTTTTGTATGTGTGTGTGTGTGTGTGTATGTGTAAAAATTGTTTCAAAATAAACAAACACATCCATTTCATTAATACTTGAATAGTCTTACCAAGTGATAAAATTATAATTTATGCCAAAGGTTCATTACCAGTGAACATTTTATTGGCACACCTATTTTATAACCTTAGAGTTATGCAAAAACGTCTCTTCTGAAAGAGTTGTAAGCAGAAAGAGTTTAGCGGCCCTGACACAGACTTAGAGGAGTATGGGTGGTGAATGGACACTGAAAAGTGACAAAGTTGCAAAGAGATGGCAATTTGGGGGAAGAAAGCCTATTAACAGGAAGTTAGAATAGCTCAGAAAACAAAACTATTTATTTTATTTGTAGTTTGTCTTGCCTAGTTGTATAGAAAAAATTAGGTGAGGAACAGAGAGGGGAGCTGTTTTAGCTGCTTTTACAGTAAGAACCATTAAGGATTTTTTTTTCCCACCAGCCCAATCTCAGCCAACACGAGGCAGGGCTATTAGTACTAAGGAATGAGTAGCTAGAGGGTCCCTGCCACAGACGTCTCATCACTGGTGCACTCATTTCAGTGGCACCCGCAAACAAGGGTCTGGGCCAGAATTGCTTTGTTTTTTTTTTCAATGCAGTTTATTCAGGAACCTTGAACAATCCTCGGACCCCGGGGAAAGCCAGCCCACAGCTTAAATAGCCTCTGGATAGCCAACCCAGGCGTGCCACGTGGGCAATGCAGATAGGTCCACATACATGGAAGCAAGCCAGATCCTCGGCCTTAGCCAAATGTGGAATTGTTCGTGACAGAGAGCACTCACCATCGGGAAGGTGGAAGGCGGAAACCAGCTCCATCTTTAAGGCATAGCATTCCGCAGCTCTCTACAGTACCCCCTTTTTGTTTTAGATGCATCAGGCAAGAGTAGAGGTCTGATCTCTGATATTAGAAATAAATTGGGACTTTGTACCGATGTTCATTTAGGTGTCATCCACCCAAAGAGCATCAGACCCGTCCGATACCTTTTTCTCAGAGGCGGGACCTGGGGCATCAACCCGCATGCAATCAGACATGCTCTTCTCTGGGTCGAAAGCTGCTGACCCTGAGTGCAGTGCTTAGCCTCGCATCCTGAGCGTATCATTTTAGCTTTTTATGGTATCCAACCATGCTTGGGGAGAATGTCCTGCTTCAATGGCTGTAAAGGCCTGAATGATCATGGCTGCATCACACTGTTGTGAGACTCTAATCTTGCATATATACCACAGGCAAACCAAGGAGACCAACACCAGAAGGCCTGCTAACGCTCCCATGCCCGCCCATTCCTTCAGATGATTCATGGCTGCAGCAATCCATGTTGATAATCCTGTGGCTAGTCCTGCGTCCACTCTGGTAGAATTTACTGTGACAATGGCCACTCTCAGCTGCTCCATCGTAGTATCGAAATCTCCAGTCCAATTACCTAAAATATAGCTCGACAATTGTTTAGACAGATTTGCAGCGCAGGAAAAATTCTCATATTGTATGCTAGTGACACAAAGTCCAGCATACTTTCATTGACAGCCAGGTTGAGCGATTTGCCATAGGGTATCAATTTGCTCC
Source organism: Meriones unguiculatus (assembly GCF_030254825.1). NCBI lineage: Eukaryota > Metazoa > Chordata > Mammalia > Rodentia > Muridae > Meriones > Meriones unguiculatus. The sequence continues at coordinate 80,462,656 of NC_083364.1, forward strand.
TGCAAGAGGTCAATCCTCTGATTGACCACAATCAAGCTTCCTTTTAGTTGAGCATTAATTCTTTTATGTACAACTAAGGCATGAGCTACATTGGCTAAATGATTATTCAGGGTCTGAGCAGTCTGCCCAGTATGACTCATGGCTAATGCCCTGGTGGTAGCTCCAACAGCCGCCAATGAGATGGTAGTAACAATGGTGGCTGTAGTTCCAAGATCCCTTTTCTGTCTGAAGAGAGTCATAGCATGAGGGGCATCAATGGGCACAGGCACCCAGTGAGGCATGCGAGTAACCAGGGCATACCTAAATTTACTAGCATTCCAGCTTTTTAAAATACGTTTGCCCCCTCAAATGTAATCATTGGAATACCATTCAACATTGCATTTCCTGATAAAATATAGCCATTTCATTTTATCAAGACATTTTTGTAATAGTAGTATTATTACCAATATGATAGATTTTTTTAAAAAGCTTACTTCAGGCAGCTACATTTTATATGTAGCAAACACAGCTGCCACTTGAAGCACAGCTCACAATCAACTTGATAAGTCAATCAATTTTCATTTTTGTCCTCATCTCCTAGGTAACCAGAGCATCCATCCAGACCCTTGTCAAAAAAGAACATTTAAAAAGCGATATGTATTCATAATCTGTTTTCTTCGAACACTGACTTAATAGAAAAGGAACGAGCTTTCTGTGCATGATTTTAAATCATAGCAACACTAAATTTTCTTTGATTCTGGCTAGAGAGCTTGAGGGGAAGCATACCACAGGATACAACATCATTATACTTCAGTCTCTTATGATCCATCAGGAATGAAAAGGGGACCACCTGCTATGTCTGCTAGGTATTTAATGTGAATAACAAGCATCCCACCGCTGCTTTTTAAAACAAACTGTAAGCCATCTGACATTACACTTATCACCCGTGCCCTGCTTCAAGGCCCTGAGAAACACACAGCTTGAGGGTGGGTGCACTGGTGTGTCAATCTTTTGATGTGAGTACAAGGCATGTGACCTCAAAGGAAGTCATTTGTCTGTCAGAAAACATCTCTGAGACAAAGCATTATGTAAAACGTAATTATAAAACAGTATTATTGGCACAAGGTAGAATGGAAAAAAAAATCCAGCAGCTGCAAAAAGCATTAAGTTCGCTCTACCTGAAATCCTCATGGTCTGTGAACTCATGAGAAACATAGAACATTTGGTGTATTTAGCAATGATGCATTCAGGAAGTCATGGATTTCGCTTGTCTTGCTGACAACAGTTCAATGACTACGCACGTTTATCTGGGCCTAACTCCAGCTACCTGAACACAGTCAACTGCTTTGTTCAATAGCTCCTGTGGGATAGTTTAACCCATGTCCTCTAATGGTTCAAAGCTAAACGTGGCCATATATTCTGGGAAATGTTTATCAAATTATCATTGTGGAGAGGGATAACTGGAAAATAGAAACATGAGTTAGATTTTTAAGCATCTTTTTGCCTGAAGGTGTTGAGCCCTGCAAAACTAGCTTGATCCATTTCTAAACGTGATAGTTTTATAAGGTGTAGATAGGTGATAAACACCCTAGGACCATTTCCTATCCTCACTTACATTAATGTAGACTACATATACTTAAAATACAAACATAAAATACACAAAACATAAAATACACAAAACCAGACAGTTCACATTTAAGAAGGTATTGGTAGGAGTTCAAATGGGATAGATAGAAAGTACAAAAACGAAGGAAAGCCGTGGTGATGGTTAATCTAGATTCTTTTTTACAATTTGTTCATTATAAATATCCTGATTGAATTCCACTCCCTCATCTCTAAGGAATGAATACAGAAATTGTGGCACATTTACTAAATGGAATACTACTCAGCTGTGAAAAACAAGCTAGATTCTTAACTGGATTTAGAATTGCCATGGAGAAAACTGGGTCTCTCAGGGAGTTTCTAGATTAGTTTACTTGGGGTGGGAAGTTCCACTCTGTGAGCAGCACTGACCCATGGGCTGGAGTCCTGGACTCAATACTTAATAGAAAGCCAGTCCAAACCGGAAATCACCACCTTCTGCTTCCGCCATAAAGGACGCAGGGAGTCCAACTGTCTCAATCGCTTGCCACCAGGACGTGTCCCTTTGTGACTAATTGGTTCCTCCAACTGTGAGCCCAAGTAAAGACTTTCTTCCCTGTATCTTGCAGAAACTAGAAAAAGTAACTAATGCAACCATGTATTTAGACTCCCTCTGTCTGAGTGAATCTTTATTTCATACCAATTTGCAATAAAGGAGCAAACCTCCAACCACTGTGAGATGGTTTCAGGGCCAGATGAACCGTTTGATGTGGGGGTTGCAGCAGGGATCCTGACACGGTGTACAACCCAGGTAAACGCCTTCTGTTTTCTAAAACAAAGGGGCACTGCTGACTAAGCTGCCATTATTGATAACTTTTTTTTTTTTTTTTTAAGTTACATCTCCCAGGTACTGATAAGAACTTGTAGTGAGCATTTAAACAGTTAAACATTTTTGGATTCTTCTTGATTTTTTTTTTCTTGGTAAACATATGAGTCAGAGACTTTTGCTAAATGTAACACGAGACAGTGGGAATTTAAGTTCAATAAGAAGTTTGCCTCCTACAGAGCTCTGAGGTTATCAGGTGATCCTTGAGAAGAAGGCTTTCAGTCAGCACGCACCACTCTGAGATGTCCAGGATCACAGCACTCAGGTCTAAAATGACTTGCACACATTGTCACCTATGATTGATTTTAATTCCAGTTATAGTCAAATTAAAAAGTATGTATATGCATTCCAGATTATAAAATATGTTTAATATAAGTATAATAAATATTATAAGATATTTTATTTAATATAAAGTAAAATATTAAAAGGGAAAATACATTCTCTCGCTCTCTCCCCTTTAATTCTCTCTCCTGTCTGGATTTGTCTGCTCCATCATATCAAAGTCTGGATTGTATTTGTCTCTGTCATTGTCTCTGTCCATATTAAACACATTTTCCCAAGCGATAGCTGTAACGTTGGGAAAAGGTACAAAGAAAATCACCAGAGTCTGAATGTTTTGAGAGCAGAAGCTGTTTCCCTATCAACTGTTATTAACAGAAAAAAACATATGTTTTATTCTGAGAAAAAAAAACTGTGGAAAAAAACTTTTGTATTCAGAATATTCATTGCATGAAACTGTTATCATCAATCTTTTGTTTCCCGCTGTCCCTTTAAGTCCTATTGTAGAAGTTATTCTGTATTTCCTGAAGAAAATCTTGGTGACATTCATCATCTAAATAACCCTATGTCTAGATCCATGTTGTGATTATTATTTTGTTCTTGAAGTTTCTTTTCTTTTTCAGCACAGAAAGCAGGAAGGCATGCAGATTTCTTACATTCCCCTGGCCTGAATTCTACCTTCCCTTTGTCCCTCACTGTTTGTGTTTCTGGCTACCCTGAGATCATGCAGCAGGAGGGACAAGAGAGGACTTGCTAACCCAGCAAACACTCCAGTGCTGCCTGAGTTGTCATCAGCATCCCCAGGGACAGCAGATGTCGGCAAATGGCTCTTTTGCTGCATTGTGTGCAGCTGGGCCGCAGCTGCTTTGTGGACCTTCCTTTGGCTAGAGACTACTTTCCTGCACATTCTTAGTATGGTTGGTCACCTTCTACCTTGGTCATATTGGGAGTCATATACCACTGTGTCTGTATGATTTTTTTGAACAAGATGAGAAGAGCAATTCTTTATGTACGAGAGAGAAAGAGAGAGAGAGAAACATATAGGTGACAATAATTGTTTCCTATAGGATTTCTCTTCCAAGTACCCAGATTCTTTATTTTTTTAATTTTCAAATTATTTTTATTTTTATTAATTATAGTTTATTCACTTTGTATCCCACCTGTAGCTCCCTCCCTCTTCCCCTCCCCTTCCAATCCCACCCTCCCTCTCTCTTCTCCACCCATGCCCCTCCCCAAGTCCACTGATAAGGGAAGTCCTCCTCCCCTTCCTTCTGATCCTAGTCTATCAGATCTCATCAGGAGTGGCTGCATTGTCTACCTCTGTGTCCTGGTAAGGCTATTCTCCCCTCAGGTGGAGGTGATCAAAGAGCAGGCCAATCAGTTCATTTCACAGGCAGTCCCTGTTCTCATTACTAGAGTACCCACTTGGATATTAAGCTGCCGTGGGCTACATCTGAGCAGGGGTTCTAGGTTTTATTCATGAATGGTCCTTGGATGTCCATAAGTGTGTGGGTTTATTTCAGGGTCTTTTATTTGAGTCCATTGATCCACCAGTTGGTTTCTATGCTAGTACCATGCAGTTTTTAGTATTGTTGCTCTATAGTACAGCTTGATATCAGGGATGAGATACCTCCACAAGATCTTTTATTGAAGAGGATTGTTTTATTGTAGAGGATTATTTTAGTTCTTTGTTTCTTGTTATTCCATATGAAGTTGACAATTTTTCTTTCAAGGTTTGTAAAGAATTGTGTTGGTAATTTGATGTGAATAGCATTGAATTTGTAGATTGCTTTTGGTAAAATGGCCATTTTTTACTATGTTAATCCTGCCAAGCCAAGAATGGGGGGGATCTTTCCATCTTCTGATATCTTCTTCTGTTTTTTTTTCTTCAGAGACAGGGAATATTTTTTCATACAAGTCTTTGACTTACTTGGTTAGAGTCACACCAAAGTGCTTTTATGGCCTTTGTGGCTATTGTGAAGGGTGTTGTTTTCCTAATTTCTTTCCCAATGCTTTTGTCTTTTGTATACAGGAGGACTACTAATTTTTTTGAGTTCATTTTGTATCCAGCCACTTGAATGTCTAAAGAAGTTGCTAAAATACTAGTTTCCAACTGGAATTTGACCGCATCTTTCCGAATAGTATCACATTTTCTTTCACAGTGAGAGAGTAACTGATCTTTCTGATTTAGTCTCTCAGTTTTGATATAAGGTCAAACCAAACACAAAGGTGCAGTCCACTGGGCACATGGGGTCACAAGTTTGTTTCTTGACTTGAGGAAAAGGTGAGAGTAACAAAACATTACACCACATCTTTGCTGAGGCATGATGGGTTTGAGAATGCTCCTCGGCTCACCTTTTCTGATGTTTGAAATTCAGTGTGAGCTTTGATAAGTCTGTGTACTAAGGCTATTATTTAATTGGCATATTAGTTCTTTCCTTTGTGTGACTAGTTATATCAATTCACTTTTTACTTTTGAGTATTTGTGCTTTTAATACTTGAAACGAGAGGAAAATATAACTTCTTCCTCTCCTGGCAACTTGAATTTCCCGGGGGTTAAATGAAGCTCACCTGATGTTCCCTGGAAGGCTTTCTCCTTATTGCTCATATGGGGAGCTTCCTTAGATTCCCCATACCAATAAAACATTAATAAAGAGATCTCCTGGGCAATAAAAGGAAACTCTAGACTTACTGACAGCCCACAATAAACAGACTTTTTAATTATGTACATATATAAAATGAGGGAGAAAGTTAAGAACCCAACTTTGTTTCCAGAACAACTCCTTACTCTTCCAAAGTTTCAACTTTCAACATTGAACTTCACAAAATAAAGATGACAACTTGATCTTAAGGTGAATTAAGTATGCCCCACCTTTGGCATTATTTGGGAAAAAAAATGGGTAAGAATCAATCTTCATCACCAAGCACATGATGAATTCAGTGTTTTGATCTCACTAAGAGGGAAGGAAATACACCCCATGATCTGGGAAATGTCCTCCTACCAACACAGGTAAGGGTGGAAGAATAGGACTTTATTCAGTAACTCACACAGGTAAGTAGAGAGGGGATAAAGACTCTCTCAAACATTTTAGACCATAGCTAAAATGAACACCAGAGTTAATGGAAACTGCAGGCAGAACTTATGAGAACGAGGGTCACCACTTCAGGGAATTTTGATAACAAGCTTGATAAGATGCCAGGCTTCAGTTTTATTGCCCCTGCTCATACGGAGATCTATTCTGTGAGTATGTTTAAGAGGCCCAAGGGGCTCTAGGCAAACAGTCCTTATGGATGCCTTTCTTTTTATTATAAATACAGTGGAATGACATGCCTCATTTACCAGTTAGAGCCATAATGGCTTATTCAGATCCATCACAGAAGGGTTACTTGGGGGCTGCTAAGCAGACCTGTGCTTGCTGCCAGCAGATGCATCTAGACTCTTGTTACACTGTTCTTCAGTACAACATGTTTCCCTGTAGTTAAGTAAGACTGGGGAAGGGAACGAGAACTCATGTCATGCATTTTCATCATCTTTCCTTTATCTGTTTATTACAGTCGTATCATCACTGTTATTGCCTCTGGAATAAATAAAGCCAAGGCAAAGTTAATCATTAAAAAGAATGTTAATTTTGGGGGCTGGAGAGGTAGCTCACTCAGTGAAGTGCTTGGTGCTCCAGAATGAAGGCTTGACCAGGAAGGTATGGGGAGGGAAAACCTGAGAGGAGTCAGGGGAGGAGTGGGGGCTGACTATGATCAAAATGCCTTGTACATATGAATGAAATTTACATAGAGTTCATGAAAATATTACATTAAAAAAGAATAAGGACTTGGGGTTGGATGTCATTAAACCCAATGCTTGGGCTTTGAGATGGGTAAAGTTCCTGTCACTGGTGGTTCCTGGTACCAATCTAGCTTCACGTTCAATTTCTCAAAAAAAAAAAGGATGGAGAATAATAGAGGAAGCCACTTAGTGCTTCCAGTTGGCTTCTGCATACACACACAGACACATAGGTAGACATAGAGATAGATAGAGATAGAGGAGATAGAGATGATAGAGATGGAGATAGAGATGATAGAGATGGAGATAGAGATAGATAGAGATAGAGACAGAGGAGATAGAGATGATACAGACAGAGATAGAAATAGAAAGAAGAATATCTAGGCTATTTTAAAATAGAATATCTGGATACAGTCAACTTCCTATGACTATTAATACTTCAATTGATGGTTCTATTCATTTGTTTTCTACACATGTCAAGTCATGAACTAAATGATTAAATTTAATATACTAATGGTAGTAAGTTATTCTTTTTAAGGACATATTTTCAAAAGAATCACATAAACCCCCATAGAAATAACTCCTTAACAGATAGAATCTGAATCTCAAAAGGAATCAAGGGGAAACTGGTGTTTTCTGTTTATTTTTGTTTCGCCTTTGTTATAACATTTTATATTTTACTTTTATTTTAAAACAATTAATAGATATTTTCATTTTAAGCCCAAAACCTCAATTAACCACTCAGCTATCACAACATTATGGCATTATCTCTAGTTGTAGAGATGCTATCACATGCTTGGTTTAATAGCTTGCAGTGACATGATGACTCTGAGAAGGATGAAGGATGCATATAAATTTGTACCCATGAAGTTGGAGATCCACCTGTCCCAGTTGTTCAAACCCACTACTAGCCTCGTCTACATCCTTACATGTATTTTTAGTTTGATGATAGGAAGATTACTGTTTTTCCAAACTGGGAAGCTTTCCTAAACTGCTGGACAGCATTCTACAAATAACCTTTTAATAAATTACAGTTTGACTTAAATCAAGAACTTTGATGCTGTCAGATCATAAGACCCCACATAAATATTAACAGTCTAAAGCATAGTATTAAAAATGAAAGCCACCATTGATTACTGTCTAAATGATAGGCAGGCAAACATTTCACAGGTATTGTTTTATTTAACAGTGCACCCCCATTTAATATTATATTGAGTAGATACCAGTTATTCTATATTTAATTCAAAATCCATAGGCAAAATTTCTTTGACTCTACCACAGGAAAAACTATGTAATTAGAAGTTAAAGGAAACATTCTATGTGTTGCATTTTTTTCCAAGAGAAATAATTGATAAAAAAGATTTTTAAAAAGTAGCTGAATTGGATCAAACCTTAATCACTGGCCTACAAAAAGACTTGCCAGGTTGTTACTAATTTCATATATCCTTGCAAACTAGGAGGAACATAGTTGATCACATATATTTTGAATTACTTATTGTGCTGTATGGATATTAAAATAAATAACCCTCTCGTGGAATTAAGAATGATATGTAAATTGGTTTTTAAAAGAAAGAAGGCTTTAGCCTTTACTCTCTGAGTGGTGTCAAAGGTCTAAATCAATATGTATTAGCATCTTGCACTCTACAGTAAATCTTCATCAAGAATTAAAGAGCACACACACACACACACACACACACACACACACACACACACACCAGTAACAACAGAAACACTCCTGGGAAGATGGAAATAAGATGATGTGGGGGCTCTGCTATTCTGCTGGTTGATGTACCTTGAATATACAAATACACCCATGGTTTTTAGCAGGTGGGGTATGCAGTCTTCTGAATTAAGGTAAGACGTCCCATCAGGCAGGGGCAGGTTTTAGAGATTTGATTCACACCCACTCACTTCCAGAGCTTCAGACACTCCCCTTATCCTTCGTCTCTCAAAAAAAAAAAAAAAAAGCAAATAAACAGACAAAAAAAACCCCAAACCCAAAACCTCACAAACTTATATTACTCCATAAACTTGAGACATCATACTAATTAATCAACTTTTTTTTTTTAGTATTAGTTACATTTTATTAACTCTATCTCAGCTGAATCCCGCCGCCTCATTCCCTCCCAGTCCCACCCTCCCTCCCTCATCTCTTCCCTGCCCCCTTCCAAGTCCACTGATTGGGGAGGACCTCCTCCCCTTTCATCTGACCCTGTTTTATCAGGTATCTTCAGGACTGGCTGCAAAGTCCTCCTCTGTGGTCTAGCAGGACTGCTCCTCCCTTAGGGGGTGGGGAGGTCAAATAGCATCCTATTGAGTTCCTGTCAGAAATAGTCCCTGTTCCCCTTACTATAGGAAACCAATTGGTTACTAAGCTACCAAGGGCTACATCCAAGCAAAGGTTCTAGGTTATATCCATACATGGTCCTTGGTGGAGTGTCAGTCTCAGAAAAGACCCTGTGCCCAGATATATTTGGTCCTTGTGGAGCTCCTATCCTTTCCACGTCATACTAACTCCCCCTTCTTTCATATGTTTCCCTGCACTCTGCCGAAGGTTTGGTTATAAGTCTTAATATCTCTGCTTTGATACACTGCTAGGTAGAGTCTTTCAGGGGCCCTCTGCAGTAGGCTCCTGTCCTGTTCCTTGTTTTCTCCTATGTCCAATGCACCTCCCATTTGTCTTTCTAAGTGAGGATTTATCATCTTACCTCGGGTCCTCTTTCTTGTTTATCTTCTTTAGGTATATACATTTCATTATGTTTATCATATCTTGTCTATATAAGCGAGTATATACCATGTGTGTCTTTCTCCTTCTGGGATACCTCACTCAGAATGATCTTTTCTAGATCCCACCATTTGCTTGAAAATTTCATGATTTCCTCGTTTTTGATTGCTGAGTAGTATTCCATTGTGTAAAAATACCACAATTTCTGTATCCATTCCTCCATTGAAGGACATCTGGGTTATTTCCAGATTCTGGCTATTACAAATAAAGCTGCTACAAAAATGGTTGGGCAAATGTCCTTGTTGTGTACTTGAGCAAATTTTGGGTATATGCCTAGGAGTAGTATAGATGGATCCTAAGAAAGCACTATTCCAAATTGTCTGAGAAAGCACCAGATTGACTTCCAAAGCGGTTGTACAAGTTTACATTCCCACCAGCAATGGAGAAGGGTTCCCGTTTCTCCACAACCTCTCCAGCATGTGTTGTCACTTGGGTTCTTCATCTTAGCCATTCTGATGGGTATAAGGTGAAATCTCAGGGTCGTTTTGATTTGCATCTCCCTGATGGCTAAGGATGTTGAGCATCTTTTAAAGTGTTTCTTTGCCATTCTATATTCCTCTACAGAGAGTTCTCTGTTTAGCTCCGTACCACATTTTTTACTTGGATTTATTGGATTACTTGATTTATTGCTTTTTAACTTCTTTAGTTCTTTATATATGCTGCATATCAGCCCTCTGTCAGATATAGAGTTGGTGAAGATCCTTTCCCAGTCTGTAGGCTGTCATTTTGTTCTGATGACAATGTCTTTTGCTTTACAGAATCTTGTCAGTTTCATGCGGTCCCATTTATTGATTGTTGCTCTTAGAGCCTGTGCTGTTTGTGTTCTGTTCAGGAAGTTGTCTCCTGTGCCAATGAGTTTAAGGCTCTTCCCCACTTTTTCTTCTAACTGATTTAGAGTATCTGGTTTTATGTTGAGGTCTTTGATCCACTTGGACTTCAGTTTTGTGCAGGGTGATAAATATGGATCTATTTTCATTTTTCTGCATGTAGACATCCAGTAGGACTAGCACCATTTGTTGAAGATTCTGTCCTTTTTCCATTGAGTAGTTTTGGTTTCTTTGTCAAAAATCAAGTATTCATAGGTGTGTGGGTTTATTTCTGGGTCTTCTATTCGGTTCCATTGATCCTCCTTTCTGTTTCTATGCCAATACCATGAAGTTTTTATTATTATTGCTCTGTAGTACAGCTTGAGATCTGGGATGGAGATACTTCCAAATGATCTGTTGTTGTACAGGATCATTTTCGAGATTCCTGGTTTTTTGTTTCTCCATATGAAGCTGAGAATCTTTCTTTCAAGGTCTGTAAAAAACTGAGTTGGTATTTTGATGGGAATTGTGTTGAATCTGTAGATTGCTTTTTGCAGGATAGCCATTTTCATAACATTAATCCTACCAATCCATGAGCACGGGAGATCTTTCCATCTTCTGATATCTTCTTCAATTTCTTTCTTCAGAGGCTTAAAGTTTTTTTTTCAAACAGGTCTTTCACTTGCTTGGTTAGAGTCACCCCAAGGTACTTTATGTTATTAGTGGCTATTGTGAAGGGTGTTGTTTCCCTGATTTCTCTCTTAGCCCTTTTGTCTTTGGTATACAGGAGGGCTACTGATTTTTTTTTTTTGAGTTTATTTTGTATCCTGCCACTTTGCTGAAGGTGTTTATCAGCTGAAAGAGTTCCATGGTTGAATTTTTGGGGTCGCTAATGTATACTATCATATCATCTGCAAATAGTGACCTCTTCCTTTCCAATTTGCATCCCCTTGATCTCCTTTAGTTGTCTTATTGCTTTAGATAGGACTTCAAGTATTATGTTGAAGAGATATGGAGAGAGTGGGCAGCCTTCTCTTGTCCTTGATTTCAGTGAGATTGATTTAAGTTTCTCTCCATTGAGTTTGATGTTGGCTATAGGCTTGCTGTATATTGCCTTTACTGTGTTTAGGTATGTGCCTTGTATCCTTGATCTCTCCAATACTTTAAACATGAATGGGTGTTAGACTTTGTCAAATGCTTTTTCGTCATCTAAGGAGATAATCATGTGGTTTTTCTCCTTCAGTTTGTGTATGTGGTAGATTACATTGATGGATTTCCATATGTTGAACCACCCTTGCATGCCTGGGATGAAGCCTACTTGGTCATGGTGGATGATATCTTTGATGTGTGCTTGGATTTGGTTTGCAAGTATTTTATTGAGTATTTTTGCATCATTGTTCATAAGAGAGGTCTGAAGTTCTCTTTTTTGTTGGGTCTTGGTGTGGTTTAGGTATCAAGGTGACTGTGGCTTCATAGAATGAGTTTGGTAATGTTCCTTCTGTTTCTATTTTGTGGAATAGTTTCGAGAGAATTGGAGTTATTACTTCTTTGAAGGTCTGATAGAATTCTGCAGGGAATACATCTGTCCCAGGGCTCTTTTTGGAAGGGAGACTGTTGATGACTTTCATTGAATTCTAGGATGTCTTTAATTTCTTTCTTTATTTTTTCCTTAACCCAGCTGTCATTGAGCAGCACATTTTTCAGATTCCATGTGTTTGTAGGCTTTTTTCTAATTCCATTGTTGTTGAGGTGCAGCTTTAGTCCATGGTGGTCAGAGAGAATACAGGGGATTATTTCAATTCTCTTGTATCTGTTGAGGTTAGCTTTGTGACCAACTATATGGTCTACTTTGGAGAAGGTTCCATGAGGTGCTGAAAAGAAGGTATACTCTTTTGAGTTTGGGTGGAAAGTTCTGTAGACATCTATTAGGTCCATTTGATTTAGGACTCCTGTAAATGCCTTTATTTCTTTATTAGACTTCTGTCTAGATGATCTGTCCCTTTGTGAAAGTCAGGTGTTGAAGTCTCCCACTATTAAGGTGTTGGGATCAATGTGTGATTTGAGATTTAATAATGTTTCCTTTATGAATGTAGGCACTCTTGTTTTTGGGGCATAGATGTTCAGAATTGTGATGTCCTCTAGGTGGATTTTTCCTTTGATGAGAATGTAGAGATAGAGTTAATAAAATGTAACTAATAGTGCCCCTCCACATCTTTTTTTATTAATTTTGGTTGAAAGTCTATTTTATTAGATATTAGGATAGCTACCCCAGCTTGTTTTCTGGGTCCATTTGCTTGAAAGACATTTTTCCAGCCCTTTACTCTCAGTTAGTGTTTGTCTTTGTTGCAGAGGTGGGTTTCTTGGATGCAGCAGAATGTTCGATCCTGTTTCCTCACCCATTTGGTTAGTTTGTGTCTTTTTATTGGAGAGTTGAGTCCACTGATGTTGATTGATAATAATGACCACTGAATGTTATTTCCTCTTATTGTGGAGTTGTTGGCGTTACTGTGACTCATTGCTTGTTTTCTTTTGATTTTTGTTGGGAAATTATCTATAACCTATGTTTTCTTGGGTGTAGTTGTTTTTGTTGCAGTGGAATTTTCCTTCTAGTATCTTCTGTAGGGTTGGTTTGCTGTTCAAATATTGCTTAAATTTAGTTTTTTTGTGGAATATTTTGTTTTCTCCGTCTATGTTGATTGAAAGCTTTGCTGAGTATAGTAGTCTGGGTTGGCACCTGTGGTCCCTTAGGGCCTGCATGAGATCTGCCCAGGCCCTTCTGGCTTTCACAGTTTCTGATGAGAAGCCTGATGTGATTCTGATAGGTCTACCTTTATATGTTACTTGGCCTTTTTCCCTTGCTGCTTTTAATATCTTTTTTTGTTCTGTAGATTTAGTGTTTTGACTATGATGTGATGTGATGTGTTTCTTTTCTGGTCTAGTCTATTTCGTGTTCTGTAGGCCTCTTGTATATTTATGGATATCTCTTTCTTTAAGTTTGGGAAATTTTCTTTTATGATTTTCTTGAAAATATTTTCTGGACCTTGGAGCCTGGAGTCTTATTTTTCATCAATTCCTATTATTCTTAGATTTCGTTTTTTTATGGCATCCTTGATTTCTTGGATATTTTGTGTTTGGAACTTTTCTGATTTTACTTTTTCTTTGAGAGAAGTATCAGTTTCTGCGAGTGTATCTTTAGCTCCAGAGATTCTCTCTTCCATCTCTTGTATTCTGTTGGTGACGCTTACCTTTGTGGTTCCTGATCTTTTCTTCAAGTTCTCCAGCTCCAGGGTTTTCTCAGTTTATGTTTTCTTTAGTGATTCTAATTCTGTTTTCATGCCTTGCACCATTTCCTTCATGTGTTTGAATGTGGATTCTTGTCTTTCTATGATGAACTCTAATTTTTTGTTCATTCCCTCTCTGTATGCCACTAATTGTATCTCTGCTTGTGCTTCTATTTGTTTTGCCATATTTGTCTGTGTTTCTTTAAGAATTTTGTCCATTTCCTCTTTCTTTGCCTCCAATTGACTGGCCAAATCTTTGACAGATTTGTTCATTTCATCTTTAACTGTCTGAATTTGCATGGCTATTGCTCTGAGAGAATTGCTTGTTTCCTTTTTATGAGCCTCAAATAGTTGGGTAAGCATAGCCTTAAAGTCATTTTCCTGTGCTTCTGATGAATTGGAGTATCCATCAATTTTGAGGGTTGCTGGTGAAGTCATGCAGTCCTGATTTATGTTGGATGTGTTCTTTTGCCTACTCCTGGCCATTGGCTTATCTGAAACCTTCCCTGTTTGTTTTTGGATTCTGCAGTTCAGACTGGTACTGTCTCTCTCTCTGGCATCTGGAGAGTTCTTCAGGAAGCTGAGAGAGGTCCCATGGCCTCAGACTGTGTGTTGGTGCACTATCTGTACCTGTGGAGAAAAGTATGTGGGCACAGAAGGGCAAATGCAGGCTCATATATGTGTGTGTGTGTGTGTGTGTGTGTGTGTGTGTAAGTGTGCATGGAAGTGTGTCTCTAGGGACAGAGTGCTAGAGAATGTTGAACCCTTGAGTATGTAGGAGGGGCTCTGTCTTGCAGGATTCTAGGTGATTATTTGTGCAAGCACTGTACATTTAGCAGGTGCTGGTGATGGTCGCTGCCCAATTTCCAGCATTAACTGCCTTAACTACTCATTTGGACCCACAGAGCAGGGGTTTCAATGTCCCAAGTGACCCTGTTTCCCATAGTGGGTATGTGGGTGAGAGGGGACCGATGCCTGGCTTCTATTTTAGAAGGACCCTGGATCTGGGGTTCTGAAGACATTCAAGGGTGTAGTCACTCTTTTTTTTTTTTTTTAATTCTTTATTCACTTTGTATCCCCCCATGGTTCCCTCCCTCTTCCTGTCCCAATCCCTCCCTTCCTTCACCCTCTGCATGCATGCCCCTCCCCAAGTCCACTGATAGGGGAGGTCTTCTTTTCCTTCGTTCTGACGTTCTGACCCTAGTTAATTAGGTCTCATCAGGAGTGGTTGCATTGTCTTCTTCTGTGGCCTGGTAATGCTGCTTCCAATTCCTATCTAGAAAGGCAAAGAGGATGGACATCAGACGAAGGAGAAAAAAGAGTGTACTCACTCTTAAGCAGGTCACATTGGCAGGGATCAGGGTATCTGGGCTCTCTGCTCTCTGGTTTGGCCCTGCTTGGTCTTATGCAGGAGGACTGATGTGCTCCACCAGCTCAGTGCTGCTGCAGCCACCAGGTTAGGAAGTCCAGCTACAGATGGAGGCCTGGATGCCAGTCCAGATGCCATCTGGGAAGTCCTGGGGGCCTTCCGCTGTGCTCTCCAGGCCTGGGAGGCCCAGCGCCTGGTGTGCCTAGCTCGTATGGCGGGGCTGCTGGGCTTTGGTGGGTATATAGTGTATTATCTGTCAATGAGGGTTTGGGTGGGCTGTTTAGTCAGTAGCTAGGAGACCCTGCAGAGCCAGTATGGCGGGCTAGCATACCTGGGACCCTGGGAGGATGGTGCCGCGGGTCTGAGACTTCAAGACTGGTACAGCTGGCAGTTGCTGCTAGGGGCTAGGGGCTCTGTCTTAGCCACTGCTGACCCCAGGCCATGAGCTCTGAGCTGACAATCTCAGTGAGCCGGCTGTGCTGAGGAGGAGGAAGGTCCAAAAAAGGGGAGTGCCTGTGTTGAGAAGGGAGGTCCAAGAAAGGGGAGTGCCGGGAGATCAAAGGATCGTTTTTTCTCCTTCCCAAAACAAGTCCATGGGTGACCCGAGACAAAGTTCTTACCTCGTGCGATGTTCTCTGTCATTTAGCAAGCCTCTCCGTCATTTCCCTGGCTTCAGAAGTCCTTCCACTCACCCGCTCAGGCGGTCAGCTCTTCCACAGCTCAAAAACTGTGCCTGTTAGTCGCCATTTTGGCTCTGCCCCCCTAATTAATCAACTTTAAGCCAGGAATGGTGGTACATATCTGTAGTCTTAGAACTTCAGTAGTTAAGGCAGAAGAATGAGGAATTAAGGGCCAGCCTGGGCTTCTGAGACCTTGTCTCAGAAGACCAAGGTCTCAGAAGACCAAGAACTCTAACCAAAATAATTAAACACATTTATATTCGCTCACACAAATTATTTGTAAAAAAATATTTCACCCTCCTGTTTTAGGATTAGCTTGCATGGCCCAGAATAAGCACCACACAAGCTTCCACAGGAGGGACAAAGGAGAGAAGCAACCAACAGCCCTACCCAGCTATGGTGCCTATGAACTAGAGCATCAATCAGCACAGCACAGCAACCCTATGGGTCCAGTAGTGGCATCCATACCTTCGAGGTAACCACAGGCTCTCTAGTTGGACTTAAGACTCACTCAATAAGAAGAAAATTGTGTCTGGTACCAGAAACCTACCCAGCTACACAGGGTTAGTGAAGCCATGAATCTTGGAAAGAACCTACAGTCAGGACCGTCTAACCAGCATAATCCCTAACTACATTCTAAATATTTTGTATTATTCCAACATATAGTATAGTCACCCCTCACTGTTGGTATAATGTTCTTTTGGAATGTATACACCTTATCCTTTTTCATTCAAATGCTGATTTCTCCCCCCCCCACACTCTCTGGTTTCAATCCAGACATTGCACTGTGATACTTATTCTAAGCATCACCTGTCTCAACTTTGTGTAAACATGACAAAATAAAACAACCAGCCACAATGTTGAGCAATAGAGAGGATAAGGAGGGGCTTCCAGGTTCAGAGTGGAAGGAGAGGAAGGAAGAGGAAGACAGGAAGGAGTGGGAGGCAGAAGAGGAGCAGAGAAGAGGATAGAAGCTGGGAGAGCAGAGCTGGAGGAGATGTCATGGAACAAGGCAGAGAAATGAACTGGACCTAACATATCACTAAAAGCAAGTGTAGTGGGTAAAATCTGAATGGTAGGAACTGTGCAGGTTTGGAGATTTAGGATGGAGTAACTATTGCCCAGCACTGTGTTTTAGGTTAACTAAATAAATCCCAGTCTCTGTGTGGTGATTTGGTTATACAGCTGTTTAGGATTAACTGCAGCTTTACTAAAAGATATATCAATAGTAAATATTAATATAATACAACAACATCTCATCAATAAAACTTCTATGCCACAGAGACTACCATAGGAAAGCACAACCAATAAAAGCAAGAAGTTGTTGAGCCTGTTCCCACATCTAAGTCTCAGGGAACACTGCAGAAGAGGGGCATAAAGACTGTAAAATTCGGAGGGCCAGGGAGTGTGCTGTGAAGACTGTGTCTCCTCATATTGGCCGAAGCTACAGACATAAAATCTCACCAAACATGAGTTGAACAACAATGGGACAACAGGCATGCTAAAGTGAATGGGGAAAGTCCATGAAGCCTCATCTCTACATTATTATTTGAACCATATTAAGATGTAATTCATGCATCACGCAATTCACAAATTAGTTCATAACCCAATGGTTCTTAGGAGGTACACAAATTGTGTATGCCACTACCACAGCCAGTTTTTGGTACAGATATATGAGATGCTATAACTGTTAGTAGTTACTAATATTTCCTCATTGTTCTGCTCCATTTATTTTCTTCTTCACCCGAAACTGTCATTCACAACTTTCTGTTTATATATGGCTATTCTAAACATATGTTAAAAATGTTTTTCTCATCTAAGTATAAATATGTATTCTTCAGCCAGTCTTTATTCATCTTCCTCCCGATCACACACAATTCTGGAAAACCACCTTTCCATACTGTACTCTGTGAAAGATCAGATGTTTTTGACTGCACTGTAAGTAAGATAATATGATATTTGCCTTTTTATCCTTGGCTTAGTTCAAACGTAGTATTCTCCTCATTTATTTACAACCTTACAAATGGTAGGGTAGTAGTGAGTTTTTTGTCAGTTTGACATAAATATGTCATCTGAAAAAGACAGATTCTTAATTAAGGAACTTCTATCAAATTAACCTGTGAGCATGTTTGTGGCACTTTCTAAAAATTACTAATTGATGTAGAGTGGCCCAGCACTCTGTGAGTGGTGCTGTTCCTAGGCAGGTGAATCAGAATAAAAAAGGTAGCTGAACAAGTCAGAGGGAGCAGGGCAGTAAGCAGGACAGTAATCAGCATCCTTGCAAGGTCTCTGCTTTAATTTCTGTCTTTGGGTTCCTGCCTTTGTATCACTCTATGGTGGACTATAAAGTCTAGGCTAAAATAAAACCTTAACTTTCCAAGTTGTTGTTGTTTCTGGTGTTAACAAAAGCAACAGAAACCAGACTAGGATAGGTAGAGTCTTTTAAAAATAGCATTCCATATGTAAAAGATATACAGTATATTTTTTATTCATTGATCTTTTTTCATTTGTTTGTTTTTTTGAGACAGGATTTCTCTGTGTAGCCTGGGTTATCCTGTACTTGCTTTGTAGACCAGGCTGGCCTCTAACTCTCAGCAATCCACCTACCTCTGCCTACCAAAGTGCTGGGATTAAAGGCATGTTCTCCACATCCATATGCATTCATCAGTTTATAGATACGTAGGTTTTTTCTGTATTTTGGCTCTTACAAATAATGCTGTAAGACATAATAGCCTATAAATATCTCTTCTACATGTGCTTTTAATTTCCATATACATATAGTATAGTCTGCATAGTCTGTTTCTCAATATAATATAATATATATGCACACACATATATTTGTAAGTGGGATTGCTGGATAACATGGTAATTCTATTTTTAGTATTTGAGAAACTCAGTTCCTTTACCTTTCTACTAACAATGTACAAGCATTCCTCTTTCTCTGTTTTGTCATCAACCTTTGCTTTCTTTGAAAAAAAAGAAATTCATAGATTAGTTCATAACCCAATGTATTCTGGTGCACATAATCCAATGTGCTTTATTTCTGGTGGTCCTTAGGGACTGGTGTCAATGAAAAGGCATTTGGCAGATCAATAGCTGGTTACCATGAACCAGAAGATGTGTTAATATGTTCATGTAAGGACACCACATCTCGTACAGCAGCTGCAAATGGAGTCACTACTTAATTGAATTTTCTAGTCACCTGTTGTTCATAATCCGTTTTTTTGAATGGCCACATAGGTGACTTAAAGGGAGATATGTTGGGAACCACCCTCCTTGCATATTTTTAGTCCTTTATGGTTCCACAAACATCTGTAATTCCTTCAGGGATGTGATATTGTTTTTGATTCATTAGTTTCCCTGACAGAGGCAACTCTTTAGATTTGAATCCTGGACCTCTGATTCCTTGCCAACTGAGCCATCTGAGGTCTCTGACAGGCAACTCTAAAGGCTTCCATTTAGCCTTTTCAACCATAATAGCCCTCACTGAACAGGTCAGGGAAGCAATGTGGGGTTCTGCCAACTTCGAAGTATATCTACCCCAATTATACATTGGGACTGGGGAAATAAGCATAGGACGAGTTCAGGAGCTCACTGGACCTACTGTGAGTCAGACTTCAGTCAAAAACTAAGTCCCCACAGACCCTGAAAAGTCTGATTGTTCCCTCTTTCCCCAAACTATCACCCATAGACTTACAGAATGCCTTATTCACTGTCTTGTTTTCCGACAAAAGAACTCCCTTCTCACCAAGAGAAATGTGACAGCAGGTCCATGATCATGGGATATACTAGTTTACCATGTTCCCACCATCTTGAGACAGCTGGTCTGAAGGAGAGATAGAATGACTGGAAATAGTCACAACACTAGTTAGGTGGCATCAGTCTGGAGGGTTGGGGCAGGGTTCTCCAGGAAGTGATATATGCTTTGAATCAGCATCCAATACATGGTACAGTTTCTCTTATAACCAGGATGCAAGGTTCAGGGAATCAGTGGGTGGAAATGGGCATAGTTCTACTCAAGATCAGCCCTAGTGACCCAGTAGAGAAAATTTTGCTTTCTGTTCTTGCGACCTTGAGTTTTGCTGGCCTAGACATTTTGGTCCAGGGTGGGGAACACTCCTGCCAGGAGATACAACATACATTACATTGAAATGAATGCCTAGCTACTTTGGGCTTCTAATGCCTTAAGCCAGCAAGCTAAGGAAGAAGTAGCAGTGTTAGTAGGGATGATTGATCCAGATTACCAAGGGGGAATTGGATCTTTTCTCCACAATGGGGGTAAGAAAGTTTATGCCTGGAGTGCAAATTATTTAAGGTGTCTGTCTCTTTATCATACCATGTCCTGTGGTTAAGGTCAATAGGAAACTACAACAACCCAATCCACATAGGATGACAAAGGGCAGAGACCTTTCTGGAATGAAGGGATGGGTCAGTCCTCCAGAAAAAGAACCAAGACTTTACTGATGTGCTTGCCAGAAGTGGAGGAAATACAGAATGGGTTTGTAGAGGAAGATAGTTGTAAATACAAGCTCAAACCATATGACCGGCTGTAGAAATGGAGGTTATAATTGACATAATTGTTTCTGTCACATTTTTAACTAATGCATTTGTACAGATATTTGTGTTTTCCTCAATTTTTGTCATATAACATTGAAGAGTTTAAGTTAGCCTGGGTATAGTAAGCCTGAGTATAACTCCATTTTGAAATAAAGAGCCATCTTGACTGGGAGCTGAATTCAAGTACCAGGAAATATTACAGAATGGACACCTGGCAGAGAACAAAGTTAACTCTGCTAGCAACAGCCCCCAGGAAACAATACAGAATAAATGCTTCATAGAAAATAGAGACAATGTCCCTGGCAATAATCAATGGGAGTAGGTTGAGAATTGGGAGGGAAAATTCTCCCCAATGTTTCAGATATGGTTTAGAAAAATAGCCATTGTGATTGTATGCCTTTAGCCACTGTGATTGTGTGCCTCAGAAAAGGTCACCCCACTCTGCTAAACTTCACCCAATTCTGTAATGCCAAGGCTTGTGCCCCCAGCTTGCTGCCATGGAAACCCCCTGCTCACAGACTTTCCCTTTAAAAATCCTGTTCACTCAGAGCTAGGGGTCCCACTTCTCTACTCCTGCATCAGTGAAACTTGGGTCCTGAGTTCGATCACTCTCATAATAAAAGTCTCTTGCTATTGTATCAAGTCGCCTCCGGCTGGTCTCTGAGGGTCCCACGATCCTGGCATTATGTCAGTTGTGAGAATATCAGTGGTTATTATATTTCAGTTTTCTGATACTAAAATAATGTTCCTCAAGGGACATTGCCATCTGTTCTAAAATTTATCATGCATTTGAGGTTGTCTGTGGGATAGTTATATAATGTTAGGCATAATTATGACCTGGTTATGATTCTTATTTGGAAATTAAGTGAGGAATAAGGAGATATGATTGTGTGTGAAGTTGACGAGGAGTGGACTTTTGGTGGCTATTCTAGGTTATCAACGTGACTACGTCTGGAATTAGCTAAAGCCCAAGTAGCTGGATATGTCTGTGGGGGATTTTTCTTAATTAACTCAACTGAAGTGGGAAGACACCTTTAATTAGATCTTTTGGGTTGGGAGCATCCATCTAAATCTGGGCCCACTTTCTCTCGGGAGCCTAAGTGAAGAACATGAAGAAGGATGTTTGCCCTCATCTCCTTGCGCTCACTGGTAAGTTGGTCACTTCACAGACACTAGAGTCCGACTTTGAGATTCTAGTGCAAGCTGAGGCATGCACACTTGTTGATTCCTGAACTGTAAGTTGGTAGACAATCATTGTTGTGTTAGCTGGACAATGGCCTACAAGCCATTCTAATAAATTCCCCTCTCTATGTAATATTAAAAATATATATTAATGTATATAAATACAATATATAACCTATTTTATTCTACCAGTTCTTTTCCTCTGGAGAACCCTGACTAATACCTGCTATAAGTTATTACTTTTGTTTAAAGAATACTTTGTATTCTCATAATAGAATCAGAATGAATGCTCTTTCATCAAAGGTTATATTTCTATTGCAAAATATCTCTTAGTGCAATTTCATGTACATTCCTGGCAACTGTTATGATTACTTAAAACTGGCTACTGGGAAACTGAAGAGTTGCAATGTTGCCTCCGACCCTCAGGTCCACTCCACAGCCTTCTTGTAATTTGGCAGTTATATAAAGCACTTAGATAGCTCACTACCTTCACCCTGACACTTTAGGAGTGCTATCAAATGACACTTCTTGCAAAGCTTAATGTTCCAGGTACCATCATGAACCTTTTAATAAATAGCAAAGATTTATTTTCTAGTTAGAAGTTGCCCAAGTAAGCAGACATTTTATGTTGATGAAATGGGAAGGAAACGCTGAGATATTCAAGAGATGTGAAGGCACACTTGGCAGTTTTCCAAAGAACACTAGTTGAATTGAAATTTTAAAAAAGAAACCAATGAACATATAAAAAGTATCAAGAAGTTTCCTAAAAGGCCAAGCGGAATGTACAAGATTATACATCAGATATACCAGGAATGTGCAAAGGTCGAGTTGGATTCTGAGCTCATTCAACCAATTTTGAATAAATAATTCCAGAAAGGTGATAACTAATGCATGAATACATGTTATGCTTGTGCATTTTCGGTGAACTGTTTTATGTGTTTTATGAGTCACTGTACACTTAGTAACTAGCAAGATGGAGGACCAGGCAGCTGGAACATAATACTTTCAGCACACTAGTAGAAGCCTGCGACATGCACTAGTTTAAATGACACGAGTTTAAATCCACAGCCAGGACATCATCAGGTTTGTTGAGGTACACGTAGAGTGACAATAGCTTCTTTGCAGATGTTGATTGTGTGTCCTATGCAAGTGAGTAGAAGGCTTCAGTATTTCCTCAAAGCACCCGGGGACTCTGTGAATGAACATGCCATTGATTCGCTTCATACTATAGGACAGAAAATAAGTAAGCCATGTGCCTGGAGTTAGACTGGCCAAGCAACTTCCTGAAAGTCCAGCCATTGCAGAAAAGTTCCCAGCCTTCCTCCTTGTCTCCTTGTAACCGAGATTTTATTCTTTTTTTTATGATCTTTTAAAAAATGTGTATTTGATTATGAAGTTTTTATAAATTATTAATATTTGTAAAAATTAAGGTTTCAGAGTACAATAAAACTTCCATAGAAGTTTACCCAAAATATTTTTATGGTTGTGAAATTAAAATGTTTCCAACAGTTTGGTGATTTAAATTTTTAAACAAGTTCAATATTTTTTTTAACTTTTAAGGTATATTTTATTTTTATTAATTACAGTTTATTCACTTTGTATTCCACCTGTAGCTTCCTCCCTCTTCCCCTCCCAATCCCACCCTCCCTTTCCACTGATAGGGAAGGTCTTCCTCTCCTTCCATCTGGTCCTAGTCTATCATATCT
Organism: Meriones unguiculatus; assembly: GCF_030254825.1. Classification (NCBI taxonomy): domain Eukaryota; kingdom Metazoa; phylum Chordata; class Mammalia; order Rodentia; family Muridae; genus Meriones; species Meriones unguiculatus. Next base: position 80,485,525 of record NC_083364.1, read on the forward strand.
CATCAGGAGTGGCTGCATTGTCTTCCTCTTTGGCCTGGCAATGCTGCACCTCTCTGAGGGGTAGGTGATCAAAGAGCAGGCCACTGAGTTCACGTCAGAGACAGTCCCTGTTCCCATTACTAGGGAACCCACTTGGGCACTGAGATGCCATCTCAGTGCCATTCCTACATCTGTGCAGGGGTTCTAGGTTTTCTCCATGAATAGTCTTTGGTTGGAGTATGAGTCTCAGAAAAGACTCCCGTGCCCAGACATTTTAGTTCTGTTGCTCTCCTCGTGGATCTCCTGTCCCCTCCAGGTATTTCTGTCACTCCCTTCTTCCATAAGATTCCCTACACTTTGCCCAAAGTTTGGTTATGTGTCTCAGCATCTGCTTTGATAAGGTTTACATTTATATTATTCTCCTCTTTCCTCCCTCCAAACCTTCTCACGTACCCTCCTTGTTGTTTTTAAATTCACGGCCTCTTTTTCTTTCATTGTTGATTATATGTGTGTATATATGTATATGTGTGTATAGATTTGTATATAAATGTTCCTAAATACATCTTGCTCAGTCAGTATAATATTACTTGTATGTAAGTTTTAATAAATAGTACCATACTGTATTGTCTTTTTGTTAGTGATTTATTTACTTTATCATACTTCAGTATGTGCTTATTCATACTGGATTTACTTCTTTTTTAAACTTGACTTAGAAAACCACTTGTTTTCAGGTCTTATTATTTTCCCTGTGTGAACTGCTTTAATTTTTATAATGACAGTAGTTTTTTAGGTCATTTTACATTATTCTATTGGCATATGTCTTCTAGATCAGTGACTTAAAATTAGCCCAGTTGGTTACTCACTGAAGAAGCTCATTGAAAGAGATTAAATATTCCAGAGATACCCTGGTTAATTTTTTTTCATATAACCTAATTCAAAACAATGCTGAATTTCAGGTGTACAATTGCATAGGATTTCCACAAGAAACACAGCAAACTATTAAATGCATTGCTTTTGCATCCTGAAGGCTTGCCTTCTTTTTTTTTACAATCTTAATAAAATTATACATTTTTTAAGAGAAAGATATTCTACTCATGCAGTGCCCAACTGATTTTAGTATAAATTTTAAACTGAGGAGTCATTATTCTTCTCTGAGCTTCATGTTTTTACCCTGTTGTCAACTCCCTCTCTCATTGTCTCTCCAACCAAAACAGATTCAAATTTACCATCCCATTATCTGGTAGAGTCCGAGCTGGTATAGGGGCTAGCCCAGTGTCCCTCTACGTTCTCCACAGCACTGTCAGTTCTTCTGGAAACACAGCCTGCTCTAGGTGGGACTAGTCTCTTCTTTCACAGTCCAGCTGGTTCTTTCTCTTGGCTCATGTATATTAAAACTCACCTTTGTTTTGGAACCGTTTCGACTGATGACTTTTTCTGTGGCCTACTTTCCTGCCTAAGTCACTGCTGCAGGATAATAAAAGGCCAGTATTAGTCTGGACACACTCTGAGGCTGAAGGATGCTGTAAGCTCACTGCAGGATCAGGAAGAGGCCAGGGCTTGGCTTACAAGTGCCCCCTTCCTTGGTTTCTTTCCATTCTCCATCTGCTGACCCACTCTTTTTCCTCCTCCTTCAAGCTCTTCATTAACATACCCATTAGTAGGAATCCATTTCTCCACACTGAGAAGACCTGTCTTAAGACACCTCATTAAACTTAAAGCACAGAGAAATGCCTTGTTTCAAAGGTTTGCCTTCTTATCTGACTCTTTGTAGACAGTTCAGCCCAGGTGTCAGTAATGAGCACAATGCAGTTTAGGTTCAATGACAATTTATTTGCTCATGAGTTTTGCCCTCTGTAGCTGAAAATATAGAGATTGAACTTATATAATCATTTTCCTTCTAGTCATATTTATTTTGTACTTTGGTTTGACATATATTTCATCTTTAAAGAATGTAAAATTAAAATAAAAGAAGGGAATATACTTTTGACTCTGACTGTACAAACTTTAGGAGCTGAGAAAGATTTTCTGCATACCTAATGAATACAACAGAAATATAAAATATACTGCATGGATGATAATTATATCAATCTCTCTTTGTTCCAAAGTGCTTCATGTAATTAAGTTGTGCAATAAAATATAAAGTGAGGACAATGTTAAAAAATAATCTATACCCTAAGGAATGCAGGTTTTCTATCAGTTCCCTATGATCAGGCTGGAACTGGACACTGGAATTGCTGGCTGGCTTACCTTTCACCAGAACACGTGCAAGTCACAAACAGGGCTGAGGGGATGTCACTCTTCACAAATACAAAGTCTTGTCAAAAATACAGACTTGATTACAATGTTTTGAAATCTTTGCTTTGCTCAAGTTTAGACATGGCCAATGTGGATCATTCACACACATATTCACCCCGAAAGAGGAGAGGAGAGGAGAGGAGAGAGAGAGAGAGAGAGAGAGAGAGAGAGAGAGAGAGAGAGAGAGAGAGAGAGAATTGAAAAGAAAAGAAATTGATTTCAGCCTAAGAGAAGCTTTGTTTTGGTTTGGTTTTCTGGTATATGAGTGGTAAGTAACCGGAGAGGTTTCATCTGGTGAATATTTACTGCTGGAATGCTTGACAATTTTTTTTTTTTGTGTGTGTGTGTGTGTAATTTCTTCACTACTTCATGGTGTAGCCCTCCCTTTACCACAGGCTCCCACAGCCTTCTTTTACAAAGTGCGTTCAGTTAATCAGAATCTATTTTCCCACAAGCATGGTTTGCTTGTTTGTCTCCTTATCCTGCAGGTAAAGTTTCCTAATAGTGTGAATTATTCATAGGTTCTAACTGAAAAAAAAGTCATATTTAAATCCTAGCTATTGGAAGATATAAAAGCAAAATACTTAAAAAATATGCTTTATATTTTAAAGAAAGCCCTCACTCTTTAAGACTTTTGAATACCTTCACTTAAGGCTTTAGCACTGGTATTATGAAAGATCCATCAATTCTGACAGCTCTGTTAAGCAAGGTGAATGAAATAATAACAATGATCTTAGCTTTCAGAAACAAGACTCTTGCTTGCTGGTGCCAGTGAAAGTACCAACAAAAATCACTTTCTAAGATTCTTACAAACTATTCTGACTCCTCAACAAGTCCTTCAGCAATATAGCTTTTGGATATCAGCAACATTTATATTATGGAAAATATTTAAGGATAGTTTCCAGATTTTCTGTGAGAAGTTTTCATATTCCCTTTGTAGTGGGATAAGCATGTGATGGGACAGGAATACAGATGAGTAGATAATGAAAGCCAGAAAAATAGCTCTCTATCTTCATTGTATGTATGCTTGTATGTATGTATTTATAAATGTATGTAAGAATGTATGTATCTATCATCTATCTACTCACCTAAGTATTTAAATATTTGGATGTATATAATGAGTGCATAATTTCAATTCATAACTTGGGTGAAAAGACATGTAAACTAATGCTCCTACACTCTCCCTTTTATTCTTTTAAAAATGAGTCTAGTAATCTGTGGTATAGTTTGAGTAGAGAGCAATAAAAGAAATAGTCTGAACTAAATGTGAAGTAAAGTAAATATCAACTGGTATTTGTAGATGCAGATGATGGAAAATTATTTTTACACAGGAGTTTTAGGGGGAATATAAAATACAACTTATTAGAAGAGCTGCCATTTTCTTTTTAATATTTTTTAATTAATTATTATTATTTATTACAATTTATTTACTCTATTTCCCAGATGTGGCTCCCTCCATTGTCTCTTCCCAACCCACCCTTCTTCCCTTTTCTCTCCCTATGCCCCTTCCCTAGTCCACTAATAGCTGCCATTTTCTTAAGCTTCCCTTTTCACAAAAAAGAAAAATTTGTCTGGAACAGTTACCAATCTTCTCTATCTCCTCAAGAGATTTTATTTAAAAAAATATAAAATTACAGTCTGTTTTTCTCTGTGTATGTGTGCTTGTGCATACATGTGATAAATTGCGTGTAGATTCATGTGTCTCAGCATGTGAGGAGGAGAGAAGAAAATGTGTGGGATTTGATTTTCTCCCTCCACCACGTGGGTCCTGGAAGCTAACTCAGGTAGTCAATCTTGGCTGTGTGTACCTTTCCCTGCTACGCCATCTTGCTAGCTCCTTATTTGCAAAGAAATCTTTTTATTGTCTCCTAAGCTAAATTTAAGTTTTAATAACCTATTAGTTTTATCACGAGTAAATCATTTATTATTTTGATCAGTGCCTGAATATTTTAAATATCAAGTAATGAGTTGCTGATTTTTTTTTCTAATATTTGTGATACTGTTGATAGTGGCAAAAGACAATAGCACTTTTGGAAATAGCACTTTTAAAAATGAGTCTAGTAATCTGTGGTATAGTTTGAGTAGAGAGCAATAAAAGAAATAGTCTGAACTAAATGTGAAGTCAAGTCATCTCAGGACACTCTTAGTTAGAAGCAACTACAAAAAAATAGATTCACTTCCCTGAAACAAATATCGAACACATTGTGTATATTGTACATTGTTCTGGGTGCACCTTTAGCATTTTGTTCTTAAACTCAAGGAAAGTGGCATGTAGTTGGCATTTGCCACATTGTGGGTTCTTCTTTCTTATACCCTTCTCCATCTATTTTTTCCTCTTTTCAACCCCTGCCACTAGACATGAGAGGAAAAGGGACAGACAGAAAGGAGGCAACTTTACCATTCCTCTGATTAGGGGAATCAACTCCTTAGGCTAGCTTGATCTTTGCCAGCAGGATCCAGTTTCTCCCTCCCTCCTTCTCTTCTGCCCCTCCCCTCTCCCCCTCTTCCAGCAGGATCCAATTTCTCCTCTCCCTCCTTCTCTATTTCCCCTCCCCCTCCTCCTCCTCTTCTGCCTTCTTGTTTCTTCTTTGCACACAACTACTTAACAAACCGCAACCAATAGTAACTAACCAACTACATTCCACTCATGGGGCTTTAGCATTTATATACCCTCCGAAAAGCCCCCAGAATTCCAAATCTCACACAGTCACAGAAACTACTTGCAGATGGCAAAACCGTGCCTCTGCTAGAACATGATGCAAATCATAGTCACCTGTTGTGAAGGAGCCCCATATCCCAAACATGGGATTAAAATGAAAAAAAAAATTTTTTTTTTTTTTTTTAAGATTACATGTATTTTCTTTCAACATGATGAAGACCCAAAGCCTTGCTGACCCAATCAAGAAGGTCTTTTGGAGACTGAATATCTGAGTCTTTGGGCATCATTCCAGTGAAATTCTTACCTTTCTGAAACCCAAACTATGTGATAACATCACTGTTCTCTTTATCCCACTTGTTATATCAACCCTTTCTCTATCTGAGATGAGGTTTCTCTACATACTTATGCCTGTCCTGGAATTCACTGACCAGGCCGACCTCAAACTCACAGAGATACACTGGCCTCTGTCTTTCATGTGCTGGGATTAAAGGCATGCACCACCATGCCCAGAACAACATTCTCTTTTTAACATATTATTTCTCACTGTCTTTGTATTTTATACTTTAGTTTTTACTGACATTCTCTATGTCAGGCTCTTCCATCACACTTTTGTTACTGCAGTATTCTTGGACTTTCTATATCTTTACATGGGATTCAGGATAGCCTTTCTAAGGGAATCTTATGAGCCTTCCACTGGTTTGCTACAACAATTTTAAATTAGACTTATTCGAATTATCTTAAAGAACTTCATATCACTTTTATTAATGTATATACTGGTAATATATATATATATATATATTTTTTTTTTTTTCTGGAACTATCTCTTTGCTTTCAAAGAGACTGATTTTTTTTTTCAGACCTAGCAACTAAGTTAATAAGTAGCTTTGAGTTCATTTATGACTATTGACTCAGCCTGGGGTCTTACTGTGTACTCAGCCTCTTTAACCTACCTTTTTTTAAATTAAATTTTTATTTTTATATTAATTACAGTTTATTCACTTTGTTTCCCAGCTGTAGCCCCCTCTCTTTTTCCCTCCCAATTTCACCCTCCCTTTCTTATCTCTTCCTATTCCCCTCTCCAAGTCCACTGGTAGGGAAGTTCCTCCTCCCCTTCTGTCTGACCCTAGCTTATCATGTATGATCGGGACTAGCTGCATTGTCCTCCTCTGTGGCCTGGCAAGGCTGTGTCCCACTCAGGAGGAGGTGATCAATCACACATAATAAATATAACTTTAACCATTTTGTACAACTCAGTATTTTATAAATGTTAGCAAAGAAGACAGGGATCACCACTAGTTTTAGCAATGACCCAAAGGGGAAGTACAAAGAAGTCCTAAGATGATCGGGAGATGATATTCATCTGCTTCCTCTCTTATGTTCAGTGATGCAGAAGTAATGTCCATCTTCTACTTCCTCTGGTAAGACTGATGAGGCAGTCTGCTAGCACTGGGTCCTCGATCAGTTGGCTTTCTGGAATAGATGTGAAAGGATTTTATCAAAATATATACCGTAGCTTGTAAGGACAATGGGCTTGCTTGCTATTTGAGGGAAGGAAGGTGTTCTTATTGTTCATAGAACCCCTCCTGTGGGTAAATGTGATGGATTAGTCAAGGCAACTGGGAGCAGTCAGAAGTAGATCATCTGATTTGTTGGGGTCTAATAAACAAGCAGCCGTCCTAATAAGAACATAAAGCATGTTAAAGATACACTATTTATAATATTTGACAGCATTTTATTTTTTTAAGTAAGGCAAATGGCTCCATATATGTATAAAATTTGCTCTTATATACTTTATCTATGTGAGTAAAAAAAAAAAAAACCATACAAAATGGGGTTTTTATGTGTGTTAGGAAGCCTTTTGGCTCATGTCCAGAAATGTGTTCAGTAAGATCACAGAATATACTTCTCTCATATCTATTTGTTTATAGGTATTTCAATTTCCTTTGAGCATCTTACATTCCACCTTTTAAAATCTGTGATGTAATGGGCATCTCAAGATAATCCTCATGAACACATTGCTTAAGCCTGGTAACTCTGGAAGCTGCTATAAGGGTTTAGGGTTTATCCTGTCAGTCATGGATTCCCAGTTCTGGACTGTATGTGGATGAAGTAGTTGTATATTCTTCCACTTTACCTATAATGATAAACACACACACACACATGGAAATTTTAGAGTAAGCAAGTGAATTTACAAATTTGAACATGTCAAAAGTAATGACAAGAGTAATTAGAAATGGTTTGAAGTTGTATGCTGAACTGGGATTTCCTTAAAATCTTGTGGTGAAGAATATCAAGGCAACTCTTCACTAGTGGAAATCGTTATAAGAGTGTGATATAAAAGAAAGAACTAAGAATGGACTCTTTACTTCCAAAGAATCATTGAAGCAGTATTGTAGAAGGAATGTCTCAGTCCCTAACCTCTAATGGGATAGTTTTTGAGCTCCCTCGTAGTATCAAAACCATAGACCAAATGTGTATGTCTCTGACCTCTGAACAGGGCTTGTAGTCTTTGATAGGTGATGAGGGCAGAACACCTATAATAGGACTAATGCTATTATAAGAAGACTGATCAGAGAGTTTGATAACTTTATGTCTCAGTCAAATGGCGGTACCTAAACATGGCCAGGAGGCGGGACTTCAGCAGACACCGGGTCTGTTGATATTGTAATCTTGGACTTCTCATATTTATAACTCTAAGAAACCAATGTATGTGCCATTTTGTGAGAGTAACTTGTTTTATTTTCGTTTATACTGCAATGATAAAATGCATTGACAAAAATCAACTGAAGGGAGTACAATATTTATTTAAGTTTTCATGTCCAGGTGATAGTCTGTCATTGTGAGCAGGTCAAGGAGAAACTTCAAATTGCTTGTCACATCACATTCACAGTGTAAAAGAAGTGAAAGCATTCATGCTTACTTGCTTGCTTGTATATGCTCAACTTGATTGTGACTTTCATATAGACAGAAAGCCCCTGTCTAGGGTATGGTGCATCCCATAGTGAACTGCATGTTCTTAGGTCAATTAACATATTAAGACCATCCCCTGCAGACCTGTTCACATGTAGCTAGCCCCTGTTGAGATTTTCCCCCAGAGGGTTCCAGGTTGTGCCAAGTTGACAAAACTAACCAGGACACAGCCTAGCAGACTAATGTATGACTTTATGTCAGAGAAGAACATTATAAACGTGGTGGGGTTCAGATACTAGAAGTGTATTCTCTCACCTTGTTGAGGCCACAAATATGACATTGTTTCCAGAGCTGTGATTCCTATAAAGGCTCTTGCAGATACTCCATCCGTGGCATCACCCAGCTTCTGGTGCTGTAGAGATTTGAAGTGTACATTATTAGCAGCCCATTTATTCTCCGTTGATGAACATTGGGTATTAAGTTACATTGAGATTAATCAAATAAAATGCTTTAAGGAGAAAAATGAATGTGTGGAATCTAATTTTCTAAGGCTCGAGTGTCTAGTTAATTAGGAATAGCTAGAGTTGTTCAGACTAACTTAAGGAAGTCTGATTCCCCATCATTTTACTCTTATTTTATTTTATTTTATTTTATTTTCAATGCAGTTTATTCAGGAACCTTGAACAATTATCTGACCCTGGGGAAAGCCAGCCCACAGCTTAAATAGCTTCTGGGTAGCCAACCCCAGCATGCCACGTGGGCAATGCAGATAGGTCCACATACATGGAAGCAAGCCAGATCCTCAGCCTTTATTGCTTTATTCTTTTGGTGTTCAATGCTTTTAAAAATTTGATTCAAACTTTATTTAGCTCATTGAGAAAGACTTAGGTATTTTGTTTTAAGCTCTTTAATAAGAGCTTGTTTAATCTTCACAGTGGAAACCGTTAGAGGTTAACTGTTCACATTCCCTTGGAGTTCATTTTTAAGTCCTAAATGCTTTTTGTCTGTTTTTCTACAAGATAATCCTGGAAAGGTACCATTTAGCAAGACAGAAGGAAGGCACATGTCAAGCTGTTGGTATCTGTGGCCTAAATAGCTAATTGACAACTTAATATGACTGACATCATAGTTACTGAGAGCAGAGATGTGTCTTGGTCAGCCCTGGAAAGGCTTGTAATGTTCACAAGAACAATTGTATTCTTGAGTTTGGCCTTGTATGTGAGGACACAGGTGGCTTCAAATGTCTGGGACCTGCAGAGGATAAGGGGATGGAGGGACTCACTACAAAAAGTTTTCTCAACTGGAGCTATTCCCAGGAGGAGGTAATGTGTGTTGGAGGGTAAGCTGCTGGAAACAACTGGGTGGCCAGTTGCCTGTACTATGTGCCAAACTCAGGATTTCTGTTTCTGAGAACCAGATCCAGCTGGTAGTCATATAAGATGGAGCCCACCCTGCAGAGGTGAAACAGGTGGGAACCAGAGTGAGTGGGAAGTACAGTCTAAAGACCAGCTTGAGTCGCAGGAAAGGATGTCATGAACCCGATCATGAATGGAGAGCAGCCAAGTGTCAAAGTGTGGGGAGTTCTTGGCGGTGGACGTGGGTCCACTCTTGTTTGTAAGTAAGCAGCTGGCTGTGGAAGCTATAGCAACTGCCGCTGTTCTGACCTTGTTTCCCATTCCTTCCACCACAACAGAAATCCTATAATCCATACTCTTCTAAACTAACTTTATTATTATGGGAATCACAGGATTAGGCATTAAAGCACAGTTACCATTTACATTTTATATGACCTCAGTATTTTCGGTTCATAGAATGTAAAATTTCCACATTCCATCTCTTTTTCATATAGAGATTTGAGGATCAATAAAACAGTATACAAATGATTTCCTTGGGAAAACTTGCCATGTAATATAAGCAACCCTGGGAAGGAGTTGAAATAGCATAAAATATCATATTTTCAAAGCATGAAAAACCAATGATTAGTTATGGTCAAAAGAGAAGGCAAGAGAAAGCCCACACTTCACACTTCCCATTACACATTTGCTCGTTATTCTAAGACTTTGATCAGAGTTTTAATATGATAATTTTTGCTTCTGCATTTCTACCCACGTACAATTCTCTTTCTCTTTATCTCCAGTTTCTGTCTTCATCTCCAACTGAATTTCTGTCTCTTCTCAAATTAAAAGCTAACAGTTAGCATGTATTTCTCAGTATGATACTAGAGACCTGGCACCTTTTATTTGCCTAGGTACATCAGTATTTTTTTTTCTTCTTTGATTCTACTTACTACACCTTTGTTGGTATAGTAATATATGATCATAATAGTGGTAAAGAAACAATAATACTCGGCACAGTTCATGGGTTTTACTCTATAAAACAGAAAATCAGAGAAATGCAATTTCTTAACTGGAACCTTTAGTAGCAAAGAAGTAGGAAAAATATAAAAATTGAATGAGAATGAAACTTCTGCTTGAGTTATAATCAGATCCAAAGATGTCTTCTTAGGACAACATCCTGATCTCACTTCTGTAAGCTGGGTGAAAGGAGTGCATTATGAGGACATTAAATGAATGGATGGATTCTTCCAGAACTGGCAATGTGTACATGAGGCAGGATTGAACAGGGGCCAAATCCTCTAAATTATTCCTCACCTCACTCTTTGATGACATCATAAGATACTTTGCCAGTGTTTTTGGGCATCAGTTCCCAAGGAAATTTTAATTTCTACTCTTAGAGTTAAGAGGAGAAAAAGACACAGCTTCAAAGTTAGCTACACTGTCATTGTTTTCCTTATATTCAATTCAGACATCTTGAGTTTTGGCCTCAAAGGACCTAGATATACAATGAAAAAAAATTAGTGTGATATGTTCAGCAGGTAAAGGCACCTGTCACTGAATCCGAGGACCAGAGTTTTAGTGGAGAGAAGAAACTGACCTCAGAAAGTTGTCCTTGATATTCACCCAGGCTAACACACACACACACACACACACACACACACACCACATACATACAGAGAGAGAGAGAGAGAGAGAGAAAGAGAGAGAGAGGAGCACATGCACACACATAGTCACAGATATTTAAATAAAATGTAATTTTGCATTTTTAAAAAATTACTTATTTCATATTTTGAGATGAATATAATTATAACATTTCTCTAATCTCTTTCCTCCTTCCAAATCCTCCCATATACCTCTCCGTGATCTCTTTCAAATTCATGTCTTCTATATTAATTAATTGTTGTTACAACACATACATACATAATATTTATATATGTGTACATATTCCTTAATACAATCGAATAGACTGTTCATTCTGTATAATGTTATTTGTATGTATATTCTCAGGCCTGACCAGTTGGTCTCCGATAACCAATTGGTGTGCTTTTCCATAGGAAGACTATATTTCTCACTCTCAGCATTTCTTAGTTGCCTGTAGGTTGTGTATGTGTGTGCCCATGTATGCATGTATACATATATAATGTGTAAATAAACATGTAGACATGTAACATATTTTTTTTTAAATAGACATAAAATAGTCACTCTAAGAAATCTGGCCATAATATATACTAAAATGTCAGAGACTCTGAGAAAATACTTGCCAGGTAAAATCTGCAGATTAACTGCACAGAAAGTGTTGATGTAAAACATACCCACAAATGATCATATTTTGCCCCATGAGTACTGAAAAATAGTAAAAATCAAAGAAAATAATGATAGGGTAAGTTTTTCACACTCTTTTTTTCCCTCTGTTCTAAAAGTCTGTTCATGGTCTTATTTAGATTGAGGGTGACCATACTTTATAATGATATTTTCAGTGACAGACAGAAATAAGTGTCCTTTCATATTGGTGTGGTTCTTTTTCTATTGTAAAAGAGGTCTTAATTTTGTACTGAATGGTATAATTTGCGTTTTATTCATGACCAACTTTTGAGAAGCAGCCTTAAAATAACAGAGCCCGGGTGGCTTTAACGATAGAAACTTATTTTCTCAGCTAGCTGGAAGCCAAGAGTCTGAAACTGAGGTGCAGGTTGGATGGCTTTCCTTCTGAGAACATCCCTCCTTCTTCTTTTGGCTTGTGGGTGCCTGCCTTCTCCCGTTGTTTTCATACAGTCTTTTCTTAATGTGTGTATTATCTGTGTTTCAACTTCCTTTTAAAAAGACACTTACACTGGACTAGAACTCATTCCAGCAATCTCTTTTTAGCTTTGCTACCTCTTTAAAGACATTGTTCCCAAACACAGTTACATACTGGTATGTCCGTGTTAGGAATTAGGACTGCAACATATGAGATTTGGGGGGAACCAATTCAACCTGTAACAATTGAGTTATTTCTAGTCTGTTATGAAGGACCCGTGGTGTTAGAGATGTTTGTTTCTTTTGTTGCCTGCTGTGTCCTAAGAACCTGTATCGTTACCTGGAAAACAGCAGGCAATCGTCAATATTTGCCGATGAGAAAATAATGAATGCATCAAAGAATTAAACAAATGAGTCAAGTGACAAGTTGACACATCCAGAGTTCTCTGTGTGTGGCAGATGCTGCGCTTGCTGGTAAAGATCATTTATATTTGAATTAGTAAGATTTGAGCAGCCTTAGTTATGCCTATTTTGGCACATGGGCAAGCCAGTCACATTTGTGGATGAAGTCTGTAATTAGGAATGAGTAGTAAACAAAATGCCTTCATGACATCAAAGCAAAGTGGGACGCACGCATCAGCTGTGGAGCAGAAACACGGAAGAGGAGTAGTTCCTTTAAGGTAACGAAACCATAAGGACAGAACTTTGTAATTAAAGCTGAAGTGAATTCACCCTTTCCTGCTCATCGCTCCTGCGCCGGTGCCTTTTCTGCCAGGCTGAGGGACGGCAGATGGAGCAGGAGGCGCCAGAGTTCCACTTCATGGCAGGGTTGTGACAAACACAGTTCCCTTCCATCTGAGCGCAGACTTTCAGAAGCACATTTCCCTGCTTTCTCTACACACAGAAGTTGCTCCCCCTTTTCTTTTTGTTTCAGTGAGAGCGATTAAAAGAAAATATTTAATGTAGATGGAATGCGAGTGAATCCATAAGCCCTCACTAAGCTCCGCGTGCACAATTCTGTGAAGGCTATGTGTTCCCAACATCAACGAGGGCACAAGAAATTTTAGAGACAAAAGGTTAAATACAGTCTGCTTTCCTGGGGTATGTTTTAAAATTAAAAGTTTTTCTAGTACGTGAGGCTTAAGGTTAAGTCCCACAAAATATATCTCCTTAAAAGCCCCCCCCCCGTTTCACAAAAGCAAATTAACAGCAAAGAAAGTGAGCCAAGAACGCTTTTCAGAATTTATTTTCAATTCCTGAGGCACATGCTTAGTCTTGATTATACTCAGCTACACCCCAAACTAATGTACACACGTGTACATATGGCACATGTACACACACACACACACACACACACACATAGAACTGCCCCCAACAGGCAGAGAAAAACGAGAGAGAGAGAGAGAGAGAGAGAGAGAGAGAGAAGACAGAGAGACGTACACAGAGAAAGATGATACAGACAGAAAGACAAAGAGAGACACAGAGAGACAAAGACAGACAGAGGGAATCAGACAGACAGACAGAGAGACTATCCCCCAAGAAGCAACACACCTTTTCCCTTTTTTTTTTTTTTGGATGCAAAGTATTTTATTTTTAAACTAAAGTCTGAAACAAGAAAACCCAGTTTAGATGTGTTTCCAAGCTGAATGCACTTGCATGGAGCTCAGCTTCTGGCTGATGAAGGGTTCCTAACCCCCCAGGTGGGTGCCTGTATTCTGATCTGTGAGTGGTGAGCTGACCAGCTCCCGCTGGTACGTCCCTTTCTTCCTCAGTAAGGGCCGCACAAACATTAGGTATTGTTCTAGTTTGTTCTAGTCATACACAGCCAGCGCTGTCCCGAATGTCTCCTGGGAGGCACGCACACACCGTTTACAGGAAGCCGTCTTCATCTTTCTCACTATCTTACACGTCAGGGCTGGGCACAGACACACTCACCATGAGGTGCCGGCTCACCGGGAGGAAGAAAGCTTGACTGGCATTGAGCTGTAAGCGCCTAATTATCTCCATGAGCTCGCTCACGTTCACATGATCAGGTGAAAGGAAATTGGTTTGTCCAGGACGGGCAGCTGTTTCTCACCCTAGTGTCGTCGTGTTATCACTGGGATCTTGATGGGGCGCTGTTCCTGGATCAGCCGGACACCTTCTGCTCTGCGTTCAAAGCTCCGGCGCTGCTTGACGGTCTTGTAAGATGGCCATGGCGTGGGGATCCTGATGCAAGGATCTAGCTCCCGCGACGGCCGCTTCCCTGTGTCTAGATGTTACTGATAAATAGTATATGTCTGATAAATATTTATTGAATATTGCTGAATAAATAATTCAAAGGCACCGATTTAGCACCGATGTATTTAACTTAGTTTGTAGCACAGATACTTATCACTTAGGACTGATAACTGATATTTCTCATATTGGTATATTATGACAAACAAGCAGCTTCTGCAAATCCAGTGTTAGGTTTTATTCCTTGGGCTTGATTTGGCACATGTAACCTTCCCCATTATACTTCTGTACCATTTTAATAGTTTTCTAGTGTTCGTTTGCTCACCAAAGTTTTTTTTTTTCTAAAAAAAAAAAACCGACAAAAAGTCAGTTTCTCATGTGATTGTAATATTCAACCGCATCTTCCCCTAAAGATGCAGGTGTATTTATAGGGACCTCAGCTTTAAATAAAATGTGTAGCAATAATTCATAACTAAGTCATAGTCTAGGCATGTGTTCAGCTGAGTGAGCAGGGAGGGAGTTGTAGGAATTTCTACTGTAAATTACAGCATAGAATCACTGTGTTTACAGTCAGACACTTGGTCACAAGCCTGACCTTGATTTAAGTCTCTTACAATATAAATTAAGCCATTCTGTATCTACTTAAAGTTCACGTAGAAACACAAGAACAAAATGACTTCCATTGAGAGCAGAAGTATGTGAATAAAAACAAACATGTTGGAATTTTAATCAAAATAATTCCTGCATATTTTCATATGCAAAGGAAACAATTCAGAATATGTTGTATACAGCAGACAAGTTTTAAGGATATTTTATCTATCTATAAATCTACCTAAATCTCTGTGTGTAATGCTGTTTATTTCTGGCTGTCTGGAAGATGGAGTCCCTCTTCTTTTAGCAGAAATGTGGGTTCCTTTTCTACTGTGAGAAAGGGGCAGTACGCTGCCAGCTCCCTGGCTGAAATATGTGCCCACGTTCAAGCCCAGACCTTCAAAAGTTGTAATTAATTAACTGTTTTAAGTTAGTGGTAATAACATAGTGAAGCCACAGGGTACAGCAGTGCAAATGAAGATGCTCATTGCAGTCATTTTGGTTCTGGGATATAGCAATGTTCATTGTTGTTGCCTCCTTGTGCTTTCTAACAGTGCTTTCCAGCCTTGTGGATGATGTGGGATGTTGAACATCTGTAACAGCAGCTGCCAAGATGCCCCTAATCTGTCCTGCTTTGGTGATTCCTGTCTCTTTGCTAGTCCCTTCTCCTTGTAGATGAGCTAGACCCACTTCTAACAAACAGAAGATGACAAAGTGATCAAGTACTGCTTTTGATATTAGGTTAAAAAGAGTGTGGTTTCTGTTGTGGGTGAACTCTTCATGAATTCCTGGAGGGAAATCAGTAATTACAAAATAATTCTATACAGATGCTTGTATGGCAAGTAGCTAAAGTCTTTGGCCTTAACAATGAAACCTTAATGTTGGAGAGCTAGAAGTGGATGCCTTTCTAGTTGAGCCCCTGAAATGACTTCTGGTCTAGTCTCAAACTTGATCATAATTTTATGGTAAGACCTTCAGGCAAACCACCAAGCTAAGCCATTCCAGATGTCCTGACCCAAAAGCTGTGAGAAAACAGAACATATTTCTGTTTTCAACATTAAGTTTTGTGTAATATGTTACACAGAAATATGGGTCCAATGTAATGTTCATTCAGAAAACCTTTGGTTTAGTAACATAGTTTTCTCTTGGTTGCAATCAGCAACATAGGCATTGTTCAAGTGGAAATAAAAGGCATTGGATGTGGTAGGATTAGAATACAATGAAATTTTTTTTAATTTAAGAAAAGATCTAGTAATAGAAAACAGAAATTAAAAAATTGTATGTTACAAAATCATAACAAAATGCCCTTTGAGATGCTGGGGAAATGATTCAGTCAGAGTTCTTGCCAAACATGCATGAAGACCTGGATTTGGATTGTGCAACCAATGCACATAGTCAGACATGGAGTGTCTGCTTGAAGTTCCAGTACTGAAGGTCCAGAGATAGTGGGGATGCTGTGGCCTGATGACTATCTGGTCTGGCTGGGTCTGCGAAAGATTCTGCTTTAAAATAAAAGGTAAGAAGCAATTGAGGAAGACAATGTCAGCCTCCTGTCATTACATACAGAGCCACATGCACAAACACATACATGATCATATACATAAATACCACACAGACACACGTACACACACCATTGAAGACAAAGCTTTGGGAAATCCAGTCTAATGTTTTAAAAAAATAGCAGAGTTGTCTGGAATTTATGGGGGATTGTCTTCTTCTAATAGTATCAAACAGATAAGAGAAGAAGAATGACAAATAGTGAATAAATGGTCTCAGGTCAGAGATGAATGTTTTTACAATCTTGGCAAAGGCTCACTAACTTCAGGTAAAAGCAGACTCTTTGGGAAGAGTAAGGGAACTAATGGAATGGGGGAGGAAGGATAGAGTGTATGGAAAGTAGAATAGTTTAAAATACATGATATTCTTGAATGAAAGTGTCAGAAAACTTATAAGTTTATCCAAACAGACATGCTAATAAAATTATAAAATGAAGACAGTAAGTTCTGATGGTTGATCTTATCAACCTGATGAGATTTTTGAATCACGTAGGAGAAAAACCTTTGTTTATCAATGTGATGGTATTTTCAGAGAGGTTTGATAGGGCTCCCGAAGAGCTCAGGTGACAGGGTCCCATTTGCTGTGTTCCTTCACTGAATAAAATGGAGGGACAAAGAGAGCACCATCATCTATCTTTCTCCGCTTCCCAAAGGCAACAGTGTGAGCAGCTGTTTCAGCTTCTGTCATCACGACTTTCTCATCACAATGTACTGTAACCTTCCATGCAAAAGAAGCCCTAAGGAGTGTCAGCATTCATGTCAGTGTATAGAAGGAACTAGGCATTTCAACTCCAGCATCTCATGTTGTATTCCGTTTCTTTAGTCCATTTGGGCATATGACAAAATAAGTAAAACTGGGTCATTTATAATGCTGGTTGTTTCTAGAGTAAGGCCAGGGACAATTCATTTCTTGTTATTAATAAAGAGGGCAATAGCATTTGCACAGTAGCCCAGAGGCCTATGTGCAGCCCATCTTAGGTAGGTACGGAGAGTAAAAGGGTTGGCTGGTCTCCTGGATTCTACTTTTAAACGATATTTGTTTGTTTTTAGTATTTATATACACACCTATGTATATGAGTTTATTTGTCTGAATGTATCTATGTTTACCACGTAAGTACCTGGTACTCACAGAGACCAGAGGAGAGCACTAGAATCCCTGTGACTGGAGTTGAAGAACGTTGTAAACTTCAGTGTGGCTGGTGCTAAAGATAGATGAGTTTTAGAAAGTAATAGGTGGTTACTTCAATGACAACTGCTGCTTTATGACACCTGGTGTGCAATTATTTATATGGAAAACATTTTAAAATTAAAATTAAATTTCTGTGTGTCAGAAGAGAACAGAATGTTTAATAGCCACAAATGCATCAAAATTTAAAGGATGTGTTTATTGACATGTAATTTTATTATATTGATCATGTTATGCTGATGAGACCTGGAGAGAAATTATCGTAAAGGTGATGCATGTCCTAAAATTGTATGTTCTTTATTTGCTTGTTTATTCGACAACAGCTATCGAGTGTCTGTTTCATGTCAATCACCATTCCCATGTTGAAAGTGTAACAGTAAACAAAGTGGGATAAATGAACTAACACTGCAGAAGTGAGAGATGAAGAAGCCTGCAAACACACCGCCTGCCAAACTCTGATGATTTCCATGCAGAAATCTATGTAAGTTTAAGATAAGGCAATCCAAAAAATAGGACACTCTTGTGTAATGTTAGGGATTAGACAAGGTTGGAATGAGGAGATATGTCAGCGGGAGCCTGAAAAAAGTGAGGGGAGCAAAGTGAAAGGCTCTGGGGGAAAGTTCCACACACAGGAGGCAGAAAGTACCAGGGCTATAAAGTATTGGCCTACATTTAGCAGTGAGTGCAGGAGGGAGGGGTAAGGGCACAGCAGCAACAGAGAGTGGAGGGCTTCCCTCTCATAGAGAGCTGGGAAGCAGATGCATGATTTTGTGGGTAAGGGCACAGCAGCAACAGAGAGTGGAGGGCTTCCCTCTCATAGAGAGCTGGGAAGCAGAGGCATGATTTTGTGCAGGAGTGTGCCTGGCCCTGATTTGTATTTTAAAAGGATCACCATGAGTGGCAGATTATGTATACACCACGTAGAACAGCAGATGGCCTTGGGATCCTCTAATTGCAGTGACTAAGAAGAGGGATATTAATGTGATGGAGCAGGTTGGTAGTAATAGGTGGCAATAAGAACCAGTCACTTTGTGTATATTTTTAAAATAAAGGCAGAAAAAATTGATGATATGAATTTATTGTATAAACTGGAGAGGAAAATTAATGCTTCTGACTTTAGATTAGATACAGAAGAACATGGGCATCATACTTTGGGCTGGAGTAATTATGAAAGTGAAAAAATTGGAGTTGCCCTAACAGGGGCTTCCCCATGGATGTGCACAGGCATTCCAGCCAAAGCTGATGCAATGTGGAGAATCAGCCCATGAGAAAGAACGGCTTTCCCTTGCACCTGCCCTCCACTCTAAATACAAGTAGACACATTGGCTGAGATGATGTAGAAGCCGGAAGGAAGGAGGAAAGAATGAAGGTACTCAAGAGAGCACAAGATGGTGAAGAGGCATTCAGTGACAAGAGTCTGATTTCAGAAGAAAGCACAGGGCTTTATTAGTAGAGTTGGATATTTAAGTCAATAACAGGTTTTTAGTTATACTTTCTGTTATTTAAAGTAATTTTTAAATTTAAATGTATTTTGATCATGGTCTCCTCCTCCTCCAAGTCCTTCTAGATCCCCTCACCATCCCTGGCCCCACTAAAAAAAATCCAGCAGTTTTTGAAAGAGGAAGACAATGCAGCCAGTCCTGATGAGACCTGATAAGCTAGAGTCAGATGGAAGAGGAGGAGGACCTCCCCTATCAGTGGAGTTGAGGAGGGGCATGGGAGGAGAAGAGGGAGGAAGGGCAGGATTGGGAGGGCACTACAGCTGGCATACAAAGGGAGTAAATTGTAATTAATAAAAAAATAAATTAAAAAAGTGACAGCAATTTAGAGAATGACAGACTCACAGAGTCTGCAAACTTCTTCCATTGAATATTTCTGATGATTAGTGTGGCATTCACTTTTCTACTGAAACCATGTATTGTAAGACCTGGGGTCTCACAGCTCAGGAGTTCAATCGAGCCCTTCCCAGAAACTCCCCCAGACCAAGACTTGTTGCAAAAGCAAGAGGTTTATTAACCATTGTACAACGGGGTCACCCCTGCTGGTCAGCAAAGAGTGGCACCGGGAGACAAAGGCCTTTAGGTTTTTAAAAGAAAAATTGTGGGAAATTTGAAGTTGCAGTTTTGGCAATTTAGGATTGGATGAGGAAGCTATAAGGTAAGATAATTGGTTAGTCTTAGGTGCTCAAGCTTGGCCAGTCCTGCCAAGTGTGGATGCAGCTGCACTTTAAGGTGGGGGTGGTTAGCTCATCTTTGAAGATTAGGAGCTACAGACTTTTGGCTGGAGGTCAAAAGCTACTCAGAAGAAGTCTAGGTTCGTTGCTAAGAAACACTATCTCAAGGACAAGGGTCTGGTCCTTCTTTTGCTGAGTGAAGGTCATTGCTTGCTTGCCCTTTTTTATATCTATCCTCACAGATAGGGTCACATTCCTTTACTCTCTGGAAAGGTACTAAGAGGCTTTAGCTTAACCTGGACCTAAAACTCAAAACTATAGGCTTTAGAAGACATATAGGTTACAAAGTTAGTCTAACCCTTTCAGTATGGACACACTTGGGTCCATATTTCTCTTAATCTCATGTTCCAGTTTTCTCTAATTG
The DNA here is from genome assembly GCF_030254825.1 of Meriones unguiculatus. NCBI lineage: Eukaryota > Metazoa > Chordata > Mammalia > Rodentia > Muridae > Meriones > Meriones unguiculatus. Next base: position 80,505,588 of record NC_083364.1, read on the forward strand.
TGTTAGTTACTGATGTTTTTTTCAGTTGGACCTTGTTGTTTTATTAATAAGTTGATTTGTTTTGTTTTGTTTTCAAATAAGATTCTGCACTGGCTTTCCATGCTATGAAGAAAAGGAAATAAATCATATTACCAAGGATTTATAAACTGAAAGTCAGAACTAATCTAGTCTAAAGTAAGGATGTTTGGGATGAGTTCAGATGTCAGTTGGTAAGCCTTGTGAAAAGTATTTTACTTATGGGAAACTAGACCAGAAAAATAAAATCACAGTAAGAGCGTGTTTATATGTGAATGCCTTGGACTGACAACATTGTTCACAAAACTAGAAGAGGAAGTCTGAAAGCACGTGAAGAGAAACTTGTTAAGAATCCACACTGAGAAGCTGGGCACAGTGGTGCATGCCTCTAATCCTAGGACTCTGGGAGGCCGAAGCAGGAGGATTTCTGTGAGTTTGAGCCCAGCCTGGTCTACAAAGTGATTCCAGGACAGCCAAGGCTACATAGAGAAACCCTGTCTCAAACAAACAAACAAACAAACAAACAAAACCAACCAACCAAACAAACAAAAAACCCAACTCACACTGAGAAACAGTGTTCAGCCATTGAGAGAAGTGGATTCATTAAAACGCTTAATTTTTTTAAAATTAAATTTTATTTTATTAATAGCACTTTATTCACTTTGTATCCCCCCATAAGCTCCTCCCTCCTTCCCTCCCATTCCTACCCTCTCCTCCCTCTTCTTCACCCATGCCCCTCCTCAAGTCCACTGATAAGGAAGGTCCCCCTTTCCTTCCTTCTGATCTTAGTCAATCAGATCACATAAGGAGTGGCTGCATTGTCATCTTCTGTGGCCTGGTAAGGCTGTTCCCCTCAGGGGGAGGTGATCAAAGAACAGGCCAATCAGATTATGTCAAAGGCAGTGTTTTCTCAGACAACTAGGAATAGCACTTCCTCAAGGTCCAGCCATACCACTTCTAGGCATATATCCAAAAGAGGCTCAAGTACACAATAAGGACATTTGCTCAACTATGTTTTTAGCAGCTTTATTTGTATAGCCAGAAGCTGGAAACAGCCCAGATGCCCCTCAACTGAAGAATGGATGTAGAAATTGTGGTACATCTACACAATGGAGTATTACTCTGCAATGAAAAATGGGGAAACAACACCCTTCACAATAGCCACAAATGACATAAGGTACCTCGGAGTAACCCTAACCAAGGAAGTCAAAGACTTGTATGAAAAAAATGTCAAATCTCTGAAGAAAGAATTAGAAGAAGATATGAGAAGATGGAAAGATCTCCCATGCTCATGGCTTGGTAGGATTAACATAGTAAAAATGGCCATCTTACCAAAAGCAATCTACAGATTCAATGCAATGCCCATCAAATTACCAACACAATTCTTTACAGACCTGGAAAGAAAAATTCTCAACTTCATATGGAATAACAAGAAACCCAGAATTGCTAAAACAATCCTCTACAATAAAAGTTCTTCTGGAGGTATCTCCATCCCTGATCTTAAGTTGTACTATAGAGCAACAGTTTTAAAAACTGCATGGTACTGGCATAGAAACAGAATGGTGGATCAATGGAACCGAACAGAGGACCCAGAAATAAACCCACACACTTATGGACACCTGATCTTTGACAAAGACGCCAAAACCATACAATGAAAAAAAGATAGCATCTTCAACAAATGGTGCTGGTCTAACTGGATGTCTACATGTAGAAAAATGAAAATAGATCCATACTTGTCACCCTGCACAAAACTGAAGTCCAAGTGGATCAAAGACCTCAACATAAAACCAGACACATTAAATCGGCTTGAAAAAAAAGTGGGAAATACCCTAGAACTCATTGGTACAGGGGAAAACTTCCTGAACAGAACACCAACAGCACAGGCTCTAAGAGCAACAGTCAATAAATGGGACCTCATGAAACTGAAAAGCTTCTGTAAAGCAAAGGATACCATCATCAAAACAAAGCGACCACCTACAGATTGGAAAAGAATCTTCACCAACCCTTTATCTGACAGAGGACTCATATCCAGTATATATAAAGAACTAAAGAAGCTGAAAAGCAGCAAACCAAGTAATCCACTTAAAAATGGGGAACAGAGCTAAACAGAATTCTCTGTAGAGGAATACCAAATGGCAGAGAAGCACTTAAAGAAATGCTCAACCTCACTAGCCATTAGGGAAATGCAAATCAAAACAACCCTGAGATTTCACCTTACACCCATGAGAATGGCCAAGATCAAAAACTCAAGTGACAACACATGCTGGAGAGGTTGTGGAGAAAGTGGAACCCTTCTCCACTGCTGGTGGGAATGTAAACTTGTACAACCACTGTGGAAATCAATCTGGCGCTTTCTCAGACAACTAGGAATAGCGCTTCCTCAAGATCCAGCCATACCACTACTGGGCATATATCCAAAAGAGGCTCAAGTACACAAAAAGGACATTTGCTCAATCATGTTTGTAGCAGCTTTATTTGTAATAGCCAGAAGCTGGAAACAACCCAGATGCCCCTCAACTAAAGAATGGATGCAGAAAATGTGATACATCTACACAATGGAATATTACTCAGCAATGAAAAATAAGGAAATCATGAAATTTGCAGGTAAATGGTGGGATCTGGAAAGGATCAAGGACAAGTGAGTTGTCCCAGAAGCAAAAAGACACACATGGTATATACTCACTCATATAGACATACAACATAGGACAAACCCACTAAAACTTGTGCATCTAAAGAAACTAAGCAAAAGAGAGGACCCTAACTAAAATGTCCAATCCCCATCCGGAAAGGCAAAGAGGAGGGACATCAGAAGAAGAAGAAAACAGGAAACAACCTAGGAACTTACCACAGAGGGCCTTTGAAAGCCTCTGTCCTACAGACTATCAAAGCAGATGCTGAGCCTGATGGGCAACTGTTGGGCAGGTGAACGGAATTTTAGATAAGAACTGGGAAATAGTAAGAGCTGGAGAGGTCAGGGTTTGAACACAGGGAACTTCCCAGAGACTCATACTCCAACCAAGGACTATTCATGGAGATAACCCAGAACCCCTGCACAGATGTAGCCCAGGGCAGTTCAGAGTCCAATTGGGTTACATAGTAATGTGAAGAGGGACTGCCTCTGACATAGTCTGATTGGCCTGCTCTTTGATCACCTCCCTCTGGGGGGGAGCAGCCTTACCAGGCCATAGTAGAGGACAATGCAGCCACTTTTGATGTGAACTGACAGACTAAGATCAGAAAGGAGAGGAGAACCTTCCCTATTAGTGGACTTGGGGAGTGGCATGCAAGCAGAGGGAGGAGGGAGGGTGGGATTGGGAGGGGAGGAGGGAGGGGCTTATGGGGGGATGCAGAATGAATAAAGTGTAAGTGATGAAAAATTTAAAAAAAAAGGAAAAAAATAATTTAAGAACCTTAAATGACTTTCAAAAGTGGAGGAAAACATGGAGTTAGTCAATTGGCATGGAGAAAGTCTCGCCCCTGGGGGCAATGGTCTCCTGAACCTACTCAGACTTCGGACACCACCACTGCTAGTTCTAGAACTGATGCAGGATGTTCCAACGAAGGGGTTAAGGCTTCTCATAATATTTCCTATGAGCCCACACCTGTTTGTCTATATCCCCCATTTTTATTCATTATTAGCCAGATAGAGCCAAGTAATTGTGGTAATGATACTTGCTTTTTTGCCCAATGCTGGAATGCTAGTAAATTTAGGTATGCCCTGGTTACTCGCATGCCTCACTGGGTGCCTGTGCCCATTGATGCCCCTCACGCTATGACTCTCTTCAGACAGAAAAGGGATCTTGGAACTACAGCCACCATTGTTACTACCATCTCATTGGCGGCTCTTGGAGCTACCATCGGGGCATTAGCCATGGGTCATACTGGGGAGACTGCTCAGACCCTGAATAATCATTTAGCCAATGTAGCTCATGCCTTAGTTGTACATAAAGGAATTAATGCTCAACTAAAAGGAAGCTTGATGGTGTTCAATCAGAGGCTTGACCTCGTGCAGGAGCAAATTGATACCCTATGGCAAATCGCTCAACTTGGCTGTCAATGAAAATATGCTGGACTTTGAGTCACTAGCATATAGCATGAGAATTTTTCCTGTGCTGCAAATCTGTCTAAACAATTGTCGAGCTATATTTTAGGTAATTGGACTGGAGAATTCGATACTACGATGGAGCAGCTGAGAGTGGCCATTGTCACAGTAAATTCTACCAGAGTGGACGCAGGACTAGCCACAGGATTATCATCATGGATTGCTGCAGCCATGAATCATCTGAAGGAATGGGCGGGCATGGGAGCGTTAGCAGGCCTTCTGGTGTTGGTCTCCTTGGTTTGCCTGTGGTATATATGCAAGATTAGAGTCTCACAACAGTGTGATGCAGCCATGATCATTCAGGCCTTTACAGCCATTGAAGCAGGACATTCTCCCCAAGCATGGTTGGCTACCATAAAAAGCTAAAATGATACGCTCAGGATGCCAGGCTAAGCACTGCACTCAGGGTCAGCTGCTTTGGACCCAGAGAAGAGCATGTCTGATTGCATGCAGGTTGATACCCCAGGTCCCGCCTCTGAGAAAAAGGTATCAGACGGGTCTGATGCTCTTTGGGTGGATGACACCTAAATGAACATCGGCACAAAGTCCCAATTTATTTCTAATATCAGAGATCAGACCTCTACTCTTGCCTGATGCGTCTAAAACAAAAAGGGGGTACTGTAGAGAGCTGCGGAATGCTGTTCCTTAAAGATGGAGCTGGTTTCCGCCTTCCACCTTCCCGATGGTGAGTGCTCTCTGTCACGAACAATTCCACATTTGGCTAAGGCCGAGGATCTGGCTTGCTTCCATGTATGTGGACCTATCTGCATTGCCCCCGTGGCACGCCTGGGTTGGCTACCCAGAGGCTATTTAAGCTGTGGGCTGGCTTTCCCCAGGGTCAGATGATTGTTCAAGGTTCCTGAATAAACTGCATTGAAAAAAAAAAAAAGAAATTGTGGTACATCTACACAATGGAGTATTACTCTGCAATGAAATATGGGGAAATAATGAAATTTGCAGGTAAATGGTGGGACCTGGAAAGGATCATCCTGAGTGAGCTGTCCCAGAAGCAGAAAGATACACATGGTATATACTCACTGAAATAAGCATATAACATAGGATAAACCTACTACAATCTGTACATCTAAAGAAATTAATCAAGAGAGAGGACCCTGACTAAAATGGTCAATCCCCATCCTGAAAGGCAAAGAGAATGGACATCAGAAGAAGAAGAAAACAGGAAACATGTTAGGAGCCTCTCACAGAGGGCCTCTGAAAGGCTCTCCCCTGCAAACAATCAAAGCAGATGCTGAGACTTATAGCCAACTGTTGGGCAGAGTGCATGGAATCTTATGTAAGAAGTGGGAAATAGTAAGATCTGGAGAGGACAGGAACCCCACAGGAGAGCAACAGAATCAGAAAATTTGAACACAGGGGTGTTCCAAGAGACTCATACTCCAACCAAGTACCAGGCATGGAGATAACCTAGAACCCCTGCACAGATGTAGCCCATGACAGTTTAGTGTCCAAGAGGGTTATATAGTAATGGGAAAAGGGACTACCTCTGACAAAACGTTTAATTTTTAAGAAGTTCCATGGGGACTTGAAAAGTATTTGTAAATATCTCAGTTTTGTAAATATGTCACTATTGAAGATACATATATTTTTAGTAGAATATAAAGTATATCTTATGATATATATCATTTTGCAAAAGAACGAAAGCCAACCTTGGAGTCACACTTTGGAAAGTTAGCTTCTTCCCAGCATTCATGGCAATACATAAATATCAGACAGAACCAGTGCATACCCCTCACACAAGTACAGCCATGCTTGCTTTTACTGTGTCTTACAAGCTAATCTTTTCCCTTCTTTCCTTTCTCTTTCCTGCTTTCTCGGTAATCTTTTTTCCCCTGTTATCCTTTCTAGATCGATTATTTTCTAAAATGCTGATCAATACCAATTGCTTACATCACAATCTATACCTTGGTCGATGTTCATGATTTTAAAATTACTTTTTGAAGGCACCCCTCATCCAATCTATCTCTTAGCTCTCAGCCATCAGGGACTTTCATAACATCTCTTTCTTAAATAATACAGTGTGTTGGTTGACTCTACAGTGTGTTTGGGAAGATAGCAGAATGTAGCATGGCCTCTTCTTACAGGCTCCAATCTGTGATAGCCTGGGAGAGTGACTAGAACACAGTACCCTTAAAAATGGAAGTAGCGGGGTGTGTGGGGGAGGGAACAAACCATTACATTTCCAGTGCACCCTTTGAATTTTCAGACTTTTTTCCCCCCTGAGGAATAGGTGAAACAGAGGCATGTAGGATACATTTTATAACAGACTTTGATAGGCCAAGTGTAGTGACACTTGACTGGAACTCTTACATTAGTAAGTGGAGGCAGGAGGATTGTGAGTTTTAGTCTAGTCTGGGATATGTAAAGAGACCCTGGAGGAAGGGATGGAGGGAGGAGCAGAGGGAAGGAGGGGAGAATAGAGAGAAGGAGGGAAGGAGGGTTGTTAGAGGAAGGGAGATTGTTAGAATGCTCACGTACAAAAGACCACTCATGTGAGTATCCGTTGCTTAGGGTCTAAGGATTTAGGCGCTTCCATATTCTCACAGATACAAAGAAGAAAACTACTACCTTAAAGTAACCTTGAACTTGAGCCTAATTTCATAAATTTTAGTTGATTGTCCACTGCCTTTAATGTCCATCTGTGAAAACACAATTGAGACTTGTCACTGGCCTATCCACTGACTTGGCTGCCTGTCTGGATGTGCTGTCATTTATGGTGTGAATAGGCCTCCTTCTGGGAATGCAGAGTTTTAAACTGTCACCAGGGAAAGAAAGTACAGTCCGACTAAATACATTCTCTTCTTCTGGTTCCAGTAATTTTTGATGATGGGAATGTTAGGAAAGCATTACAAAAGTCTAAAATGCCTTTTAAATTTTATCTCTTGCATTAAGTTGTACAAACTTTTATATCCTTGGTGTTTTAAAATATCTTTGTGAGACAATGTGGGAGTTTCTTTTCTCTTTGCATTAAGCAACCTACAATGAGTGTTGAGTGATGTCATCACTGCAAATGTTCTTGAGTGTAAGTGATACAGGATGTGTAGGGCCATGTGAGTCCCTCTGTGGTTACTGCTACTGTCAAAAACCCAGGCTCAGCAAATCTTTCATAATACCATATAGTATCAAAGAAAGAATGTGGTTTCCTAACGGAAACCTACAAACCAAGGGACAGAAAAAGAGGAAGAACACCTGTGCCGTCTGCATTCCTGTCATCCCATGCAGATGATGTCTTGGCTTGATAGAACAAACAGGAGCAAAAATAGACTTATATTTGTACGGATGGTCTTTATTCTCCTGACACTCTGCCATCTGAAGGGGAAATATGAGAATGGCACTGTCTGAGCATTCAACAGTCCCAAGGCAGTCTGGATTTAGAAAGCAGCTATTTGCATAAATCATCTGGAAAAAAGTGGCAAGTACCTCAGAAAGCAGGTATTTCAGAGGATCAATAGAAGGTTCTGATCCAGGGAGAAGGAGTCATTGGTCCCATAAAGAAAGCAAGGGCCTCTGTTGGCTCACAAGTGAAAGAAATAACAGCTGTGCCACTGTTGGTCTCCTCAGCTGGCAGGAAGCTGCACACACAATGTGGGACAGGCCATTTATTCCTCCACTCCTAATAACATGGCTGGGGGAAACCTTCAATTTTCATTTCCATCTTTTTGATATTTCAGAGAGAAGTCCCAGTAGAGGGGTGATGCTACACATCTGCTTCCATACATCCCTGTGTGACTTCTCCTGCCCCTTACATCTTCGTGTAGATCCATTTTTCCACTCACTGTCCCCTCACCTTCTGTCACGAGGCATTCTTGGCAAAAATGCTTCTGCCATGTATAAACAGATGTTTTTCCTTTCAATATTTTGAGGATGTTCTAATTGTTTTATTTTGATGAGAAATCTACTCTTGTTCTTATCTCTAGTTCCATGTATATAATATGATTTTAAAATATGATTTTGAAGTTTCTCCTTTGTAACTTGTTTTTGCATAATTTGATTCTGATCTGCTTAGCTGAAGCTTTCATGATATTTCTGTGTTGCCTGAGGCAGGGTTTTGCTGTGTAGTTCTGGCTGGTCATGAGAGCAACGCTCCTGCTTCAGCCTTTCATGTGTGGAGACTTCAGAGGTGGGTGACCAAGCTCCCGTTTTATTTTATTTTATTTTTTTTTAATTTTTTCTTCATGATATTTCTTGTCAAATTAAGGTTTGTTGACCCCAAAGGGGATCAACGAGTTGACAGTATTCCTCAAAGTTTAAAACACTGTTCTTCACTTTTTTTTTTTTTTTTGCTGCTTTCTGCTCAACTTTTAGGTGGACTCCGACTACATACATGTAGTTTTCTTGAAGCCACCCTACATTAAATAACGGTGAATTCTTTCTCTTGTGAGTTTTTTTCCTACTATTTGTTTCATTGTTTTGGAGAGTTTCTGATGGTATATCATCAAGATCATTACTTTAATAATTAACTAAGCTGTTATTAATTTTATTCAATATGTTTTAGTCTATTAACATTTTATCTTTGAGTGTGTCTATTTGTGTATATTTCTGTGTGAAAATGCACGTGTGCAGGTGCACAAACATATGTCTGTGAGTAGAGATGGACGCTGGAGGATATCTCTGAGCAGTGTTCTTCAGATGGCTTTCGCCTGGATTTATGTGTGTGTGTGTGTGTGTGTGTGTGTGTGTGTGTGTGTGTGTGATAGGCTTTCTCCGTGGGACCACTGACTAGGATAGGCTGGCTAGCCAGCAAGTTGCCAGGGCTCTCCCTGTTTCTACTCTCCTCCAGTGCAGGAGTATGGGACCACATCTTGCCTTACCTGAATTCCAGAGGTCAAACTCAGGTCCTCATGCTTGCAAGATATGCACGCTACCAAATGCTCTGTCTCCTCAATTTTATCTGCCCCATCTCTCTTTTCCAGTCCTTTTAATTTTCATGTTTTCTTTTTTTCATAGAATATTTTGCACCTTCCTTTTCATTGACTTCTACGAAGTCTTTCTTTCTTCATTTCTTCCTTGACACAGTGGTCACTGAGTAGAGAATTGTTCAGTTTCCATGAGTTTGGAGGCTTTCTGTTGCCTCTGTTGTCCAAGTCCAGCTTTCACCCATGGTGTATGATCAGATACAAGGGGTTATTGCAACTTTCTTGTATCTGTTGAGGTTTTCTTTGTGACTGACTATATGGTCAATTTTGCAGAAGGTTTTGTGAGGTGCTGAGAAGTAGGTATATTCTTTTGTGTCTGGGTAAAATGTTCTGTAGCTACTTGTTAAGTCCTTCTGATTCATAGTGTTTATTGGGTTCATTATTTCTCTGTTTAGTTTCTGCCTCAATGACCTGTCCACTGGTACGAGTGGAGTATTGAAGTCTCTCACCAATAATGTGTGGTGTCGGATGTGTGATTTAAGCTTTAGTAATATTTCTTCTATGAATGTGGGTGGCCTTGCATTTGTGGTATAGATGTTCAGAATTGTGATTGGTGGGTTTTTCCTTTGATGAGTATAAAGCATCTCTTTCAATTAATTTTGGTTGAAAGTCTATTTTGTTAGGTATTAAAGTGGGCACTCTCGCTTGTTTCTTGGGTTCATTTGCTTGGAAAACTTTTTTCCAACCCTTTATTCTGAGGTAATATTTATCTTTGTTGCTGAGGTGTATTTCTTATATGAATCAGACTGATAGAATTGTTTTAGCATCCATTTTGTTAGCTTATAGCTTTTTATTGGGTCATTGATTTTATTGATTGTGAGAGATATTAAGGGCCAATGACTGTTAATTCCTGTTATGTTGATATTTATCATGGTTGTGTGTGCGTGTGTGTGCACGTGCAGGCATGTGCACATGCATGTGTGTTTCTCTGTTTTTGGTTTTGCTATTGTGGAGCCATTTATTTCCTGTGTTTTCTTGGGTGTAGTTAACTTCCTTGGGTTGGAGTTTTCCTTCTGGTATCTCATGAAAGCTGGATTTGAGCATAGCTATTGTTTAAATTTTGTTTTGTCATATAATTTCTTGTCTTCTCCATCTATGGTGATGAAAAGTTTTTCTCATTATAATTTTTGCTATGATGACCTCTCCGTTCTCAGAGCTCTTCTGGCTTTTAGAGTCTCTGTTGAGAAGTCAGGTGTAATGACCAAGAGCTTTCTAATTGGACTGAAGATCCACTTAGAGGGAAACAATGGCTGGTACAGGAAACGTAGTCAACTACTCAGAGATAGTGAAGCCCTGGACATTGGAGAACCTGCAACTACCATTTTACTAAGTCAACATGACCCTAACAATGATCTGTAAACATTTTCCTTATACCCATAGCTAAGCAAAGTCTTCAACACTTACCAAGAAAATATCTCTCTGTGACAGATGGAGACCACTTCAGATCAATAAAAATGCAGGCAGTCAAGCCAAGTTAAATGGATACATCTGCAAAACACCCTCTTACCTAAGACTTGGGAACATTGCAGAAAAGTAAGTGGAAGACTGTAAAATTCGGAATGCCAGGGAGTTTTCTGTTAGATTGAATCTCCTTGGAATGTCAGATGCTAGACTCATAAAGTCTCACCAACATCACTGCCCAACCATGAGCAGAACAATGATGGCACCAATAGATGTGACAAAATGGACAGGGAAAACTCACAAACCTTCAACTCTACACAAAATAGTACATGCAACTAAGGAATGCTGAGAGCAGGAGAAATAGTCTTCCCCAGGAAAGCAAAGCAAACCTCAACAGATACAAGAAAATTGCAATAACCTCTTGTATCTGATCATACGCCATGGGTTAAAGCTGGACTTAGACAACAGAGGCAACAGAAAGCCTCCAAACTCCTAATGATTAGGCATGAAAACATACATGTGCATAACATTATACAGACTGAGCCGGTCATACTTAGGGATATATATATGTGTGTGTGTGTGTGTGTGTGTGTGTGTGTGTATGATTGTATTTAACACATACACTATATATAACATAAATTATATATACATATATATGGCATATAGGCTATGATTTTGAAAGAGAGCAAGCAGAGGTATATGGGAGGAATTGGATGGAGGAAAGGGAAGGCAAAATATTGTAGCTATATTATAATCTGAAAAATAAAAAAATTAAAAATGGCTCAATCACATAGATTTGAAGAGCCTAACAAATGATCTAATAACCAATGCCAACCATAAACCATGTCTTAATATTATCCTGCATGTAGGATGTTTGATAATTTTCCTAATAACATTCAGAAGTTTGGATTGAAATAGTATATTAACTATGTAAGCAAATATACCTGGATAAAAACACTGATAGGAACTATCTAGATCAATCTAGGTCCTAGAGCCACAGATGACTTTGCTTTATAAAACTAAGGTCCAAACTGAGATCTTCAGTTAGATTCTATTTCATTTTGTGAAGGAGAATTATTTAGCATAGCGATATTTTTGATGGGGGAGATTCCTAATGGTCAGGATTCATGCTACCTCAGTGTCAAGGTCGTAATAAATAAATACTTGTGTTAATAAACTGTAGGTAATTCTGAGAGATTTACAGCCATTATTTATTAGCTCCTGGCTATTTAATAAGATTGCTATCCTTCTACCATTTTAAGCAAGATTTATTTTGATTTTGCACGAGAAAGCTAATTTTACAGTTTTAGAAGTTAGGGCTAGGGACACTACTAAGGATATAAAAGACACTACCTAATGTTAGCGTCACAAAGTCCTGTAACAATGGTGGGGTTCCAGGAAGTGGTGAATCCAAACACCACATATAAACTCTCCTCCCAGCATGTTCTAACTTCTCTTTATTGGGGCTAAGAAGATTGACCATGAACTTCTCATATACTCTATGACATGTAGTGTCTCTTTTATACTTATGCTTAAATTAAATTAAATTATCATGCCTAATTTGAATCTGGAAATAGTAGCCAACTTTTCATCCCGTATCCACGGGGCTCTATGCCTGTTAACTTTGCTTAGACAGTGTGGTTTCTAGTTCTAATAAATAATTCATCATCCCATTATGTACAAGAAAAACTCAAACACTAATCTTCATTTACTCCATCTGCAAGAAACTCAGTTCAGGTCCTAATTCATTAAAAAATTAATTAAAAAATTGAAAGAACAATTAAAGTCATTATTGGTTACCCTTTAAGAGATTTATGGTTTGTTACTCTTCTTCCCATGAAAGGGATTTGACATTTATATGGCTATCAACTTTCATTTAACATATGTTGAGATTTAAATGCTCTTTATTGGTTCTCAACAAGCCTCCAAACATGAACTAAGTTCATGGACTAGTATTATTTCATACATGTCATATCACATATATGGGAATAGGCCTTTACTCAGATCATTTTTAAAGAAATAAGTAGGCTATTTAATCATGCCAAACACTTAAAATACTAAATAATTTATTTTTAAGAAACCTGATTTATTTTGCTCATGAAAGAAAATATCTGACAAAACAAAAGCTTAAAAAGAAATATGGTTGAGCTAGCTTTAGCAAAAGACCCTTGATATTCCTGATTTTTCTTGCAGGGGAACTGAGCTTGTAACTACATCTCACATCCTTTCACACTTTATTATCTTTACAAATGAAAGGAGACAACATACAAATTAACTTAAGTAAAGGTCTGCATGCAACCGAAAGCCACTAACTGGCAGCCGTTTACCAAAGCACAGGCAAAAATCAATTTTAATTAGTATTTTTGGCTTTAATGAAAAGTGATTACAAAATTGGCATTTTAGCTAATACTGTTGAGATTTATGGTGAGCAGATACTAATTAATTTTCTGTTGCAATACTGTGAGTCTTGAGTATCTGCAGTAAAATGCTATACTTGCTGATACAAGGGCTGCATTGGCATTTTAGAATTTTACAACAAAAAGCTTCATAACTCTTTGAAGGTATGTTTTGCACTATTACTCCTAGCCTATGGCAGTATTATTATTATTTTCCATAAAAGACTGTTACAGGCAATCAAATTCCATACCATTTTATAAATTAAGGCCATTTTATTTTAATGGATCTTGAATTGTAGCCAAAAAACCTGTTATTTCAAGTGCAGCTTTCTTTTGTCTAGTTACATGTGGGAAAAGGGAGACTAGGATACTTTAATTGGAGGACATTTAGTATGTAATCCCCAAATTTTCTCTTTTCTTGGTTATATTGATGATAAGTTGGCTTCTGGGCTTGGCTACATGTTTGAGATAGACTTGAAGGAGGAAATAAGACAGAGTGAAACATTATAACCCACTCTTGTTTGACCTGAGCTCTTCAGCCTCACCTGGAATTCACTGTTTTAAAAAAAGAAACAAAATTTTCCAGATTCTATAGAAATTATGTAACAATTTCCAATAAGGTAAATATTTCGATTTTTACGTTGGTTTTGACCTGTGATTAGAAGTCATTTTGTTCAGTGGTTGCTGCTAGCTGTCACTGACCAAATACCCAGTACTTCTTCACCTTCCTAACGCTGTGACCTCCACCATACAACTGGTTTTGTTGCTACTTCATAACTGTATTTTTGCTACTGTTACGAATTGTTTGGTAAATATCTAATATGCAGGATATGTGATATGAGATCTACGAAAGCATAGTTAGACACCAAAGGGAGTCGTGACCTCCAGGCTGAGAACCACTGCCTCGACTCAGTTCAAAGGATGGTCAGTGGAGACGGAGGGATTGTGAAGGATGCCTGACTCTATCTCCATGCCTAAGGGTTAGTCAGGTGATTTCACCACTTTAAGCACCAGTTTTCTTAAATATGACATAGAATAACTATGGTCATGTCATAAGATTTTTGGTATAAAATATGACAATGTTTTTAATATAAAGAATTAAATAAAAAGTCACCAATGGTATTTCAGGAAAAAGCTTGTTAAAACATTGTCTAATTACATAGAGAAAAACACCTAGACACACATATACATGAGTGCATGAACACATATGCAGGCACACACAAATATATGTATGTGCATATACACACGTATACACACACAGGCACACATACATACACGTGTGCATGCACGAACAAACACCCACAGGTACACATAAATATACATGTGCTAGCACACACACACAGGCACATACCTATACACGCGTGAGCGCACACACACATTTGGATGTTAATATTTTAGTTACACTATAAGTATAGATCCTGCAAATAATCATAAAGGTGATCTCAAAGTTTTAATCATAAAAACCTGAAGTATAGTGTAGGATTAATATTAATCAAAAGGCCTCCAATGGGAGAAAATTTAAGCTAAAAGTAGTTTCTTAAAGCTGTCTGATAGGCTCACCAGAGTAAGTCCAGCTGGAAATGACTGTGGCATCTGAATGTGAGACTGTAACGGCCTATAGACTTTACAAGACAGCTAATGGGTCACTGATGAGCATTAGAGGAGAGGCTCAGGGAAAGGAAAAGTGAGTCTTACCCACGTGCTTCTGTGTGTTAAATGGAGGGAGTATCAAATTTACTCACTAGGCACTAGCAGGGGTTACATAAGGGACATCTGCCTCTCAAGGGACAACATGCAGTGATTTAATGCAGGAAACAGCATTGTTTTTTTTCAAAAAGGTTAATTTTAAAGGAAAAATTTGTAGAGCCAGAAAAAATTTTGCTTTTTCTAATTCTTTAATTTTTGCCTGAAACATTGCAAGGATTATTACATAAACGTAGGCAGTATGATCCGAATCTTCGGGAAGAGTGTACACTGTACCTCATCCAAATTTGAAAAAAAAAATCAATTGATATCCCTGTTGAGCCTCTGGGTCTCTCTTTAAATATCTATCCTTATATTTTTATCTCAAAGAGGGGATAATTTATTTCCCAAGGCATATCTTCAGACTATGATACAGGTTTGAATCACAAGTGCTATTTGTGTCTCTTCAACTCTCTCAAAACAAACATAAAAAAACCCCAACATATCCATCTTTTAACATATTTGATTGAAAAAATCCCATCCTGGGGCTCATAGGTAGGAGACAAAGGAAGAAAGGATTTATTGTGGTTTAGAATCAGGGAAGGCATGCTGGCAGGAATATGGGAGGCAGATACAGTCAGGAAGCAGAGGGCAATGCATGCTGTTGATAACTTTGTTTTTACATTTTTAGCTCATTGACATGAATCCACGCTTGGGATAGAGTCAATTTACGTTAATCAACTCTATCTAGAAATTACATCACAGACATACCCCAATGTTTGTCTCTATGTTGATTCAAAATCCCATCAAGTGAGATACACAGTTAACCATAGTAAATCTTTTTTTTTTTTCTGACACAAAGAATGAGAGCAAGTCTATAATCTGATCTCGCTCTAGTTTATTTGAAAAATTTCACACAACTTTATAGGGAGAAGGCAGGAAGGAAAAATGTGTCAGCAATATAATTTACAAAACATAACAGGGTGATTAATGATGATGCAGAACACAGCAAGAATGTTTACCAAAAGAGATTAAAGACAAACTTTCGGCTAGTTTTAAGTGTTAAAAAAAAAAAAAGTACTTGGTTGAGGAAGGAAACAGAGGTAGATATATGGGGATGATAATGATTCTACGTGGGTCATTTTTTGAGGTGCGCATACTGTAGTACAGAAAACGGCATTACATATGTCCCCTTACGTCTTTAGAAACTATCCAAAGCAGCTCTCATGAGATGCATTCTCAAAAACACAATGAAGGAAACAGTGGGTTTCCTGGATTTTTGTTTTCTGTTTTGAGGAGTAGCAGCCATACCCCCAAAACTGGCTACTTAATCTGAAAAACATGAATATCCTTTGAAATAATTTTCTGACATTATTATTATTATATATTATGATATATAATATTTATTTTTATTTGGATTAATTACTCTGGTAGATATATTACAATACTATTGGATTTTTGCATTCAATATTAATCCTCATCGTGTTTCTTTTTTTTTGCATATGTATATTTTATTAAAGGGTAATTAGTTATTTCTAAAATGAAACTTAAGTAATAAAAGAATTGATGGTCTTTGTATACATCCAATACTGTCAGAAAAATCAATAACAGAATGGACACAAGGTCAGCAAATACATGTTAAGTTGAGTTATACTTTGTGTTAATTTTTTGTTGGTTGTTATAAGACCAACACAAAGGCAAATTATAAACAAATTTACTTGGATATTACATTTTTCAGAGGGCTAGAGCTCATGACCATCATAGTTGACAGCATATCAGCATGCATGAAGGCATTACTTGGTAAGATCTGAGACCTCATGTCTTGAAACGCAAACACAAGGCAGGACATCCTTATTCTTTAGATCCATGTTAACAAAAGCCCATGCCTGGAATCAGTTTTCTAGTGCTAATGAATTGTCTGACGACAAATCAGAAAATGAAACCCTAGGAAATACTTAGATGCTTGCTTTGCTGGTGAGAAACTTAAAGTGTGAAATAGTTTCAACGTCAAACGCAATGAATAGAATATGTGCTTGTGTGTGTGTTAGAATGAAACAGACCTGAGAACTACAATTCAATGATCTAAGCAAGTTCAGCGATGCTCTTTGTCCCTTATCTCCAATTGTCCAGTAATAAATTAAACCCAGTCTACTATGTGAATATAAATTATCTCATTATTTATATCACAGTATTTATGTTTCCACATAAAGTACTTTTAAAAAATTATCTTTTAATCTCTTTTGACTTGTTTTTCTTGGTCTTCATACAGAACTCATGATATAACACCAGCTGGCCTATAACTTGATGTATGGAAGAAAATGGCTTCAAATTTGCAGTAATCCTTCTGCCTCCACTTCTCAACCACTAGGATTGCACGTATTTGCCACCACAACTGGTTGAGGATAATCATCTTCAGCATGTAAAGCTGTGAAGTCATGTGTGTTTCATGAGTGCTAAGATGTGAACAGGCTGCACTGTTGAATGGATGAACTTTAATCCTCACTTTTCTTCATTGTCGGACCAGAAAATTAATGTGTTTAATATTCAGGTTTTAAACACACACACACACACACACACACACACACACACACAAACCTATTGTATTCATTGTGTTTCATGAACACAGAATTCCATCCCAGAGAGCCCAGGCATGTGAGAGTTCACAGGAAGTCAAGGCATATCAGCACTGTACTGACAGCGGAAGGATCTGTATTTTCCATTCTGACCAGATGTCCTTAGACTGGAGAAAGATACTCACTATGCTGTAGGATACACAAACGGCCAAGGATTCTACTTATATTCTTGCTCACTCAGGTTATCTAGCCACTTATGCTGAAAGTGATAGTATAGACAGGAAAGGAGAGAGAACGCATGCTTCCTCAGTCTTTGTTGATAAAGGGGACATGTATGAAGAAATTAGAATCAATCTAATAATGTGCTGTTTTCACTTCTTCTGGCAAGAACAAAAGCTACTTATATTATGAAATATAAACTGCGTCATTCAGTGATCTAATATACAAATACACAAATGTATTGGTGTTTGCATCTCAAATCCACATTGCATGTTGTAACACTAAATAATAAATTCATGTCAGTGATTTTAAAATGCCATTTTTATTAACATGGGAAGACATTAAATAGTGAATAAAGAACATCATTTTATCAACATACTGGAAGAAAGGAAGTCTTATTTTCAGGCATCTTGAGGGGTCTGTTTTCCTGCTCCTTTGGCAAGTAGTCTTGCTTTCTGTTTTTCTTTTTTTCCCCTGAGCCATAAATGAAGAAACTGTGACATAAATGTATCTATTGGCACTGGGATTCCCATGATTTGTTGATCTCTGTCTGCATTGTATCCAGTTGTAGTTTCCTGTGATGGTTTCCATTTGCAACAAAGGGGGTTTATTCTTTTTATGAAGAGTAGCTACACTTACTTGCCCTTTCATTTTTTATTTTATTTTATCTTTCTTTCTGAAGAATAAACACCTTACTTTTATTTTATTTTATTTTTTAGAGTTTGTTTAATTGTTTGTGTATTTCAAGACTGGTTTCTCTATGTAACCCTGGCTGTCCTGGAACTCGCTATGTAGACCAGACTAGTCTCAAACTTGGAGATCCATCTGTCCCTACTCCTGAGGGCTGGGATTCAAGGCAAGTGCCACTACTGGCAGGCATTTTATTTTTAAGTATTAAATATTAAAGTATTTAAAATGTATAGAAGAAATTGGTCATATATAAGAACATCATTTCTGCATGGTAGAGATACTGTTGATCTCCCCCCCCCTTTTTTTATTGTATGGTCTATTTTTTCTTACTTATTATCATTTATTACAATTTATTCAATTTGTATCCTGACTGTGGTCCCCTCCCTTATCTCCTCCCAATCCCACCCTCCCTTCATCTTCTCCCCCTATTTTCCTCCCTTTGTTCACTGATAGGGAAGGTCCTTCTCCCCTTCTATTTGACCCTAGCCTGTGAGGTCTCATCAGGATTGGCTGCATTGTCTTCTTCTGTGACGTGACAAGGCTGCACCCTCCATGGGGAGGTGATCAGAGAGCCTGTCACTGAGTTCATGCCAGGGAAAGCCCCTGCTCCCTTTATTAGAGAGCCCACGGAGTCTATGGGCTACATCTGAGCATGGGTTTTATGTCCTCTCCATGCGTTGTCCTTGGTTGGGGTATCAGTCTCTGCAGGTCCCCCAGGGCTCAGAGGTTTTTACTCTGTTGGTCTCTTTTTGGTGCTCCTATCCAATCCCAGAAAGAAGGGGGGTCTTTCTGTCTCTCCCTTCTTTCATAAGATTCCCTGCACTCTGCCCAAAGTTTGGCTATGAGTCTTAGCCTCTGCATCAATATATCAATCAGTAGAGTTTTTAAGGGGCCGTCTGTGGTAGGCTCCTGCCCTGTTCCCTGTCTTTTGCTTCCAATGTCTATCACATTTGTCCTTCTAAATGAGGATTGAGCATCTTCCCTAGGTTCTTCCTTGTTGTTTAGCTTCTTTAGGAGTACAGATTTTAGTATGTTTATCCTATATTATTTGGCTAATATCCATTTATAAGTGAGTATATACAGGAGTATATACCATGTGTTTCTTTCTGCTTCTGGGATACCTCACTCAGGGTGCTTTTTTTTAGTTCCCATTATTTGCCTGCAAATTTCATGATTTATTTGTTTTTTTGTTGCTGAGTAGTATTCCCTTGTGTAAATGTACCACAATTTCTGTATCCATTTCTCCATTGAGGGACATCTGGGTTGCTTCCAGGTTCTGGCTATTACGAATAGAGATGCTACAAACATTATGCTATAAAACAAATGTGCTTGTTTTATAGTTGAGCATATTTTGGATATATGCCTAGGAGTGGCATAGCTGGATATTGAGGTAGTGTTATTCCTAATTTTATGAGCACCAGATTGATTTCCAAAGTGGTTGTACAAGTTTACATTCCTACAACAATGGAGGGTTCTCCTTTCTCCACATCCTCTCCAGCATGCGTTGTCACTTGAGTTTTTTTATCTTAGCCATTCTGATGGTTTATGGTGAAATCTCAGGGTTTTGATTAGTTTTGATTTGAGAGAGTGGGCAGCCTTGTCTTGTCCCTGATTTCAGTGGGATTGATTTAAATTTCTCTCCATTGAGTTTGATGTTGGCTATAGGGTTGCTGTATATTGCCTTTACTATGTTATGTATGTGCCTTGTATCCCTAATCTCTCCAAGACTTTAAACATGAATGGGTGTTGGAGTTTGTCAAATGCTTTTTTGGCATCTAAGGAGATGATCATTTGGTTTTTCTCCTTCTGTTTATGTGGTGGATTACATTGATGGATTTGCATATATTGAACCATCCCTGCATGCCTGGGATGAAGCCTACAGGTCCTGGTGGATGATATCTTTTATGTGTTCTTGGATTCAATTTGCAAGTATTTTATTGAGTATTTTTGCATCAATGTTCATAAGAGGGATAGCTCTGAAATTTTCCTTTTTTGTTTGGTCTTTCTGTGGTTTAGGTATCAAGGTACTTACCCTTTTATTGACTGACCAATGCAGAGAGATCAGTTATGAAAGTTGCTATATGACACCAACAAATACAAAGTCACTAGGTTGTATTTATATATAACTGTGCACACACACAAGTCACACACACTTGTTACATATGTATGTAACTGTAATAAAGAAATGAAGAGGCTATCAATTTGAGGGTAGGTGAAAAGAACGTGGAAGGCATTCAAGGGAAGGTGTCTTAGGAAGGCCTTGAAAGAGGAAAAGATTGTGGGAAGTGATGTGATCTGTTTGAATTAAAAATGTATCACAAAATAGAGTTACAGAAGTCTTACGTCAAAAAATAGTCATTTAATGAGTTAAACCACACTTAATTACATTTTTTTTTTCCTGTACTTGGAATAAACAACGTTTGCAGAGAAAACAACTGGTCTAAAGGTGAGGTTATTTTTTCTTTGTGGGGTATGCCTTTAGTCTACTAAAAAATGTTAGGACACACAAAGAGAAGATTGTTCTGTGAGGTTACAGGCACACCCTGGAGTTAAATTCTTGCAAGCTAATGAATATCTGGAGCCACCATGATCCAGGAAGAGGAAAAAAGGTTGGTCTTTAGCACCTCCACAGGAAGCACAGAGCTGCTTACACGTTACTCTTTTCCCTCTCATGATGCACCAAAGTATGTTTGTTGTTTTAAGCTGTTTAATTTGTTGAATATGACCATGTGAAGGAGGCAGAGAGGAGATGAGGGAAATGGCAGAGACAAGCCCTGGTGTGTTGCTGGGAGGTGATGTATGGGTTTTGAGTTAGACTACCATTCAGTGTACATTGAACTGCTGTGCAGAAATTGCATGACCAGGAAGACAGTATATCTGAATGGAGAGTTGGGAATAGGGATGAGATTTAACAGACAGGTTGCTAGTCTCTGAAGTAGATTGAGGGGAACATGTTGAGGGACATTTTGAGGTTGAATTGATAGGACTTGGTAACGGATTGGCTATGAGAGGACTCATTGATGAGTTTTTGAGGTTTAGAGCAAATGAGCAATGGCAATATCATTTATCAAAGTAACAGCAGCTAGGAGAGGGTAGATACCCACTGTTGACAGTGGGAATCAGGAGTTTTGTTATAACACAAGTAAGGATTAGAAAAAAATTCTGAACTTACAAGGAATTTATGGTTGCCCAAGAGGGAGAATCAGACTTCTCCAAGGATGTGCCCCATAATAGGTTATTCAGTCCCCACTGATTAGCCCTAAACACATCATGTACACATACAAATTACAGTAGTGGACTTGGCAGGTTGTGTGTGTGTGAGTATGTGTGTGTGTGCTTGTAAGAATAATAAAGAAAAATGTTATGAATTTGAGAAAGTATGGAAGGTGGACACTGAAAGAACTGAAGGAGAGAAGAAAGAATATAAATAATGTAAATACAGTAATCATATATGAAATTCTCAAAAATTTAAATAATAAAATAAAAATCTCATAGGTAGAATTTGTTAGGATAATGCGTTCCAAAGGCATGATTACTTGCATGAATATATTGCTCTAAAAATGACCACGTCCTTTGACATTTAATGATGACTTGATTTTTTTTATGTTTAATGTTCACAAAAAACATTTTATCTCTTGGTGACTTCCTCTGAGCTGCTAGTGCAGCAATTAATACCCAGCTTCAGGATTGGAGTTGACTAATGTTCTTTGAGGGCAAGTCTCCAAGAAAATTAATTTACACTAATTTTCTTGTTCTTTTATTGTATAGTTTTGAGTGAATCTGTAGAATTTAATTGTATATTTGGGGATAATGTGAATTACAAATCAGTACTGATTCTACTTAAAGGAAGCAATTCCTTGAAGTAGTAAAGGGGGAGGGAAAAAGGAGAGGAAAGAGAGAAGGGTTGAGATTTTCTTGATCTTTCAATCATCAAACTAGAAGAAATGCAAGAATCAACTTTTTGTCTAAACACTAACTTTGGCTTAAAATGCCTGAAAATGAGGGTTTAGAGATGTTCTTTCTAACCCTTCCACATTTAATCAATAATGGCTCTGGCAGAAAGAGAAAGTATATCTTTTCCCCTAACATAGATAATTGAATATTGCCTAATTAAACTAATGGCAGTACTTTGATGCCATAGAGACTGGTGATATAGGAGACCTGGCAATGATAATTGTGTAAGAAATTAGTTAATGTAGAATGAAGGTCCTGGACCCAGAGGCCATAGTTTTGAACACAGTCTCCCATTCCCTTTTGAAGTTTAAGTCTACATTTTTATTTAAAGAAATGGAATTACATTTTGAACTATCAAAATATATTGAACTTTTTATGGCTTTTACCTTTATCCACTTTATACTTAATTATTTTATATTGCTAGAATTATTTCTGGTTGAGAAGAAAATATACTCTTATTTTCCTTCTGGTCAACATAGAGAAGGTTATACTCCTGGCCACCTCCACACTTATCTCCATCTTCACGGACTTGCACATATGCCTGCCTGCTTTAAAGATGGTGATAGATTACCTGCCCTAGCTTGCTGATGCTTTTATAACACTTGTTTCTATTTAAGCACATCCTGGAAGGCAGTCTGGTTAACTGTGTGTAACACATGCAGAGTAAAGCAAAACTTCAAGTGAACTTTAATGTGTTTTTTTGAGGCTTTTTTAAATTAAATTTTTATTTTTTATATTAATTACAGTTTATTTACTTTGTATCTCAGTTGTAGTCCCCTCCCACATTCTCTCCAAATCCGACCCTCACTCTCTCATCTCCTCCCTCCCCTTCTCTAAGTCCACTGATAAGCGAGACTTTTATACATGTATTCAACGAAATACAATCTTATCTACCCTACAAGTTCTCTTTCCACCTTCCCCTCCCTTATTTCAAAGGCACTCCTGAATACAACACCCATCGGAACTTCATGTATTATTATTCTGATAACCCACTAAGTCGAGGAGGTGTGGTCTCTATCTGCATGAATATGGAACCATTTACTGCAGCAGGGGAACCTACTGGTCTCTACATCAAAAGAAAGAAAGACAACTGCCCCTCTACCCCACCAGCAACTACCCACTGTCAATAGTGGAGCCTACAGATAATCCACCCATGTATGTTGAAATTTTGGCTGGTTTGACCTCATGGGAGTCTTCTGTGGTAACTGCACCTGCTGTAGGTTCATGATTGTGAGAGCCATGTAATATCTATAGCACAACATTTTATAACGCTCCTCCCTCAAATCTGGCTTTAAATTCTTTCTACATCCTTTTCTGTGATGAAGCCTGAGGTTTGGCAATGTGTGTGCATGTGTGAGAGGTTAATATAGATGTTTCCTTTAATTTTTTGTGTTTAGTCTTTTATTAATCCCTTTTATTTTTTTTTATCTTGAAGTCCATGCATAATTGGCCAACATATATTTAAAATTAGACATATTATGGGGAGGGACATGTGCAGTAGAGAAAAATAGAAAATGACCTACTGTGTTGCTTAAAATAGAGAACCACTAAGACTATTTTTTCAAAGTAGCCAACCCCTCATTCCTTTAGGCCCCATAGAGTATCTTCACTGGTGTGGCTGGTTTTCAATCTTAGTGATGTATTCTGAGCAGTCCTCTCCCCTTGCTTTGAAAACAGTTGCTCCATATTTTGCAATCTGCATGAATTGTTATTTCATTCTTGAATAAGGGGTAAAGAACTGAAAACACACTCTACAAACTCTGACCATTAGCAACATTTCATATTCTTTTTATTCTTTTTTTTTTTTTTTTTCAATGCAGTTTATTCAGGAACCTTGAACAATCCTCGGACCCTGGGGAAAGCCAGCCCACAGCTTAAATAGCCTCTGGGTAGCCAACCCAGGCGTGCCACATGGGCAATGCAGATAGGTCCACATACATGGAAGCAAGACAGATCCTCAGCCTTAGCCAAATGTGGAATGTTTGTGACAGAGAGCACTCACCATCGGGAAGGTGGAAGGAGGAAACCAGCTCCATCTTTAAGGCATAGCATTCCGTAGCTCTCTACAGTTCCCCCTTTTTGTTTTAGACGCATCAGGCAAGAGTAGAGGTCTGATCTCTGATATTAGAAATAAATTGGGACTTTATACCGATGTTCATTTAGGTGTCATCCACCCAAAGAGCATCAGACCCGTCTGATACCTTTTTCTCAGAGGCGGGACCTGGGACGCAGGACTAGCCACAGGATTATCAACATGGATTGCTGCAGCCATGAATCATCTGAAGGAATGGGCGGGCATGGGAGCGTTAGCAGGCCTGCTGGTGTTGGTCTCCTTGGTTTGCCTGTGGTATATATGCAAGATTAGAGTCTCACAACAATGTGATGCAGCCATGATCATTCAGGCCTTTACAGCCATTGAAGCAGGACAGTCTCCCCAAGCATGGTTGGCTACCATAAAAAGCTAAAATGTTACGCTCAGGATGCGAGGCTAAGCACTGCACTCAGGGTCAGCCGCTTTCGACCCAGAGAAGAGCATGTCTGATTGCATTTCATATTCTTTTAAAAACTTAATTTGTTCCAACGAGGGGTTAAGGCTTCTCATAATATTTCCTATAAGCCCACACCTGTTTGTCTATATCCCCCATTTTTATTCATTATTAGCCAGATAGAGCCAAGTAATTGTGGTAATCATACTTGCTTTTTTGCCCAATGCTGGAATGCTAGTAAAGTTAGGTATGCCCTGGTTACTCGCATGCCTCACTGGGTGCCTATGCCCATTGATGCCCCTCACGCTATGACTCTCTTCAGACAGAAAAGGGATCTTGGAACTACAGCCACCATTGTTACTACCATCTCATTGACGGCTGTTGGAGCTACCACCAGGGCATTAGCCATGAGTCATACTGGACAGACTGCTCAGACCCTGAATAATCATTTAGCCAATGTAGCTCATGCCTTAGTTGTACATGAAGGAATTAATGCTCAACTAAAAGGAAGCTTGATGGTGTTCAATCAGAGGATTGACCTCTTGCAGGAGCAAATTGATACCCTATGGCAAATCGCTCAACCTGGCTGTCAATGAAAGTATGCTGGACTTTGTGTCACTAGCATACAACATGAGAATTTTTCCTGCGCTGCAAATCTGTCTAAACAATTGTCGAGCTATATTTTAGGTAATTGGACTGGAGAATTCGATACTACGATGGAGCAGCTGAGAGTGGCCATTGTCACAGTAAATTCTACCGGAGTGGACGCAGGACTAGCCACAGGATTATCAACATGGATTGCTGCAGCCATGAATCATCGGAAGGAATGGGCGGGCATGGGAGTGTTAGCAGGCCTTCTGGTGTTGGTCTCCTTGGTTTGCCTGTGGTATATATGCAAGATTAGAGTCTCACAACAGTGTGATGCAGCCATGATCATTCAGGCCTTTACAGCCATTGAAGCAGGACATTCTCCCCAAGCATGGTTGGATACCATAAAAAGCTAAAATGTTACGCTCAGGATGCGAGGCTAAGCACTGCACTCAGGGTCAGCCGCTTCGGACCCAGAGAAGAGCATGTCTGATTGCATGCGGGTTGATGCCCCAGGTCCCGCCTCTGAGAAAAAGGTATCGGGCAGTCCGATGCTCTTTGGGTGGATGACACCTAAATGAACATCTGTACAAAGTCCCAATTTATTTCTAATATCAGAGATCAGACCTCTACTCTTGCCTGATGCGTCTAAAACAAAAAGGGGGAACTGTAGAGAGCTGCGGAATGCTATGCCTTAAAGATGGAGCTGGTTTCCACCTTCCACCTTCCCGATGGTGAGTGCTCTCTGTCATGAACAACTCCACATTTGGCTAAGGCCGAGGATCTGGCTTGCTTCCATGTATGTGGACCTATCTGCATTGCCCCCGTGGCACGCCTGGGTTGGCTACCCAGAGGCTATTTAAGCTGTGGGCTGGCTTTCCCCGGGGTCCGAGGATTGATCAATGTTCCTGAATAAACTGCATTGAAAAAAAAAAAAAAACTTAATTTGGAAGTTTTAATAATTACAACATATTTCCTTTCCCTTTTCTCCCTCAAATCCCTACCATATACCCTCCCCTGCTCTCCTTCAAATTCATGGCTTCTTTTCTGACTGTTATTGTGTGTGTGTGTGTGTGTGTATGAGTGTGTATGCATATATACATATATTCCTAAATATAATGTGTCTAGTCTGTATAATGTTACTTTATATGTGTTTTTAAGGCTGGCCACTTGGCACTGAATAAACAATTGTCTTTTCCCTTGGTGTAAGGGCAATTTACCCGAGAAGCCAGGACAAGCTAAACACACAGCTGATCTCTTCAATGGAGTGAGGTACTTAGCTGTTCCTCGTGGAATGCTTGGAATGGATGTAGTTTACAACCTAGTGATCCTTTGCTGTCTGATGAGCCAGGTTTTTCCTGAATCTCCTAGAATTCATGTTTTATTTATTATAGACATTTTCCCTCTAAAACCTTGAGCATTACTTCTGAGTGATAAAACTCATCCTTGTGAAAGTTGTTATTTATACTTGTCAACAGCCTATGTGACTTCCATATTGTATTAGAGCCAAATCCTGACTCCCAAAGGCAGGATGTTTACCTCAGTTATTCTCCCTAGACCTATCTTGACCATTGTTTCTAACAAAACACAAACCCATCTCACAGACTAAAACATATGGACTTTGTAAAGATCTTCAAGGTAAACTTGTCTTTATTTTGTTGTACTCACAGGACTGAGCTGTTATCTGAAAATTGTGTCAAGCTTAAATATGGCAAAAGTAAATGAGCTGATGTCAGACTCGCCAGTTTGTTTTATTCTTTTCTCTTCATAGATCATTTTTCTCCCTGTTGCCTTCAGGGACCCTCAATACCTAGTGTAGACTGATTCTTCCATTCCCAGCTGGATTCAGTTGCCCATAGTTTTCTGTGTAAAGTTGAGGCCTCATGCACATTCCTGTTCAATTTGGCACATCCTTTCTTACTGTTGTTCAGCTCATGTTTGGGTGACCATGTTGGTGAGACTCTATGAGCACAGCTTCTGATATTACTAGGAGACAAAATGTCCTAGCAAAATACCTGGTCCTCTGCCTCTTACAATTTTTCTGCACCTTCTTTTGAAATGCTGCCTGAGCCTTAGGCGTGAGCATGTTTTGTAGATGTATCCGTTGATGCTGGGATCTACAATTCTACATTTCGATTACTTTGTTTGTTATAGTGGTGTCTGCTGCAAAAAGTTTTCCTGATGGAAGTTTATGTTCTTAACTTTGACCAGCTATGTGAGACAGATAGTTTCATATTTTATTTTTATTTTTTTGCTTGAGCTGTATGTCCAGAATTTTCAAGGAAGCATTACACCTTTTCATATCAACTACTTTGTCCTCAAGTGTATGGGCTTGTGTGGGTTTGTGTTACTTTGTTATGTGGTCGCTAGGTAGAGGGGAAAATATATAATGGTTGCTGAGGTATGAAGTGAAAGAAACAAAACTTAAAACACCTTTATTACTGAGAATAAGAAATTCCTTTGTCTGTCTAATAATGGAGTTTCCTTTTTGGCCCTGAAACTCCAGGTATGGTTTCAGGGTAGATATTGAAATGGAATTTAAAAACATCTCTTTGAATCTATTGTTATCTTAACTTTTGGGGCAAAAATCATAACATTTTGTAGCTTAAATTGTTTCCTTTGCAAATTCAGACAGTTCAATAGTCATCAATTTGAATAGTGAGACAAAAATAGATTCAGGTGGGAGAATGTGACATGAAGATGTGTGGTTCCCTGTGCCTATGTGATGTGTAAATTCATTATTGTTGCTGTGTCTTTATGAATTTAGGAATCCATTACACTTAGTTGAGAACTGGGAAGTTTGATACCCATTAGCAATGGCAAAACATAATTGGCAACATAACTGTATATGCATTTAAAATTTATGACAATATCCACTTGTTTCACTTCAACTTCAAAACTGGTATCATGCCAAGTAGCTGAATGATGTTTTAAACTGATGATTAATTATGAGTAGTGGAATTTTACAAATGCATTGGAGATGGGACACTAAGAATATTCTTCTGGACTCATTTTGGATTCACATGATAGAGATCTGCTCCTCTAATTTTGATGGGGCCATGCCCTGTTAAGCACACCCTAGCTTTAAAACATTGCAAATTGAAATTGCATTAGTCCACCTAATGTACTGAGCATCATCACAACATCACAATACAGCATGCCGTAGCATGAGTATTTGCCCCTGTGACTGCACAGCCAACTGAGTGCTGTGACTTACTGTACCACAAGGCCTTACTGTCATTGTCAGAAATCATAACTCAGCATCATGTGGCATTTTACTCATCTCTTAAAATAAAAATTCAGATTGAAAGTGTAGTTCCTACAGAAAGTGTATCCCTTGCACACTACTGTAAAGTTAAAAATCTGTAAGTCACATCAAAATAACTATGTACTGTCTGAGGATACTGCAACAGCCACAACACAAAAATTTCTATTGGATATCTGTCCTTATATGGTAAAGGTCAAAGATGAGAAATATGTCTCAGTCTAACTTTAGACTGCTGGTTGAAAGTTGTTAGATTTCAGAACTTCATGTTTTTGAGAAGGATAGAACGCTGGTTTAATGATGACTTTCACATGATTATAAAGAATATCTCAGCTTCTAAATAATTTTAGGTTTGGAGATTGAGACAAATGCAATTATTATAAAATTATATGTTTTCTACATTCTGCCTTAAAGGACTTGGGTGATCCACCTTATTCTTTTTTCTATGTAATATAGACAGAGTGCTGTCTGCAAGCTTTAGTGTTGGTAACAGCTGTCAGCGATACGTCTGAGGAACCTCACCACTAGCCTGGATGAGGGCTTTTCAACAGTTTGCTGAAGCACTGAGTCCTGCTGCCACTTGAAGTGCCAGGGTGAGTTAGTAACCCTTGGACTTTTCTGAGAAGGAGAGGGGAAAATAGGGGAAGGAGGGCGTGAGGGTTGGACTTGGAGGAAAGGAGGGAGGTGGCTGGGATCAGGCTAAAAAGCAATTAAATAAATACATAAGTGAATAAATAAATACATGAAAAAAGACCTTAACATGATATATAGATACATTTCCTAATATTGCTGATAAGGGCTTCAGTCTGAGTTTTAAAAGAAAAATAAGTCAGTCTTTGACATCAGCAAATTATTTATCTACCTGATTTTGTTGCATCTCTATTAGCTACTTCACTGATCAGGGATCAAATGCCCTAGTGGAGATGGGATTTTTGCCTTCCTGGATTTAATAGTTGAACGGAAGAGAAAACCGTCTAAGTGGTAAGTGAGCAAACAACTATGTGATTACAGAATTGACAGTGCTAACAAAGGAATGATTCAGCAGTGTGAGCAGAGGAGGAGGTGGAAGAAGTTACCACATATAACCTTTATAGGGTCCTTGGGAAACAAGCCATAGAACATTTTTTATTAAGTGTAGGAAGTGACTATGTTTGAAATGCTAAAAGGATAAAGGTGGATGAAGTCAACGGATAAGAAAAAGGAAAGTTATACCCACTGAGGGTGATCAGATAGTTGGATTTACAGGTCTTTCTAGGTTTTGGGAAGAAGTTCGAGTATTATTGAATTTCAATGTGAAGCCCTTGGATGTTTTTAAGCAAGAATGTTGTTTCTGCTTTAAAAATCAGACACTGGGTATTATGCTTTAGGTCAGAAGATACATAGTAGACCAGGGGAACCCACTTAAAAATTGTTGCAGTAGTTCATGGCAGTGACTGTGGTTAATTGGTCCAAACTACTAGCACTACAGGGGTGTGAAATGTAATACTGCAAGATTTTAAGGTGGAGATGACATGACTTGAGGATAAGTTGGATTGCAGAATAAGAATCAGTGGTGGCTCCCAAGCCTAAGCAGTTTGTACAGTGTGTGGCAGCAAATATTTTGGGAAGAAAAAGACAAAAGAGGAGACAAGTCACACAGAAAACAGGTTGAGGAGTGTTGAAATGCAGGTTAGTTTTGCTATGTTGATTTTGGGGTGCCTGTTGGGTTATTCTAGGACAGTTATAGAGATTTTCAAGTCAGAAGCTATTATGAAAGCAAAAAATAAAATGCCATTTGAAGTTGTAGTAAAAAAAAATACCCATTTGCTAATGATCACCAGTGACCCACTATGTGAATTCCATCTATCAGGTTAGATAATGCACTTTTAAATTGTTCTGACTAGATAACAGCTTTTTTCTTTTTATGATGTAATATATGGAAGGCATTGATGGGAGGCATGGATTCTGAGGTGACTCAAAGGGCTTCATATTTGTGTTCTATCAAATTTGGTGATGCTTTGATTAAGGATATGCTATAGGGACAATGTCAATTTAAGCTGATAGCCGTCAGGCTCAGTTTTGATGGCAGTTTAGAACCCTCATGAAAGAGACAAGCAAAATACTTTTAATGTGACTTTGCAAATTGTAAATCTGGCAGGGATCTCAGGAGTGTTTGGCTCTTTTGGCTGTGGTGATTTAGTAATTTAGTAGAGAGTCTGTGTTAACAGCTTCTTAAATATTTTATGTTTTAGGTGGAATGATAAGTTGATAAAATGTTTGCAGTGTCTGAGGAAAGTAAATCACAAAGTTTGACTCCAAACTACTGGAGTCTTAAAAAGAAAGTGTTTTGATATTAAGAAATTCAGATGTAGCTCATGGCAAACTCAGTATCCAAGGAGGTACCCTAGTAAGGGGAACAGGGACTCTCTTTGACATGAACTCAGTGGCTGGCTCTTTGATCATCTTCCCCTGACGGGGGAGCAGCCTTGCCAGGCCACAGAAGAAGACAATGCAGCCAGTCCTGATGATACCTGATTGGTTAGGGTCCTATGGAGGGAAAGGAGGACTTCCCCACTCAGTGGACTTAGAGAGGAGCATGGAATCGGGAGGGTGGAATTGGGAGGGCACAAGGGAGAGAGCTACAGCTGGGATACAAAGTGAACAAACTAATTAATATAAAAAATAAAAATTAAAAATTTTCTTTCTAATGCTGTTAAATGTCCTGTAATTTTTTTTTTTCAATGCAGTTTATTCAGGAACCTTGAACAATCATCTGACCCTGGGGAAAGCCAGCCCACAGCTTAAATAGCCTCTGGGTAGCCAACCCTAGCGTGCCATGTGGGCAATGCAGATAAGTCCACATACATGGAAGCAAGCCAGATCCTCAGCCTTAGCCAAATGTGGAGTTGTTTGTGACAGAGAGCACTCACCATCGGGAAGGTGGAAGGCAGAAACCAGCTCCATCTTTAAGGCGCGGCATTTTGCATCTCTCTTCAGCTCTACAGCTCCCCCCTTTTGTTTTAGACGCATCAGGCAAGAGTAGAGTTCTGATCTCTGATATTAGAAATAAATTGGGACTTTGTACAGATGTTCATTTAGGTGTCATCCACCCAAAGAGCATCAGACCCGTCTGATACCTTTTTCTCAGAGGCGGGACCTGGGGCATCAACCCGCATGCAATCAGACATGCTCTTCTCTGGGTCGAAAGCAGCTGACCCTGAGTGCAGTGCTTAGCCTCGCATCCTGAGCGTATCATTTTAGCTTTTTATGGTATCCAACCATGCTTGGGGAGACTGTCCTGCTTCAATGGCTGTAAAGGCCTGAATGATCATGGCTGCATCACACTGTTGTGAGACTCTAATCTTGCATATACACCACAGGCAAACCAAGGAGACCAACACCAGAAGGCCTGCTAACGCTCCCATGCCCGCCCATTCCTTCAGATGATTCATGGCTGCAGCAATCCATGATGATAATCCTGTGGCTAGTCCTGCGTCCACTCTGGTAGAATTTACCATGACAATTGCCACTCTCAGCTGCTCCTTCGTAGTATCGAATTCTCCAGTCCAATTACCTAAAATATAGATAGACAATTGTTTAGACAGATTTGCAGCACAGGAAAAATTCTCATGTTGTATGCTAGTGACACAAAGTCCAACATACTTTCACTGACAGCCAAGTTGAGCGATTTGCCATAGGGTATCGATTTGCTCCTGCACGAGGTCAATCCTCTGATTGAACACCATCTAGCCTCCTTTTAGTTGAGCATTAATTCCTTTTTGTACATCTAAGGCATGAGCTACATTGGCTAAAAGATTATTCAGGGTCTGAGCATTCTGCACAGTATGACTCATGGCTAATGCCGGGGTGGTAGCTCCAACAGCCGCCAATGAGATGGCAGTAACAATGGCGGCTGTAATTCCAAGATCCCTTTTCTGTCTGAAGAGAGTCATAGCGTGAGGGGCATCAACGAGCACAGGCACCCAGCGAGGCATGCGAGTAACCAGCTAGTAAATTTACTAGCATTCCAGCATTGGGCAAAAAAGCAAGTATCATTACCACAATTACTTGGCTCTATCTGGCTAATAATGAATAAAAATGGGGGATATAAACAAACAGGTGTGGGCTTATAGGAAATATTATGAGAAGCCTTAACCCCCTTGTTGGAACATCCTGCATCAGTTCTAGAACTAGCAGTGGTGGTGTCCGAGGTCTGAGTAGGTTCAGGAGACCATTGCCCCGAGGGGCGAGACGTGCTCCATGTAAATTGACTAACTCCTTGTTTTCCTCCACTTTTGAAAGTCATTTAAGGTTCTTAAATTATTTTTTCCCCTTTTTTAAAAAAAGTTTTCATCAATTACACTTTATTCATTCTGCATCCCCCCATAAGCCCCTCCCTCCTCCCCTTCCAATCCCACCCTCCCTCCTCCCTCTGCATGCATGCCACTCCCCAAGACCACTGATAGGGGAGGTTCTCCTCTCCTTTCTGATCTTAGTCCATCAGTTCACATCAAAAATGACTGCATTGTCCTCTACTATGGCCTGGTAAGGCTGCTCCCCCTCAGGAGGAGGTGACTTAAGAGCAGGCCAGTCAGTTCATGTCAGAGGCAGTCCCTCTTCACATTACTATGTAACCCAATTGGACTCTGAACTGCCCTGGGCTACATCTGTGCAGGGGTTCTGGGTTATCTCTATGAATAGTCCTTGGTTGGAGTATGAGTCTCTGGGAAGTTCCCTGTATTCAAATTTTCTTGTTCTGTTGCTCTCCTGTCCTGTAATTTTTAAAATCATTTTTCTTTTGGGACAGGGTTACAACCTTGTTTCAACACCACTGGTGAGATTCCAGAGCCTGGTTCTGAAAATAATTCCTAATGAAAGATCATGAGCAGGAAGCTACCAGGAGGTGGGAGCTCACCTATCATTGAGTGTCTTAGACAGGATGAGGATTTGACTATGACTTTCAAGTACAGGAAAGAGGAATTTAGCTATGATATCATTATTGGCTTTACTGAAGATTCTTCCTCCCTCCCCCCCCCCCCCCCCCCCCGTGGCAGAAAGGACTATTTTTCTTACTTAAATTGTTCTTAAGATGTAAGAAGTGGGAAATAGTAAGAGCTGGAGAGGATGGGAACCACACAAGGAGAGCAACAGAACCAGAAAATTTGAACACAGGGAACTTCCCAGAGATTCATACTCCAACCAAGGACTATTTATGGAGATAACCTAGAATTCCTGCACAGATGTAGCATATAATAGTTCACTGTCCAAGTGGGTTACATAGTAATGGGAAGAGGGACTGCCTCTGACATAATTTGATTGGCCTGCTCTTTGATCACCTCCCCCTGAGGGGGGAGCAGCCTTACCAGGCCACAGAAGAAGACAATGCAGCCACTCCTGATATGATCTGATAAACTAACATCAGAAGGAAGGAGAAGAGGACCTCCCTATCAGTGGACTTGGGGAGGGGCATGCATGAGGAAGGGTGAGGGAGGGTGGGATTGGAAGGGAAGGAGGGAGGGGCTTATGGGGGAATACAAAATGAATAAAGTGTAATTAATAGTAAAAAAATAAAAAAATAAAAAAAAATAAATTAAGGTTTACCAAGGGGCATTGATCACTATGTTGATGAGCAAAACCATTGATGTTTGTTTATATTACAGGCTAATCCTAGCTTACTCCACAAGAGGCACACTCTGTTGAGGTTATGTGTGGCAACTGCATTAGAACAATTCTGTCCTAAAGGTTAGGGCAGGAGAGAAAGACCACCATGGGCAACTAGACCTGTAGGGGGAGAAAGAAGTAATCATGTAAAGTAAAACTTGGCAAACATGGGTAAATACCGTTTTCTTTGCCAAAGAACCACAGGATCCTTACGTCATCTGCTCTGGCACCACTGACACATGGCACCATTTACTGAGATGCTGGGGCAGCCGCTCTCCGCTGACCTCAGAAGACATTCTGTTGCTCATAGACTTTCTGATGCCAGAGGCAGCTAGCGCATCTTTTATTTTTGGTGCTTATTAAGTTACTTACCTGATCTGACATTGTTTAATTTGTGGTAGGTAGAAAATAAATATTTTACATTGACTTCACTATAAATTACAATAAATTTTAAACCCACAAAGTTGTCTTAGATGAGATGCAGCCTTGGCGTCCCCTGGATCCAGTTTATGTATGTTGACCCTGAGGTAATACCAGAAGATATCAACTCAGTGGTGCTGGTCTTTTGTTAATGGCAGATTGGTTTTCAGCCCCAGATAACCAGAATCAATTGTCCCAGTAAAGCAAAAGTTTCACTTCAGTGATGCTGGTGAAGAGAAAGTGGTTCCTCATCTCCAGAAGACCAGAGCTGCAGGTTCTTTGTATGCAGCTGACCCTAGAAAAATCATCACTGTCTTCTGAAAGGTCACAAACCTGGCTTGCGCCATCTTCATTGCTCTCAGCACTATCTTCTGAACTACAACAGATGCTCATTAAACTCTGATCACTTACTGGTTTATCTAGTCCTTTGTTCCAACCATTTCCATTGTACTTAAAACAAAATGGTTAGGTCCTTTTCAGCAATTCCTCACTCCTGGTACTGAGTTTTTTTTTTTTTTTTTTTTTTTTAACTTTGCTTCTAGTTGCTGAGATAAACACCACAACCAAAAGTAATTCAGGGAGGAAAGGGCTTATTCAGCTTACACATCCTGATCACAGTCTATCATTGAGGGAAACCAAAACAAGAAATTAACCAGGGAGAAGACTGAGCAGAGACCACAGAGGCATGCTGCTTACCGACTTACTCCCCACTTGTTTATTCAGCCTTCTTAGACTTCCAAGGTCCACCTCTCACAGATGGGATAGAGTGATGGGTCTTCCTATATCAATTAGCAATCAAGAGAATACCCACAAATGTGCCCATAAGCAATTCTGAAGGACCAATTCTTTAGTTGAGGCTCTTTCTTTCCAGGTATGTTAGATTGACAATAAAGATTTACCATCACAGCAGGCAAGCCTCTCCAATTTTCCTACTCTCCTTTCAACTCAATCTTTCCCTTCTTCCATTCTCACCCATTTTCTTAAATATCTATTGCTAAGAATATCTCAAAGTAATAAAATATAAGTTTAAAGGGGTTTATGACCTTGTATTGTTTAAGTATCTATACTGTCCTCTACTTGATCCAAACTTATACCTTTTATTATTTATATTTCTTATCTCTTTTTATCATAACCCTCTCATAACTATTCATGAATGAATAATGCCTTTGTGTTTGCTGTTTGTCTTTTATCTCCTTTTTTATGTGTTCCTAGGAAATCCATCAAATGAGGATGATTCATCCAGTTACATTCCCAATTTGCACACTCCGAGAATTAATCATAATATGTAGTCCTCTATGTTATATCTCCTACCAAATTCTTACCCCTAATTCTTAATGCAGAAGTATCTGTATTTTCAAGTTGTTGTCTAAGAAAATAATTAAGGTTAGATAAAGTTGAGAGGGTGGAATTCTGATTAGATGGCATTAGTGTCTTCATGAGGAAAGATCCAGAAAGCTTGCTTTCTGTGTGTAAACTGAGCAAATGCTCCCTGGACACACACTGAGAAGGTTAAAAGGAAGCCCTTATCAAATGCTCATTTTGGAGGCATCTTGATGGTTGACTTCTGACCCTCAGAACTGCAAAAACAAAACAAAACAAAAAACAAACAAAAAAACATTCCTGTTTTTCAAATTATTTAGTCTGTGGTATTTGGTTACAGCAACAGAGGTATACTGATATGCCTGGCAACTTTGAATGAGCTAAACAACCTTCCTTCTGATCTCAAACTTTTCATTTATATACTTAAAGCTTCTTCTGAACACTCTAAACTCAGTTTTATAATTTTATAGCTTGTTGTTCCCTCCAAACTTGAAAACCCAGGTTTTTCTATGTACAAAAGGACTTTTCCATCTGTACTTTGAGTCAGAACCTTAGGAGTCATTCTTGATGACATCTTCTGTTCACTCACACACTAAATCCACCTATCATTTTATCATTTCATTTTCTTTCCATTTGTCAGAGGTGCAGAGGAGACTATTTCTATTATTATCTTGCCATGGTTAGCCATTACTTTGGTTTTGGAAATTGTAGCCAGGGATAGAATTTGAAGAGGAAATTAGAGGAACAAACCCAGAGGGCAGATGCTGATATGATTTCAAAGGAAAAAAAAAATCAACTTTCAGAAGCATTTCAAGTGTTTAAATATTTGAAAACCCAGGGTTTACACAGTGAACAAACAAATCAAAGACATAACAGAACTTACTGCACTAAGAGAGTCAGAGCAGTTTTGCCAAATTCAGAGGAAACCCAGAAGCACAAACACTGAGAGTCTTAATGAATGGAAGAAGCAGGGAAGTAACACAATGCAGGGTTTAGATGGAGATGCAGAGGGACTAATATGCCACATAAATGAGCAGAAATATTTCTCAGAGGGGTCAGCATTCCCAAATTCTTTATGCAGACTTTAAAATCAGGTCCCTTAAAACAACAAAAACCAACAAAAAATAAACAAACAACAACAAAAACCCCAAGGTTGTGTTATAAGTCTTTTTGGGAATGTTGTTGTTACTTCCTCAGAAGCAGGGATGAGATGAGAGCCATACCCAAGCTTTACATGGCTTGGGCTGAGCCTATAGTGTTCCTCTCCAAATAACCCTAGGCCTAGACCTGAAAGTTTCTAGCCTCCATACAATTTAATCTTCCACAAGCCTGGACCTTGAAGGCTTCAGCTTTCAGTCCCTGTCTCCTAACCTAGGTCTAGAATGTTTCCAGCCCCTGAGACTTACTGCTGAAGAAGCTTATCTTTTATAGTTCTTTCTGAACTCTAGCTGGCTGGTTCAACTCACCTCTCCTGGCTCAAAACTCCACTAAAAGCTGACAGATTCAAACCGGCTTCTCTCTGCTTGTCACTGGATTGCTCTGCTTGGAAAAAGCTGCCTCTGAATTCCACAAACTGAATGGCAAGACCTCGACTGCACTCATCTGAACTGCAGCAAACGGCGTTGTATTCACAAACTCTGCTGTACTGTCTGCATGGACTGAAGTAGAGAGAGGTTACTTAAGAGTTAGAGTTTTTCAGAGGCCCTCTATGGCAGGTTCCTAGGTTGTTTCCTGCTTTCTCCTTCTTCTGATGTCCATCCTCTTTGCCTTTTGGGATGGGGATTGAGCGTTTTAGTCAGGGTCCTCTCTCTTGATTAGTTTCTTGTAAAAAAAAAAAAAGAGTTAAGAGTTGGGTGTATCCCATCTCTGACCTATTCTGTCAGATCTTTCTCTCATTTGTCACTTTGCCTGTCCCTCAATTAGATATAGTTGTTTGGGATTAAAGGTGAGTACTAAGGGCTTGTTTGTATTCCCAGCAGGATCACACAGACCTAAGTCTTTGGATGTGATCCCTTACCAGAGTAGCTGTGTCGCTGAGTTAAAATTCTTCTACACCTTTAAGTGCTAACTTGGAGATTACTATTGACCAAAACAGTTGTACATGTGGACAAAGATGATACGGAAGCAGAGACAGTGAAAAGAAAAGACTTTCCATGTCTCCATAGCAGTGGCGATGTTTAGAATGATGAACATGAGCGCAGATGTAGGTATCAGTGAAGGTGTAACCTCCTGGTACTTTGTAGTTATTATGAAGTCACAACTATAAAGATAATTTTGTTTTCTTTGTTTTTATTAGTACTCTTTAATCAGATATCTGAAATAACAAAAAGGGATGGTACCATGTTTTGGAGATCACAATGATTAATAGAAATAATGGTTTCAAATAATAAATTAAAACATGAAAAAGAAATGTTTTTGGGACAATGTGTTGCATAAAACTACATTGCTTTTAAATGAAATTATTCCTGGAATGATGGTTGATGCAAGAAAAGGAAAATAAAGCCATTGAGTGGAGAATGGAGCAGTGAACGGAAATAAAAATGAGAAATTAGCAGGCAGCAAAAATGATAAACAATGATCATTGGTGGGAAAAATGGTGGACATGGTTGAAGCTTGTGAGAGTGAGAAGGGGCAGGAACTCTGCTCAGAGCATCACTGAGAGTCCAGGCAGAGGTATTGATTTTGTAGGCAAAATATATTTTTAAAGGAAAAATCTATGTCCATAATTTTTTTTAAGCCAAAGAAAAGTACAGTCTTCACAGAGAGCCATAAATTCTGGTTCCTTAGATAAAATAATATAGCAAATATGAGAAACAAAAATGAGAAAAAAGAACATTACCCATTGATAAGCTTTTCAAATGTTATGATTTATTCAAATGTAATTAAAAATATTTAAAACTACCATTGACCCAAAAAAGGTCTAAAAGAAAAGCAGTAGATATGATTTTATTATTAAACATCTTTTATTTTACATTACCAAGTTATTCTTGTGATTCCTGGACCCTTAAGGAGTAAAGAAAAAAATGCAGAGGAACACAGTTCTTAAGTTTCTGGGTTCATAAAGGAGAATTAGGGAAGATGAGACAAAAGAGTGGAAAGACTTGTCAGTAGGAGGTTGAACTTTATTTAAGATTCAGTAAGCTTACTGCCAAACTTTACTGACTTCTTTTAATTTATTAGTGAAGATATATTGGACATGAATAGCATGACATTAGTTAATTTAAAGTGGCTATCCCTGCTCATGCACAGTTTTTTCTCTCTAGGAAAAAATTGATTTAAGAGGATATCAATCATGTTCTCTTGGGGTTAAAAATATCTGTTTGCAAGGAATGCACCCAGGATCTACTTCTTGGCTTTTTAAGTGAGTGTGTAGATCCAAGCTCAAGCCCTCAGGTGTGTGCAGCACGCTTTCCACAAAGTCTTGTCCAAGCCCAATAATAATTTATTTCAGAGCTTTGCTTTTCAAAATCCCTCTTCTTTTCTCATGAAGTCTCCACACTTACACGTTCCCAATCTATTTTCAACTGCATTACTTATTGTTTTTTTTTCAGTGCCATATGCAATTGTCAACACAAACTACATTAAATAATTTTTGGTAAAATGATTAAAACCAGTAAGATTAAACATGCATCATTTATTCATCGTTCTTTAGATAAAAGTGATGGTTAATGGCCAAACAGAAACATTTGCTTTTTGCATGCCATGAGCCAGGACGTTGATTTTTTTTTTTTTTTTTCTAAATTTGATTTTGAAAAGTCTTTGTATACGAACAGAAACATCCACTCTTCCTGGATTTTGCAGTTGCAGGTTGCTACAATAAAACCCAAACCATCATTTTTTTTTTTTTTTCTGTTTCTCAGTCACTTGTATTTGGCCTGTAACTACAACATCAATATTCTTTATTTTCTAGGTTGTCAGTTTTGAATCTTGTTATGTTCAGTGTGTGTGTGTGTGTGTGTGTGTGTGTGTGTGTGTGTGTGTGTATGTAAAATGACTCCATGGGTATCTCATCAATATTTGCTTTAGGTATACCAAAAGATCATGTATTCACAAATGCACACACACACACACACACACACACACACACTTTCTCTTTGTAGTCAATCATACCCACTCTTGAATTCAAGCTGGAATTGGTAGTCCTGCATCACTATGGACATTACCAAGTACTAAATGTCTCTTGTGAATATGAGTCAAATCATTCACCTTAGTCTTGATTCTCTTAGTCTAAATATTCTGCTTATTTCACAGCAAATCCTAAAATATTGCATGGCAAATGAATGAGTTTAATGAGTAAATGGGTAAATTGATAGCCTGATTTTCTCTATAATGTGCACAGTTCAGTCAAATGCATATAAGAATGCAGAAATGCATGTATTTGGATACACGACATTTTATGCCAGTGCTATAAGTTCTTTCATAAAAAATAATGAACAAACTGATATTTAATAAGTAAAGAAGTCTAATGAAAGCAGTGAACTCTTGGAGGTTGCAATCAGGATGTTGATGAAGCCTGGTAGAAGAACCACGAAGACTGTTGTTACATTTAATTTTTAAGACACTTTAAAGCCCCGTGTTTTGCCAAGTAGCCACTTACCACCCAGCGGCTCTTAGGATATGTAGGACTCGAGACAAATTTTGAAAGAATATGAGAAACGATGGCACTTTTGGTTTTCTTGGCAGGAAAATTTCAAAAGAAGTTCTGGTTAATTGTTTAAGGGTATTAAGAAATGCATTAAAAAAAAAACTTTTAGCAAGAGCACTATAGTGGCACATTAGAAGAGTTGGAAGCCCATGAAGAGTAATAATGCATCGCTGTTTAGCATAAACAACCAATCCAATTTAGCTGCTTCATCAACAAATTTAAAAGACAAATATTCATTTAGTTCAGTACTCACCTCTTCTATAAAGTTAGAGCAAATTTTGGTAGTGAGTTTATGTAAGGATTGATTGCTGTTTTTAAGATTGGACCAGAGGTAAATTTATTTGGAAACTTATAATTTCTTTTTCCAGGCTCTTAAGTAATAATTCATGCTATTCAGTTATATTTCCTGTGAAATATTAGGTTATATGTTTTACTTGTGCTATTAAAAAGCTGGGAAATTATACAGTTGATTTCCTATCTTATTTCATAAATATTCAGTGTTTATTTTCCTGTAAACTGATATTTTCAGGCTGGAAATTACTCAATCCTAAGAAGACTCTTCAGCAATTTTATGTCTTTTAATCACATACATAATTTTGTATTGAACTCATAAGCTGCAATATAGGGATGACTCTTAATCTAATTTATATTTGATTATTTCAGCATTATTTGTTTCTCAGGAAATGCTGTAGGTGTGCATATGAGAGAGAGAGAGAGGCACACATGGTTATGTCCATGTACATGTGTGTGAATGTAGATGCATGTGTTCCATGTTGTACATGTTGAGGCTGGAGCACAGCCTGGGGTGTCCGTGTTAGCCTTGTACCTTGTCAGCATAGGCCTGTTGTATGGGTATAACCTAGAACCTCTGATTGGATGTAGCCCGTGGTAGCTCAGTAACCAATTGGTTTCCCATAGTGAGGGGAACAGAGACTATTTCTGACAGGAACTCAATGGCAGGCTCATTGACCTCCCCACCCCCCAAGGGAGGAGCATCCTGCTAGGCCACAGAGGAGGACTTTGAAGTAGTCCTGAAGATACCTGATAAAACAGGGTCAGATGAAAGGGGAGGAGGTCCTCCCCAATCAGTGGACTTGGAGAGGGGCAGGGAGGAGATGAGGGAGGGAGAGTGGAATTGGGAGGGAATGAGGGAGCGGGATACAGCTGGGATACAGAGTTAATAAAATGTAACTAATAATAAAAATTAAGAAAATGGAAGTGGATAAGGTTAGGAAATAAAATGCAAGCAAACAACAACAACAACAACAACAAAACAGTGCACGGGCTGCTCTAGATGGCTCCTGAGCTTCTGGAGAGCTTGTTTCCAACTCCCGTCTCACCGTAGGAAAGCTGGGCTTACAGAGATGTGCTTTCTTTGGATTCTGGGGATGGAGATTCAGTTCTTTGTGCTTGTGAGGCAAGTTCTTCACCCATGGAGCCATCTCCCCAGCACAAGGGTGACTGCATGATGTAATTTAGGGCGGTGTAGTGACTGTAGTGTAGGGTCAATAATCTTGTGAATGTGTTTCTAACAGGAAGAAATTATTAGTCTGGTCAATAAAATATTCATCTGTAGAGAGAGATACTCTTTGTATCTTCTGAGATGGGTAGAGGCTTAATCTTTGGGATCTTACATTTCTGGTTCACCTGAAAATAAACATACATGGCTGTATGTTATGTACTACTTAATGCTCAAATTAAGTTTTACCCTTACTATTGCATGCCAAGTATCCCACAATCCTCTTTCAAAACCAAGATTACTTTTGTCTTCATGTTTGTTTATACAATGCTGGTCTGAATTTGGTAAAAACTTTGTTAGAGGTTATAATGATGTAGCTCAATAAAGAAATCTAATTTTAAATCTGTGTAACCGTGCTGAAGAACTATATAGCTGAATAGGCAGCTGGTAGCAGAAAATTAGAGTATTTAGTCTTTAAAATATTCTCAAAGTATTAAACACAATTTTGTAAAAATGTAGTCTGATTGAAAAGCAATTTTGAAGACCGTTGATTAGTTAGAAGTATTCCTTTTGATGTGAAAGTGATTTCTGTCACATTGCTTTTAGTGGCCAACATTAAAAGAACCACTTATAGTTTGTCACTTGAAATTATAGTGAGAAACAGCTTTTGGGCAGCATTACCACTTACAGGGATATAGCCCCTTATTGAAGGAATTGATGTCCAGTGCAAAGGCTTTTCCACTCAAGACATGATAAAAAAGGGATTCGTCAGAGCAATTGAAAGCATATTAAAGTTATGCTGAATATTAGGACATTTCAATAACAAAATTTTTATAGTGGTAGTTAATATCAATTAGTGTACAATTGACCACAAACTACATTCAGAATCATATATACCTACTGATGATTGTGCCATCAATTTCTTTTGACTTTTTTGAAATTGTGAAAAAATTTAATCAACAAAAAGAAAAGAGAAGAAAAACTACACTGGCAAGATGACACATTAGGTTAAGGCACCTCCCTCCAATCTTGACAGCCTTAGTTTAATCTTTAGAACACAAGCCATGGAAAAAGAGACTTCTTTGCTAAATTACATGTGTGCCATTGTGTACATATGCACCTTGCTACATGCAAAAATAAATAAATGTAAAATATGAGTCCAACAACACAATACACACAGGTGTACAAGGCATGATTAGATATAATTATGACTTTTTTAAACAATACATGTTTAATAGATTTTTTCTTTTATTTTATCCTCAAAGTGACTGTAGACCCTTAATCTTCTCTGTAATCTCCCTTTAGACTATGTTTATTTTTTAAATTTAAAAATTTTTAATATAAATTTATTTTTATATATTTTTTACTTCCTATCTCAATTGTAGCCCCCTCCCTTGTCTTTTCCTGGTCCCACCCTCCTTCCCTTTTCTCCCTGTCCTCCTCCCCTAGTCCACAGAAAGGGGAATCCCTCTTCCCCAACCATCTGACCTCAACCTATCAAGTTTCATTAGGACTACCTACATTTTCTTCCTTTGTGGCCTGGCAAGGCTGCCCTTCCAGGGGGAAGTGATCAAAGAGTGGGCAGCGGAGACTGTGTCAAAGATAGCTCCTGCTCTCCTTACTAGGGAACCCACCTGGAGACTGAGGTACCTATTGGCTACATCTGAGCAGGTGGCTAGATCCTCTTCTTGAATGGTATTTAGTTAGTGCATCAGTAACTGCAGCCCCCTGGCACAGATTTGTTGGCTTTGTTGCTATCCTTGTGGAGCTCCCATCCCCTCCAGGTCTTTCTATCTCCCCCTTCTCCAGAATATTTCATGTACTCTGCCCAAAGTTTGGCTATGAGTCTCAGCATCTGGTTTGATACCCTGCTGGGTAGATTCTTTCAGAGGTCCTCTGTGGTAGGCTCCTGTCCTTTTCCCTGTCTTCAACCACTTCTA
The DNA here is from genome assembly GCF_030254825.1 of Meriones unguiculatus. Classification (NCBI taxonomy): domain Eukaryota; kingdom Metazoa; phylum Chordata; class Mammalia; order Rodentia; family Muridae; genus Meriones; species Meriones unguiculatus. The sequence continues at coordinate 80,549,318 of NC_083364.1, forward strand.
GTTGAGGCCCTTCTGAATGAAATTTAAGCATCCTTCCTAGGGTACCCCTTGTCAATTAGCTTCTTTATGTCTGTGGATTGTAGTATGTTATCTTGTATTATATGGTTAATATCCACTTATAAGTGAATATATACCATGCTTGCCTTTCTGGTTCTGGAATGCCTCACTCAGGTTGATTTTTTTTTCCAGTTCCTTCTGCCTGCAAATTCAGAATATGGAAAGATCTTTCTTGCTCATAGATTGGTAGGATAAATATAGTAAAAATGGACATATTACCAAAAGCAATCTACAGATTCAATGCAACTCCCATCAAAATACCAACACAATTCTTTACATACTTTGAGGGAACAATTCTCAACCTCATATGGAAAAACAAAAAACTCAGAATAGCTAAAACAATCCTGTATAATAAAAGATCTTCAAGAAATGTTTCCAGTCCTGATCTCAAGCTATCCTATAGAGCAAAAGTATTAAAAACCATGTTTTGTTAGCATAAAAACAGACAGGTTGATCATTGGAACCAAACTGAAGATCCAGAAATAAACCCACACACCTATGGACACTTGATTTTTGACAAAGGAGCCAAAACCATGCAATGGGAAAAAAGACAGCATCTTCAACAAATGGTGCATTTATAGCTGGATGTCTATGTGTAGAAAAAATGCAAATAGATTCATATATATCACCATGAACAAAATACAAATCCAAGTGGATCAAAGACATCAACACATTTTTCCTCTTCATATTCCATGTGTTCTTTTGTCCATCCCATTCCTTCTTATTTACTTACGTTTACTCTCTTGTTCTCTTTTCTAGCTTTTGTACTAACATTTTCACCTGTTTACATATGTATAATACCTAGGCTAGGGTCAACATATAAGGGAGAAGAAGTGGGTTTGTCTGTCTGAATTTAGGTCATCTTGCATAATATCATACTTTCTAGATCTAATTATTTTAATGAAAATTTTATTTTTCTTTACAGCTAGATGAAATTCTGCCTGGTCTGTACCCAGCAGGTGGAGCTGAAAGGAGAATGGCCAGTCCAGCTGGATACCCTCTGTGGCTGAGCTGGATGATGAGTGTCGAAGGCCCGGACCTCCCCAGATGTCTGAGGGAATAAAACACCACCTAGCCAGGAGATCTGTCTAAGCAGGAACTCATTTTATTGAATAAAACGGTCCTTTTTATAGGTTTGGGTCAGGAGTCAGGGTTAAGGAAGTGAGGAAAGATGATGTAGAGGGCAAGGTTAGGTAGTGCAAGGAGAGGTAGGCCAATGACAAAAGTCCACTTACAGGCAGGGTTGATTTTAAGGCAAATATGCTGAATCACTTTTGCCTGGAAGTGGTGCCTCATAAATCAGAAGCTAAAGACAGGTCTCCAAACTCGAGCCAGGCTCAAGTAGATGCAGCAGGCCTTATCAGGCCCAACAAAATTCTATTTTGTATATGAGATACATTTATATAATCCATTCATTTGTTCATGGATATCTAGGCTGGTTGTATTTCTTAGCTTTGTGAAGAAAAGATTATCACTGACCACAGATATGCTAGTGTCCCTGCGGAAAGGCATGGAGTGGGATATCTAGGTTAAATGGTAGTTCCATTTTTATTTATTTTTTTGAGAAAACTTTTACTGACTTCCAAAACAGCTATACCACTTCACACTCAGCAGCAGTGATTAAGGGTTTCCAGTTCTCTCCATCCTTTCCATAACTGGTGTCAGGTTTCTTGAAGATATCCATGGTGGTTAATTATTTTTAAGTGTGTGTCTGTGTGAGGAGCCTGCGGTATTGGATTTCCCTGGAGCTAGAGTACATGGATTTGTGAGCATCCTGACATGGAAATCAAACCCAGCTCCTCTGAAACAACAGAACATACTTATAAACAACGCACCTTTTTGAAGCTGATGTTGAGCATTTTCAAAATTGGTGTTGGCCATTTGTATTTACTCTTTTCAGAACTGTCTGTGCATTTCATTGTATGTCATTAGTCCAATTGTTGAATACCTGAATTTTTAAATTTTGCCATTAAAAATATTCTTAGTTAAAAAATAAAATATGTCCATTACACCCCTGTCTTAGAATAAAGCCATGAAAGACTTTCCTCCCATCTCTTGGGCTGCCTGCTTGCCCTGCCCTGCTGACAGTTCCTCTTGCTGTACAGATACTTCTTAATGTCGTTAAGTTCCATCTCTTGGTTCATGGGAATTCTTCCTGGGCTGCTGATGTTCTGTGCAAACGTTGTCCCCTGTACCCCGCGTTGCTGCACGTCGCCTGTGTTTCCTTTCAGCACTTTCAGCGTTTGCGGTTAAGGACTTGGGTCATGTTTTTGTTGACTGATGAATGTTGCCCTGCTTTTTAACACTGGGTGAATTACATGGATATGACTTCATTTTCTTGCAGTCATATCTAATTTCGCTAAACTGCTTGCTACATAAGGCGTCTTTTCACCCACTGCATTTTAAAACATATTTGCCAAAAATTAGGTGGCCATAGATTTGCTGGTTTATTTCTTTGTCCTCTACTCTTCTCAGTTTATTGGAGAGTTGAGTCCATTGATGTTGAGAGAGATTAATGACCAGTGGCTGCTAGATCCCTTGATTTTGATGTTGGCTGTGGTCATCAGGTTGTGTGCTTGGTTGCCTTTTGTTTTACTGAAGTGAGGTTATTTATTTCCTGTGTTTTCTTGAATGTAGCTAGTTTTCCTGGGTTGTATTTTCCCTTCCAGTGTCTTCTGTAATGCTGGATTTGTTGTACTATAGAGCAACAGTTTTAAAAACTGCATGGTACTGGCATAGAAACAGAATGGTGGATCAATGGAACTGAACAGAGGACCCAGAAATAAACCCACACACTTATGGACACCCTGAGATTTCACCTTACACCCATGAGAATGGCCAAGATCAAAAACTCAAGTGACAACACATGCTGGAGAGGTTGTGGAGAAAGGGGAACCCTTTTCCACTGCTGGTGGGAATGTAAACTTGTACAACCACTCTGGAAATCAATCTGGCGCTTTCTCAGACAGCTAGGAATATCGCTTCCTCAAGATCCAGCCATACCACTCCTGGGCATATATTCAAAAGAGGCTCAAGTACACAAAAAGGACATTTGCTCAACCATGTTTGTAGCAGCTTTATTTGTAATAGCCAGAAGCTGGAAACAACCCAGATGCCCCTCAACTGAAGAATGGATGCAGAAATTGTGGTACATCTACACAATGGAATATTACTCAGCAATGAAAAATAAGGAAATCATGAAATTTGCAGGTAATTGGTGGGATCTGGAAAGGATCATCCTGAGTGAGTTGTCCCAGAAGCAAAAAGACACACATGGTATATACTCACTCATATAGACATACAACATAGGACAAACCCACTAAAACCTGTGCATCTAAAGAAACTAAGCAAGAGAGAGGACCCTAACTAAAATGTCCACTCCCCATCCGGAAAGGCAAAGAGGAGGGACAACGGAAGAAGAAGAAAACAGGAAACAACCTAGGAACCTACCACAGAGGGCCTCTGAAAGCCTCTGCCCTACAGACTATCAAAGCAGATGCTGAGCCTGATGGGCAACTGTTGGGCAGAGTGAATGGAATTTTAGGTAAGAACTGGGAAATAGTAAGAGCTGGAGAGGACAGGGTCTCCACAAGGAGAGCAACAGAACAAGAAAATTTGAACACAGGGACTCCCCAGAGACTCATACTCCAACCAAGGACTATTCATGGAGATAACCCAGAACCCCTGCACAGATGTAGCCCATGGCAGTTCAGAGTCCAATTGGGTTACATAGTAATGGGAAGAGGGACTGCCTCTGACATAATCTGATTGGCCTGCTCTTTGATCACCTCCCTCTGGGGGGGGAGCAGCCTTACCAGGCCATAGTAGAGGACAATGCAGCCACTTTTGATGTGAACTGACAGACTAAGATCAGAAAGGAGAGGAGAACCTCCCCTATCAGTGGACTTGGGGAGTGGCATGCATGCAGAGGGAGGAGGAAGGGTGGGATTGGGAGGGGAGGAGGGAGGGGCTTATGGGGGGATGCAGAATGAATAAAGTGTAATTGATGAAAAATTAAAAAAAATGATTTGCTGATGAATTTGGAGCACAGAATTCTACCAATCCATCCATAGATAATCAATTTTATGGATATCAAATGTTTATTACCAACTAGGGGTGCCTATTAAAGTCCTTTGAACTTCAAAAAAAAAAAAGACTGTTTGCATTGTCTTCCTCTGTGGCCTGGCAAGGCTAATCCCCCCTCGGGGGGGGGGAGGAGGTGTCCAAGAGCCTGACACTAAAATAATTTGTTAGAATTTATTTTTGAGAATTTTCTGTGTTTTTGAGAATATTTTTTGAGAATTTTTTGTGAGTTCAAGGCCAGCCTGTTCTACAAAGAGATTTCCAGGACAGCTTGGGCTGTTACACAGAGAAATCCTGCCTTGAAAAACAAAATGAAACAAGGTAAAATAAATAAACAAACAAAAAATAAATGCTTTGGGGTAGAAACTATTACAGACTATCTCAATCAGAAATGGGAAATAACAATTAATATAAAAGTTTCAAGAGTAAGACTGACGCGAAAGTCTAAAGAAGTGTCAAGCAAACAGTGAAAAAAAATTGACATTCCTAAAGTAAATAAAAAATTTAAAAGCAAGAAAATTGGTTGCGGTTTTGAATGTTGTCACAGTAGTTCCCCCTTAAGAAATGTGCCAGCTACGGTCTGTCTGAATGAGCATCTTTAAACATCGTCACCATCTGACTTTTTCATCAATAATATATGCCACTGCATGAAACCTTTTTGTGCTTCCACTGATTATATTAAACTGAGTTGAACTTTCAATAAGATTCCATGTTGTTTTTTTTTTCCTTTTTTTATAATTTTTATTTTTTTATATTAATTACAGGTTCTTTACTTTGTATCCCAGCTGTAGGTCCCTCCCTCATTCCCTCCCAGTCCCACCCTCTTTCCATCTTCTTCTCCTATGCCTCTCCCCAAGCCCACTGATAGGGTAGGTCCTCCTCCCCTTCCATCTGACCCTAGTTTATCAGGTTTCATCAGGACTGGCTGCAATGTCCTCCTCTGTGGCCTAGCAAAGGTGCTCCTCCCTCGGGGGTGGGGGGATCAAAGAGCCGGCACTGAGATCATCTTAAACTAGAAAAAAAAGTCCTCCTTCATTTATCTTTCTACTCTGTTAGTTGTCATGATTCATCAGTCAGCATTATTTACCCCAAATCATGGTGAATTATTCACGCTGACATTTCAGTTTATATCTGCCTTTTAAGTAGAAAACAATAGCGAATAGATAGAATTACCTTGTCTAAGAGTATATTTGGTTTAATTTGCTCTTCCAAACTCAGACACTTCAAAACAGCAAATATTTTAATTAACAATTTGTTATGAATAATTGATTTTTCAACCATAGTACCAAGTGCAAACTTATTTAAGGTTATTTGTAGGCTAGTATAATATAATTTATTAAAAATAATTTTATTTTTAAAGAATAAGAAATGAATAGTACATCTTCGAATGTCCAGTTTGGGATGGTAGATTGTTCTCTTTTCTTTGGTATAATTTTGAATTGACATCACTCGTAGATGCACGTAGACTGATGCACATTGGAAAGAGTCTTTCAAGCACTTTGGTTTGGGATACCAATGAATCTGACTGGTGGTGAGTGAATTGCTGAGATACTGCCCATTGTAATGGCTGAGAGAATTGATTGCATAGAAAAATAACTACTCTTTTTCTAATGATTGGGTGTTGGGGGAAGCTCTCATTTATCTGGAAAGAGATCTTAGCAGACTAAGGACCAGCTCTTAGGATAATGAAAAATCATTGCTAAGTAACTTCTGACTTAGACATAAGAAAAACAGAAACGATTCTCTCATGCCAGTCCCTTATCCTGTCCATCCATAGCTAGCTATTCTATTTCCCCTCACTAGGGTAATCCCTCCCTTCCCTGCCAGTCCCTTACCCTATGCCTAACATCTGCTCTGTTGCATGGGTTGTAGCCTGTTTTATTAAAGACTTAACAGCGAACAGTCCCACATAAGATCATATATATCATATCTGCCTTTCTGGCTCTGGATTACTTTTCTCAGAATGATTTTCTTCTAGCTCCATCCATTTACCTGTGGGTTTTTTCTTTTTAGTTTTGCTTTTTAAAGCTAAATAATATTTTATGATGTAAATGTATGATATTTTCTTTATCAATTCATGCATTGATGGGGCATCTAGGCTATTTATGGCTATTATGAATAAAGCAATGAGCATGTTTGAACAAGTGTTTCTGTAGTAGAATGTAGAGTCCTTTGGATGTATGTCCAAGAGTAATATTGCTGGATTTTGAGGAACAGCCATGCTGATTTCCATAGTGGTTATAAAAGTTTGTATTCCCACCAGCAATGAACGAATTTTTCTCTTATAGTGCATCCTTGCCAGTATCAAGTTGTGGTTTATTTTGTGGATCTTAGCCATTCTGACTGCTGTAAGATAAAATCTCAAAGTGGTTTTTATTTGTGTTTGCCTGAAGGCTAAGGATATCGAACATTTCTTTAAATGTTTCTCAGCCATTTGTGTTTTATCTTTTGAAAAATCTGTTTAGATATGTCCCTCATTTTTAATTTTATTTGATTTCTTGATGTCCAGTTTTTTTGGTTCTTTACATATTTTGGATATTATTTCTTTGTGGGGTATATAGTTAGTAAAAATCTTTTCTCATTATGTAGCCTGCTGCTTTGTCTAAATGACTGTGGGTTTTGCTGTACAGTAGTTTTTCAGTTTCATATGTCTCATTTTTTAACTGATAGGGATTGTTTTGAATTAGTAGCTTGCTTTTGGTGGATAGCCATTTTCACTATATTAATCTTAACAATCCATGAGTATAGGAAACCATTCCATCATCTGATGTTTTCCTCACTTTCTTTCTTTAATATCTTAACTGTTTATGTTGAACTGATACTTTTCATATTTTATTGTTTTAAAATTATTGCAGTTTATTCACTTTGTATCCCAGCTGTAGCCCTCTCCTTCAGCTCCTCCCAATCTCACCCTCCCTTCTTCTTTTCCTCCCATGCCTCTCCCCCAGTCCTGTATGTATGTATTTCTGTATGTTCATGTGTGTGTATATGTGCAAGAAACTACCTCTGGAGGTCAGATATTGGCTCTGGATAGCTTATTTAATCCCTCTAAAGGTAATTTTTTGAGACAGGATATTTCATTCATCTTGGAGCTAATTCAGCTAGCCAGTCTGTCCAGTAAGCTCCAGGAACTCATGTCCTCATTCCCAGCTTTGGAATTACAGATGCATACTGCTACATCCAGCTTTTTAAGTGAATGCTACGGATCTGAACTTGGGTCCTCATGCTTTAGAGGCAAGAACTTTGCTGTGAGAGCCCTGGTTTTATCTATTAGCATTTTCTAGTTGTCTTATAAATGTGTACCTATTTATGGGATATTATGCTGTTTCAATACATTGTATGATGTCAGAGTAGTCATGTTTTTCTCTATAAATGTTCATCATTTGTTTTTGGTGAAAATATCCAGAATCCTTTCTTCTAGTTCTTTTGAAATACAGTGCACATTGTCTTACTGTGTAATAGAATAGAACATTCTTCTATTATTGAACTAAAACTGCTGCCTAATTACAAACCTTTCTTGGTCCCGCCCTTACCTGTATTCACTTCAGCCTCGGGTAACCCTTATTTTATTCTTAACTTCATTGAGATCCACCTTACATTCTACCTGTTCTTGTTTGTCTTTGTATTCCTCCTGCCTTATTTCATCCCATGTAATGATTTTCAGTTCTATTCAAAACGTTGCAACTTGAAAGATTTCCACCTTATTCTGAACAGGCAGATATTCCAATGTGCATATGTGTATTTCTGTGGCTCCAAATGAGGTCCTGCTTTATGACCCAGCCCTGAGCACTGAGCTGCCATGCTCCACTGCAATGGTGTGACATAGCCCTTCAGTTCTGCTGTTCACCCTGCTCATACTGTAGCCATCTCTTATTCCAAAGCATCTTTTCTTCTCTTCAATTTTCTCTTCCATTTCTCCTACAAATTAAACATCTGCTGGTATTTCATGATATTGTACCGCCTGTAACTTTTAAAACCATGCCTAGTTTGTCTTCTGCTTACAACTTACCAATGAGCATAACCAGTTTTTATATATTCTATACAGAATGATTAAATCATGTTATTCATGCAGCAATTTATATTATAAACTCTCTAACCTGTTTTGTTGGTCACAGCATCTGAAATAAGAAAAGCAACACACAGAATACTGTAGGAATTTTTTTTTGTATTTTAAATGAATTCATGAATGCATTGTTTTCAAACCCATCTTACATTATTTCTACCAAACTCCAATTTATTTTAGGGTTTTGAATAAAATATAATTTTAGCTTCAAGACTACAGATTGAGCTATGCAATACATATATTTTCTTTCCAAGACATCATTCAAATGACAATAAGGAAATAAAAAGCTTTTAATCCCACAGCAAAGCAAAGAAGGATGAGGGTGGCCATCTGAAAATAAGATTGCTCAACACATTTACTGCAAACGGAAGTTAGATGGATGATTTTATCTTGAGGAGCCTAAGTAAAGGAAGCTTCCAATGTAAATATTTATGAAAAAATTTAAGTGGAAGAGAGTTGCAGAGTAAGAGCTTGCAAGATAAATGAATGTCAACACTGAAAAAATGGATCCACAGTCAGTGTCATTAGAGAAAATACTTAACAATTGATCCCAACTAATGTTGGCCACTCAGGATAAACACTGAAAGTAAACATTGAACAATAACCTTGTCAGTGCATACTGATTACTTACAATTCATGTGTCCTCTAAATGTAACAGTGCATCTCAGTACGCCTGATCCCAGGATGAGTAGGAGCTGGAAGTCTGATGTTACATACGCCAGACCAATAAAGCCCTCTTCTCTAAAGAAATGGAATAAAACGGGAAATCTTAGAAAAAACAGACAAATGTACCATGTGTTCTCCTAAGGAACACTGACGTATGTCAAGGATTCCTATTTATACTGCAGCAAAGAGGCTGCTGGTCAACAGAGTCCAAAAGAAAGATGAAGAAGATAGACATTTGAGAAAGATTGTGCACACACACACACACACACACACACACACACCCTCCAAAATTTAAGTTTCTAAGAGACTGGTATGTATTTTGATTATGTTTAAAACAATAGTTTTTACTCTAGTTTTGCGATTTTTTTCCTTTTTCTCACCCATCGGTCTCTTCATTCTCTTTCTTTTTCATTGTTTTTGTGTTAGACATTGAACACAATGTCTCACACATGCTGGGTAAGTACTCTACAGCTGAGCTCTACATCAGCCTGTTCTTACTCAGGATTCATCGAGTGTTTTACTTTTCATTCTCCATGCTTTTCTCCCTATTTCCTTATTCCTTTTAGTCAGTTTGAGGAGAATTTTTGAACTGTTTAGAGAATTGCTTCCTCTAGCTAAAAGATATATAAATATATTTGATAGAATTGTTAAAAAGATGCCTGACTTGCATTCGAAATATAACTATGTAACGTAATTGAAAATACGAAAATACTAAAAATAAAATAGAATGACAAGAAATGAAGCCAGTAGATGTATTTTCAATACCGTAGTACAATTCCAGTTACCACTTTTTTGCTGATGTTTGTACTTAAGTGTATATTAAAAAGTTTCTAATCCTAAGTAAAGAGCATTACTGAAATTACTGTGTGCCACTCTGAAAAATGAGAGAAACCCATATTTAGTTTCCATAATGAAATCCATATTTGCTTGGTTGTGATCCAAATTGGTTTTGAAAAGTATATATTTAATTGAGGTAGATGAAGTAGTCCAAAATTTAATAAGGATAAAAAGAAAAGAAAATTTAAAGAGAAAACTTCCAATTAAAGATGAGTAACTGATGATTGCTTAGGTCCAAAAATTAATATTGATTAATGTTCTGTAATTTAGCAGGTCGTGCCAGGAGAGAGAGGCAAGAGTGTAAACTCGGCATCAGATGAAGCAGTTGTGCTATACCTTGCATCTTTCCTGATGTTTCAAAATTGGGATCAAAGCTCTGAGAGCATTTTAACTTGGGACTTCAGTGAAGCGACATCACTTTAAGTGAATTGGTCCTCAAAACTTCTGGGTTATCAATGTCCGTTTCCTAGGAAACGCGCCAAACATCCTACTGTTTCAGTAATCTGCTTTCTATCCCCTTATCTGAATGTTTTCTAGGCTGCTATTCACAGCAAGTTACTATGCTGCCCTGTGTATTGAATGCTGGTAGGTTTGGGATGGATTTTCATTGTACAATGAAATAAAATATATTCATTATTTGCAAAACCATCATTGTCTTAGTCAGTGTTCTATTGCTGGGAAGAGAAACCATGATGATGGCAACTCTTACAAAATAAAGCATTTAATTAGGGCTTGATTACAGTGTCAGTGGTTTAGTCAATTATCATCGTGACAGGGATCATGGTGGCAGGCCAGCAGACATGGTGTGATGAAGTAGCTGAGAGTTCTACTTCTGGATCACAGGGAGCAGGAAGAAAGAGATTGGACCTGGTAGGGGCTGTTGAAACCTGTTGACACACGTATACCGACAAGGCCACACTTCCCATTCCTTCTCAAGAACTACCACTCCCTTGTTACTAAGAATTCAGATATGAGAGCCTATGGGAGCCATTCTTATTCAAACTACCACAGTCAGGAAGCAACATCAGAGAGATGAGCAGGCACTGGACAGTTCACAATCTATGGAAAATATGTAAATCAAATTTTTCTTTTTTGTGGTGTTTTTACATTTTTCTTTTACCTGTGTTTGAAAGATACAAATCATGAACCCATAAAGAATGTCATATTTAAACCCATAGCAGGACTTTAAAAATTATTTATTTATTATTATTTTTTTAATTTTAATTTTTATACTAAATACAATTTATTCACTTTGTATCCCAGCAGTAGCACAGATGTAACCCATGACAGCTCAGTGTCCAAGTGTGTGTCTTAGTAATGGGAACAGGGACTGTCTCTGACATAGCAGGACTTTTAAAAAATTAACAAAATTTAACAAAATTGATAGATAGTGATAAGCTCTAAAGAAATGCCTTTTAGGATGTGAGGGCGATCTGGCTGAAACATGTCACCCCATTGATCGCCAGGGTTGATTCGGCTGATCTGGCTGGCCAGGTGGGTGTCCCCTTCCTCCCTCACATACTCCCTATGAGTCCCTCCTGAAGCTTCGAGCTAGGTCGAAGAGGACGACTTTCCCTGAATAGAGGAGGACAGTCTTTGGTCAAGGGTCTTGAGTAGCTGTGCTCCCCTGCTGGAACCTCCAAAGAAGCTCAAGAAATGCTTTTTATAGTTCTCTAAGTCACATTTTGATTTCATAGTTTTTGGGTAAGTGGGACAAGTCACAACAATGATTGCTTGAGGAGCACAGTGAATTCCTTGCTTCCAGACTGTCTCTGAGTAGTGAGACTGGGCTCTTTGTCTCTTGTAGGGGCAACAGCAGAGAACTGGGATGTTAAAAAACTGAGAGTAAGAATTGGAACTAAAAACAATAGCATTAACTTCTTTGGCACAAATTTCTGCTTTTTCATCCTGAAAATTTATTTTCGCACAAAGATAGCAACAGCACTAAGTCCTCTGCTGGAATCCAATCAGAAGACAGATTATTTTGTCTTAAAAATTTCATTATAACAGACTAACTGTTGAGCAGATGAAAAGCATTGTAATATTGGTAAAAGCATCCACCTCAGAGGTGGGTAGCCTGTATTTAAGGAGTATCTTTAATTATTAGTAACCTCTCTTTTTATGATGTGGAAATAATAAGATATAGCCTTATACATGATTGAAAAATTAAAAGGAAAACATAAAATATTTTAAACTATAAATCCTTATAAAAATGAAAATTTAGAATAACAAATTTTGATACTTCTGTTTAAAAATAAGATGTGAAGGCTTTAGACTCTATTCTTTTGCTGTAGGAGTATTATGTAAAAAGATGACAGACCACACTGAAATGTGCACACAGAGCCGGACTTTGAATCTAGGTTAGCTAGGAGAACCAGTCAATGCACTGCGCGCATTTTAGGTTGAACAATTATCCCTAAACCCAGTGTTGTTATTGCAGCTCATGACTCTGTGGCGGACATGTATGTAAGTGGATATACGCTGGGATTCCTGCTCAGAATGCACCCTAGTGGATGTAGGTTTCGATTTATACTTTATCTATATGTTTTTAGTGCTGACCATTTGGTATTGGATAAGCAACTGGTGTGTTCTTCTCTTGAGGAGACTATTTTTTCTGATCCTGCTCTCGATATTCCTTAGTTGCTTGCAATTTTCTTACTAGGGTAAGCTCCCTCCTAAGCTTTCACCATCCATGTTAGCCTATCTATTGATGTATTCATTCAGCTCATATTAAGCATCCATGTTCTTGGGACTTCATGTGTGTAACTTCTGATATTACTAGCAAACTCAATCACACATCCAACTCCCTAATCTTCTTATAATGCCTGCTTTATAGTATTATAATACTATAATAATCAGTATCACCTGATTATTAGCTGCAGGAGTGTTTTGCAGATGTATCTGTTGGGACTGAGTTTTACCCCTCTGAATTTTGATTAGTGATCATGCTATTTTAGTACAATGTTGGTTGTTGGTTATCCCCCATGACTTCTCTAGTTTTGTGTAGTTGTCTAGGTTTCCATGACCAGACAGTATTTCCCTCTTGTTGAACAGGTCTTTAATTCAATTAAAATGTTGTTGGTTACCGTGCATATCACTACTGTACCCTTAGGGTAATTGTGGCATGTTGGCCATTGTTGTGGTTCATAGGCATCATAGCTGGATTGGTTGTTTCTTTTCTTCCTTTGGAAGCTTGCATGTATTTTTTTTTATTTTATTAATTACACTTTTTTCATTTTGTGTCCCCCCATAAGCCCCTCCCTCCTCCCCTCCCAATCCCACCCTCCCTCTCCTTTCTGTATGCATGCCACTCCCCAAGTCCACTGATAGGGGAGGTCCTCCTCTCCTTTCTGATCTTAGTCTATCAGTTCACATCAAAAGTGGCTGCATTGTCCTGTACTGTGGCCTGGTAAGGCTGCTCCCACCTCAGGGGGAGGTGATCAAAGAGCAGGCCAATCAGATTATGTCAGAGGCAGTCCCTCTTCCCATTTTACATGTAATTATTTTGGTAGCATCAAGGCCATTAGTCACAGAGTAAGCTTTCAGGTCAGTTCTAGCTCTTCCTGTGTCAGAAGTGCATGATGTCTTCAGCAACAGACACTTACCTTCCAACTATGGGCGAAAACCAAGGGTATTGTCAGTAGTCTTTAAGGTTTTGGGAATTTCTGACTAGCTACACAAAAGGGCGTTACCTATTTATTATGTGTATTATAGTTTTGTTAGAATGTCTATAGCTCTTTGAGGGAACATTGTCAGCCAAGATGGAAAATTTTAATAAAAATATTTATTTATATATAAAATATAATAGCCATTTTATGTATAGAGTTAAAAGTGTGATTCCTTATGACTTTTACAGACCTCTTTGCTGGTCTCTTACCTTCTTCTATCCCTCCTTTGCATTTATCTCCATCTTCCCTCCTTAATTAGAGCCTCTCACTTTTTCATTCCCCTTTTCAGATTATTTATACCCTGATGTCCTTTTGTCTTTTGTGCCCCAACTCCTTGCCTCCGCAATGGTCCTTTTTCATTTTTCTGCTTAAGCTAGAATAATTATAAAGCTCTCGCTTTATTTGTAGACCTTTTCTGTAGTCTGAACACGAGAAAGAACATCAGTATCTTTAAAAAGAAAGCTGAAATTCAGATATTTCTACTACCCTTTGGTGACTAGAATAAACCCAGAAGAGAGGCTTACACAGTCATAATACCTGAGGCATTATGCCCCAGTGATACACAGTGTGAGAACTAAGCCTCCTAGCAATGGGGAACATGGACCCTGAAACAACTCTCTCCAGTAACCCTTGAACATGAAATGTGATTTATCTGGGTTGTAAGTTTTATATGGAATAAGGGATTTATTTGAAATTAACCAAATGCATTCTGATTAAAGCCAGCCAAGATATTAATAATACTGTATTGGGTAAGTCACAGAATTACATGCAAATTGAAAAATCTGGCTTATAAAAGGTACAAAGCATTAGGCAGGTATTTCAGTGTTAAGGCAACATTCAGAATCAAAATAATACAAATAAGGTTATTATGGATTTCTTTGTAACCACTGGCTCTGGCTTGCAGGAGGAGGCTGTTGTAGTAATTAGCCTTTCCTGAACATTCTGGAAGCTCTCATTCTGTGTATCACTGGGGCTTAATGCCTAATGCAGAAGCATTGTGACTGTATAAGGCTCCTTTCCCCCTACTGGGCTGCCTTGTCTAAACACAATAGGAGAAGATGCACCTAGTTCTACTGCAACTTGATATGCCAAGGTGGGTTGCTATCCATGGGAGGCCTTCCCATTTATGAGGGGAATGGTAGGAATGGAGGGTGCAGGGGAGCAGGGAGGTAAGAGGGAGGGACTGTGAGGAGAGGGGAAGGGGAAGCTGTGATCAGGATTCAAAGTTGTTTAACTAATTAATTAACTAATTAATTAGTTAATTCAATTTAAATGGCTTCAACTAATTTTATAATTCCACTGAGACATTGCCCATATAACTGAGAAGCTAGCATTTGTTATCCATATGAAAAATATATAAGTACTGCTCTTATAGACTATGTAAGGGAAGGATGGATATCCTTAAAGTCTGACCAATTTTAATTTTAATTACAAATTTGCATGCCCCTTTTCTTCCACATTTAGTTTCATGACATATGTAATGATTTATAATAATTTACTCCATTGGCAAATACATTTTTGTCAGGTACTTACATTAAACTTAAGTTGATCAGAAGAACTCAAGTCATTCTATTACATGAGATTAGCCAATTTCAAATTTTTCAGATTCCTTCAAGGTAAGAAGAGTAGCAGTCTCCTTAACACTGTTCAACAGGGGGAAACTTCCTTCTCTTTCGAGGGGTAAAATCCACGGAGCAGCGTTCTCTCCTACCAGTCCTGGATCTTGAGGGATCTGAAAGATAACTACATAGTAAAATATTTCACCAGAATATATTTATTGTCTGTGTGATGTGAACATACGCTGTGTTAGGTAAAAATGATGGAAAATTAGAGTACGCACCTTCAGTGTGTTGATGAGGACAGATACAATATAATAATAATAATAATAAATAGTAATAATACTTAGAAATAATAGCTTTCCCTATGTGTAAGGAACTGTAAAGTCTCTGAGATCTGCCATAAATTCCTGTCAGCTGAGTTAGTTAAGGGAACACAAAAAATGTCTAACTTTGCTTCTGAGAGCACAGAGTTCAATAAATAGACATTGAACCAAAGAAGCCCCAGTTAAGAGTCATTACAGGGAAAGCTGACAAGACACAGCCAGCCTCCCATGCTTTCTTGTCAATTGATAGATACCAGAGTGAAACCATCAAAGTCCAACTGGCAGCAAATACTTGAGTGAGGACAGCAGAAATCAGCTGAAGAATTACTGAGCAGAACCTAGCCCCAATTTTACTCATTACATAAATTCACTGTATAGATAAATAAATGTTGTCATTGATGCTATATTTTAGTGTGGTATGGGAGCTTGAAAGGTATTTGACGATCTACTGAGTGATTGTTTCCACAGGATACACTTGGTGGCATCTGATAGTCTTTACGAGTCTTCAAAATGTTCCTTAATATTCTTAATTTTCTTCATGTTCTCTTTAAGAATAGTTCATATATTCATTAGTCTTTGCCTATTCTTAAATTATAGCATTATTAGGAAGACAGTCAAAAAGTTCTTTGTCTTTTTATATAATTAGGAAAATTGCTTGAATGATCTAAAGTTCTCACACTTTCAGTTACCAACTGTATGCCAATGTCTTAAATTAAAAGTAAATTTTATTTCTAATAGCCAGAAGCTGGAAACAACCTAGATGCTCCTCAGTTGAGGAATGGATATAAAAATTGTGGTATATTTACACAATGGAATAATACTCAGCAATTAAAAAAAGGAAATCATGAAATTTGTAGGCAAATGGTGGAAACTAGAAAAGATCATCTTGAGTGTGGTATCCTAGAAACAGAAAGACACACATGGTATATACTCACTTTTAAGTGGATATTAGACATATTAAATGGGATAAACATACTAAAATCTGTACACCTAAAGAAGCTAAGGAAGAAGGAGGACTCTGGCTAAGATGCTCAATCCTCATTCAGAAAGGCAAATGAGATGGACATCAGAAGAGGGAGAAAAATAGGGAACAGGACAGGAGCCTACCACAGAGGGCCTCTGAAAGACTCTACCCTGCAGGGTATCAAAGCAGATGCTGAGACTCATAGTCAAACTTTGGGCAGAGTGCAGGGAATCTTATGAAAGAAGGGATAGAAATACATGGAGAGAACAGGAACTCCATAAGGAGAGCAACAGAACCAAAAATTCTGAACACAGGGGTGTTTTCTGGGACTGATACTCCAACCAAGAATCATTTATGGGGAAAACCTATAACCCCTGCCCAGATGTAGCTCATCACAGCTCAGTGTACAAGTGGGTTCCCTAGTGATGGGAACAGGGACTGTCTCTGACATAAAATGATAAAGATGCTCTTTCATCATCTCCCCCTCATGGGGGGGGGGTGCAGCCTTACCAGGCCACAGAGGAAGATAATGCAGCCACTGCTGATGAGAACTGATAGACTAGGATCAGATGGAAGGGGAGGAGGACCTCTCCTATCAGTGGATTGGGGGAGGGCATGGGTGGAGAAGAGGGAGTAAGGGTAGAATTGGGAGGGGAAGTAGGAGGGAACTACAGGTGGGATACAAAGTGAATAAAATATAATTAATGAAAATAAAAATTAAAAAAATAAGAGAGAAGAAATGAAAGAAGAAAGGATGAATACTCTGTGTACTTATTTGTTATTATCTTTCAAATATGTATTTATACTCAAATCAGTGTCAGTTCATGCATAGCTGGTCAAAAATATGAATGTTTTAAAAATAAAAATGCAAAATTTTTTGCTGGACAGTCTTTTAAAGTGCAATAAATCCTTTAAAAGAAAAAAAAAAACACTAAAAAAGTATAGTTAACTGCTGGTATCTATGATTGCAATTCTTAGTTGTTAACTTGACTACACCTGGAATTAATTAAAACTTCAAAATGGAAAATACAACTGTGAAGAATTTCTGCTGATTCAGAAGTGGGAAGGCCTAGTTACAATCAAGATCTTTGAGGTAGGAAGACACACCTTTAATACTAATCGTTAAGAAAGATCTAGGGGTGGTATAGCTGGAACTTTAGGAAGCACTATTCCTAATTATCTGAGAAAGCGCCAGATTGATTTCCAAAGTGGCAGTACAAGTTTACATTTCCACCAGCAGTGGAGAAGGGTTCCCCTTTCTCCACAACCTCTCCAGCATGTGTTGTCACTTGAGTTTTTGATCTTGGCCATTTTGACGGGTGTAAGGTGAAATCTTAGGGTCTTTTTGATTTGTAATTCCCTGATGACTAAGTATGTTGAACATTTCTTTAAGTGTTTCTCTGCCATTTGATGTTCCTCTATTGAGAATTCTCTGGTTAGCTCTGTATGCCATTTTTTAAAAAAATTGTATTACTTAATTTGTTGCTGTTTAACTTCTTAAGTTCTTTATATATTTTAGATATTAGCTCTCTGTCAGATATAGGGTTAGTGAAGATCCTTTCCCAATCTGTATGCTGCTGTTTTGTTCTGAGGACAGTGTCCTTTGATTTACAGAAACTTTTCCATTTCCTGAGGTCCTATTTATTGGATTATTGCTCTTACAGTCTGTGCTGTTGGTGTTCTGTTCAGGAAGTTGTCTCCTGTGCCAATGAGTTCAAGGCTCTTCCCCAATTTTCTTCCAATAGGTTTAGTGTGTCTGTTTTTATATCATATATCCAAAAGATGCTCAAGTGTACAACAAGGACATTGGCTCAACCATGTTCGTAGAAGCTTTATTTGTAATAGCCAGAAGCTGGAAACAACCCAGATGTCCTTCAGTTGAGGAAGGAATACAAAATTGTGGTACATTTACACAATGGAATAATACTCAGCAATTAAAAACAAGAAACTCATGAAACTTGCAGGCAAATGGTCGAATCTAGAAAAGATCATCCTGAGTGAGGTATCCCAGAAGCAGAAAGACACACATGGTATATACTCACTTATAAATAGATATGAGGCATATAATCTAGGATAAACATACTAAAATCTGTACACCTAAAGAAGCTAAGCAAGAAGGAGGACCCTGGGTAAGATGCTCAATCTTCATTCAGAAAGGCAAATGAGGTGGACATTGGAAGAGGGAGATAACAGGGAACAGAACAGGAGTCTACCACAGAGAGCCTCTGAAAGACTCTACCCAGCAGGGTATCAAAACATATGCTGAGAATCATAACCAAACTTTGGGCAGAGTTCAGGGAATCTTATGAAAGAAAGAGGAGATAGAAAGACCAGGAAGGTCAGGAGCTTCACAAGGAGAGCAACAGAACCAAAAATTCTGGGCACAGGGGTCTTTTGTGAGTCTGATACTTCAAACAAGGAGCGTTCATGGAGATAACCTAGAAACCCTGCACAGAATTAGTCATGGCAGCTCAGAGTCCAAGAGGGTTCCCCAGTAATAGGAACAGGGACTGTCTCTGACATGAACTCAGGGGCTGTCACTTTGATCATCTCCACCTGGGGGACGGGGGTGAAACACCCTTATCCCTCCACAGAGGAAGACAATGAAGCCAGTCCTGATCAAACCTGATAAACTATGGTCAGATGGAACAGGAGGAATATCTCCCCTATCATTGGACTGGAGGAGGGTCAAAAAAGAAGAAGAGGGAGGGGATGAGAGTGGGGGATACAAAGTGAATAAGCTGTAATTAATAAAAATAAAATTTAAAAAAGAGAATGATCTAATTTGGGCCATGTCTTTTCCTGGAAGCCAAAAAGTACCTGGATGAAAGAAGCTGTTGCTCTGTGCTTGCTTGCACTTTCTTTGCAAGCAAGTCCATTTCTTCCCTGGCATTAGAGTCTATGTCTTCAGGATTCCAGTAGTATAAGGAAGACTATCTTTATGGACTAAACAACTACTGGATCTTAGACTTCTCATTCATAACCACCCACTGTTGGGTAAGCAGGACAACAGGATCTAAATGTATATCACCTCTCTATCTGTCTATCTATCTATCTATCTATCATCTATCTTTCATGAGAAGAGAGAGAGAGAGATTCATTCTACAAGTTCTGTTACACTAGAGAACCCTAGTTAATACAGACTCTTAATTCATTTTTTACCCATGTGTTCACATTTCAGATTTAGGTGAAGTCAACACCTCTTTTGATGCCATTTTTAAATTTTATTCTTCCATTTATCTAAGTTGATGGTATCATAATTTTTCACAGAGTTATCGCAGCTAGTTTGAGTAAATGAGAAAGGATGCCAACAGAAGCAGAAGCCCTGATGGAATACAGAGCAGGTTTCCCTGTTGAGTGTGTATCTTTTGTAGATAACCAGAGCTTCAGCAAGAAGTGGCCTCACTGCTGCTTTACTACGGGTTCACCCAGTAAGGCACCTTTTGCCGGCAGCAGAGGAACCTCATCAGGCTATCACAGTGCTCCATTATCGAGAGCAAAGCAGTGGTTCAGTAGGTGATGCATCTGTGCCCAATATGAGCTGTCATAACAGTAGAAGCTGTGAACCAGAAATTCCCAACCTGGAGTCACTGTTTACTGATGGGTTATTGATCCCCTTAGCCCCTAGGATGGCTGAGCAGAGACTTGGACAGCTGGAGCCCCCAGGACAGTTGTTTTGGGTCATTTATTCTAACATTCTAAACAGTG
Source organism: Meriones unguiculatus (assembly GCF_030254825.1). Lineage (NCBI taxonomy): Eukaryota > Metazoa > Chordata > Mammalia > Rodentia > Muridae > Meriones > Meriones unguiculatus. Next base: position 80,569,246 of record NC_083364.1, read on the forward strand.
TAATTTTCCATGGTGCTATGATGAGGGAAATATTGGGAAGTGCTGTGATTTAAGGAACCACCAACCATCTGCTAGATGCAATGCCAATTCCATTCCTCTAATGTTACATACTGAGTGGTGCCTGCCTGGTGCAATTTGAAAGCTCACAGCTCAGAGGCTGGCCCTGCCTCCTTGTTTACTGACTGAGTATGTACCATTGAATCAGTTGTATTTGCTTGTTTAGTCCCATTTGTACGAGTATTTTGAAATAACTACTTCTCCTGGAAGTAGCTGGATGGTCAAACTCATGAATTTTGTGTTCTTATGTAGCTTATAGTTTAGTAGAGGAGAAAAAAATAGTAAGTAGATGAATTGCAAGTTTGACATTAATCAAATATTCCACTATACAATGAAATAGACATTTTAAAATGGAAGTGGTTATAAGATGAAACTAATTTTGAAAACTTGACAAGGGTGAATTTTTTAATGATTATATTAAATTAGCTTTAAACAAAATTCTGTTAAAAATCGCAAGAAAATTATGAAGTCTAGAAGCTGGGTTGGCTGGTAAAGTTTTGCCTTGTGAGCATGAGGTCTTGAGTTTAATTTGGAGAAGCTAAGACAATTAAAACAGGCTGTACAGTCCATTTGCTATCCAAGCACTCAAGAGCACTCAAGAGGAAGAAATAGGCAGGTTCCAGAGCTTGAGGGCCATCTGGCTTGCATAATCAATAAGAAAATCTCAGATCGGGAAGAGACTCTAGCAAAAAAAAAAAAAAAAAAAAAAAAAAAGTGAACACACTTGAGGATCAATGGTTGAGGTTGACTTTAGGCCTCCACATGTGTGTGCATGTGCCCACACACATGTACAGTCATAAACACACATAGATAAACACACAGAGATAGAAAAAAATTAAAATAAATTCTGTGTTTGGCTTACTGCGTATCAGTATTTAACTTTTAATTCCACTTTAAGGAAATGTGAAATTTTGTAATATTTATGTACAAAATTGTACATATATATGTACTAGTATGTATGTACTATTGCTGTTTATACAATCACCATCACTAGGTTTGAACTGAACTGGGAAATCAATGTGCATGGACACCCTTCATTACAACCCAATCTCTGAAGTACACAGACATCTTATTTTAATTATTTTCAGCCTTAACTGATTTTCAAGATTAATTGACAGACTACATAAATTAATTTAGATAAGAGAGCCTGTGCCCTAATTCACTGAATAAATGTTTCTAGAACATCAACTCCATCAATAATCTACGATGGTCTGAGAGATGAAAAAATGAGAGAAGTACCCTTTTCCTAGCTGGCTTATTTTATGCAAATGACTCAGAGGTGGATAACAAGACAGACGATGACATTCAATCATGAGATCCTTCTCAAAAATTTCAGTTTATAACCTTATACATTTCTCAAAAGTTCTACGTAGGAGATGCTGGTCTCAAAGGTATAATCTTCCCTTTATTATCTGACTGAACCTTATCCAGCATTGTCATGAAATCAGAAACCACTCTTCCAGTAAAAGTAAAAAATGGAGTCCAATACTGGAATGCATCTAAGATGTTAACAATTGCAACTTAAATAGGTCTTATATTTCATATAATATACTCAGCATGGTTCCTGTATAGGACCAATAATTCTTTTCTGAATACTTAACCCAAGATGTAATGGAACAGCCTCTTCAATACTCAGATGCAGAACAGCCCACTCTAAATTCCCCTAGCACTTGTTTGTGCCACTTTCTTCTCTGTCACTTCTTTTCTGTAATCACCTACTTTCTTCCATAGCTGTTTTCAGAGTGCAGTTTCTACTGTTTAATTACAGTTCTTCATTCAGCATCTAGCAAAAAAAGGACCAGTCACTGCTCCAGAGAATTCCTTTAGGTTTTGCAATTGTTTACTGTATCTTTCAGGTTGGTGTTTTATAAGTGTGATAGAAGAGATAACTTAACTTTGACTCTAAATCTTTCTGTCTTTTTATTTTCTACTGTATATGTTTTATTTATTTTTTATTTTATTAATTACAGTTTATGCACTTTGTATACCAGCTGTAGCCCCCTCCTCCATTCCCTCTCAATCCCACCCTCCCTCCCTCTTCTTCTCCTATGCCCCTCCCCCAGTCCAATGATAGAGGAGATATTCCTCCCTTTCCATCTGACCATAGTTTATCAGGTCTGATCAGGACTGGCTTCTTTGTCTTCCTCTGTGACCTGGCAAGGCTGCTACCCGCTCAGGTGGAGGTGATCCAAGAGCCAGCCCATAGGTTCATGACAGAGATGGTCCCTGGTCCTATTATTGGGGAACCCTCTTGGATACTGATCTGCCTTGGGCTACTTCTGTGCAGGGGTTCTAAGTTATCTCCATGCATGGTCCTTGTTTGGAGTATCTGTCTCAGAAAAGACCCCTGTGGCCAGAATTTTTGGTTCTGTTGCTCCCTTTGTGGAATTACTGCTCCCTCCAGGTCTTTCTATCTCCTACTTCTTTTATAAGATTCCCTGCACTCTGCCCAAAATTTGGCTATGCATCTCAGCATATGTTTTGATACCCTGCTGTGTAGAGTCTTTCAGAGGCCCTCTCTGATAGGTTCCTGTCCTATCAGACAGGAACCTATGTTTTTCCATCTCCCAATGTCTGTCTCATTTGTCTTTCTGAATGAAAATTGAACATCTTAACCAGGGTCTTCTTTCTTGCTTAGCTTCTTTAGGTGTACAGATGTTAGTATGTTTATCCTATATAATATGTCTAATATCCACTTATAAGTGAGTATATGCCATGTGTGTCTTTCTGCTTCTGGGATACCTCACTCAGGATGGTCTTTTCTAGATCCAACCATTTGCCTGCAAATTTCATGATTTATTTGTTTTTAATTGCTGAGTATTATTCTATTGTGTAAATGTACCACAATTTCTGTATCCATTCCTCACCTGAGGGGCATCTGGGCTGTTTCCAGCTTCTGGCTATTACAAAGTTAAACAGCAACAAATGAAGTAAGCCAATTAAAAATGGGGTACAGAGCTAAACAGAGAATTCTCAATAGAGAAACATCTAATGGCAGAGAAACACTTAAAGAAATGCTCACCATCTTTAATCATCAGGAAAATGTAAATCCAAACAACCCAGAGATTTCACCTTACACCATCAGAATGGCTAAGATAAAAAAACTCAAGTGGCAACACATGCTGGAGAGGATGTGGAGAAAGGGGAACCCTCCTCCATTACTGGTGGGAATGTAAACTTTTACAACCACTTTGGAAATCAATCTGGTGCTTTCTCAGACAAACAGGAATAGTGTTACCTCAAGACAGGCTGTACCTCTCCTAGGCATATATCCAAAATATGCTCAAGTACACAACAAGGACATTTGCTCAACCATGTTTGTAGCAGCTTTGTCTGTAATAGGTTTTATTTTTTAATTCCATGAGTTAAAATAATAACGAACCATGAAGGTTTAATGCACACCACCCAGACCTACTGTGGTGAAGGATCACCACGCTGAGACTAATGAACAAATGATCTTCAATAATTCCTTGCAGCCTTGTAACGTTTTCTTTTCAACCCTCTCTTACATCCCTGTAATTCATTACCTGCTGACTTATTCTTTGTTTCAGATCTTGACGTTTGGGTGAAATGTAACAGAGGTGAAGAAGCTGTGGGGTGCTGGATGACCTGACTGCTTACTTTCTTCTTATGGTTTATTTAACCAGAGAGGCTGATAGTGTTTTAAGAGCGTTTTTTTGCTTGTTTGTGTTTGTGTTTTGGTGATGGTAAGTATTGAACCAAGCCGTAAGTACATCTACAAGCACTCTACCACTGAACTCCCAGGTGGATGTCGATTGAAGAAGTTGCTCTTGGTGAAGCTGATGAGATGTCAGCCTAGTAGACTGGTGGAGGGGGCCACTTAAAAGCAGAATAATGATGGCAATAATTAGAAATAGATGTACTTTTAAAAGCTGTACTTTGGGTATGGGAAGGGTCTTCAAGACTCATAAATCAAGAGTCACAAATATTGGGCATTAAGGGTCATCTAGTATCCCAGCCTCCTGTCTTTGAATGGGTAGATTTTCTTTTAAAGTCTATAAGTGATACTGCCATACATGAAACATGAACACCCTTGTATCTGCTGAAGTTGCTATCCTTACCAGTGAGACTCAGAAGTTCAAAGTTCTTCAGATGGTGGTTTCATGTTGAATTTTGTGTGTGTGTGAACAGATGAAAAAATAATCTTCAGTAGCTTTTGAAAAAGCCTGAGACAGCTGGATTAGAGAAAAAATGTACATCTATAGGTTTGAAGAAAATTGTTCACAATGCGTTGATCTCATTATAAATATATACTATGGACTGTGTCCAATACAAATTTATTTTCTTACTCATGAACTAACAACCCCTGTGCATGGAATCAGAATGGAGGAATGATATTAACATTATCTGTGTTAATTTCTTTCCCAGATCACTTTTCTTTTTCCCAGATTCTTCTTGGCTCTAGTCTGACTTTTATAGGCCTGTTGGCCAGGACTATAGAAGGTCCAAGTTCTCTGTCTCTCCTCAGTTTTAGCTTATGTTTGTTTCTTCTCCTACAGTAGACCACACTGACTCATACAGAACATCTACTGTCATAAAAAATGAACCTGGTCATTATTTGCATATTTAACTTTACTTAAAATTGCATATGGATTTGCATCTACACAGTATTTGTATGTGTGTATCTGTATCTCTCTCTGTGTTTATTTATGTATCTATAATCTATGTACCAATCTATCTATATTTAAATACTTTTCTACTTTATTCATAGCTCTTTATACTTCTTTGGTCTAGTCAACACCCAGTGAATATACTGGCCTTCTTTTTTTTTATCTTTTTATCTATTCAAATCTTATCATCTGTTATGTAAAATACTTGAAATTCAATGTTCAACTACTATATTCTAATGTGATATCATATTCAAATATAATCACCAACAAGAACCTCAAGGTACAAATTTTGATGTTTTCAGCATAGGGAAAATGAATTAATCAACCACATTGTCCTTCTGTAACCTCTCATTGCAAAGCCAGAGTATAACATAGCATGCCATTTTACAGTCATCCATCAGAGTTCCGTGGCCTGGTAACTAGTTTTTTTTTTTTCTTGTGTTAGTCTTCCATCTATCAAAGTACAAGTTTGAAGGTTTCAGAGTTTTATTATTATTTTTGATAAACTTAGTAAATGCTGAATGTATTTGCCTCTTCGACTACATTAAATACATGTATATTGTTACCCAAATAGATTATATTTTGCAAACAGCTATTATCTTTAATGTACTAAAAACTATATTTTGCTTTGGCTTCTATTTCTGAAGATATTTTGTGATAAAAACTCCTAAAGTTAGAATTCTTAAATTATTTTCATTTAAATGATTAGTTTTTCATTTTTATTGTTGTGGTTTGGTAACTCCAAACAAAACTATGTATGTCAGCTGGACTAGATTCAGTGTTACTGATAGGCATCTACTCCTTTTACCTTTAAAATCTGTTAATATTATATACTTCCTTTCAGTCTCTGGATAAGGTCCATATTGTGCATTAAATTTTTGTAAAATATGGGTATTCTGCTAAAACACGATAATTAATTTGTGCGGTTTAAATATAACGTTAGCATATTGTTGCACCATTTTCTGGAAGAGAGCCCCTGCGCACTAGGATGGCTAATTAAAAGGCTGTGCCAATGTCTAACAGCTCAAAAGCTACAAAACTTCCCTACCAATGCATTTCTCCTCTATGCTTAGCTTACTAATGGGCTTCCAAAAGGTTCTATCATCTCAATGTGGTTGTAGGAATGACACCACCAAAGGCTAGAAACAGGGCTGAAATGGCTTCAGAATGAGGGAGGTCGACAAAGGAAAGTACATATGTAGATTAGAAATGAAACACCACTACAGTTAATGGCTAGATATTTAGAAATTCCATTCATCACATCACTGTACATTTCCTGTCATCCCTAACGGTGATGCTTCCATTAGAGGCTTATTCATTTACCAAGTTTAAGGTGTCTGTCAATTTAAAGTGGTTTCATTAATCCCTTTATGTTTATTGTTTGACAGAAAGTAGCATAGTCTCTCCCATAGCCATATGCTCTTTATCATCATTTTGTATATGTACAAATTCATAGTTCTTTTTAGATAATTAGTTTCTCTATGGTATTCTTGAGGTTGGTAGTGGCCTTTCCTTGTTAATACAGTGAGAAGTCCCAACTCTTTTCTGAGCTAGGCTGCTTATTGACACACATCACAGGAGCGTGGATTTATGCAAAACAATGAGTAAAGGTCTGTTTTTTTCCTACCTCAAGTGTAACCTACACTAATTTTGTAGTGTAAACCTGAAAATTAAAATAAAATATTACGTGTGTCTTTGACTTGACGTTTTGTAAGACAGATGGGCTCATTTTGATCTTTATACATAGGCACTTTCCTGTTATACTCCAGCAGATAAACACTTCTAGGTAAATAATACTCCACATTACAGGGACCAGTTATTATATCTACTTATTCATAAGTAGAGAGTTTTTGTTGCATGGTTGCCATGTAAATATTTGAACTAGCCCTTTATGCATCTTTCACTGAAGACAACAAATTGAAATATCACCCTTTCCATACTTTGAAGTCTGCTTCACACAGAATCGGGCTTTCCACTCTGCTTCAGTGTGAAACTCTGTGAGGGTCTGCATGGCTAGCAAGTTCTGTTTGCAGAGAGTTTGTGAAAGTGATATGTAGCACTTACTGCTAATATTGTAGTTGCCCAAGTAGAAAAGCCAACAAAGGGCAAAGAAGGAACTGATTCCAAACATGTAAAGGGAAACATGTAAAGGCTACTCATGGGTGATTTATAAAGGTCTGGCATGTTCTTAAGGGTCTCGAAGAGCACATGCATTTGGGATGTAATGTTCATGTCCAGGAAGTGAAGGCTGAGACAGGTCTCTAATTGCTCTGCCATGTCATGAAAGGCAGAAACCATCCTCTCCCCCAGGATCTCTGGATATAATGACTAATCCTTGGAAACTATAAATATGCTTATCTATTTGGTAATGGGGACAGTAAGGATATGACTAAGTCTGAATAATCAAGTGATCTCAATTTACTCACTAAAGTCCTTTAAAATATTTTAAAAAACACATGAAAACAATGGGCTTGGGTGATGTGTTCTGTCAAACACCAAATTACATAGTTTGGCATTGAGGATATATGAAGCATGCAGCCCTAGAGGTGACAGTGTACAAGAAACTGGCTTATCTCTCATAGCCACTAGGAAGGGATATAGCATTGCTAGAAACCTGAGTGCAGTCCAATGGGCCTATGTTGGATTTTGATGACAGAACCTTTAGGGGAATTTGTGTTTCTTTAACCCGTTGTATTGAGATAACATTATAGAAGCAATAAAAAACAATGCTGCCTTATTTACTGTATATGTAACCCATCAGCAAAGAATAAATTATTTACTGGTCTGAGACATTTGTGGAAATCTTTGTCAATTGATCAACCAACATTGAAATTAAATGAGCAGTGATTGACTCTGAGAAACTCCAGATTAGACATATTGCACATATAGGAAATCAGCTATAGTAAATATTAAAAAAAAAACTACAGAAAACATTTATAAAGGAGAAAAGTATAAGTGAATTATCCCACTCAGTAAAGGACATGAATAAAGATATGCAAATTATTTGGTAAACTACACTACTGAAAATTTGAAGTTGAAAGATGCAGGAAAGTGAAATTTAAGAACCCATTGTTGTTATACAGTAATAGTTTTGTTGTTGTTATTGTTTTTTCAGATAAAGGACTGGGACAACACGGCCCCAAACATCCAAGTTTTATTCTGCCAGTGTGTGAAGCTAAACATATTGTTATATGAGAACCCAACAGGACTCACACCAGAGATAAACTGCTGAAGTCAGAGGCAACTTAGAATGCAACAAGAGAAATCTAAGTGGAAGTTATTCAAACAGAAAAGTAACATACTAGAGATGATTAATGATGCCAAGAAAATTTGTTAGAGAAGATCACCAAAAATCAACAAAACTTCAGCAGGACAGAATGAGAAAATATAGGATAGCCAAACTAACTGAGCTGGAGAGATGGCTCTCTGAGTTATATGTGATTGCTGCCAAGTCTGATGACCTAGGACCCAATGATGGAATAGAGAACAAATGACTGCAAACCCTCTTCTGACCTGCACAGGTTCACTTTTTTTTTTTATTTTGACCTTCTTTTTTCTTATTTTTTTTAAATTCATTTTTTTAAAATTTATTACAATCTATTCACTTTGTATCCCAGCTTTATCCCCTCCCTCATCCCCTCCCAACCCCACCCTCCTACTAAAGCTATTTCAGGTAGAAACAAAATTTGTACGGCATTATAACAAATAAATAGTTGACATATTAGCCTAAGCTTCTCACAGTGAAGGTTTAATTTTGAAATATTTAAAAAATATTTGTCATTAATGCCTCTAAACATAATGCCTCTCATTCTGTTGAAAAGGTTCACTCTGTTCTTATAAATTCCTTTCATTATGAGAGGACAATGAATTCTATCATTTTTCTATAGCTAGAGATAATCTTGTAGTTTTATTCTTTTAAAAAATATGATGTAATGAAGTTTTTTCCTCTGCTGAACCATATTTGAATTCCTGTGGTGGTTATTATAAATTACACAAGATACGAAAGTTATGAAAATACACAAGTTAAAAAATATACAAAATCAGTTTATTGCAATATAATGACACTAAACAACATGAAATGGTAGTTAATTCTTTTTATTGTCGTAAAATAATAAATCATTTGGAAATAGCTTAACAAAATAAGTATAAATATTTCTTCTAAAATTATTGTAAACCATTGATGAAATAAGATTAAAAGAACAAATAAAATAATGTTCAACTTTATGAATGAGAAGATGTGATTAAAGTAGCAATATTCTGCAACCTGTCTTAAAGATTCAGTAGAATTCCTTGCAAAATTTCAGATGGTATTTATTTGTTTTTCAGAGTGGGTATAACAAAAGGATCTGTGTGTGAATAATTACAGACAAAAGATAATGCACTTAAATTTATGACTAATCAATAATTTGACAGGAGTGCAAAGAAAATGCAAAGGGATAATGACTTTTGTTCAGTAGGACGCTAAATAATAGGGAATCTGTGCCATAAATGAAATTAGAGTATTATGTCAAACTGTGTGCAAAACTCAGAGTTTGTAACTCAATTTACAAAAAAAAAAAAAAAAAAAAAGGAATATTAAATTTCAATGTGTAACAAATGGAATCTGAAACTGGCATGACCATCCATGCGTTCAGTCCCTGGGAGACTGATTTAGCAAGGTTGCTTTGAGTTGAACTTGAGAACCTGTATCATGATTTTCTCATGAACCGAAAGTAGAAGAGCTTGTGTAATATCATGTTGCAGGGCCTGAACTTTTCTTTAAAAAATGTTCAGAACCAGCAGAACTATAAACTGCCACTGGCTTTGCATATGTCTGCAGCTTTTGACTAAGAACATACTCTACCTAACATTAAGTAAAGTGGTTGTCAGTAATCTGCTTCCACAGGTACTGGTAAGCCAATAAGCCACAATGCCCACCTTTGTCTTTTATACATAATAGCTTTCAAGAGGGCTTTTGCAGTGTTTGTGTGTTTCTTTGTGTGTTAGTATCTGTTTGTGTGTGTTGCACCTATGTGCTGACCTGTGCAGAGACCAGAGGTTGGTGTCAGGATATCTTTTTTTTTTTTTTTTTAGTATCCTTTTTTTTTTTTTTTTTTTTTCAATGCAGTTTATTCAGGAACATTGAACAATCCTCGGACCCCGGGGAAAGCCAGCCCACAGCTTAAATAGCCTCTGGGTAGCCAACCCAGGCGTGCCACGGGGGCAATGCAGATAGGTCCACATACATGGAAGCAAGCCAGATCCTCGGCCTTAGCCAAATGTGGAGTTGTTCGTGACAGAGAGCACTCACCATCGGGAAGGTGGAAGGCGGAAACCAGCTCCATCTTTAAGGCATAGCATTCCGCAGCTCTCTACAGTTCCCCCTTTTTGTTTTAGACGCATCAGGCAAGAGTAGAGGTCTGATCTCTGATATTAGAAATAAATTGGGACTTTGTACCGATGTTCATTTAGGTGTCATCCACCCAAAGAGCATCAGACCCGTCCGATACCTTTTTCTCAGAGGCGGGACCTGGGGCATCAACCCGCATGCAATCAGACATGCTCTTCTCTGGGTCCAAAGCGGCTGACCCTGAGTGCAGTGCTTAGCCTCGCATCCTGAGCGTATCATTTTAGCTTTTTATGGTATCCAACCATGCTTGGGGAGAATGTCCTGCTTCAATGGCTGTAAAGGCCTGAATGATCATGGCTGCATCACACTGTTGTGAGACTCTAATCTTGCATATATACCACAGGCAAACCAAGGAGACCAACACCAGTAGGCCTGCTAACACTCCCATGCCCGCCCATTCCTTCAGATGATTCATGGCTGCAGCAATCCATGTTGATAATCCTGTGGCTAGTCCTGCGTCCACTCCGGTAGAATTTACTGTGACAATGGCCACTCTCAGCTGCTCCATCGTAGTATCGAATTCTCCAGTCCAATTACCTAAAATATAGCTCGACAATTGTTTAGACAGATTTGCAGCGCAGGAAAAATTCTCATGTTGTATGCTAGTGACACAAAGTCCAGCATACTTTCATTGACAGCCAGGTTGAGCGATTTGCCATAGGGTATCAATTTGCTCCTGCAAGAGGTCAATCCTCTGATTGAACACCATCAAGCTTCCTTTTAGTTGAGCATTAATTCCTTTATGTACAACTAAGGCATGAGCTACATTGGCTAAATGATTATTCAGGGTTTGAGCAGTCTGCCCAGTATGACTCATGGCTAATGCCCTGGTGGTAGCTCCAACAGCCGTCAATGAGATGGTAGTAACAATGGTGGCTGTAGTTCCAAGATCCCTTTTCTGTCTGAAGAGAGTCATAGCGTGAGGGGCATCAATGGGCATAGGCACCCAGTGAGGCATGCGAGTAACCAGGGCATACCTAACTTTACTAGCATTCCAGCATTGGGCAAAAAAGCAAGTATCATTACCACAATTACTTGGCTCTATCTGGCTAATAATGAATAAAAATGGGGGATATAGACAAACAGGTGTGGGCTTATAGGAAATATTATGAGAAGCCTTAACCCCTCGTTGGAACATCCTGCGTCAGTTCTAGAACTAGCAGTGGTGGTGTCCGAGGTCTGAGTAGGTTCAGGAGACCATTGCCCCCAGGGGCGAGACGTGCTCCATGCCAATTGACTAACTCCATGTTTTCCTCCAATTTTGAAAGTCATTTAAGGTTCTTAAATTACTTTTTTCCCTTTTTTCTTAAATTTTTCATCAATTACACTTTATTCATTCTGCATCCCCCCATAAGCCCCTCCCTCCTCCCATCCCAATCCCACCCTCCCTCCTCCCTCTGCTTGCATGCCACTCCCCAAGTCCACTAATAGGGGAGGTTCTCCTAGGATATCTTAATTGATTCCTCATTTAATTACTTTGATACAGGGTCTGAACCTGAAAGGAGCCATTGGCTCTCCAACAAGACTATGCCATCCCCCTGTCTTCACCTGTTCAATACTGCGCTTACAAATGTGTGTCACAGTGCCAGGACATCTAAGTGGTCACTCTGATTCTGAACTCAGGTCCTCTCACTTACATACTAAGGACTTTATCCACTGAGCCATCTCCCTGCATTAGCTTTTATAAGTTTTACATTCTTTTTTTTTTTTTAAAGATAAAGAATTTTTATTTTGAAACATTGGTAGGAATGTGAATCAGGGAACAATGGGAAAGGAGTGTAATATATGTTATATGAAATTCCCACATAATCAATTAAAAATATGTTGACAACTTTTACAATGGCTTTTAACATAGAGATGAGATTTTGCTAATGGACACAGAGATTGACTTTGTAAGGTATGCTTTCCTGGAACTCATTTTGTGGCTGAGCATCCTAGCCACAAACTAGTAGAACGCATGAGCTCAGGTGGCACCTCTGAATGAGCAGTTCTGGAACTACACTATGTTTAGAGGGTTTGTCTGGAAAACCACATCAGGAAACACAGCTGCTCTTGTGTGCTAGGTATATAACATGGACCCATTTCTCTGTACTAAAGGACTATTTTTATCTGTAAAGCCCAAGACAAGGAGGAGTGCTCACTGACTACTGACTAGGATAAAGCTGCCAATCCAGTCCTGTCAGACAAGGCATCCCTGCTCATAAAGGGTTTGCAACACTAGTGTGGAACAGCAGCATCTGTCAAATAGTTTATTGCCCCATTCTCCTCCTTTTGTATACACTGATCTATCACTGTTACAGCCAAACAAGTGCCAGGAATCGTCTATTTTCCTTCTATGTTCCCTGCTCTTAAAGACTCAATACACCAAGGAAACCTAGACCCAGCCAGCCTTTTATATCAATAATAATGTGAAGGTATGTTTAGTGAGTACATGAATAACTGCTCAGTTCAAAGTTACAACCTAGGAATTTCAGATCTAAGAGACAAGTAGGAGACCAAAAACAAACAAACAAACAAACAAAAAACAAAAAAACATTTAATTGGGGCCTTGATTATATTTTTTACAAAGACCATTCCTGTTGTCATGTCAGCAAACAATCATCTTGTTGTAGCCTTAATCAGAATTGAGAGCTTTTCATACTGAACACCAAGCAGGAGGCAAAGAGAGTGAGACTGAGAGAGACACAGAGAGAGAAAGAGAAGCATCTCTATGGATCCAAGAACATGTCACTGATCCTTCAGTTGCGGGGAGAGAGCAACATATTTTTAATAACAAGAGCCTGGATTGCGTAAAAATTTCCATATGATGGCCTGGCCCAAAAACTCAATTAAAGGCCACCCATTTTCCTTATTGGAACAGTGGTTTGGTTACATAGATGGCTTAGTGGAACTTCATCACTCACTATAAGGAAACCTCCTAATAAGTGAATACATACCATATCTGTCGTTATGTATTTTAGTTAATTCACCCCAAATGATTTTTCCTGGTTCCATCCATTTTGCTAAAAATAACATCATGTCATTTTCTTGGCCGAATAATCCTCCATTTTGGAAATATTCCACATTTTTCCCAAAGGAGATTGTCAATCCTGTTCTTTAGTCCATGGAAGTTGCTGGAAATTCGATAATATTATTGAATGACAGACTATCAGGATAACTATGTTTTTATTAGCCTATAAGTCCCTCCATCTTCTTCCACTTTCTGGGGATTTGAATTGCAATGTCCCCTTGAAGCTACTCAATTTACATGTTGAGTCCCCAGTGAGGAAATGACTGGAAAGGGTTAGGAGGTATGTCCATGTTAGATAATATTATTCCTATTGGAGTTATATTATAGGAGGGTGTGCTTTGAGTTTAATATGCCAATGAAAGTGACCAGACAGAATGGAGTCTCTGTGTCTAGGTCGCTGTCATTTTATAATTGTTTATGTTGGTATAAGTTTTACATTCTTATACAAAACTAAATCCTTAATATTTCTACCCCCATTGATTTTTCTCCTTTCTCTCACTGTGGCAATAACAAGCTCATTTTTTTTCTTTTCTATTTTTAAATTTAATTTTCTTCATATATTTATTTTTTTAATTTTATTTTTTTCTTATCAGTTACATTTTATTAACTCTGTATCCCAGCCGTGTCCCACTCCCTCATTCCCTCCCAATTCCACTCTCCCTCCCTCATCTCCTCCCTGCCCCTCTCCAAGTCCACTGATTGGGGAGGACATCCTCCCCTTTCATCTGACCCTGTTTTATCAGGTATCTTCAGGACTGGCTGCAAAGCCCTCCTCTGTGGCCTAACAGGACTGCTCCTCCCTTCGGGGGTGGGGAGACCAAAGAGCCAGTCATCGAGTTCCTGTTAGAAATAGTCCCTGTTCCCCTCACTTTGGGAAACCAATTGGTTACTGAGCTACCACAGGCTACATCTGAGTGGAGGTTCTAGGTTATATCCATATATGGTCCTTGGTTGAATGTCAGTCTCAGAAAAGACCCTGTGCCCATATATATTTGGTCCTTGTGGAGCTCCTATCCTTTTCCCATCAAACTAACTCCCCTTCTTTCTTATGATTCCCTGTACTCTGCCAAAGGTTTGGTCATGAGTCTTTGCTTTGAAAACACTCCTAGTTAGAGTCTTTCAGATGTGATCAGTAGACTCCTGTCATACGTTCAATGCACATCCCATCTGTCTTTCTAAACGAGGATTGATCATCTTACCCCATGTCCGCTCAATTGATTATCTTTTTTAGGTGTATAGATTTCATTATGTTTATCATATCTTATAGGTCTATATAAGTGAGTATATACCGTGTTTGTCTTTCTCCTTCTGGGATATTTCACTCAGAATGATCTTTTCTAGATCCCACCATTTGCCTGCAAATTTCATGATTTCCTCCTTTTTGATTGCTGAGTAGTATTCTTTTTTTTTCCTTCTTTTTTTATTTATTTTTTATCAGTTACATTTTATTAACTCTGTATCCCAGCCGTGTCCCGATCCCTCATTCCCTCCCAGTCCCTCCCTCCTTCCCTCATCTCCACCGTGCCCCTTTCCAAGTCCACTAATAGGGGGGACCTCCTCCCCAATCATCTGATCCTGTTTTATCAGGTATCTTCAGGACTGGCTGCACAGCCCTCCTCTGTGGCCTAACAGGACTGCTCCTCCCTTCGGGGGTGGGGAGACCAAAGAGCCAGTCATTGAGTTCCTGTTAGAAATAGTCCCTGTTCCCCTCACTTTGGGAAACCAATTGGTTACTGAGCTACCACAGGCTACATCTGAGTGGAGGTTCTAGGTTATATCCATACATGGTCCTTGGTTGAATGTCAGTCGCTGAGTAGTATTCTATTGTGTAAAAATACCACAATTTCTGTATCTATTCCTCCGTTGATGGACATCTGGGTTGTTTCCAGATTCTGGCTATTACAAATAAAGCTGCTACAAACATGGTTGAGCAAATGTCCTTTTTGTGTACTTGAGCAAAGTTTGGGTATATACCTAGCAGTGGTATAGCAGGGTCTTGAGGAAGCACTACGTAAGCTCATTTTTAAAGGGACTGTTTTATTCATCTTTTGTTATTGATAGTGATATTGTATTTGATTTTTTGTTGTTGTTGTCATTTTTGTTTTGTTTTGTTTTTTGAGACAGGGTTTCTCTGTGTAGCATTGGCTGTCCTGGACTGGCTTTGTAGACCAGGCTGGCCTCAAACTCACAGAGATCTGCATGCTTCTGTCTCCCTGAATGCTGGGATTATAGGCGTGTGCCAGTGAGCTTGGTTCAATAGTGATACTGTATTTAAATCCTTATTAAAACAAGGCATTATTTAAAAACCAGTGATGTAAAAAATAAATTGACAAAACTGATTAATTGCATCAAGCTGTTAATTTTATTTAGGTATGTTATTATTACAATGACACGTTTCTGCATAGTTCCTATTTGAAGAGATAAACAATGGTATGCACAGACAGCATGAGATGTCTCATAATACTTGTCATTGAGCTGTACTTTAAAATACTGTGTATCAAACATATGGATATCAATGTAAAAAGATAACCACAAATTCGTGGTTTTTAAACTTTGGAAATGAATACATGGGGTTTATATAGAAATAATCAGGTTTAAATTTGTAGGAACACTACATCTTTATAAGTCATATATACTATTGAGAAAGAGAAAAGCATGCATCATTGAGTGAGTGTCTGTGTCCTTCGTGTGCTGCAAACCTTTTCCCAAAAGTGGTGGGATGCAGAGATGGAGTCTGCACGGTGATTAGGTTCAGAAATGAATGTCGATAAAATTAGTGCATTTACAAGAGACATAATAGTTTCCTTTCCCTTGTTAGCCTCCAAAAGAAAAAGAGCTTTCACCAGGAAAGAGGACTTTCACCGAGTACCGCATTGGCTAGCAACTTGACTTTGCACTAAACAAAATCTAAGTGATATTGTGAACAGGATCAAATACGGACGTGTTCAACAGGAGCATTGGTAAGACATGAAACTGATATATGAATGCATATTTTCATATATCATCTCAGCCACATTTTCAGGAATACATTACTCAAGATTCACAGAAATAATTTATGTAAAATTATTTTAATACTTTTATACTTGATAATGATACTTTTATAGAATTTGCTGTAGATTTATTAGACCGAATCACTCTTCAAAACCTTTAAAATCAAAGTGAAGTACATTTTTATCTACCTACATAGCTTAGGTCTACTTCATAGTTCACTGCTGTTCACTGCTGTACAGAAACAAATATAGCAGCATGAAATACACATATGACATAAATTTATATAATTATTTATGTGTTTGGAAATCTGTTTTATTTCTTACTGGAGTTTGTCTAGTGACATGGGGTGCATGGGTAACAGCAAGAAGGTCTATATAGTTTACTTAATTATAAAAGGAAATGATTAAAACTGCACGGTGATGGCATAGAAACTGACTGGCGGATCAATGGAATTGAATAGAAGATGCTGAAATTAACCCACTTAGACACCTGATTTTTGACAAAGATGCCAAAACCATTCAATAGAAAAAAGACATCATCTTTAATAAATGGTGCTGGTCTAACTGGGTGTCTACATGTAGAAAAATGCAAAAAGATCCATACTTATCACCCTACACAAAACTAAAGTCCAAGTGGATCAAAGACCTCAACATAAAACCAGACACACTAAACCTGTTAGAAGAAAAAGTGGGGAAGAGCGTTGAACTAATTGGCACAGGAGACAACTTCCTGAACAGAACACCAACAGCACAGGCTCTAAGAGCAACAATCAATAAATGGGACCTCATGAAACTGAAAAGTTTCTGTAAAGCAAAGGACACTGTCATCAGAACAAAACGACTGCCTACAGATTCGGAAAGGATCTTCACTAACCCTTTATCTGACAGAGGGCTAATATCCAGAATATATAAAGAACTCAAGACGTTAAATAACAACAAATCAAGTAATCCAATTAAAAACTGGGGTACAGAACTAAATAGAGGAATATCAAATAGCAGAGAAACACTTAAAAAGAAATGTTCAACATCCTTAGTCATCAGGGAAATACAAATCAAAACAACCCTGAGATTTTACCTTGCACCCATCAAAATGGCTAAGAACAAAAAAATCAAGTGAAAATACATGGTGGAGAGGATGTAGAGAAAGGGTTGTAAACTTGTATAACCACTTTGGAAATTAATCTGGTGCTTTCTCAGACAATATATATACACAAAAGATGCTCAAGTATGCAACAAGGACATTTGCTCAACCATGTTTGTATCAGTTTTATTTGTAATAGCCATAAGCTGGAAACAACCCAGATGCCCCTCGGTTGAGGAATGGATACAGAAATTGTGGTACATTTACACAAGGGAATACTACCCAGCAATTAAAAACAAGAAAATCATGAAATTTGTAAGCAAATGGTGGGATCTAGAAAAGATCATTCTGAGTGAGTTATCCCAGAAGCAGAAAGATACACAGGGTGTATACTCACTCATAAGTGGATATTAGATAAATAATATAGGATAAACATACTAAAATCTATACATCTAAAGAAGTGAATTGAGGAGGAGTCTTGGTAAAATGCTTAATCCTAATCCTCATTCAGAAAGGCAAAGAGGATAGACATCAGAAGAGGGAGAAAACAGGGAACTGGACAGGAGCCTACCACAGAGGGCCTCTGAAAGACTCTACCCTGGAGGGTATCTAAGCAGATACTGAGACTTACAGCCTAACTTTGGGCAGAGTGCAGAGAATCTTATGAAAGAAGTAGAAGACAGTAAGACCTGGAGAGGACAGGAGCTCCACAAGGAGAGCAACAGAACAAAAATTCTGGGCACAGGGGTCTTATCTGAGATTGATACTCCAACCAAGGACCATTCATGGAGATAACCTAGAACCACTGCACAGATGAAATCCATGGCAGTTCAGTGTCCAAGTGGATTCAATAGTAATGGGAACAGGGGCTGTCTCTGATATGAACTCAATAGCTGGTTCTTTGACCACCTCCCTCTGAGGTGTGGGGGGAGCAGCCTTACCAGGCCACAGAGGAAGTCAATGCAGCCACTCCTGATGAGACCTGATAGACTAAGTTCAGATGGAAGGGGAGGAGGACCTCCTCTATCAGTGGACTGGGGAAGGGGCATGGGTGGAGAAAGGGAAGAAGGGAATGATTGGGAAGGAAGGAGTGAGGGAGCTACAGGTGTGATACAAAGTAAATAAACTATAATTAATAAAGATAAATTTAAAAAGCTAAAAAAGAAAATGATTATGGCTTATTTAATAAAATTCTGCACTATAAAGCATACTAAGACATATAATTTTTATCACAATAATATTAGATATCTTTAATACTTACCAAACATATGACAAAGGATTTTTAAAATCATATGCCATTACTTTGTGGAAATTCTTTTGGTCTATTGCCCTGTTACTGCAGTTGAAATCTGACATTTTCCATGACAAGCATTATTTATTTATAGTAATTGTATTCTTTTGGGTAGCATCTGTTCTAAACATATTGTACTAGAAGGGCCAAAGAGTTTGAAGTAAGTATGGAAGGAATAGCTTAATGTATTTACGACGAGAAAATGATGCTGCAGAATGAGAGGAAATTCCGTGAATTTGAATAATAGATGGAGAGAATTCTGGAGTTCTTTAAAAAACTACTGTCTCCTTAATAGGACTTGGCACCTGGAAGGGACCCTCACACATATCTGGCATTACTCTACCTTCAACAGAATCTCCACTGAAGCACTTTAGATAGAAGTAGAAATGCATTAAAATCTCTCAGCAAGAAGACATTTATTAAACTCTCCCAATGGGCCACTTATCCTTGGGAAAATTATATTCAGTAAAGTTTCTGATAATACAGAAATGGTGTGATCTTCCTGGAATGTGGCTGATGAATGCTGGCAGTTTCATTGGGTTGATGATTGTGTGTGTGTGTGTGTGTGTGTGTGTGTGTGTGTTTGTGTGTGAAATACCACCCTAGTATTCCCCTCTGCCCTCTCATGCCTCTGATTCTCTGTAAACACATGTGTAAGAGCAATCCTAATAGAGAATCTCTCACTCTCTTTCCTTCTCTTTTTCTCTAGGATGTTGATCCTCACTTATCTGTATAAGTCAAACTAACTTGCTCATTGCTCCTGGTGATTCCTGTCTCCACCTCACTTTTACCTACTGAGCCCTACTACGCACGCTTTAAAAGAAAATGCGTGTAGGAAGGAATTTGCAAGAAGTGTCTATACAGGCAGTTTTGCTACAGCAGAGTGAAAGATCAGAGAGAAAAATGATATCGGTGCTCTAATCAGCATCCCACCCGCAGCTTAGCTTCTGTTTTAAGAGCTTAAATCTATGGAAGATGGTATGTAATACAAGTATTTACTTACTGCCTGCCAATTTCGGTTTCCTTATTTGGAAAATAGTAATACTGTCACAGTTATAAGGTTATTTTAGTGGCTAAATTAGTTTTTGTGCCATGTCAGAAACATGAAGAAGAAAAAGAAGTGCTCATCAAATACTGTGCTTGGCTTCTGTTTTTATTCCTGGTACCCTTCACCAGCTACAGTGCTAGCTCATGGTGCTGGCTCCTTTGTCTCTGTCCTCTGTATATGATTGGAACAGTTCTCAAACACTGAAACAGTGTGGGGTATTTTATGTTTTAAATAGAGGATATGGTGGAACTGCATGGATAAAAAGCAGCTTGAGAAAATCAGTGTGTCCACAAGGCTGAATCCCAGGAACTAACAGCCCACCCTTAAAATGGCAATGAAATAAGTCATAGGGCCAAAGTGCAAGCGCCCTAATGGATTGGCTATAGTAACAGGTGTTGGCCCAGTTTCTCTAAAAAGAATTTGTTCCTCAAATTAGCTAAAGAGAACACAAAGTCAAAGACACATGTAGTCTGGTGTTGCTCCCAGACTCCAGCTTTGCAAAGACTTCTCTGTTATTTGAGTTACACTGATACAACTTGCTTCACAGAGAATGTTGTTTATCACACTTATTTTCATGCTGTGATACTTCTGTTTTAATTGACACCTACTATTCAAATGTATTTGTGAAATATATAGTATAATGTTTTGATGCATGCTTATGATGTTCTCTGTGTGTATGTGTTGTGTATGTTTCCGGTGCTTTGTACTTAGTTACGTGCACCCAAGATCTTTGCTGTTCTTCAAGGAAATGGTCAGGTAGACCAAATGATGCTGTGTAACCTTGTATCCAAAACTATCCCTGATTGGCCAATAAAATGCCTATAACTGGGTTGGGCAGAAGAGAGGGCGGCAGAGCTAAGGGTTGAGGGCTTGGTGGACAGGAGGATCATGGGACGGAGAAGAGGAAAGAAGAGAGAGAAGAAAAGGAGAGGAAGAAGAAAGCAGAGTAGCCATGGGTTAGTGTAAAGAAGAACCATGTGGCCGGGAGGAGCTTGTTCTGAGGATTGGGAGACGGAGAGAAGCAGCCCAAATGGATAGATTTGCATGTATTTATGGAAATATCAGATGGGGAATGGCTCAGATAGAAATGATTAGAACAAGTGGCACGGGAATTTGAACAGAGAGGAAGCAAGGTAGTTTAGGGTTTTATATCTGCCCTTCCCCAGTGGTTTAAGGCTACTAAAAATCCAACAGGTGTGTGTGTCTTTTATTGATGTGATAACGAGTTAAGTAATATCTGTTGTAATAATTATATGTAGTAATAGCAAATATTAATGATATTTTTCTACAACATGCATGTGTATGTTGTGCTTGTGTGAGTGTGGGTATGTGTATGCATGACACATGAGTGAAGATCACAGGACAAACTGCCATATGTTTTCACTTTTCAATATGTTTGAGTCAGGGTCTCTCTTTTGTTTTCTGCCTCCCTATGTACCTCAGGGTAGCTGACCCATAAGCTTCCAGTGGATTTCCTTTCTCTGTTTGCCATATTAATGCAGCAGCAAGAGATTTCGGATGTGCACCACCACACCTATCTTTATGCAGGGTCTGAGGATTTGAACCTAAGATCTTGTACCTGTGCAGCAAATGCTTCATTAACCAAGCCATCTCTCCAGCCCCACCTAAAATATTCCAAGTGTGAAGACAGGTTGAGGTGTTTTCTTTCCTGGGCTATATTTATGCTGTTTATTTTGTTAAAGATCTGTCTGAGTCAGCTCACACTACTTCAAAGAGCACCATAGGCTGGGTGACTTAACCAGGGGCTGTTTATTTTCTGACAGTTTTGGAAGCAAGGATTCTGAGATCACGGAGTCTGGGTGTCCGGTTTTTGATGAGACTGCTCTTCTCATCTTACAGATATATACCATCTTGGATAGTCTATGGTATCTCTTTTTATATGAACACCAAGGCTACCTCATGACCTAATTATTTTCTCAAGAACTACCTCCTACTGTGTGAGAACAGGCATATGGGAGAAGGGAGACACAGACATTAATGCCACACAATGTCTCTAAGTAATCAGATAAAACAAAATGCTTCATAGGCAATGCCACAAATTATTTGAAACATTGCAATATAAATCTATTCCCTTAACTCTGTTTTGCATTATGATTCATAACTCTTTTATATAATATATCAGTATTGTTGGACGTATCATATTGGCTTGGGTAAAGATTTGAATTTGCACTCAGGAAAAATTACTTTGGACTCTGGTTTTCCTAGTCATTTCTATCATAAAAATCTTAATATATAATATTTGATCTGCCATTGTCTTTGTTTTAAGTTAATTTTGATGGTTTTCATTGGTAATGATGAACAGAATAGGACTTTGGACCCTATGTCATTACCGGAGATTCCTCCTAGCAATTTCTCAGTATTATTATATATTTGTGGTAAACATAACGGCAGGGGATTTCTGGCAGCAATTGTTTCTCTCTCTGCAGTCTGAGCCTTCATTGACATCATCAACACAGACCTCCTTTTCTTTCCTTTCTTTGCTATTTTTCCTCTTTCAGTATTAAAACATTTGAAGAAAAATTACATTTTGTCCCTTAGAATTTTATTGTCAAGACTGAGAATAGCGCTAATTTCGCTGCCAAAAAATATATATTTAGAAGAAAAATTGGCAAACTGTCCACTTACCATAGGCTCAGTTCCTGTTGGACCTCGTGACTTCTGTAGTGGTAGGCTTTTAACCAGGATGGCAGGATACATATCATGCAACATATTTATATACACACATACAGTATACTACTTTGTTGAGCAGTAGTGATTCATAACATGTCATCGTGCTGAGCATGACTCAGCCCCAAGGTATCTGTCTCACCTCACCTAGGGCCCAGGCAACATTGTAGGAGTCTATGGATGACTGCCTGACAGGTTGCAGAGGCGAGATGTGAAGTGTTATGTGCTGGATATGGCATGGCTGTAGCTGTTGCAGTAACTCGGCAGCTGTGCCTGGCTGTCTGCACAGATGTAACAACAACAACAAAAAGGTATGATCGGGAGGGGGACTGGCTAGAAAGAAGATCTGGAGTAGAAGCACGGTAAGGGAGGCTGAGGGGTGGGCTTGGTCACAGTGCACCATATACTTGTATAAAATTATCTAAAAAAAACCTGAACAGTGAATATTAAAATGTTGCAAAAGTTTAATTTTATTATGGCTCCTGATTATTTGTCTTCCCATCTCTGAAAGCAGACAACACAACTTGGCCCCAGTGGCATTTTTTTTTAATGCTAATGAAACTTGCTTTGGCCAAGGAAATGTAAGAAAGAGGACTATATGGCAGACCAGAACACAGATCACAAAGACAGCTCTAGCTTTCTAGCGGTTTATCTATTATTCATTTAAATAGTTTATTTATTTTTTCTGAAAGAAGACAGTACTATATATACTGGTGTTTCTGTAGTGTCTGTGGGAGAAATAAAACGTTGTTTTAAGGGGCTGTTGGTCAGTGGTAGAAAACTTGCACTAGCATCTGAGAGACCCTTGCTTTGATCTCCAACATCAGAAAAAAAAAAAGAAATATTTTAAGTCTTTAATAGTTTGATGGCACCCTGAGAAGTCTGACTAATACGTATCTAAGAAATTAAAAAGAAAATGAAAGTAAAATTATATAATTAAATATAGTATTGAGTTTATTTTATTTTTTACAATTTATTCATTTTATATTCCAATTGTAACTCCTCCTTCATCTCCACCCAGTTTCACCCTCCCTCCCTATTCTTCCCTATCCTCTTCCCCTAGTCCACTGAAAGGGGGGGGGTTATCCTCCCCTGCCATCTGACCCTAGCTTATGAAGTCTCATCAGGGCTGCCTGGATCCTCTTCCTCTGTGGCCTGACAAGGCTGCATCACCAGGGGGAACTGATCAAAGAGCAGGCAACCAAGTTCATGACAGAGGCAGCCCCTTTTCCCCTTATTCGGGTTCTCACATGGAGACTTGCTACATCTGAGCAAGCGTCTAGGTCCTCTCCATGCGTGGTCCTTTGTTGGTGCATCAGTCTCTGCAGGCCTCCCCTGTGTCCATAAAGAATAAACCTTCCCCACTGATCATCCTGTTTTTATATTTGATCCCTTCTGTCACTATCAGCTTGTGCTCATCTCTGCTGCTGCTGATAGACGAATGGCAACTATATTTTATATTCTTTCCAGTAAATGACAGAGGAAACTTGGAAAGCACCTATGCACCAGTAGATCTTCATGATGTTTTCTCTCAAGGTACTTTGTCTCTCTTAAAGAATGAGGAGAACATGGCAGCCAGTCCTGGAGAGACCTGACAAGCTAGGGTCAGATGGAAGGGGAGGAGGACCTCCCCTAGCAGTGGACTTAGAGAAGGGCAGGAAGGAGATGAGGGAGGGAGGGTGGGATTGGGAAGGAATGAAGGAGGGGACTACAGCTGGGATACAAAGTAAATAAACTGTAACTAATATAAAAAATAAAAATTTAATTAAAAAAAGAATGAGGAGGTATCACACCAAGCCTTCAAAACTTAGATAATACTTTAATATTTATATAAATTATTATATATAATAGTTTTTTTCTATTAACTTTTTTCTATTAA
Source organism: Meriones unguiculatus (assembly GCF_030254825.1). NCBI lineage: Eukaryota > Metazoa > Chordata > Mammalia > Rodentia > Muridae > Meriones > Meriones unguiculatus. The sequence continues at coordinate 80,593,310 of NC_083364.1, forward strand.
CCTGGCTAATAAACACATCTTCCACTGTCAGAAAGTAGATTTTTATATTTTTATTGTTATTGGGAATAGAAAATCTGTTCTTTTATGAGCTGTCCAAGCCATGTGTGGATTGTGAGAGAGAATCCACACTTAGTGAAAGCAAATGGCTGTTTTTTTTTGTTTTTTTTTTTTTTTGAGGAATGGCAGTGTCAGGTCTGATCAGGGCCTTTCATTGTTATATAAAAGGGACATTTCATTTCCTCCTCTTACACTTACATTTAATCAAGTTTACGAATTGCCCTTTGCCTGTCCTGTTAATTTAATTCTCTGCCATTTTCACACATGGCCTCTCAGTTGGAGTAAAGCTCGTTCTAATTTCTTATAGTGTCCTGTTATAGCTTCTTATTCTTTTTGATTTTCATAAAACCGCATTAAAATAAAATCTTAGGGAAAACACAGACTATAGAACAGATAAAAATTGAGCAGCTTGGTGGAAGCCAGTCTGTGACCCACACTCTGCTCAGCTCTCTTCTCACCATGGTTCACAGACACTATAGTGTTTCAAGCAAATTTTATTCTTTTACCCTTTGCTTTATCTGGCCCATTTTTCTTATGTGGATATTTGTCTTCCTTGAAGTCCTGTCCTGATCACTGAGCTAACAATGACTTAGTCCTGTCCAACTCCTACAGTATGATGCTGTTTGAGGATATTGCTCACAAAAACAGACTGGCTGAGAAGAGACAGGCCTTTCCTTTTGTGTCCATTGTGCCCAGTGCAGTTCCCAAGCCATGACAGGCACACCATCTCTGTTGGTGAATGAGTTAGTGGACTGGTAAGAGTTTCTATAATACCACATCTGTTCTCATGTGTATCTTATTCGTATATTAGCTTTAGCTACTCAAAAATCAGTCAGCTTGGATTCTCCAGCATTCATGGAATAAGAAGAGTTGAGTGTATGAACAATATTCAAACATCTTGTTTGGGTATTAGGGTTCATTTTCATTCTTTTTGCAAGTGTGTGTGTGTATGTGAGTGTGAGTGTATGTGGAGATAGGGGGAAAGGTGTATTTAGGTTTACATGTGTTCACATGTGTGAGTGGGACATGCACATGACATGGTCTTTGTGGAAATCAGAGGATAATTTTGGTTTTTGGTCCCAGCCTTCTACTTGGAGACTGGTGCTCATGTGATGCTGTGAACTAAGCTGGCGAGTTTAAAGTTTCTGGAGGTTCTTTTGTCTCTGTCCCATTTTGTAGGCAGAGGTCTGGTGTAAAAACACTGTCATGATAATCTGATTGGCCTGCTCTGTGATCACCTCCCCCTGAGTGGGGGAGCAGCCTTACCAGGCCACAGATGATAACAATGCAGCCACTCCTGATGAGACCTGTTAGACTAGGATCAGAAGGAAGGAGGACCTCCCCTATCAGTGGACTTGGGGAGGGGCATGTGTGAAGAAGGAGGAGGGAAGGTGGGATTAGGAGGGCAGGAGGGAGGGGCTTATGGGGGGATACAAAGTGAATAAAGTGTAATTAATAAAAGTTAAAAAAAATCACTGTCATGCCCAGCTTTGTGTGGAGTTTGAGGATTTGAACTCAGATCTTCATGCTTATACGGCAAGTCCTCTTACTCACTAAGCCATCTCCTTAGACTATGATTCACTCCTGTTCTTGACAGTATTATTTTAAACCCAGACACCTATGGATATTTGATTTTTGACAAAGAAGCCAAAACCATTCAGTGGATTGCAGGTCCTGAAACCATTGGAGGAGATGGCTTTGCAAGCACATATAATGTGGTGCCTCCCCCAGACTGAATCTCTTTCCCAAGCTCTGTTGTGTCGAACTGAAACTTCACACAGTAGTAGGTGCCAGCATCAGCAGGGGTGACATTACTGATACGGATGGAGAAGTCCCGGTTGTTTCTCTTTGTTGCATCTGAAACATTTGTGACTCTGGGGAAATGCTCTCCTCTGAAACTGTATACAAGGCGCCGATGTTGTCCTGTACCCCTGAACCATATTATTGGTCCCACAGGGGTCAGGGAGGTGACAGTGCAGTTCAGAGTGGCTGAGTCTCCAGCAGAGACAGAAATTGATTTCTCAGGCTGAATCACCTTCAGCTCCTGTTCATCTTCTCCTGAAAATTTCATGATTTCCTTGTTTTTCATCGCTGAGTAATATTCCATTGTGTAGATGTACCACAATTTCTGTATCCATTTCTCAACTGAGGGACATCTGGATTGTTTCCAGCTTCTGGCTATTACAAATATAGCTGCTACAAATATGGTTGAGAAGATATCCTTGTTGTATACTTGAGAGTATTTTGGATATATGCCTACGAGTGCTATAGCTGGATCTTTTTTTTTTTTTTTTCAATGCAGTTTATTATTCAGGAACATTGAACAATCCTCGGACCCCGGGGAAAGCCAGCCCACAGCTTAAATAACCTCTGGGTAGCCAACCCAGGCGTGCCACGGGGGCAATGCAGATAGGTCCACATACATGGAAGCAAGCCAGATCCTCGGCCTTAGCCAAATGTGGAGTTGTTCGTGACAGAGAGCACTCACCAATGCCTTAGTTGTACATAAAGGAATTAATGCTCAACTAAAAGGAAGCTTGATGGTGTTCAATCAGAGGATTGACCTCTTGCAGGAGCAAATTGATACCCTATGGCAAATCGCTCAACCTGGCTGTCAATGAAAGTATGCTGGACTTTGTGTCACTAGCATACAACATGAGAATTTTTCCTGTGCTGCAAATCTGTCTAAACAATTGTCGAGCTATATTTTAGGTAATTGGACTGGAGAATTCGATACTACGATGGAGCAGCTGAGAGTGGCCATTGTCACAGTAAATTCTACCGGAGTGGACGCAGGACTAGCCACAGGATTATCAACATGGATTGCTGCAGCCATGAATCATCTGAAGGAATGGGCGGGCATGGGAGTGTTAGCAGGCCTTCTGGTGTTGGTCTCCTTGGTTTGCCTGTGGTATATATGCAAGATTAGAGTCTCACAACAGTGTGATGCAGCCATGATCATTCAGGCCTTTACAGCCATTGAAGCAGGACATTCTCCCCAAGCATGGTTGGATACCATAAAAAGCTAAAATGATACGCTCAGGATGCAAGGCTAAGCACTGCACTCAGGGTCAGCTGCTTTGGACCCAGAGAAGAGCATGTCTGATTGCATGCGGGTTGATGCCCCAGGTCCCGCCTCTGAGAAAAAGGTATCAGACGGGTCTGATGCTCTTTGGGTGGATGACACCTAAATGAACATCGGTACAAAGTCCCAATTTATTTCTAATATCAGAGATCAGACCTCTACTCTTGCCTGATGCGTCTAAAACAAAAAGGGGGAACTGTAGAGAGCTGCGGAATGCTATGCCTTAAAGATGGAGCTGGTTTCCGCCTTCCACCTTCCCGATGGTGAGTGCTCTCTGTCACGAACAACTCCACATTTGGCTAAGGCCGAGGATCTGGCTTGCTTCCATGTATGTGGACCTATCTGCATTGCCCCCGTGGCACGCCTGGGTTGGCTACCCAGAGGCTATTTAAGCTGTGGGCTGGCTTTCCCCGGGGTCCGAGGATTGTTCAATGTTCCTGAATAAACTGCATTGAAAAAAAAAAAAAAAACTCAAGTGACAACACATGCTGGAGAGGTTGTGGAGAAAGGGGAACCCTCCTCCATTGCTGGTGGGAATGCAAACTTGTACAACCACTTTGGAAATCGATCTGGCACTTTCTCAGACAATTAGGAATAGTGCTTCCTCAAGACCCAGCTATACCACTCCTAGATATATATCCAAAAGAGGCTCATGTATACAACAAGGACATTTACTCAACCATGTTTGTAGCAGCTTTATTTGTAATAGCCAGAAGCTGGAAACAGCCCAGATGCCCCTCAACTGAAGAATGAATGCAGAAATTGTGGTACTTTTACACAATGGAATACTACTCGGCAATTAAAAACGAGGAAATCATGAAATTTGCAGGTAAATAGTGGGACCTAGAAACAATCATCCTGAGTGAGGTATCCCAGGAGCAGAAAGACACACATGGTATACCCTCACTTATATAGACCTTTAAGATAGGAAAAATATACTGAAATCTATCCACCTAAAGAAGATAAACAAGAAAGAGGATCCAGGGTATGATGATCAATCCTCACTTAGAAAGATAAATGGGATGGACATTGGATGTAGGAGCAAACAAGTGACAGGACAGGAGCCTACCACAGAGGGCCTCTGAAAGACTACCTAGCAGTGTATCAAAGCAGATATTAAGACTCATAACCAAACCTCCAGCAGAATGCAGGGAATCAAAAAAGGGGGTGGGGGTGGGAGTTAATACGACCTGGAGAGGACAGGAGCTAAACAAGAACCAAATATATCTGAGCACAGGGGTCTCTTATGAGACTGTTTCTACAAACAAGGAGCATGTATAGATGCAACCTAGAGCTCCTGCTCAGATGTAGCTCTTGGTAGCTCAGTATCCAAGTGGGTACCCTAACAAGGGAAACAGGGACTGTTTCTGACATGAACTCGATGGCTCTTTGACGTTCCCTCCCCGCTCTAGGGAGGAGTAGCCTTGCTAGGCCACAGAGGAGGACTTTGCAGCCAGTCCTGAAGATACCTGATAAACCAGTATCAGATGTAAGGGGAGGAGGTTCTCCCTTATCAGTGGACTTGGAAAGGGGCAAGGAGGAGATGAATGTGGGAGGGTGCGATTGGGAAGGAAAGAGGGAGTGGAATACAGCAGGGATACAAAGTTAACAAACTGTAACTAATATTAAAAAAATAAAAATGAAAAAAAATTCTACTCAAAATAGTTGATTTTAATGTTCAACTTGCAAGTTGGAATGGTGCTCAATTTCTCTGTTTCTATTCTCTTTAAAATGGCTTTCAGAGCCATGAACTTTAGCAATGGAGAACACAATCTCTTTGATGAGTGGTAACTGCCATTTTACACTGATTTATCTCAAGTGCTTCACTAGATTGTGATAGGGAAATAGGCATTTGTTATTAGCTGCATTTTTATTTGATAGCTAATTTTTCTATTTCTCTCTTTGTCTCTAAAAGCTTGTAAACGTTGAGATAGTCTCTAATATTTAGACTAATGTTAAGCTGACAGAAAATCAAATTTCCTTATTCAAAAGTAGACCATATTATACATAAGCTTACATGTTCATCATATACAATGATTGATATTTATTATATAATAAACTAGGCATGTTTTAGGTATAACCTGCCTTATTGTGATAATCTTATGAGATATACTTAATTTGAAATCCAAATGCAACTGTATTTTGGGAGACAGAGAAAAATTCTCCTCTGCTGTTGTCATTCCACACTTATCACACTGAATCATCAGCATTGCTACCTCTAATAATGTCAAAGATACATGATGGATGCTTTGGCTAGCTATCTGAATAGTAGAGCTCTCCTCCCTGTCTTCACTTATCATAGATTCTCTGCCTATTTAACATGGGAAACCAGTGCATTATTTCTAAACAGTGTAAAGAATTCATGCAGTCACGATACCTCTCATTCTGAATTCTTGTCCTACTGAGTTGTGGAATCTTATTTCTTTCCTTCCTCATTGTTGTTGCTGTGACTGATGTCTCCCTGCTAATCTCTCTAAGTGTATATCAGCTTTACTCCTCATGCCTCACCTCCACAGAGACTGACAGAGAATTTCTATGTTTAATATGTTAGAAAGGAAAGAACAAGGATAATGGGTAGGAATTACAATGTGGCCAGCAAAGTTCACTTACATCTGCGGGGTGCCTTCTTCCCCATGACCTCCACTGGCAGCAGTTCCCAGCTACTGCTTTGCCGTGATGATTTAGCCTAACTGCCAACATTTTTCTGACTTCTCTTCTGTGATGTGTCTTAAGCTCCAAATCTATTCTTCTATAGGACGGTTTCAGCCTTTCTCCTATAGGAGACAGTGAACTAAATCTGCATATACTATCAATTGTCTTACACAAAACCATCACCGACCCTTGAAATGCTTTCTTTGCATTTTACTGAAACAAATGACAGCCACATTTTCTACATGTGAGTATATGTGTGTGCTTTTCTGCATACGTGTAGGTATTGGCCTTCCTGGAATAAATGGTTCAGTCGGGAGTAGTCAGTTGTTTACTATTACTGTGGCTTCTGGTATGGACATCTGAGCCTTATACACATATATGCAGCATACTGTGTTTTTTTTATGCCCATACGTAGTGAGCACTTTCCATGTAAACAAAACTTTAAAAATTCAATTTTATAGTGGAAATTCTGCCACAAAATTATAAGAATATATAATTTTCTTTGAAAAGTTCATAGATGTTGAGATATGATTCAGTAGGCTTATTTTTACCTTTTCCATAAAAACTACTTTACTATATAATGCGTAATAACTAAAAATATATTATTTTCCTATGTACCTAACAATTTAAACTTAGAAATATATTTTAATAATAGTCCAAGAATTATAGGGAAGCTAGTAAAAGAGGCTTGTATTCTGCTTTATAGTGCAAAAATTTCTTTATTATAGTTATTGCACTTTTTTACATTTAAAAATTGATTAAATTTAAGCTAAAATTTGGGAAACATTTGACCCATCTTAAGGTAGAATATGTAACCTGAAACAGATATAAGCAAGCTTCCATTATTTCAATAAGCAAGTTTATTATTTTTGTATCATTTACAAGATTTTTTTGAAGCAAAATTCTATTACCTTAGTAGAATTACCTTTCTTCCATGTTCTTTGGTTTAAATAACTATCAATTAAAATATGACAAGATTTTCTGTTATCATATTTATAGTCATATTGATGGAGATTCATTTCATTTACAGAATTATATTGATCCTGTGAGTTCCTAAAAGGCACTTGGAAAGAACAGTAATGGAATGGATGGGTGCGTCGCCTTGCAGATCAATCAGCGAGAATTTCATGGATTGTAAAGTGAGGGCAAATTTGCTGAGGTCAGCATTTTTTCCCGCTGCTCTTTCTGGAATTGCAGCCAGGGCTTATTAGGGCTGGCTACTGACTTTCTGGAACAGGGTGAATATGGGCACAATGCAGAGGAGTTTCTTGGCAGGGAACTGCATTCTTTTAACTGCTTTAATTCCTCTGATTGCATTAGATGCAGTGCATCTCTGATGAAATGCTCTCCGCCAAGACCTGAAAATATATCAAATAGGAGCTGATGCCTCATCTCTGAGCAGGGCACTCCACTGCAGATGTGAGCATGAAAAATCCTAAGTGGAGTTGCAGTAGAAATGAAAAAGCTAACAAACAGTTTTGCTAATGTTTTGTTTTTTTCACTAAAATGTAGTTGGGTGAGAGAAAGTAATGCTGTAATGCTGTGTGTGTGTGTGTGTGTGTGTGTGTGTGTGTGTGTGTGCGCAGTTAAACGTAAACGTCTCAAACTGTGTGACTTATTGTATATATACTGCGTATTTACACCCCCTCTAAACCTCATAGACAATCAGGTTCATCAGGTTCATATACAGTTATCGCTATACAAACTTAGTCGATTGTCATCACTGAAAACTTACACAGTGAATTTTACACTTTGAAATTACAAGTATATTACGTGTTATTGTTTGAATGATAATGAACCCCATAAGCTCATTTATTTGATTATATGATGGCCAATTTTGAAAAGTGAAGCCAATTTTTAAGAGTGAAGAAACCACCTCACACTGCAATGTTACCAAGCTGCTGAAAATATAAATTTCGTTATATCTTACATTTAAGTGTTCAAAAATGATCAGAGCCCTTATCTACAAACTACCAGAACCACCAATGTTCTACATTATTTAAGACACTAATAATGTGAATCATGTGCACTTTTCAAACAGCATCCCTTGTCTCGGTTGATGGATCTTTTTCTACATCTTTTCTTGTGCCTGGAAATTTTTAGCACCAGAATAGTTAGCAGCCCCTGTGAAAACAGCATCAAATTTATATACAGCTCTCATGATTCACAGCTCTCCCCTCCCATGCGGTACAGTGAGTCTGTAGGAACGCTTCACACTCACCTAGGAGGCCGTGTTGGAGGAGTTGCGTTCCTGGAGGCCATTTTTGAAGTTTCAATTTCAGGTCACCATTCCCGCTCAGCTCTCTAGGCCTCCTGCTTCGGAATGAAGATGCAAGCTGTCAGATGCTGCTCCAGAGCCTGCTGCCACACACACTCCCTGCCATGATGGTCATTGGCCCACCCTCTGACTCTATGCTCTAAGTACACTCTTTCTTCTGTAAGTTGCTTTGGCCATAGTTGTCTTATCAGAGCAACTAAAAAAGTAAGTATGACATTAATGATGAACTATATGAAAGCTTAACTACATAACAATGAAGAGGGAGAAAGGACACTCACTGCACACCCTCCTGAAGGTGGAATTGATGTTACTGACTGAAACAAGCGGAATAAATGAGAAAACAAATGTCATTCATCAGTGGAGCTGCTGTGATCTCCTCCACTGGAGTTATGAACTTGTATGTAATAAAATTTGTTATTCGTACTTGAGGTGTTATGTCCACCATTTAGGTCACCTGGAAACAGAAATCTGTTCTAAAGGAAAGTCAGTGTAACAGAAATTGTTCACCCCGATATAGCTGAAGATGGTGCCATGGCTGCAAGCAATCTTCGTGCTCCTGTAAGATTTAGGTACCTAAGTAGTCTCACTCAGCCAACTCAATAAAACCCCAATAGCAGCAGATTATCGCATTTGAGGGTTTTGTAGCTAGAACCAACTGCGGAATTCCATTGTCTATTCTAGGTGACAAAGATTGTTTTGTATGTACCGTGAATGTTTTTTTTTTTTTAATTTCTTGGCTAATTTTACAATGGAGAACTATATGTAAGTGCCGAGAACTGATGGGAACAAAGATGGGAATGGGTCTGGAAAACTGTACCAGTATTTTATGAGCATATATCTAATAGGATGACTGAAGAAATATCACATGGACTATGGTGCTAAAAGGGTTCTTATCTAATTACATTAATTATAGTAAATTATTTCTTGATCTTTACTTCATTGTTCTGTTCCATCTCCTGTTACTTAAACTAAAAGCTGTGTCTGTACTGTTCTTGCCTTAGCAGACTAATTTAATAAAAATGTCTCCATTTCTAGGAAGAGGACGTCTTTCTGTAGTCTGCTCTTGGGCACTGTCCTAAGGTCTGAAGGTAAATGGAAAGATGAAGAAGAAATTGAAGAATATGAAGAAAGACCATTCACTATCCAACCTTTGTGCACAATAGTTAACCTTATTAGACTTCAAATTTTCCTATAAAATGGAAAGAAAAACTTGCTGATCTTTGAAAGGCCTATAATACCATGTAGCTAGGACAGCGGTGAACTCAGGACCACCTTACCTGAAACTTCATAAAGAGCATACACCTTCTAATGAACCACTGTTTGTTAAATGCCTTGTCAGTATTTCTCTCCTTACACCTCCTAGGCGAGTGTGAAGGGTTCCTTCAGACTCACTGTACCGCATGGGAGGGGAGAGCTGTGAATCATGAGAGCTGTATATAAATTTGATGTTGTTTTCACAGGGGCTGCTAACTATTCTGGTGCTAAAAATTTCCAGGCACAAGAAAAGATGTAGAAAAAGATCCATCAACCGAGACAAGGGATGCTGTTTGAAAAGTGCACATGATTCACATTATTAGTGTCTTAAATAATGTAGAACATTGGTGGTTCTGGTAGTTTGTAGATAAGGACTCTGATCATTTTTGAACAGTTAAATGTAAGATATAACTAAATTTATATTTTCAGCAGCTTGGTAACATTGCTGTGTGTGGTGGTTTTCTTCATTCTTAAAAATGTGAAGTTTGATTAAAAAGATTTATGGACTTGTTTTTTTCACACTGTTTTAGAATAGATGTCTTGTATTCCTGTTAGACATTTATTTTCAGTAGGGTCTTTTTTTTTTTTTTTTTTTTTTTTTTTTTTTACTTTTTTATAGTGCTTATTGAGTGAGGCCAACCTGGGATTGAGGAGACATTGGATCCCATACTTAAGGTGACTTGACTTACTAATATTTTGTTATCATGCAGTGAAAGTATACTCATACAATCATTGCATTCCTCACTTCTGGAACAGACCTCAACAAGCTACATACCACACTCAGTGCTGTGTTGTAAAATAGAGATGGATCAGTGCTTAAGAATGGTGCCCACACCTTCAGAAGATCTGGGTTGGATTCCCAGTGCCCAAGTTAAGCAGCTAGCAACCATCTGTAGCTCTAGTCCTAGAGGATCAGGAACCTTCTCTGTCTCTCGTGGGCACTGAACATACATGGTACACAGACATACATGCACTTAATACAAACATACACATAAAATAAGAACAAGTGGGAAAATACATTTCATATGAGATGGCTTTTCCCAACTCTAATCTAATGTTAGTATATTGAGCGCATTTATGGTAGTGTTATATAAGTAGCTCCTTTTATTTGAAAGATTCCTTCTGGAAGGAGGTGAGAAACTAGTAAGATTTAGAATGCAAATGAAACATAAAAGGCTTAGGTGAAAGCTAAAAAGAAACTATAAGACTAAAAAAGCTGTTGAAAGTTGCAAGGTTCATAAGACCCCATACCAAGGACACACACAGTAGCAATCGCTTGATGGAGGATAGTGTCCTACTGCATGAGTTGCCTGTAAATTGTCCAGAGAAATCCAGGTCGTAGTTCTATGAGGAAATGAAGAATGGAATGGAAACACAGACACAGATAAACAAACAGTAAATTTGGGATCAAGTACCACTTCAGTACCAATGCAATAAAGAACCCTTTATTATGTATAGGACAGGGAGAGGGGTTCCCATGGCTCCATGGGAGGTCTCTGTAGGTTGGCAGTTTCAGGCCAGAAACATTCAGGAGGAGGGCAGTGCAGCTGCTCCTCTTTGCCTACATGAATCAATCCTACATTAGCACTGGCACTCTCAAGAAAAGCTTTGCCGTTCTTCTTGAGCCTAGCCTATATGGGTAATGGATTTACCATTTCACAATAAACGGAGTGATCTGAGAGTCTTTGACAGGTCATGCTCACATCAAAATATGCATGCACTCAGAACCTCATTCACTCATGGCTTCTTACACTTACTAAGAATAGAAATTGTGTATCTACACAGCTAAAAGTAGGCACAAGAGGATAAATAGATTAGCTTGTCTGCAGAAGCTCTCTCAAGAAAAAATGGAATTTAATTTCCGGTGTGTCTGGGAAAAGAGACATGGCGTTTGAGGGACTCAACCCATTGTGCAGAGAGGCAGAAGGGTTTTTGTTTTTTGTTTTGTTTTTGTTTATTTCTTTGCTTTGAGACAAAGCCTCACTATGTAGATCTGATTGGTCTGGAATTTTTCATGTAGGCCAGGCCAGTTTCGAACTCCTTTCCCAGCCCACTGTGTAGTGATTATTGAAAGTGTGAATCACCACACCTGGCCCAAGTGCAGAAGTATTTCTAGACCCTTCATAAGGTTATTTAGTGCACATGTCAGTTGTTGGACTGTGTTTTAATTCTGTGCCATTCATCAACCAACTGATACAATTACTAAGTATGAATATAGAGGTTATGTGATTATCCAAATGCTATGTTACACTACATATTAATTATGAACATTTAGTTGGCACATGTGTTATTTATCTGAGGTCAGTGTTAAGCCCCAGTTTCTCACTTTGCACAGTTGGAGATAAAATTCCAGATAAAGGTCAATACACTCCGATCATGTCATTCTGAAAAGCTATGTAAGTTGGGCATTGTCTTTAATTTTTCCCGTTTCCTCCCTCCTTTCATCCTTTCTTCCCTCTCTCCCTCTATCTGTGCTTCCCTCTCTCTCCCCTTCTTCCCTCTTTCTCTCTTTTCCTTCCTTGTTTTCTTATATTTTTTATCTGTAACACTACATATCAAATTTGTGCTAAGCAATTACTCTATCACTAATCTATATCAAAAGCCCTTTTCCCTCCTCCCCTTCTTAACTTTCTGCAATCAGTTTTCTATTCCAAGAATTCTTTAATCTGGAGTTCCCCAGTGTTCAAATGTTATTTTCCTATTAGATATGTAGTCAGGTCTGCCAGGACAATCATCAGGCCGACTGTAGCTGGCTCAATGCCTAGAGCAGTGCCTGGTAAACTGAACTGGTTGACTGGGGTCCATTTGCATTTGATGGCTGCAGAATGCTTAAGTGCTTTGTGAATTTGTATGCTCAGGCTGTTAAGATATGGACAGTTCTAAGGGTTTAGATATTCAATGTAAACAAAAGTCTGAAGGAAAGAAGCAGTACTATCATTAATTAGTTAAGATTCAACTAAAACTGAAGGAATCAGCATTTCTCAAAGCTCAATTAGCTCACCTATCTCTCCCTGTATGTTGTGTTCTCTTTCAGTTGATAGAACTGATTGACTTATAGGAAGTCCTAGAGGAAAACACTTTACAAATGAACTGAATGAGTAGCATAAATATTCTATTTGTCAAGACAGTAAGTGCTGGGAGTTCAGCTCCCAGGTTAAGCACCCTGAATTATTCTCTATCAAGAAATCAAAGGGCAGCACCATAGCTATGAATTTAATTCTGCTGAAATGAGTGTGTCGGTTGATGCATCTTTCTTTCCACCAATATGAAATAATTATTCAGTGCCTGTTTGGCTAACATATTCAACATTAGAAAAAGTTAAAAAGTTATGATTTTAACATTTGTGTTCATCATTTTGTATAAAGGGATGAATTTGCTATTTTTCTCCAACTGTATTCAAATAATTTTTAAGAGTTATGATTAAGCATATATGACTCTTGGAATCCTGGAGCAAGGTGGACTGCAATTTACTCTCAGTTTCAGGGCTGGTGAGATGGCTCGGATGCTAGAGGCCTTTGCTACCAAGCATGCTGGATTGCATCAGGTACAAGGCACCAGAACTCACGTGGAAACCATGATGACTCCTGCCTATTGTACTCTGACATTAACACACACACACACACACACACACACACACACACACACACACTATGGTAAAAATAAATCTCAGTTTTCTCATAGATTAAATGTGTTACTTTGGATCCAAATTGCAGATGAGCTTATCATAGGTTGCAGTTGCAGCTCGTGGTAGAATGCTTATCTCTCTTCTCTAAGGGTCTGGGTTTGATCTCTTGTACATAAAGAACGAATAGCTCCTATTTTTTAGTGTTACTTAGATAGCACATGGTTTAAAAATATGAATTATTTGATATCATCTCTATAATTTTTAATACTATATAATGGTTTGTTATTATTATTATGAAAAATGTCTTTATTCAGACATTCAGACTTCAAAGATTGTTTTTCTGATTAATAGCATCATAGCTTATGAAAAATTACATCCTGCTAGTGGTTATTAATTAGGGCATACTTTTACAAAATTACATATTTGGCATTTACTCAATATAATCAAACATTTTTCCTCTTTTGTTTTTGAGTCTTATATTTCCATTAGTTTATGTAACGCAAGCCACCTAAGTATATTGAGGCAACACCATAACATAGATTGAAAAATTGGTTTAGGAATTGGTAGCTGAGCATATTCATCTGAAATATTTTGCAGATGATTTGTTAAGATATTTGAGTTTGGTTAATCATATTATCTCAATTCTGTAGTATCTGATACTGATAATCTATCTCTTTATAGTTAATAAATAAGTTTATAAATATATATACATATTTACATTAAAAGTTCATGTAACTTTAAATTCTTGCCATTAGTTATTGTAAAGGAATCACATCAGCATTATTTGATACTCGAGAACATAATTATTCATCTTTTATGTTATTCTATTGCACTGTGATAAAACATAAAAGAGGTAGGTTGAAATGTAGCTTAAAACATCTAAGTGTGAGGAATACAAAAGGACACAGCAAGTTGAGTTTTGCACTAGGAGAATTGGCATAGGCTTTTTCATTTATTATTCTTCATTTTACACTTTCCACTTACCTTGAGGCCACATTCACATGAAAGTTGTTCCCTCCAACCAGAATCCCTGTCACTTGCAGTGATTTCCAACTTGTGTCACACAAAGATTAATTTAAGGTTATGTACACTCACACACAGGCCACTGGGATTTCTTTACAGATCCCAGCACACAGCAAGCTCTCATAACCACATTTCACTAGAAAGTTCATCTTAAATATTTACACTAAATCTTATTTTAAATGTTGAATGTCATTCTCACATCTTCTTTTCTCTTAAAATTAGTGAGATAATGTTACTACCTCCACCTAAGAATGAATGTTTTACTTTATAGATCTACAAGTGTTTGATTTGAGATAGAAATAGGGTCTACACATTTAGAGTGCAGTAAGTTTTTAAAGTGCAAGATAAAATGTCTCAAAGAAAGTATGTTATAGTCAGTCACATTAACAATGTAAAGAATTGGGAAGCCATTGAAAATCACTGGATGTATTATGCAAATAAGTTATAATGAATTATATTAACCAATGTTTAGTTGTTCGTTGAAGCAACAAAAACATAGGAAAGTGACCTTTGTCTTGTTAAAAATGTAATTATAACACAAGGAGAGCAACAGAACAAGAAAATTTGAACACAGGGAACTTCCCAGAGACTCATACTCCAACCAAGGACTATTCATGGAGATAACCTAGAACCCTGACAATGCAGCCACTTCTGATGAGAACTGATAGACTAAGATCAGAAAGAAGGAGAGGAGGACCACCCCTATCAGTGGACTTGGGGAGGGGCATGCATGCAGAAAGGGGGGAGAGGGTGGGACTGGGAGGGGAGGAGGGAGGGGCTTATAGGGGGGATACAAAATGAATAAAGTGTAATTAATAAAAGTTAAATTTAAAAAAAGAAAAAATGTAATTATAAGGGATAAGGATATATCTTAGTAGCATTTCCCTAGTCGTGGCTTAAATCCATAACACTACAAAGAAAAACACTTCTATTTACTGTGAATGCATTGTGCATGAGAGAGACCAGCTGCATGGGGGAGGTAGAACATGCCTGTGACCGTAATAACTGCTCATCACACTGTGAGTTTTATCTGGGTGACCCTCACTGCATATTAAGGAAAGACTGTGTGCATCAGGAAAGGGTTTGAAAATGGAGATGGTCATAAATCTATTTTGTTTGACAATTTATCACCACGTTATTTCAAAAGTAGTTATTCCGAGGCTCTTTTTATCTTGTGAGAACCACATTATAAAGAAGAAAGTTTGGAATCCATGTTTTCTTTATTTGTCTCCAGGAAAAAAAAAAAAAAACCCTCCAGTTTGTTGGCATTGCAAAGATTTCTGACCAGTGTTATTTGGATCAAACCGGAAATGTGTACCTTCTTGCTAGCTAGTGTTTCAGGATCTTGGAAGAGAGTGAAAGTGATTCATCAGTTTTCCAATGCTATTCTCATTTTTTAAGCCTCACTTCTTTTGGCCTATGTGCTCTGCTTGGCAAAGAGAGAGTAGCTTCATGTTCTGACCACTGGAAGATAGTAGTAATATGTTTTCAATATGCCACGGTGATCTAGGACCGTCGCAGCAGGCAGACTGTCCATTTGTCTGAGCTCTTCCTCTTGCTCCTGTGTTTTAGCTCATAAGTAAAATAAAAGAGTGTCCTTGGTGAACAATGCTTTGATTTGGTTGTATGCACACAGAAGAATGAGCTGCTACACACTCAGAGGGACAGCCTCTGAAAGTCCTTGGCTATTACGTAGTTAGTGCTTCACATCACTAAAGTAGCACTTTTCTCTCAGCCTGTTGGGCCTCAGGCTGCTTCCTGGGCTGTAGTTCTTTGGCACTCTAATTGTATTGGCAAGGCTTCCTCTGTCAAACAGCTGGCAAACCGCAAAATGTGCTAGTAAGACACAAGACTGTAAAAATCAGTGAATCTTCTATATTAGACTCCTAGCTATAATTTCAATTTGCACATTACCTATATCTTTAGGTGGATTAGTGAGTGTTAATTTTGAGTTAGATAGAACATTCTGGTGTGCTTTTGAACACTTGTGTGACATGATTCACTATATATATATATATATATATATATATATATTCTTACTTTATCATTTTTCCACATTCAGAACTTTGACTGCTTTAATAATAGGAAATAAAAAATAAGTGGAACCAAGAAGGTGGCCCAATGGGTATAAAAAGCTTGCGCGATAATCCTGACAACCCAAGTTTGATCCCTCCATGTGTAAATCTGCAGAGTGTCACATATTTGTAAGCTCGACATTCTAAAGGTGAGTTGGGAGACAGAGGCAGGAGAACTCTCCAGAAGCTCTCAGCTCAGCAATCTCCATACAAGTGTGTGGGTGCAGAACCCAAAAGAGCAACCAACAACTCTGCCTCAAAACAAGGTACATAGCGAGACCGGTCTCCAAGTATTTAACCTCCACACATGCTGCAGGAGTCACACATTAACTGATAAGCTAGGGTCAGATAGAAGGGGAGGAGAACCTTCCTATCAGTGGACTGCAGAGGGGCAGGGAGGAGATGAGGAAGGGAGGGTGGGTTTGGGAGGGAATGAGGAAGGGGGCTACAGTTGGGATAAAAAGAGAATAAAACGTAATTAATGTAAAAAAATAAAAATTTAATTTAAAAAACACAA
This sequence comes from Meriones unguiculatus, assembly GCF_030254825.1. Lineage (NCBI taxonomy): Eukaryota > Metazoa > Chordata > Mammalia > Rodentia > Muridae > Meriones > Meriones unguiculatus. The sequence goes on from NC_083364.1 coordinate 80,609,876, forward strand.
AAAATTAGAGTACCTTGATTAAAAAATTTGATATACAGATATATGCTTAGCTTCATTTAAACATTAATACCATGTATACAAAAATGTATAACATATTTCCTCATTGGGATATTAAATATATTAAAAATGGAGGGTGTTTGGCAGACTTCAAAGGAAAGGTATTTCATGAGATTGAAGACCTGAGTTCAGCTCTTGGAACCCACATGATGGAAGGAGAAAATTGACTCTAGTAACTTTTTCTCTGGCACACATGGGTACACTGTGCCACATTCATGCCTACAGCTTTCTCACACACAATCAATCAATACAAAATTCACGTGAAGAACAATAGAGCAAGATACCCAAAGTTGATTTATGGAGGACACACACACACACACACACACACACACTATCAACAACAAGTTTAAAAGGTTAGCTGTTATTGGATAAAAGTTTATTTGGAGAGTCTTCCTTCTCTCCGTAGTCACGGATATAAAGTTACTGATGTCTGTAAAAGCAAACTCTTTTGTCTCTCTGTTTTGTAATTAGTGAATCTATTTTTCTTTGCAGAACATTCTGCTTGAATTTGTTTTCTGTCAGGTTTAATTTCTTCCTGATTTGTAAAACAACCACCAGAGTCAAGTTTGTGATTCAGTTTTAATGACATTTGAAGAGAAAACCAGAAAAGGGAAACTGTCCTTCTGAGATGAACTGTTGTCTTTTGCATGGCTCCTCCATCTGGATATAATTCGTGGGCCTGGCTAATCTCAGAATGAAAGGGGCTCACACCGAAAAAGACCATCTGCGTTTGTGCATCTCCGAGGCCAGAAGCCATTTTTTCCCCCCACCAGATGAAGGAATGCTCTACTGGAGAAGCACACGTATTTGAACAGATATTTCAGCCAATATAGAATCCTTAGAGCCAAATCTCACACAATCACACAATCACAACAAAAGTGAAGGTCTTTTTTTTTTTTTTGAGAGTCCCAAGTTTCCTCTCCACAAATTTACCTTTTTGGTTTTTATAAACATGGATGGTTTAATCTTTCAACTAGCTACAGGGCTTAAGTAGACACTAGGACTCCCAAAGTTTTACATGGCAGTTTTATCGCAATAACAAGGCCAACTTATTTCACATATCCAATAATATGATGTTCTTTGAGTAGCCTTGTTTACCATGTAAATTAATATTGCCAAGTGATTATTAGTAATTTAAGCTGTTGTCTGATAAACAGCTTGCTTACTGAAACAAAGCAGTGCCTTATTTTATCCTGCTATGTCAAACTACCTTTAACTGAATGGCAGAAAAAATAGAAGTTTATTTTGCTTGTTTTGTTCTTGTTTTATTTTTATTTTTGGTGTTATATTTTGTTTTTGAGGCAAGTTTTCATGTAGAGCAGACTGGCTTTGAACTCTTGATATTCTTGTTTCCACCAGCCCCAACCCCCTTTTGGGTTACAGGCTAAAGTAATCTTATTGTATTATTAAATTATATAAAGAGGGTGAAAAAACTTTCTGATTTCCCTTTGGTTGTTTCAACCTAAACATTTTATTTTCTGAGACCTTCGTTCATGAGTGTTCACTTTAATCATTTCACTCCGTTCCAACTCCTACCGTGCTCTCTGAGTTCCATCTTCAATTCATGAACTCTTCTCTAATGTGCTTTTTATATACGTGCACACACACACACACACACACACACATACATATGTACATACAGATGCAATCCGCTGAGCTCATGAGTGTTGCATACGTGTACATGCGTTTAGTGATGACCAGATTTGGGGAGTGGCTACGCCCTCAGGGCCCTCATTTGTAGAGTAGACTGATTTTGTGTTAAGCAGCCATTCACTGCATGTAGTTCTTCATCTAGGAGTGGGACCTTACGAGATTTCCCCTATCCATGTTGGCACGTAAACTGTTGCTATCATTGTGCTGGTCCTTGGATAACCATGGTCGGAGATGCCATGGGTGTAGCTTCCCTGACATATTAAAAAAACAAACAAACAAACAAACAAACACTATTTCACAGCAGATGTCCTGGCTCTCTTGCTTTTAGGATATTTTCAGTCCTAACTTCTATGATATTACATAAGAGTTTTAAGTATAGAAGTTGTATTGTAGATTTAGAATTGGGGTTGGGCACCCCAAGCTTACTTATTTCCTGCATTTTAAGCAGTTGTGGATTTCTACATGGTTTTTATGTTGTGAAAAAATTCTTGTGTGAATTGTGAGAGCTACATTTATCTGTAGGTATGAGCATAAGTTTGGAGAATACAATTAGAAATTATACTGATTTAAGAAAGCATCGGTATTAGATTCTTTTTTATGACCCTTGAAGATATTAGCATTCAGGGGTAGTTGTCTGTGATTACAGTACTAGGCATGAGTTCCCTCCTACTGAGTATGTCATACCTTCAGTTAGCTGGCTGTTGGTTACCCCCAAGATTAAAGATCCGCTATTGTACCTTTGAGGACTTATTGTTGTGATGTTCATTTTTGTGGTTCATAAATGCCACAACTGGGAAGGACTATCGGTTGCTTTTCTTCCCTAGAAGCTTGAAATGCACCTTGGGGCATTATCAGAGCTAGTCCTAGAGAAAGGCCTTCCAGGTCAATTTTAGATCAGTTCCTACAGGTCTGGAGTCACTGCAATCTTGACACTCTTTAGTGCTGTGTGTGCTTCTCTCGCTAAATGCTTTCTTGAATATAACAGATCTATAGTTAATAGAGAAACATAATTACCTACTTAGAGCAGGTTAACTACTGTACAAACAAGCATTTTCTGTACATATTTCTGTTGCTTATGTAATGAATCAGAAAAGAAGTTGCTTCAAAAATGCTTTTATTGTTTATCAGTTCAATAAGAGAAATGGGTGATGTCTGATGTTGGGTTCTGTGTTCTATGGAGCATAAGTCAAGTTCCCACAAGAACCAAATCTTTCCCAAGTCATGGCCACTGTTGTATATTATGATGTTGTCAGAGTTATTTTCTATGGGACTACAGGATTGACAACCCCATTTCTTTATTGTATGTTGACTAAAGTATTTTGCATTTTTTAGAAGTTGACAAACTCTTATCACTACTTTTTTTTTTTATTTTCAAAACAGAGTAGAAAACTGAGTCACTCTTGTGCTTCAGATTGTTTGTAAAATAATTTGATAAGGTGAAGGTGATCAGACTATGCTACTCTGACATAAGGAAAATTTTGAGCTGAAGGAAATTTAAAATTGACAAATGTATCTACACTTCTGTGACTTTTTCTATTTAAAAGTGGAATAAAAATTTCCCCTCAAGGTATATGTGACCCCTACTCCTCTAGCAGGAAAAAAAAGGACTCACATCACCAAATTGGGGAGCTAATATAAAAATGGGTTTGCACGAACGACTTTATTAAAATACTTTTCATGTTCTGTTAACACCAATATTTATGTCCTTGTCACATCACAATTTATCATTCATGTAAATATTAATTAAATTGTGAGTTTTTATTATTCTGTTCTTTGTTAGTTTAATTCCCAAGTCCTAAGAGGCAGAACTAAAAGCATCGAGGAAACATTTTTCTTCCTCAACAAGGTTAGTGGGTTAGCAATCTTAGTTCCATCTCCCAAGGCACTACACAGTGCTGTTTACAGAATTGTTTGAGTAATCAAAGGTATTTATTTTCATTGTGCCTATCATAATTTTTATACCTAAATTAATTAATTAACATCTATAATGTGAGTTTTAAAATTTTTTATTTTTAATTTTTTTCACAATTTATTCATTATATTGCCCCAATTGAAGCCCCCTCCCTTAACTCCTCCTTCCCCCCTCTTCTTCTTCCTCCCTATCTCCTTCTTATAGTTCACTGAAAGGGAGAGTCTCCTCCTCTGTCATCTGCCCTTAGCTTATCGATTCTCATCAGGACTGACTAGATCCTCTTCTGTGGCCTGGCAAGACCACATCTCCAGGGGCAAGTGATCAAAGAACAGGCAACCGAATTCATGACAGACCCTGATCCCCTTATTCTGAAACACACATGGACACTGAGCTGCCAATTGACTACATCTGAGCAGGAGGTCTAGGTTATCTTCATGTATGTCCTAAGTTGGTGCATCAGTCTCTGCAGGACCACCTGGACTTTTATGTTTTCTTTTTCAAATATTTTCTAATTTTTCTGAGAGCATATAAAGAAGCAATGACTCACCTCAGATTGAGCACCAGATGACTGAAGAAAAGTTTCCTTCCAAATCCATCTTGGTGAGACTGAGGGCTTATTGGGATTATTACAGAAACAAGGGTAAGTCATAGACAGGTACATCACCAGGAAGTCCGTTAAATGACTTATGGAAATCTGCAACACAGAGAAGATCCATTCTAGCTAATTGCTTGTCTCTTATGAGGTGGTGATTGGCATCCTGGGAGGGAAACAAGCCCCATGAGGATCTTGTGGGGATCTACTGAGGGCCTCAGGAACCACATGACCATCACCCTCCCCCCACTAGTTCCATTAGTGGATGTTAATTGCCTTGATATTTCAAATAGCCTGTGTAAATGATTTTCTATACTTCAAGATAGCAATGCCTGTGATAACAGTGACAACAACAGTAATAGCCATGACAGTGATGGTCATGTAAAATCCAGAAGAAATAGTATAAATGACATAAAAATGAGAATGATGTGTTCATTATGCCTAAGGGGTTACTTTTAGTGGAGAAAAGTCATTGTTATGATATTCTAGTAGGAAGCTGACTTAGCAAAGGCATAAAAAGTGGTCCAGGATTGGAAGGGTGTGCAGGCACACAGTCCATGTACTGTGGACTGAGCTGGGTGCCATATGAAGAAGAAACTTGAAATAACATAAAACAATGCAGGGATTGAGACAGTCTTCTAGCAAGCTTGCCCTATGAATTATCTTATGTCGTGGAAACCAGTCTACTATCAATTTGTAGCACCAGACCAATTTTAAATAAGAGAACACGTTGGTAAGTCAGTCATACTTAGTCATTGTGTCCAAGGTTGGCCATGTCTTTTGAGTTCCTTTGGGATAACTCTGCCCTTCTTTGTAAGCCCAACATCATAGAAAAATTTAGAATTTATGTTTCTGTGGTCACAAGAAAAGAAGAAAGGAAGGAAAGAAGGAGGAAGAAAGAGAGGGAATGAGAGGGAAGGAAAAAAGAAAGAGAGAGGGAAGGCAAAAAGAAAGGAAAGACGGAACAGAGGGAGGGATAGATGGAGGAAGGAAGAGAGGGAAGATACCAGGAGCACTGCTCTTTTTCAGCTTCTACCCATGGAAGACTACATTGTTTCCCACAAATACAACGACAGTAGCCTCTTAAAATGTCCTCCATGAATAATTTGAAAATGATAAAACAAAAGGGAAGGGCTTTAAGGGTTTTCAGGAAGTCGTGAGGCCATTGAGTTTAGGGAAATTATGTTCCTTACATAACTCTTCAATTAGAACGGGGCTCTCACAGAGCTAATCTGTCTAAGAAAGACAGTCATGGAAACTACCACCCTCACAGAAAATATTCTTTTAAATGTAACATTTAGGCTTCAGTAGTCAGTGTTGCAAGGAAGGTACTAATTTAATTTTTGTCCTTTCCAAGGCTAACACGACTAGCTAATTAATATAGACAAGGCCTCTTACACTAAGTAGCTTTAAAGCCTCAAGGTCATCAGTCCACTAAAAGGAAATCCTGGAAGCATCAAATTTAAAGGCTGTGTGGCCATAGGGCACTTTCAGAGTAGATTGCAAGCCAAATAGCCATGCTGCTCTTTCTGTCGTGTTAGAAACAAAGACAATGTGAGAGAAAAGAAAGTGACTTACTCTTCCCAGGATAGCTGACAAAAATCATAGCACTGTGAAAGTAAAGGACAGTGAAAAGGGCAACCAATTTTGGAGTTAGTGTTCTGTATGCTTTTTGTATATGTTTATGTATGTATGCAGAGTGATATTAGGATGTGTGTGTTTACTGTATGTTCAATGTACTTGTGCATGTGTGTATGTGTGCCTGAAGTTGAAATAAGTGTCTTCCTCAATCATTTTCCATTTGATTGATGCAGAATTTCGTGCTGAGTTTTGAGCTTGACAATTCTGGCTAATCTAGCTGGCTAGCTTGTGAAGGCACGTTTTGTCTCTGTTGGGATTTCAGGTGAACCATATTTGTGTGACATGTAAGTCTGCTCTGGGGTTTGAACTCTGGTCCTCACACTTGTGCAGCCTCACAGTAGCACACCAGTCCTTCATCTGTTTGAGCCATCTCCCAGCCTCAATGAACTTACCGTCAAATGAAAAAAGAATCTCTGAAACTTTTTGCCCAAACTTTAGAATTTACCAGTTTTATTTCTTACTAAAAAACAACTTTTACAAAGTAAGAAAATCACCCACATGTACTGGCAAAGCAAAGTCTGTAAGGATGTGGTTTTCAACTCTATTTTCCAGATTATGTAATGCTGATCAGGTTCATCACAGCCAAGGATTCGTTCCTGTTAAGTTCACCATAAATATAAAATTGGAGTATGTTTGCTTATGACTTGTCCATTTGTTCCAATGACTATTGCCATGAAGCACATGTGCCCAAATTTGGCTAAATAAAGTGAATGTGCTCACGGCTTTTGTGAGTCAGAAGTTTCTGAAGAGAGGAGTGGATATAGACTTCATTTACTCTAAAGCATCAGGAACTTAGGTGAAACAGGTCTAATGGCAGGGTCTGAAGTGATAGGTGTTGTTAAAGTACTTGAGCTACTTGTAGGAAGATCTGAGTTTGACCACCAGAATCCACAGAAAATGCTGGGTGTGGTGGCATACATATACTTACAACCCAGAATGGCGGAGGCAGCGACAAGAGGATTTCCAGGAAGTGCCAATCAGCCTGCCTAGCAGAAATTGTGAGTTTTAAGCCATATAAGATGCATTGTTTCAAAAACCAAGGGGTGGCTCCCCTGAAAAGACACCCTAGTTTGACCTTGGACTGCCACACAAGCATGCATGGACAACCTACACGTATTATACAGGATAAACACACTAACATCTGTGCACCTAAAGAAGCTAAGCAAGAAGGAGGAACCTGGATAAGATGCTCAATCTTCATTCAGAAAGACAAATGAGACAGACATTGGGAGATGGAAAAACAGGAAACAGAACAGAAGCCTATCTGATAGGGCCTCTGAAAGACTCTACCTAGCAGTGTATCAAAGCAGATACTGAGACTCATGACCAAACTTTGGGCAGAGTGCAGGGAATCATATGAAAGAAGGGGAAATTAGTAAGATCTGGAGAGGACAGGAGCTCCACAAGGAGAGCAACAGAATAAAAAATCTGGGCTCAGGGGTATTTTCTGAGACTGATACTCCAACCAAGGTACATTCATGGATATAACCTAGAAGCCTTGCTCAGATGTAGCCCAAGGCAGCTCAGTATCCAAGTAGATTCCCTAGTAAGGGGAAGAGGGGCTGTCTCTGACATGAACTCAGTGGCTGGCTCTTTGACCCCCTCTCCCCTGAGGGAGGACATTGCAGCTAGTCCTGATGAGACCTGATAAGCTAGGATCAGATGGAAGAGGAGGTCGACCTCCCCTAACAGTGGACTTAGAGAGGGGCAGGGAGATGAGGGAGGAAGGGTGGGATTGGGAAGGAATGAGGGAGGGGGCTACAGCTGGGATGCAAAGCGAATAAAATATAATTAATGTAAAAAATAAAAATTTAATTAAAAATAAAATAAATGGTGAGAAAAAAAAAAGACTGTTCCTGGGCTAGATATAATCAAAGTCTAGGACTGCTAACAAAATATGCTGACCCTTGGCTTCTCCGAGTCACTTGACTTTCTCCATAGTATTGTGGCTTGCATGGAAGTTGCATGTTCTAACTTCAACTATGATAACATCATAGGTATCATATGGGACTAGCATCATCACTCTTTTTACTAACGTTAGTTACATATCTAAATTATATATATCAAAGGCGGTTATAAATTAATATACTAAAGGCTGACATCAACAACACATAAATATGGCTCACATTCAAAAGGAATATTGCACAGGGTCTGCTCCTCACACCGAGAAGCGTGCGGTCATGCTGAAGAATCAAGGGTAAGATGGAAGCCTGTCTTTGTGCAGTTCTCATGCTCCTTATTGTAGCAGCCTGTTTATTACCTCTTGGGAGTATCTTTCTCACTGCAGTGTGTCTTGCTTGTCTGCCGTGATACATTTGGGAACTATCAGAAACAAATAAGTAATAGTGGCCGAATGAGAAATGAAATTGCATCTTCTAGTATTTGTGATAAGAAGAACAAAGTTTTAAAAAGTAATAATTTATTATTAAGCTTACATCTGAGACGATAGGTACATTTTATTTAAAATTATCTGTGTTTTTTCCCAAGAAGAGTTTATCTCTCTTTATTCAGGGAAGTTGGGTTATCCAAAGAGCAGATGGCATGCCCATAATGCCTTTGGGCAGATGTTCTCATTTGGGCCATAACATGTGAATAAAAAATGCCATATTCCAAACTGTCTCATCTTCTGCAGTAATTACTGGAGCCTGTCCAACATGTGCAGAGGCCTTTTATAGCTGGGCATTGTATTGGCCAGATCCAGTGCTGCAGGCTGCATGGTCAGGCTGTTTACCTAAGTATTGTCGTGCGTTGTTTTACTTCATTTAATTTAATATTTACAAAATAACCATACTCCACATATGTTTTACACATAAAATTTAGGGATAAGGTTAGTACAATTATTTTGTTAATTTGAAAGTTCTTGTTTTACCATTTTTAAGTATTACTGGAACATAAGTGTATAATTATTGTCTCATATAATAGATTAGAAATCTAAAAATCAATGTATTCCCAAAAAAGTTTTTTGAGAAATGCTAGGAAACTGATCAATCAAAAACATTAATGTGGTTTTATACTGTTTTACTTAAAGATTAATTTCAACCACAGAATATTCTAAAAGAATTTGTTTTTCCTCAAATTCAGATGTTCATCCTTAGGAAAAATAATAGGGATACTAGAAATAAGCTTTGCTGAGTGTGGGAGTGAACATGAAGGAGAATTATTCCGTTCTATAAAAGAAGGAGGTATTCTGTGTCCATTGCACAAAAAGCTTAGTGGGGATTGTTTTATTCTCAATTTTGAATACAGTCAATCACTCAAGCATTTCTTTTTAGGACCTCCAGTTACAAAAATTCCAATGTTTGCCTGAAACTTCAAAAGCAGTGTAGACGAAACGCTCTATAGAAACCTTTTGACACTGTGTTTGCAGATAAAAGGCAGAAATTAGAACACAGACTCCCATGCTGCCTTGCTCTTGCCTTCCCTCTGTATTCTGTTCTCATCACCTACATACCCAGGAGAAAATGCTGATAAAATGACATTTCTGGGAAAGTAAATATATCAGACAAATAAAAACTTCAGAATGTATATTTTCTCTTCACTTTACTACTGTATTGGGCATGTAGGCGTGTAGGTAAGCAGAATATTGAGTATTTCAAAACCTAATTTGTTGTTTCACAGTGTGGCAGTGGGTCCCAGTCTTCTAGTTTTTTTTTTTTTTTCATGCTCTTCTTCAAATGCGCATCCATTAACTAGACAGTTTATATATTTTAATTCAGAGCATTGTTTCTCAGCTGAAGGCAATTTTGACCCTGAGGGACATTTAGCATTATGTGAAGACACTTGTTTGTCATAATTGAGGGAGAGGAGATGTTGCTCATATTTGGAAGGGCCAGGTCATCAAGGCTGCTACTTAAATTGCAATGCACAGGACAGAGGGAAACCTCCCTCCACCAATAAGGAATTTACATGAAATATGATAGCATCTGTGTAAGGAAAAAAATCTTAGATTTTACTTAAACCTAAATTTTTGGAAAAGAGTTCACTGGTATGTGAGAGAGAAAATGTTGATTGTGTGCATTAGTTTTCTTTCATTTCTGTTTATCAAAAAATTTTAGACTACCTTGAGATGGTTTTGTTTATTGTGTTTTATTTATTTAATTTTTTTTGAGTTAGGTTTTCTCTGTATAGGCTTAGATATCCTGTAGTTCATGCTGACCTCAAACTCAGAGATATATGCCCACCTCTGCTTCCCAAGTTCTGGGATTAAAGGTGTATACCACCACTGCCAGGCTGTAAATTGATATTTTGAGTTCCCAGGCTGGTTTAGAACTCACTCAGTATGTTTCCAAAGTCGGCTTTTACTTTGTACCAATCCTCCTGCCTGGGCCTTTCAAGTTCTAGGATTATAGGCATGAACTAGCATGCCTTGAGGGGTAATTTTTATGAAAAGAAGCTGTATTGAAACATTTAGTTTCACGTACTACTAAGTGGATTATCTCTATGAAACCACGGCTTGACTTCCAGATTCCTTGCATATCAATGCTTACTGCAGAGCTAGTCACAATAGCTAAATTATGTAACCAGCCTAGGTGTACAATAGCAGAAGACTGGACAGAGAGAACGTGGGACTCTCCCCACCCCCACCTTAAAGGAGAACAGATCCATGTGTTTTGGAGGAAAAATAGATGTAACTGGAGATAATCTCATTAAGTGAATTAAGGCAGTGTCAGAAAAGCAAACACATGTTTTCTCCTGTCTGTGGTTTTAGAATTTACATAGAGACATAAAATTTTGTATGTGTATATGACATGAAGGTAGAAGTGAGATTGTCTAAGAGAAAAGGGGACTAGTGGGAGGGTAGGTGGTTTGGGGTATTTGTTCAACATGTATGAAAGTGAAAAACAGAAATGAAGAATTTGAAATTAAGACAATAACTTAGGTTTCTTGTTAAGCATTGTGATAAGCATTGTACCCCACTTGATATCAGGAGTGGCCCAGATTAATCCTTAGAGTCTTTACCTGTTCAACATCACTCCAGCTATGGCCATAGCATGTGATGGCTGGTAGTTCCAGGAGGATTCAGCCCAGTTTGATTCCTGAGTACTTACTGCTGGCTTTGAACATGGATGATTTCTGTCATGGGCCAGGATAGTGATGTCCTCTGGAACACAGAAGGAGTGAGAAAAGGGAGTCTTTTCTAGAGTCCTCAGAAAGGAACATATTACTGCTGTTGTCTTGATTTTGCTTTATTAAGAGAGAGAGAGAGAGAGAGATGATATGTAAAAAGTTGTGTGGTAGCAATGCCTGAAATCTCAGCTACTTAGAAGGCTGAGGAAGGATGAGTGAAAAGTCCAAGGTCAGCCTAGTAGTCAGGTGGTTGTCCAGTATTTGAAAGGCCATGAATTTAATTTCCAATAAGAAATGTTCTTTTAAGCTACTAACTTTGTGCCAACCTACCTGATACAAGAATAAGTTGATAAAAGTAAGTCCCACTTAATTATTTCAACACCACAGGAGGGAGGAGGTGAGGAGGTGTTCTCTTCAAGTTACAGATGACATATGAGTGTGTCAAGAGGACATACTTTCTGTCTCACACAGCTAACAAGTGACAAGACTAGACTCAGAGGCACACACACTTAACTGAAAAGCTAGTGATTTTAGAAATGTACCAGAAGAGTGGAAAAAAAATGTGGTGTTTTTGACCATAATTTATTGAACAAATCCTCTTTTCCATAAAAGTTTTATTAAATTTTATTGTGTGTGTCTATGCCTGCATATGTCCCATTTTTCTTAAATTCTTATTAAATTATCTCTCTCTCTTCCTCTCGTGTCTCTCTGTGTGTGTGTGTGTGTATTGTGTATACACTTGCATGTATAGCCATGTTTTATGGGACTCTATTTCTTCCTTTCAGGGTTTTTAAAAAAAATATTTGTGGCCTTGTTTATATTGCACTGTTAATACATAAAGAGGAATATCTTCTTCGCTTGCACAGGTTTTCTGTGACAGAAGTAAAAAAAAAAAAGCTGTATCCATAAAAGAGAAATCTTAGCCAGAATAGTGATCCATCAAGTAGGCTAAGCACATGCTATCATTTCGCTGATCACTGGTGTGATGAATGCTTAAAAAGGAGGAAGAACCCATTTCAATTCCCCGTTCAGCTCCCGTCTTAGCAGCAATGGATTAAATGATTGCAAGAGGAGTTGCTTCTATTGTATGTCTTGAAAGAATTAAAATTTAATCACTGAGTGCATTAAACCTGTATATTAATTAAGTGGTTTGGGGCTGCAGTGCTTTGGACATCAGCACTTTTTCTGAGGTCTCGTTTTGCTGACTGCAGTCTGAGGAGAAGCTCACTCCAGACTGCAGCAACAGGGCAGGGCTGCCAAGCAGCAGTGGGGCCAAGCAAAAGGGCTTGCACCCCAATTAAGTTAAAAGTCTCCGAGCTGCTCTTCAATTCCAGATGGCAAGTGAAGTTGAATCTACAGGAGGGATTTAATTAAAATATGCTGATTGCAAGAATGAAGGCAAGAGTTCAGTGTCCACCAATCCCAGGAAAGAATGCAGTGGCACTTAAAATCACTGCAGTGTAGATCTGATCCTAGACCACAATAAAAGCAGGGATCTGGCACCCAAGAATCGTCTTCATTTTGTATTTTGTATTATTTAGGTTCCTTAGAAGGCTGGGGTATTTGGTTTGGATAATCACCTCAGGCTCCCTATCTTTCTTTTCTATTTTGAAGGCAAGAAGCAGGGCCTTTAAAAATTGGTAATTTTTTCAAAGGTTAGTCATATCTATTGCTGGCTTCTCTCCGAGTCTCTTTTACTGCTGCTGGGTGAGACAGGCACCTTTATCACATAGCTGTAGGGACTGAAGGAGAAGTATCCTACAGTGCTCACATCTGCCGTTAGCCGGAGTCCTGCTCAAAGTCCAGCCTCCCCAAGCCTGATCCCTCTTCTTCCCTTGGGTGGATGGAGGGAGGGGGTACTGGGAGAGACAAATGGGATATGGGAGTGAGGCGGAAACCCAGTGCAATGGAAACTCCCTGGAATCTGTGAGAGTGACCCTGGTTAAGACTTAGAGTAATGGGAAATAATGGAGCCTGAACTGACCATCTTGTGTAACCAATCTAGGCTTCCGGTGGAGGGACTGGAACTCCGACCCAGCCACAAGCCTCTGACCTACAATTTGTCCAGCCTGCAAGATGTGCTGGGGTAAAGGATGCACAGAACTTGTAGGAGTGGCCAACCAATGACTGGTACAACTTGAGGCCCATGCCATGAGAGGGACGGCCTAGAGGACTACGAACCAGGGGCTGAATAGCTCGGAAACCTAGGACAGAAAAAAAAAAAAAGATCAACAAAACGATTCCTTATGATATTCTACTGCACTCATAAATTGGTGCCTAGCCCAATCGTTGTCAGAGAGGCTTACTCCGGCAGCTGATGCAGATCCCCACAGCCTAACATTAGGTGGAGAGAAGGCCCAAATGGGAGACCCATATTGGGTTCCTCCCCTTGGAGCTGAAGGAACCCTGTGTGTGTGTGTGTGGCGTGGTTATCGGAACCAGAGGGCTCAAGGACACCAGGAGAACAGGGCCCACAGAATCAACAAAGTGGAGCTCATAGATGGCTCACAGAGGCTGAAGCAACAATTACAGAGCCTGTATAGGTATATGCTATGTCCTCTGTGTATATGTTATAATTGTTGGGTTGACGTTTTGGGGGGACTCCTAACAGTGGAATTGGGGGTATCTCAGACTGTTTCACCTGTTCTTGGAACCCTTTTCCTCCTAGAGTGTGGCTTCATCCAACCTTGATATGAGGGATGTATCTAGCCCTTTTGTAATTTGCTATGCCATATTTAGTTGATATCTCTGGGAGACTTGCTCATTTCTGAAGGGAAATAGAGGAAGATGGAGCTGGGGAAGAGGGGAGGTGTGGTAGAATGACTGGGAGAAGAGGAGGGTGGGGAAACTGTGGTTGGGATGTAATATATGAGACAAGAATAAATAAAAAAGAAAAACGATAAAGAAACTACAGCCTTATCTACCCAGTTGCTTAATTTCCACTTTTGCTTGGATTGTATTAGGCATCTCAAAACCACTCCAGATCACCCTAATGCAAAAAATGTTTGTTCCTCAGTTTTTACAGTCAAGGACAGTAGTGTTGTGGTGTCATGTCCTGTGTCCCTCCTCCTCTTTTCCCCAGCCCAGCCACTGATGTCTCCAAGCCAGTTACTGTTGTTCTTGACTTTAGTTATCTCCACTTGCAGCTCTGTCACCAACTTCTTCCCATTTCCCCAGCTATCACTTCAGAGTTTATTAAACTGACAGTATAGTAATTTAGAAATAAGATTATGGTTTAGTCTCAGAGTTGTCCTGTGTGAGATAATTGGTTCATCAGCATCCCTGCCCACTACAATACCAGTAGTGGGCACATTTAGAGGTGGGATCAAGAGCTGGCAGAGGCAGGGGTGAAGTTGTTCAGAGGTCAGCCAGGAAAGAAAGAACCAGCAAAGGTGCTGCAAAAAAGCGGTGGAGAAGAAGAAAGCATGAAAGGTGTGGTGTCTGCTTCTGTGGTCCCAATGTAAAGGAAAAGGCTAAGTCTGTTGTACAGTGTCTTGATTATGTAAATTTTGAAACACCAGTGCCTAGAACCAGTTATAGCAGACTGGTGGAATTTCATGGTCACTCTACAAACATACCCAAAACTCCAATAGCTGATATGAAGTGGAGATTGAAAATTATGATCACATATTGAAACTTTCATGAATATTTATCTGTCTAAAATGATATGAGTAACACAATGAACCATTTTTGCCTTTATACTAAAAAACGTAATTCCCCTTTCTTGTCTTTGTCTCAGAAAAATCAGTATTTTTTTAAGATTATCAAGTGTCTTAGGGTTTCTGTCACTGTGGTGAAACACCATAACAAGCATTAATTAGTGGCTTGCTTGTAGTTTTATTGGCTTCCATTGGTGAGTCTACAAACATATTTCCAGAGATGGTTAGCTAAGGTGTGAAAATCTGCCCAGAATGTGAGTACCAACATCCTTGATACAATAGGCGGAGGCACCTGATACAACAAACCAGATAGAACAAGAAGGAAAACCTGCCAGCGGGAGCAGACATTCTCCCTGCTTCCTGCCCACTGTGGTACGACAACCATGCAGTGCTCCTAACGACCACAGTGTGGGAGGCATCAGAACTGTGACCCCAAATTAATTCTTTTACCTTGATGTTGGCTTGCTTAGGTATTTGATCACAGGGATGGGTGAACTAAAACAGGCAGCTGTGAAAGAGTGATAATACAACCGACGTTACACGTGTGTATGCTGAGTGAGAGGAAGGTCAAGGGGTGAGAGTGGGACCCCTTCATGAGTGGGGCCTCATGAAGAAGTCAAAAGGATGGAAATACATGCAGTAATCCTTTTCCAGAGAAAATAAACATAGATTAAAATTCGCTTAAATAAAAGTTTAAAAGGTGTTAATTATTTCTAGAGATTCCTGAACAATGAGATGGCTAATGCCTTACAAACACAGTAGGAAGAGAAGGTTTGAAAAATGGAGATATAAGGTAAATCCCACTGTTAATAAAGTTTGTGTCCACTGGAACTTCTGGGAGTTATTAATAAAAGAGGGATTTGAATTTCCAACAGAGAAAAGGTCAATCTGTTCACACCATGGAGATGCCCATAAGTAATCCAGATAGTGGCAATTATTTTGTGTAGAGAATAAATGTGCATTGAATTAAAGTCCTTTAAAGTTTTCTGTTTGATTATTTTCAAAATAATTTTTTAAAATTTCAGAATTTTTCTATCTTTCATGATACTTATTTTGATTATCAGCTTATCTCCCTAATTTATAGTGTTACCAGACAAATAAATATTTTTTATCTAATCTCATTTTTATCTGTTCCATTTTTAAGTTTTTATTAATAAAACAATAACTAATAATATATTTCCTGGCATCTTGAATTCTCTATAGCACATGAGATTAACATCTTTATCCCATACTGTTTCACAAACCCCAAGAAAACAAGCATGTTCCTTTGTCTGTGGGGCATGCAACCAGACTATTCTTGATAAAATTAAAACAATATTTATTAATAAATGCAAACATGTTTGATATTGAAATGGTGTACAGTGATATTATAAGACAAGTGATAAGACTGTATTATAAGAAAAATTTAAAATGACTCTTAGTATGAAAACACATAAGAAGCATAATTATTAATAGTAGTTATAATTGCAAAGAGACTCAATACTTATTTACTAGAGAGAGTTAAAGAGCTTAGATATTAATAACATATGATACGATTACAATTAGACTGTAGAAAAGAATATAAATTAAAATTCAAATTTCTGACTCATCAAAACATCCAAACTGTTGCATAACAAGTTTAGCACAAGCAGGCATTTCTTTAGTTTTCTTTGTATATTTGTGTCTTTTATCTGTCTGTCTATGTATAATTTAGGTATCCACATATTATTTATCTATCATCTCTTTTTCTGACAACATCTATCTACTATCTATCTATCTATATCTATTCATCTATCTTTCTATCATCTATCTACAGTTATCATATATATCATCTATCATCTGTCCATCTATCTATAATCTATCTATCATCATCTATCATCTATCTTCTTTCAACAACCAATAAGGCAGACATTATTAACACTGTGCTTTAGTTTATTTAGTAAAGCAAAAAAATGATTATGAGCATTGCTTCACAATTTTACGTGGCAAAAAAGTTGAAGAACTTTTTTGACATGGGGTTTTATGTACGATAGGCTGTCCTTGAATTCACACTGTAACTGAAGATGGCCTTGAACTTCTCAGTTTCCTGCCTGTGCTTCTTGAGTTCTGAAGTCATAGTGTGTGTCCCCACACTTACTTCATGTGTAGGTGAGGATCAGGCCTTGGGTTTTGTGCATGTTAGGCAAGCACTCTACTGAGTTCTGGCCCCAGTTCCAGGAGTTAAGATTTAAATAGTCTAAGCTCCTGATACTCTATGGTCATTTCCTTCTTCTGTGTAGACATTTATCACTTATTCATTTTATATTGTTTGTGACTATACATTTGTGAAAAAAAATGTGATACATAAAATTTGTGAATGCCTACTTTGTGAAATATATGAAGATATGACATACTGGGCAGCCGTTTACTGATCTACTGCACAGAAAAGATTTGTTAAGCTCACAATCTCAAGTCCCTGCTTTTTTACAGACAGGGGCACAACACCAAAACTTTTGTCATTCGTGAGAAAAATACTTCCAGTCCCAATATATCATGTTTCCCCATATTTAATTAATCATAAAATTTTGTTCACTTCAAAAGGTATTTAAAAGTATGACAGTTATCTGGCTATTCAGCATATTAAATGGAAAAAGGTCCTTACTGCCAACACTGAAGACCTGAGTTCAGATCTTGAAACCTATATGATGGAGGAAGAAAACTGACTCTAGTAACTCATTCTCTGGCTTGCATGTGCCCACTCTGCCATATTCAAGCCTGCACCTCACCCACACTTAAAGAAAGTTTATGAATTATATAGTTTATTTATAGTTTACTTAACGATATTTTATGTTTTAAATATATTTTGTACTTCAAATGTTAAACTATATTTAGAATAGCATATCACCGGTCAAATATGCAAAATAAACCTTTAGGGAAAATTAATTGAACTTACTCAGTTGGTTGAGGCTACTACTGCATAAACAAATGTGTTAATCTTGAAAAGGATATTAACTTGAGGCCAGATAAAAATGTTCATTTTCGGTGAGTGTGTAGTAATGTTTCTTAGTATCTCTATTCCCCTCCAGTTTTCAGAATTACATGTAAATTGTGAGAAAGTGGCCTTGTCCCAGTTATCAGGTTTGTAGTTGAAAATAATTACTAGAGATGTCTCTGTTACTAATCAAAACTATCATTTTTTGACAGGATTTTGTAACATAATATAAATTATGCCTTAAAACACATATTTCATAACTAGGTAACATTATATCTTTTTAAAGGACCCTTGGGTAACATGTCATGATTGAAGTGAAGTTTTTTTTGTAATGACAGTTATTAATACTAATATTATTTATGACATTTGAATAACATTTATAAAGGGCATTTGTCACCATTTATCTATTCAATTCCTATTCTGAGGTAAGGAAATACAATAAGAAAGTGAATGAGGTTTATATGTAAAATTTGACCTGGGACAAATGTTGAGTTGTTTTCATTGTTTTTAGTGCTGGGGATGAAGCTACCTTGAGCATTTGTGACAAAACTTTTATAAGGAGATACATTTGCAGTTCTCTTGGGTTTCTATCCTAGAAACAGTATTGAAAGGTCATATGTGCATTCTATGTTTCCCCTTTGAAGATGCTTCAGACTTTTTTTCTACAGTTTTACACCTTCATAGGAAATACACAACAGAATTATCATTCACAGGAGCACTGCTTTGAAAACTACTTTGCAGGCCACCATGAGTGAACAACCTGGTGTTCTGGCAGTTTCGGGAAATGATCCATAGATATGTCAAAAGGACCTTAAGGATCTCCCCTCTCAGTGGACTGGGAAAGGGTATAAGGGGAGAAGAGCGAGAGAGGTTGGGGTTGTGAGGAGAAGATGGAGGGGGCTATACCTGGGATACAAAGTGAATAAATTGTAATAAACAGTAAATAAAAAGACAATAAAGTAAGCTTTTTGATAAAGGGAGCTCCCTTTCACATCTAGCCATCTCATGGAGTTGCTTCAGGATGGGCTACAATTGGGATACAAAGTAAATAATCTGTTGAAAATAAAAAAAAAAAAAGCATAAAAATGAAGAGGTAGGGAGGGAGTGGAAAGCCTTTTTCGTACCTGATTTTAGTGGAATTGCTTTGAGTTCCTTTCTATTTAATTTGGTGTAGGCTATCAGCTTGCTATATATAGTCTTTAGTATGTTTACATATGTGTCTTATATCCCTGATATCTCCAAGACTTACATCATAAAGAGCTATTGAGTTTTTTCAAAGGCTTTTCTACATATAATGACTTGATCATGCGATATTTTTTTTTTCTTGGAGTTTGTTTATGTAATGGATTACTTTGACAGATCCTTGTATGTTGAGCCCTCCCTGCATCCCTAGTCTGAAGCTTATTTGAACATAGTGGAGGATATATGTGATGTGTTCTCGGATTTGCCTTGCGAGTATTTTATTTTATTTTTTTGCATTGATGTTCATGAATGAAATTGTTCTGAAGTTTTCTTTCTTTGTTGAGTCTTTGGGTGGTTTAAGAATCAAGGTGGGGGAGGGACATGCATGCAGAGGGTAGAGGAAGGGAGGGATTGGGACAGGAGGAGGGAGGGAACAACAGGGGGGATACAAAGTGAATAAAGTGTAATTAATAAAAAATTAAAAAAAATAAAAATAAATAAATGAGGAAGGAATACAGTTGGAGAAGAAAAGTAAAAGAGGAAAGATATAGAAACTAAAATGGAAGTAGGATTAGGAAGGGATATTTTTGATTAGTAAACTTTTGATGACTGCTTATATTTTCTTAGGAATTATAGGGCTGTTCAAACTGTTTACCTGATTTTGACTTAACTTTGGTAAGCCAATTCTATCAAGAAAATAGCCCACTTCGTTTATATTTTCCAATTTATTGATTTCAGCTCTGAGTTTGATTATTTTATGTGGTTTACTTGTCTTTGGTGCGTTTACTTCCTTATGTTCGAGAGCTTTCAGGTACACTGCTAAGTCAGTAGTGTGGATCTCTCCAATTTCTTTATGAAGGAGCTTAGCGCTATGAAGTTTACTGTTAGCATGGCTCCCATTTTGTCTTATATGTTTGGGTATGGTATGCCTTCATTTTCATTGAATACTAGAAAGTCTTTCATTTCCTTATTTCTTCCTTGGTCCAGTGGTCATTAAGTAGGGAGTTGTTCAGTTTCCATGAATTTCTGTTGTTGATTTCCAGCTTTAAGCAATGGTGGTTTGATAAGACGCAGTGGGTTATTTCAATCATTTATAAATGTTGATGCTTGCTTTGTGACTGTGCATATGGTCAATTAAGGTGCAGCTTCCATGAGGTGCTGAGAAGTATGTATATTCTCTTGTGTTTGGGTGAAATGTTCTCTAGATATTTTTTAGGTCCATTTGATTCATGACATCTTTTAGTTTATTATTATTATTAATTCCTCATTTAGTTTCATTTTCACTCTGTCCATTGGAGTGAATGGGGTGTTGAAATCTTCCACTATTAATGTTTGTGGTTTGATGTGTGATTTAAGCTTTAGTAATGTTTCTTTTACAAATGTGGGCACCTTTGCATTGGGGGCATAGATGTTCAGAACTGAGATGTTGTCTTGGTGGATTTTTCCTTTGATGAATATGAAGTGTTCTTCCCATCTCTTTTGATTAATTTTGGTTGAATGTCTATTTTACTAGAGACTAGAATTGCTACTCCAGTTTGCTTCTTGGAAAACTTTTTCCAACCCTTTACCCTGAGGTAATGTCTATCTTTATTGCTGAGATGTGCTTCTTATACACAGCAGAATGGTGGGTCCTGTTTTAGCATCGATTCTTTTAACCTTTGTCTTTTTATGGGGGAGTTGAGATCATTGATGTTGAGAGATATTAGTGACCAGTGGTTGTTACTTCCTGTTATTTTGATGTTGGTGGTGGTAGAGTGAGTGTGTGTCTGTGTGTGATTCTCTTCTTTTGGTTTTGCTGATGTGGGTTTGGAGTTTTCCTTCTAGTGTCTTCTGTAGAGCTGGATTTATAGATGGCTACTGTTTAAATTTGATTTTGTTGTGAAATATCTTGTTTTCTCCCTCTACGGTAATTAAAAGCTTTGCTGGCATAGTAGTCTGGGTCAACACCAGTGGTCTCTTCGTGTCTGTGATTTATCTGTCTAGGCTCTTCTGGCTTTTAGAATTGTTAATGAGAAGCCAGATGTAATTTTGACAGGTTTGCCTTTATATGTGACTTAGAATTTTCCCTTGCAGCTTTTAATAGTCTCTCTTTGTTCTGTACATTTAGTGTTTTGATTATTATGTTGCTGGATGATTTTCATTTCTGGTCCAATCTATTTGTTGTTCTGCAAGCTTCTTGTATGTTTATAGGCATCTCTTTCTATAGGTTGGAGAAGCTTTCTCTTACAATTTTGTTGAAAATATTTTCTGGGCCTTGAAGCTGAGAGTCTTTTTCTTCTATTCCTATTATTCTTAGTTTTGGTCTTTTCATAGTGTCTCAGATTTCTTGGATGTTTAGTGTCAGTAGCTTTTTAGAGTTAACATGTTCTTTGACTAATGTATCATTTTTTTTTTCAATTGTATCTTCTGCCCCTGAAATTCTCTCTTCCATCTTTCTACTCTCTTGTATTTTGTTGGTGATACTCATGTCTGAAGTTCTGTCCTCTTCTCTAGGTTTTCCATCTCCAAGATTGCCTCAGATTGTGTTTTCTTTATTGCTTCTTGTTTCATTTTTAGGTCTTGAACAGTTTTATTCATTTTCTTCTCCTGTTTGATTGTAGTTTCCTGTAATTACTTAATTTCTTTAAGGGATCTGTTCAATTCTTTCATCTGTTTGATTTTATTGCCCTGCTCTGGTTTGAGAAGTTTTCATAACCTCATATTTTAAATCTTTTTCTTGAGCTAGTGTAATAGTATCTCCAGGGATTGATGTAATAAGACTGCTGTTTTCTGGTGATGTTAAATGGCCCTGGGATTTGTTGCTTGTGTCCTTACACTGACCTCTACCCATTTTGATGTCTCTGGTGTTAGCATGTCTGGTGGGCTCCGATGGCTATAGAGTTTGGTAGTAAACAGAGAAAGATCGAAGTTGGCTGTTGCTTGGGGCCTAACACTGGCCTCCTCCGGATGCAGACAGATGATGTGAATGAAGCCCTCCTCTCCTGCCTTTGTCCAAGTTGAGTCAGGTAGATCAGGAGTCTGCAGGGAGTGGGCTCTAAGGTGAATGTTGCTCTGTTGGAGTCGGACTCTGGGGATGGATGACCATGTTTCTGTAGGACCTATCTTCTGGCTGTGCCCCAGGTAGGTCAGACAGAGCAGGCAGATTACAAGTGAGCATTGGTGTTACAGGGTCACCCACTGCAACCAAGTGTCAAACGGACAGTGGCATTATTGATTCAGATTCAGCCACACCGCTCCTTGCTGGCCCAGCAGGCAATGAGCTCCTGACGTTCAGACTGGGCTTGGCTTCACCATCTTGGACCAAGGACACTATAAGTTTGTATTGAACAACTGCTATCTACAAGGGGATCAGAAAAACCGTGGATTGGAGTTGGGGTACTGCCTCTGGTCCAGACACTGCCCTTGGCGCAGCAGGGGTATTCTGAGGTCTGGTTTCTAGAACAAAGCACCTCTGAACCTGTATGCCCTGTGTTCAGATAGGCAGAAAGCACCATGTGAGCACGGCAAACCCTGGCCTGTGTTTGGCCCCTGGGCCCCGCAAATTGTGGTTGGGGTGTTGGCTTCAGCAACCAGGCAGGGGATTGGGAGTGATCCTAGGCCTGGTTTCTGGAGAGGGATTAGCGACCCGCACTCAGGTAGAAGGGAAGCACACATTGCAGGTAGGGCCAGACTGCAACCATACAAGGCTGAGAAAGTGCTGCATCCTAAACTGTGTCTTAGCGATGGTAGCAGAGGGGCTTGGGCTGGAACCATGCGTTCCCTTCACCCGGTGTAGTATGTCCTTTCCCCTCCGGGTGAAGCACTCATGTCAGTGATTTGGGGTCTATCTCTAGGTTACTCACCATAACTACAGTCTTTGATCTTCTGTCACTCAGATACAGTGTGACCTGGCCACTGCCATCTTGGAAATTCTATTTCTCAGTTCTTGGTCTCCATTTTTTAAAATGTTAAACAAAAATATTTATCTACATTTTTAATTATATTATATATATTTAGTAAAGAAAAACACGCTTGTTGGTACTTGCTACACTGCCTGCCACCCACTTCTCCATATTTGCACTGTAATAATTAGTATCAGGGGCTTGAAAGATACTAAAGTACTTTTCTCACAGGCATAAAACCCAAGTTTCAACATTAGAGCCCGGGTAAAAGTTCTGGATGAGGTGGATGGATTTGTAAACCCATTGCTGAGGAGGTAGAGGCAGGTGGGTCCCTGACACTTGCTCAGCAGACAACCAAACTCAGGAACCAACATTCCTGTCTCAAAGGAAAAGGACCACATTTCTTGTCATACAAGCTCTATAATACAGAAAATACAATGAAACTGTGTGGGTTAAAGGCAAAAATCATTCTTTGTTTTGATTTGCATTTCCATGATGACTAAGGAGGTTGAGCATTTCTTTAATTGTTTTTCTGCCATTAGATGTTCCTCTATTGAGAATTCTCTGTTAAGTTCTGTACATCATTTAAATTTTTAATTTTTTTTACATTAATTACAGTTTATTTACTTTGTATCCCAGCTATATCCCTCTCCCTCATTCTCTCCCAATCCCACCCTCCCTCCCTCTTCTCCTCCCTGCCCCTCTCTAAGTCCACTGATAGGGGTGGTCCTCCTCCCCTTCCATCAGACCCTAGCTTATTTGGTCTCACCAAGACTGGCTGCAATGTCCTCCTCCCATTTTTTCATTGTGTTATTTGATTTTTTGCTGTTTAACTTCTTGAGTTCTTTATATATTCTGGATATTATCCCTCTTTCAGATGTAGTGTTGGTGAAGATCCTTTCCCAGTCTGTAGGCTGTCATTTTGTTCTGATGACAGTGTACTTTGTTTTTTTTTTTTAATTTTATTTTTTTCTTATCAGTTACATTTTATTAACTCTGTATCCCAGCCGTGTCCCGATCCCTCATTCCCTCCCAGTCCCTCCCTTCGTCCCTCATCTCCACCCTGCCCCTTTCAAAGTCCACTGATGGGGGGGGACCTCCTCCCCATTCATCTGATCCTGTTTTATCAGGTATCTTCAGGACTGGCTGCAAAGCCCTCCTCTGTGGCCTAACAAGACTGCTCCTCCCTTGGGGGTGGGGAGGCCAAAGAGCCAGTCATTGAGTTCCTGTTAGAAATAGTCCTTGTTCCCCTCACTTTGGGAAACCAATTGGTTACTGAGCTACTACAGGCTACATCTGAACGGAGGTTCTAGGTTATATCTGTACATGGTCCTTGGTCCCAGATATATTTGGTCCTTGTGGAGTTTCTATCCTTTCCCCATCAGACTAACTCCCCTTCTTTCTTATGATTCCCTGTATTCTGCCAAAGGTTTGGTCATGAGTCTTTGCTTTGAAAACACTGCTAGTTAGAGTCTTTCAGATGCGCTCAGTAGACTCCTGTCATACGTTCAATGCACATCCCATCTGTCTTTCTAAATGAGGATTGATCATCTTACCCCATGTCCGCTCAATTGATTATCTTTTTTAGGTGTATAGATTTCATTATGTTTATCATATCTTATAGGTCTATATAAGTGAGTATATCCCATGTTTGTCTTTCTCCTTCTGGGATATTTCACTCAGAATGATCTTTTCTAGATCCCACCATTTGCCTGCAAATTTCATGATTTCCTCCTTTTTGATTGCTGAGTAGTATTCCATTGTGTAAAAATACCACAATTTCTGTACCCATTCCTCTGTTGATGGACATCTGGGTTGTTTCCAGGTTCTGGCTATTACAAATAGAGCTGCTATAAACATGGTTGAGCAAGTATCCCTTTTGTGTACTTGAACAAACTTTGGGTATATATCTAGCAGTGGTATAGCTGGGTCTTGAGGAAGCACTATTCCTAATTGTCTGAGAAAGTGCCAGATAGATTTCCAGAGTGGTTATACCAGTTTACATTCCCACCAGCAGTGGAGGAGGGTTCCCCTTTCTCCACAACCTCTCCAGCATGTGTTGTCACTTGAGTTTTTCATCTTGGCCATTCTGATGTGTGTAAGGTGATATCTCAGGGTCATTTTGATTTGCATTTCCCTGATGGCTAATGAGGATGAGCATTTCTTTAAGCGTTTCTCTGCCATTCGATATTCCTCTGTCGAGAATTCTCTGTTTAGTTCTGTTCCCCATTTTTTAATTGGGTTACTTGGTTTGTTGCTTTTCAGCTTCTTTAGTTATTTGTATATACTGGATATTAGTCCTCTATCAGATAAAGGGTTAGTGAAGATTCTTTCCCAATCTGTAGGCAGTCGTTTTGTTTTGATGACGGTGTCCTTTGCTTTACAGAAGCTTTTCAGTTTCATGAGGTCCCATTTATTGATTGTTGCTCTTAGAGCCTGTGCTGTTGGTGTTCTTTTCAGGAAGTTGTCTCCTGTGCCAGTTAGTTCAAGGCTCTTCCCCACTTTTCCTGACCCTGAGATTTCACCTTACACTCATCAGAATGGCCAAGATAAAAAACTCAAGTGACAGCACATGCTGGTGAGTATATGGAGAAAGAGGAACCCTACTCCATTGCTGGAGGGAATGTAAACTTGTAAAACCACTTTGGAAATCAATCTGGCACTTTCTCAGACAGATAGGAATAGTGCTACCTCAAGACCCAGCTATACCACTCCTGGGTATATATCCAAAAGATGCTCAAGTACACAAGAAGGACATTTGCTTAACCATGTTTTTGCAGCAGCTTTATTTGTAATAGCCAGAAGCTGGAAACAACCCAAATGTCCCTCAGTTGAGGAATGGATACAGAAATTGTGGTACACTTACACAAAGAAATACTACTCAGCAATTAAAAACAAGGAAATTATGAAATTTGCAGGGAAATGGTGGGATCTAGAAAAGATCATCCTGAGTGAGTTATCCCAGAAGCAGAAAGACACACATGGTATATACTCACTTATAAGTGGATATTAGACATATTATATAGGAAATCATACTAAAATCTGTACACCTAAGGAAGCTAAGCAAGAAGGAGGACCCTGGGTAGGATGCTCAATCTTCATTCAGAAAGGCAAATGAGACAGACATCAG
Organism: Meriones unguiculatus; assembly: GCF_030254825.1. Lineage (NCBI taxonomy): Eukaryota > Metazoa > Chordata > Mammalia > Rodentia > Muridae > Meriones > Meriones unguiculatus. Next base: position 80,635,600 of record NC_083364.1, read on the forward strand.
ATGAGGGAGAAAACAGGGAATGGGACAGAGCTTATAACAGAGGGCCTCTGAAAGACTCCACCTAGCAGGGTATCAAAGCATATCCTGAGATGCATAGCCAAACTTTGGGCAGAGTGCAGGGAATCTTATGAAAAAATGGGGAGCTAGAAAGACCTGGAGGGAATAGGAGCTCCTCACGGAGAGAAACAAAATCAAAAAGTCTGGGCACAGGGGTCTTTTCTGAGACTGGTACTCCAAACAAGGACCATGCATGGAGATAACTTAGAACCTCTGCACGGAAGTAGCCCAAGGCATCTCAGTATCCAAGAGGGCTCCCCAATAATAGGATCAGGGATCATCTCTGACATGAACTCATGGGCTGGTTCTTTGATCACCTCTATCTGAGTCGGGAGCAGCCTTACTAGTTCACAGAGGAAGACAAAGAAGCCAGTCCTGATGAGACCTAATAGACTATGATCAAATGGACAGGGAGAAGGACCTTTCCTATCCTATTGGACGGTGGGAGGGGCATAGGAGAATAAGAGGAAGGGAGAGTCAGATTGGGCAGGAATGGGGGAGGGGACTACTGCTGGGATGCAAAGTGAATAAACTGTAATTAATAAAAAAATGAAAAAAGTCATTCTTCACAAAGTTCATTATCAATGCTTATACTACCACCATATATTCTGATGATAGAACACTGGAGTCATGGTTTCACTCTCCCTTAATCACAGCCTTTTCTGAGTGTTGATTTTAGATTTTAGGATACACAAGATGACAGTTGTATTGGTGTATAGATATGTTGTCTAAATAGGGGAAGAAGAAGTAGAGAGTGATTGATTCTAGTTCTTTTGGTGAAATTAAGTCATCATCTTTTATACACTTTGATCATCATCACTCCAAACCCTCCGCCAGTAGTGCTGGCTAGATACCATAAAAACCAAATCTTGCTCTTGATTTCCCCGCTCCCCGCCCCCTGCCCCCCAGGAGGAGTAGCCTTGCTGGGACTCAGAGGAAGACATTACAGTCAGTCCTGATGAGACCTGATGAGCTAGAGTCAGATGGAAGGGGAGGAGGACCACCCTTATCAGCGGACTTAGAGGGGCAGGGAGGAGAAGAGGGAGGGAAGGTGGGGTTGGGAGGGAATGAGGGAGAGGGCTACAGCTGGGATACATGGTAAATAAAGTATAATTAATATTAAAAAATAAAAATTAAAAAACCCAAATTTTACCAATCTTTAGTAATTTCTTATTCAAGTGATTCCTTTGATTTTTTTTTTTAAAACACAATTTCCTCTCTAGGTTTCTTTCTAATGTAGCTTAAGGAGTTTCTATGACTTGTCCCCAAAATGTATCAATGACTTTCTAAATTCATAAAAAATAGAAACAAGGCTTCCTCACTGTTTTCCTTGAAGTTACTGATGAGATTGTGCACAAACCTGTGACAATTTTGTGTTCCTAATGCAACACAGAGAAGTCCTCAGAAGGGAGCTGTTTACCCTGGCGTCTACATCATCTGCCAAAAGCACTATGTTTAACATTTTAAATCTGATTAAGATCATTTTTGTTTGAGTTTGTGGTGACTTGCTTCATTGAATTGTAAAATTTTGTTTTGTTTTGTTTTTGCCACAACACTCCACTTTAGATTTTTGGAAACATAAAACATTTTCCCTCAAGAAAACACATTTTTTTCATGACATAAAAGTCTTACTGAGAACATAATATTAAAAGGAACTTTCCCACAGTCCTTGTTTTCAGTTTAGATGAAAAATTAGATTTAAGTATATGAATTATTCATTATTTGGAATTAGTTTACTGTTTCTAATAATGGGCTTTTTACTATTTTACACATTCTTTTAATTTTGAATGATCTAAAATATCATAAAAATAAGCCTCAAAAATACAGTAACTAACTTGGTGACTTGAGGAGGAGAAATGAATTTGAATAACATAAAACTGGCGAAGAGGTTGTTTTGTGCAGTTATGATTAATTTTAGTGTTTGAGAATTTCTTTCCACAAATGCATTTTTGGTAATTTCAAAATTTGGATGGCTTAGCTTTTATTTTTGAACCACAGAATAAATGTAAAATTTATCAGTATAGTCATAAGTGATGAAGAATTCACACACACACACACACACACAAATGAAGCTTGAATGCCTATTGCTATTAAAATCTCATTGATATAGAAGTGGAAAAGACATTTTATCCCAGTTGTACAAAATCACATCCAGGAGGTGTGTGTATGTATGTGTGTATCTTTATTCTTTTCTTATACAGTACATTCTGACTGCACTTTTCCCTTCCTCCACTCCTCCCACTCTCCCTATCTCACTTCCCTTCTCTCCAAGGTACACTGTTCCTCATTTCTCTTCAGAAAAAAGCAGGCCTCCCAGAGATCTCAACCAAATATGGCATAAATCAATACAGTAAGACTAGGTACAAACTCTTATTTCTGGGGCTGTGCTAGGCAACCCAGTAGGAGGAAAAGTGTCACAAAAGCAAGTGAAAGAGTCTGGGACACCCCCACTTCCATTGTTAGGAGTTCCACAAAAACACCAAGCTAAAAAACATAATATATGCAGAGGACCTATGGCATATCTATGAAGGCTCCATGACTGTCACTTCTGTGTCTGTGAGCTTCTATGGGCCCTGCTTTGTTGATTCTGTGGGCTGTGTTTTCTATGGCCTCCTTGTCTCCTCTGACTTCAGTAATTCTTCCTCTCCCTCTTCCACAGGGTTCCCCAAGCTCAAAGGGGAGGAACCCAATGTAGGTCTCTTATTTGGGCTCTTTCTGCTTAATGTTTCTCTGTGGGTCTCTGCATCTGCTCCCATCAGAGAGAAAGCCCCTCTGATGACGATTGGGCTAGGCACCAATCTATGAGTATAATAAAATATAAGTAGGAATCATTTATTTGATTTTTTTTTTATCCTAGGTCTCTGGGATACCCAGCCTCCAGTTCCTGGCCATCCAGGCAGTGTTGGGCATGGGTTTCCTCTCCTGGTGTGGGCCTTAAATTAGACCAGCCATCAGTTAGCCACTCCCACCACCCACCATGACTTTCTACCACAAATGACTAGAATCAGCAGCAGAGAGAAACCTTTCCTTCCTCAAGCTGCTTTTGTCAGGATACTTTGTTGCAGAAGCGAGGTTAGTAACTAGTGCAGTTACAGTGAAGGCCCAGTCCTCCTTTACTTGTGGAAACTTTCGAACTCTTTCCATCAAGTCACCTTTGTTCTTTTTAGTTCCTTTATCCAAACATAATGTCAAAGTTAGCTACTTTCTTTTCTCTCTGAATATCCCTACAAAACCCTCAGTGGGTGGCAGGTACAAATCAGCTCTCTGTTGCAGCATACAGAAATGAAATCGATGAGGAGTAAAAGGGTCTGTTCAGTGAGCTGAGACAAAATATAATGGAATTGTTAGCTCTTAAGCATCAAAATCTTATTTCTCAACTGTTGGCAGTTGTGGAGCCTGAGTCAGAGCACTGAACGGTTCCATGATTGACGAGGAACTGCATTCTGAATTGCCATAACCTCATATCTGAGAAAGGAAGGCATCTTCTCTATGGTCAATTAAAAAAATCATCTCATTCTCCTGTGTGAGGATGAAGCCCTTATGATCAAGTCATCTCTTTGAAAACCTGCCTTCAGGAACTGTTATGTTGGTGCTGAGGGTTTTGCTTTTGCTGGTGGTTTGTCACTGAAGACAAGGTCTTATCGAGCCTGGGATAGACATGAACTCTGCACCCTATGGCATCAGCACCCAAGGAGGTGGGAATGTGTGCCTGTGTTGCTCAGCTGATTCTGTTGTTATTATTTTGTGTTTCTGGGGGTCAGTCCAAAGTCTCAGGAAACTTAAATTCCCTACCATTGAGCAGTACTTAAAATCCCTATTATTAAATATTAGAGTATATATAGGAGAACAAGAGCACTCAGATCAAAATAATTAATGAGAACTTGATAGTAACCATTGGCTTCAGTGTTATTGCACAGAAGGGCTGAGACAGTATTTTTCCCTGTCTGCTCCATGCTCTGATTTTTCTCCTTTTGAATGTATTTCCAGGATATTTATTCCACTGGAGATAGAGGCAGCTTCTAACATTCCCTGGATGACTGAGTCTTATGAGTTTTATAAGATCTATTTTAATACTCTGATTAGTTTTGAGTGTGCGCTCATCCTTACGGTAACTTCTGTGTCTAAGAAAGGGACTGGTCAGGCCAGAAGACATACAGACTCAATCTGGATTATGTGAATGGGGAAGAGGATGTCTCTTTGGAAGGGAAGATGAGGGCAGTTGTGGTAGACATATGTGTTCCCTTTAGGAATATGTTTCACAAGATTCTTGATTTTAAAAATGCTATCATTTCCTTTGCATTTTAAGGTCAATTATCTGTTAGTATCTCATTGCCCAGACAACTCAGAAGACAACTGTTAGACCACTTACCAAGAAGCCCAATGGTACCTGTTGATTTTATCTCTTTAAACCCAAACTACATCTTTATATCTCAATTGCTTATCTTTTACGGTGTCTTAAAGTAGATTGTTAGGGTCACAAGAACAGCAAATACCTAAAATACTCAATTTGGTACCATTGTGCCTAAAGTCAATAATAAAAACATGGAATATTACCTTAGAGTTAATTTAGAACCCTCTTTCCAGGACTTATGAATCACTTTCTATCTGGTGACAATTCTTACACTTTTTTTCATTTAAAATGTAATCAATGGTTGCTGCTGGGCACATCCATATAATTTCTCATGTTATTTGTTTTTAAAACAAAATTTACAATGTCTAATTTATTATTCATTTTTTATGTTCTGAGAGAAATAAAAAGCCTAAGGACTGCATTTTGGAGATCTATCAATATGTTGAAAATGACAGGTTTGTGATTAGAATCCAAATAATAAAGGAACAAGAACTGTAACAAAAATAGAGGCACTGTGTGAGAGCAGAGCATGGATTATCTGAGAATTTTCTTACATTAGAATAAAATTGGAATGATTAGCACAGAGTCTGTAGAACTCAGTGCTATAGCTCAAGTCTTCCACTCACATTTGTGATTCCTTCTTAGGCCCCGGGCTATAGCGTGATGGAATAGTGGCTGCTGGAATCTGATCATCTATGATTCTGTCTGCAAATATCTTTTCATTCTATTCCTTGTCCCAGACTCTCTTTCCCATACCACAGTTTTCTCTAAGCTTCTGCTTCCTTGGTATATAACAAAGAAAGAAATGTCTTTCTTAAGGCCTCCTTCCCCTCTTCTTCCCTCCCTTCTTTTCTTAATTTTGGACCTAATTTGTTTCTATGATAACACCTCATCATTCTATGCTATTTTTTATGGCATTTACCATGGTTTTCTCTGTGTGTTATACATGGTAGAGATTGTAGTTCCCTACTTTATTTTTACCTACCTATTCCAAACTCCAACTTTGCTCCTTTCCTTACCTTACCTATGTATTTCAATATTCTTTAGGAAACTAGAAAACTCCCCAGAGTTTCCTTGTGTTCCTACAGACAAGATTCTTCACCTTTCCTGTAGCTACTAAAATGAAGACATGCCTGTTCTCTCATGAATTTCATTCCTTGTCTACCTACCAAAGTTGTGTCACTGGCTGCTGTCCTTATATCATGGGTTCTTCTCCTCCTATTAAAATTTTTTTTCCTCAGCATCAGAACATTTCTTGCTAGCCTGTGTATTGTTCTGTATCAGCTGCTGTCTATTTTCTTTGCCTAACATCATGAAAAAGTTCTTAAAAAGGTTTTCTGTCATTTCCATTCATTTATTATATAGATTCAAATCAGTAAAGCAAACTTAGTGTTAGTTTTTGGGTCATATTTTTTAAAAAAACTATTTTGCAAAGTTAATTTGTTCTTTGACAATTTCATAGAAGTAGAAAGTGTATTCTAATGGGTGTGGCTTCCCACATCCTCTAATTCCCTTCCCATCCTTATCAACCCCTCTACGATTCCTATTTAAACATTTATGTCTCTCTCTCTTTTGACGGCTACCAGAATCATCTTTGTGATCATGGATTTGAAAGTAACCATTTCAGATTTATGGGCATTTCAATGAGAATACAGCTCAGAACAGTGGCTGCTCAATCTTAGAATCCATCCATGGTTACTGCAGTAGGAAGTACTAGGATGAAAAGACAGAATGACAGTTGACTGGCCCAGTCTTGTGATGGTCTATTGTAGGCAACCACAGCTGCAGTGAAGTCATGACTGTGTTGGTTCGGCCCAGAGGTCAGCTTTTAATAGATCTTCTCACTATCATCTGGCTCTTAAAACCTTTCTGTCCACTATTTTTCAATGACCACACGGCTGGTGGTATACATGTTCTGCTTAGGACTGAACACTTAATTATCACTTATTCATAGCAAACAGAGCCATATATATAAATCTATATATTCAGTGTTCTTCATACAAAGGGAAGCTTCTCTGTTTAAGGCTTGGAGTAGCATTTATTTATGGATATGAATATAAATATTTAGGAGGCAGCTTGGCACCATTACAGTTCAGATAAACAACAATGATAAATTCACCCAGAGGACTCAACATCTCCTTAGTTTTGACTGCATTTAGATTATTGGTTTATTTAGATTATTATTTAGATTCATTCTTGTGAAGTAAGACTCAAATCCAATCAGAGAGCAGATGATTACCTCCAAAGAGTTGTGCCATTCCTTGGCATATATTGAGTGGTAGGGTGGATTTATAGATTTTAGGGTTAACAGTTGTATCAGATTACTGAGAGATTTTTCTCTCTTAGCACCTTTATTTATTTATTTTTAATTCTTTATTAATTACACTTTATTCACTTTGTATCCCCCCTGTGGTTCCCTCCCTCCTCCCATCCCTATTCCTCCCTTCTTCCACCCTCTGCATGCATACCCTCACCAAGTCCACTGATAGGGGAGGACTTCTTTTCCTTCCTTCTGATCCTAGTCAATTAGGTCTCATCAGGAGTGGCTGCACTGTCTTCTTCTGTGGCCTGGTAATGCTGCTTCCCCCTCAGGAGGAGGTAACTAAAGAGCAGGCCAATCAGTTCATGTCAGAGACAGTCCCTCTTCCTATTACAGTTAAACCCACTTGGATACTGAACTGCCATGGGCTACATCTGTGCAGAGGTCTTAGGTTATCACCATGCATAGTCCTTGTTTGGAGTTTCAGTCTCAGGAAAGACCCCTGTGCTCAGATATTTTGGTTCTGTTGCTCTCTTTGTGGAGTTTTTTTCCTCTCCAGATCTTACTGTTTCCCACTTCTTTCCTAAGATTCCATGCACTCTGCCCAAAGGTTGGTCATAAGTCTCAGCATCTGCATTGATAGTCTGCAGGGCAGAGCCTTTCAGAGGTACTCTGTGTCAGGCACCTTTTTTTTTTAATTTTTAAAATTTAATCATGAAAACACATACCATAAAAGAGAACAACAAAAAGCTAGCATGTGCATATCAACTGCACAATAATTGTCCAGATTTCCTTACTTTATTTTATTTTTATTTCTTACTTTTCATTAATTTCTTTAATTGTGCAAAACAATAGGTTCAAGTGGCATTTCATGTAAGCATGAACCACACAGAGAACTTCTCAGCTCATCTCATACTTTTCTCTTGGATGCTATGAGAATGTGGTAATCTTATTCACATCCTCACAAGAAGACTACTTTGCATGTTGACTCCATTTCCTTAAAATAAAAAATAATAATAAATAAAAACAAAAATATAAAAATATAATCTTGAAAGTTTTGGACTTTTAAAGTCCACATTATTTAATTCACTTGTGCATAATCACAGTCAGGTGTCATGTAATGGTGGAAATATATACTAAGTTGGATGATTGACTCACTTACGTGATCTCACTCTGCAAATATCAATTAAAGAGACTAAGAGAGCTATAACATTATTAGACAATACAATCTTATGGGACCTTTCAACATGCCTTTGGTCATTGACTAGAGTATTTTTATAAACATCTCTATCATCTATATATCTATCTACTTGTCATCAATCAGTCAGTCAATCAATCATCTTGAATCCTGGCTTGAGTATATTAGAACTCCAAGGTAGCAAACCTACGCACTCAGATGTCATGCCTACACTGCCATTTAATAATCAACTCACACTTAAGAGAAAAAAAAAACATAAAATTTTTAGTTCTGTTTTCATTATCACCAATGGCTAAACTGTCAATCTGGCATGTGCAACATAGGAATATTCTTCAAAAGTAAGCATTGTGAATTTAAGAGTCAAAAAGGACACAAACAATCAATACTAAAAAGCAAATTTCCAACTGGGCCATTTTATGCCATAAGGGACAGCATCTTAACTCTTTCTGTAAAACAGTGGCATATTTTGATACTTTTGTTTAAGTCACTACAAGAATTAAAAGCCAAGTGGATGAAACCATCTTGTTATTGAAACTAACTTTTATACATAGTTATGTTCATTCTTAAGATAGCATGTTTCATTAATTCCAGAAATTTCAGATTTATAAAGTATTTTTAACAGTAAACAATTTAGTCATTAGTTTATTAGATTTCACAAACTATTAGGTATGAACAAAAATTGCACTAAAAATGTTCATATTGGATTGTACATGTCTTCTTGTGTTATTATTCACATTGACTGGCCAAGGTTATGAATGATAAAGAGTATATAGAAGGATCCTTTTTCACAGAATATAGAAGGATCATTTTTAATGTAATCTATTTAAAGTGTCTTCAAAACAATGGGGAAGCCATTGATAACTGACAAGGGCTGAAGTATGTGGAGGAGAGGTTGTTGACCTGATACTGTAAGCCCATCAGTCACAAAGTATTCTCTATATCCTGCCATGTGTGCTGCAAAATAAGAGGAGTGACCAAAGGCTAGGGAAATGAGAATTGGAAAGCCCGTTATCATCCAAAGAAGGTTTGTGTTGCCGTTGTTGTTTTGGAGCTGTTTGTTTTGTGTTTGAGCTGCCTTGTTACTGTTTTTTTCTTAGAAATATTTGTGGATAAGAATTGTACAACTTACAAAGTTTTTTTTTTTTTAAATCTTGTAGAGGGTTTTTATATTTTTCAGTTTTTCTCATCACCATATCTCTGTCACACCTTTTTCCCAAACAAGTCTCTTATAGTCTTTTTAATGATGTGATTTTAAAAGATACATGAGCTTGAAAAGAAAGTTTTGAGGCTTGTAAGCATAAGTAGTGGTAAGAATAATTTCAGGGTCAGTGATGGCTCAGTGGTAACAGCATCTGAAAAACAGCCTGAAGCCCTGTTTGATCCTGGAACTCACATGGTGAAAGAGAGAAGGGATTCCTGAAAGTTGTCCTCTGCCCGCTATTCCTGAACCATAGCCCAGGTGTGCACACACAAACAAGGAGAATCAACACAAGTAGTGAAAAGCTACTTATCGATGCTATTTATAACTGCCTCAATTTAAGTTATCCTCCTATAATTTGTGTTGTATTTTGAAAAACATTGTGAAGTTTGTTAATGATATAAGCAAACCTCAAGTCACTTCACTGTATACCTCAATCATTTAACACATGAGCTCTGATAGACTAGGATCAGAAGGAAGGAGAGGAAGAGCTCACCTATCAGTGGACTTGGGGAGGGGCATGCTTGGAGAAGGGGGAGGGAAGGTAAGGTTTGCAGGGGAAGAGGGAAGAGTTTATGGGCGGATACAAAGTGAAAAAAGTATATATAATTAATAAAAATTAAAATAAAAAATAATTAAAAAAGATTATAAAAGGAAAAAAAAAAAGAACTAATTACTTTATTTTGCTTTTTTTCCCCCTGGAGCTAAGTGCTGAATCCAGTGCTTTGTACTTGCTGGGCAAGTGCTCTATCACTGAGTTAAATCCCCAACTTTGAACTAATTATTTTAGATAGTTACTGCATTCTCAAAATAGTGAGGAAACTTTACTTCTCCTCCAGCCTACACACACACACACACACACACGAATAAATAAATCTAAAAAATGTTCTTTTCTGACAAGCAAAATAGCTCAGTCAAGAGTTGAGACAATCGCCAACAATCCTGAAGGCCCTAGTTTGACCCCGGGACCAACACGGTAGAAAAAAAGAACCAAGTGCCACAAATTATCATCTGACCTTGGCACACGCCCCTAACCAAGCAACACAAATGAGTAAATGTTGAAAAATTAGGATTGATGGGTTGGTAGATTTCACCAATTATTATTATGTAGCATTGATAAGATTTGTAATATAATGTGAATTTCAGATTTTTTTTCTAAAGGGTGTTTTTTAGGAATTGCTACATCTAAGGCAGTTTTGATTACTGCCTTTCTTGAGGGATCCATGACTAAGCCAATGGTGAGGTTGATTTATCAATCAATATTGGTCCTGTGAGATGTTTGCCTTCAGTGTAAAGTACAAGAAAAATGCCAACACAATTTTAGCATCTTCCTTCAGAGAGGAGCTTGCATAAAGATGTGAAAATGTGTTGTACATAATGACAGCAGCTTGTTAGCTTTATAGTCTCTTTAACCTTATTCATTTTTATTAGTGTTCTTTTCACTCAAGAATAATTTCCAAAAGTATGAATGCTTGAATTAAAAACACAGTGTTCTGGTTCTATAGGATGCAGGCATTTTACCAGAGGCAGAGCTTGAACAGGTCACTTGCAGGAGTGTGCATGTGTGTGTGTTAGAGTGTGTGACTGTGTGTGTGTAGGATCCCCTGTTGCTAAAGTTACAAGTGGTCGTGGACAATTCGGTAAGAAGCTGGAAACTTAGTGAGTTCTCTGGAAGAGCAGACAATGCTTTTTTTTTCTTTTTTTAATTTTTTATTTTTTATATTAATTACAGTTTACTCTCTTAGAGTTTATCCCATCTGTAGCCCCCTCCTTTCCTCCCCTCCCAATCCCATCCTCCCTCCATCATCTCCTATGTTTTTAACCACTTCGTCATTTCTCTAGCCCCATGCAGGGAGACTTTAAGAGAAGAGCAGCCTAGGTTTTTCTTAGTCCTTTGAACGTGAAGAACAGCTACAGAAAACAGTTCACCCAGCAAATGCACTTTATGCTATGCGAGCCAGTTGCCAGTTCTCTGCAGGGTCCTAGAGAAAATGTTTTGACTACAAATGGGGTGATTATTGCACATAAAAGAAAACTGATAACAGCCACCCCCAGCAAGCATTATAGCTAGTCATGGTCTTAATTTGTGTCTTTCTCAGTTGATTAATGACAGTAAGCATCTTTTGGCAGGACTTACTCATCATTGGTATGCATTCTTTGTACAAATGTTTAAGAATTTATCCCTCTTAGGAATTTTAAATCGTTAATGATTTTAGTTTAATTCATTTGTATGGGTGTTTTGACTCTATGTTTTCTGTGTACCTCATGCGTACATTACCCACAGAGACAGAAGAGGGCCATATGTGTGGGTGCTGGGAAGCAAACACTGATCCTCTGGGAGAGTGCTTTTAACCACTACACCACCTCTTCAGCCCCACTCCATTTTTCAATCAATCAGACGACTAGTCTTTACGCTGAGTTATAGGAGTTGATAAGTAAAATAAGGGAGCCACAGAAGTACAAATATCACGATTCTACTTATATAAGATTGTCAAAATAGTTACTTACAATAAAGGAATAATATTTAGCCAGGACCGAAAGAAGGGAATGACCGTGAATCCTTTTGATGAGTAAGATTTTAAAATGTTTTTGATGGGTAAATGCTAGAAATTTGCTCTATGATGTCGTCGAAAGTACTGTTATCTACCTGTAAGTTTTTGTTGAGTGTTTAAAAATGAAATACTTTGTGAGAATCATGTAGCAAATGAAAATCTGGAGAGATTGCCCCTGCTGCTTAGATTTGAGAGGGAAAAGCAAGTGTTGTTTGCTTTTCTTTGCCTGTGTGTTTGATGGGGAGAGCTCCCAGCTTCCTGCTGCCATGCCTCCCACTTGTTTTGATACTTTTTAGCCATGATTAACTCTTGTCCCTCTGGAACTATAAGCCAAAATAAGCTCTCATCTGCATGTCGCCTTGGTCATGGTGTTTTATCACAGGAACAGAAGAGTCATTTCTGCATTGACTTTGCTCCTTAGCCTGGAACTGTAACTTTTAGGGAAGGAATAAGCCTGGGTATAAATGTAGACAGATGTCTTTAGACAAATGAGAGTTTCTGCAGAGGCAGCTACCCATCCATTCGTAGGAGGGTAATAAACTTTTTGCCTCAGGTTCCAATTTGTTGCATGGATGAGAATGAGTTTTCTCTATGAACATCACCAACATGAAAAGAAATCATCATTTTATGTGAGAGTGAAATATGCGTGCTTATCTAATCTGGCCCCAACTAAATAATTCAGTAAAAAAGTACAGTTTTGACATTGAAAATATAAGCTTAGGACTTTTTTTTTTAGTTTAAAACATAATTATAGCCTAATTTAAAATATAAAGAAGCTTATACGTTTTTCATACATTTGCTAGACATGTTTTTTATTTTAAATATGTCATACGTCATTCAGTAAGAAAATCAGTTTTCTAAGTCTTAAAAAGGACACATTAGCTTATAGTTTTGTTTATATTTCTGGAAATCTAGGATTTAGTACTGTTGTTCAATGTCTTTTGTAAGATTTCTCCACAAATAAAATTATTTAGAGTTTATGTTTGTCTTTATAATAAATCATATCTATTTTCTACAGAAAGAACATCCCCTTCGATTTTAAACATTTACATATTACATTCTTATTACGTGTTTTTAAAATGTATTCTTTCAGTGAGATTAATTCCTAAAACAACAAAGCAAACTCTTTATTGGCTGTAGAGGTTAACTTTAAAGCAATTGAAATTGGAAGAAAAATGACTCTTCTGATGTATATTCTATGTTGTTCACTACTGATTCATATAAAAAATATTCTAAAAGATACTTAGTCCCATTAAAGTAAATGTTTCAATATAAATTCAATAGAGTAAAAGCTAAAGTTTTATTAGCCTAAACATTGATTCAATTTTTAGCTGATATCTATGGAATAAAGAAAAAAAAGGGTGAGTCAATCAAAGTCCAATGCATGTTATCATCCATATCATATATCATGTTTAATATGTGAATTTTTAAAATAATATTATTTGTGTAGGGCTTCTTTGAGATCTGAGTTATTATTGATGATTTCTGCAATGAGAGGAGTTTGAGAAAGAATAATCCAGAGAGTTCAGAACTGTAAAACAAGAGCATTTTAAAAAAAATCATTAAGTAGTGACTCTGCCAAGAGCTTTATTTACGTATTTTTTTTTTTTAACACCAGTTACTTCATCAGTCAAGATTGACAAAGGCCCCAAGATCCCTGGGTTTGATGAGAAGATAGTTCCATGTTCAGACTTAAAATGGTTTTCTTTTCTTTATGTGCATAGAACTGTTTCCCTCAGAGTTTTCTTTTTTTAATTTATTTATTATTTATTACAACTTATTCACTTTTTATCCCAGCTGTAGACCCCTCCCTCATCTCCTCCCAGTCTCACTCTTCCTCCCTCATCTCTCTCATACCTCTCCCTCATATCTCCCATAACCCTCTCTCAGTCCAACAATAGGGGAGGTCATCCTGCCCTTCCCTCTGACCTTAGCCTATCCGGTTTCATCAGGACTGGCTGCATTGTCTTCCTCTGTGGCCTGTTAAGGCTGCTGCCCACTCAAGGGGAGGTGATCAAAGACCCAGCCACTGAGTTCATGTCAGAGACAGTCCCTGTTCCCCTTACTAGGGAACCCACTTGGATACTGAGCTGCCATGGGCTACATCCAAATAGGGGTTCTATTTGCACCTTCCAAGATAAACAGGAATCTCTTTGTTTCACACACTCCCTGATGTTGCATGGGGCAAATCCAGTTCTGTCCATCTCTACAGCCAATTCTTCGTCCCCAGGAACTGCTCTCTATTTACAGTCTCAGCATCCTATTTAGACCACACTTATATTTTACCTTTATTATTTGAAGTACTCCTTAATTAGTCTGTGTAGGAGACCATGCATCTCCTATTGCCCATTTTTCTTTCTGAAGAAACTGAGTGATCTTTATGTTCTCAAATTAGATTCCCTCTTTGATCCTCTAATAGCCTCTCCAAAGTCAATGTTCTTCAATGGTTTTCCATATTTAAAATAAAATATGAATGCTTTCCATAATCCCTGTCTGATAAGCACACTGCCTGCATCTACATGCTTTTTTTTTTAACCTATGCTAAATCTTTCCATTGGTTCCTAAGCTCCTGACTATTTACAGTAAAAGTTATTTTATTATCTCCAACTTCATCATTTCCATGTGGTGGCATGCCCAAGCTTCTGTGACTGCTTGCTTTTATCAGGACCTGGCCTAAAATAGCTACTCAGTAACTGCTTTAAATTTTTCTTTGGTGTCCTTGACCCCTTTGGTTCCTAAATCCTTCCTGGCTATTACAAATAAAGGTGCTATGAACATGGTTGAACAAATGTCTTTGTTGTATACTTGAGCATATTTTGGATATATGGCTAGGAGTGGAGTAGCTGAGTCTTGAAGTAGCTTTATTTCTAATTTTCTGAGAGGGCTCCAGATTGATTTCTGAAGTGATTGTACAAGTTTATGTTCCCACCAGCAATGGAGAAGGGTTCCCCTTTCTTCACATCCTCTCCAGCATGTATTGCCACTTGAGTTTTTTATCTTAGCCATTCGGATGGGTGTAAGGTAAAATCTCAAGGTCGTTTTGATTTGCATATCCTTGATGACTAAGGACATTGAGCATTTCCTTAAGTGTTTCTCTGCCATTTGATATTCCTCTGTTGAGAATTTTCTGATTATCTCTGTACCCCAGTTTTTAATTGGATTGATTTGTTGGTGTTGAACTTCTTGAGTTCTTTATATATTCTGGATATTAGCCTTATGTTAGATGTAAGGTTGGTGAAGATCTTTTTCCAATCTGCAGACTGTCATTTTGGTCTCTTGACAGTATCCTTTGCTCTACAGAAGCTTTTCAGTTTCATGAGGTCCCATTTATTGATTCTTAGAGATTGTGCTCCTGGTGTTCTGTTCAGGAAGTTGTCTCCCTTGCCAATGAATTTTAGGCTTTTCCCCATTTTTGTTTCTAACAGTTTTAGGTGTCTGGTTTTATGTTGTGGTCTTTGATCCATTTGGACAGGTTTTATGCAGGGTGATAAATATAGATCTATCTTCATTTGTTCTATATGTAGACATTCAATTCAACAAGCATCATTTGTTTAAGATTGGGATACAAAGTAAATAAACCAATTAATATAAAACATAAAAAATTATATAAAAAGATTATCTTTTATCCAATATATGGTTTTAGATTCTTTGTCAAAAATTAAGTATCCATAGGTGTGTTGGTTTATTTCTGGGTCTTTCATTCAATTCCATTGATCCACCAGTCTGTTTCTATGCCAGTAAGATGCTATTTTTATTACTGTTGCTCTATAGTACGGCTTGAGATCAGGGATGGAGATATCTAATAAATCTTTAATTGTACAGAGTTGTTTTAGCTATTCTTTGTTTTTGTTTTGTAATTGAAAATTGTCCTTTCAAGGTCTGTACATAATTGTGTTGGTATTTTGATAGGAATTGCATTGAATCTGCAGTTTTCTTTTGCTATGATGGCCATGTTTATTATGTATTTTATGTATTTTGGAAATTAGCCCTCTGTCAGATGTGGAGTTGTTGAAATTCTTTTCTCATTCTGTAGGTTGTTGTTTTCTTCTATTGAGAGCTTCCTTTGCCTTGTAGAAGATTTTCAGTTTTATGAGGTACCATTTATTAATTCTTGGTCTTAGTGTCTGTGCTATTGGTATTCTGATTATGAAGCTGTCTCTTGTACCAATGCATTCAAGGCTATTGCCCACTTTCTCCTCTATTAGCTTCAGGGTATCTGGTTTTATGTTAAAGTCTTCGATCCACTTGGACTTTAATTTTGTGCAGAGTGATAGATATGAATCCATATTGCAGTCTTGTACATACCAACATCCAGTTAGACCAATACCATTTCCAAAATACTGTTTTTAATACAATCTGCTATTAACTATTACCTCTATGCTTGGTAGTGGCTTCTAAATGCATTCATACCCTCTATGTAAAACTTCTAACCACTAAGCTAACATTTCTGATCCTTTTATCCCATTTGGAGTCCCTAAAAATTGACATTCAATGTACTTTATCTAGGATTTTGACTTTGTAAAGTTGTGTACACCAGTGAGATTATGTACTTTCCTCTTTGCAGCTTCTTTATCTCACTTATCATAAAGTCCTTTAAATTTGTCCATGTTATCAGAGATGATGGAATTTTTCATATTACTATAATTCAGTTCTCTGCAGAACAATTTTAAATTTAGTTATTATTTGTATGCTCCTTATTTTCTCTGAATACAAGGCAAACTAAATGAAAGCAGAGAGATCATGCATTAACTGCCTTGTTCTCCACTGCACCCTTGGGTAAAAATAGTGCCTAAAAATAAAATACTCAAATGATGTGTAAATAATTATTTTAATAAAAACTGTAAAAGAATATATATTTAGGATGATGATTGGCATATCAAAACCATATGATTAATCTTCTGAACATGCTAAGCACCAGATGACACACCAACCTTTAGGTGAGTCCTTGTTATAACAGCTTTTTAAGACATACTAAAAGGATTTGAATTGGAACTCTTTTCAAGACGCTTGTTAGCACTTCAAACATACGTTACATAGTGAATCATTGTACATTTCTTTAGGGCTCCAGTGACCCTAATTACTAAGTATCTACATTAACACTTGTGTTAAACTGTCATAGCAAGAATAGCACACATGCAACATGTATGGACACCGTTGATGAATCTGGGTTTGCTATTAACGTTGCATTTCCTTATAATATTACTTATCAAAACATAGATTAAACAACAACTGTTATAATGTTTTGATGTGAAACTTTTATTCAGACAAACAAACAAAAAGTACTGATATCTCTAAGTTTCAGGACATTTTCCTCCTTTTGTTTTGGGACTTTTAAAAATGAATTTTCTACCTTTTTCTAGAATGTTTATTTCCTTCATGCGAAATTGCTATGTTATAAATAACAGGAAGAGGTACCTGGTAGTTATAATAGACAGAAACACATTATTTTTGTGAGGTGACATTCATAAAAAAATCAATATGAATCCATTTGGAAAAGTGGAATTGCTTAGAGAATATAAACAGTCCACACAGTTTCTTTCCATTTACTGAAGACACAGCATGACAATCTATTTGAGAAGAAGATAGTGTTCTAAAAATTTGCCCATTTTACTATACCATATAAAATGATTTTATTACTGTTATTACAAATTCTTCCATAATATCCAATAGCTCCCACATTGCCTGTGACTAACTTTACAGTGGTATTAGTGAGAGTTATTTAAAACACATTTACCCAATTTATAGGAACTTAAAACTCTTGTTAACATGTTATCAATATAATGTTAGCTATTCTTATATAGTCAAAATTGTTTTAAAAGTTTGTGCTGATTAGGATTATATCTGTATATTTTTGTATTTTAGAATAAATGTTGATTTTTCATCTGAATAATTACCAGTAATCTCCTGAAGCAGCTGCTTTAAAACTTTCCTAAATAAACAACTCCCAATTTACCTTTATACCCACAGATAAGTACAGTTCTCAGCCCTTATCAAGGAAACTTTTCTTTGCAACAAAAAGAGACAATTACAAAAAGCTACAATCAATAAAATGCAGATTTGTAAAGCCCAGTTTCAGTGGATATATCTACAACACAACAATTACATTTAAGGCTCAGGGAACATTGCAGAGGAAGAAGCAAAAAGATTGTAATAGCCAGATAATAGCCAAGGAGTTTTCTGTGTGATCATGACTCCTAGTAATGTCAGAAGCTACACCCATAAAGTCTCACTAGAATGACTGCTTAAACATGAGCTGAGTAAGGACTAGCAATCGACATGCTAAAGTAGATGGTGGAAAGCCTACTGGGTTTCAACATCACAAAAGAACTACAGGCTACTAAGGAATGCTGAGGGTGAAAGAATTTAGAGCACAGTGATTGGTTAGCTAATACCGAATAGCCAGCCATGAAAATGTACATTTAAGTAACCTTATACAAACTGAGCAGGTTATATTTAGGAATACATATGTATGTATGTATGTATGTATGTATGTATGTACATATACATACATGGATGCAATATCAATTAATGAAAAAGGAGACCATGAATTTGAAAGAGAGCAGTGAGTGCCATGTGGGAGAGATTAGGAAAAGGAAAGAGAAAGAAGAAATGTTGTAATTATTTTATATTCTCAACAATAAAGAAATAATGTTTTAAAAACCACATCTCATTTTCACAAGTCGATTGTTGATGGTAAGAAAATGTTGCCCCAACCATGCCTCTACCTGGCTCAACATTATTTAATAGTTTAATGGATAAACTCCCATTCTTTAAAACCCTTTCCAGTATTTTCTTTAGCACATGTTCTCTCATACTTTATTCAACCACAGTGAGTATCAGTTTTTCATCTATACAAGTCTTCTTGTATCCTGAGTCTTTGAATGATATATATATATATATATACGTATATATAAGACATATATGTAATATATATATATAATAGAACTGTAACACCTCATCTCTTCTAACAATCATTCATCAATCTAATAAATCCTTTCTTCCTATTATTTTATTGATAATAGAAGATAATATTGTGATGAAAAGCAATAATGTCAAACAAAATATGAAAAAGAACTGAGATGTTCTCCTTTTAAAGTAACCATTTAAGTGGTAATATAGATCCAGATCATGAAGCTTTCTTATAATTCCAAGAGATTCCCCTCCTTAGAAGTTTTAAATTGGGTAAATATTTCTTCACAGTAAGAAATATTCAACTTTATGCGCATTTAAAAAAGAAAGGTATCCTGTTGTTTGTGGCAAAAAAAAAGTGAATTTCCTCTTCCTTTGATAGCCTCTTTCATACACTTATTTCATACACTTATTATTATAAGGAGAAAGGAGGACTATTTAGAAAAAGAGATTTTAAGTATGTTTATAATTCTATGTTTGCATTCACAGGACATCAATTCTTCTTCAGGTTGAGAATGCAGACATATTACTGTTTTCATTCTTTTAAAAAATATCTCTACACAGTTTGTCTTAACTGTGTCTGCATTGTAATTCTTAATTTTTCCAACATTAAATTTTGTCATTGAGTTGTGAGGATGGAATTATCAGTTTCTACATAAACAGATTGTGAAAAACTGTACATCCTATGGCATTCAGTTACTAAAATCTAAAATGAGTATGAAAAATCAGTAGATAGAGATAGGTTTTATATTGGATATTTATCTTTCCCATGTTAGTTGATGGTATGATTGGTCAGTATCAGTCACATATTTTATGAGAGAATATTCATAGATATTTTGAGTAAGTTGCTACTCATAGAAGGTACCCTTTAAGATGTTGGGCTGTCTTAAGGCATTTGCTATGGTCTCTGATAGTTCCCCATACCTTCTGCCTTCTTTGTTCCTCACTAGGATTTAAACAACAGAGCAAGCATAATGCAAATCAAAACCTTATGAGTACTGAAGCTTGATCTGGAATAAACAACCTATGTAAAAGCTAAATTAACTAGAGAAATATATGTACTTGCTCAGTGATGCCAGCAGAGGACTAAAGGAGCTTTGTATTTGAGAAGCCATCCTTGGTGAGGTTTCCTCTGTTTTACGACAAGGCTTATGGATTTGATAATTTGCTATATACATATATATATATGCACACATATATATATAATGTAACTAAAGATTATATACATCATAGTAGAAGTTTATAAACAATGAAATTACAGCTATACATGCTTATAAAATTTTGAGAATGTCTTTTTATAAGTGTCCTGGGTTAATCAGTATAAAAATATTGTCTTTACACATTAAAGTAAGGTCTCTACAGGTTTGAATTACAGGTTTCAGTTTTACATTGTGAAGGTAAATTCCAGAGACATATCTAATGTCGCTCATGAAGAGACTTTGTCAGTGAAGGGAAGAAGCAAAGCTTCTTTAATATCCACAAAGAACCTGTCTCCCTAAAGTTGGTTCATTTAAACAGACTTCCCTTTTCTTTTTTTTTTTAAATTCTTTATTAATTACATTTTATTCACTTTGTATCCCACCTGTGGTTCCTTCCCTTCTCCTGTCTGCACTTCCCCTCCCCAAGTCCACTGATAGGGGAGGTCTTCTTTTCCTTCCTTATGATCCTAGTCAATTAGGTCTCATCAGGAGTGGCTGCGTTGCCTTCTTCTGTGGCCTGGTAATGCTGCTTCCCCCTCAGGAGGAGGTAATTAAAGATCAGGCAAATCAGTTCATGTCAGAGACAGTCCCTGTTCCTATTACTATGGAACCCACTTGGATACTGAACTGCCATGGGTTACATCTGTGCAAGGGTCTTAGGCTATCTCCATGCATAGTCCTTGTTTGGAGTATCAATCTCAGACCCCTGTGCTCAGATTTTTTGGTTCTGTTGCTCTCCTTGTGGAGTTCCTGTCCTCTCCAGATCTTACTGTTTCCCACTTCTTTCCTAAGATTCCCTGCACTCTGCCCAAAGGTTGCCCATAAGTCTCAGCATCTACATTGATAGTCTGCAGGGCAGAGCTTTTCAGAGGTCCTCTGTGTCAGGCTCCTGACTTGTTCCCTCTTTTCTCCTTCTTCTGATGTCCATCCTCTTTGCCTTTCTGGATAGGAATTGAGCATTTTAGCAAGAGTCCTCCCTCTTGATTAGTTTCTTTAGGTGTACAGATTAGTAGGTTTATCCTATATTATATTAGACTTCCCATTTCTAAAAACATGCTCGGCTGATTAAGGATACAAAGAATTCATGAAACAGAATTGTCCTAACATGCTTCCAGCTGAGGTAAATTTAAGAAAGTAGTGTGTTCCCTAGTAGTGAACACCTAGAGTAAAACCTGTGTCCAATTTTATGCTTGAAGAATTCAGTAACTATTGCTGGGGCAGTTTATCACTATTGTCACCATATCAATGATATGTAAGGATATTTCCTCAGAGGGATATTCCCTAGAATGCCAGTTGCTTCCAGTTACCCACAAGCTACAGCTTGGACATGAAATCAAACTCTAATGGGCCAACTTCGCTTTGTCACTACAGATTTACAGTGCCTTGACAATAAATAACACAGTGGGGTGTATACTCTCTTCACTCAAAGAAGACATTTAAACAGAAATCCCATCTTCTTACCCAGTTGGTACTGTGCATCGTTCCTTTCTGCCCTCAGGAGTATTATCTAAAGTTTCTTGTTTTCCCATCAGCATATTTAAAAAATGATTTACATTTCTTAAGTCTCCTGTTGCTGGCCCTGAAGTACAGACCTGAGTGTGGCTTAGATCTCCTCATCAAGATTTGGCTATCTATAAAAATCAGCATTTTTAGCCCTGTGACAGATTGGCTTTTCATTTACTACCTCTTTCCAAAGAAGCACTTAAGCCTGATAAGTCTGTGTCTTTGGAAAGTTTACTTTCTCATTTATTATAAAGCTATTTAGAAAAAAGCAAGATCAGGAAGCCAAGTGATCTTTCAGTCTATGTATAAGCAAGAAAAAATAAAATTTATCCCCTGGAAAATTCATTTCCAGTCATTAATCCTAAAGATAGATCAAGATAAAACAAGTAAGTTAAGTTAATTTGGAGTTCTTTGCTGTTGCCCATAATAATTTAATGCAGCTAATTTGTGTGGGCAGTATCTCTTAATTTCTCTATCCATGTTTTAGTCTGGTTTGTGCTATCAATACTCCAATAACCTGAAACTCGGGTAACTTGTGTTTGGTGAAGACTTAATCCCTTTAAATATTTCTGGCCTCATCCATTGCATGCCAGGCTTTCTACACTGCTGTGTTGGCTAGGTTTTTGTCATCTTGATACAAGCTAGGGTTATCTGGGAAGAGGGACCTCAATTTGGAAAATGCCTGCATGGAACTGGCTTGTCTGCGAATTTGTGGGTCATTTTCTGTTGGTGATGCCAACGCTGAGCAGGTGGCACTGGGTGGTATAAGAAATCAGCAAGCTATGGGGGAAAATTCCAGCGAGTAGCATTCTTCCATGACCTATGCTTCAACTCCCGCCTCCAGGTTCTTGTCCAGGGTTCATCCCATCATGGTGAAGCACAGACTTTCAGATGAAATAAACCCTTTCCTACCCAAATTGGTTTTGGTCATGCTTTTAATCACAGCAGAAAAAAAAAGAAATTAGAGCAATTGTACCTGATTGATCAGGCTTCTATACACTTTGAACACTTTATAAACCTATATGTGTCCTATGCACACATTTGGTGAAGTACAAAAACACAGAAACACAGCAGTAAAAAGCAATGGATAAGGTCAGAAATATTACAAGTGTGTCTTCATCAGATATATAGTGCATATAGTGTCCGTGTGTGTGTGTGTGTGTGCGCTCCCATGTGTGTATATATAATATACATGCATATATGTGTGTGTTCGCCTGTGCATGTGGGCAATGTCACTAGTTATCCATAAAGTCCATTCTTCATTGTCTTTGTGGCTCAGAAATACCACACAGTTTGTTTAACATAAGCAGATTCCTCCCATGCATATTTAGTTGAATTTGTGTTCCCTATGAAATGGGGTAGTAGGTGTAACATCCAGGACTAAGGCATAATGACGTGGCCACATCCCTTTATTGTGTTATTCTTTCAGAGACATATTTATATTGATACATCTCATAGATCTGTATTTCACCATTTAAATACAGATGTATTTGAAAAATGCTTGAAGAAATATCTGAGATCATTATAAAAAATTATATCTAACTTTTTATGTGACCATAAGAACCTGCTCTGTTATACAATTTGTACATCAGATTGTTACTTAAGGGTCACTCTCTTAAGGAGGTAATATCAATATTAAGAAAATAGCAAGATGTACTATGTTTTACTTGAAGTGGTATAGGTAGGAAGCCTTGCCTCTATGGTAGTTTGCACCAGGCAACATAAGCTACCTAGAAAACAAAATGTTACCCTTGATGAAATCAAATCGTTCTTGCCAAGTATAAGGGGGTGGGAGGGAGAGGGATGATAATAAGAGCAATAGGATGGGAAGTCAAGTGACACAGCTGAGGGAAGACAAAATACAGTCTTAGAAACATGAAAAGAGTAATATTCCATTGTGTACATATACCACAATCTGTGCATCCGTTCCTCCACTGAGCGGCATCTGGGCTGTTTCCAGCTTCTGGCTATTACAAATAAGGCTGCTACAAACATGGTTGAGCAAATGTCCTTTTTGTGTACTTGAGCCTCTTTTGGATATATGCCTAGGAGTGGTATGGCTGGATCTTGAGATAGCACTATTCCTAATTGTCTGAGAAAGCACCGGACTGATTTCCAAAGCAGTTGTACAAGTTTACATTCCCACCAGCAGTGGAGGAGGGTTCCCCTTTCTCCACAACCTCTCCATCATGTGTTGTCTCTTGAGTTTTTGATCTTAGCCATTCTGATGGGTGTAAGGTGAAATCTTAGAGTCGTTTTAATTTGCATTTCCCTGATGGCTAATGAGGTTGAGCATTTCTTTAAGTGTTTCTCTGCCATTCAATATTCCTTTATTGAGAATTCTCTGTTTGGCTCTGTACTCCACTTTTTAATTGGATACACAATGAAATATTACTCAGCAATAAAAAACAAGGAAATCATGAAATTTGCAGGTATATGGTGGGATCTGGAAAAGATCATCCTGAGTGAGCTATCCCAGAAGCAGAAAGATACACACGGTATATACTTACTCATATAGACATGTAACATAGGACAAACCTACTAAAATCTGCACAGCTAAAGAAACTAAGCAAGAGTTAGGACTCTTGCTAAAATGCTCAATTCCTATCCAGAAAGGCAAAGAGGATGGACATCAGAAGAAGGAGAAAAGAGGGAACAAGTCAGGAGCCTGACACAGAGGCCCTCTGAAAGGCTCTGCCCTGCAGACTATCAATGCAGATGCTGAGACTTATGGGCAACCTTTGGGCAGAGTGCAGGGAATCTTAGGAAAGAAGTGGGAAACAGTAAGATCTGGAGAGGACAGGAACTCCACAAGGATAGCAACAGAACCAAAATATCTGAACACAGGGGTCTTTCCTGAGACTGATACTCCAAACAAGGACTATGCATGGAGATAGCCTAAGACCCTTGCACAGATGTAACCCATGGCAGTTCAGTATCCAAGTGGGTTCCATAGTAATAGGAACAGGGACTGTCTCTGACATGAACTGATTGGTCTGCTCTTTAGTTACCTCCCCCTGAGGGAGAAGCAGCATTACCAGGCCACAGAAGAAGGCAACGCAGCCACTCCTGATGAGACCTAATTGACTAGGATCAGAAGGAAGGAAAAGAAGACCTCCCCTATCAGTGGACTTGGGGAGGGGCATGCATGCAGAGGGTGGAGAAGGGAAATTGGGACTGGAGGAGGGAGGGAACCACAGGGGGGATACAAAGTGAATAAAGTGTAATTAATAAAGAATTTAAAAAAACATGAAAAGATGCCCGAAGAGAGTGATACAAAATGTCAGATATTTAAAAAAGCCATAAATAAACAAATCTCAAGTGAAAGTTAAAAGCACCATAGTTTGCCAGATTAAAGACAGTGTGCTGACATGTGAGCTGAAAGTATGTGTCTCTGTCTCTTCTGTTTGTTGTAAGGGAATACTTTCACAAAAGCAGCTTAAAGGCTAAAGGCTTTACTTAGCTTACTGTTCCAGGTTGCAATGCATCATGGTGAGGAAGTCTCAGCTTGAGGTCCTTGAAGCTGCAACTGGTTATATTGGATCTGGACTCAGAAACAGAGAATGATGAATTCATGCACGTGACTGCTTAGCTCCTCCTCTTTCACCCCCTTTCGTAATCTGGGATTCCTGATCCAGGGACTACTCTGCCCATAATTAAGATGGGTTTCCCTGTATCAATTAATATAATTAGGATTATCCCCAAAAGACATCTTCAGAGGTCATTCTCCCTGGTCAGTTTAGTTCCTTTTGGAAACAATGCAAGATTTTGAAAGAAAATATTCTTTTGCTTTTCAGTCTTTATATGCTTTTGACAATTTTAAATCATGTGCTTTTATTCCCATGCTCATTGCAACATTGTTTACAATATGCAAGTTGTGAAACTGACTTCAGTGTCCATCAATAAATAAATAAAGACAGGTATGATGAAGACATTCACTGAAAGGTTTCCTAGTCTTAATGCTTAGGCGTAAGAAAGTCCTGTTGTTTGTGACATCTACGAAGCTGGAGAACACAATGATATGTAATATAAGCCGGGTTAAGAAAGATAAGATCAAAAGTCAACCATGCTGCATGGCCTCTACTTAGATGTGAAATTATAAGATGTTTAATGCAAAAGCAGAGAGTAGACTGATGCTTGCAGACCATAAAGTTAGAGCTGCACCTTTGAGTCTGGTCTCATGAGTTTGATTTCTGGAATTCTGCCTGGGCTTTGTTGCCACTCACCCACCTTCCCCAGGTTCCTTATCCCCACACACTGTCACTGTCTTTCACATGGATGTTCTTTCACATACATGGAATCATGTGAAGTGATGATACAGCAATTTTCTTAGTATAGATTTATAACAAAATATTACATTGAACATGTTAAATATGTATAATTGCATCATTTATATTGTAGCAAAGCTGAAATAAAGTAAAGGCATATATATATATATATATATATATATATATATATATATATATAAACTCAACTAGTCTATTTAGGAGGTGTAGGAGAATTTTCATCAAGCCACATGACTGCTCAGGCAAGGGATCACATCCAAAGGTATTCTGGGTCTCTGTCATCTGGCTGGAATGCAGAAACACCACACACTTTTAATCCCTCTGGCTGGAATACAGACATGCCCTTAATACACAACTTTAATCCCCCAAACTGACATCTGATTGATGGACAAAGTAAAGATTTAACAGAATGAGTCAAGGACAGGATGTGTCCACCTCTCACAAGGACAAACAGAAAAGAGGGGGCATTTTTTTCTTTTTAAAAATGTTTACAATTTATTCATTTTATATCCCAATTGTAGCCCCCTCCCTCCCTTTCCGTTCCCTCCTTTCCTCTTCCCCTATTCTACTGAAAGTGAGAGTTCTTACCTGCCATCTGACCCTCTCTGATCAAGTCTCATCAGGACTGCCTGGATCCCATTCCTCTGTGGCCTGGCAAGGCTGCATCTCCAGGGGGAAGTGAAAGAGCAGTGCAGGAGAGTCAGTTCAGTCATTGACTTGGAAGTCCGTGCAGAGTCAATGCAGTGAAGCCGAGTTTGTTCAGCAGCTCATGACAATTGAGTTCATGAGTTCCTACAGTTCAGTACAGGTCAGCAGGTTGAAGCCAGAGAATAAGTAGGAGAAAAAAAATTACAGCATATTGCCAAAATTAGTATGAGGCCAAGCAGAGCAATTCAGTCAGAAACCTAGAGAAGAAAGTTTGAATCAGTAAGTTTGGAGAGGAATTTGGAGCTAGAACAGCTCAGTTGAACCAGCCATCCAGAGTTTAGAAAGAGCTAGCAAGGGTGAACTTATTCAGCAGTAATTCTCTGAGATGGCAACTTACAAATTACAATTTGAAGATGGATATAAAATAAGTATGCACTCAAGTGAAATTTGAGCACTGTGTCAAACATTAATGTGCAGTTTGAAGAGTAATGTACAAAATAATTCTTTACAATTTAAACTGAATTTGAGCATGGTGTCAAACAACTTTACTATGCAGTAGGAAGGGTAATATAGAGAATAATTATTTCCAATCTAAGCTTAGTGCAAACTAGTTTTAAAAATTAGTTGTGCCTTCTCATTCAATGATAGAGGAATGAGATCAAGAACAGAAGAAATTTGTGAAGTCACCAGAGTGGAGAAATAGACAATTCAAGGATGCTATTAAGAATGTCATAATGGGAAACTTCAATGTAATGAAGATGAGCTTAGATCTAAGTATCAATAAAGTTATTGATATTTCTATTGTTTGCAGTAACATAAATTTCAATTTTATAATCATATTATTGGGTGAAAAAATTTTATGCTTAGATGATAATAAATAGAGAATTTCTAAATTGCCACAACAGTAGACCACAGACACCTGAAGGGAAAACAATCAAATAGAAGATGTAAAACTTGAAAAGGAAGCTTTGTAGGTTTCACAGTTATTCATGTGAGTATATTCATTGATAAAATATGCAAATGCACCTGAATAAATGTTTGATGATACTTTCAACCTACCTAAGCATTTTGAGCCACTATTAAGAGGAAAGACACACAATTGACTTAGCAATCACAAGGCATTTACTTAATGAAAAGCCGTTGTTATTAGTGGACTTTATTATTTATTTGAAAATAGCAAGCTGAAAGTTATTTGCACGTCAGCAAATAACACAGACAATTGAAAGCACAGAGGTTCTTTGGCAACTATGGTTTTACTTGATTAGACTTTCAGTCAGGTACTAAGCAGTGCATTATACAAAGGGCTTCCATATTCCCTAGGTGGATATAATAGTTTATGGAGGTTTTGCGATCTATTAATCTTGGCATGATTATAGATCAACAGTGAGATTATTCTTCATTCTATAACAGATGATGTAAATTTTTTAATAACATTAAAATAAAATGCACCTCGGTCGATTACTTATGTCATTCACCCTTCCTTATCTCTGTTTTATTTTAAAGTTATTAAAAATCAGGATTCAAAAAATAATAGAAGTGAGAATTATTGTTATTTAAAATAAGGAATCATTTGATGCCATAGGATACCACAATGAATCAGCCTATATGATTTGACATGGTTACTAAACAAGGCTTTAAAAAAAAATCCAAAACAACAACAAAATACTCGCAGCTTATAATAAACAAATGTTTTCAAAAACTTATCTCTTACATGTTCATTGTATTTGTATTAATATAGCAGAAGAATGAGACAAACATTATTGCTGGAAGGAAATTGTCTTTTTTTTTTTTTCCATGTGATTCCAGATTAAGTTCCTTACATTGGTATGCTATGTGTTACTACGCAAACATGGAAACAAAGGAAGCAGCAACGTTGTAAAAGTAAAGACAAGGGTTCAACAGCACAAAGTAGACTTTCCCTTCAATTAAACCAGGTGAGAAGGAAAACTAAACTCACCTTTGAGTCAGACACCATCAGAGAACATCACTATGGAATAAAAATAATACAGTCCCTAGGAAATGCCATTTTTTTTCAACTGAAGCTGAATTTTCTGCTGCTTTTATCTCATACAATTTTAAGGACGTTTAGAGAGATCCTACAGACAAAGTATTAAAATAAGTTGATTAAGTAATATTTTTGCTTGGTAGAAAACAAAAAATACTAATAAGCTACTATTCAGATTCCTAGGCCTACAATAACAGCCTTGGTTTATTTCTTGGCTTTTAGATATTGTTGGAAAGTGGATCTAGCAAGTATGAAAAAGAGAAATAACCATAGACCACAGATCATGTCATGAGACAGATAATCTCACATAACTTTAAAAAGGCTTACTCAGTCAAATCAATCTTAATTTAGGTTGAAGGAAAAAAATCAACTTTATTTCTTAACTTTAATTAATTCATTAATTTATATTCTAACAGTCCTAAGTAAGCTAGTAAACTTAAGTAGATAAAATTAATCATTCCATAATGTTTGAAAATATTTTATTTTTCAAACCTTTTCAAATATTTTATTATTTTTAAAGCTAAAGAAATATTTAAAAAGAATATTTTAAGAAAATTCTGACACATAGGTAATTGGATATTTAGTACAGAGAATTCCCTTCCCGTAGGCTCTTTCCTCTCAGTTCTTTTTCTTATCAGCATCCTTATTACCATCTTACCATAGTAGCTGTTATGGGTTGACTAACTAATATTGTCATAGCATTAATCAAAGTGCACAAATACATCAGGGTTCACTTTTATTGTGTGTAGCTTTCATTTTATGAGAATCTATAATAGCATGTTAATTATTATTACTTTCCCAAAAAGTTTAATTGACTTAAAAACTTGCTTCCTTTCTACCCATAAGTTCTTTGGCAATAGGGCTCCAAGCCTTCCCTCCTTCTCTTTCTTTTCCATCTACAAGATTTTATTAGATACTTACATATCGTTAGGATAAAAGAATATACAATAGAGACTTTATTTGGAACTTTATTTTCCAGGGAGCACCCATGGTGTTGGAGCAGAGGCATGCAAACGGAGTCACAACTGAGAGCCCATATCTTGGATAGCAAGCAGGAAACAAAGACTAAAGTGGACATGACACTGGCTTTTGAAAACTCAAAGCCCACTGCTAACAAGACCACACCTTCTAATCCTTCCCAAACAGTTCCAGCAACTGTTGGCCAAGTATTCAAGAGTCTGAATCTACTACATCCTTGATATTCAGATTAGCACAGAGGTGAAGAGCATTGTTTACTACACAATCCCATCATGCGTCCTGCCCTGCCCCCTCCAACAGGCCTCAAAACAAAGATCCAATGGTAAAAAACAAAAACAAAAAAACAAACAAACAAACAAAAAAAAACCCAAAAACCTTTTTTTTTTAATTTTAATTTTTTCTTATCAGTTACATTTTATTAACTTTGTATCCCAGCCGTGTCCCGATCCCACATTCCCTCCCAGTCCCTCCCTCCCTCCCTCCCTCATCTCCACCTTGCCCCTTTCCAAGTCCACTGATAGGGGGGACCTCCTCCCCATTCATCTGATCCTGTTTTATCAGGTATCTTCAGGACTGGCTGCAAAGCCCTCCTCTGTGGCCTAACAGGACTGCTCCTTCCTTCGGGGGTGGGGAGACCAAAGAGCCAGTCATTGAGTTCCTGTTAGAAATAGTCCTTGTTCCCCTCACTTTGGGAAACCAATTGTTTACTGAGCTACCACAGGCTACATCTGAGTGGAGGTTCTAGGTTATATCCATACATGGTCCTTGGTTGAATGTCAGTCTCAGAAAAGACCCTGTGCCCAGATATATTTGGTCCTTGTGGAGCTCCTATCCTTTCCCCATCAGACTAACTCCCCTTCTTTCTTATGATTCCCTGTACTCTGCCAAAGGTTTGGTCATGAGTCTTTGCTTTGAAAACACTGCTAGTTAGAGTCTTTCAGATGTGCTCAGTAGACTCCTGTTATACGTTCAATGCACATCCCAATCTAAACGAGGATTGCTCATCTTACCCCATGTCCTCTCTCTTGATTATCTTTTTTAGGTGTATAGATTTTATTATGTTTATCATATCTTATAGGTCTATATAAGTGAGTATATACCATGTTTGTCTTTCTCCTTCTGGGATATTTCACTCAGAATGATATTTTCTAGATCCCACCATTTGCCTGCAAATTTCATGATTTCTTCCTTTTTGATTGCTGAGTAGTATTCCATTGTGTAAAAATACCACAATTTCTGTACCCATTCCTCTGTTGATGGATATCTGGGTTGTTTCCAGGTTCTGGCTATTACAAATAAAGCTGCTATACACATGGTTGAGCAAGTATCCCTTTTGTGTACTTGAGTGAACTTTGGGTATATACCTAGCAGTGGTATAGCTGGGTCTTGAGGAAGCCCTATTCCTAATTGTCTTAGAAAGCGCCAGATAGCTTTCCAGAGTGGTTGTACCAGTTTACATTCCCACCAGCAGTGGAGAAGGGTTCCCCTTTCTCCACAACCTCTCCAGCATGTGTTGTCCCTTGAGTTTTTCATCTTGGCCATTCTGATGGGTGTAAGGTGATATCTCAGGGTCGTTTTGATTTGCATTTCACTATCAGTTGATAGTCCCAGGTACTTACTATGGTACCAGAAAATTGACATCATTAATTGGCACCAAGAACCATCTCATCCTTTGATGCACTAATATGATGTGGTGAAACTAGGCATGACACACCTATAATCCCAGCAGTCTACAAATCAGGAGGAGAGCCATCAACAGAAAACTGAACTTGTCTGGTTCTGAAACATGTGCCTCTGACATTAAGAACTATGGAAAAATGTGTTTCTGTTGTATAAGTCACCAACTTTGAAATATCTCATTATAGCAACCAGGGTAAACTGATGTGTGTGTGATCACATGATGAGTGCTTAATTTACTTCATATTACTTAGGAAGGTTGTATAAGTCTTATTATTACCAAAGAGGATTGAAGCTAATGGAAAAATATTTTCTTTTACTAAAGCATCTTTATATTCAAAGGTATAATATTCTGTTCCACTTAATACAGATAATAAAATTGCTTCAGCTAAAAAAGCTAGTAATTGTCCATTGTCATTTTCAATAATCTAAAAAGGAAGTTCTTCTTAAAAATTGTTTGATACTGTTTGATATAAAAGATAATAATTTATATGTAGAGACCAATCCAATCACTAAATAAACTTTGTATTTAAAATTCAATGTTTTTTGTATTTGTGATCTAAATTATTCATACTATCAAAATTATTTACATACATTATTTAATATGTCTGGTGTCTTAAGTATTTTATTTTGTTTAAAATGAGAAGATCCTGTTTCAGGTAAAGTTTTGTGACTATTAGAAGAAGAGGAAAAGAAAGGCAGAAGCAAAGTTTATTAGGACCAATTTGAGTATTTAGGGGCTTTTAGTACATGAGTGAAAAGTCAGTTCAGAAATCTGACATATAATTTTTAATAAAGTCTACACAGAAATTCTACATTATTTAAAAATGATTACTAAAATGTTTACTTAAAAATTGTATGTATAGATAATTGTGCACTACCTTTTAAAATTTCAGGAAGTCTTCTTAGTTGCATTTAAATCTCTGCAGACAACAGTAACATGGATTTATGACTTTATATTTTGCTGCCGACTACACATTCCATTTCCTTATTATAATTGAAAGTGTAAAGGGGCTTCCTATGGTAGTGTTATGGCCCTTAAAGCTCTGCAATTTTTCACATGAAGAGTCTTTTTATTACTCCATCCCATTTACTTCATATTTTGTAAGGCCTTAAACACTCAGTAGCATTTATCTAATTTGAAACTAATCAAAGGAACATAGCTCTTTGCATCCACTCAGCATGAGTTCAGGAGGTTGTCTACTTGACCACTATGTTGGTATGTTTGTTTAAAAGAAAGTACCTCTATATTGAAACAACAGGAGTAGCTTGATCCTCCTCAAAGTTCAGGAGACAGCATTACATCAGGTCATTCTAATGTGAAAACAACATCTAAAAAACAAACAATATAAACCCTAGAATTCTACTGTGTGCTTTTCATTATGGAATAATTTGTCTATGTGGCTTAAATGCTTATGTTTATGGCTTAAAATCTGTTACTTAAATACTTTATTTTTATTCAAATGTTCACGGTATTGGGACAAAAGATTCAACTGGTTACTTTAATAAGAAATAAGGGGGAAATAGAAAGACCTGGAGGGAACAGGAATTCCAAAAGGAGACCAACGAAGTAAACAAACAAACAAACAAAACTAACAAAAACTGGGCCATTGGGCCTCTGCAGAGAGTGATTCCCCAACCAATGACCATGCATGAAGAAGACCTAAAACCCCTGCTCAGATGTAGCCCATAGACTCAGTCTCCAAGTGGGTGCCATAGTGAGGGGAACAGGTGCTGTTTCTGACACACACCCAGTGGCTGGCTCTTTGATCACCTCCTCTGCGGAGTGCAGCCCTGCCAAGCCATAGAGAAGATAAAGCAGCCAGTCCTGATGAGACCTGATAGACTAGAGTCAGATAGAAAGGGAGGAGGACCTCCCTATCAGTGGACTTGGGGAGGAGCGTAGGGGGAGAAGAGGGAGGGAGGGTGGGATTGAAAGAGATGGGGGAGGGGGACAAGCTGGGATATAAAGTGAATAAATTGTAATAAATAATAATTAAAATTAAAAAATAAAAAATTAATCTGATGATACTCATTTTTACTATTTTTGGGGCATGATAAAAGTGACAACAGAATATATTTTGAAATGAAGCTCACACTTGTTTATTAAGTTTATATATCCAGGGCAATATAATTGTGTAAATATTTACAAAAGAACACTTGACAAATTTGTTTTTCATGACAAAAACTTTCAACAAATTGATATATAGAAAGATTATTTCTCAATATACAAAGACGAAAAATAGCAATCTCACAGCCAACTTCAAAATCAGCTATGGAAAGCCCAAATTTTCCTTCTATGATTAAGAATGATAAACATACTTCCCATTACCAATCATGTGCAACACAGACTTGGAAGTCCTCTCCAAAGTAATCAAAGAAGAAAAAAATAAAATAAAATTCATCTATACTAGTGTGGAAGAAAAGTTGCCATTGTTTTCATATTGATGTACTATGTACCAATAAATAAAGAATCCACAAAAATTCTGTTAAAATCACAAAATTAATAGAGTTGTCAGACACAAATTCAATATACAAAAATCTGTATGTGACTATATAGAAAAAGCAAGTTTTCTAACACTGAAGTAAAAAATGTGCAATATCTTGCAATAACATTCATAATATCAAAAATGAAATAGAAACAAATTTAATCAAATGTGAAAGATATTTATACACTGGGAAATGTAGAGTATTCATGAAAATAGTTTAAAAAACACAAATAAGTGGAGAACAAACTCATATTCATAGAATAAAATAGTAAAAATGTATTCATAGTTTCCAAAGAAAGCTACAGATTCAATGAAATATTGCTCAAATTTCAACAAATTTTTTTTTGTACAGAAATTTAAAAAACAATCATAAGCAATGTGAAGGTCAGAGATCTGTGATTTTAACACTCAGGAGCCAAAAAAAGATGAGTTGCAAATCTGAAGCTACATACTGAAATACTGTCTAAAAAATAAATAAATAAAAGTGGAAAAGTCAAACAGGTGTGGGCTTATAGGAAATATTATGAGAAGCCTTAACCCCTCGTTGGAACATCCTGCGTCAGTTCTAGAACTAGCAGTGGTGGTGTCCGAGGTCTGAGTAGGTTCAGGAGACCATTGCCGCCAGGGGCGAGACGTGCTCCATGCCAATTGACTAACTCCATGTTTTCCTCCAATTTTGAAAGTCATTTAAGGTTCTTAAATTATTTTTTTCCCTTTTTTCTTAAATTTTTCATCAATTACACTTTATTCATTCTGCATCCCCCCATAAGCCCCTCCCTCCTCCCATCCCAATCCCACCCTCCCTCCTCCCTCTGCTTGCATGCTACTCCCCAAGTCCACTAATAGGGGAGGTTCTCCTCTCCTTTCTGATCTTAGTCTGTCAGTTCACATCAAAAGTGGCTGTATTGTCCTCTACTGTGGCCTGGTAAGGCTGCTCCCCCCGCAGAGGGAGGTGATCAAAGAGCAGGCCAATCAGATTATGTCAGAGGCAGTCCCTCTTCACATTACTATGTAACCCAATTGGACTCTGAACTGCCCTGGGCTACATCTGTGCAGGGGTTCTAGGTTATCTCCATGAATAGTCCTTGGTTGGAGTATGAGTCTCTGGGAGGTTCCCTATGTTCAAATTTTCTTGTTCTGTTGCTCTCCATGTGGAGACCCTGTCCCACACCTGTTTGTCTATATCCCCCATTTTTATTTATTATTAGCCAGATAGAGCCAAGTAATTGTGGTAATGATACTTGCTTTTTTGCCCAATGCTGGAATGCTAGTAAAGTTAGGTATGCCCTGGTTACTCGCATGCCTCACTGGGTGCCTGTGCCCATTGATGCCCCTCACGCTATGACTCTCTTCAGACAGAAAAGGGATCTTGGAACTACAGCCACCATTGTTACTACCATCTCATTGACGGCTGTTGGAGCTACCACCAGGGCATTAGCCATGAGTCATACTGGGCAGACTGCTCAGACCCTGAATAATCATTTAGCCAATGTAGCTCATGCCTTAGTTGTACATAAAGGAATTAACTAAAAGGAAGCTTGATGGTGTTCAATCAGAGGATTGACCTCTTGCAGGAGCAAATTGATACCCTATGACAAATCGCTCAAACTGGCTGTCAATGAAAGTATGCTGGACTTTGTGTCACTAGCATACAACATGAGAATTTTTCCTGTGCTGCAAATCTGTCTAAACAATTGTCGAGCTATATTTTAGGTAATTGGACTGGAGAATTCGATACTACAATGGAGCAGCTGAGAGTGGCCATTGTCACAGTAAATTCTACCGGAGTAGACGCAGGACTAGCCACAGGATTATCAACATGGATTGCTGCAGCCATGAATCATCTGAAGGAATGGGCGGGCATGGGAGTATTAGCAGGCCTTCTGGTGTTGGTCTCCTTGGTTTGCCTGTGGTATATATGCAAGATTAGAGTCTCACAACAGTGTGATGCAGCCATGATCATTCAGGCCTTTACAGCCATTGAAGCAGGACATTCTCCCCAAGCATGGTTGGATGCCATAAAAAGCTAAAATGATACGCTCAGGATGCGAGGCTAAGCACTGCACTCAGGGTCAGCCGCTTTGGACCCAGAGAAGAGCATGTCTGATTGCATGCGGGTTGATGCCCCAGGTCCCGCCTCTGAGAAAAAGGTATTGGACGGGTCTGATGCTCTTTGGGTGGATAACACCTAAATGAACATCTGTACAAAGTCCCAATTTATTTCTAATATCAGAGATCAGACCTCTACTCTTGCCTGATGCGTCTAAAACAAAAAGGGGGAACTGTAGAGAGCTGCGGAATGCTATGCCTTAAAGATAGAGCTGGTTTCCGCCTTCCACCTTCCCGATGGTGAGTGCTCTCTGTCACGAACAACTCCACATTTGGCTAAGGCCAAGGATCTGGCTTGCTTCCATGTATGTGGACCTATCTGCATTGCCCCCGTGGCACGCCTGGGTTGGCTACCCAGAGGCTATTTAAGCTGTGGGCTGGCTTTCCCCGGGGTCCGAGGATTGTTCAATGTTCCTGAATAAACTGCATTAAAAAAAAAAAAAAAAAAAAGGTGGAAAAGTCATAGAATTCAAGTAACCACAAAAGATAACAAATAATGAAAAACGTATCAAGAAAATAAATAAAGCTGCAGATATCATACTATTAAAACTAAAATGTAGAATATTTATATATATACTATGTGAATATATTCTACGTCTATATAAATATTTAGAATATGTAGAGTAACTTAACAGCATTTTATTGCCACAGAATATGATGCTTATTCAAATCAAACATGATAGAACACACAAATAAATCCATACATTTATGGTGCACAGTTGGGATAGGTACTCAATTGAAAACATTTTCTTTAAATATTGTAAAAAAAGATACTTGCTAGAAGAAAAACAAAAGTGGTTAATTACCTTCTGTGAAAGTAAATATCAGTGCAAAATTAATGACAAAAATGTGTCATCTAAAACTGCCCTATGACACGGAGGATGAGGCTGGAGGAGGCAGTGATAAGTGGAAAGAATATCAGTTTTGAAACATTAGATGCAGTTGTTGCCAAGGCCTAGATATGTATATCAAAGTTTCTATGCTCACAATTGTCAAAGATGTTTCACTGTGAGATATGCTTTAAGGCTGTATTTCTAACGTTAGAAACATAATGCCTGATGGTGGATTTCATTAGGGTTATTACACAGGGCTTTAGAAGGAGCTGGAAAATGCCTCAGTGGTAAAGTGCTTAACTGTAATTTTTGATGACATTTTCCCCCCAGCAGTACAACACAACAAATAAAGAAACAGTAAAGGACTGAAGGAAGAGAAGGAGTCTTCTACTTTGAGCAGTTGTATGATACAGGTGTGGTTCCTTTCTAAAGACTGAAGCAATGGGATGCCTTGTAGGAAGCGAAATTAGGTTTTTACCAGCCTCAGCAGACACCAAATCTCGTACCTTGGTCATGGGTTTCTAGCTTTTAGAGCTGAGAAATTAGCTTATGTGTTCTATAAGCTATCACATTTAAATGTTTTTATTATTTGAAATTAAACTAGAAATACATCATCTCTTTTCCCTTTTCTCCTTCCAGGCCCTCCTATAGCTCTCTTGCTCTTTCTCAAATCCATGGCCTCTAGAATATTTTTATTTAGTTGTTGTTACATATATATGTATTTGTTTATATTATATGCACATACATACATATATGTATTATATATATTCCTCAGTATAAATACAATCTCCTCATTTGATATAATTTCATTTGTATTCATATAATTTCAGAGATAGACACATACATAAGTTATTTGCATAATAAGATTTTTAATAGCTATAGAAATAAGTTAAGGTAGTTGCTGAACATCTCACTCTCAAAGTTTTTATGAATAATAATAATTTTATCATATTTTTATGGCTTGACACTTTCATTCATTTATATAATTAATTTTAGTCATTTGTCACAGTGCCTGTCTGTTCTATCCCTCCCTCGTCCATTGAAACACGTCCTTCTCTGTACGTTCCACTGTTACTTTCCCACCTTCTACTTATATGTGATCCCTTGAGCTTAATTACATTCTCTTGATAAGGGGTAGGAGGAAGGCTATTTGATGGAGTAAGGACAACTTACTGGTGGTTACACCCTGAAAAAAAATGACACTGCCTTCCCAATAGCTGTTAGTTTATATTTTTCCCTCAGAGTTCATGAGAACAACCCTATTCATGATGGAATGTTGAGGAGCCCAATAACCTGAATTTATTATAGTCATGCCGAGTCCAGAATGAATCATTTTGCTTCATATTTTCCCATTATGTGGGTATTGATATTCTTCTCATCCCCCTTTTCAAGATGTTCTCTGAACTTTGGAGGGGGTTATGTAGCTCTCTCATATAGGATCCAGCATTCCATTATGACCTCTTTTGAATAATTTTGCCAGCTATTTATTTGTTTTTTCATTGTAAGTATATTCATTTGAAAATATTTTCTCCACTATGAGCATCTGAGACTCTCTGGGAGTGAAAACTGGAAGAACCACTGTGGAAATCAGTGTCTAGATTCCTCAAAAAGCTGAAAATTGATCTACAACAAGATGCAGTTATACCACTCTTGGGCATATACCAGGAGGAATCTCCATTTTATTCCAGAGTCACCTGCTTATCCATGTTCATTTCCACTTTATTCATTGCAGCTTGAAATTGAAAATAGCCTAATTAGTCATCAAATAGTGAATGGAGAACGAAAGTTGTGAAGTTTGCAAGATAAATGAAGGAGCTAGGAAGAGTTATCTTCAGTGAGGTAACATCCATACCCCCAAAACCAATTATTACTTGTTTTCTCATTTATGTGGATGTTAGCTTTTAAGCTTTCAATCTATGTGTTTCAGTCTGAATAACCACAGGATGGACATATCTAGGAAGGAACCAGGACATAGGGGAAGATCTTCCAAGGAAGAGGAAATAGAATAGAGAATTGTAAAGAGAGAAAGAGAAAACTGATAAGGGAGGTCCTCCTCCCCTTCCATCTGACCTTAGCCTATCAGGTCATCAGGATTGGCTGCATTGTCTTCCTCTGTGGCCTGGTACATCTGCACTCCCCCCGCTACCTGTTCCCTTTACTAAGGAACCCACTTTGAGGCTGAGCTGCCACGGGCTACTCAGCAAGAGGTCTAGGTTATCTCCATGCACGATCCTTGGTTGGGGTATCCGTCTTTGCAAAGACGCCTGGATCCAGATATTTTGGTTCTGTTTGATTCCTTGAAGAGCTCCTGTCCCTTCCAGGTCTTTCTATTTCCTCCTTCTTTCATAAGATTCCCTACACTCTGCCCAAAGTTTGGCTATGAGTCTCAGCATCTGCTTTGATACCCTGCTGGATAGAGTCTTTCAGAGGCCCTCTGTGGTAGGTTCCTGTCCTGTTCCCTGTTTTCTCCCCCTTCTGATGTCTATCCTATTTGCTTTCTGAGTGAGGATTGAGCAACTACGCTAGGGTCTTCCTTCTTGTTTAGCTTCTTTAGGACCATAGATTTTAGCATGTATGTCCTATATTATATGATTAATAACCGCTTATAAGTAAACCAACCACATTTTGATTAGATTTAAGACCAAATCCTTGAGATAGATTCCACAGCTAACACTCTCAGAGTGGCCAAGGGCCTGAGACTAGATAGTATATAGGCTAGGGGAAAATCTCCAAATTTTATTGTGCTAAGGGAACAAAGTAAAATGACTCTAAATGGGATAGTGTTATACCCATAGATCAGAACTTTGCTCAGCCCTTATCAGAGAAACTTCTTTTTGCAATAGATGTGAATCAACACAGAGACCCACAACTAGACAGTGTGCAGAGAGTGAAAGACTTTGGAGCACTCGGTCTTAAGTGGATGTCTTCATCAAACCTCTGCCCTTGAGGCTCAAGGAAGCCACATGGAAAAGGAGGCAGAAAGATTTTAAGAGCCAGAGGTGGTGAAGATGCCAAGGAAATGGTATCTTCCAAACATAACAGAAATGATGCACATATGAACTAAAAGAGACTATGACAGCATAAAACAAACCTCACATACTCAAAAGAGACAAACTTCCAGCACAGAGAAAGAGGAAGTGGACACAAATTCCCACCTAGAAGTTATTTGCATTTGATACCTCCTGAAAAAGGGGAAATCAGTTATCTCTAAAGATGTGCCATTGGGTATATCAATCACATTTCAGGGCTGTCTCCCTGCCCAGTAAGTAGCAGACCAACACAAAAAGGACTCCAAATCTCTTTCTCTGTGTGTGTGTGTGTGTGTTCGTCTCTCTCTCTCTTTCTTCCTCCCTCCCTCCTTTCTTTTAGTTTTCATGAGACAGAGTACCTCTATGTAGACAAAGCTAGTCTTGAATTAAGAAAAGATTCTTCTGCTTCTGTCTCCGAAGAGCAGATTAAAAGTGTAGAATACTATTGCTTTTGTTTGTCAACTTAGTTTTTTGTTATTGTTTTGATTTTATTTTTGTTTATTTGAGGGAGAAAGGACATGAAGTAAGGAGGAATTAGTTACAGCTCACTGATTAGTTAACAATCAATTAGTTGTAACAATTCTAATAATTTCTCTGTAGTTTTTTTTAACTTAGCATTTCATTATGTATTCTCTCCCCAAGTTTGGCATAATGCTAAGTTTCATGGTT
The DNA here is from genome assembly GCF_030254825.1 of Meriones unguiculatus. Classification (NCBI taxonomy): domain Eukaryota; kingdom Metazoa; phylum Chordata; class Mammalia; order Rodentia; family Muridae; genus Meriones; species Meriones unguiculatus. The sequence goes on from NC_083364.1 coordinate 80,675,550, forward strand.
CTTAATAAAGAAAACAGGCTGAGAGTTCAGAAAGTTAAAAAAACTTAAACTACATGAACAATACTAAACTAAGTATTCATGTAGTAAATGTTTCAATAGAAGTACATATGAAATATTAAATGTACTGAAACAATGTAGTAATTCATCCTATGTCATGTACAGATAGAGGTATACAATGTCTTTGAAAATCTTTTTGCAAGAATCATAACTGTCAGAAAGAAAAAGCTGAGCATTTGTGTTGAGTATATTTATATTTATTGTTGAAAAATGCCAATCAATAATCAGTCTGACTGTTAACTAATAGCATGGCTCTGCCACTGCCCAAATAAAGTCATAGTTAATAGCAATTTTAATGTCTGAAACCACCATAATTGCTCTTAGAAATCAATAAATCAATGAAAGACCCTTTTTGGTTTTAGATACAAGTATTGAACAATAAATCACATTTGGAAAGGTTATTTTGATCTTGACAACACAGACAAATTTAGAGTTGGTTTGAAAACAAAATAGAAACAAGCAAATTGCTTTTCCAACACCCATAAATGTAGACTTAAAGAAGTGCCAACTTATATTTACAGGTTTGGCTATATATTAGCTTGAAGTTACTGAAGCTTTAGTGGTTTTCTTTGTGAAAATGAATACACTAAAGTAAAGGAACTGGCAGCTGAAGAAAGACAGGCGCAGTTAACACTCATGTCCAACATGATGCTATCATTTATATTCACTCTAGACAAAAGAGTAGGTTGTCAAAATGTACTGAAAAGGTATATTGTACTTAAGATAAAACCTGGTCAAGAAACAGATTCATAGAAATCTTTCTGTGAGGATTTCTTGAAGTTACGAATTGTCAACACATTTCTTTCTTGATTCTTTTTTTCATTTATACATGAAAGGTAATGATTTTGCAGAAAATGTGTCAACACGATGTTCATCGTTGTACTGATGGAAACTGGGGTGAAAGCAGGAAGCCTGGGGACACAAGGTAATTTGGGGGCAGTGATGATGTTCAGTTCAAGAAAAATCACCAATATTTACTGCATTCAGCATTCAGGAAACACTAATGGAGATGCAGAGATTTGTTTGTCTTCTCAATAGTTGATGCCAAGCGAATTATCTAGACCTAATCTGTGACACAGGAACAATGCTTCTTGTGGCATCTGTGATTGGAATTGTGAGTAATGTTCTGATTGAAGATATGTCCTTTAACTTGCTCTTGTCAGTTAGCCAGGCTCACTGCCTTAGATTGCTATTTGGAGATTTTCAGCCTTTAATACCTGAATGACTGTGTGTGTACAGACTACTTTTATTTATAAATGGTTATCAGAATGATCAAAGTGCCTATAACTTTGAAGGAAGAAGAAAATTATTTCAGCCACAGACTACAAAGTGGCCCATAGCTGTTTGTCATCATGTCTTATTATGTTCCAACCAAAAATCAGATAACATTATTGTCTAATTCTTTTTTTATTGTTTGTGTTTGAAAAAACACTTCTCTCGTTAAAACCAGCATGGCTTGTGTATGTTAGCATGTTACAAAGCATGGATTGCGCCTAGATGAACTGGAAATGAATAGGAAAAAAACTCAAATGGTTTAAGGGCAAAAGGGAACCCAGCTAGAGCTGGAATGTGAATTTTTTTTTCAATGCAGTTTATTCAGGAACCTTGAACAATCATCTGACCCTGGGGAAAGCTAGCCCACAGCTTAAATAGCCTCTGGGTAGCCAACCCCAGCGTGCCACGTGGGCAATGCAGATAGGTCCACATACATGGAAGCAAGCCAGATCCTCAGCCTTAGCCAAATGTGGAATTGTTCGTGACAGAGAGCACTCACCATCGGGAAGGTGGAAGGCGGAAACCAGCTCCATTTTTGTGGGTTTTTTTCTCCATTAATTACATTTTATTCGCTTTGTAGTCCAATTGTAGCCCCCTCCCTTATTCCCTCTCAATCTTCCCCTCCCTCCCTTATCTCCTCCCTGCCCTTCTCTAAGTCCACCGATGGGGGGTCCTCTTCCCCTTCCATCTGATCCTAGCTTATCAGGTCTCATCAGAATGGTTGCATTGTCCTCCTCTGTGGCCTGGCAAGGATGCTAACCCCTCTGTGTGTGTGTGTGTGTGTGTGTGTGTGTGTGTGTGTGTGTGTGTGTGTGTCAAAGAGCCAGCCATTGAGTTCATGTCAAAGACAGTCCCTGTTTCCCATACTAGGGAACCCACTTGGATAATGAGCTGCCATGGGCTACATCTGAGCTGGGGTTTTAGGTTATCTCCATTAATGGACCTTGGTTGGAGTATCAGTCTCAGCAAAGACTCCTGTGCCCAAATATTTTGGATAGGAACACCACAAGGAGAGTAATGGAATGTGATTTTTAACAGAGGTGGGTATAACAAGAGCCAAAACTAAGACCCAGGGCCAACTGATTGAGTGATCTTAGAAATAGTGAGACAAAGGCTTCTGTTGGTATGAATGAGCACAAGGACTTCATATTTAGCACCAAGGCAGTGATAAGAAAAACAATCCAGGTAATGGAAAGTGATTCATATCAGTGTCCAAATGGGACAGATTTTCTATTACTATTTTTATTTATTAATTTTTTATTAATTACAGTTTATTCACTTTGTCTCCCAACTGTAGCCCCCTTCCTCTTCCCCTCCCAATTCTACCCTCCCTCCCTCTTCTTCTCCTATGTCCCTTTCCTTGTCTACTGATAGTGGAGGTCCTCCCCCCTTTCATCTGACCCTGGTCTATCAGGACTGGCTGCATTGTCTTCCTCTGTGGCCTGGCAAGGCTGCTCCCTCTCCGTGGGAAGGTGATCAAAGAGCAGCCCCTGAGTTCCTGTCAGAGGCAGTCCCTACTCCCCTTACTTGGAAACCCTTACTTGGAAACTGAGCTGCCATGAGCTACATCTGTGAAAGTGTTCTATGTTATCTCCATTCATGGTCCTTATTTGGGTAACATCATCAAACTTTATTCCAAAAGGCAAACAGGATGCACATCAGAAGAGGAAGAGAACAGGGAACAGGACAGGCACTTACCACAGAGTACCTCTGAAAGACTACCCAGCAGGTTATTAAAGCAGATGCTGAGACTCATAGCCAAGCTTTGGGCAGAGTGCAGGGAATCTTATGAAAAAAGGGGGAGATAGAAAGACCTGGAGGGAACAGGAGCACCACAAAGAGAGCAACAGAACCCAAAAATCTGGGTACAAGGGTCTTTTCTGAGACTGATATTCCTATTACTATTTATGTTAGTGAAGTAGTCTGTTTAAGTTGGAGGGAGTCAGATTCTTGCCAGTTGAACAAGCTACTTTCTTTCTGTAGGGTGGATGTTAACTTCTAGACAATTTTAAATATGTGTGGATAACTGCCGTATTATAAAAGTTCAGTGAGTGTTTAGTGCAGGGTTGACATTCTTTTCCTGTGTAAGTCTCACACTTGCAACTTCTTTTTATTTCAAAAATGAATTAATTTTATATCATTAGCTAAGAAAGCTGGGATGGTAAAGAGGTTTATTCAGAAAAAAAATATGTTAGAAATAATATTTTCAAGAGTTCAATAAATCTCCCTCTTTTTCTTTTTTTTTTTTTTTCAATGCAGTTTATTCAGGAACCTTGAACAATCATCTGACCCTGGGGAAAGCCAGCCCACAGCTTAAATAGCCTCTGGGTAGCCAACCCCATCGTGCCACGTGAGCAATGCAGATAGGTCCACATACACGGAAGCAAGCCAGATCCTCAGCCTTAGCCAAATATGGAGTTGTTTGTGACAGAGAGCACTCACCATCGGGAAGGTGGAAGGCAGAAACCAGCTCCATCTTTAAGGCGTGGCATTACACAGCTCTCTACAGTTCCCCCTTTTTGTTTTAGACGCATCAGGCAAGAGTAGAGGTCTGATCTCTGATATTAGAAATAAATTGGGACTTTGTACAGATGTTCATTTAGGTGTTATCCACCCAAAGAGCATCAGACCAGTCCGATAACTTTTTCTCAGAGGCGGGACCTGGGGCATCAACCCGCATGCAATCAGACATGCTCTTCTCTGGGTCCAAAGCGGCTGACCCTGAGTGCAGTGCTTAGCCTCGCATCCTGAGCGTATCATTTTAGCTTTTTATGGTATCCAACCATGCTTGGGGAGAATGTCCTGCTTCAATGGCTGTAAAGGCCTGAATGATCATGGCTGCATCACACTGTTGTGAGACTCTAATCTTGCATATATACCACAGGCAAACCAAGGAGACCAACACCAGAAGGCCTGCTAACGCTCCCATGCCCGCCCATTCCTTCAGATGATTCATGGCTGCAGCAATCCATGTTGATAATCCTGTGGCTAGTCCTGCGTCCACTCCGGTAGAATTTACTGTGACAATGGCCACTCTCAGCTGCTCCATCGTAGTATCGAATTCTCCAGTCCAATTACCTAAAATATAGCTCGACAATTGTTTAGACAGATTTGCAGCACAGGAAAAATTCTCATGTTGTATGCTAGTGACACAAAGTCCAGCATACTTTCATTGACAGCCAGGTTGAGCGATTTGCCATAGGGTATCAATTTGCTCCTGCAAGAGGTCAATCCTCTGATTGAACACCATCAAGCTTCCTTTTAGTTGAGCATTAATTCCTTTATGTACAACTAAGGCATGAGCTACATTGGCTAAATGATTATTCAGGGTCTGAGCAGTCTGCCCAGTATGACTCATGGCTAATGCCCTGGTGGTAGCTCCAACAGCCGTCAATGAGATGGTAGTAACAATGGTGGCTGTAGTTCCAAGATCCCTTTTCTGTCTGAAGAGAGTCATAGCGTGAGGGGCATCAATGGGCACAGGCACCCAGTGAGGCATGCGAGTAACCAGGGCATACCTAACTTTACTAGCATTCCAGCATTGGGCAAAAAAGCAAGTATCATTACCACAATTACTTGGCTCTATCTGGCTAATAATGAATAAAAATGGGGGATATAGACAAACAGGTGTGGGCTTATAGGAAATATTATGAGAAGCCTTAACCCCTCGTTGCAACATCCTGCGTCAGTTCTAGAACTAGCAGTGGTGGTGTCCGAGGTCTGAGTAGGTTCAGGAGACCATTGCCCCCAGGGGCGAGACGTGCTCCATGCCAATTGACTAACTCCATGTTTTCCTCCAATTTTGAAAGTCATTTAAGGTTCTTAAATTATTTTTTCCCTTTTTTCTTAAATTTTTCATCAATTACACTTTATTCATTCTGCATCCCCCCATAAGCCCCTCCCTCCTCCCATCCCAATCCCACCCTCCCTCCTCCCTCTGCTTGCATGCTACTCCCCAAGTCCACTAATAGGGGAGGTTCTCCTCTCCTTTCTGATCTTAGTCTGTCAGTTCACATCAAAAGTGGCTGTATTGTCCTCTACTGTGGCCTGGTAAGGCTGCTCCCCCCGCAGAGGGAGGTGATCAAAGAGCAGGCCAATCAGATTATGTCAGAGGCAGTCCCTCTTCACATTACTATGTAACCCAATTGGACTCTGAACTGCCCTGGGCTACATCTGTGCAGGGGTTCTAGGTTATCTCCATGAATAGTCCTTGGTTGGAGTATGAGTCTCTGGGAAGTTCCCTATGTTCAAATTTTCTTGTTCTGTTGCTCTCCTTGTGGAGACCCTGTCCTCTCCAGCTCTTACTATTTCCCAGTTCTTACCTAAAATTCCGTTCACCTGCCCAACAGTTGCCCATCAGGCTCAGCATCTGCTTTGATAGTCTGAAGGGCAGAGGCTTTCAGAGGCCCTCTGTGGTAGGTTCCTAGGTTGTTTCCTGTTTTCTTCTTCTTCTGATGTCCATCCTCTTTGCCTTTCTGGATGGGGATTGGACGTTTTAGTTAGGGTCCTCTCTCTTGCTTAGTTTCTTTAGATGCACAGGTTTTAGTGGGTTTGTCCTATGTTGTATGTCTATATGAGTGAGTATATACCATGTGTGTCTTTTTGCTTCTGGGACAACTCACTCAGGATGATCCTTTCCAGATCCCACCATTTACCTGCAAATTTCATGATTTCCTTATTTTTCATTGCTGAGTAATATTCCATTGTGTAGATGTACCACAATTTCTGCATCCATTCTTCAGTTGAGGGGCATCTGGGTTGTTTCCAGCTTCTGGCTATTACAAATAAAGCTGCTATAAACATTCTTTTCCTGTGTAAGTCTCACACTTGCAACTTCTTTTTATTTCAAAAATGAATTAATTTAATATCATTAGCTAAGAAAGCTGGGATGGTAAAGAGGTTTATTCAGAAAAAAATATGTTAGAAATAATATTTTCAAGAGTTCAATAAATCTCCCTCTTTTTCTTTTTCTTTTTTTTTCAATGCAGTTTATTCAGGAACCTTGAACAATCATCTGACCCTGGGGAAAGCCAGCCCACAGCTTAAATAGCCTCTGGGTAGCCAACCCCATCGTGCCACGTGAGCAATGCAGATAGGTCCACATACACGGAAGCAAGCCAGATCCTCAGCCTTAGCCAAATATGGAGTTGTTTGTGACAGAGAGCACTCACCATCGGGAAGGTGGAAGGCAGAAACCAGCTCCATCTTTAAGGCGTGGCATTACGCAACTCTCTACAGTTCCCCCTTTTTGTTTTAGTCTCATCAGGCAAGAGTAGAGGTCTGATCTCTGATATTAGAAATAAATTCTCCCTCTTTTTCTTAATAGTCCATGGATTTTTCAGGCTCTCTCTTACATCTTCACATGAAAATGGCTATAGGCATATTAAAAGCGTTAGTTTCATTGTTGGTTACATATTTGTTCACTTGATTTAAGTAAATTTAGAAAGTCACTTTTAATTTATGAGCTTTATTATACCTGTCATATTTTAACATTTGATGAAAAATAAAGAAGCCATGACTTTGGAAAAGAACTGGAAGGAGTATATTGGAGGTTTTGGAGGGAGGGAGGGTAGGAGAAAATGTAATTAAATTACAATCTCAGAGAAAGAGGGAGAGAGAGAGAGAAAGAGAGAGGAGAAGGGTGTGTTAGAAGTACAGTCTGTTTTTTCAAGATCATACTGATTTTCTGCTAGATGGAACATTTATGCATTCATGATTTGTGGTATAGCATAAAATAGGTGCTATCATAATGTAGAAATTTAAGTATGCTATCATTAATCAATGACATATTTCATTTGAGTTAAAGATGAATTATATTAGCAAAAATTATAATAATTCTTGAAAAAAAAGAGCTAGCTTTTTGTTCATTTTGGTGACATATTTAAAGTGTTTATTTTTACATTCTAGGGGAATTGCTCATCATCTATGGCTGTTACTTTATAGATAAAAATTTGCTCAATTAGTAAGGAAGATGAATTGATTATGTACCTTAATTCTGTTTGGTATTTTGTTTAATGTGTTACAGTTTTTCTTTTACATTTTATAACATACACTGAGCAATTAACATTTGTTATTTTGATGTTAAGGCACACAAGGAAGGCAGAGATAATACCTTTAATTGAGTAATAAAAATTCAGCTCCATTTGGATTTAGAAAATCTCAATTCAGAATTGGCTTCTCATTTCCAGCCATGGGGCAGACTGAAGAGTTGGGCTAAATATTTGATTAGGTCTCAGGTATCTCATAGGTTAAATGCAAATGATAGAACCATATTCTAGATATTTGATAAATTATAGGAACCCATGGAATATTATTTGCCCCTTCGTGGTTATGGGGGTTTGAATCCCCCATAGGTTTTGATGTTGAAATACTTGATACCAGGGTAAGCATTCAGCTTCCTGCTTCCAGTTCAGAGTGCCTGCCATTTGCTGCCATGCTCTCCCCATTGTTTTATGGATTCTGATATTTCGAAATATAAGAAAAAAATAACTGTTTTCGTTTATGAGCTGCATTGGGCCTGATATTTTATCCCAAACAAAAAAGTAATGATGTAGACTAAATACACTGAGAAAGGAGCCAAATCTCTAATTTTTTGATTTCTAGATATATTTACAAAGCAGAAGACACTGACAGTATCTGAATGAATACTATGGTGTACTATGGAAGAAAAAAAAATCCTATTTCTCCTGAAGAGCAGGGCTTGTGTGTTGAAGTCACTATTGCAAGGCTTGCTATTACATAACCACTGAGAATAAGGTGGGTGCTGTTGGGCAATCGTGAGTTTTGGGGTTTTCATCCTCTAATCTGATAGAGCCCTATCAATCTCTCGTGTGTATCAGTGTTAATTGTTCACTATGTTCATAACCTATCATTAGATCTCTTATCTCCTGCGTCAATAATTTACCCTAATAATTTACATGATTTAGTGAATTTTGTTGCTGCCTGTACTTTAAAGTTTTAAGCTTTCATTATCACACACATAAGAATGTGGATGGTGCAAAACAAGACAGCACGGGAAGAGGGAACTTCAAATTTCTTAATGGCTAGTCATTAGACTATGCCATTGGAGTATCCACTCGTGAATTGTTTGTTTGTTTTGCATTCTTTTCTTTCTCAGTTTTTCTTGCTCTCACTCTTTCTTTCATCATTCTTTGATACACATCTGTAAGGAACAAAATAGTGCATGAATAACCAACAGATGTCTTTGTCTTAACAGCTGTACCAGGAGACGCATCATTAGATTTACATTTGTGGTACACAGGTGATGCTAGCTTTACTGTGGGCATCTGTCTGGCAGTTCCCCAGGGGTTTGTCACACAAGGAATCCAGGCATCTCAGCTGTGTTTTTAGTCCCCAGTGGATGCTCTGGCATGTAAAGGCACTCATGGACCAGCACAACCCTCTTGCCAATTTTGTGAGCCCGTAGAAGAGGTCTCTTAAATCCTGAAGCCCTATTAACCACAGTAACTTCCTGCTATTTTTTAAAAGAGTTGATGTGAGAGACAGTCCAGTCCCAATTACTATGGAGGCCACTTGGATATTGAGCTGCCATAGGCAGGGGTTCCAGGCCATCTCCATGAGTGGTCCTTGGCTGGAGTATCAGTTTCAGAAAAGACCCCTGTGCCGAGACTTTTAGGATCTGTCGCTGTCTGGCATGAACTGATTGGCCTGCTCTTTGATCACCTCCCCCTGAGGGGGGAGCAGCCTTATCAGGCCACAGAGGAAGACAATGCAGCCACTCCTGATGTGACCTGATGGACTAGGATTAGAGAGAAGGGGACGAGGACCTCCCTCTTCAGTGGACTGGGAGAGGGCACTGGTGGGGAAGAGGGAGGGTGGGATTGGGAGGGGAGGAGGGAAGGAGGTACAGGGGGGATACAAAGTGAATAAACTGCAATTAATAAAAATGAAAACAAGTATAAAAAAGGAAAAAAAGAGTTGATGTGTTGCTATTTCTCATTTTAGGTTTAATTAATAAGTCAGAAGATTATTGTTAATTTTTTAAAAAAAACTCAATTTTAAATAAATACAACTTATACTGAGGTAAGTCATATAAGGAGTAATAATTATGGAGTGAGGCCATTACTGAAAGCAATCACAAGTTTTGTGGATGTCTTATGGCTTTAGCACAGCAGATAAAATAGAATTTTGATCAGCTTTTTAACCATACCTTTCTCACTTACCATATAACAAGTCTTTGCAGATTAAAGGTACAGAAAATGTATTTGTGGGAATAGTCAGGTTAAACTCTTGGGCTTAATACTTACTTATGAATCTCTGATAGTACTGACTGGGGATATAAGAATGTTTGGTTGAAGAAAATTGATCACTAACGCAACTATGTTCTTGTAATACAACAGAGCATATAAAATACATAAAAAAATAGAAGGCTGATAGAGGAAATGATCAGGTAAAAATATTACTTTTGCTTCCATGTAACTGTAAATTGTTAATTTGGTACTCATAGAATTGTGTATTTATGAAATTTATCTGAAATAATTTTAAGTAAGAAATTGCTGCATTACTTCAATAGCTTAAATAAAAAGTCTTCATTTCCCCTTTACATGTCTGCACCTCGATGTATGCTTAGCTGTCATTTAGAGTTCTTGGCTGAACAAACACTCACAAAAATATTGTTTGTGCTAAAGTAGATAAAAGGCCAAACTAAAACACTGAAACTCATTTAAAGCTCTGGTATAAGCTGGCCTGCATTGCATCCTATCCCATTCTCTTGGCTGAAGCAAGTCACATTATGAAAACTGTCACTGGCGGGACGGAAACATACTTCTCCAGGGATGGGAAGAATGAAACTTATGATTATAAAACAATCTATGAGCACTTTGTTTTCTAGACCAAAAGTATGAATTTCCTCTATTCTTTACATTAGTTATTAGAGCCCTGATTCAAGGAAGGTTTTCTCTTTCTCTCAGGGTGTTTTTTTTTTAATATTTTTAAAATAAAAAGTAATTATGTCATTTCTTTCTTCCCTTTCTTCAAATCCCTCTCACGAGTCTTCCTAACAACCTCTCCCATGCTCCTCCAGCCCCACTCAAATTCATTGTTTATTTTTCTCTTTGATTATAATTGTTTTACACACACACCAACATAAATATATAAATTTAACCTACTGTATGTATTTATATTATATTGTGATTTCAGGGATGACCACATGCTATTGGGGACCCAATTGTGGTGGGCGGGTCTATTCCCCATGAAGATTAATTCTCCCTTCCTCAGCAGTCATAAGTTGCTTATAGTTTTTTTCCCCCTAGCATTAGGGACACATGCAAATTTACCTTTGCATGTTTGTATACCTGCTCATTTCACTTTTATTCTGCTGGTGTCATCCTTATTCAGATATTTTTTAGGTGTCTTTAATGCTGAGGAATCATGGGTGTAGCTTCCCTCTCATTTCTAGTACATACTGTCTCACAACAGACTTTATGGTCCTCTGGCTCATAAACACTTTTTGCGCCTTCCATAATGTTCATCGAGCCTTAGTTGTAGGATTTCAGCTACCAATGTATGCTTTGAGGATGTACACATAAAAATTAGTTAATCTCTTTATCAGTTGTACTTCTCTGTTATGGTTCCTGCCTAGTGCAAAGAGAATGTTCTTTGATGCGGATGAGAATCACACTTACCTATGGGTGTGAGGATAAGTGTTGCACTGGCTAGCTTTATGTCAGCTTGATACAAGATAGGCGAGGGATCTTCAATTGAGAAAACGTATCTGTAAGATATAGATTATGATATTTTCTTAATTAGTGAACAAAGAGGGACAGCCTAGGCCATTGTGGGTGGTGCCGTCCCTCAAAAGGCTATCACGAGTTCTCCAAGAAAACAAGTAGAGCAAGCCGTGGGAAGCAAGCCAGTAAGCAGCACTCCTTCAGGAATTCTGCATCAGCTCAGACCTCCAGGTTCCTGCCCTGTGTGAGTTTCTGCCCTCACTGTTTTTACTCCTGGTGTTGGGGATTTTGTTAAATGGTCCATGTCTATTGAAGAGAATATTGTCAGCCCATGTCACAACTTCATTTACCATATACATGTTAAATAAAGTTGTACATGTATGTGTATACGTGTGTGTACATGTGTGTATGTATATATTATGTGTAACTTTAAGTAAATATAAAATAATATGACCACATAAAGCTCTTTCAAACATCCTTATTGTTATTTATTTCTTCTCTCTCCTCCTTAGTCTGTATTGACCCCATTCATTCCTCCCCAGTTAAAGTTCCCTTTCCCATTTATTCTACTTCCTCCTTCACATCCTGTTATTTCTTCCAACTATCCTTTTTAATTAAGTTTGTTTTTGACAATTTCATACATGTATATAATGCATAGCCAGTAGTTCAGGAATGCTTCTGTTGCTCATGACTGATTGCTGACAGGACCAGTCTCTCATATAAGTGCAGGGTAATAACTGCAGCTGCTGTGACTTCATAATTTTTTTTTTCAATGCAGTTTATTCAGGAACATTGAACAATCCTCAGACCCCAGGGAAAGCCAGCCCACAGCTTAAATAGCCTCTGGGTAGCCAACCCAGGCGTGCCACGGGGGCAATGCAGATAGGTCCACATACATGGAAGCAAGCCAGATCCTCAGTCTTAGCCAAATGTGGAATGTTTGTGACAGAGAGCACTCACCATCGGGAAGGTGGAAGGCGGAAACCAGCTCCATCTTTAAGGCATAGCATTCCACAGCTCTCTACAGTTCCCCCTTTTTGTTTTAGACGCATCAGGCAAGAGTAGAGGTCTGATCTCTGATATTAGAAATAAATTGGGACTTTGTACAGATGTTCATTTAGGTGTCATCCACCCAAAGAGCATCAGACCCGTCCGATACCTTTTTCTCAGAGGCGGGACCTGGGGCATCAACCCGCATGCAATTAGACATGCTCTTCTCTGGGTCCAAAGCGGCTGACCCTGAGTGCAGTGCTTAGCCTCGCATCCTGAGCGTATCATTTTAATAATGACAACATAGCTAGAGAATATGGTTTGACTTCATAATAGTAATGATGACAATATGTGCAGAGGATATAGTTTTGTAGCTTTTTTCCTTACTTCCCTGCTTTATTATTTGTTATAACACTCCTCTCTTCTACAGTGTTCTGTAATCCTTTGAGAGTGTGGTAGGAATGTTCTATTTAGGGCTGAGCCACCAACTGTCACTTATTCTCAGCATCTCAGGCAGCCATGGCAGAATATTTGCATTTACTGCACCATTCATAAAAGAGAAGTTTGTTTGATTAAGTTTGAGAGTATATTTTGTTTATGGGTATAAACATAGATATTTAGAATACAGTACAGTTTGATGCTATGTCAATATAGATAAACATCAGTGTTAAGTGTTTTTGTATGGCATATGCCACCTCCCCAAGTCATACATCATTAAGCAGACTTCCAATTACAAGCATGGCTTCTCTCATGTGACAGTCCTCAATTCCTGTTACAGTCGTGCCGTGCACTTTCTAGAGGTGAGCACATGTTGCCAAACAAGTTAAGTTTGTTCCTTGTAGGATTGATAGCTGCTGTATAGGTATTGTGATGTTGAATTTGGTTCAATTCCAAATCACCATATATCTCCCAGCCCTGAGGAATACACCCGCGATACCTCAGCATTAAAGCTATAAAAAATATCTGTGTAAGGATGACACCAGCTGAATAAGAATGACATGAGCAGGTCATGAAAAGATAAATTCTCATGTAGCCCTAACCCTAGACAAACAAACAAACAAACTAGAAGCAACTCATGACAGCTTGGAAAGACATATCTTTTCCTTCCCCATACTTTTTCAAAAATTTTTATTTTGAATTTTTTCAATTATTGAAAAATAGATTTTTCTCATTCAATTCATATATAAGTATATATAAAGATACACACATACATATATATACATGTACATATATATATATATATATATATATATATATATACCTCCCCTCCATATCCACTATTTTTTCAGTTTCTTCTTAGAAAAGAGCAGGCTTCTAGGAGATAACAATAGAATACGATGAAATAAAATGTAATAAGATAAATTTTTTTAAAAAAAATCACATCAAGGCAACCCAAGAGAAGAAAAAGAGCACTGAGAATAGGCATAAAGATCAGAGACCTACTCATTCACACACTCAGGAGTCTCATGAAAATACTAAGCTAATAGTTATAATATATATGCAGAAGACCTGATACAGACTGATAAGTTCTGCTCTTGTAGCTTCAGCCTACATAAGTTCATATAAGTCTTGCTCAGTTGGGTCACAGGGCTGTTATCTCTTAGTGTCCTCCATCCTCTCTGGTTCTTACACTCTTTTTTTATTAATTTTATTTTTTTAATTTTTATTTTTTATCAGTTACATTTTATTAACTCTGTATCCCAGCTGTATCCCGCTCCCTCATTCCCTCCCACTCCCACTCTCCCTCCCTCCTCTCCACCCTGCCCCTTTCCAAGTCCACTGATAGGGGGTGACCTCCTCCCCTTTCATCTGATCCTGTTTTATCAGGTATCTTCAGGACTGGCTGCAAAGTCCTCCTCTGTGGCCTAACAGGACTGCTCCTCCCTTGGGGGTTGGGGAGGTCAAAGAGCCAGCCATTGAGTTCCTGTTAGAAATAGTCCTTGTTCCCCTTACTATGGGAAACCAATTGGTTACTGAGCTACCACGGGCTACATCCGAGCAGAGGTTCTAGGTTATATCCATACATGGTCCTTGGTTGAATGTCAGTCTCAGAAAAGACCCTGTGCCCAGATATATTTGGTCCTTGTGGAGCTCCTATCCTTTCCCCATCATACTAACTCCCCTTTCATATGATTCCCTGTACTCTGCCAAAGGTTTGGTTATGAGTCTTTGTATCTGCTTTGAAAACACTGCTAGTTAGAGTCTTTCAGATGCCTTCAGTAGACTCCTGTCATATGTTCAATGCACATCCCATCTGTCTTTCTAAACGAGGATTGATCATCTTACCCCATGTCCGCTCAATTGATTATCTTTTTATGTGTATAGATTTCATTATGTTTATCATATTGTATAGGTCTATATAAGCGAGTATATACTGTGTTTGTCTTTCTCCTTCTGGGATATTTCACTCAGAATGATCTTTTCTAGATCCCACCATTTGCCTGCAAATTTCATGATTTCCTCCTTTTTGATTGCTGAGTAGTATTCCATTGTGTAAAAATACCACAATTTCTGTATCCATTCCTCCATTGATGGACATCTGGGTTGTTTCCAGGTTCTGGCTATTACAAATAGAGCTGCTATAAACATGGTTGAGCAAGTATCCCTTTTGTGTACTTGAGCAAAGTTTGGGTATATACCCAGTAGTGGTATATCTGGGTCTTGAGGAAGCACTATTCCTAAGTGTCTGAGAAAGTACAGGATAGATTTCCAAAATTGTTGTACCAGTTTACATTCCCACCAGCAGTGGAGGAGGGTTCCCCTTTCTCCACAACCTTTCCAGCATGTGTTGTCGCTTGAGTTTTTCATCTTGGCCATTCTCATGGGTGTGAGATGAAATCTCAGAGTGGTTTTTTTACACTCTTTTTAAACTTTTTTCCCATTATTGTTATTATTCTTGTTATTTATTGCAGTTTATTTACTTTCTATCCCAGCTGTAGCCACCTCCCTCATCTCCTCTTGATCCAACCGTCCTTCCCTCTTCCTTCACTATGTCCTTCCCCTAGTCTACTTATCCTCCTCCCCTACTATCTGTCCTTAGCCTATCAGGTCTCATCAGGACTGTTTAGATCCTCTTTCTCTGTGGTCTAGTAAGGCCAGCCAGCCAGGGGGAGGTGATCAAAGTGAAGGCAACCAGGTCCATGCAAGTGACTGTCCCTGCCCCGCTTCCTAGGGTACCCCATGGAAACTGAGCTGCCTATGGACTACATCTAAGCATGTGAATACTGCTCAGCAATTAAACAAGGAAATCATGAAATCTGCAGGCAAGTGGGTGGAACTAGAAAAGAGCATCCTGAGTGAGGCATCCCAGAAGCAGAAAGACACACATAGTATATACTCTTTTATAAGTGGATATTAGCCATATAACATAGAAAAAACATACTAAAATCTACAACAAATTGTACCCTAGGGAGTATGTTTAATCCTCATTCAGAAGGGCAAATAGGATAGCCATCAGAAGTAGGAGAAGACAGGTAACAGAATAGGAGCCTTTTACAGGGGAGCTCTGAAAGACTCTACCCAGCAGGGTACCAAAGCTGATGCTGAGACTCCTAGCCAAATCTTGAGCAGAGTGCAAGGAATCTTATGGAAAGAGGAAGAGATAGAAATACCTGGAAGGGACAGGAGTTCCACAAGGAGACCAATAGATCCAAAAAGTCTGGGTCCATGGGGTCCTGCAGTGACTGATGAATCAACCAAGAACCATTCATGCATAGGACATAGACCCCTTACTCTTACACTCTTTCTGCTTACTCGTCTTCCTTGGAGTTTTCTGAGCTCAAAGGGAAGGGGTTTGATGGAAAGGTCCCATTCAGATTTGTGTGTCCCAGGGTGTCTCTCTCTGGATAATGTCTACATGTGGTCATTAGGAGCCATTTTTTTTTAGAACAGTAGTATTTAGCTTTAACCTAGGTCTCTGTCTTTAATTCTTGACTATACAGAAAGTGTAGAGTGTGTGAGTTCCTTCTTGTAAGGCCTTCGGTCAAATCAGACATGGGTTACCTACTCCCGCAAGTTCTGTGCTATCATTATCTTAGAATATCTTTCAAAGAGAACATATTGCAAGTCAATGATTTTTGTGGCTGGGAAAAGGCATATATTGTACCTTAACTTTTGAAAAAAATTATGACTCAGCTTTTCAGTTCAAAAATATCATAATTTGTGTTATAATAAAGTAGCCATTCTCTTGATAAAGATTTCTGACAAGGTAAATGACTGTTGCCTTCCCTGCCAGCCCACTAAAGTGCTCAATGTTTTGGATCCAACATCAGAAAGTGAAACTGCTCAGAGAGTGCCCTGCAGTAACCCATTTTACTTTATAACCTACTCAGCAGAAATTGCTTCCATGGCTGCTGGCCATGGAGTGTATGATAACTCCATGACTTGGCACACAGTGCTTCCATTTAACTTAATTTAAACACATCCCTTCTCTAGCTAGCCCTTCCACTGATTGCCCAAGACTTTCCAGAAATGGTCTCGAAGTAGTCGTGCACTGGCCCATTGGTTGTCAGGGTGGTAGTTCTGGCTTCACGACTATGTGGCTAATCCTTATTATTTATAAATCTATGAAAGGATCTATTTGAAATATGTTTTCTTGAGCTTTTAAAGCTTTATTCTTTTTTAATCTTTTTCTTCCTCCCTCCCCATATTTTGATCTCTCCGTTTCTCCTCCTCCATTCTCTTTTTAAAGAATAGAATTGGTCGCAAATCACAAAATGTCTTAGTTGAATAGTTTCTTGATGGGTTTAGATTTCCTTAATGGACAAAAGAGAGAACGCTTTGGCATTGTAGCAGCATCCCTTGGGAGAATAACATGGATAAAGTCTATGCAGCCTACTATTTAAGACTTTGCTTACTATGGACAGTGTTTTCCCTTTTGGTTCCCTTAATTTCATGATTATTTCTTTTCATCTATCATCACACTTGCCCCTCCCTGGTCTTTGATGCTTTATGATATGTTTGGTTAGGTGTTCCTCCACACAGTACCACAGATGGATAAGGGACTCCACTACTATCCTTATGGTCCTTGATTCGGGTGAAAGATAAATCTTATGCTTCTGTATAATAAAATGGCCTAGCCACACTGTGCCATGCTCTAATAATTCAGCTCCAGAGTTGCTGAGGGATTCCAGGGCTAGTCTGTGGGCAAATCACCTTCAGAAATGACAGCAGAATTGAAGCCAATAATTTTTCAAATATTTCTCTATCACCTATCATCTACAAAATTATTTTTCTTATTCTCGCCCTCTTTCTTTCTGATAGTCTTAAAAAATGGGTTCTATGGTCAGGTTATGATGCATATTGTTTTCCATATGGAGATTGCACCTTCAAATCTTTTGTATTGGATGTTTAACCTGGAGTGCATGTGGAATCAAGGAAATCAGAATCAGGCCTTCCGGATGATATATGCCCAAAGAAAGAAGAGATAGTAGAATCTGGTAAGATGAGAGGAGGCAGGCATGGTCATGAAACAGAAAAGTGAGGAGAGTGACAGGGATGGGAAAAAGTAGAAGTGTGGAATGGTTACCTAAAATGATGTATGAATGAATAATGTTGCTGCAGAAGAAATAAATCATTAAATGAAAATCCTAGTGCAAAGCAAGGGTGACTCCTATAAGTAATTTGTCTTGGAAAACCCACGGGCATCTAAAATAATACAAGCTATTGTTATTGATCGTTGCCATGGCTATATGGTAGATTCCTGCTGCGGGTAAGACATTACACATTTTGGTTGCAGGGCACATAGAAACCAATCTCAATCTGACCATGAAACTCACTACAAATGTGCTAGCTTTTGTAGTGCTTGAAATTTCTATGTTGTTAGGAGAGAAAATATACCAATGGTCTTACCTAGGAATGGATCCTACATGTTATAAGATGGGCCTGGAAGACAAAATGTTTTTCCACAAGACTGCTAACTAAATATTGTTTGATCGGATTTGAGGTCTGATCCATATGAACACACCCAGTACTGTAATTTATCTTTAAAATTTATTTGATTAGTTATTTGAGAATTTCATGTAACATGTTTTGGTTATATTTATTTTCCCAAAATCTTCCTACTTCTTCCATCCTACCCAACCAACTTAGTGTCCTCTGCAGCAGGGATACAAAGTGAATAATTTGTAATAAATAAAGATATAAATAAAATAAAATTTAAAAAGGAAAAAAAAGAATATCAATTTCCAAATAACATGTACTTTAAAAAGGCTATCTAAATCAAACTCCATAATGCATTTTGAAATACAAAATGCCAAAATAACAAATATGAAAAAAAAAACAAAGCACCTCTTCAAGATAAATTTGTGCTGTCCAAAATGTTCTTAAATTTATGCCCTATTCTACAAGATGAAACTTATAATATCTTGCACAATTATAAGGCCAAAAACTTACATCTAGATAGGTCATAGGATTCTAGGGGGACCTACTAACATTATTCTGTTAAGTTAGACCTAGTATTAAAATATCCCCCACTGATTGTTGTTATACCCATAGATCAGCACAGAGAAGCATTTAAAGAAATGTTCAACCTCATTAGCTATTAGGGAAATGCAAATCAAAACAACCCTGAGATTTCACCTTACACCCATCAGAATGGCCAAGATGAAAAACTCAAGTGACAACACATGCTGGAGAGGTTGTGGAGAAAGGGGAACCCTTCTCCACTGCTGGTGGGAATATAAACTTGTACAACCACTCTGGAAATCAATCTGGCACTTTCTCAGACAACTAGGAATAGCGCTTCCTCAAGATCCAGCCATACCACTCCTAGGCATATATCCAAAAGAGGCTCAAGTACACAAAAAAGATATTTGCTCAACCATGTTTGTAGCAGCTTTATTTATAATAGCCAGAAACTTGAAACAGCCCAGATGCTCCTCAACTGAAGAATGGATGCAGAAGTTGTGGTACTATACAATTGAGTATTACCGTGCAATGAAAAATAAGGAAATCATGAAATTTGCAGGTAAATGGTGGGACCTGGAAAGGATCATCCTGAGTGAGTTGTCTCAGAAGCAAAAAGACACACACGGTATATAATCACTCATATAAACATACAACATAGGATAAACCCACTAAAATCTGTACATCTAAACAAACTAAACAAAAGAGAGGGCCCTAACTAAAATGCTCAATCCCCATCCTGAAAGGCAAAGAGGATGCATATCAGAAGAAGAAGAAAACAGGAAACAATCTAGGAACCTGCCACAGAGGGCCTCTGAAAGCCTCTGCCCTGCAGACTATCAAAGCAGATGCTGAGCCTGATGGCCAACTGTCGGGCAGAGTGAATGGAATTTTAGGTAAGAAGTGGGAAATAGCAAGAGCTGGAGAGGACAGGAACTCCACAAGGAGAGCAACAGAACAAGAAAATTTGAACACAGGGAACTTCCCAGAGACTCATACTCCAACCAAGGACTATTTATGGAGATAACCTAGAACCCCTGCACAGATGTAGCCCATGGCAGTTCAGTGTCCAAGTGGGTTACATAATAATGGGAAGAGAGACTGCCTCTGACATAATCTGATTGGCCTGCTCTTTGATCACCTTCCCCTGAGGGGGGAGCAGCCTTACCAGGCCATAGAAGAGGACAATGCAGCCACTTCTGATGAGAACTGATAGACTAAGATCAGAAGAAGGAGAGGAGGACCTCCCCTATCAATGGACTTGGGAAGGGGCATGCATGCAGAAAGGTGAGGGAGGGTGGGATTGGGAGGGGAGGAGAGAGGGGCTTATGGGGGGGATACAAAATGAATAAAGTGTAATTGATAAAAGTTAAATAAAAAATTAAAAAAAATAAAATGTCCCCCATTGATTGTTGTTATACCCATAGATCAGTGCATCTCTCAGCCTCCATAAGAGAAGCTATTATTTGCAGTATATGGAGATTAACAAGGAGAACAAAAGTGGATTAGGTGCAGAAATTAAGAGACCATGGAATGCTTGGTCTTGTCGTTGAGGAAGAGAGGTCTGAAAGAATATTAGTGTCACAGGCTTTGGATAATGTGATGGTGTGGATTAGAAATATTCCACACAGTCTCTGACATTTGACTGATGGGGACTAGAAACATGTCTCAGAAGTTAGGAGCA
This sequence comes from Meriones unguiculatus, assembly GCF_030254825.1. Taxonomy (NCBI): domain Eukaryota; kingdom Metazoa; phylum Chordata; class Mammalia; order Rodentia; family Muridae; genus Meriones; species Meriones unguiculatus. Next base: position 80,695,650 of record NC_083364.1, read on the forward strand.
CTTGCTTCTCTTGCAGAGGAATCAGCTTTTATTCCAAGAATCCATCATGGCCACTGAAAACTTCCTTTAACTCCAGTTTCAGGTGATCCCAAGCCTTCTTTTTGTCCTTAGGAAACTTGGCATATATCAATACATAAATATTTACAGGCACTCATACACACTTAAGAAAAAAATAAAGATTTAAAAAAAAAAGTTCAAACTGATTCCTGTGCCTTCATCTCTGTGTTGCTGGGGTTCCAGGTGTGCCCCACTTCACACAGCATACAAGGTATTGAGAATCTAATCCAGGACTTCATGCATGCTATCAAACACTTTACCAACTGAGATGTTCCCTGGCTCCACACTATAATTTTTTTGTAAGCATATTTATACAACCATTGGAAAAATTAAGAAAATCCTAAGTATTTGGGAAAAAAGCTTTATTTTAGATAAAAGCATGCGTTGATGCAGATGGGCTGATGAGAGGATGGGAAAGGCTGGAAAAGACTGAAGCTTAAATTTCAATTCACTCTTGCATATCCTCATATCTATAGGTATCATTCCAGGTGCTGTCTTGTGACTGTTAGGCATAGTTTAATTCTAAAAAAAAGGTTAACAAGTACCTGTCACGAGGAATGATGTGTTCAAATACTTCTCTAAATAGCAGAATCTATGATACATGTGTCCAACTGAATGAATTAGATAATGAATTAGATGCTCCAAATACTTTTCCTATCAAAACTTATTGTCAGTAATATTTTGGTGTCCTGGCAACCTAAAATGGAAATTGGAAAATGAAGTATTAGAGGGTAGGGCAGGGAAGATAAATGCCTTCTATTTTGCTAAATGGTATTCCTCCTTTATTTTCCATATATTAAGGAGGAATTTGAAAGTTTCACATAGTTTTCTCATTGCAATCGTTAGATTTAGAATTTCAGTCACAATTGTAGTCCCCTTGAGTTCTTAAATAAGTAAATCACCCCTACATCCTTTCTGAATCTTTTAAATGTTTTTTATTTATTTCAGCCTTGACAACTTGTAGTATATTCTGAGCACTTGCACTTTTACTTCAGGAAAATATTTTGGCCTCATCTGTGGTCGTCGAAGTGTATTTTATGCAGGCTCAGAATCCCAACAATGGACTTCAAGACTTCTTTCAAAGGTATGAGCATACAGCTATGTGATATTGACATTATTTACACCTTTTAGGTTTCATGTCAATGTCACAATAGAAATCACAATAGTAATACTAAGAGAAGACAAGACATCAGGAACAGGAGACAGGATGACCATATTACATCTACAGTTAGGAAACTAAGAGTGAACAAGAAGTTGGGCCCAGATACAAAATCTCAAGCCCATCGACACTGATCCACTTCTTCCCCTCCAACAAGGTTTCAAATCCTACAAGTAAAATTTAAAAAATTATCTTGATGTTTTTGAAAAAAAAATACAATCAGTTACTGTACTAAATTATTGCAAATAAAAAAAATTATTGCAAATATATTCTGTTTGCTAAAACAATAGCCAAATAAAGTAATACCCTGCTTATTTTTAAACTTTCATGAAAAACATAATCTTAAAAAAAAATTCTGAAGGGTCCATGACTACCACCATTTGGAGACCAAGTGCTCAAACATATGAGTCTGTGGGGGATATTTCACATTTGAACCACATCTCCATTTAATATTTATAGCATTACATATACTTTTAAGAGTAAGTAGTAACTTAATATTTAATGTTTATTTATAAAATAAAGATTTTACCCACCTATTCTTTATTCATGAAAATGTATCAAATATTCTGTTTATTGTTCATTTGCCAAATAATCAATTTACTTACCGAGTAGGCAATAGATTGGGCATAAACAATCCAATTTATAGTAAATAAAATAAGCTCAGGATTTACAGTATGCAGAAAGAGACAAGCTTTATAGCCATATAACCACAATTTTATCAGAGTAACTGTTGGGTACTCAACCAATATTTGTTGAATGACGAGAAGACATTGTCATGAAACACAGTGAGGATGGGATGAGCAAGAAGTAGATCAGGAAAGTACTTGTTGCCAGGGAGGTATGGGCAAAAGCAGACACACTATCATTTTCTTTAAGCAAACCCTAAGGCTCTGGGTACACTGAAGACTGAATATGGGAAAAGAAAACAACATCCTATCTAGAATAGGCTCTGTGGAGTCAAGTGACCATGCAAGAGTTCAGGTTGGGGTTACTACAGATGGTAGTGTAATTAAATGGTAAGAAAGGGAGATCTACTTGATTTACAATAAAACTGTTTTAACAGAAGTCTCCATCTCTTTCTGTCTCTGTCTGTCTGTCTCTCTCTTGCTCGCTCTGTCTCTCTGTATGCATTTGCACCCATGTACATGCATGAAGAGCTCAAAGGAGGCATAGGGTCTCTTTTTCTACCGCCTTCCAGAATGATCATAAAATGTCAGCTACTCTGGCTGTCTTTCCAGCTGGATGGGTCTGCCTGTCTTTTTCCTCCTCAGTGCACAGGCACATGCAGCCATGTCTAGCTTTTTTTACACGGTGCTGAGGATTTGAGGTAGGACCTTATGTTTGCCTAAAAAGTGCTTTTACCCACTGAGCAATCCCGCCAGCTGCACAGACGTCTTTTACTGTCTCATATTAATCGTCTTCATGGGGATGAGCCCGAGGCCACAGTGGTAATGCTTCCTTGGTAAGAACTGGTTGTATATTTTGTTGTACTATTTAAACTTTATAAATGTTTAAAATCTTAAATGTTATTTCTGATATTTTAGTATCGGATTAGATGACTTCTTCCCAGTAGAAAAGTACATGGCTAAAATATCTGTGATTTCTTATCTCACTGATGGCCTTTAAAGCACTTATAAGTCAAGGCTACTTTATTTTAAATCTACTTTTTGGAAATAGATACCATAGTATCAGTTCCTCATGCAACTTCCTTTCTAGTACAAAGACTCTTGGCAACTAAGATACACTTAATTTTATCCGTTTTCTCCTTTCATTGGAAAGCACTTCCGTGGATTGCAGAATATCCAACTCCCTTGACAGTGTGCTTCTTATTATTTTCAACATTTCCACTTTCTGTGCTGCAACATACACTCAGGCTTGGCATATGAGCTGTTTACGCATTGAAACCAGTTCTGAAAAAGTAGCAAAGTGGCAGGTGTGCATCCAGAAGGATATGTAAATTGACTTTTTGTGCAAATACCTTTGTATTTTCTTCACAAATTCCCCAAAACTTTGTATATCAAGACACACAATTCAGTTAGTTTTCTATTATGCTTATCATCAGAATTATCACTTTTTAGTTTCTTGATACATGAGAACACACACTGATTGTTTGGAAATATCATAAATAAACAGCTTATACTTTTATAAGTCTTTAGATATTGCTCTTCCATTTGTACCTTTCAGATTTTTTTTCACATAAAAGGGTTTTCAAATATTCATTAAAATTTTATGGTCTCTTGATTGGATTATCTTTTACTCAGCCTGGAACTCAGTTTAATTTTCTTTTGTTTGGAATTTCTATTTATGTGGCACCTTTTGATGTGATGACTTGTTACTTAGAGGACCACTGAAATAGCTATACAACTTTGATTTGCTGAATGTCTGGAAATCTAATAAGATAATACTCATCAGTGGACTTGGAGAGGGAAATGGGAGGAGATGACGGAGGGACAGGGGGATTGGGGCTACAGCTTGGAAACAAAGTGAATAAACTGTAAATAATATAAAAATAAAAATTTAATTTTTAAAAAGAAGCTAAACAACAAGAAAGACTCTAGGGAAGATGCTCAATCCTTATTTAGAAGGACAAATGTGATAGACTTTGGAAGCAGGAGAAGACAGGGAACAGGGCAGGAGCCCATCACAAAGGGCCTCTGAAAGACTCTACTGATTGAGGTATCAAAGCAGAGGCTGAGACTCATAGGCAAATTTTGGGCAGAGTGCAGGAAGTCTTACGAAAGAAGAGGGAAGATAGAAAGATCTGGAATGGTGGATTTGGAAAGGGGCACGGTGGAGATGAGGGAGGGAGGGAGGGAGGGACTGGGAGGGAATGAGGGATCAGGACATGGTTGGGATACAGAGTTAATAAAATGTAACTGATAAGAAAAAAAATAAAATTAAAAAAAAAAGAAAAAAAAAAAAGAAAGACCTGGAATGAACAGGAACTCTAAAAGGAGACCAACAGAAACAAAATGTTTATTTTTATTTAAGTGTGGAAAGATATGGCAAGAGCAAATTATCTGCTGACTATCAAGTGTTGTAAAGAAATAATTGATAGACTCTTTATGAATATGATTGACTATGTATTCAGCAAAGTGCTTATAGTAAACATAAAATATAATTAATATACTAGTTACTAAATATTACAGAAAGAGAATAATTGAAGTCAAGTGGAAATAAATACAGATTTTTTTTTTTTACTTTCTAGGCTTAAAAATTAAAAAAACACACATTAAATAACTGATAAAGTTGTCATAACATATTTTGTCACTTTACGTAATAATAAAATTTTTTTTAAGCATTAAAAAGATAATATTCATTATGAATTCATACTGTTTTTTATTGGAAGAACAGGTTAAAAAAGAAGAAAAGGAGAAAGTAATGAAAGAAAGAAGAGGGAAGTGGGGAGAAGAAGGTAGAGAAAAAGATGAAGGAAAATGAAGGGAGGAATAAAAGTAATAGGCTTTCCCAGTAGAAATAGCATTGTAAAGTTAGAAACATCTGAAGTAATCTATCCCAGTATATTTTCAGACTTTGAGTGTGAAGCCATGTGACAAATTTTATTTTTTTAGGAATCTACAAAAAAGAAATTTCTCTTAGGTTAATAATGCTTAAATATGTGCAGTGTAAATCTATAAATTCAATGATGTTTAAAAATTACTTTTACATTTTATTATAAGCAAAGACTATATGGATTTAGAAAATTAGTCCATGCACTATACAAAATTCTGACAGGGTGAAACACACAAAATTAGAATAATTTGTAAAACAGAGTTTTACAAATTTCAAAGGTAGCATTTCAAAGGTAGAACACCATGCATTTGGGAACCACAAAATTTCTTCATCTCATTCTCTCTTTTAACATAAAAGCTAAAGACGTAAATACATTTGGAAAATATAACATCTAAAGGATTAGTTTCATTTTTCTTTCATTAGTAGTTACCTTTCTCTCTCGTTAATGTATTGCTATATTTTCAGATGTGTATTATTATTATTTATTACAATTTATTCACTTTGTTTCTTGGCTGTAGCCCTCTCCCTCATCTCCTCCCTGTCCAACCCTCCTTCCCTCTTCACTACATAGGTCCCTTTCCTCGTCCTTCTTCCCTGTTATTTGACCCTAGTCTACCAGGTTTCATCAAGACTCTCTTGATCCTCTTTCTCTGTGGAATAGTAAGGCCCCCACACAAGGGGGAGGTGATCAAAGAACAGGCAACTAAGTTCATGCCAGGGACTGCCCCTGCTCCCCTTACTAGGGCACTTCCATCGAAACTGAGCTGCCCACTGGTGACATCTGAACAGGGAGTATAGGTCCTCTCTATGCATGGTCGTTGGTTGATTAATCAGTCTCTACAGGACCCCTGGGCCCAGATATTTTGGCTCTGTTGATCTTCTTGTGGAGCTCCTGAGCTTTCAAACACTATACAGTTTGCCCTCAGAATAATTAAAATACAACTATTTCTATGGGGTTCCGGTTTATCTACATCATTTAAACAGTAACATTAAGACTTTTTCATTCATTTGCATTTTTGCACTAGAGTGTTAGATACTTGTACAGCTATATGCAACAATATGTTTTCTGGTTTTTTTTTTAAATTCCATACATACATATACTCATAGCATATTGTTACTTGTACAATATGAATCTAGCCAAAATTCCAGCATGGATAGAGAGAGACTCAAATCCCGTCCATTTGATAGGCTCATTCTGAGTTGATAGCTACCAAGTGAAGGAAGTCTCTTCCTTTTGAGAATGTGGCAACTAGCTCCTGCACCAGTGGATGCTTCACACCCATATATAGGCAAAACTGATCGGACTGACTTCATTATTAATAACAAAACAATACATTAAAAAGAGGGATTAAATATGGGAGTGAGGTGGGTTAAAGTACACTAGAGAACGTTGGAGGTAGGCAATGGTATTATGGACATGATTATAATGAAGAAAATTGTCAACTGTATACTTAATAAAAAGACAGCTAAGGTAATTATATTAATATATTAAAATAGATTTAGTTATTAAGAAAGATTTAGAGTAAAAACATTGACTTATTCTGGATTCATAACAATACCACTCAGTTGAACCGTTTTTATTTGTTTTATTTTATAGCTGAGTGAATCTTTGAGAACTTCATGTCTAAATTTTGATCATTTTTACCTACCTCCTGCTACCTCCTCCCAGATCTGCTCCCAATCTCTTACCACACTGAGCTGTTTTTTTATTTTAATAACTTCTTTTCATTTTAATAAGCCATTGTTGCTTTGTCTCTCTGTATGCGTGAGGGTGGGACTATCCATTGCAGCATGGTTGGCCTACCAGGAGCTACTAAAAGAATATTTAATTACAATTGACTTTAATTAAAATTGACCAGTTTTTCAGATCTGATGCAAAATGTTCCATTAGTAGAGATCCATACTTTGAAAAAATGTTATTACCTGAATGGTCATAATTTACAACAGATTTAAAGATTACTAAACTTAACGTGATAGAAAAGCAGCCTTCTCCTGCTCATGTAATTCATTACATTTCTGGAACCACCATGAACACTGGAGCTCTGTTAGATAGCTCTACACAAACAAATACTTCTGGAATTTCCAGAGTAACACTGGCTGCTGAATGAGGTAATTCATGTATTCAACAGCTCAGAGACCCTTTGAGGTGACCAAATACATGTTGGGGGAATTTGGCTTCCTGTCCATCCTGTGTTTGGACAGTTACTTACAGATATTCAAACTTGCCATCTGTATCCCAATTTCATGACTTACTTCTCTCTCCAATCACTTTCAAATGTGCACTCCCCACTGAGCATCTGCTTCATAGGTCCGTTAATGCACCTGAAGATAGCCTGGCATCCAGACATTTGTTCCCAGTCAGTGGCATTTGTTTAGGACAACTATGCACAGTCACTTCAGCCTCAGCAGACACAGCAGAATTCATTCATTCGAGTATGCCTTATATAAGAAGGATGACCATCATCATCTCGAAGAAAGAGTTACTAAAACTTTACATTGATATAATTATGGGGTTATCAAACCCAATATTGTCTAATTAATTCATTTTATTACACTTTACTTAATAGTGTGAGTTAGAGTTCCTCCAAGCCATTGAAACATTGTGAGATGATTTGGGGGCTACCCTTTTTGATATTACCTTTTCTTTCTTTTTTTTAATGGTCTGATATCTTTTTAAAATTTTTATTTATATATTTATTTAGTACAATTTATTCACTTTGCATCCTTAGTACAGCACCCTCCCTCATCTCCTCCTAGTCCCACCCACCCTCCCTCTTCTCCCCTATGCCCTTTCCCTCCCTTTCCCTAGTTCACTGATAGGGGAGGTCCCTAACCTATCAGGTCTCAGCAAGGCTGGCTGCTTTCTCTGTGGCTTGGCTAAAGCTGCTCACCACAGGGGGAGGTGATCAAAGAGCAGCCCACTCAGTTTATGTCAGAGACAGATCCTGTTCTCCTTACTAGGGAACCCACTTGGAAAATGAGCAGGTCCTCTCCATGCATGGTCTTTGGATGGAGTGTTAGTCTCTGCAGGTCCCCCTACCTGGCCCAGATATTTTGGCTCTGTTGTTCTCCTTGTGGAGTTCGTGTCCCTTCTAAGTCTTTCTATCTCCCTCTTCTTTCATAAGGATTCCTTTTCAATTTTAGAGTTTCAAGAGAAAGATGCACATTAGCTGTTATGTCAGTGTTGGACTCTTTACCCTACTCAATTTACTGTTCTCACTTAAAATTGTATTATTTGGAAATAGATATAAGTACAGTGTTAGCATATATTAATTGCACACAGAATAACTAATTAATTATGAGACTTTTATACCTGTGTACTGTGTGATCATATTCACACCTTTGCTCTTGCTTCATCCTCTTTCCAGATGACCTCTCTCCCCTATAGTTGCTTTTCTACTTTCACATGATTGATTTTTAGATCTTATCCTCTAATCTCCCATGATTGTTATTCACACCTTGCTTTCAGCTCACCGGAGCCCAGCTCTTCATGTATGCAAGCAATTCCTCCTAAACTCTCTCTCTTGTTTGCCCTCAAAGAAGCATTTCATCTCATTATTGATCCAAACACAGTACTTAAGTGTCCAGTATTGTTTGGGTAATTTTGAGCGAAACTGTGTCATAAAATTTCCATTTATTTTTTTACTCTTCCTTATGTAGAGTAACTGTAGTTGTTAACAAAATTGTTTAAAACATTAGTTTTACTTTCAATAACTGTGCAACATTCCTGTTGCTGGTTTTTATTTTTTCTATAACAGGTTTTTCACTATATTGCCCCTGCTGGCTTTAAACTTATGGTACTCCTTGTGCCTTAGCCTCTCAGAGTCCAGTAATTATTGGTATAAGCTACCATACTTGTCTATAGCATATGTATAATGTTGTTTTTATTGCATTTTGATATATTAAACAATTTTTAAATTTAAATAGATTTTAATCATATTGTTGCTGTTACCCAAGTCCTTCCAGTTTCCCTCATCTTCATTGGCCACCCAACTTTAAGTTCCTTCTCAAAAAACAAAAGCTCACTATAACAACAAACCCACCAACACCAAGAAAAATAGAATGAACCCATAAAGAAAATAAAAACAAACTGTAAAGAAAAGCACATGGGGAAAAGTATCTAGTCCATTATATGTTGGTCAACTACTCCTGACCATGAGGCCTGTCCTAGAATGATTAATATACCCATTGTCATTCTATTAGAGAAACAGATCTCTCAGAAGGCATAAGGGCCCATTCAGTTGTTAACTTTAACTCTCGTAGCTATGTTTTCATTCATATATGAAAGATGATTATAGCATATGTTCACTTGTATATGGGTGCGGGTGAAGTTAATGACGACCAAGCAACAACCCATTGACCCACAGAGAGTAGTTAGAGTCTAACAGACTAAAGGGGTCAGATAGGCCTCGTTGGGCAATAGAGTAGATAGTTATAGATAGATGGAGATGGCTGGACTAGAAGGGTCCTGTGGAGAGGGAAAGAAGAGAGGTGACTGTTGTAAGGACTACAGCTAAACTTAAGGGATATTTGAGGGGTGGTATCAAAACTTGAGATAGTAGCAAATTCTAAAAATAATAGTTTCATTAAAATTAGTTGGAGGTTTTTAATTTATATCTTCCACTATCTTATATAGCTTATCTGTTATAATAAACATAATAAAATATGTAATCTATATAAGAACATTCTTGCAGTGTTCTTCATAGAAATCCCACTTCTTTGTTCTATATTTAAGACCCAAATCAGGCTACCTGATATTAGTGATAAGCCAACAAGATCTTTTTCGTGCTGGAGAAACTAACAAACAAACAAAAATGTGTTGATCTTTTCTGCCAACCCCTTTTTAAATGCCAAATAAAAAAATGAATAAGAATACAAGACTGTATTTTCCTTAATACATTAGCTTTTAGAAATAGTGCTGGACTGCTAAGTCAATTGCTAACCAGATTACATTTGTATAATTCTAGCATGAAAGATCAAAGTCTATCAAACTATACTGAGTGTGTAGTTATTGCTGTCATTCAGATTTGATCAAGTATTAAAACTATAGTTCCCTTTACCATAAAGTACCATAAAGTACTTTATGTACTTAAGTACTTTATGTCTTAGATATCAGAAGCACTCACAACTAAGAAGTCTGGTGTTCATGGTACAATCTGCTGGGTTTTCTTTCCGAAGGGTCATTTCATAATAGTGCTAGGCTATATTGGTACCTGGGGGCAGGGTGGCATGATAGAGGAAAAGAGGTTTCACTTGGAGTCTTTCTACAGGCATCAGCCCATGGGGATGACCACAAATATAAGTCCAAATTAATTCTTACTTCTTTCATATAGCATGATACTTCATTTACTCTTCTTCCATCACTTGTTTTATACTGTGGTTGTTGTGGTCCTTTGCTCTCTCCATGCTGAATTGTGAGCTCATGTCAGACTTCTCTAACCAAAGCCAGTGATTCCCACTGACATGATTTGCAGAACCACACGGCAACTCCATGACCTTGGAGTTTTTGTGCATTTCCCATCTTCCATTCAAAATCACAATAGCATCTCCTCCTTGAGGACATGAGCTAGTGGTAAAAATATTAGACTTCCTATCAAATTCAAATTTATCAACTGCCCATGACCCAACAGTAAAATATTGCATGTACAGTTGATAAGAAGAACAATAAAGTGATATATATATATACTTATATATACTTATATATATAATCTTAGAATTCTATTTTCATTGGTAAAGCAGACTTAGTATCTTAGGATCTTTTCAGTTGTCTAGATGCCTAATTTTGTGAGACTGGTTCTTATTGTGACAGTACATACTGCTGTGTTCCAAGAAAATGAACCAAGAGACAGAGTATCTTTATTTCATATGAAAACCAAAGAATATTAGGACAGACTTTGGAAGGAAGTGTGCTGTCCATTAAAAGAGAAAATCATCCTATTCAAAAAATCTTGGTGCATTTAAGCATTATAATGGGGGTTGATGAAATGGCTCAGCAGTTAAGGCACTTGACACTTAAGCAAAGGACCAGAGTTAAGATCCCCAGAACCATATAAATGCAGGTGATTGCAGTGTCTCTCCAGTAATCCAGACTTTGAAGGTGGAGATGGGAAACCCCAAGCAAGCAAGCTAATAAGACAGGTCATATAGACAAGATCTGTGTTTCGATGTGAGACCATACATCACCAAGTAAAGTAGAAGAAAGTAGAAGAGATTCCTAACAGCAACTTTGGACCTTAACAGACAAATGCGTGCACACACACACACACACACACACACACACACACACACACACAATCACATGCATGTACACATAAAAAATGTAAAAATAATTAATAAAGTATAATAAAAAATAACACAAAGAAAAAATGCAAGCTCTACTGGAGCTGGTTCTGAGAACATTTTCAGTGTTTCTATCGTGGGGCTATATATAAACTCTCAATATGAGAACTCTCATGAACTTCGCTGGACTCCAGAAAAGAGGTAAATGGATTGTTAGAGTAGAGTGAGTCAGGTTTGGGAAGGAGCATATTCTTTAAAGTGAGACTTCTAATGGGACCCATTGACCAATGATGGACGAGTTCAGAGAAATACACTCATTTATTTTACATCCATGAAATTCCCAACAATTCGGAATATTTATTTTGCCTTGATTTTTTTTCCCCCCAACTGGAGTTCCAAACACTGAGATTGCAATCAGTTGAGGGAAAACTTGTTTTCAAGAGTCTTTTCAATTTGCTTCTGTGGCAATTTAGTCAAGCAACCTGCTTGGAAATAATCTATTTGTAGAACCTAGGTGGGGGAAAAGCTGCCACATTATATAATTCACCAAGCAGGTCTTGGCTCCCACTCTGCCAATCCATCTAAATAGTGGCTACTGCCCTGCATCTCGCCATACATATGATCAAGCAATTTAGCAGAAAAAACAGAAAGGCCCTGGAATTTGGCATCCCCGCGGACATTTATCTCTGAGAAAACCAAAGGGAGCCAACTTTTGCCTGAGTTTAATAGCAAAGCTGTCACATTTTACACAAATGAATATTGAAGTCTGCTGGCAAATGGGAAGGGGGTGTAGATGGGGGAGTGGAGGAGGAGGGAATGCTGACTGGACTCTTTTCAAAGTGGCTCCAGTTTTTAGGGGAGGGGCCAGATGCTTCCTTGGCAGGAGAGATGAAGTAGTTAAAATGATTACTAGCTAGGGGTTGGAACCCCAGGCTCTGGGTGTATATAAGACATCGCAGCGAGCGCAGAGCGGCTGTTGCTGCTGCTGCTGCTGCTGCTGTCAGAGCCAGATCAGGGCACACAGGCTCAGCTACTTGGGACACAGCGACCTGAGAAGGAAGCGAGGGAGGCTGCTGAGCTTTGCGCTAAAGCTCCTGGTTCACCTTTGCAACAGATACAGACACGGGAACCCCTAACCCTGCCTCCTGTCCCCAGACACACGCCCACAGTCGCCTGCACTCCAGCCGGGTGCCGCACGGGGCAGCCTGGCAGCAGATCCTCGCTGAAGGCGATGCTTAGAGGTGTCCTAGCTCCTGCGCTGGGAAAGAGGGAGTAGGACCCAGCAGGAAAGCAAGGAGGCTGCCGGTTAGAGCCGCCGGGGGCTGTGCTGCGGGAGGACATCGCCTTTGCTCCACTGGACACCTGCTGCAGAAGCCCAGCCACCATGATCCGCACGGCCTCATTAATTCTGGGAGCTGCGATCCTCTGCGCCCAGGGAGTCTTTGCCCGAAGGGTAGTCAGCGGTGAGTCAGGGCAGGGTACTATCTATCCTGTGAAAGATAGGGCGCTTGGGACTTTGGGGCACTATGAGGCAAGCTGCAGTAGGGTGGAGACTTCTCATAGAGTTGGAAAACTGTACTTCGTAGGGTTCAGAGAGTGGGTGAAAACTGTCCTCTTTTCCTTTCAAACCTCCATGCAGTACAGGAAAGTTTCCGTTTTCTAAAGCGCTTTCTATAGCTGCGGAGCAAGCTGTAGCTAAACCCGGAGCACGATTTTCTACTTTCTTTGGACGTCAGTGAGCGGAGCACAGGCAGGCAGGGTTGGGCACCTGAGAAAGGGGTGTGGTAGAGCTAGATAGACAGAGGATGGACACGAAAGAGCTGTGGCATGGCCGCCACCCCCTGTTGGTCCCGCTCCAGTCCCACCAGGGTGCCCCCACCAGGATGGTTCCTGAGACTAGCCCAGTTCAGAAGTCTGGATTTGCAGCCTTTGTTCTCAGGAGGGCTGACAAAGAAGAGAGGACAGTCACTGCCCTGTCGCCTTTGTCTCTGCACACTTTATTCCAACTTAGATAACTCAGGAAACAGTCGATGGGAGTAGGGTTAAAGGTTTGGCTTGCAGTGTACTTGGTAACAAATTTGTATTTGTGCATACAGAAGGGGGTAATTAAGTCTTTCAAATTAGTGAAAGGGTAAAAGTGAAGTTGCCAAGCTTCCTGGCTTTGTCTCTGATTTTTATTTTTTAGTGTCCATTGTCTAGTATTTGAGCAATTCACACCGTATCCACCTTTTCTTAGTTTGGGGAACATCTAACGTTAACACTATAGACAGTGACAGAGATGACTAGGCAGCACTGCTCGTGACAGCTGAATGGTCACCCGCAGTGAGAGCTCTTGCCTCACCAAACTGTTGCAGTGAGTTTGTGGAAAGTATACCGGTATTTTAAGGGCAAAGTGTTTGCTTCTAACACACAAGGCAGATGGGATCCCCTGGAAGCTTGTCCATCTAAGAACTGGTGTAGAAGATAGATGTGAGATGAAAGCAACTCAGTGAGTTTGGAAACATCTTTAGGATCCAGAAGCCGGCCTCTGACCTTCCACTCAGCAATCCATGCAATTCACTCAGTCAGGTGATTTTCTTAATTTTACAGGTAACTAATCCGTCTCCAGTAGCTTTTCACAGGGTGTTCAGAGCCTACGAGTTTAAGTCCTTGTCTGCCCTGTTTAGGAGAGGATGAAGAGGTGCGTCAGGATCTCTCTTGTGGAGCCAACTATATTTTGCATTACCTTTTTTATGCAAACAGATTGAATAGCTCTCGAGACTATGTTTTGAATATATGACGTTTTTTAAGCAAATCGAAGCTTTTAACTTGAACAGTGTTCCTTTGTTGTGTTCTTAATTATATGCCTTAAACTTGCAGAAAATCCAGCTCAAGTACTTTGTTGATGGAAAGTGTAATTTTCATCATACTGCTACAAAAAGTGATCCCAGACTTTTGGCTATGCTCTTCTTTAGCATTCATAGGCATCTTGAAGGTGACCTCTGGAAAATTTCTGAGTAACCGAGTATGATTTATTTGATTTAGAGTAAATGATGATGCTGACTTGAGATTTGAACAATTATTACTTAGTTATGTTTTTCTTATGAATAATTTGATTGTCTTCACATTGAAGTTTATCTTACCTATAAATTGATTTATGAATCATAGTATTTGATAAATTCCAGCTGTTACTGGCTAGGCAGAGAGCAGCCTAAAATCTGTTATTTTTGAAGCAATGATTTCTAACATTTCCACTACCAGCCTGTTGATGTTTGTTCTGAATGGTGCAGCAACCATTTCATGCCACTAGGGACCAGTGACCCAGTCTCCTCTAAAGTGCCTGGAGAGAATGGAGACAGGGTCTTCTCTTTCCACTACTTGGAACACCTTAGAACGCAGGGGAAAAAAATCTATTCATTAAATCTCAGGACAGCAATTTATAATTTTTGTGCAATATCAAATAATCACTTACCATGCCCTCAAAGACCGACACTGACCAACTTTATCTCCATATGTCTTTCATGTTTCAAAACATTCAACATTCTGATACTTTAAACACAGCATTTTAAAGAGAAAAATGTTTTAGGGATAAATACATTTCCAGCAGTTTCATCATTAGCTGATATACATAAGATTTACTGCTATCTGATGTAATAAGACAGTACACAGACACACACAGAAGACCATAATGATAATAATCAGTGTATTTACTGATTTATTTATGATTCACAGGAATCTAATTTGAGTATCTGATTTGTGTGGTGATTTCTTACTCTATGCAGATGCGTGGGGAACATCTGTTGCATCTCTAATCACTCAGTTCAGAAAGTCACTAGCTGGTAGTGGCATTTTTCTTCTGGTAAAGTTTAATGTTTGTTTTTTTTTTCTTTATGGTATAATATTAAAAGGGGGGTTTAAAACTTGGGGCTTCTAGTTTAGGAGAATATGTTTGGTAAGCAAGTGACATATTAAGGAAACATTTGAAATATTTTAATGAATTGTTTGTTTGTTTCATTTTTTAGAGTTTGGAGCACTAGTCCCCAACATCATCCTGCTGCGATGTGGCACTAGTAATACTTCAAGGCACCCCTCACATTTCTCCAGACCACACTTAAACGTACATCTTTAGCTCAGCTACAGTTGAGCTATACTTTATCTTAGAGGCTAAGCAATAACAGACATTTAGAAACAAGGGTAGTAGGCCTCCTACTGACTTCAGCAATCCATGTGTTTCATGGAATCAGACATACTTTTTAAACGTACAATTAACCAATCACTTTCCACTAACTTTTCTCAGTCTATGACTAAGTAATTTTCTCCATAATTTTGCAGAGAATAAAGAGTTCACTATTCACTAGAGAGAGATCTGGTTAGTGGGAACAATTACATGCGGACCTCTCTTTTTTTTTATATTAATCTCAGGTTATTTACTTTGTATCCCAGCATTAGTTCTCTCCCTCATTACCTCCCAATCCCACACTCCCTCCCTCATCTCCTCCCAGACCCTTTCAAAGTCCACTACAGGAACTGTTTCTGACATGAACTCAACGACTGGCTCCTTTACCCACCACTCCCCGGAGGGAGGAAGAGTCTTACTAGACCACAGAGGAGGACATGGCCACCAGTCCTGAAGATACCTGATAAGCTAGGGTCAGATGGAAGGGAAGGAAGACCTTCCCTAGTAGTGGACTTTTTTTTTTTTTTTTAGCACCTACAGACTATAGAGTATTGCATAAGTGATGGCCAGAAAGTGGCTTTAAAAAGTGATTCAACAGTAAGGAAGATATAAATGAAGCTGCATAACATAGTCTAGCTAATAGAACAATTCCATGACATCATCAGAGAAGAAAATGATGACAGTGCAAGTTGCAAAGATGCAATTACTTTAAGTATCTCTTGGGCAAGAAAGGAGCAAATTAATCTTATTACTAGGCATTTAATAAACTACCCATTTATCATAGGCATTATTCCTTAGTGGCTTTTCATCATTATCTTATGGTGGCAATATCTATCCATTAATGCTAAAAAAGCATCAGTAATTTAAAGAGGACTCTGAGAGGGGATATCCAGCTGATGCTCAATTAGTAACTTTTATTATTTATAACTCTCTTCTCTGACAGATATTCACATGCAGGTGCATACATACAGACAAATGTGAAGAGGAAAGTTTTTAAGTTGTTTTAATGTACTACTGATGCTACATCACTCCATGAAAATCTGACTACAGTGATAATCTTTGTATTTGAGACAACACTCAATGTAGGCTTTGTTTTATTAATAAAACAAAAAAGCAGATGAGACATCTCTCTCTCTCTCTCTCTCTCTCTCTCTCACACACACACACACACACATATTCAGAAATAGAGGTGTCCTCAAATTAACTTTTATTTAATTATTGAGCATGGAAAATCCACACTCAGAAACAAGATCCCAACACAAAATCCCGTGCTTATACCACCAATCAATAAGCTACCAATGGCTATATTAAATCAATGTCTCTAACACAGAGGAGATGTGTTTATCAGTCTCTTTATCCATAAAGTATTATAACAGTGTATTGGTTGAGACACATGTGGAGAAGCATATACATCATGGAAAATCTGTAGCAGGACCAATCAACTTGGTTCCAAACCTGAAATTGCAATTTTGAGCTGTGTCAACTTGGACAAACTATTTTTTTTTATGATTATTGCTTGTTTTTATTTTTTTTTTAATTTTTTTTATATTTTATTTTTTTTTATCAGTTACATTTTATTAACTCTGTATCCCAGCCGTGTCCCGATCCCTCATTCCCTCCCAGTCCCTCCCTCCCTCCCTCATCTCCACCGTGCCCCTTTCCAAGTCCACTGATAGGGGGGACCTCCTCCCCATTCATCTGATCCTGTTTTATCAGGTATCTTCAGGACTGGCTGCAAAGCCCTCCTCTGTGGCCTAACAGGACTGCTCCTCCCTTCGGGGGTGGGGAGACCAAAGAGCCAGTCATCGAGTTCCTGTTAGAAATAGTCCCTGTTCCCCTCACTTTGGGAAACCAATTGGTTACTGAGCTACCACAGGCTACATCTGAGTGGAGGTTCTAGGTTATATCCATACATGGTCCTTGGTTGAATGTTGGACAAACTATTAAACTCAGTGTTCCCCTTTCCTCTTTCAAAGATGGGAAGAGAGGCTGTACATCACACAGTGGCAGGAAGATGGAAAGGCTTTTGATGCAGGGTGTGCCTAGTGAAGAGGGTTGGAGGAAGGGCTTACCTGGATACCTAGTACGGTACCACCATGTGTTTTGAGGGAGATAGGAAAGAATTACAGTAAAGATCAACTTCTTGGATTCTACTAGATTTTCTTGAGATCAGATAATCTGGGTTAGGTGAGATTTATTATACAGCCCATTTTCTCTCTCTCTCTCTCTCTCTCTCTATATATATATATATATATATATGATATCTATATATCTTATATATGTCTTTATGTTTTTATGTACATATCTTATATGTCTTCTATGATTTTATTTAACATGATCTATATGTAACACTTATCTGATGTTGATTACATTTTATTATAGTAACAGAGCTAAAGAAACATTTGACAACCTTACAAATGCAAAGCATTCTACAATAAATAACTTGAGTAAAGTAAAAATAAATTATTGTTTATATTCATGATGAAACAAATTGTTATAACTTCATGAATTTGTCCTTGGTTTTGTGTCATTGCCAAAACCAGTTTCAAACTTTATCAGCATTCATGATTTTTCATAACTATGAAAAACCAAAATCTTTATTTCTAGAAATAACAACAGAATCATTCATTGTGACCATGATAGGAATGTTTAATAGTTATTAGTAAGAATTATCTGTAAATAAAAGTTCATATCTAGGTCTGTGCTGAGAGTATGTTTCTGTATTTATAAATTTAAAAGAAGTGAATATTTCCCTCTATAATTTTATGCAAATTTATTTAAAATAATTAAATAATGTTTAGATGTAGAGATTATTTCCAGGTGTACATCCAAAATATTTTCATAAAAGTAAGTACACAAATCTCTCCTGGAATTCTCTTTTTATCAATGTTCCCAGAACCTAGAGTGGGAGGTCTTTTGTAGACAGAACAAAAACTAATGTAATTTTCAACTAAAGATTCTGAATAGAGACTTCTGTATACGTTGTTAGTATGAATGTAGCCTTAGTGTGGCATAAATCACTGTATGACGAGCAGAAAATTTACCCCTGTCATAAAATATTTCTGGAAGTTTTTATTTGAATATGACATTTAAAAGTAAAAGTCAGAGAAAGTTTTCATGTGATCAACCAAGGCAAGAAGGGAAACCATCCTACTTGTTCTCTAGGAAGGCTGGCTTTTCCAGGAGTGAGAAAGTTGTATCAGAAGATCTGCATTAACAGAAATTGTCTGGGAATTAGGGCAACATTTGTTTCCCAGCTGTTGGAGTTCCACTGTGATAGCAGCCAAATGGGATCAGCTGAAGTGCAGCAGCAAGCTCTGAAGCTCCAGCTTCTGCTCATTTTGCCACAGACTGAACTAAATGTGCATAGTAAGGTAAAAATCAGGAGTAGAGTAGAATTATATGTAAAGGCACTCATCATGTCAGCATTAACTGATTCTATATAAGCCATAATAATTGTGCGGTGTGTTTACAATTTCTTGGAAACTGCCTTCCTCTCCCTGACCTGGTAGTGTCTTTCCAGTTCAAACATGAAGACTCAGCTGATAATCACCCAAGGTCCTTTAGGGTTAACCTCTCTCTTCCAGCTGATAAAAGGCTTCTGTCTTTATCCCTTCATGAGTTCTCTTTTTTGCCTCCATCAACATCTCTGTTCCTTATTGAGATCATGGATCACTCTATCAATAAGGAAAGACTGTCTGGCATAGAGTGCCATGGCTGACAATTTTTCCATGACACATGTAGCATTAGTGAATTATTTAAAATGCAATTCTTTGTCTAAGCATCATTACTCATTTTCTTTACAATGTAATATAGCATTAGGAATTTTGGCAACATACTTAGAGCCTTCCTATTCATTCTAGAGCAAACATTATCTTAATTTTATAAAGGAGCGAATTTCAAATACATTTCAAATGCATGCCCTAACCATGTATGAACTAGGGAAGAACTTAGTTTTCATATATATCAAACATAATTAATAGTAAATTTTAGTATATAAATCATATCCAGGCAGCCTTTTAAGGTACCCTGGTTTTGTTACATATAAATACATGTTGCTCATCCCAAACATCCTGGTATTCTGTTTCTCTTTCCATTGAGACCTTGCAAACAATCTTTAAAAAAAAGCAATCTTTTAAAAAAATGCTAGAGTGAAATAGAAGGCTAAATGTCTTAGGGGTGAAAATTTGGAACTTGAAAACTCAGGAGAAAGTAGCTAAGATATATTTGGAAACTTAGAAATATGTAAAGGATGTGCTAGATGAAAATAGTATGAGAGCTTGCTTTTTAAATACAATAATAAAAATACAGGCTTATAAGAATCATTGGAACCCCATAAGGAAGAACTATTTTAAACAATGAAGTCATCACAAAACTTAATATCTTTTTAAAATTATGCATGATTAATAATAGAAATAAGCATTGGTATTTCCATCACCTCATCTCAATGATTATTTCAGTCTTATTTGCCCTACTAAAGCCTTTAAGCTCATTTCCCGTTTCTACTGATGTGTTAATTTTTGTTCAAGTTAATTTAGCCCGTATGCTAATTTGCTTGTGCTTTTCAGTGGGCAGCTCCTGAGCTCAGGCCCCAGTCAGCTGCTTGTGTGCCCTCCTGAAATAACTATTTTATGTTTTCATCTTTTGTCAAGATCCTGGATGCTTATCAGTTAAATACTGTTGTTGGGTTAATGGTCTTCTGCCAGTTTCTGCTTGGTCCTGCCTTGAATGTCATTCAAGATCATAAATTGAAGCTTCAGGAGCTGGGGGTCTGCTGTAGTGTTGGTGTGTTGCTCAATATGACAGACTAAAATTAAGAGTACAAACTGTAAATGCTTAATTTATCACAGTATCTAAGCAAGATCTCCTACAACTGAGAACTTTTCATATGGGCTACAAAATTAAATAGAAAGTACAAGAGGATGTAAAACATTTTATGCAAGTACTGGGAGTAAAAACTCAGGTTTCATGGTTGCAGAGTAAAAACTACCTAGAGAACATCTCCTAAGTTCCATCACTTTTATAAATTAAAAGTAATATACTAATATTTCTAATATGCTAAATTTTATGCTATTACTGGGTGAGAAAGCACCTTTTAAATGTTTTTTTTGTCAGTTCTTTGATTATTTCACACAAGGTGTTTTTATTATAGTCATCCCAACTCTTTCCCTTAACTCTGCCCAGAACTGACACCACCAGCCTAACCCTTTTCAACTACATACCCTCCTCCTTTTAAAATTAATAGCTAACCAAATCTAATATGTGCTGTCCATATGCTTCTCAGTGTGGAACTATGTATTCAAGCATATTTGACTGACTGGTAGCCTCACCATTAAAGAAAACAGACTGTCCTTCCCCAAGAAGCAAGTTGTCCATAGTTTCTCAGTTAGAGATGGGGCCTCATGAGATGCTCCCCATTCTGTGCTAAAATTCTGACAGAATTGGATCCTGAGCAGGTCTTGTGCAGGCAATTACAACTGCTGTGAGTTTGTGACTATAGTGGTCCTGTCAAGTCTAAAAGAAGTTTTGAAATGCAGCCATTCCTGATGAGACCTGATAGACTAGGATTAGAGGGAAGGGAAGGAGGACCTCCTCTATCAGTGTACTGGGGAAGGGGCACAGGTGGGGAAGAAAGGGAAGGAGGTAGGGTGGGATTGGGAGGGGAGGAGGGAGGGAGCTACAGGGGTGATACAAACTGAATAAACTGTAATTAATAAAAATAAAAATAATTGAAAAAAGGAAGTTTTGATCTGGTCCTTCTGAATATTTAGTTCTTACATTCTTTCTACACCCTTTCCATGACAGTACCAGAACCTTGAATAGAAGGATCTGAAGTCCTATTGCTCGCAGAGTACTCTGTAGTCACTCATTCTTTTCATTTTGACCTGTGGTGAGTTTCTGTTATAACCACTGTCCACTGCACAAAGACTCTTTTCTGATGAGGTCTGAGAAGTCTCTGTGAGTAGAGACACATGAGGGAAGCCTTGATAAAATGTCTACTCACCAAAACAACAGTAGTGGGTTCATCCTTGTGGCCTGTCAGCTCCCCAGTTACTACTTCTTGACCAAATTTGCAATATTAGGCATGTGCTTTCTCTGAAGAGGTAGGACTGAGATTAATCAGAGAGTAGTCGTTTACTCCCCTAGCAGTCATGGCACTGCTGCACCCATAGATATAATTTGGAGAAAAGAATTCTTGATAGTATTTTCTGTTTTAATTGTTTTTTTGCTATTGTGGTTAACACCAAACTCATAAATAGAGAGCTCACAACCACTTTATTTATATTTTCTGTTGTAGGTCAAAAAGTGTGTTTTGCTGATGTGAAGCATCCCTGCTACAAAATGGCCTACTTCCATGAACTGTCTAGCCGGGTGAGCTTCCAAGAAGCACGCCTGGCTTGTGAAAGTGAAGGAGGTGTTCTCCTCAGCCTTGAGAATGAAGCTGAACAGAAGTTAATAGAGAGCATGTTGCAGAACCTCACAAAACCTGGAACAGGGATTTCAGATGGCGACTTCTGGATAGGACTTTTGAGAGGTGGAGATGGCCAAACATCTGGTGCCTGCCCAGATCTCTACCAGTGGTCTGATGGAAGCAGCTCCCAGTTCCGGTAAGCTGTGACTGGACCCTGAGGTGTTATTATACCCTACAGGAATCAGAAGGGCAAAAGGAAAGTTCTGATACCTAGAAACACAGAGACCACATGGTGCTAAGTGTCCCCATGGTATTCTATCTGTAGGAACTGGTACACCGATGAACCTTCTTGTGGAAGTGAAAAGTGTGTTGTCATGTACCATCAACCAACTGCCAATCCTGGCCTCGGAGGTCCCTACCTTTACCAGTGGAATGATGACAGGTGCAACATGAAGCACAATTACATCTGCAAGTATGAGCCCGGTAAGACATTGCGCGTGTTTATCCATATCAGACTTTGTCTTTAAGGTTTACAGCTTTTCTATGTTATTCCTATGAAAGGGGCATTATCTCAGAGCTTGTTTTGTTAATATACTGATGCGCATTATTTGCAGCAAAGTAAACCTAGCTGTGGGCTGAATAAAAGCAAATGGGTAGAAACATTTGGTGGCAAAGGTGTTTCCAAGAGAAAACAAGGATTTATACCAGGACCCAACTGTTCTGCTGTACTCATATTTTGTAAATGACAAACGTTTATGTGAATATATCTTAGAAACTTATGAGAATGTATGGGAAGTAGGCATAGGCTTGTGAGCAAAAGTTTCTTGGTTTATTCCTGCTGAGCTTAGGGGAGGGAAGCAGCTTTCTTCAGGCACATTACTTTGGCATGTCGTAGCATAATGCTTGCCATGTGGACCTCTACCTGAGTCTAACTGTGCTCCATAGTTAAAGGGAGTAAGGTTACGTTACACATTTGTCTTCTGACTTGTATCCCTCGAAAAGTGTTACTTTTGTCAATTTTTCTTTGAAATATTAAGTTACTTTTCATGCACAGCAAATGGGAAAATCACCTTGAACTAAGGCACATTAGTGTGGCTCCCTGCCGAATGTAGTGAAACTCAGTTTCTTTAATAAGACACCACAATTGAATTGGAATTTGAACTAAAAGAAGGACTAATCAAAAGTGTGCAAATATATATTTGATCATCGTCTTAGACACTCAAGTTATATACACAAACCTTGATATATTTATTTTTCTATTTTTCTCCACAACGTAGGAAAGGGTCATTTTGACTTTTCTGAAGGATTGTCAGCATGACCTCCTAATATGTGCCCATAGAAGGCAATTATAACCAAGTACCAATGCTCCTATTATTCTCTTGAAATTACACAATATCTTTTCTCATAAAGCCACACAGTACAAGGGATTATTGGATTAGAATTACCCTTTTCTTGTGTTTATCTTGCTCTTGAGTACATTAGCCAGGTTTTTATATCCCTGTTGAGTTTATTCTTTGCCCTTGGTTGCTAAATCTATCTTTACACACTTGGAAGTCTTTGCAAGGCTAAGTTTGTTATTCATTTATATTTTCTCTAATTGTGTCTTAGAGGAATACAGTCATAATTCATGATATTTTAAATTTGCTGCAACACTTGAAATTTATTAAGAAGGGGTTTAAAGGAATGAGTGTAGCTAAGTAATATGTATGGATATCTATCTATCTGTATAACATATATATATATATAATACCCTTATCAGTTTGAAATTTATTATTTACTTTCATATTTCTACTCCCATATACCATGACCAACAAGGTTAGAATGTTTTTTTTTAAAAGAACTACCCTGATTTTTCATGAATGGGATGCTTCAATTTTAAATTTATCCTCCTCCCTAGTGGAACACACACTTTTCTTTTTTTTGGTTCACTGATATCATGGATCTTTATGTCAAGACTAAATGTTGTATTTGTGTAAACTTGCCTTTTGTGGCTGGTGAGATGGCTCAGCAGAGAAAGGCACTTGTCACCAAGTCTAAAAACTGATGTCAGTCGAAGGGATTTATATCATGGAAGGAGAAAACCTACGCCTTCAAGTTGTTTCCTGGCATCCACATGCACACCATGGCACTCATGCCCTCAAACAACACAGAACAGCTGTAATTTAAAAAGTGAAATTGCCTCATGAGCTTCTGTTTCTAGATAAAAATAGCATTTATAGAATTAAGTTACTAGATTTTTATATTTAATTAGCCATCACATTCAAGCTTGTTAATAATGTTTTAAATGTAATTAGTTTGTTGACTAATAACATGTTTTATAAATTGATTCAAAACATTAGTTGACATTAGTTTAACCAGGGAATCTGGTTAAACTGCCAAATTGGAGAATAATATGAGGAGTAAGCAATCTTTAAAATATTTTTATGTTCCAAAGACTACAGATGCCATATGCAACTTTTATTTTGTCCATAAAATAAATGACAAATAATAAATTTCAATCTTTGAACAATGAAAACATTTATAGATTTTTTTTTCCTCAAGGCAGAGTTTTACTCTATAACTAAATCTGGCATGAAACAGAATAGCTTCAAACTCACTGGAGGTTTTATAAATTAAAGCATGGTATTGGCTAATAGAAGAAAACTGGAGCTTATTACCATAGGTCCAAAGAGCCCTATTAAAGAAGAAACCATCAGAGATACCATGATGGGATTCCTGAAGAAAGACATCTTTCCATTTTCTTTCAGTTTCCAAAGAAGAGCTCTATTCAGAGTGATGCACTTCCTGAATAGCATGATAGACATTCTGAAGGGAAAACTCCTTTGATTCCCTTCACTGCCAGAATATTACAGGAGTTATAGTATGTACATGGACAGCAAGACAAAGATCTTATGGTCAGGAATTCCTTGCTGTTACAACTTTCCAAATGTGAGGGTTAAGGGTTTGAGGGCGCCAAGGGACCACCACACCATTGGCCTAACCTGTGTGCCAGGAGTTTAATGGAGGCATGGAACTGGAGAAAAGCTGTCTTTGGGTGAGATTTGGGGAGTCAGGATGGAGGCCTTATAGCTAGTTGCAAGTGAAAGGAGACCTGAGGCCACAGTAGGCTTACTTATCAACCTGAGTGTGCTTCACTACAGAATGTGGGTGATGGGTAGCAGGGAGTTAGAAGACTTGTAGCTTATTTATGCCTTACTAGGGTTTGTTGTTGTTGTTGTTGCTTTGTTTTTTGCTTTTGTTTTTCTCACAAATACAATTTACTTTGGCTAAACTGGTTTCTTAGGGGGAATAGTATATGAGATAATAGTACCAGACCATGGTGAGAAGTCTCAAGAATTTCTTATGCATTTCAGAACTGAAAGATCTAATCACACAAAGCTAGGAAAGAAACAACTTGCAAATCTTAATTTACTGGTATTTAAGGGGCCCTACTGGAATGCACATCTAAAGAATGTCATGCTCTTCAGATGGCTGCTGCTTGATAGCAATTCCACGTGCAACTACGCAGTTTTCTGCTAATAATTACTGCACAGTAAAGGCTGCTCCATACAGAATTTTACCTGTTTCCTTTTGAATTGTGTCTTATGTCTTACATTTTAAATTCACAAATTGCTGTTTACCTATGTAACTTTGGGCCTCTTTGTCATTACTGATTGTAGCAAGCTGCCTTATGCACTGCACCATTCTTTATTGCTAAATGAAGTCTGGTGACAGAGGGAATTCAACAAATTGGTTATTTTATTTAGCCATAATTAAATATTGACTACTGTTAATTAATTTCTGTGCATTTATAATCAGAATATATATTTGACTACAAATTATTCAGAAATCAAAATTAACCTTTATTGTTGAGTGATACATTTCATTTTTATCAACGTTTGCATTTTCCTTGTTTAATTAGTATTCATGATTCTTGTGCTAATTATTTACAGAGATTCACCCAACAGAGCCTGTTGAAAAGCCGTATCTTACAAACGAACCTGCGGATGCCCATGAGAACGTGGTTGTTACTGAAGCAGGTGATTCTCCTCTGTGTCTTATCTGTCACTTAAGGAGCTGTACTTTGACCAGTGCTTCATGTTGACCTGAGTGAAATTGGGATGTGGTACATTAATTATGGAACCATAGACATTTACTTTTGAATTGCATCAGAAATAATTATGTGATGATGCAATTTTAACAGAAAAAATTTTCTTAAAATTTCCACTTCAAGTGGAAGTATCTAGTCTAAGACCAAGTGCTCAGCATTAACACATGTATCTGCAAAGCATTTCCCAATATAATATAGTAGGTATCACACAAACTGCGATATTGAATAGCCTGGAGGAGCACTTTGCTGCTGACTGTATGGGGATTGTCTGAGGTAGAGGTGAGGTATAAAATAAGCCTCATCATAGTTTCTACAGACTTCCTTGGCATAAATTACTCTATCTGACCAATTTCAAGGTATCCTAGTGATGTGTGGCATGTTGGATGGGATGGGCTCGCTATCTTGCTGTCACCCCAGACGACAGAGTAAAACCAAATGCAACCTGAGTCAGAGTGCCACATTGGGCAACAACTCCTCCTAATAGTCCTTAGACCCTTTTCAACATGACGTAAAGCTGGATGGACAGAAATATTTATCCTAATTCAGTAACACATAGTAACACATAGGTAACACATACATCAGTAACACCTAGGTAGCACTTTATATTTTTATTATTAATATTGGAAATAATAACAGTAATTTGAAAAAAAATATTTCACAAATCCTTAAAGTGTTTCATGGACCTGGTGGAGGTTCAGAAGAGAGGCTGAGAATTCTATAACCACTATTCTCTGAATTTTGATCCTACTAGACAGTCCTGTGATCTCAAGCGTGTGTGAAACACACACACACACACACACACACACACACACACACACAGAGAGAGAGAGAGAGAGAGAGAGAGAGAAACATGAAGTAAGGAAGGCTTTAGGAGACGGATCTTTTGTGTGGGGAGTGAGAGGTGACTTAGATTAAAATAAAATGTTTTCATATATGAACTTGAAAATATGTTAAATAACAACATGTCTCTAAATTACCTATCATTAGTTCCCACTAAACACACCCCTTAGCAAAAGAAAGAGAAAGCAGTGAAGTGAATTCATTATGGCCATTTTTTTTCCAGAATCATTAAGACTTGTGACATCGTTGACTAACTTTTAGTTCGCAAGCCAAATGCAATGTTACTCAGATTATTTGTCCATATACAGACAGTCTTGTTAAGCCTTTGAGCTTTTTGTTTTAGGTGTCTGATTTTAACATTATTCATAATATGTAAACATAATTAAAGTTATTAGTAAATAAAGTACAGCTATTTTTCCCTCTTGTAATGTTAGCATCATGATTAATAAAGTAATTTCATGCTCTGTAGGTCTTGAGTGTTTTAAATTTTCTTTAAAATCTACAAGAATACCTCTCATTATAAAGAATGATAGAGGAAGGTTAAAAGATTGTTTATTTTCATAATTTAATTAAATCATGCCATTGTCTCTAGAGTCTTATGTCTCTGGGTTGTGACTGCATCGCCACTTAGTACATGCTTATTGTCATTTAATCCCAGATACATTTTATCATGACACTGAGCTTATTGGCTAAGATAATTCGTTATCTGCTAGGTCAATAATGATTATAATAATTACTATTCCTTAATGTAAAGTCTTCTCCACTGATTCAGAAGAATTAATAAAATGAGACAGCTAAGATTATTAACATGTTATGAAAATTAGCCTGAGTCTGAATTGCAAATACAATAGAAATTTTAAAAGCATGCATACTTAATTGAGCATGTCAACCAGGACATTACAGTTTTGGTTATTTTCTTTCAAAGCATCCATCTATTTTTCATAAATTCTTGTATTTGGAATTTACTTTTTGGGTAAAAATTCTATTTTACCTTAATCTTTAGGGACATTTGTTCATAACTACTGTTGGCTTCTTGGTTGAGCTCTCAACGAACACTGTTTTCCTTTTGTAGGAATAATTCCCAATCTAATCTATGTTATTATACCAACGATCCCACTGCTCTTACTGATCCTGGTTGCTTTCGGGACCTGCTGTTTCCAGATGTTGCATAAAAGGTAAAAACATACTTCTGTCAAGATAATTTAGGGAGAAACCCCTTTAAACATACTTTAGGATATATTTCAAAAAATGACACCACATCTTTAACTTATATTAAAGAGTTCTGATGCTCTTAACTGTCATTAAAAACCCAGCATATAAAACTGTAGGACACACTTGGATTGTGAGGCATCCAGTGTCTCCTTCATATCTCACAAGTCCTGTGAATGGTTTGCCTTCCTGTTCCTTTTCTTTTCTTCCTTTCTTTTTTTTTTGTGTTTTTTTTTTTTTTTCAGTCAGGAAAATGGTGGAACTCTTCACTTGCTTTGTTGCGTAGTTAACATATGAGGTGGCTCTGAAGTTTGAGTACTTGTAATCTCATATGAGATGTACCATACTGTAGTCTCTGGATTGTTGAATAAAAAAAAAATGTTAAACCTCTCAATATGAATATCAAGCTATATGGCAAACTTGGTTTTTAAGATGTAGTATAGTTTCAGGATTCAAATCATTGCCTCTATTTTATTTCAAAATGACATTAAGATTAGGCAAATAACTGCAGTTATAAAGACAGTTGAGTGTGGTGACTTGAGGGACTTAGGCAGAATAATTATCAGTATGAGAACAGTTTGAGCTACTGAGTTCCAGAGCTATGGCATGAGACCTTGTCTCACTAATAACAATAATAAAATATTATTTTCCAAACACACACACACATATACACACAAATACCTGGGTTCTATCTGACAGCTATTTTAAAATAAAATTATATATCCTAATAGATTTCTTGGGACTTGTCAAACACTTTTCTATGCTTAACATTAGCCTTGATTCAGTGAAGTGAAATTTGTGAATGTGGTACAGTTTGTCAATTAAATTCCAAAAAAGTATAAATATGTATCAAAGGGAAAAAGTAAAAAGATGCATTTAAATAAAAAAGAGGTTTGATAGAATAAATGGCCTCCTTGTCTTATAGTTAAATAACTGATCGAAAGAATGCTTGCATCAGAGAAGGACGTAGAAATGATATCATTTTTCTCTTTTTTTGTTTCATCATCTTCTTTTCCTTAAATTAATTCTAAAGAACCTGAAAAGTAGCAACACCTGAAAAAATGCTAATTTTAAATGATTAATATGCATTTAGAAGTGATTTAATGTAGGAATGCCTTCAATTCAGAAAGTCAAGAGCTTAGGAAGCAGAGGGACTGTGAGTTTGTGTCCAATCTGGGCTTCATATTTAAACAAACAATCAAACATGCACTTTCAAACCAAACCAAACCAAACCATACCAAATCAAACCAAAACAAAACAAAACAAAACAAAAAGAAACAAAACAGTAACGTTTTTGAAAATATAAAAATCATTTATAATAAAAAATAAAGGCTGGTAAAAGAAAGTCCAGCAAACTAATATTAAATTTTGAGACCCTCTTGACTTTCATTGAAAGACGTGTGAAACACTAAGATTTTTTCCAGTGTTGCATATGTAATAAACACATTTCTTGCCCTAATTCCTAAGACTGTAGATTTCTCCTTGGGAAAGCAATGGTGGAGGAAGAACACACATCCTCTTTTTAGCCCAGACAGACTGTTAGGGCGGCCATGTAAACAGCACATCGGTTAGTCAACATTAAATATATGATTCAAATATTCTGCCTTGTCAAGTAACAGGTGCTAATGAGTGAGCAGTGGCATTGCCTCTAAGGTTTGTTCTGCTTTACCCAAACAGTGTCCATATTTGTTTAAAAGGAGTTTGGCTGTTTGCCCTTGTTTGAAAAATTTCGAGTGAGAAAATAAACCAAAAGTGGGCACTTTGAGTTGCCGGCATGAGCTGAAGTTCTCTGTTCATCATTCTTAGACCCTCCCCTTTTCCTTTCTTCCAGGAAAGCAAGGAGAAACTTCATCAAAGACTCCACTCCATTATCATCTGAGTGCCTTGCAGAAAGTTTAAATTCCAATCTGGTACACATGGCAGTTTCTCTCATTCCATACCATTTCCAAAAATAACTCTTCTTCCCTTAGCTACTAGAACTTTTTTTTTTTTTTTTCAATGCAGTTTATTCAGGAACCTTGAACAATCCTCGGACCCTGGGGAAAGCCAGCCCACAGCTTAAATAGCCTCTGGGTAGCCAACCCAGGTGTGCCACGTGGGCAAAGTGAAATATTAATTACAACTGAAGCCACATTGATAAGTTAAATATTTTTCTTACCGTTTACAATATTCTCCTCTTCATAAACTCTGCGTGACTTATTTTCTGTTCGTGCTATATTTACTTGGTAAAATTAACTATGTTGATCTCATTTATGTAAAGGAACAACCATGGAACATGAAATTTGGAATTTTATAAATCACAACAATACTCGACTTGGTACGAATGAACGAAGTTCTTTGCATTGTAATGCTTGAGGCTTTAGAAATAGTTCTTTATTGTCTTTAAGGAGTTCTCTAATTCTGCAGGCTGGTGGAATGGTGCAGGGTGTGTCTGTGAGGGTGGCAAAAGCTGTTAGAGGTTGAAGTATGGATTCCTAGGGGCAGAAGGAAGTACTAAAAATCAGGAGCTATGAACAGACCAGGTGAGAGGATATTCCCAGGAACCTAAAGCAAAGAAATACAGATTTTGACATACAATCGGTGGAGAATCCCTTGGTGAAACTTACAATCAGGCACTTTTTCAGGAGCCTGAACAGTGACTACTACAGGAAAAAGCACTCAGGCCCAGGCTACCATGAAGGCCTAGGTCCAATTCCAGAAAACAGAAGTTACATGTCAGACATGTCTAAGAGAAAGATCTCACGAGCTCTGAAGTCACCGAATATGCTTTTTTCTTGGGCTTACATTGGTTTGAGAGAGGCAAAATTAATCCTTTTAAAATTTATTTTTAATTTATCTATTCACTTTACATCCAGATCAGAGGCCCCTCCCTCCTCTCCTCTTTGTCCTTCCTTTCCATCCTCTTTCCCCCTCCCCCTCTCTTTTTCTGAGGCAAAAAGGAGCCCCACCCACCTAACCCAACCCAACACATCAAGTTACATCAGGACTGAGCTCATCCTTATCCACTGAGGCCAGAGAAGGCAGCCCCTTTAGAGGGAAGTGATCAAAAGCAGGCAACAGCATCCATGTTGTAGACAGCACCACTCAACTTACTAGAGAACACACATGAAGATCAAAGTGCCCATTGGTTACATATGTTTAGGGGGGCTAGCTCCAGTCCTTGCATGCTCTTTGGTTGGTGCTTCCATTCCTGTATGCTCCCATGCTTCTAGAGCCAAACCCTGACAACATTAACAGTATTCAGCTATGTTTTCAGACAGGAACCTAGCAGCAGCCATTCTCTGAGCGGCCCCACCCACCATCTGATTGAATGAGATGCTAAGACTCAGAGCTAAGCATTAGGTAGAGCTTGGAGAGTCCTGTGAAAGAGTAGAGGGGAAGTATGAAAGGACCCAGAAGGGATAACAATGCCACAGGAAGACAACACAGTCAACTTACCTAGGCACAATTAATCCTTCAGGATGTGAATGGCTTAAGTTCTGTTTAGGAAGACTGATGGCAGGAGGGCAATAGGAGGTTCCTTAGATTTAGGACAGACCATGTATTTGGATGGACTGACACTAATTATATTAGCCTTTATATTAGAGTGCCCACAAAGCAAATTTCAGAAACCAGGCCAAAGAAAACAAGTTTTTTTTTTTTGTTTGTTTGTTTTTTTTTTTTTTTTTTTTTTAGGGGGAGGAGTGGAAAGTTTTTGTACTCTGTCAGGCATTGTACCTGTGTAACGATGTTTATTTGTCTGTTTTCAACACTCATAAGAAGTTTGTCATCTCTGCACATTGGGATAATCTAGACTTTTTTGTAGGAATTTGAATATGCTGATGAGGAAAGAAGAACTCATGGTATCTGTCTGAGTGTCTCCATTTGGACCAAGACAAGCCCCAGTTTGGTACAAGTCAGGAACTGAATTTATTTCTTTTTTATGTTTTTCAGTAAAGGAAGAACAAAGACTAGCCCTAACCAGTCTACACTGTGGATTTCCAAAAGCACGAGAAAAGAAAGTGGCATGGAAGTTTAATAATTCACTGACTTGGCTCCAGAGAACAAAAGTAGTTTTGTAATTCTTGATCTGTGTAAGGAATGGCATCCTTAGCTTGGAATGGCTTGAAATCTCAAAGGATCTGCAAGATGAGCTGTAAGCTCCCTCTTGAGGCGAATCTCAAAATAATTTTTATATGTTCATAGATTCACTTACAAAATACGCTGAGTTAATCACAAGTGAGACCTGCTTACTCTGCTAAAGGATACACACAAACTTCATGTAAATGAAACGGGCCATGAAGACAAGATTTCTGTGGACGCATCTGGAAGCCCTTGTTTGGAATAGTTACTGTTGCCTTTTTTTTTCACCTTCATAACTTTTGTTCTACTTCATGTAATATTAGTTGTATTCAAATTTACAATATGCAGAAACATTTTACCTTTGCAAAAGTGATAAAAACAGTGTTATGATATTTATATTTTACATACATAGTGTTTTGATTAAAATACATACATAGTTTTTGATTAAAATGATTTCACATGGACACAAAGAAATATTTCCATAGGGAAAAACTTTCTTTTGCAGAAATAGTTCATGTTCTTTCCATTTCCCTGCTTTTAGTTCAACAAGGTTTAGGAAGTCTCTTCAGAAATAAGGAAATATTTCATTGACTGTGTTATAAATCTACTGAAACATTTAGAGGCAAGAACTGTCTAACTTCAATTGTGCAAGACACGTGCCTTACAATTATTCTTAATTTAAAATTAAACAGATTTTTGTAATGAAATATCTTTACTAATAGTTGTATAGACACCAATGTCGTCAACCTTGAAAAAAATGGCATCCACAGTACAAATTACAGGTCTTCACACGTTGCCTATACAGTTGCAAGTTGTCTGAATGTGGGCAGTCAATGTGGCTCCTCCCTGTCAACCAAACAGCTTGGCTGCTTGAAGGTTCAGCTTGGCCCTTGAGTCAGACAGCTGCAGTTTGGCAAAGGTTTCCCTAACTGAGTTTAGCTTACCTTGATAGACAATGGTTTTCAGTAGTGTGATGCTAAGCAGAACACACTGATGTAACAAATTAAAAAAGAAAGGAAAGAAAAAGAAAACTACAAACCACATCAATTAATGGGCCATGGACTAGAGGTCACTGATGTTTGGATATCTTTGATGAGTGTTGGTTATGATTGTGAACTGTGGCTTTCCTTTGTCTGTTGGGGTATCTTCAACACGTGGCGTTTGTTCTTCTCAAAAGAGTGGTAACTATTTTGTCTTCAAATGTCCCTGTGTTACTTTTAACCAAATAAAGAGTTCTTGTTTCTGAAGAATGATCCCTGGTGTTGTCTATATTTTTAAGTGAACAGAGTACAGATGTGTCAGATGTGTTTCATAACTACCTGAAGGTGAAACAGGCATTGTGTGTGTGGAGAGCCTGCAAAGCAAATGTGTAGAATGGACATGAAAGTTCCATGTTTCTCTCTGTTAGTCTTTTTCAGTTAGACAATAAAGCACTTCCTTAAGTAGAGTTTGTTTTTCAAAGAAGCGGCAAAGAGAGCCCTAGATTTTTTTTTTCTGCTTTGTGATGGAGAGGGCAAGTGCATTCTGAGTTCAGCTGTCCTCATTTAGCCTCAGCCTTTCTCCGGCTCTCCACCTTTTGGGTCAAATGGGAAGCCAGCTGCTTGGATCTATGTTTTCCCTCCATGCCAACTCCACCCATTTCTTCATTTAGCGAGGACTGTGGGAAGGGAAATGGGCCTTTCCCTTTGTCTGTGGCACCCAGAACTCTAACAGCTGGAGGTTAGAAGCACAGAGTGATGGGGGAAGGCTGTTGGCTTCTGTTTTATCATTATCCAAACCAGGAAAACTTCTAGTGTCTTTGACAAACTCCATCTGGGACAAGGGTGGGGATACAAATTTTCTTACTGTTAAAAGATGGTAATGATACCATTCTAAGGAATTCTGAATGTTTTAGCTGGTCCTTGGGAGGGGGATAACAAATACATCTTGTAACTCTGCTCTGTATTTTAGAACATAGTTCAAATACATGTTGGGGAATGCCATTAACTATGGAGCCACATTCAAGTATTCAAAACAAACCACACACTGGACTCATTCTCCTCCTTTCTCTTTTAGGATGAGGTTATTAGCAAGTTTTTGCTAAGAAGCGTCTGTTCAGGGACCCCTGATTATGTATGCTGCTGTTGATGGGAATATGTAGTCCGCTATCATCCTGCCAAGCTTTCCTGTAATGAGAAGCCTTCCATGCTCTGACTGACTTTAGGTACAACGTGATTGTCTCTCAAGATCTGCCCTCTACTTTTAGGGCCACTCTCACCTGCAGCATGGTCTCCAGCGTCTCCTAAGTGCAGCAAATGGAGTCATGCCCTCCTCATGTAGTTCAAGCTTCCTTCCTCCACAAAGTAAATATAGCAATTGCTTCTTTGGATTCAATTTGTTTGAACCCCATTTATTCATTCACTGTGTCAATTCGTGCAAAAATGTGTGTGTATTTGTGAAGTATGTCTTCGAGTGAGTGTGTATATGTCTGCCTGTGTTCATTTGTGTTAAGTTAGCATGAACTACAGTACATTTTGTGTGGTAAGCTAAACTGACTTTTGGCAGTTACTCTGGAAATGATCCAAGAGATTAAAGGAGTAAAGAAAATTCATTTATTACACATTTTTGGCTTTAATGGGTAATTCAGCTGTGTCTGAACAAGTTTTTTTTTCACATGTTGCAGACATTCTATAAATACATAAACTAATAAAACATTTATGATAGTTGCATTCATTCAGAATACCTGCTGATTTCTGAGATAAAAAAAAAATCAGCTTGAAGTAAATGTAAGGTCAAATGATCCAAAAGATTATATGTATAGAATGACCATGCAACATACTTTATGTTGATGCTAGGTCAGGAGAGAGAGCTTTGTGTATTTTCTTTACCTGGAAGAAAGACATCATATGATGTTGCCATATGTGCAATATGGGTTTAAAATTAATGAACTTTTGTAATGAGGGAAGTATTATTTTTAAATACAAATGCACATGGGTGGAAAAGCAAGAAAACAATGGTGATTCTGATGGCACACTAAACTGGGACTCGGTGAGTTATAACAGTTCATTTCAAATAATGACATACTTCAGCAAACTATTTCATGTCACTTCACCTATTTTTGCTTAAGTGTATAGAAAATGTCTTAAATTATTTTTCTTTGTACAATAGAAAATGGTAAGAAATGATTCAAGACAAAAGGTAATGCCTATAAAGTAGTAATTGTTTATTATGAAACAGAAATGCATTTTAGGTTACTTTATGTTGCAAAGATTAATTTTAATTTTGTGGTTTGTATCTCCCCTCCATTCTTTCATTTAAATAAAACATTTTTTTTTTCTCATGACACTCTTAGCTGCCATGCTACTTTGAGTAAGAAGGAAGAAAAAGACACCCTGCCCACCTTTGATGTTCGGATTAGGAAAATGCCTAATGTAGAAAGCTATATATCCATTCTGTAAACTTGGAAACCCGGACGTATACCCCAGGGTGGTTAGGCTGTGCACACTTGACTCCAAATGATGTCACACCAACTAGAAACCACCTGTTGTTTTCTTGGCACATTAACGGTCCTCCCGAATCACCCTGAAGTATGAACAAGAGAAAAGTTGTGGTTGCGTGGCCAATAAATATAATAAGTACAACGTGCTAAGCTCACCAATCAAGAAATAAATGTACAGAAACTTGATTGATTGCCAGTTATGTTTTTGTGTTTTTGCTGTTATTCTCATCATGAGAAATTTGCTCTTAGAGAACACTGGGCAAATGGTAACAGCAGAAAGTTTCTGATGGTATCCTCTTCAGCACTTTTGTCCTCATTTATTTCCTCACTTATTGGATTTCTTTTTTTATTAAATTTTTATCTTTTATATTAATTACAGTTTTTTTTCAGTTTGAATCCCAGCTGTAGCCCCTTCTCTCTTCCCCTCCCAATTTCACCTTCCCTTCCTCATCAGCTCCCCTGCCCCTCTCCAAGTCCATGGTTAGGGGAGGTCCTCCTCCCCTTCCATCTGACCCTAGTTTATCTGGACTCATCCAGTCTCATCCAAACTGGCTGCATTGTCTTCCTCTTTAGATTGGCAAGGCTGCTCCCTCACCCAGGGGAGGCGTGCTCAAAGAGCTAGCCACTGAGTTCGGGTCAGAGACAGTACCTGTTCCCCTTACTAGGGTACCCACTAGGATACTAAGCTGCCATGGGCTACATCTGAGCAGGTCTCCTAGGTTATATCCATGAATATACCTTGGTTGGAGTATCAATCTCAGAAAACACCCCTGTGCCCAGATATTTTGGTTCTGTTGCTCTCCTTGTGAAGCTCCTGTCCTCTCCAGGTCTTACTATCTCCCCATTCTTTCCTAAGATTCCCTGTTTCTGAGTCTCATTATCTGCTTTTATACAATGCTAGATAGTCTTTCAGAGGCCCTCTGTGGTAGGCTCCTGTCCTGTTTCTTGTTTTCTCTTTCTTCCAATGTCTGTCCCATTTGCCTTTCTGAGTGAGGATTGATCATTTTACCCAGGGTCCTCCTTCCAGCTCACCTTCTTTGGATTCCAATATAATTAAACAATCTTTAAAATGCTACAGTAAAAACTCATGTCAACCCAAACATGCTAATCATTTTATTAAATAATATGTGGAGGATCAGAAAAGCCTTTGAAGAAGAGGAAAAAACTATTCCACATCATGATTTTTCAAAGAGTGAAGAGCTTATACATGGTTTTGGAATTAGTTCTCCTTTGTAACTGAAAGTTTTGTTAATTAGCAATCAAATTTGAAAAACCTTAATAATGCAACTGAAATAAGCAAATTTCATATTTTCTCGTAACCAGCACATGTGATTTCATTTATAGGAGAATGTCTCTTTGTAAGAATGTAAATGACGGTGGGTCATAGTACAGGTAATTGCATAGGTCCTATTTATGCATAATGATTCCTTTCTAAGAAACATAAAAATGATATGGATATGAATAGCATTGTTTGATTATGAAAAAATATTTTCCCATATTAATTATGCAAAGAATTTTGGTTATCTGTCTATATAAGTATTTATCAATCTGTCATTTTTTGAGGCCTGACTATGTAGCATTTTCTGGCCTGAAACTGGCTATGTATACCTGGCTAGCACTGAACTCACAGAGAACTACCTGTGTCCGCTGGAATTAAAGGCATTTACTACCCAGCAAGTTGTTTGTTTTTTTATCATCAAATACTATGAAACCCTATATGTTTTGATCAGAATGACTGCTGTAATGGAGTATTTAAAATTGGGCTAGATGTTAGGAATTATCCTGGGAAACTTCTTGCCTAGTATTTTGACCATCTTTCGGTGCTATACTTAATGGGGAAATGGTGGCCTGTCCAAGCATTGTCGGTTCCACAGCTGGGTGTAGAGCTGTGCAGTAAGAGTGGCAATCACTGGTTACCTACATTCAAGGCGAAACAACCTGCCGAAACTCTCCAAAGGAATGGCTGTGATTTTTATTTTTGTATCCTGAGGCCTTTACTCTGTACATTATAAACATTTATGGGGAAGTCTCTTGCTCACAGTATGTTAGACATTATTAAGAAGTTATTAAAACTGAACCAAGGTTTAATTAGATGTTTTTAAGAAGAGTCACCTGGTTACTTTTATTTTATGAAAATAATTGGCATTTTAATAGGTAAGTATAAGATATTGATGCTAGAATCAAGGATTTTAACTTGCTCAGTGTGTACTAAGTCAGCTGAGTTGCAGATTCCTGAACCACGAAAAGGCTTGTTGCCTTTCTCCTGGCTGTCTGCATGGATGGAAGCCTTGGCTTTGTTTCTATTAAATAACTTCAAATTATCTAGCCATATAATGCCATTTATATTTTGTAAATTACTGGCCTTGATTTTACAATTTATTCAATGGGAGTTTTCCATTATGTTAAAGAAGAAGACAATGCAACCAGTCCTGATGAGACCTGATAGGCTACGGTCAAATAGAAGGTGAGGAGGACCTTCCCTATCAGTGGACTAGATGAGGGGCATCGACAGAGAAAAGAGAGGAAGGGTGGGATTGGGAGGAGTAGAAGGAGGGGGCCACAGCTGGGATACAAATTGAATAAATAGTAATAAATAATAAGAATAAAAAAGGAAAAAACTGACTTTGTGTTTTATACTATTTACTATATACTATATATACTATATATACTATATATTTATATACTATATATATAGTATATAAAAATGTATAGTATACATCAATATATATATATTATATATACTATATATACTATATATTTATATACTATATATATAGTATATAAAAATGTATAGTATACATCAGTACAAACACAAAGTTGTTGACTTCTTAAATGTGGAAGGCTTGGTGACCAAATTTTTTTCAAGAACAATGGTTCTCCAACTTTACTATATATTACAGTCACCTTTAGGACACAAGAAAGCATACATCATTGGGCATCAATATAAGATTCTGATTTGTAGGTGTGTGATGGGCTCTTAAATTTGAAACTTAAACAGACTGAAAATTGATCGCTTTGATCCATTTGAAGGACATTTGGCCGTGTTCTTGATGCTACTGATGAAGAATGTAGTTTCTGAATGGACAATGAGATGACATTCATTCTTCTCAGCAATGAGAAGTTATTCTAAACTCTCTCTTATTGACTCTAAACTCAGAAGTCTTTTCAAATATGCAAAGTAACTGGGTTTGCCTTATTGAACAATTTTTGTTCAAAAAATAATAACTCAGTGAAAATATTCAAACAATGATATAGTTGAAAATTTAAATAATGTTATTATTTCATTAGTTAATATTAAAGTTGAACAAAAATGTGACGATCTAGAGATGGTTACTCAATTATAAAACATTCTATTACAAGAAATATTTCTATGCATTTGGAATATCTTTCTTGCTAATGAATGACATGCTCCCATAGAAAGCAGAGCCAAGCACAAGATTTCTCAGGTCTGGAATGAATTACTGGCTTAATGTAACTCGAAGATCAATAACATTAGCTATCATATTTTCTACCTCATTTGTGAGGTGTCTGCCATGCAACCCCATTACTGTAATTGAAGTTGTATATCTGATTTCCGTCTTGCAAATAATTCTATAAATCACATTTAAGTGTTAATGTATCTTATCCTTAGCACATTTTTCATTTTATAAGGAAAGTATAAAGATCCAGAGGTAAATTTTAAACAAGTATAAAGCTATTTGATTTGTATTGAATTTCCAAATGCTTGTTAAAGCAGAATAAAAGTAAAACCAAACTGAAAATTTAAAATGACTTTAGACATTGATTTAACTATGAAATGTATCTATACATTTATGTCTGTTAAAAAGAGTCAAATTATGATATGTATGTTTTACTGTATCAAGCAAATTTCTACACTTTAACCCAGTGTAACTCTTTTTCATGATATAAATGGCTACTTTCACATACATAAATCATTCATTTGTTCTGTAATATTTTATAGTTTAATGCAGTAAGTGTGGATGCATTAATGTTTTATTAATTTTGAAATAATTAAGACATTCCAGAAAATGCATTTAGTAGTTCTCCCAATAAAATATCATAATTGGTTTTTAATGTTTACTGATTGTACATGTGTCATCTTACCTAGCCCTTTCCGTGAATGACAAGTGGCTTGCCTAAAGTCAGCCATTCTCAACAACCGAATTTACCATGAAAGGGTAGTTGAGGATCCTTAGTGATTTCATGATTTCCAAATTATATCTAAGCAAAGAGAACACTTTCTAAATGTATATGATGGCTGTTTTATATTTACCTGACAGGAATCTATTCCTCCTTCTTCATATCCTGCACATATCATACTTTCAGTGATGTTGTATTCTGGCAGCTGTTGCTGGCACTTCTCGTTGGATACAAGAGGAATATCAGCTTCTTTCAGCACATTACTAGTGGAACCTGCTCAAATCGAGAAATTCAGACAGCCAGTCAGTAGTGATTAACGGGCATCCTTGAATAAAACACCATCCATCTTATTTATTTTAGCATGTTGCTCTCATCTTTCAAGTACTGTGTGGATGCATAATGGAACTAACTACTAACCTTGCACTTTAAAGTACATAATAAGCCCATCTGTGCTCTTTGGCAAATAGAGAGCAGTAACACACTTCTTTCTTTTGTGAGGGGTAGTAGGATTTGGATTGGACGAAGGTGGTCTTTAAGCATTTTCAGCGGTTTTAAAGAGTTACAGTATTGCTCACAGAAATGAAGTCTGCCAGCACAAAGCCTTCATTCATGGAAATCAGTACCAACTTGGAGATCAAGCAGAGCTTTTTATTCGGCACCTGAAGAGGTACTCCCTCCTGTCTAATGGCATTCAGCTCTTTTGTGGTTCTGTGTGTATGAGCAGGTGCACATTGAGCAGAAGACAAAGCTCCGACGAACTGGGCTCTGCTCTGGGGGCAATCGGTTTGCCATTCTATGCAGGTGAAGAGAAAGGAAGTGTATTTTACATGGTATATTAGCATTTGTTTTATATAACGACTCATTCACTGGAAGTATGGATCGTTGCTTACTGAACTACTATCCCCAAGAGGCTTGTCAAGCAAGCAGGTGCTGCCTCCAGAAAAGGTACATAAGCATTTCCTCATGATTAGCAATTTTATTTGGTGTTGCAAAAGAGGTAGAAAGTTAAGGATAACTTACTATTTCTGTCAGGCAGTATTGTAAAAACATATACAGTAATATTTTGAGCTACGTTTCACTTATACATTTGAAAATTAAAATGTTAAGGAAACAAACAAGCATGTGTGTCTGGTTAAGTGCATTAAACACCACACACACACACACACACACACACACACACACACACACACACACACCTCAGTGAATTTTGGTAAATGTGTAGCTATTTGTTACCTAAGAGAAAATGTCCCCAATGTGCCCTGTTGTCTACCTTTGGCAAACAGATCTACCATGGACGATTTTAAGGATAGGCACCCAGGAGAAAGTAGAATTGGGAGAAAAATAGCCATTGACTCCATGCTGCCAGCCGTGTGATAGCCCATAGCCCACCCCTGGCTTCCAAACCCAGCAGATTTCAAACTAAGAACGCACACAAAAGATACCAAACAAAGAGCAAAATTCAGCACCTCTCTATCATTTGCCCTTTGAAGATCAAGGATGGATAGATGGACAGACCTTGGTTTTGCAATAAAAACAGAACCCTGTGTTTCTACTTGTCCCTGAACTAAAAAAAAAAAAAAAAGTTTCAATAACAGGGTTCTTTGGTAAAGAAAACTATGAATGATGTCTATATATTTAATTCTTTTATAAAATTTTATTTTTATTATTTTAAAAACCATATTGAAATCCACAGACCTAAAGAGGCTGAATAACAAGGAGGACCCTTAAGGATGCTTAATTCTCATTCAAAAAGGCAAGTCGAATAGACACTGGAAGCAGTTGAAGAGAAGGAACAGGAATGGAGTTTACTATAGATGTCCTTTGAAAGACCCTACTCAGCAAGGTGTAGAAGCAGAAACTGAGACTCATAGCCAAACTCTGGGCAGAGTGCAGTGAATCTTTTGGAAGAGTGGGTGCATGTAAGGACCCAGAGGGAGATTAATGAAGCCAACAAATCTAGGCCAAGAGGGGCCTTCAGAGACTGATGCACCAGTCAAGAATCATGCACAGAGAGGACCTAGACCCCTGCTCAGATGTAGCCTCAGTCTCCATGTGGGTTTCCTAATAAGGATATTATCTCTGACATGGACTCTGCTACCAGCTCTTTGATCATTTTCTCTGTGTTGGGGCTGTCTTGCCAAGCCACAGAGAAAGGGGATTCAGGCAGTCCTGATGAGACCTGATATGCTAGGGTCATATGCTCTCCCTTACTGGAGCCTAAGGGCAGAGTAGCAGGGAAGAGGTAGGGAAGATGGGACCGAGAGGAGGAGATAGGGAGCAGGGCTACAATCTGGATAAAAAATGAATGAATTATAAAAAGTAATAAGAAAAATAAATAAATTATGTGCATGTCTGTGTGGACATGCACAAGAGTGCCCAGGCCAGAGAAGAACAGAAGAGTGTATCTGGTCCCATTAAGGTAGAGTTAAAGGCAGTTAGTTGTGGGCTAAAGAGACTGGGTCCTGGGATGTGAACTCAGGTCCTCTGCAAGAACAGTGCAAACTTTTAAGTGCTCGCCCATCTCTCCAGCCTGTTTTTATTTCTTTATATTAGTTTCAATGTAGAGGATTAAGAAAACACACATGTAAATATTAAAAAATAGTTATTTGAAAGTAGTGATTACCTAGCTTAAACAGTTTTCTATTTATTTTTTTCTAGTGAAAAAATATACTCGCAAATATCTTAGATAACTACTTAGTAAAATATACTTTTAGGATCAGAAAATGTGATTTTATGGTATTGAATAGGTATAAAATCAGAAGGGAAAATAATAAAATCCATGAAAACATGTAAGAAGGATGGAAGCATGGTCTGGCTATTTCATTCTAAATGATTTTTGATGTTGTTTTCCTCTTCTGGCTCCACACTGCCTTTAAAGACATTTTAACTTAATTAACCATATATTTTAGGAACAATAAGTAAGCCACACTTGCTCAGCTCTGAAAAACCCTTCATGGAATAAAGAGTCCTAAATTTTGTTAGCAGATAATTTGTTTTTTGTTTCTACAGTGTGGCTAAACTTTTTTTTTTAAGTTTGAAAGACAAAACATCCATCTACTAATAATTTTACTGTTTAAGTTTCAAACTTAATAAGTCATGACTTTTTCAAGCAGAGGAAACATAAAAACATAGTCTTTGATTTGAATATGCTTTGCAGACAGCAGCCGTGTGTTACTGTCAGCAAGATAGTGTGACTAATAAAGAATCATGCTGAACCAGTAGGCAGGTGATCACTGGCTTGATGATATTTTGATAAGCATTTTTTTCCATTTTTTTAAAAGAATATTTTGTGTTTATTCTTCAGTCTGTTCATACATGTACACACAGCCTTTTGGTCATATTGCCCTAACTCCTCTCTCCAATTACATTTTAAAAGCAAAATAACAGAGTTTAATAAACATGTAGAGTGTATTTTCGTATGGCTAAGTATGATGTGATGTGGTTTCATATCACCATGTTTTATACGACTAAAGGCTAAAATGCCGCCCAGCCATTACATACTTTTTCCTCAAAGACTATTTTGTTTTTAAAATTTTATTATTTATTATAATTTATTCACTTTGTATCCTGGCTGTGGCCCCCTTCCTCGTGTCTTCCCACTCCCCCCTCCCTCCCTCTTCTCCTGCCATGACTCTCCCCTAGTCCACTGATAGGGGAGGTCCTCTTCCCTGTCTATCTGACTCTAGTCTATCAGGTCTCATCAGGACTGGTTGCATTGTCTTACTCTGTGGCCTGGCAAGGCTGCACAGGATATATTCAAAGCGTGTGATTTGATTCTGAGACCAGATCTCTCCATAATATTTCTGTATGTTCATCTTACTAACATCTGGAGCATTTAGTTTTTATGGCTATAGTTTGTTGAAGTTAGTTGTTTGGGCCAGATAAAGTTGTCTTTCTTTTTTGCCTAGCCTTACTGAGATTTCAAAACTCTGTTCAAGATATAGTAGTCCTGAAAGGAATCTGGAAATGCTTGGTG
Organism: Meriones unguiculatus; assembly: GCF_030254825.1. Classification (NCBI taxonomy): domain Eukaryota; kingdom Metazoa; phylum Chordata; class Mammalia; order Rodentia; family Muridae; genus Meriones; species Meriones unguiculatus. The sequence continues at coordinate 80,739,021 of NC_083364.1, forward strand.
GCACTATACAGGCGTAAACATGAATATAATCCTGATAACTGTTTAGAATATTCTGCAGAAAAATACGCCAAAAAATGTAAAAATGTTGAAAACACCCACAACAATTTTCAGTAGCATACTTTTTAAAATTATTATTATACATTTTCTCATTTTTCAAATGCGGTAACTTACCTTGAAATTCAGTATATCCCCAGCCAGCAATTGAACAAATTCTTCCTGGAATAAATATCTGATTATCTTCTGGTAAACAAATAGGCTGTATATAATCTGAAAATTAAAACACAACAAAATAACAACAAAAAACCCAACATACTAAGAGATGCCACTCATATTTCTAACAAATTTAGAAAAAAAAAAACCCAACCATTTCCAACTTTTAATCTAAAAAGGTTGTACTTGATTTCATTACAGCTGAATAGCTTCAGATATTAGGTGTAAAGACGTTTGAGGGTAGCACTTATTTGTCTGTTTGATGGTACTGGTGGGCTCTTTGTATTCCTCTCCTTCATTCCCTAATTAACTATTCTCTATGTACGCCTTATTACAGGATTTACTATTTGTATTTGATTTGTAAATAATCATGATAATAACCTGAGAATGCTCTTTTAAATCTTAATTTATTTTATTTATATGTGTATGTTTGCATATATGTATGCAAATTGGTATGTACTTATACGTGTCTGTGTATGTATGTGAAATTTCACTCATTTGAATTTTTAAGACACAGGGCAACACTCCTGTCAGGGAGTAAACTCAAGTCATCAGGCCTACAGACGTGCTTCTGCCCACTTATCTCTGCCTGCTGAGGCATCTTGCTGGCCCTTTTCATATTCTTTCAAAATGTTAGTTAAGAAAAATGTATCGGATAGTATTTTGAAATATTTTGACACATGCAACCATATTAACACTGCTTTCCCCTCAATTGTTTTAGTTGGATTTTTTTCTTGCAGTGAGAGTTTTTTTTAATTTAATTTAATTTTATTAATTACACTTTATTCACTTTTTATCCCCCATAAGCCCCTCCTTCCTCCCCTCCCGGCCCCACCCTCCCCTTCCCCTTCTTTACGCATGCCCCTTCCTTAGTTGGATCTTATAGGAACATCGTCTTTGATCTTTCAACATAAACTTACACATTCTTTGGTTTTCAGCGAGCCTCTGATGCCCACAAAATGCATGAGAGGTGTAGAAATTAAGATTACCCTAAAATCACAATGCCACTAAGGACCATAATGATCTGCTTTTTCATAATCCACATGTAGAGCGATTTCATGAATTTAATTCTCAAACATATAATCACAATACTTGTTTTTATGAAATCCTGCAAAAATGAACTAATTTCACAGAGCATGGTACTTTCTCTCAACTGGGCCTTGGAAAAGACTTCAGAGTAATGGCTGAGATTGAACAGGATATATTCCTTCATTGGTTGGTCTAGTAAGATCTCCTTTAAAACTGTCTCCAAATGGAGAACATTCTTCATTTAACCTATTATCTTTCTATTTGTGTCTTGCTTCATGCCGTTTGGTAGGTGGACCCTTGTTTCTATTGCATGACAGACAAAAGAGGCAGGCATGCTTCCAGAAGCTTCTCCACTGCTGAGCTGGAAGAGTTCATTTTGATAGTCTTCTATATAGTCGGATTTAAGTACTATGATGGAAGGAGATTTCATATATTTTCCTATAACCTTCAATTGTTTATAGGTTATAAAGATGTCTGCAGAAAATTACAAATTTTAATGAATTAACCCTGAATTGCTAGGCTGACATTTCAAATCTCATTTTGGATTGCCGTGAGCAGATGAGATGGCTAGTCATAGTTCTCTTACCTGTGTAATTCACTTTAAAGCCAAGGTGCATCATTGCAATGTCATTGACCTTTCTTCGCTTATCATAATGAGGGTTTATGACAATTTGATCGATCTCGCGTCTTACTATTTGAGGAGAGGTCAGATTTGATTGCATGTGCAGGCCCAGAATTGCTGTCCATCTGGATGGATCTACATTTCTTCTGAAGATTGTATTAAGAAAATATATTCAGGAAACTTTCCCTCCAGAAGAGAACTTTTCAGAAGTTATCTAGCATAAAATATGAGAACTGTGCAGCATTTACTCGCTACAGCATTCCTTGATTCCTATAGGAAATGCTTCCTTTAAAGTATTTTTCTATTACTTTTCACTCTTGACAAAACTGAGATATACTTAGGAAATGGCATTTGATATTTCCATACAGGAGTATATATGATGTTGTAATGTTTAAGTCAAGGTAAGAACTTAAATTTCTCCAACATTTGTTATTTTTTGTGGTGAAATTATTAAAAAATAATTTCTTTTACCTCATTGGTTGGAAAAACAGTCTCAGAAAGACCCCTGTGCCCAGATATATTTGGTCCTTGTGGAGCTCCTGTCCTTTCCAGGTCATAGTAACTCCCCCTTCTTTCATATGATCCCCTACACTCTGCCCAAGGTTTGGTTATGAGTCTCAGCATCTGCTTTGATAAATTGCTAGGGAGAGTCTTTCAGAGGCCCTCTGTGGTAGGCTCCTGTCCTGTTACTTGTTTTCTCCTACTTCCAATGTCCATCCCATTTGTCTTTCTAAGTGAAGATTGATCATCTTACCCTAGGTCCTCTTTCTTGTTTCTCTTCTTTAGGTGTACAGATTTTAGTATGTTTATCCTATCTTATAGGTCTAGTATCCATTTATAAGTGAGTATATATCACATGGATATAACCTAGAACTCCTACTCGGATGTAGCCCATGGCAGCTCAGTATCCAAGTGGGTTCCCTAGTAAGGGGAACAGGGACGGTCTCTGACATGAACTCAGTGGCTGGCTCTTTGACCTCCCTCCACCCCCGAGGGAGAAGCAGCCTTGCTAGGCCACAGAGGAGGACATTGCAGCCAGTCCTGAAGAGACCTGATAAGCTAGGGTCAGATGGAAGGGGAGGAGGACTTCCCCTATCAGTGGACTTAGAGAGGGGCAGGGAGGAGATAAGGGAGAGAGGGTGGGATTGGGAGAGAAGAGGGAGGGGATTCCAGCTGGGATACAAAGTAAATAAACTGTAACTAATATAAAAAATAAAAATTTAATTAAAAATAAACTAAAAAAAATTCTTCTATCTCTTTGAAACATACAGTACATCATTGTTGCCACAGTGCTCAGCAATAGAACATTAACCTCTACGTTATGTTCTAGTAACCACTTTTCCTTCTACTCTCCTGTTTTTCCTTGCTAGCCTCTGGTAACCACTGCTGTGTTATCAATTCCTGGAAGACCAACTTTCCTGGGTTCCACCTGTGGCAGCACATTGATATTCCTAATCAGATTAAAGAACAAGCTTAATTAACAACATTTTTTTCTTATAACACACCTTCTCAAACACCTATTTACATTACATTAGTTACTTAGCTATTGGTATGAAAAACACCATGAGAAAGAAAACTTATGGAAGGGAGAGTTTATTTGGCTTCTGGTTCCAGAGGAACAGATAGAAAAGTCTTCTCAGGTGTCATTGTAGCTGAAAAGAAGAGATTCGTTGAGTTTTCAAATTTTTCATTCTTCATAGACTTTACATTTTATCCAAAGTGGTTGACCGCTTGGCTAGCATGTGCAAAGTCTTGGGATTAACCAGAGCTCTGAAGAAAAGAAGATAGAGGAAAAGAAAGAACAGGATGTAATAGATTAAAATAGAAAAAAGAAAGAACGGAAAGGTAGTGAAGAGATAGGATGGAAGGCAGAAGAAAGCAGACACACCTCTAAGACAGAAGACAGGTGTCATATGGATAGCAATTCCCAGTCATTTAGATGCTACCTTGATAAGGCTCCTTCAAGTGTAGAAATTGGCTTTAATTCTGCCAAACTTTACCTCCATGTGCCAAGTGTGGTAAAAATGCTTATTTTAGAATTAACTGAGAGGGAGGGAGCAGAAAGGCAGGTACTCTGACCTGTCTGTCAACCTCAAAAAGGAGAGCATACTTGTTAGGAAATTGACCTTGCACCAGACAGTGTAAACCAGTGTTATCCCCTAATAGTGGTGTTGCTTCGTGCGTCGATGCTTCAGGAATTGAAAATAGCAGGAGTGTCATGGAAAAGCAACATGATCATAAAGTAGATGTTAACATAAGTAGGTTCTATAATTGTACACTGAATTCCTACCTTACTAAAAGTATCATGGAACAGCCTCAGCTAGCTTGGCCATAACCCGGCCTTCTCCTAGCAAGGGTTTTTGGACTCTATAGTAACCCTCTTCTGAATATGATAAGCATCCCTAGGAGTATAGTCTATTATAATTTTAAGGAGTAAAAATTAAGATGTTTCTGAAATTGAAACTACAGACTTAAAAAATTAAGAATTACCAATAACAATTCAGAAAGAACAAAAACATTAGACTAAATTGGATAAAATTGGCCAAGTGTCAGCAATTTTGACATCACATAATAACTATAACGATTATCCTAGTCCACATAATAACTTGGCAATGGAGGAGCATGAATCTACAATAAGTGCAAAAGATGAAAAGTAAAGCATGAAAAATATAGTAGCTTTATGAAAAGTGAGTAGATAATTAGAACATACTCAGTTTCTATACTCTTTGTGATTGAGTGCTAAAAAACAAAAAGGCAAGTAAACAAACAAACAAAACATCTAACCCAGGAGGAAGCCACAAAATCAACATTATTTGCAGAAACACAAGGAATCACCTTTGAACAGCCTTCTTGGCATGACTTTTAGAACAGCCCATGTACTTCGGATTTCCTTTCAATTAACTTTCTCTATCCCCCTTCAGCTCTCTTTCTTATCCAGCTCTAAGCATTGGAATGCGTCAAGATTATGTATTTGTTTTTTTAATCTATATGTACATTTACTCCAGTAATGCACTTATCCAGTGATGTCATGAATTCCAATGCCAACAGCACGTTATTATTAGGAATAAAAAACAAACAAACAAACAAAACTTGCAGTTGTATATGAGGTAGCCTGTAGGCCTCCATAAGAGGCAAGATTTGAGAATTCAGGTCAGTGTCAGCTCTCCAGCTAGCTAGATTTTTGAGACCACCATCCAATCTCCTAGGAATTATATCTGAGTGCTATTGTTTTTTTTTTTAAACATATTCTTGTTTTTAATGCAGGTAACTAAAACATAATCTCAAGAAAATCTTCATCTATTTCAGGAATGAAAACCCAGATTGTCTTGTAGACAAGGTGGTAACAATTACAGATACCTTTTGGTAGCTGTGACGACACAGAGATCTTAGCATAATTAATAGCATTGGAGACACCTACGAGGTTGAAGTCTATTGATCCCAGTCAGGCAACTAACAACAGGTAGACGGTCATAACTAACAAAACAGAAGACAGGCAGACTATGGAGTCTTCAAACATTCCTTGTTGGGCTAGTGGGCCAGCACAATATGTGATAACTTCCCTGGTTGGGTTAGCAGAACATGAACAGAGCATATGTGTTGAGAATTTGAAATTTTCTGGCAGGCCAGAGAACTGATGGATTTCATAATACTTATTTCAACATTTGTTCAGTTTGTGCTATGGTCTATAAAAGCTCAGATTTTTTCAAGGGCTTTTTCATCTCTTGGAACCCCCTTTTCCCATTCTGGAGCGTTTTTCTCACTTTTCCTCAATTTGTCAGATTTACTTAATATCTCTCAACAAAGCGTGCACTGTATTCTGCTTACTCCGAGATAAATATGCATGGTACATCTTTATTAGCACCAGATGAGGAAGATGGAGCAGCTGATCCTTGTCAATCTGCGGTGATGGCGAGTATTCGGCTCACCCTCACTCTTTTTTTTTTTCTAGATGTAGTTTTTTTTAATTAATTACAGTTTATTCACTTTGTGCTCCCCCATAAGCCTCTCCCTCCTCCCCTCCTGGTCCCACCCTCCCTACCTTCTTCGCGCATGCCCCTCCCCAAGTCCACTGATAGGGGAGGTCCTCCTCTCCTTCCTTCTGATCTTAGTCTAACAGATCACATCAGGAATGGCTGCATTGTCATCTTCTGTGGCCTGGTAAGGCTGATAGGCTTGTTCTCTGATCACCTCCCCCTGAGGGGAGAGCAGCCTTACCAGGTCATCCTCATTCTTGAACCATTCACAGGCTGGTCCTGCGCTTTTGTACTCACCCATACACACAGTGTGCAGCGGACACCAGCCAGTCACTGCTGAGCAGAGACGCCCCACAGAGCAGCTGTTCTCTGTAACTGTCCTTGTAATACAGAGCCACGACCCAGGGCCATGCCCCTGCTTGGGCATCACTTCCACCAACGATCTTTGCACCGACTTTCTGGGTCACCATTTTTTCTCCACATGCTATTAAAATAATCAAAGAAAAGATGTACGCTTTAGTTTTAGGAAATTCAGTTGCCCATAAAAAATGAAGTGATGACTGAATAACTTCAAGTGACATATTCTGCCTGAAATTTTAAGTTGAAGGCTTTAAAGGGTGACAAAAACTTACATTTATGGTTACATTGTAACTGAATCAAGGAATCTTGTGAGCACTGTACACTATAACAGAAAATAAATTTTTGTTAGTTAAATACATATTTAAATCTATGTACCAGATATAAAGTTGAGGAAAGCTGAAATCCACAGAAGAAAATGACCCACTTGAATGCCAAATAAGGCTGTGCGTGCATTCTTACCACTTACTCTTCGTGTTATTCCAGGAAAACTATTTTGTACTAACATGGGTGTAATCGAACATAATGCTTTGGAATTTCATGCAGATTATAAAAAAACATTTGATTTGGAATTATTATCACGAATTAAACATAAGTAACGTTTGACCACTGATCGGTATTGCTACTCTGCACACACCAACCTTGATCTTACTGTTTTCTTATTCTTAGGGAATATGTTTAAATAGTTCTAGTATATATTAAAACTGCTTAAAGTACTAAACCATAAGTTCCATGTGTTCTCTTTTAACCAAACAAATATGACATATCACAGCTGTAAATTTTGCATTTTGGGATATGATGATGAGAGTAATACAAGTTGATTTCTTTCTTCTCCACAATCTTATGACTAGATAAAAAGGCTTTCTACAGATTGTAGATTTTTAAAAACATCAACATATGACTTTCTTTCTCTCCTTATTAGCCAGAAATTATTACTTAAAGAAATACACGATTCTTTCACTTCAGTGTCACTATTGAGCAAATTATGACTCACTTGGAGAAAAGCACTGACCACTGCAAGTAATTTTGAAAATTAAATTAAGTTCTAAAGGGAAAAGTGGGAAAATAATGAATGCCTAGGTCATGCCACACCAAGCGATGGTTCATGGACACATGAGATCGGCTAGTGTTACCAAGACTGGCGAAAATTGAAGCTAATGACCTGCTAATGTATAGATTTACCCCTTAATATTTTTAGACTATGATTGGTCGTGTGGTAACTGAAGCAGTGGAAATTAACGCTGGAAAAACAAAAAAACAAACAACTGAAGAGAAGCAACCTCAGTATCACCAAGCTCAGAGCTCTTCGGTGAATCATTCTTTGAGGCTGTGTAATTCATTCTGGAAAGTGAGTGGTGAACGAATTACAGCTGCTTCTTGTAACAGAGGCAGATGTGCATGGAGGTAACTAGAATAACGCGTAGGCATAAACTGCTGTGAAAGTACCACCTATGATTTTGAAATTTGGTTTCCCAAAAGCCAAAAACTTTACATAGAGAAAATTTGTTTACAAGGTGTTACACAGTCTAACCAGCAGAGGGCAATGTTACACCAGGAATCATAACACTTTACACTCCTGCTGCTGAGTGTATCCTACATGTTAAATAACAAACATGGGCACACGTGGAATTAAATGTTTTACACTTATGCACTTAACTAAATGAGGTGTGCATGTTGCTTACGTACTTTTACTTTGGGAAAAAGGATAGAGGGGAAAATACAAAACAATGCAAACTCAATAATTTAGAACATGCATGGTAAAGCTTATTTAAAAGAATGTGCTTACATTCCATTCTTGATATTATCGTTTAACATAGAACACACTTTCAGTAGAAATATGAGAAAATGTACTTTGCTAACAAGTGAGTGATTATATGATTATATATCTTTCTATAAAATGCCTCAAAATTGCAATTACTTTTTCTTTTAATTTCTACCTGTGTTTGGGTAGAAAGTAGTTTATATGATGCCTCATAAGATACTTTAAAGTCTCAGAAAATGCTTTTCCCATCTACAGTACTCATAAATAAAAATCTATACTCAAAAAAGTTCACAGGTTACAAGTGTTACAAAGAAAAAACAATGCATAATTAACTACAGAAGCAGTTAATAGTTCATTATTAATTAAACAAAATTTTCAATTTTTCTCTGGTAACTTCTTCCTTATTTTTCTTACAACTCTTAGAACTAGGGTGCTCTCAAAAGCACCATTTTTATATGACTCTGAATTAATATAACAAATAAATAAACCATACATTAATTAACTAGGGAATGAATAAATCATTATGTCTCAATTTTGCCAGTGGAATATAATATGGCCAATTAAGGAAATTGTCATTTTCACAGAAAGAAAGGTAAAGAGTGCATCTATATAAATAAAGTCTCTTCTCTTCAAATATCACGAATGTAAGTATAATAGTGGCATTAATATTAGCCTATACCTTTTCATAAGAACGGAATGAAGTGGTCCTCCTCTGAACCAGGCATTTAATTAATTTGAATAGCTTTAAACTATTTTTCTCTTTCTTATTAATATTTACCTCTCTGAAACATTATTAGGTAGAATTCTCAACATGCTGGAGAACCATGAATTTCAGAATGCCTATAAGGCATCCTTCGTATAGAAAAGAAGTTGGGAAACTTGTTTGAAAACTTTCAGGTGGTTTGACTCAACCCAGTGAGACTCATAATATCAGTCAACACTGCTATAAAATACTAAACTCCAAGGTCCTTTCATTGATACGAAATATGTCCTTATGTATTTATTTTATTACTTGTGCTTATGGGAGTGTTGACTCTCATGAAGAGTGGATTTAGATGATGCTATTTTTTTATTATAATTTATTACAATTTATTCAATTTGTATTCCAGCTGTGGCCCCCTCCCTCCTTCTTCTCCCCCTATGCCCTTCCCCTAGTCCACTGATAGGGGAGGTCCTTCTCCTCCTCTATCTGACTCTAACCTATCAGGTCTCATCAGGACTGATTGCATTGTCTTCCTCTGTGACCTGGCAAGGCTGTATCCCCATTAGAGGGAAGTGAGCAAAGAGCCAGCCACTGAGTTCATTTCAGAGAAAGCCCTGCTCCCCTTACTAGGGTTCCCCTGGAGGGGACAGGAGCTCCAAAAGGAGACCAACAGAGCCAAGATGATCCTCTTTTTAACATCAAGTCTGTTAAACAAAATAAACTGCTAATAGGATGCTAATTGTTAGAATGCAATGTCGATGGCTCCTTACAGTCATTTCTCAGTCACAGTTTGGCTATAATGGAATTATAAAATTCAGAGGCTAATTTCATCAATTTCAAGTAAAAAAAAAATCACCACTAAACCCTAAACAGGAGAAATTACACAGTTAACCCATGACATACTTTTGAATGAAACATGCTGCATTAAACCCCACAAATGGCTATGGGAGAGAGTAAACCTAACTTAAAATAGTAAACAAGATATGTCATAGATCTTATTATAATATTTTAAGTGATATTCATTTTTATTTGCTAAGAAAAATAATATTTGATTTTCATCTAACCCTTTGCCTTTTGATGATTGTCTGAGGAGCATAGATCCTATTTATTCTAAGACTTACAATTTCTTTTCATGGATTTTAGGGCTTTAAAATATAATAAAAATAGTATTAGGGTATATCATTTCCCTGTCTGTATGCCAGAATATTAATGACTTATACTTTATTAGACTGTGTCATAAAAATGAGTATCAGATAATCCTGTCAGAAAAAAAAAATCAGTTAGCTGTTGCTTGACATTACATAAGTAAAAGAAGTTGAACAACTTTCACATACATGTGGTCTGTATGTAGTACCAAATAGAAAAATATTTTCTATTTGGTCCAATGTATCAAATAAAAACAAAACATCTTAGTACCCACCTAGGTGTTAGTATCAAGCTGCCATTAGGAGCTTTGTTTAATTTCACAAATGGGCCTCTTCCAGTTGATAATATCGTCATTGATGAATTTGCACTCCTAAGATAGGAAAAGGTGACATAAAAACAGGAAATAAAATTACCAACAAAATGTTACATTTTAAATTACATAATGATGTAATTTTTTTTAAATAAATTATGTGATGACTTGGGAGTGGAGGGAGGGAAACTGTGTTTGGGATGTATTGAATGAGAGAAGAAATATATATGTATGTATATATATGTGTGTGTATATCAAGAAATACTACAGACAATTAGCAGAATTATTACTAATGACATGAAATGTGAATTTTGGGGAAATTCCTTTAGTACTTTCTTGAATATCCTACTTTTCTCTTGAGGGTCAGATTTCTATTCCATCTTTTTTCTTTTCTGAATGTGAATAATTCAAGTGGTCAATTCATCTAAAATTAGCAAAAATTTGAATAAGATAAAAATAAATATGGTGCTCATGATTTAAGCCTTTTTTTTCATTAAGTATAACTCATCTTTCAAGAAAATCAAACCACCTGAGAACTACATAGTGAAATAAGATTTTCAGAATTAGCTTGAAAATCGTATTTTTTCACTTTTGATATATCACTAAATTTAAAGTTAAAGTGCTCCTAATTCAAGGTAGAAGACACATGGTTTTTCTGAGAACCTAAATTTGCAGTTGCTAACTGCTGAGCCACCACATGGTGGCAAAGGACACCTCCCTGTAAAATCTTCTAGGTATTTGGAATACCTAAGCACCTCTGTCTGTGATATCTGCAGCATCTGCTGTGGTGCCCTAGTGAAAAGTTCTCTTAAAGTTTTCTATGCTATCTTAAAATTTAGCTAGAGACTTTAAATCTTCAGTCTTGTTTCAATTTTTTTTAACTTATTCATTTAAGGTCTTAAGACTAATATATGAACATTGAAAGACAAAGAGACAGTTAAAATGATGCAATGTACAATGTGCATGTGACAAATGTGCAACAGTTTAATAACACTAACACTCCTACTACTATTACTATTTGCCTTTGGGTTCTAAGTATCCTGATTTGACGGCTATCTGTGCTTGTCAGGAGACAATGTGGTCCCTACCTCCTAAAATAGCGTATTGCATCTGCTTGTTGCCTCTCCAGAATATTCAATATCTTCCATGGATGATAGCAAACAATAACAGTGTGTTTGGGTGCACTGGGAATGTGCAAGAAACACTCAATATTCTTATAATCAATGAACAGAAAAAGTTATAGGGTAACATCTTTTTTACAATGCCTTCAAAAGAATGAACATTCATTTGGTACCTTCTAGCCACTGAAGAGACAGCTGGAAAAGTCGGGGCTCTGTCTAATGTCCCAGGATTTTGTGTATTTCACTTTCATTTGATAAGCAGATAAATTTAATAAAAGAACACAAAGTCATTAATGTTCCTTTAATAAATCACAAATAGATTTACCGAAACAAAGAAAAGCCCTGTTATTGTTATTTTTAGAGATTATACTATTTCCTGTTACTACACCAGCAGAAGAATTACTTTACTTAAATAGCTGTATTTGATGTATTTGCTGAAGCTTAGGATAAGGCAGAAGTGAATGTAGAATGATTAAGGATGCTCTAGTCATAAAAAATATTTTCCAAAATAAAAGAGTTTTAGGTGAAGATGCCCATTCCTGTGAGAGGGAATGTAGATCAAGATCTCTGGATTTTACCAGCATGTAGCTTCCTGTAAAAGTCATCACACCAACTTAAAATATCAGGCCTCCTTATTGTAAAGAGACTTCATTTGTTGTTGCTAGCTTCACCGCACTTCAGTACTGAAACTGATTCCTACACTTCTCTGTTGGGAGGGAACGTCCTTGGAGGTAATTACTGTCCAATCTCCCTTTCAGACAGCTTTCTTCCTGTGTTTATGTATGGTAAAGTTCCTTATTCTGCCTACTGTCTACCACCTTTGAGCAGTTTTCTATGTAGTCTAGCCTACTAGGTCCTATCAGGATTGCCTGAATCCTCTTCCTTTGTGGGCTGGCTGGGTCACCCCACCAGTGAGAGGTGAGCAGGCAACCAAGTTCATGTTGGAGACTGTGTCTTCTCCCCTTCCTGGTGAGTCCACATGGAGATTGAGCTGTCTATGGGCTACATCTGAGCAGGAGGTCTAGGTCCTCTCTGTGCATGGTCTTTGGTTGATGCATCAGTCTTTCCAGTCTCCCCTGGGTCCAGCTTTTTGGCTTTGTTGGTCTTCTCATGAGGCTCCTGCCCTTTCTGGGTCCTTCTATCCCCGACTTCTTCCATGAGACTCCCTAAGCTCTGTCCAGGGTTTGGCTGTGTGTCTCTGCATCTGCTTTGATCTCCTGCTGGGTGGAGCTTTTAGAGGAGATCTTCGGTGGGCTCCTGTCCTGTTCTCTTTTTAATTAAGGGCCTTAGGTGTCTTTCCTGAGTTTCCCTTCTGAACGAGAATTAGGCATTTTCCCTAGGGTCTTCCGGATTGTTTGCCTTTTTTGGGTCTGTGGGTTTTGGAATGTTTATCCTATATTGTATGATTGATATCCACTTGTAGGTGAGTATATACCATGTGTGTCTTTCTGCTTCTGTGTTACCTCACTCAGGATGACCTTTTTTGGTTCCATCTATTTGCCTGCAAGTTTCACAATGTCACCTAATTCTTTAATATTCAAAGGTCTACACCATCATTAAAATGTTTTCTACATCTGTTATCACCAGGAGACATCCTCACAGTGCTTTGTTCAACATCAGCAGTTGCCACTCCATAAAATATAAACCAACCAGAACAGCTTTACATCAATGGGATCAGAAAGTCAAGGTCCAGGCCTGTCATGCTGCTGTAACAAAACTTTCGAATGTTCTGTTATGTGCTATATTTAGAAAGGGAACAAGGTGATGGTGAAATACAAACTCTGTGTATTAGAGTTGTACAAGGCCCTCTTGTTCTGTTTTCAACTTTATTTCTAGCTACTTGAATATGTTTTAACTACGCATAAAATGGAGAACACCAAGACTTCTTCATTAAAATGTTCTGAAGACAATTCAGTTTTCCTTCTCTTTCCATGTTCCTTTGAAATTTCTTTAATATAGGTCCTAAAGGGACCTATCAGTATCAGTATTTAAATGCAAATAGAGAATATTAAATTATGATTTTATAGATATTTAACCTACTCTGTTTATTCCATATCTGATGTTGGTGCTACATGGTGAGACTGTGCTTAATGACTTTGACACAGGTATTATAAGTGAAAGGAAGGCTACAGCATGGCATCTGAGAATAAGGAACACATGTTCTTCCCTAAGGAAGCTCAAAAATGATGACCCATGGAGCTGTTGGTACTGCCCCTGGAAGAAGTAGAGATGTGTATTTCACAGAATAGAAGACACATATCATTCTTTTCTATGTGATTCGGGTGAAAAGAAGGCAAGAAAACAGGCTGAATTTAATCATGCAGATGTATTGATAAGAGTCTCGCTCTGTAGCCTAGGCTGTTAGCAGTCTCATTGTACATCCCAAGTTAGCCTTGGGATTTCAATACTCCTGTTTCAATCTGAATGCTACATCATACCATCTTTAGTTAGCTAGAAAACAATGAACCTTTTCAACAAAATGTATAAAATAGTGACAGATACAAACTTTCTATGTTTGGTATTGACATCAGAAACCTAAAAGTATTCAATGGAGTTTTTCAATTCAGATACATATTTTCATATATCAGAACTGGATATTAGATTTGGGAACTTATTTAGCAGTTGAATGCTTGGATTTCAAATCCTGACAATCTAAATTTATCCTTTCTCTTTCTACATAATTTATTTAAGTTTGACTCATAATAAAATTTAAAGTTAAAGAGAAACTATAATTAAAGGACTCAATAATAAACATTACATATAAAATAAGAGATTAGCAACCCTATGTGATGTCATAATTTATTTTTGAAGAAGTTTCTCATAACTAATAGATTGAATCAAGAGGATAAGTATGGTACATTATTTTGTTTTATCTGAAAGAATCAGTCTTTGAAATTCATGATAATTTCCATATATAATATCCATATATATAGATTTTGATAACTCTAGTGCCCATTTTCACAACTGTCTGAGATGAGTAGAGATTTAATATCACAAAGATTGCCATATGGCTTTACTTTGTATACATAGTAGGCTATCCCAGCATCCTACTTCCAAACCCATACTATAATTTTTATGGTTTATATACCAGTAAAGTGCCCTCCTGACTTCAGGAAAAGTTTATTCTATGTGAGAAGAGAAATATATATATATATATATATATATATATATATATATATATATATAATTACTTTTTAGGTAGCAGATGGAGTATAAAAATATACTTATAAAGGAATTCTAGGGAGAGAAGAAAGGCTATCCCCAGGCTGCTTAGACGGTATTCCATCTTCAGCCACTCTTCTAGGCCCTGCTTAGGTTGCCTCTCTTTTGTCTTGCTACTCAGACTGCATTTGCTGAGATAAGGATTCTTCCCTGCAGCAAGAGCTTAGGTAGAGATGTTTTAAGCCTTTGGACACAGGAAAGCTGAAGGAATAATAATGCATGCTGCAAGTACTGCAGCCTGGCACTGTAGCTCATTTCACACCCCAAAAGGCTTAAGCAATGAATGGAGCCAGGTGGGATTAAGCTGAAAAGGCTTTTGGAGAATGAAGGTCTTTCTTTGCGGATTGGAGGGTAAGAAGGGATTGATTTGGCAGGACAGAGTTCAGGACTTTATAGACAGGGGAACGGTGGATGGAAGAGAGTCCGCGACAAAGTATCCTACTCTGACAATCTCAACAGTGGGCAGTTATGTAACATTATATCTGAACAGGACATACTTCAACTGCAAATTTCATTCATTTACCTAGAAAAACTTTTCAAGAGAATGAATTTTAGGTTTTCTTGCCTCAGTTCTTTAAAGTTTTGCATAGGGGCGAAGAAAGGTCAATAGAAAAGTTATCTTGGTGTAGTCAATTCCTCCTTTGTGCAAGATACCATGGTCACAACAAGAGAGAAATCAATGGGTCAGTCTTATCACTGCTCTCTGTTATCTTACAGAAGTAATAGTGTTTGGATGAAAACAAACTGCTGGTGCTTCAATGTGGCTGAGCGGAAGCTTGTCAATGAGGCAGGGTCTCCACATACACTGTACTTTGTACAGCATGGCTCTCCTTTAACTTTTGCTTGAGTGTTCTTGGCTTAAATTTATTCATTTACTTATATATTTAGTGTGTGTGTGCATGCATGTGTGTGCACCCCGGCAATCAGGTCTGTCTTGTTATAGTTCTTGAGTTACTTCTCGTTGGCCTTCCTTACCTATGTCCCTTCACCAGCCCTATAAGGCAATAAATTGATCAGAGATGAATGTTAGGGTGCTGTCAAAGTTCTGCAGCTAGTTTACTGCTCAGTTATTTTTAATTCATGCATTCTTGATTTTAAAGCAGAAGAAAATGGGCATAATTTGTATGTCATGTAGAGACAAGCTGCTAGTAAAGTGCATCATTTACTAAAATTATTTAAATAGTCATTTTAATAGAGTAGAAATTATTTTTCTAACAACTTCTGTCGAGCTTCTTTTACTCTGCCACACCTAAGTAAGTGATACGGTTTGGTGACTGGAGAGCTAAAGAGGCTTGCCATCAAATCCAAGAACGTCCATCCCAAGGAACTGCGTGGTAAAAAGGGAGAACTAACTTCTCTCTCTCTGGTTCTTTGTCTCTGTCTCTCTCTGTGTGTTTGTGTGTGTGTTCACAGTTGTAACGAGTTAAAGCTTTTACTACACGGTTGAAAATTATCAGGACACTTACAGAAATTACATATGGGAACCAGATTACTGTCTATCAACATATTAAGCCAGTATAAAATGCCAATTTTAATTTCAGGTGTATAGTAGCTCATGCCAAATTGTGGGTAAATTAAATGTGTGTTTGCATGGGATCTTTCATTTTACTTTTGAGATTATAAGTACAACATTTATCCCTTCCCTTTCCTCCAGTTAATTATGGCAATGGTATTTGAATGACAAAATACATCCTTACTTCAGTTTGTGCAAACACCTTGAAATAGAAGAACACAGATATAAGTCTATTTCGTGTCTAGATTTGAGAATGAGAGGATAAAACTGACTAGCCTGGTCTGTAAGGTAGCAATATATCGTACAGGACTCTTAGGAGAGTTAACAACCCCTCCAAAAACTCTAATTAGGAAACAAACCACTAGGTCTATTTCCCACTAATATTTTCTAAATACCAGTAATTAATTTTAATAATTTGTCCAGGCCAATCCCATGTGCACAAATAGGGCTGTAACCATGGGTTTCCTTCTTAAGAAACACACAATTGAAAACTCGCTGTTTACTTCAGCATAACTTTCATCTCACTGTAAAATCAAACAAAACAAAATACTGTTGATCAACGACATAAAAATGTTAGAGTACTTTTTTATGCATTTTATAAATGGAAAGGAATTAAAATGCTTAATATAACAGAGTAAAGGCTGATGAAATCTTCCTTATGTGATTTTCTCAAATCTGTGGGGAATTGCTGTTCCTACCCAATCTGCATAAATAACCTTGAGGGACTACAGTGCAGGCTCAAAAATTTGTATCCTAAATTATTTCCCACTGTACCAAACACACCATTTAAACTTACTAAGTTTTTTTTTTCCATTTCTGTTTGCCAGTCTAGACAACCCTCATTAATGCTGTGATGTCCTTTCAGTTATTAATGCACTGTGGAGACTAATAAGCATGAATAGGAACAAAGATTAGCATCTTTGTACAAATTACCTGAATCATTTCAGAAGAAAGACAGTACCTGGCCTTTCTCAAAAATGCTGTATCTAAGGCAATGTACTGCATCACTTATTTTCTATATTGAAGGAGCCTATCTTTTGATTTCTGTGTCTTGCAGCAAGAAATGTGATCCATAGGAAATGAGGTCAGTGGACCAGATATCAAAGTCTGGCTGAAGATGTGTTAACATGTAAGTAAATATGACTCAGTATTGCAGAATTTATTTTTATTCCTTGTGGGTATTTTTTTTAATGAGACGAAGTCCCTATTCTTTTTAAAATTTATTTATTTATTTATTTATTTATTTATTTATTTATTTATTTATTATTACAGTTTATTCATTTTGTATCCCAGCTGTAGCCCTCCTTCCTTGTTCCCTCCCAATCACTTCCTCCCTCTTCTCCTCCCATGCCCCTCCCTCAGTCCACTGATAGGGGAGGTCTTTCTCCCTTTCCATCTGACCCTACCCATGGAGATAACCCAGATTCCTTGCTCAGATGTAGCCTATGGCAGTTCAGCTTCCAACTGGGTTTCTAGTAAAGGGAGCAGGGGCTGTCTCTGACATGAACTCAGTGGCTGGCTTTTTGATCACCTCCCCCTGGGAGGATGTAGCTGTACTAGGCTACAGGGCAAGATGATACAGCCAGGTCTCCTGATGAGACCTGATTTCCTTGTTTTTAATTTCTGGGTTGTATTCCATTGTGTAAATGTGTGACAATTTCTGTATCCATCCCTCTGCTGAGAGACATCTAGGTTGTATCCAGATTCTGGCTATTACGAATGAAGCTTCTGCGAACATAGTTGAGCAACTGTCCTTATTGTATGGTTGAGCATATATGCATATAAGGATATGTGCTTAGGAATAGTGTAGCGGTGTCTCCAGGTAGCGCTATTCCTAATTTTCTGAGAAAGCACCAGATCAATTTCCAAAGTGGTCAAGTTTACATTGGCACCTGCAGTGCAGGAGGGTTCCCTTTTCTCCACAACGTTTCTAGCATGTGTCGTCACTTGCATTTTGGAGTTAAACACCAACAAACTAAGTAATCCAATTTAAAAAAAAAATTGGGATAAAGATCTAAATAGAGAATTCTCAATAGAGGAATATCGAATGGCAGAAAAACACTTAAAGAAATGCACAAGCTCCTTAGTCATCAGAGAATTGTAAATCAAAACGACCTTGATATTTCACCTTACACCCATCAGAATGGCTAAGATCAAAAACTCAAGTAGACAATCCTTTTAATGCACATCCATACTTAATTTACAAGTATATTATTTAGCATTTCTGAAACTATGTTGGTTAGTATGCTATGTAGAATGTAATTCCTACCAAACTATATGGATATCCTCTGATCTTCACATATGCCCTTATATACATATCACACATGTGTACCCTTATATACATATCACACACACACACACACACACACACACATACACACACACATACTACAATGCATATTAATAATACAAAATAAAAGAGCATGGTATACTCACTTACCCTAGTCCCAGAAGATGACAAACTTCATTTGAAATTTGTGTGGTCCAGTTCTCAGAACAGGCAATGTGCCAAATGCTATGGATGTTAAACTGTACTAACCCGTTGCTGCTCATTGTGCCATTGAGAAAACGCACTAAAAATGCAGAGAAAAGGGTTACGGTTACAAGAAGCCAGGGAATGGAGGCCACATGGGAATATTGGTCAAAAAGAAAAAAAATTCATTTCAGCAGGAGGAATAAAGGTTCCTGAGACCAAGTACACAGTATAGTCATGTTGACTATGTATTTTTAAATTGCTAAAATAAATAAATAAATAAATAAATAAATAAATAAATAAATTTCAACCTGCCTCATTACAAAAATGTATTAAGCATTTGAGGTACTGTTTAGGTTGATTAGCTAAGTTTACTTTTTCAACATTGTATGCCAAAATTAAATGCCACTTTGCATCCCATAAATAGTCATAGCTATAATTTAAAACTTTCAACAGAATTTTTAAAAATAGCAATAAGCACATAGAGGTTTATGAAAGATACTAGGTAATACACAGGGTCATTTTGATTGAGTTCATGGTGGCCTTAATTAAAATGTGCTTATTCTTTTTTATTATTATAATTTATTACAATTTATTCACTTTGTTTCCCGGCTGTGGTCTCCTTCCAATCCCACGCTCCCTCCCTCTGCTCCTCTCATGCCCCTCCCCTAGGCCACTGATAGAGGAGGTCCTCCTCCCTTTCTATCTGATCCTAGCCTATCAGGTCTCATGAGGACTGGCTGCATTGTCTTCCTCTGTGGCCTGGCAAGGCTGAACCCCCACTCAGAGCTTAGTAATTGGTTGCAGATTTTTTCTGAAGAGTATCTTGGAAGATATAATTTGAAAAATTCAAATTTAGTTGATAGCATTTTGTCTTTATCTATGACTATAAGTTGAAAAAAACAGAAACATAGAAGTTATTTTCCAGCAAATGAACAAAATAAACTCGCATATATTGTTATTTAAGTTATTAAAATTTATTTATGAAAAGCAATTCCTATATACTTATTCACTAAAAATGGAAAAAACAAATTCAGGAGATAATGTAGTTATTTCGTTTACTCATGTTGCCTTTTCAGAAACATTGTATTTTTATTTGCCATATTTGCTATTTTATTTTCTTCATATTCCCACTATCATACAAACATTCTGTGAGGAATATTGCGGTCTTTATGCCAAAAAAGGGATTGGATCTAAGCTGGGTTTTAAGTAAAGAAATTTTCAGCGCTGGGATGTGACCTGCAAACGCCATGTTGTTATTGGTTTTACTTTATTCTCTCATTAAACGATTTGGGCATTGAATTAAACAGACTGAGATTAAAAGAATACCCTTAGCTTTTATGAAGCATCTGATTTGTGACAGATCTGAGTTCCTCAAAACTCAGTTTCTTCAGAACTAAATCTAGTCAGTTTTTAATGTGGGACTCTTACCACACTTATTATAGTGCAATACATATAATATGTGTAATCCTTTTTTTTTTTTTAGACATCAAAGCAATGTACAATAAAATAAAATTACTCATTCAGTCATTGCAACCTGAAATGGAGGCTTGGCTTGAAATCACTCAAAGTAGAAGAAGTAGAAGATGCTTAAGAACTAAAAATATAAAGTACCAGCTCCAGAGTAGTCAGTTGTAATATGCATTCAGGTGCTCCTCCCTAAGGCAATAAAGGAAATAGAGCAGAGAGTGGCAGTTACTAAAGTGCCTGGTTTGGTATGTTTCTCACTGAGTCCTTCTTGTCCTAGACTTACAGCTATATTGCACATGACCAAGTTTAACAAGCAATGCACATGAGCTAGAGGCTTACATGTTCGTTTTACTACAAATCAAAAATGGTCTCAAAGCTCAGCTTAGGAGGGAGACTCGCATTCCTCAACACTTGCAATAAAACCGTATGTATTCTTTCTTTCACACTTGGAGAATCCAAAAAGAAAAACAAAGTTAAAACCACAGGAGTATTTCCATGAAAATATAACGTACCACAACGTGCCTCATCTGAGCCATCACTGCAGTGTGGGTGGCTATCACAGAGATTCGCCTTGGGAATGCAGGTCCCCTCTGTGCACTGAAATTCGCCATCCTGGCAGGGCTCTGTTTATTTAGCAGAACAAAGAAATCACAAGTTGAAGGTTCCTGTATACCCATGCCACTCACTTATGCCCCTTTAAACACCAGACTTTTGCTTTAGCCTATGGTGGAAGAACTTTCAAATTTGAAATTCCAAGGATTTTTAAAAAAACACCTTGCAATCTCTTTTGTAAAAGTGCTTTCGGGAAAAGTTCCAAGAGGTAGCTGAGATTGTCCTTAAAATAAGCTGACCTGAGGAATCTCAGACATACTTCCTTCAGAGAGAGATGCATTGAAGGAAGAGCTTTATGCTGGGATGGTAGACAAGCTCTGTTCAGACCACCATTAATACAGATCCTCTGGGAATGCACAGTAGACACTTAGCACCCCATGCTCTTTAGTACACGCATAATCCCAAAGCAGAAGCAAAACCTTTCATAACAGGAAGCAGGAATAGCTCTATTTTGAAAACAACTAGCAAACATAAACCAGAATCAGAATTGCACCATTATATTAAACTTTATTTCACTAAGTCACAACTTAAATTAAAAAGATACCAGAAACCGAAGAGCTACAAAATGAAAAATTTTGTTTTAAAAGTTACAAAAATTAGCTTTTTACTTGTTAGATATATGTGTGTGTATGTGTATGTTCAGGTATGTGTTTGCACACATATGCGCACACATACAATTATATAGTGTCACTAATCTGAAATACATACATAGGTAGGTATTGACCTTGTGACATAGGTAATTAAAAACATAGATAATAACGTATTCCTGTAGTTCCGCTATAAACAATTGTTCTGTGTTTGATGGTCTGCTGGTATTTGAGTGGGGTGGAGTTAAACTTTTATTGATGTTTTTAAAAAAATATTTATTTATTATTTATATACCACACAAGAAGAGGGCACCAGCTCTCAGTATAGATGATTGTGAGCCACCATATGGTTGCTAGGATTGCACTCAGGACCATTGGGAAGAATAGCCAGTGTTCTTAACCTCTGAGCCATCTCCTTAGCCCCTATTAATTTTTTTAAATACATGTATGAAATTGTCAAATTTTATACATCTACAAAGCACCAACATTTCTATTTTTTATCCATAATTTTCCTCTTTCCAAATCTTTTTTTTTCCTCATAGAAATGTCTTTTTGGACATAAAACAGTCAGAATGTTGATGGTACTCCCATGCTATTTTTGCCACTATTGTACCAGCTTTTATGTCTTGCCAGACCAGTCAGTAATGTAGTTCCCAGGGTTTATTTATAATGAACAAAAGTAGTAGTCTGTGAGAGGAATCATTTCTACTAGAAATCTAGGCTTTAGACCGAAATCCGAGAAGTGTTAAGTATTGACACAGTTTTAAAGGAGAGTTTTATAAATTAGTTCTTTGAGGGTTTCATACAACATGCTTGATTATATTCACTGACCTTCTAACTTTGATATACCCCCTTCCCTTCCTACCCAACTTTGTGTCATTTTAATCACTCCAGACAGATTTCTGCACATAAGTTAATCTTTCTGAGTTTCAGTTTCTTGTATGTTAAGTGGGAATTAGTTCAACTTATCATGAGAAAATGAAAGAAAGAAAAAAAGAAAGAAAGAAAGAAAGAAAGAAAGAAAGAAAGAAAGAAAGAAAGAAAGAAAGAAAGAAAGAAAGAAAGAAAGAAAGAAAAATACACTTGGAATACCAGTGTGTACACACCAACCGTTCAATACGTGATATTAACAGCAAAAAATAGGAACATTATTAAATTTCCTGTTTAGAAAATTGGTGACAGAATCTGTCAAAAGAGGCTGCAACTAACTTAAGATCTGCCCTTTATACCTTAAAGGGAATATTATTTGTTAGCAGGCAGAAGTATTGCAGAGTCATAACTGGTCAACGTGCTGATACTATGATTGTAAGTGCTCAGCCTTAAATACCCCTGATGTCTCAGGAACATTACAGAAGAGGAAGCATAAAAATGTCAAGAGATGTGGGATACTATGAAGTCCCTTGAAATGCAATCTTCTTGAACGTTAGAGCTTTAGCACTCGCAAGTTTATAGCACCTGTGAACAACTGCACAAGATCTGCTCAAGAACCAGCAAGCCAACAATCTAAGATAGATGGAGGAGTCTCTCATGACCCATTATCCTTACCTGGAGGTTGTTTGGAAATGTGGTCCCTAGAAAGTTACCCATGATCCATTAAGTGGGCCCACACGCATGTATGTATGGGTAGTATTAATTGGACTGAGAAAAATAAAACCCAATGGATAACTGTAGTTGCTGCAAAGACAGAGAAACTGAGTTTGATCGCAGGGATCCACTTGGTGGAAAAAGAGAATTAACTTCCATAAATGATTCTCTGATTTTGGCATTAGTGCCATGCTACAGATTTCCATACACATACTCACCAAGCAAATGGAAAGAAATATAAATAAAAATGTAGAGAATATGCTGTTGGGTATGGGAGCTGAGCTAGGAAAATTGGATAGATATGATAGACACACAATATATACACATATGTGAGTCTCAGAAATTAAATTGTTTAAAAATAGAAACTTTAGAAGTATCTAATATCTCTCTTTCTCTTTTTTCCCTCTGTGGGTATGTTTTACCATTGAGCTCTGAAGCATCTCTCTATTAAGTTAATATTCTTGTTCCACTCTACTTCCACCACTTTTCTCTTCAAATAACAAGATAAACAGGAAAATATGTCTAATCACTTTTTCTTGGTTACAGAAAATAGTAATTGGAGCTATTTGTCTATTTTAAGCTTTGAAACATTCTATGTTTTAACCAAAATCTAATTTACTTTAATACAGATATTTTTAGAAAGTTATGGCTGGCTGTTTCTGCAAATTTTTATATCAGGAGAAAAGTAGGCTATATATCTCAAAACATAATATTATTAGGGAGGTTCTAGTGAATGTAATTATCAATTTGTTCTACAAACACATATTTTTAAACAGATTACTGAGATGACAAATGGCCTCACATGATTAAATTTTTTGTACAAAGAAGCATAAGTATCTTATTGGAAAGATTTCTCTTTCTTCTGGATGTTATCATTCCTTAACTTTCCTTTAGAATACACAGAATCTTCAAAATAGGTGCACACACACAAATATACATTCTATAACAGTATGTATTTTAGCATATATTAATTTTTGTAAGGTAAAATTTTAGACTGATAGTCAAATATTTTGATACACTCTATAATGTCAGTCATTACTAGTTACTGTTAAATTATTAATTATATTTTCCACATTTATTAAATCATTATGTTAAATGAGTTTACAATGACAATACTTATTTATGGATACATTTATTGAAATTTTGCTTTTACTATTATAGTCAAACCATATTCAATTGGAAAGATAAATTTTAGTTGAAATTAATATAAATAGCTTAAATTTTATTCAGTGAAAGCACATGCTCTGTTCTTGCCTGAAAATTATAATATTTTGTTTTTCTGTAGTCAAAGCTGTTAGGATTATACCTGTAAGTCCTGAAAAGGTTCCTAGTTTAGAAGGTGGAATAGACTGGATTAGAAATTACTGGAGAAAAATGGTATATTGTTGCTAAGTGACTAGGAATTATAAAATTTGAGAAGAGGTATAAATAAGCTACTTAAAACTTTCCATATATCTACAAACTTGATTTTGAGTTTTTGAAACATATATTTCAGGTCATTAGGAAGCCTTCAATACAACAATTTACTCTCACTGGAGTCTGAAATCTTATTTCTGATAGTTTTATGCCCATGGTGAAAGTGGAAAAAAGTAATATTACTCAGAATTGAATTTCTCCATCTTCTCTTTATGAAGTCTCTATAGCCCTGCTTCATTTAGTCACCATATGCTTGGTTTCTTAAAAGGAAGTAAATTGGTTTCTAAGGCACACACCACCCAGTCTGGGGAGGGCTTTAGGGCCGTGAGTACAACCAGCTGCCACTTGTGAGTTGTCGGCAATGCTCTACTGAGTTGCACATGAAGACTCTGAGAATCATAAACAAGCAATGGGCACACATTCCTGAGAGACTTACCATAATAAATATCTACCGTGAATCCTTAAGGTCAACATGAGTGGAGATAATTAAGAGAGGATGAGTAATATAAAATATGCCTCATAATTATATTTCAATGAAATGCTGTCAAGTATTCCTAAAACATCTCAGAAGACAAGGAAGATTCATAAATAGTGGAAATAATGTATCACATAATTTTTTTCACTTTTTTCTTTTCTGAAATGATTGCCAAACCAGAACATCAATCTAAGGAAGTATGTACATACAATCTGTTTTTCAGGCTTCTGCTAAAAAAAAAAAAAAAAAAGGAAGAAAGAAAAAACAGGAAGAAAAGCTAGATGAAAAAGACTGTGCTGAGCAAGCTGGGACACTCAGCTCTACACCACAGAGCCCATCTTCTAATTCTAGGAGAAATAGCAGTCCATAAGTAAGTCGATTTGTCATGCACTGATGTTCTGCAAGAGAGTCCTCTATCTTCACTGAGAAACAGTGTTCTCAAAAAAACAAGATGCTTAAGACCAAAATCTGGTTCCAGGGCAAAACAAGTGGAAAGAACCCCTTCACATATAACTGGATCTTTTTATCGTATCAATTGCATTAAATAAAATGGACCTCATAGACGTCCTACAGAACTTTTTTCCCTAACACAAAAGAGTATATGTTGGGAGTTGGCCTGGTGCTATGTATTCTAATGTTAATTACTCCCCCCCCCCCCCGCCCCTGCCAAGATCTTGTCCCTGCTCAGAAGAGCACATTCTCACTTAGACCTGTCCTTGTTGTGTAAATCTGTCCTTATTGTGTGAACCTGCCTGCCTCATTATATCTGATTGGTTGATTAACAGCCTATACCTGGGCAGGGAAGAATGGGATAGGCACGGTTTCCAGGCTTGGAAAGAACAGAAGAAAGACCACAGTCAGACAGACTGGAAGAGATGAAGAAGGAGGAAGCCACGGTGGGTTAGCATGGAGAAGAAACCAAGAGTAATTGTGAAAAACCACGAAGATGAAGAATATAAGCAAGTATATTGAGATTATGGCTAGAAGATAGCTCAGATGAGGGTGGTTAAGGAGTACGTCATTGGTTGGAGCCTGGGAGGTGGATGTTGAGGTTACTGAATGAGCACAGGTGAAATATCTGCCCAGCCCAAGGTAAATAAGGCAGTTATAAAATCTAACAGGTGTCTGTCTTATTGTTTGTGATAGAGGATTAAATTACACCACCATGATAATCTTAGGCTAATAATAAACATTATATAGACCAACACCATTTTTTTTTAAACAACAGCAAATATACCTTCTTCTCAGCACCTCAAAGAACCTTCTAAAATTGACCATACAAAGCAAACCTCAACACATACAAAAAGATGGATATAATCCCTTGTATCATATCAGACCACCCTGGTCTAAAACTAGACCTCAACAATAACAGAAATAGCATAAAGCCTACACACACATGGAAACTGAACAACTCTAATCAATGATAGCTGGGTCAGGAAAGAAATTAAAGATTTCCTAGGATTCAATGAAAATGAAGATGCAACTTATCAAAACTTAGGGAACAGAATGAAAGCAGTACTAAGAGGAAAGTTTATAGCACTAAGTGCCTTCAGAAAGAATTTTGAGACATCTCATACAAGTAAGTTAATGGAACACCTAAAATCCCTAGGAAAAATTAAAAAAGAAGCAGACATACTCAACAAAAGTAGACAGTTGGAAATAATCAAACTCAGGACTGAAATCAATAAATTAGAAGCAAAGAAAACAATTCAAAGAATCAACATCACCAAGAACTAGTTCTTTGAGAAAATCAACAGGATAGACAAACCCTTAGCCAAACTAAGTAAAAGACAGAGAGACACTACAAAACAAAATCAGAAATGAAAAGGGGGATATAATGACAGACATTGAGGAAATCCAAAGAATTATTAGGTCCTACTTGAAAGGCCTATATGCCACAATATTTGATAATCTAAATGAAATGGACAGTTTTCTTGATATATTCATTTACCAAAGTTGAATCAATATCAGTTAAATAAATTAAATAATCCTATATCCCCCAAGGAAATAGAAGCTGTCATCAAAAGTCTCCCAATCCAAAAAAAAAAAAAAAAAGTCCAGGGCAAGATGGTTTCAGTGCAGAATTCTACCAGACCTTCAAAGAAGAGCTAATTTTAATACTCTTCAAGCTAGTTTACAAAATATACACAGGAACATTTCCAAACTCATTATATGAGGCCAAGTCACCTTGATTCCTAAACAGCACAAAGACCCAACAAAGAAAGAGCATCTCAGACCAATCTCTCTTATGAACATTGATGTAAAAATACTCATTAAAATACTTGGAAACCGAATCCAAGAACACATAAAAGATATCATCTGCCATGACCAAGTAGTCTTCATCTCAGGCATGCAAGGGTGGTTTAATACATGGAAATCCATAAATGTAATCCACCGCATTAACAAACTGAAGGAGAAAAACCATATGATCATCTCCTTAGATGCTGAAAAATCATTTGATAAAATCTAACATCCATTGATGCTTAAAGTCTTAGAGATGTCAGGGATTCACATAGCAAAGCATAGTAAAGGCAATAATATAGCAAGCCTTTAGTCAACATCAAACTAAACAGAGAGAAACTTATATCAATCCCACTGAAATCAAGGACAAATCAAAGCTACCCACTCTCTCAGTATCTCTTTAACATAGTACTGACAGTCCTAGTTAGAGCAATAAGACAATCAGGAGATAAAGGAGATACAAATTGTAAAGGAAGAAGTCAAAGTTTCATTATTTGCAGATGATATGATAAGTACAGATATTGACCCCCAAAATTCTATCAGAAACTCATATACCCTTTAAACATTTTCAGCAAAGTAGCTGGATACAAAATTAACTCCATTCCATTAAATGATACAATTTTTGTAACTTTCTCAAATCGAATTTTTGTGACATTTTTGAAAATATTTGATACACTATTTTTCAAGAGTAACAATCATATAAAAGCAAAAAACTGATAATTTTGTTGGAAGAGATGTGTTTGTTCTTGATATTCATAGTCCATACTGTTTCAGTTTCTTTCATCTCTTGCAATTGATTTTAAAGTAGAACTGTAAAAGCCTATTGCTTTTATAAACTTTGTTTGGAAGTACTTTCAGTTCTAGTCATTAAAGGATACTCCGCAATTATTTCAATTGCTTAGATTTGTAACAAATCCTCTCTGCTACTCAGTGTATAGATTAGAAAAAAACTAAATTACTTCAGTTGGTTTAATTATTTCCATTTTTTAAAAGCATATAATTATATCAAAAATATTTTTATGACAAAACTCTTGAAACTATGTTGAGATGTCTGTATGTCTGGGAGGGCAAGTACCTTTGTGTGTTGGCTATTGTTTTGTGCCATCGTATGACACTCCTCACATGTGAACATGTAACTATCCTGCATGAAGCACACATGGAACATTGTCCACCTGAGCATGGAGACAATTACTCAAGAATCAAGAAATACTCAATATTAGCAGCTGTGTGTTTTTTTCATTGTGCAGTAGTATTGTGTATGGTATTTTAAAGCTAAAATACCATGATTTTTAAGTTTTCATCATTAAAACTGATTTCATACTCAATGTCACTGAAGGTACATATTTTGTTTGTAAATATGAATCTTAAGACTCAAAATGTTAAGTAGAAAAGTCTGTAATATTGATACTCTGTTGGAGTATGGTCTGGTGCTTTGTATTTAATTGCTGGCCCCCTGGTATTTGTACTGTTTATGAGCAAACTGTCATGTACCCCAAGTATTGCTGTTTAACCTTGCCTAAGATTCCTGACTGGCTGATTAAAAGGTCTAAACCTGAGCAGGGCAAAATGGGGTAGGTGTGGCCAAAGTTCATGGGCTTTGGGAGAGGAGAATCACTTGAAGGAGACAGAAGGGAGACAGGAGGAAGGAGGAAACCTCCATGGATTAGGATAAAAGAGAACCACATGGGTCGGGAAAAATTGCTCCTGGTGTGGATGGAGGAAACAATCCAGATGAAGAACATCAGCAAGTATTAAGGATTATGGATGGGAGGTAGCCCAATCAAGAATAGTTGGGACGGAAGGCATGGACTGGAAGATATGAGAGAGCATAGGTGGAGTGTCAGCCCAGGCTAAGGTAAATAAGGCAACTGTAAAATCTAGCAGGGGTCTGCATCTTACTGATTGTGAGAGCAGGTTATAAAATGCTGCATAATAATTATAGGGCTAATCATATACATATGTAGCATGATACCATTAATTTATCACTGCCAATACTTGAAAATTAATTTTTAATTCACAAAACACTATAGATGTCAGGATCTTCATTTTATCAGTCCTAGAAAATATATTATTTTCCCCACATGATTCTCTTTCTTGATTTTGATGTAGTTCATTCTGTTTATAGATTTTATTTTGTGTCTTGTCTTGCATGCCATTCAGTGACTCTCATTCTTTACCATGTGTTTATTAGTTTTCATTCCCAATACACTTTCCTGCTAAAACTTTAATGCTAATATTAATAATGTGTGTATGAGTGTGTGTGTGTGCATGTATGTGTTTGTGTGTGTGTGTGTGTGTGTGTGCAACAAGTTCTCTTATTGGCCCAGAGCTCAGCTGAACAGGTTAGCCTGGCTGCACAGGGAGCCCCAGGGATCTATGTTTCTGCTCCTTAGCACTAGAGTTGGAAGTGTGCTTCACCACCCAGTTTTTCACATTGGCACTTCGGATGCAACTCAGGTCTTCATGATTATAAAACAAGCACTTTATGAACTAAAAGAATTCCCAAGCCACATTTTAAGCCACCAGCAAAGGCACCAGTCACATTGGAAAGAAAAATCTGAGTTTGGGAGAATTTCACTGAAAACTGTTCCGAGAAAGATGAATACACATTTTTCAAAAGTCTTGAGGAGAGAGTGAGTTATGATGTCATTTATAAAGCAGGTGACATGCAAGCACTAATCTACTAGAAACAAACAATTTTGTTATAATTAAAATCCAAATCTTAATTCTAGGTAAAAAGTAATAATGAAAACATTTTTATCTTTCTGCTACTCAGTGTTCTATAGGACCTAAATAAATTTCTTCGAAACAGTAAGTACATATTTAGTTTTTAACCTAGCAATACATATCCTAAGTATATTTTACCTTAATAACATAAACACTAGCAAATAACATATTCTTACCTGCATTCATCACATGGACACACAAAACATTTCATTAAAAAAATAACAAACCAAATCAAATGTGAATTAAATTATAAAGAGAAATAATAGATTTTTCCGAAGTGGAAAAAAAAAAGCCAAAGGAGCAGACAAACTATTGGCAGATACACACTGTTATCATATTTTAATCAGTAATAACAAAATTAACAAGGAGCAGGGCTACTGATTAAATTTAAAATGTCATTTCCTAAATTATATTGATTAATATTCCCAAAGCAATGACTCTATTTTCTCGAATTAAATTTTGATTACACACATACATACATACACACACACACACACACATATGTATATATTGCATTGACACCAATGCACACTTATTTTTATTAAGTTATTTTATACATTTCATTATTTGCTATTCAACAAATTTATTTTCTTCTTCTACATGAACTCTAGTCTCATTTTCAGCATTAGTTATATTTTATGTTCAATTCTGATTTCTTAGAAAACTTAGTATTTTCCCCAACCCCACATCTCCACTCCCTTTCCATCTGTCAGAAAAAAAATCTCAGGCAGTCCAGGCTGGTCTGGAACTCAGCGTGCTGCATAAGTTATAGATGAATTTCTTTCTTTTTTTTTTTTCTTTTAAATTTTTTTTTATTATTATCATTTATAACAATTTATTCAATTTGTATTTCAGCTGTGGCCCCCTCCCTTGCCTCCTTCCAATCCCACCCTGCTCCTCCTATTCCCTTCCCCTAGTCAACTGATAGAGGAGGTTCTCCTGCCCGTCTATTTGACCCTAGCCTATTAGGTATCATCAGGGCTGGCTGCATTGTCTTCTGCGGCCTGGCAAGGCTGCACCTCCCAGGGGGCAGTGGTCAGAGAGCCGGTCACTGAGTTCATGGCAGAGACAGTCCATGCTCCCTTTCCTAGGGAACCCACGTGGAGCCTTAGTCTGGTCCTTGTGTCATCTCTTCCATTCTTTTTCCTTCTTTTTGCTTATTTTGTCCTATTCCTATGTGTAAGTTTTTGTTTCATCTTATTATAGTTTATTTTATTATTATCCCTTGAAAGCCCAGAAGTAAAGAAATGGGGGAATGGAAACATTTTCATTCCTCTAAAGAAACAGTTTCATTTGCCTCACATAATAATGGGAGTCAGCACTGACATAGAGCGTCCTCTTTCTCTTTTACCCTTCAGTCGCAGATGTTGGAAAGTGTGATTGCTAACTAGTAATTCTTCTTTTGAAGGTTCTGAAAATTTTAGAGGATGGAGCTCAGTTGAAGGAAGTAGTGAACTGGTGAATCTTGTTTTAGGAGTATTAAGACTATTCTCCTGCCCCACCCCGCCCAGTTTCTCGTCTCTCCGCCACAAATTAAGTAGTGTCTGCCACAGGCTTGTCCTGATACCATGTTCTGCTTGCCGATGACCCTATAATGAAAGGGCCAAGGACTGTGGTCTGATGGTGTGAAATCTCTGAAACCTGGAAATGAAACAAATCCTTCCTCTTTTAAATTGACTTTCTCAGTGATCTGATCACAGTGTTGAATAGCTGATTCATGTTGACAAATAGCTTTACTCTGCAGTTGAAAAGTCATTCCTTGGGTTTATTTAATCTAGATATTTTAAAGCTTTTCTTTAAAAATATGTGTATATTCATTTGAGAACAAATGTCGGTAAATAATGCCTAGGCAAGCCAGTCAACAGCCCTTCTCCATACCTCTGCATCAGATCCTGCCTCCAGCTTCTTTCCCTATTTTCCCCTGTGTGATGAACTATAAACTGTAAGCTGAAATAAACCATAATACTCTAAAACACCAAAAAAAAACTTATGAAAGAAGACAAAAGAAATTCTGATCCTCCTATTTCAACCTGGAATTATAGTCATGTGAGAGCATTATGTTTAATTATATAGCTCATATATATATAACACATATAAATTATATGCATATGTATAATTTACAAAATATATACACAAATAAAATATATTATAAATATAAATTAACACAAACAAAAATGTGTGCCTATCATTTATCTTATTAGTGGTTTATTTTGTTTCATTCATATCACTCTTAGATAGTTAAAAGTAGCTGCTTCTAAACCAGAACTGGAGATTAACTGATGGGGTTAGCAGCCAACCCTTTCTAAGTAGCGTTCATCAATATTGTGGCTTATTATCAGGGCTGAAAATGATCACAAAGCTAAAAGCAGGCCACTTCCTGAGGCAGGGTCAGAGTTTTGGGCTAGCTGAGCAGGAGAGAAACAGACGCACACATAATTTTACCACACAGCAGGATTTAGCCTTTGTTAACAATCCAAAAGAAAGCAACTGTGCAAAATTCCTCCTCTCTAGGAATTTATATATATGTGTGAAAAATTTGAATCAGGAAAGGTACACAGAGTTGTGGGGCAGCACAAGAAAGGGCAGAGCCTGCATAGACGAGCAAGTAACAAAGTATTCCAAAATATTAAAACATAATGGATATGAGAGTAAATACATGCTTTGTGTATTTCTATCTAGACCTCTGTCTGCCTCTGTCTCTGCTGTCTCTGTTTTGTCTTTTAATCTGTTTTTGTCTCACTCTTACTCCCACTCTTCCATATGTGTGTGTCAAAATGGCTTGTTTTTGTTTTTTTTGTTTTTTGTTTTGTTTTGTTTTGTTTTCCCTGATGCTTAAGTTTGGGACATAATAAAGAACACAAGAAGAAACTTGTAATGCCAGCAGCATTCATTATTAAACTCCTCCATTGCAGCTGTTTTATTCTGGTTGTGGTTAATAAGTTAATGACGTTTAATATTTTAATTGGGCGTCATTTGCCTCCCAGGAGTTTAGTGGTCCTTCCCATCCTCCTGTCTCAACAAGATCTTGGCAAAAAGAACAGTCCTTCACCCAGAGCCAATTGCTTTCTTTACTTTGAACTTTATGCTAAATTTTAACTTTGGTGAGAAGTCAATAAGCTTACCAGAGAAGTGGTAATTCATATACAAAAACAATATCATGAAAAACCTCAGGTAACTATTACATAGATAAAGAACAAGGAGAAAAAAATCTTCATTATGCTGAATAAGACAAAATCATATCTCAGAATGCAAATATATACATTGTGATTTAGTTTTGAAATGGGTTTTATTTCCTTGGTTTGTTCCCATAGCTCTGATGAATATTTCTTACCTAGAATCCCCAAGTAATAGCCAGTAGTGAAATTTGCTTTGAAACCTCTGCTTGCCCTCCTCAGGTTTGTGATGAAAAGCACAGTCATCCTATTGGTGGAAGAAAACACGTCCTTCACAGGGCCAGGTCCTGTGTACACAGCTGTCCCCAAAGGAAAAGAGTCCATAAGCTGTTTGAATATTGGAGATAAGTGAAGTATTTTACCTTCTTCTTCTAGAGGTAGAACTGTGTGTACCATGGCTCACAAAAGGTGTGTAAACCTTCTTATTTATGATGCTTACTCTTAACTGTCTTATCTATTAGAATAAGAAAAACAATTCCAGAACAAAACAATTTCTGTCTACATTTATGTTGATATGCTTCTGAATTTTTTTCTTTGTATTTGTGTGGCTAATAAGAAGTAAAATAATAGATTGTTATTTTCCTTGATTATATAACCAGTGACCTTTTTAGAAACACAATTTAACCTGCAAATGAAAAAAAAAACACAGAATATGTTTACAAATGTATATAAAGGTCTAGATGAAATGTTTTCCAGTTCTTGCTGTTCCTGTAGAATTTCATTTCTGATTTATTCTGTATGGCACTGACAATCCATTTCAGAAAGCTGTGATCTAGAGATTTGTAGGATTTTAGATATGTCTGGGGAATTCTCACTCTTATTCTGGTCTCTCCCAGGCTTGGGACTCATGGTGAGTCATAATTTACTTGTCACAATTTTTATATAACAATATCCTGATTTAAAGAACTTTAAGTCAGATTTTATGATAAGCGATGAGTATGAGTCACTAGAACAGTACATAAAACCCTTTCTGTGGTGAGGCATTCTAGTTCATGCTTCCCAGTGATCATTTAAGCATCTTTGTAATTTAGTATCTGAATTTCCTAAATAAAAAATATTTCTTTCTTAAAAATGAATGGGTAAATGATATGATCTTATGTTTCTTTAAAAACACTTAAATGTACTAATATATATATTTTATTTTCCAGGCACAATTATTTTGCAAGCATAATTAAATAATAGTAATCAATAGCTATATAGAAAAGTAAGCATTGGTTAACTTTTTCATCATTTTCAGCTGTTGAGAAATAGATGATGCAGAGACAATAATAATCAAACTAACGATAAAACATAAAATAAAATAACTTAAAATATTTATAGGAAACAGAATTTGTATGTTATGGACAAAGAAAATATTATTTAATAATTATCACTGAATACCTAATATACACATATATCATAGAAATTACATAATAGTTTACACATGGTGTAAGTGTTTACAGTTAATTATTACCAACTTTTCAGAACTGTGACATACATATATCAATCCTGATTCACAAAGAATATTCTAAAAGGACACAATCTTTTCCCCATGGCAAACATGCCCCCATAATAAAACTCAGCATGTTCTGGGAAGACTTAGCCAAAGGGGAATCTTATTCAGAATATATTGTTTGAAAGGATTATTTTCAATCAACTGAATATTTTTAATAAGATACCCTGCTGTTATATTCTTGTCTCACCAGCTGTAAAGTGCTTGCATCTGCTTCAGTGTGCTCTCCCGGTAAGTCAAGATCTTGAGCTAGCTGACGTTCAGAGGTTCAAATTTCCGTCTTACCTAATAGCAAGGAGTCAGCTTCGCCCCCATCTCTCACTTCAACCACATCATGAATGTTTTCTAAATCAAATTCTTGAAAATGAAGTTGAATATTTTTTCCCTTTTCTGCATTTAAATTCCATATACCTTGAAGAAAACAGATAATGACAATTAATTTATATTATACATATTTGTATTTCTCTTGTTTATTTTCATTGTTTTGTATGTGTGTGCTAGGAAAGGTAATATATTGGTTTGGTCTGAAATATGTATTGCAAAAATTCAATAAAATTTGATAGAAACTCACCACAAATTCAATTTATTTTGTACAAAATAAAATATTCATTCAAATAATGTAAATGGTCACTTATTATTATAGTACAAAGTTTAAGAATGTCGGTAGGTATTAACATTCTACTTTGATTCACTTAATTTTCTTTCATTTATTTTGTATTCGGTGTGTGTATATGTGTGTGGGTCTGTGTGGGTGACTGTGTGTGTGCATGGGTGTGTGTGGGGTGAGCAGAGTGCATAAAGAATAACTTGATAGAGTGCTTTCTCCTTCCACCGCTGAGGCTCCAGGGACAGGGGACCTCACGTTTATTGTCAAGCCACTTACCTAACAAGCCATCTAGCCAGCAGCGGTACACCTAATTTTCCATGATCAAATAAGCAAACTTTGATATTTATTTGAAAGTGTCTCCATTCATTAAAATAGAGTGCATGCTGTTAATATTTTTAAAAATGTTGCCTGCCTCAACACATGTTCCTTGCTTTTATTAATTTCTGAGGTGATTTAGCATTCAGATTCTCGTCTGCAGCATTTCCCCTACAGTCCAAGTATGCTCAGTCACACTTAAGGAATCAACCTCTGTCTGCAGAGTACTGACCACTCCAAGTGTTTTCACTATGCCCTACATTTCAGAAATGAAAAGATATGAAGAACTATTTAATGTCTATGAAACACACACACACACACACACACACACACACACACACACACACGGCTGCCTGGAAAACTTCTAGGTCTTTTCTCTCCATCTTAGGTAATGGCAGCATCAATCTCTGACTCTCCTCTGACCCTGACCCTGTTTTTATTTTTTATTACATGCAGCTGATCTCCAGAAACTAAACCCTGATTACTATACCATTCACTCTAATTCAATTCTCATCAAATATTGCCTCAATCAGAATGCAATGTGCTGACACTTTTTTATTTTATGCACTCTGACCAAAATTTGGCTGCGTCTCAGCTTGCTTTGATACCTTAATCAGTAGAGTCTGTCAGAGGCCCTTTGTGGTAGACTACTTTCCCATTACCTGTCTTCTCTTGCTTCCAATGTCTATAGCATTTGCTCTTTTGAGTAAGGATTGAGCATCTTCCCTAACATTTCCTTGTTGTTTAGCTTCTTTAGGACTATAGATTTTAGTATTAAATCCTACATTTTATGTCTAATAACCACTTATCAGTGAGTATATATCATGTGTGTCTTTATGCTCCTTGGTTACCTCACTCAAGATGATCTTTTCTAGTTCACACCACTTGCCTGTACATTTTATGATTTCCTTGTTTTTAATAGCTGAGTAGTAGTCTATTGTGTAAATGTGCCACAATTTCTGTATTCTATAGAGCAACAGTAACAAAAACAGCATGGTACTGACAGAGAAACAGTCTGGAGGATCAATGGAATAGAATAGAAGACACAGCAATAAACCCACACACCTACGGATAACTTGATTTTGACAAAGAAGCCAAAACAATACAATGGAAAAAGATAGCATCTTCAACAAATGGTATTGGTCTAAATGGATGTCCACATGCAGAAAAAAAGCAAATAGATCCATATTTATCACTCTGCACAAAACTAAAGTGCAAGTGGGTCAAAGACCTCAACATAAAACTGGATACAATAAACCTATTAGAAGAAAAGGTGAGGAAAAGCCTTGACTTCATTGGCACAGGAGACAACTTCCTGAACAGAACACCAACAACACAGGCTCTAACATCAACAATCAATAAATGAGACCTCATGATAACAGTGAGCTTCTGTAAAGCAAAGGACACTGTTATCAGAACAAAATGTCAGCCTACATATTGGAAAAATATCTTCACTAACCCTACATCTGACAGAGGGCTAATAGCCAGAATATTTAAAGAACTTAAGAAGTTAAACACCAGCAAACCAAGCAATCCAATTAAAAAATATGGTACAGAGCTAAACAGAGAATTCTCAGTAGAGGATTATCGAATGGCAGAGAAACACTTAAAGAAATGCTCAACATCCTTAGTCATCAGGGAAATGCAAGTCAAAACGACCCTGAGATTTTACCTCACACCCATCAGAATGGCTAAGATCAAAAACTCAAGGGATGATGCATGATGGAGAGGATGTGAAGAAAGGGGAACCCTCCTCCATTGTTGGTGGGAACGTAAACTTGTACAACCACTTGTAAAATCAATCTTGTGCTTTCTCAGAAAATTTGGAATAGTGCTTCCTCAAGATCCAGCTATACCACTCCTAGTTATATATCCAAAATATGCTGAACTATATAACAAGGACATTTGCCCAACCATGTTTGTAGCAGCTTTATTGTAATAGCCAGAATCTGGAAATGACATAGATGTCTCTCAAGGGAGGAATGGATACTGAAATTGTGGTACATTTAAATTTAGGTATTTCAACATTCCCTATTATTACCTCATTTGTGATAGGAGTCTAAACATGTTATCCTGGCTATATTCTTTTCTGAGTTTAGTATGTGTTTTCTAAATATGAAGATATTACACTGGCTGTTTTTAATCTTTCCATTGGCTTTGTTCTATGAAACTTCAAACTTTCTGTGTTTACTCCAGGAATTATATCTTGTGCAAGGAAATTGACGAGAGGTAAATATCTGGAGCAAAGTTGACTACATCAAGGGCATTACTTGTATGTTTTTATGCTCCAATTACAATAGTAAAATGATTCAAAGAATAATTGAACGAATTGACTGAAATCATTCCTGGTGAACATCATTAGTTTGACTTCACTTAAAAAGTTAGCAATGAAAGTTGATGAAAGGGGAGGAGGTCCTCCCCAATCAGTGGACTTGGAAAGGGGCAGGAAGGAGATGAGGGAGAGAGAGTAGGATTGGGAGGGAAGGAGGGAGCAGGATACAGCTGGGATACAGAGTTAATAAAATATAACTAATAATAAAAATAAAAAAATTAAAACAAACAAACAAAAAGAAAGAAAGTCTTTGCCATAAATTTAAAAGGAGGAAATCAGGGGAGGGTATGTGGCAGAGTTTGGAAGGAGGAAAGCAAAACAGAAAATGATGTAATTATAAATACTCTGATAAATTAAAGAAATAATTAAAGAATTATTTCATAGAGAGAGGTTAATGTGCCCATTTGACAAATTCACAGTCTACTTTGCTATTTCAAGACGGATCTAGCCTTGTTATTTACATTTTCTTCGATAACCTGGGAAAGAAAAGACTCACAGAAAGCTTGATTAGGGTAGATGTCTGGAAAGTTTGGAGAACTAAATGTTGTATTTGGCTCCCATAGTTCAAAAGGTCCTCCGCAGTCAGCTGAAAGAGATTAGGAAAGAATCATTAACAGCACCATTCCCATTCCACAGAGGTCATATTAGATGTCAGACATTGTACAATTACATTTCCTACAGTGCTAGTTCTGACAGATTCATTTTACACTTTGTATAGCGTGCTAGATAAATGATGTTAGTAGACTGGTGTGTCTACTACAAAAGTTCTCAAAAACTTTACAATCTTCTTGCCTTTATAAGTTTTCAAGAGACTGTAATAGTGTTTAGGATTGCCCATATTTGTTTGATCAAGGGAAAACATTCTGTGAAACACAAGGAAAAGAATAATAGCTGCAGAAAAAAACATGAATGTTTATAATGTACAAATCCCAGCTCTGCCACCATTCTACAAGGGCCATGGTGGAAAGTCGCTGATCTAAAGCTCTGAATTTCCTATGATTTAAAGAAATCCATTATTCTTAAAGTATTAGTTGAAAATGTCACTAAATGTTGAAATATCTGGTAGCCAGGAAACATTTGGTAACATCTGAGCAGGGGGTCTAGGTCCTCTCTATGCTTGGTCTTTGGTTGATGCATCAGTCTCTGCAGTCCCTGCTGGGTCCAGCATTTTTTGGCTTTGTTGGTCTCCTTGTAGGGCTCCTGTCCCCTCTGTGTCCTTCTTTATCCACTAGTTCCATCCATTGACCTGCAAATTTCATGATTTCCTTGTTTTTAACAGCTGGGTGGTATTCCACTGTCTAAATGTACCACAATTTCTGTAACCATTCTTCTGTTGAAGGACATCTAGGTTGTTTCCAAATTCTGGCTAATATGAATAAAGCTGCTATGAACAGTTTAGCAAATGTCCTTGTTGTATGGTTGAGTATTTTTCAGATATATACCCAGGATGGTATAGCTATGTCTTTTTTATTATTTTTCATCATAATCATCATTATTATTGATATTATTATTATTATTATTATTATTATTAACTTTGAATTCCAGATGTTGCCACTCCCTCATTTTTTCTCGGTCTCACCCTCCCTCCCTCTTCTCCCACTTTGTCTCTCCTCTAGTCAACTTATAGGTGAGGACCTCCTTCCCTATTATCTGAACAGAGACTATCAGGTCTCATCAGGACTGTCTGGATCCTCTTTTCTGTGGCCTGGCAAGGCTGAACCAGGGGGAGGTGATCAAAGAGCAGGCAGCTGAGTTCATGCCAGTGACTGCCCCTGCTCCCCTTACTAGAAAACCCACTTGAATACTGAGCTGTCCATGGGCAACATATAAGTAAGGGGTCTAGGCCCTCTCTATGCATGCTCCTTGCTGGATTCATTAGTGTCTGCAGGACCCCTTGGGCCCAGATTTTTTGGCTCTGTTGGTCTCCTTGTGGAGCTCCTTTCCCTTCTAGGTCTTTCTATCTTCCCCTTCTTTCATAAGATTCCCCACACTTTTCCCAAAGTTTGGCTATGAGTCTCAACAACTGCTTTGATACCTTGCTGGGTAAAGTCATTCAGAGGCTCCTTGTGGAAGGCTCCTGTCTTGTTTCCCTTTCTGCTATTTTGAATGTCTACCCTCTTTGCCATTCTGCATAAGGATTAAGCCTCTTCCCCAGTGTCTTCTTTGTTGTTTAGCTTCTTTAGGACTATAGTAGGTTTATCCTATTTTATATGGCTAGTATCCACTTATAAGTGAGTATATACCATCTGTGTTTTATTCATAAATAGCCAGAATCTGGAAACAACCTAAATGTCCTTCAAAGAATTGATACAGAAATTGTACATTTGCACAATGGAATACCACCCAGCTGTTAAAAACAATAAAATCATGAAATTTGCAGGCAAATGGATGGAACTAGAAAAAATCATCCTGAACTATTCCCATTTTTTTTTTTTTTTTTTGAGAAAGTGCCAGATTGATTTCCAAGGTGGTTGTATAAATTTGCACTCTAGCCAGCAATGGTGTAGGATTCCACTTTCTCCACAATATCTCCAGCATGTGTCATTCCTTGAGGTTTTGATCTTAGCTATTCTAATGGGTGTGAGATGTTATCTCAGAGTCATTTTGATTTGCATTTTCCTGATGACTGAGAATGTTGAGAATTTCTTTAAGTGTTTCTCCACCTTTTAATATTCCTCTGTTGAGAATTCTCTGTTTAGTTCTTATCTCATTTTAATTGGCTTATATGGTTTATTGGTGTTTAATTTGGGGGGGTTCTTTTTATCTCCTGGATTTTAGCCTTCAGTCAGATGTAGGGTTGGTGAAGATCCTTTCCAAGTCTGTAGGCTGTTATTCTGTTCTGACGACAGTGTCCTTTGCTTTACAGAAACTTTTCAGTTTCATGAGGTCTCATTTATTGATTGTTGATCTTACAGCCTGTGCTGTTGGTGTTCTGTTCAGGAAATTGGCTCCTGTGTGAATTTGTTCAAGGCTTTGCCCACTTTAACTTCTAACAGTGTGTCTAACTGTTGTGGTCTTTGATCCGCTTGGACTTTACTTTTGTGCAGGATGATAAGTATGGATCCATTTGCATTTTCTACATGTAGACATCTTAGAATCCTAATTTTATTTTTGGACACTAATTTTAATCCCTGTTACTACTGTGATACCTAAAAATGAGTTAAAGATTGTAAGTAATCTGATTTAAGTGTATGGGATATTTTCCTATACACTAGTGAAGACATACAAGGGTAGAATTTTCTTTGTTCTCAATAAATTAGAATTCAGAGTGGGATAGTTTAGCTAATTGGGCAAGCGATGTTCATGCAGTACCTTCCCTTATACCTTCTGTCTAATAGTAGTTTTCTATCAGCCTTCTTTCCCCAAAGCACTTGAACTTTTTGTGAATGTGTACAACTTGTTTGAACCTAAATGTCTATGTTAGCTATTCCTGAGTGTGAATGCATGTGTATTTGTCTATGTTATATGAATGCATGAAATTTCATATGCAAATTGTGTGTATATGAGTGTGTGCAAGTTGCATATGCACATATTTTAATGTGAGATTGTGTGTACATACATGCACGTGTGTATAAGCATGTTTGTATTTGTTTGCATATGTAATTTTACACGTGGATGCAACATTTGTGTAATTTTGTGAGGTTGTATATGCTTTGTGTGTTGTTTCCATGGATAATCATGTGTGTGCATGTACGAGAGTGTGTGTACACATGTGTGACTGTATATGATTGTGTTTTATGTGATAACATGTTTTTGCATATATGTGTGTTTATGTGAATGTGTATAGGACAAATTTGTGTGAATTTGTACATAATTACATTTATCTCTATTCATGTTAGAGTGTCTGTGTATTCATTAGTGCATATTTCTGTTAGTGGGTGTGTTGACATATGAACAATTTGTTTGAGTTTAAATATCTATATTATATATTCATAAGTGTGAAGGGGTGTGTGTGTATATTTTGAGTACATGTACACTTATGTGTGAACTTGTGTATGCATGTGTGTTTACGTGTGAGTAATTTGCATGCATCACTGTGTTTCAGCTTGTATGTGTTATGAGTTGTATGTATGTGTGCATGTGCATGTATGCATGTGTATATATATATATATGTATATATGTTTTTTCTGTGGTAAATTGTGCACAAGTGTGTTTTCATGTGCACATTTCTATGGAAAGATTCGAGAATTTCTAAAGCAAACACTGCTAAGGACACATAGGTAATATTTTGCGAGGAGTTTAAATTTTTACGTAACTGAATCTAAGCAGTGTATTATGCAGTAATGATGAATAGATAGGGTTTTAATGAACTCACAACTAGAACTAAAATTATGTCAGTTGTAATTGTCCTAATCTGGCAGGACATTCACTTAGCACTTAGGCTGCAAGCAGGTATCTTATGAAAGTAATTTCTTTAAGGTGCTTAAGATGCCCATTTTGAAAGATAGTCAAAATATAATTTCACATCCAGTAACTGACCAGCAGAATTCCTCTGATCTTTAGATGAAAGTTGCTTCATTGGGTGCCTTTGTGTTAATGACTATTAGCAATTAGGAAATCACTTTGCCCCATTGTAGATATTACAGCACAACTACTTTTAATGGCAGTGTTGCCATAGTGTGGGTTTAGCACCTGATAGGAGAAGTGCCATAAACTCATGACACACGATTCTAGTAATTTCAAGCTATGCTATGCTATTGAATAACTGATGCCCAAACAGGCAATGAAAATAAGGCAGGCAAAAGGCCTGGGGGATTTTCAGGAACAGTATCAAATTCTCACATTTTAGTATTCCTAGTTCTGTTCTTTCAAATGTTTGTATTTTGATAAATCTCTTACTGTGCTACAGGGAGTGTCATTATCACAATGTGTATATGTCGTATTTTCCATGTTTTCAAGGATGGAGCTTGTCCTTGGGTGATTTTGTGAGTAACATCTGCTTAAGCTTGACACTTATAAGTTATGTGTCTATGTAGGTGTGTCCTGGAGGAGTGGGAGAGTCTAACTTTCACTCACAGTAATAGAGTTTGAGTTGAACACAGGTGAAAGAAGATAAAATAAGAAATACAGAATTTCAATTACTAATAGACTTCTGCTTGGTGCTCTTTTACGAGAGAAATAATAGATGCAACTTAGAATATGATAAATCATTTCGAATTTACGTGAAACAATTTTCAACATGCTCAATTATCATGTATTATTTTAGCAATAAGTAATAAATCTTTCAATGTTATATCAAACATGTTAATAAGCTTAGGTTATAAACCAAAATTAAACCTCACATGAAAATTTGAAGTTAAATTTTTGAAAAATAACAAATCTCATTAATTATTTAACCATTTATGATCAAATATTTTTTCTTTTATTTTTTCAAATATTTTTATAAAATCATGAAAAAATGATTTAAGTGTTTTTTCATGAATATTAAATTTAATTTGCGGTTAAAAATGTTAACCAATGATAATGCTACATGAGGCTACTTGTTTTAAAGGTAAAGTGGTGAAAACATAACAGAATAGGAAAAAGTTCTTTTTTTAATTTTATTTTTTTCTTATCAGTTACATTTTATTAACTCTGTATCCCAGCCGTGTCCCGATCCCTCATTCCCTCCCAGTCCCTCCCTCCCTCCCTCATCTCCACCGTGCCCCTTTCCAAGTCCACTGATAGGGGGGACCTCCTCCCCATTCATCTGATCCTGTTTTATCAGGTATCTTCAGGACTGGCTGCAAAGCCCTCCTCTGTGGCCTAACAGGACTGCTCCTCCCTTGGGGGGTGGGAGGTCAAAGAGCCA
Source organism: Meriones unguiculatus (assembly GCF_030254825.1). Classification (NCBI taxonomy): domain Eukaryota; kingdom Metazoa; phylum Chordata; class Mammalia; order Rodentia; family Muridae; genus Meriones; species Meriones unguiculatus. The sequence goes on from NC_083364.1 coordinate 80,782,285, forward strand.
GCCTTTGAGTTCCTGTTAGAAATAGTCCTTGAAATTAAAAAAAAAAAAAAAAAAGGGCTGGAGAGATGGCTCAGAGGTAAAGAGCACTGTATGCTCTTCCAAAGGTCCTGAGTTCAATTCCCAGCAACCACATGGTGGCTCACAACATCTATAATGAGATTTGGTGCCCTCTTCTGTCATGCAGATGTACACGCAAAATAGAGAGCACTCATATGTAAAATAAAGAAATAAAAAAAAATTAAAAAAAATAGTCCTTGTTCCACTTACTATGGGAAACCAATTGGTTACTGAGCTACCATGGGCTACATCCGAACAGAGGTTCTAGGTTATATCCATACATGGTCCTTGGTTGAATGTCAGTCTCAGAAAAGACCCTGTGCCCAGATATATTTGGTCCTTGTGGAGCTCCTATCCTTTCCCCATCATACTAACTCCCCTTCTTTCATATGATTCCCTGTACTCTGCCAAAGGTTTGGTCATGAGTCTTTGCTTTGAAAACACTGCTAGAGTCTTTCAGATACACTCAGTAGACTCCTGTCATACGTTCAATGCACATCCCATCTGTCTTTCTAAATGAGGATTGATCATCTTACCCCATGTCCACTCTCTTTATTATCTTTTTTAGGTGTAGAAATTTCATTACATTTATCATATCTTATAGGTCTATATAAGTGAGTACATACTGCGTTTATCTTTCTCCTTCTGGGAAATTTCTCTCAGAATGATCTTTTCTAGATAGGAAAAAGTTCTTTGATGAAGGATTCCATGAGTGCAGTTAGTACTTGTGTGTGTGAGGGGTTGAATATTAAGTTAAACAAATGTAATAGATTGTTGGTCTCCAGGGAATGAAAAAGACAGCATGAATACTGACTGATTTCTGCATGGTTGTGTAGTAAATTTTTTTCAGATTAACTCTTACTGTGTGTTAAGAACCTAAAAATGGCTTAAACTAGGACACAGTAGATTTTTTTTTCTCTTTAAATAGTGACCATTAAAATGGTTAAAGCCACTTTTTCCTTAATTAGTTGAGAACGCCAAAAATCAGCCAGGGCCTGGCATGTCTACACTGACCATATTTCATTACAGAGTTTCAGATTTGTCTGATGTTTGGGCAAATATTAGCCTTTGTGAATGTCTCTCAGTACAGTACTCATATAGAAATTAATTGTATCAACATCACAGATGCCATTCTAGAGTTGATGGAGCAGAGACTAAAGTCCCACAGTAGAGGGATCCCTGCATTGTGAGGATTCATAAAACTAGACCCAAAAATAACCACAGGGAAGGAACAGGCACAAAGTTTTATTATTCACTCACCTGATGACATTTTCCTATTTAACTGTTCTGTAAAGAGTGAAAGGGAGGTTTTAGCCAGCCAACCATGGCTTTCTTTTATTTTTGCTTAAACAAATCAGTGATCTGGAATCACCATAGCTCTGCACAAATAGGACTTCCATTGACCTAACTGCAAAGGGCATTAGAAAAAATGTTGTTCTGAATGCCGTGATCGGTAATCAGCATTTTCTGTTATGTCAAACATTGGCTCAAAGTGAACCCCTTGGAAAGTGGAACAAGCACACTCTGGGCAGAGTTTAATTTTTTATCTTAATATAAGAAAGGTTATTTTAACAGTAAAATTTCCCCAGTGCTAAATATGCATAGATGCCAGTACATTGAGATATTTTCTTTCAGTGGCTAGAGTAGATATGATGAAAGCGAACAGAATATAGATTTTTAACATGAGCAACTATATTATAATCACTTATTTAATGTGCAATATTAAAAGAAAAATTATTTTAGATTTTATAATTTAAGTAATGTGATTTAGCTAATACTTTAAACATGGAGTGTCTGAGATTGTTCTTCGGAACCTTAGAAAAATCTGGCTTATTTAGTGGATAGAAGGGGCAGACCAACAGAAGAAAATTATGATTTTAAATGATTGCCACTCTAAATCAACAACAACAAAAAAAATGGTTCGGAGGAATTACTCATAAAACAAGTAGTGATTTTGAGAATTCTGAACATCCAATTTTGCATAAAATATCATATCCTATAAATGTAGAGGGCCTATACAGAGTAAAAATGAGAAGGCTATCTTTAAATGCCACCAACTCCAAATTATTAAATTCATATTGTTATTATCCCAAGATTTATTTTCAACAAAAATATTTATTTCAAAAACTGTTTCTATAACCGAAAGATAAGTATGAAAATAATCAACAGACATGTCTATTAATGTTTAGGTGTTATTATCAATTTATGTGAGACAAGAAACCAAACAGACACAGTGGAACACAGGCTGAATTGAGCACATGTTGAGAGACACAGTCATGTCTGTGCCCAATTGGTCAGAGGTCGCTTACTCCACCCCCAGACCTGGGAAAGAAAGAAGGAAGGAAGGAAGGAAGGAAGGAAGGAAGGAAGGAAGGAAGGAAGGAAGGAAGGAAGGAAGGAAGGAAAACCCACAAATTCTGTTTTTACCGGAATTTACTGCAATGTTGTCCTACCAGAGTTTTTCTCCCTCTCTTGCAGAAAGTACCACTTTCAGCCACATATTTTTTTATTAAACCTCGTCCTTCTCACACTTTCTACCACTTTCTCACATATTAACCACAAATAGTAAATTGTTTAATATATTTATTTTTATATCATATTAAAAAATTCACAAAACTCCTATATTGATACCTATTTTTGCATTTCTTATTAATTATTATTATTATTTATTACAATTTGTAGCCCAGCTGAGGTCCCTCCCTCATCTTCTCCCAATTCCACCCTCTCTCCCTCTTCTCTCTCTATGTCCCTCCCCTAGTCCACTAATAGGGGAGGTCCTCCTCCCCTTCTATCTGACCCTAGCCTATTATGTCTCATCAGGATTGGCTGCATTGTCTTCCTCTGTGGCCTGGCAAAGCTGCATCCCGAAGCAGGAGATGATCAGGGAGACTGCCACTGAGTTCATGCGAGAGACAGCCCCTTTTCCTCTTGCTGGGGAACCCACTTGGAATGAATGTATGGGCTACATCTGAGCAGGGGTTTTAGGTCCTCTCCATGCATGGTCCTTGTTTGGAGAATCAGTCTCAGAAAAGACCCCTGTGCCCAGTTTTTTGTTTGTTTGTTTGTTTGTTTGTTTCTGTTGGTCTCCGTTTGGAGCTCCTGTCCCCTCCAGATCTTTCTATCTCCCCCTTCTTTCATAAAATTCCATTCATTGATATTTCTTAAGGTTCGCTGACAGTGTCATTCACAGAGCAAATATCTATAAGTTAAACAAATGATGGAAATATTGCAGAACTCAGAAAACATCTAAACCTGTCAATATGCCAGCAGAGTGTAGACAAGGCTTCTTTGGGGGTTACACTGAACGGTTAAGATGGCATCATGAGGCCACTATAAACCACGTCGTTCTCTAATGACAGCTCATTTGTTAAAAGATGTCAATACCAGCCACTTTTTGTAGGACTTCAGGTTTGTTAAAGCCACTTAGCCAAAAACCAAAACAAAACAAAATGCCTCTTAAATAAAACAAAAACAAATACATATAGTCTCTCGCTGTGTGTGTTTATCTGTGTATCGTGTGCCTATGTATCCATGTGTATGCATTCTATGTTGAGCTGTGAAGTTCAGGGGACAACTATGGGAGTCAGTTCCATGTTTCTTCCATATCAGTCCTATACATCCAAACCCAGGTCATCACGTTTGCTGGCCAATGCCTGCTTTATCTACTGAGCACTTTTGCCAACCTCTTTTGTATTTTTATTATTTATTTATTTTATATTTCTAAACAAGTTTTTTTCATATTCATAATGCTAATTTCAATCCAGTATGACAAGAGATTTGATGTATTATAGATGTTATTTTAATGTTTATATATTTGAGATTCTTGAGTTATTTCAAGTTATGACATTTTTTCTATTTTGTGCTTACTTCTATTTGTTTTATTTGTTTGTTTTATTATTTTAATTTGAAGCTTGTAATGGAAAACATACTTTTTGAGTATTTTTTTCTTTTAATTTTTATTATTGGTTACATTTTATTAACTCAGTATCCCAGCTGTATCCTGCTCCCTCATTCCCTCCCAATCCCACCCTCCCTCTTTCATCTCCTCCTGGCCCCTTTCCAAGTCCACAGATTGGGGAGGGGTAAGATGATCAATCCTCACTTAGGAAGACAAGTGGGAGGTGCATTGGACTTAGGAGAAAACAAATGACAGGACAGGAGCCTACCTCAGAGGGCCTCTGAAAGACTCTACCTAGCAGTGTATCAAAGCAGATACTAAGACTCATAGCCAAACCTTCAGCAGAGTGCAGGGAATCATATGAAAGAAGGGGGGATTAGTATGACATGGAAAGGACAGGAGCTCAACAAGGACCAAATATATCTGGGCACAGGGGTCTTTTTTGAGTATTTTAAGTGTTTTAAGACTGATACAAAATGAGAAGTGGAAATTCTGTGTTTGAGTTCAGATATATGACAGAGTATATTTTTGGGCTTTCTCAGCTTCCCATGATCATAAGACAAGAAGGCTATTGCCTCAAAAACATAGCCCTGCACTAAAAATATCTTAATACAGGGACAGTAGTTGTGTTATATAAGGTAATATACCTTATTAAGAATTATTATAAGAAATATCTCTGTGGTTCTCCTTTTATAGCCTGTCCAGTCCATGACTGGTAAAGGGATGTGTTCCTTGTGCATAGGTAAGATAAATGGTATAAAAGTGTCTTCGAAATTTAGTCTTCCCAATTTGACCTAAGAACAGATTTAGACATAAGCTCCATTTTTTTTTTTTGAGTTAAAAGTTCTTGCAGGGTTGAAAATCTCAGTTATTGCTCAGCTACCATCTTCAAACAGCTACTGACAGAGGCATCATTTCAGAATAGAAATATTTTCCATTCATTAGGGCTGTATGTTAAAAGTTCAGGCTTAATATTTGCTATCAAATCATTCTAAAATAGACTTGTTGATTTTCAGTCTTGACTGAGCTATTGCAATCTTCAAGGCTTTCCTAAAAAAGACAACGTGAACCCCAGCAATCCTTCCTCCAGTGACAGCAGCACCTCATTTATCATGTCCAATAAGTCACCGGAGCTTGTATTTTAGTGAGAATGAAATAAAAATTAGTACTATCATTAATTTCAAGAATTAAAATTACTCAAAAAAAAAGATTTTAAATGTGGAAACAACCAAATAATAATGACTCTGTGTATTCACTGTAACTTAGTTAATTGGTTAGTTATAATTTCACTTATGGTCTCTAGATAACTTATTTGAAATCATATCAGGCTGAGATAATAAAAATAATCCAAAACTAGATATATTCATTACTTAGGGAGTGCAACAAATGGGGTTACTTACTAGGAAGCTCTGGTGGAGGGGTGGGGACCAAGGTTGGCTCTGGATAGAGACTCTCACCACAAATTCCTTTCGTTAAGCTTATATCATCCAGGGCTATTGTACTCCAACCAGGGTTTCTAAAAGCATTGATCACAACCTGAAATTCAGAGAGGCATATCATGTTATTCTACTGTAATAATTTCTGACTTCTGGGGATATCTCCATCCCTGACTTCAGGCTATCCTACAGAGCAATAGTAATAAAAACTGCATGGTACTGGCATAAAAACAAACTGGTTGATCAATGGAATTAAATCAAAGATCCAGAAATAAAGCCACATACTCAAAATCTTAAGTGACGGCACATGCTGGCGAGGGTGTGGAAAAAAGGGACACTCTTCCATCTCTTCCATTGCTAGTGGGAGTCAAAACATGTACACCCCCTTTGAAAATCAATCTGGCATTTCCTTAGAATATTGGGAATAACTTTACCTCAAAACCCAGGTATACCTCTCCTGGGTATATACTAAAAAGATGCTCTGCCATGCAACCAGGACACTTTCTTGCTCAACTACATTCATAGCAGCTTTACTCATAATAGCCAGAATCTGAAAGCAACTTAGATGTCCCTCAACCAAAGAATGGATAAAGGAAAATCTGTGCATCTAAAGAAACTAAGCAAGAGAGAGGACCCTAACAAAAACGGTCAATCCCCATCCTGAAAGGCAAAGAGGATGGACATCAGAAGAAGAAGAAAACAGGAAACAACCTAGGAACCTTCTACAGAGGGCTTCTGAAAGACAGAAGAAGAAAACAGGAAACAAACTAGGAACCTTCCACAGAGGGCCTCTGAAAGCCTCTGCCCTAAAGACTATCAAAGCAGATGCTGAGCCTGATGGTCAACTGTTGGGCAGAGTGAATGGAATTTTATGTAAGAAGTGGGAAATAGTAAGAGCTGGAGAGGACAGGGTCTCCACAAGGAGAGCAACAGAACAAGAAAATTTGAACACAGGGAACTTCCCAGAGACTCATACTCCAACCAAAGCCTATTCATGGAGATAACCTAGAACCCCTGAACAGATGTAGCCCATGGCAGTTCAGTGTCCAAGTGGGTTCCATAGTAATGGGAAGAGGGACTGCCTCTGACATAATCTGATTGGCCTGCTCTTTGATCACCTCCCCCTGAGGGGGGAGCAGCCTTACCAGGCCACAGTAGAGGACAATGCAGCCACTTTTGATGTGAACTGATAGACTAAGATCAGAAAGGAGAGGAGAACCTCCCCTATCAGTGGACTTGGGGAGTGGCATGCATGCAGAAAGGGGAGGGAGGGTGGGACCGGGAGGGGAGGAGGGAGGGGCTTATGGGGGGATACAAAATGAATAAAGTGTAATTAATAAAATAAAATAAAAAATAAAAAAAGAAAAAAGAAAATGTGGTACATTTACACAATGACATACTACTCAGCTATTAAAAACAAAGAAATCATGAAATTTTCAGGCAAATGGATAGAACTAGAAAAGATCATCCTGACTGAGGTAACCTAGAAGCAGAAAGACACACACAGTATGTACTCACTTTTAAGTGAATTTTAGACACACAGTACAAGATGAGCCTACTATGAGGCAGAGACCCATTGAAGATAAGTAACAAGGAGGATCCAAGTGATGAATCATAACTTGGAAGGGGAGATAGAATAGAAAGAGGTAATGACTGAAGAGGGGAAACAAGTTAGGAAAGGAGGCACAGAGAATTCAGTGGGTGGAGATCAGACGTGAGGAGAGCAAGGGCAAGAGGACAGAAGCCTGTAGAGAAGAGAAACTAAGAGTGGAAATATCTCTGTGACAAGCTGAGACCTAAGTAAGGGTTGGCTCCAGAGAGGGTATGAGGGGGACTCAAGCAGAGACTCCTCATAGCAGAGACCATAGAGACTGAAGAAGACACCCTTTAACTAGATGTTAAACTAGTTAACTTTACCCTAGTAAAGGGCAGGGATCACCAACCCTTCCACAAATACTTTGACCAAAATTTACCCTGTCTACAAGATCTGCAGAGGTAAAGACAGAGCAGAGATTGAGGGAATGCCTTTCCCAACCAAAGATGCACCCAACTGGAGAGTGCCAACCCCTGACAACATGAAAGAATGATGCTCTGCTAAGCTTGCAGACTTGAGCCTATCAGAGTTGTCCTCTGGGAGGCCTTACCCAGGAGGGCCTCAACACAGATGCTGAGACTCACAGCCAAACATTGGTCAATGCAGAGGGAGTCTTGGAGGACAGTGGGAGGAAAGAGAAAAATACCCAGAAGTAACAGGAGTTCCACAAGTAAAACAGCAGAGCCAAATAACCAGGGCCCAGAGGGGTTTGCTAAGACTGAAGCATCAACCAAGGACCATACATAAACTGGACCTAGGCCCCCTACAAAGATGTAGCAGATTGGCAGCTTAGGCTTCAAGCGGGTCCTCTAGTAAGGGAAATGAGTGCTGCGTTGGAAACAGACTCACTTTCCCGCAATGAGATCCCTTAAAGCCTGTCAAGGGGAAGTGGATACCTTCAGTTCTGATGCTGGGATGGATGGAAATGGAACTCCCCTTTTCTGAGGAAAAAGTGGAGAGGGGAGGAGGGTGGAAGAGAGGATGACTGAGAAGGGAAAAGGAAGGGAAGGTGCTACAAGGATGTAAAGTGAATAAAATAGATAAATGAGGAGGAAAAAGAATTTCTTCAAATTGAAGAGAATCACTAGGTTTGCCGTGTCCAAGGCTTTGCAAGTAGGAAGAACAGTTGAGAGATGGTCTCAGACCAGCTGAGCTGCCTGGAAAAGGCACTCTCCAACCTATGAGGAGTTAGTTTTAAGTGTCCAGCTTTTGTGACCCATCATCTAAGCCTTGGTTATGCACCTGTCTTTGAGGCATTCCTGGTCCTATAAGTAACCCCTCACCCATATTCCTTTAATAACCCAAATATAGCTCACTTGTTCACTAAGTTGGACTTTGTTGGTATACTTACTTTGGCCTTTCATTGGTTTCCTATCTGGGGTGATTAGATATTACTTTTTAAGAGAATTTTCAGGTTTTTTTTACATCCCAAGGATCCCCCCTCCCTCCTAAATATTACTTTGTATATACCTGAGATTAGTGTTATTCAACATAATATAACAATATGTGATAGTAAAGTCTGTGTGATGAGAATTATTTCTTTTCTTTTTTTCCCAAGACATGGTTTTCTTGTGTAGCCCTGGCTATCCTAGAATTCACTGGGTAGATCAGATTGGCCTCAACCTTACAGAGAGCTACCTGCCTGTGTCTTCCAAGCGCTGTTATTAATAAGGTGTACACCACCACTACCCAGCTGGGGATTATTCTTAAAATTCTGTATTCAGCCCTTTCCCCTGTGGTTAACCAAACCATAGGAGTTCAATCAGGAATAAGTAATTGTCACTGAATTTGAGATGTGTTAGCATCTTTTTGCCTGGTGAGCGAAGTCCAAAGTAATGAATCATTATGAATTTAGAAAAGAACCTCAATGGCCAGGATTGCCTGAAGAAATACTGATTTCCTCATTTCATTCATGTTTCTTTTGATTGATATTCCATTTTTTAAATTTGAATTGTCAAATAACAAGCAAAATTGGAGAAGAAAAAGTCATAGTGAAAACTAGAATAAGAAAAAGTAAAGGTGTAACAGGAAGTATGCAGACAAGAATCACTGCTTATGACTGCCATAATCTATGTCAGAGGTTCTAAACTTGTGGGCTGTGACCCCTTTGGGGGTCAAACAACCTTTTCTCAGGATCACATGTCAGATGCCTACATTATAGTTCATAACAGTAACAAAATTATAGCTATAAGTAGCAACAAAATAATTTCATGCTTGGAGGGGTCACCAGAGTATTGAGGAGCTGCATTAATGGGTGCAGTATTAAGAAAGTTGAGAACCATTGCTCTATGTCATAGAGGATATATCCCTCTGAGGATGATGTTTTCTATTCAAATATACATCTTCTGAAAGTGATACTAACTTGTTTCAAATTACTCAATTAAAACAGTGTTAATTTGATCAAACTAATAGGCTGCATTATCCTATACTTTAATTGCAACAACCCTCAGGAAATGAAGACATTAAATTCTTATCTGGAAAAATTAATTCAACTTAATGCAGAATAAATGATCAGAGACTCCCTAATGATACGGCTCATAGAATTTCTCTTTAAAGGAAATCTACAGAGATTAAGTCAGAGTGGAGTCAATTTGGTGGATATTGATGGACATGGTTGTATTATTAGGAAAAGATAATTATCTAGAGCATGTTGAGTTGAACTACGTGGAGTTTGTGAAATGGTAGAAGTCACCATAATGCAGAAAAAAGCATTGCTGAAATGAGATAAAGTTGCCTTCCTTTCTCTGGGTCCCATGGACTATAATAAGTGGTATGTTAATATTGCAAATTATTACTCAAAAGTGTTATTTAATAAATCAGTGATGAAATCTCCTAAAAACCAAAATAGATTAGAAAAGAAGAAATTTACCTAGCTTTCTCCCCAAAATTCTTTATCACATCATTTTAAAGTATACTCATGCCTTCACCAAATTAACAAAACAAAACAAACAAAAACCCACCACCAACAAAAAAAAACATAAACAGAAATTAAAAGTATTTTTACAAACCTTAAATTCTTCTGTTTCATTTAATGTGACTTGACCATAATTCCAATTCATCCCATAATTTCCTTTCCTTTGAAAAACTGTCTTGTCTGTTGTTTCACCACTGCTGATATGAAGGCTTAAGTTGTAGACATTTTCACAACACATATAATACCTAGTTTGGAAGTCAGTAAAGATGTTTAGACTCCAAGACCACTGCATAATTTCATTTTAGCTTTTTCTACTCTCTTTTCTTGTATATCAAATATTTTTGCTTTCCTTGGCTGTTTCTAGGGGAATGGTTAGGGAACCTATCAACACTTTGCTGTTCTAGCAATTAAAAACAAACAGAAGAGGACAATGCAGCCACTTTTGATGAGAACTAATAGACTAAGATCAGAAAGGAGAGGAGAACCTCCCCTATCAGTGGACTTGGGGAGGGGCATGCATGCAGAAAGGGGAGGAGAGGGTGGGATCGGGAGGGGAGGAGGGAGGAGCTTATGAGGGGACACAAAATGAATCAAATGTAATTAATAAAAAATTTAAAAAAAGTTAAACAAAAAAAAAACACAAACAAAAAATGCAATGGTACGTTCACTAAGACTTTAGCCAAAATCTTAGTGAAATTTGAGCCTGCTTCTATAATCAAAGTTTGCTAGCCATTTACAAAGATAACATTTAAGCAAATCTTTACCAGAAGTTAAGGAAATGACTAGAAAAACGTACCAGAAACGAAGGCAGACGGGCTCCGATGTGAGATCTAAAGAGAGGCTTGAAAGCCCCACTCGTTCTCTTCTCCATCCTTGTTCAGTTGGTGTAGAAATGTAAAATCCTGTAAAGACGACCAAGAACTTTTACTTTCTTCAGGGATGTAAATGTTAAAATGTAGCATCAGGACATGCATTTATGCACGTTGGATCCTAGACTTGGGTCCAGAATAGTTGATTCTGTCATAATAAATTGATTAGGAGAATCTCTCAACTCTGGGCTGCCCACTTTTATTCTAATTTTCTATGCATTCATAGCTTGACAGATGATCAGCAGATGGCTGACTTCATGTAGATATTCTGATTAGGTAGCTCATGAGCTACACAATCATTTAAGAACACATTTGATGACGAGGCTAAGTATTCCAAATACTGGTCTCATATCCTATTGACTACAATGCGTATCTTTACATAAGAAGGTGTTTGATTTTCTATGGGCTTCATATTTCTGTGTTCCTTTGAATGATAACTAATCAGATCACAGAGGAGCAGGCAGCATGCTAATCCATATGAAAGCTTTTGAAACAGCACAAGATACTGCGTAAGTGCTTTCTGGTCTAGAATCATTATTCCAGCCAATGATTTGAGTCTTTCCAAGTGTGTGAAATATGGTTAGTGAAGAATATCTTGACTATTCCCTTAGGGGAATTTACTTCATTCTTAGTTTGAAACCCATATATTAAGACAGAAGCAAGAATCATGCAGCAAACCATGATACAACGCAGATGAAATATTGTACTAAGAGAATTTGATTGCAGTGAATTTTTAATGAAACGCTCAAATACGTTTGCTTGAAATCAACATCTTCTCTCCTCGCCTGTCAATAGAAAAGTAAAGCATATAAAGTGCAAACTCACTCATTTGTAATGTGCAGAGTAAGAATAAGGCATGAAGAACAAATGCAAGTAGAGCTGCTTATAAACGTATACTTAGTCCAAGGAGGCAGAAATTATTCAGAATAAATGAGTTTTCTATCAGGATGAAATAGTGGACAAATGACTTACACATGTAGCATATGCACATGCACTGGATTCATATTGCAAAATGGAAGATAAAATAAATGTGTCTAAAGCGTTTATGCTAGTAACAGATGACTCACATTTTATGTATGTTGTGGCACTTTATGAATATTTTAGCTATGCCTGTGCTCACTTATTCAAAGCTACGAATAGGATCAGCTTCAGATTCACAGCCTGAGTCCCCGCATCTGTTCTCCAAGCGCCCACATCCAAACTCATTTTGCATTCATCTTGATTTTCAGTTGTTTAGGGCATAATGAGAAAGAAGTACTTTGTGAAGCACTTATTTATTTATTATGCACAGATATATTTCTAGTGAGCTGGTAGTTTTGTGCAGAAGCACACAGCCTGTTGCTATTTCTGTTTGTCCATGTTCGCACATCAAGTCAGTCTACTAGTTATAATTTAAAATATATTAAGCCTGTTTTTCACTCATTTAATAGTGATATATTTAGAACTGATCATACAATCAATGTATGAATTTATGTCCACATAAAACATCATTAATTATGGAAACTATGGTACTTTTCATATTTTATGCAAATAAATTAACATAGTAAATGTCATGCAACTATAGGTATTGTCATATGTAAAATGATATACTATACGAAATTATTCCCTAAGTCAGACAAATTATTCAGCCAACAAAAGAGAAAGTAAATTCCCTATAAAATGATGAGAGTATGCAATGTACATTAAATTTAGACCAGTCACCCAATTATTCTTCAGTTTAATCTATGACATTTTGATATGGATCACTATGTATTTAACACATACAGGAAGCAACAGGAACACTCAAAGGTAACACATTTGATTTAAACCTCATTAGATTTTTTTTACAGCCTAAGAGATTTTCTAATATAGAGAGTTAATGTTTTATGCACACCAATTTTCTAACTTTTATCTCTGGGATAAAATACTTTTTTTTTAATTCCAAGGACACTATCATCTCTCTTCTTAGGTCTTTTTTAAATTGACCGTATTTTTTTTTTTTTGCATTAGGTAATTTGAATATCCTATAAACTTAACTTTGCACCTTCATGTGATGAGCTCTAAATTAGCTGTACATCTAGCTGTTTATACTCACAAGGGATGACCCTGTGTCTGACTTTTAGAGCTGTCCTTTTTTTGACAGGGTCTTTCATTGGGTTGGGGCTTGGATGATTTTGCTATTCTAGCTGATTGGGAGCCCAAGATATCCTCCAGTTTCCTGTTTAGCCCCTCATCATCTTGTGGGATTGTAAGTACTTTTTATAGAGGTGCTGGGGACTCTAGTTCAGGACCTCATTTTTGCCTGGCTAACACTTTGTCCATTAAGCTAGTTCTCTAGGCATGTAGTACGTACTTACTAAACTTGATAAACTTGGGAAAAATGAGTACTATGTTTTTTACTTTTGTATTTTCTATTTGGGATCAGTAAATTCAGTTTAATATATTCTTGTTATACCAATTTGACTTTCCTTTATATTTATTAAAGCCCCACAAAGAATGATCATTAGACATTTTATGTTACCATGTGAAATTTCTATGGTTAAATGATAATTTTTATGAAATTTGTTTTAGATCTCTTGAAATTAACCTTAAGTAAGCCTCGAGCCAGAAAATTAAATAAAGTTTGCACACAATGAACTTTTTCTCAAGTCGTTACATTTTTCTTTTCTTACAACTTTCTTCCATCACTTTTGCCACTTGTTTCTTTATGAGCTGAATTCAAACTCTCTCGAGTCAACACCCCAACTGAAGCTGTAAATTCTAGGCATGCATTGATGCTGATGCAGAGAGCAGAGCCTGGGGAGGTGGTTATGATTCCTAGAAAGCTGGAGGTCTCTTTAAGGAAGAAACTCACTAAAGTGGCCTCATGAGCCCTAGCATGTATAAAAGATAAGTACTAGGTAAATATCACTGAGTGTTTTAGTATAAAGATTGGTCTCAATTCAGTCTTTTTAAATGCTATAAAGTAGTTCTGCTTTCTAAAATTTATTACAACTAGAAATATAAGGAAAAACAAAACAAAACAAAACAAAATAACAAAGAATGATTCCCTGCACTCTGGTTTGGTTATGAATCTTAGTATCTGCTTTGATACACTGCTAGATAGAGTCTTTCAGAGGCCCTCTGCATTAGGCTCCTGTCCTGTTACTTGTTTTCTCCTATGTCCAATGCATATCCCATTTGTCTTTCTAAGTGAGGATTGATCATCTTACCCCGGTTCCTCTTTTTTGTTTATCTTCTGTAGGTGTATAGATTTCATTATGTTTATCATATCATATAGGTCTATATGAGTGAGTATATACCATGTGTGTCTTTCTCCTTTTGGGATACCTCACTCAGAATGATCTTTTCTAGATCCCACCATTTGCCTGCAAATTTCATGATTTCCTCGTTTTTGATTGCTGAGTAGTATTCCATTGTGTAAAAATACCACAATTTCGGTATCTATTCCTCTGTTGAGGGACATCTGGGTTGTTTCCAGGTTCTGGCTTTTATAAATAAAGCTGCTACAAACATGCAGGGAATCATATGAAAGAAGGGGGAGTTAGTATGATGTGGAAAGGATAGGAGCTCCACAAGGACCAAATATATCTGAGCACAGGGGTCTTTTCCGAGACTGACACTCCACCAAGGGCCATGGATGGATATAACCTAGAACCTCTGCTCAGATGTAGCTCAGTAACCAATTGGTTTTCCATAGTAAGGGGAACAGGGACTATTTCTGACAGGAACTCAATGGCAGGCCCTTTGACCTCTCCACCCCCACCCCCCAAGGGAGGAGCAGTCCTGCTAGGCCACAGAGGAGGACTTTGCAGCCAGTCCTGAAGATACCTGATAAACCAAAGTCAGATGAAAGGGGAGGAGGTCCTCCCCAATCAGTGGACTTGGAAAGGGGCAGGGAGGAGATGGGGGAGGGAGGGAGGGATTGGGAGGGAATGGGGGAGCAGGATACAGCTGGGATACAGAGTTAATAAAATGTAACTAATAAAAAAAAATGAAGAATGCCATTTTAAAAGAACATAAATTACACTAAAAGTATATTTATTTGCCAAGTTGAAATGCAGATATATAAAAGAATAATATTTAAAATTTGAGCCAAACAGCTGCTTTCCTTGCAGATAGCAACTTAGAATAGAGCCATGGACAACTGCTGTTTCTTGAACACTTTTGTGCCAAGAAGGAAAAGTTATAGTGTGGCTCTCATGTCAGTATTTTAGTGACCTTTGTGGAGCATAATGATGGATTGAATGTTTGTGTATCTTAAACATATAAATCTTATCATCATCAATCTTGTTTTCTAAAGGAAGAAAACAAAGTAAAGAGAAGAAAGGTAATTTACCTAAATGTGTGGGGGACAACAAAATTTAATCCCAGCTAAGGCATATGGCTCTTACTCTTAATGACTTCTATTTTACTTAAGGCTCCCCTTCAAAGTGCTGGAAACAAGTGAAATTTTGTTGCAAAGAGGGAGAAGAACCAAAGATTAGCTCACTCCTCTGTGACCCTTCCCTTTGTGAAGTCTTTTTTTAATACCTGTAACCTCATGTACCCCAAATGTTCTGAACATATAGCCCCCTCTAACATGCCAAGGCAAGTGCCCTGTATCAATGCCACCACCTCAGCCCAATTCCCTTTATTTTTAAGGGTACAAAGAAATCCTGAGAACTGATAGGGCACTGATTGAGGAGCTGTGGTTCCCCCAAGAGGGAGTTCTTTAGAAGATCTGGAAAAAGTTGAGCAGCTTAGATGTTCCTCCCTAAAGTGACGCTAATTCAAAGTTTATCTGTTCCATTTAGGCTCTCCTGTCATTTAAAGTGAAGCTAAGAACAAAAGAACCCTGCGTGGATAAGAAGAACTGCAGGAGAGATTTAATTCTCTTGCATTTCAGCGGAACAATGTTCTGACACATTAAAAAAAAAAAAAAGCCAGTTGAAAGAAAAAGAGCTCTGGGGGTGAATGACTGGTAGATTATGAAATCACAGCTATGAGAGTTAGCGAGACCTGCTAAGCCCTACCTTCGCCCTCATTACTCACTGCCACTGGTGTGCTCTGACCTGCTTGATCTTGTCTAATTTTTTTATAAGTCCTGATGCACAACTTTCTCCTAAAACTCCATTTCCCTCCCAACTATTTAAAATCTTCACCTGACATTCATCCTGCTTCACTTTGACCAGTTTCATCTCATTTCTTTAGCTATTTAATCTGCTGGCAAACTGAAGTCAGTTTTTCCTCCTGTAATGTACTTAGACTCCTTCAAATAGCAATGAAATTATTTTACATCTATTATGATGCCACAAAAGTAGAAACTGATAATATTATTTATTTTTTAAATTTTATTTATATATTTATTTATTACAATTTATTCACTTTGTATCTCCATTGCAGCCTCCTCCATTATAGCCTCCCAGTCTCACCCATCCTCCCTCTTTTTCCCCTATGCCCTTTCCCTAGTTCCCTGATTAGGGAAGTCCTCCTCCCTTTCTCTCTGACCCTAGCTTATCAGGTCTCATAAAGGCTGGTTGTATCATCTTCCTCTGTGGCCTACAAGGCTGCATGCCCCCCAGCCCCCCACAGGGAGGTGATCAAAGAACCAGCCACTGAGTGCATGTCAAAGACAGCCCCTGTACCTCTTACTAGGGACCCCACTTGGAAACTGGGCAGCCAACAGGCTTCCATTGAACAGGGTTCTAGGTCTTCTCCATGCCTGGTCCTTGGTTGGAGTATCAGTCTCTGTAGGTCCCCCTGAGCCCAGGTATTTTGGCACTATTGTTCTCCTTGTGCAGTTCCTGTCCCCTTCACAATCTCCCTCTTCTTCTATAAGGGTTCCAGCACTCTGCCCAAAGTTTGACTTATGTGTCTCAGTATCTCCTTTGATACCCTGGTGGGTAGAATCTTTTGGAGGTCCTCTGTGGAAGGCTCCTCTCCTATTCCTTGTCTTCTCCTACTTCCAATGTCTATCCTGAAACCGATATTTTAACACCAATGGTTTCAACTACATAGCACATATCTGTAGTCGCTGATAGGTACCAATGATTTGCTGAAGTTTTAATTCCTGTTGCTTAAGTGTAGTCTAGACATTATTAGATTGATTTTTACATAAGAAGAAATAAAACTAATCCTGTTACTTAGCTGTTTTGGTATGACTTTGGGGGGGCACTAAGGCAATTGTCAGCCTAAGGGTTAGTTCTCAATTAGTTGAGTTAGTGGTTTAACCAGGCTCTTGGAAACAATTTATTCCAACTAACTATATTGGCTCATTCACATGTAACCATTTTCAAAATTAAATATTATTGGGCTTTCAGAAGAAGCCACCTATGCAGAGCACATTTGCATGCATATGTCTATAAGGATATTAATGTTTCATTTCAACTGATAGCTGTTAGTTACGATTAGCTAGTAATTACTAATTGCAGCTGCTTTTCTATTCAAATTCCAGTCACACCATGACTTTCTCACAACATCTG
Organism: Meriones unguiculatus; assembly: GCF_030254825.1. Classification (NCBI taxonomy): domain Eukaryota; kingdom Metazoa; phylum Chordata; class Mammalia; order Rodentia; family Muridae; genus Meriones; species Meriones unguiculatus. Next base: position 80,799,496 of record NC_083364.1, read on the forward strand.
CTTTCTGATTAAGGTCCTCTGACTCCTCTGTGGGTCAGTGGGAAGCCTGGTACTGGTGTCTGTCCCACTTTCTTGCCCTTTCACAGAGTGTACAGGTCCTATTGGTTAGCATGAGCCCTAACACTTCACTGAGCTGGTTCCTGCTGGTCATCAGCATGCAAGCCAGCACCATAGACAGCCATGGAAGAATCACCTCACTGCCACTCTTACTTCACTGCAGCCTGGCGGGCCTAATGGCTTCTTCTCAAAGGGGCCAACATTCTCTCTGTTCTCTTAGCTCCCTTTGTCTAGTATATTATTGCTGGCTCTTGTGATCCCTTAGAAGTTTGATTCATGTCACTTCTTCAGTGACATCTAAAGTGATTGCCTTGTTTTAATGAGTAATTTCTTTCCTATTCCTACTTTCAAAGGTTTATATTTTCCCAGGTTCTTTACAGACATTTAATGTACCAAAATTACTCTTTATGTAAACTGCTTATTTTTAAAATTTTAAAATTTTAAATCACATTTAAAACATGCGATCTATGAGTCAGAAAATGTTTTCTAAATTCACAGATGTATTATGAATGTCTTGTACAGGACTTAGGAGTCAAATAATGTACCCAAGAATAAATAAAAGGGGGCTTTTGATGAAAAGAATGGGTCTCACGCTCGTGCAGAAACTGTGACATGTGAATTGCATCCTCAGAGCTTGAGTACCACAAGTACAAGGTTCTTGGTGCTGCATTTTTATCAGAGACATTGACACATTTTTTCAAAGAATGGGTTTGTTTCTATATATGTCTGTACACACACACACACACACACGTATGCATACACACATACACATATCCACACATATATACATATCATACACACATAAATACAAGCATATGTACACATACAAACACACATACACACATATACATACAATATACATACACACATGTATATATGCACACATAAATACAAACACATGCACACACACAGATTTCAGTTTGTGGTGATTTTGATTTTTTTAAATTTATAATACATATTTTTACTAGGTTTGCAACCTTTAATCACCGACTTTATGAATGTTACAAATGTCTTACTTCAAGTATCTCAGTAGTACCATCCTGGTACAATTACTAATCCCTATCTTTCCCACACTCTTCTACTTAGTCTAACTGTACTGTCTTCAGTGACAGGTTTTCTGCATGGTACCTAGCGTCTCACATTCGCAGGAATCTAGCATTCACAGAAAGCTACCTTCACCTCCCACAGCCTTCCCTTGCAATCTCTGCTCTCAAGTCACTCAGATTTTCTTCTGAAGAAAATCTGCATCTGTTCTGATAGGATTTGTACACTCACAAATTCTAAAGTGTTCTTAACAATAACACTATCTGAACCAACGAACAAGTTCAGCCAGGCTAATGAGCACTGGACCAATTCACAAAACTAGATTATATTTCTTGAGCTCACAATGAATAACTGAAAAATGAAATTAAGGCAAAAACAGACTAATGGTCAGAAAAGTCAATTATCTTGCACAAGTCCAATTACTTATAAATCATTTCAAAGCTATGGTTACAAGCTAATTTCCTTATGTCTAATGACCTTTGATTACTTTTCATCATTGTATGTGAGCAAAGAGGGTATAACATATTTTTAAAGACCTAGTCGCTTAGATGTATGATTACCATTTTAGATACAATTATTAGTTAATAATAAAAATGGTAAAATATTTTTCATAAATAAAGGTCCATTTAAATGAAGTAAAAATGCATTCTTTTCTTTATGAATAAATGCAAATCACACCTGAATCATTTCCGAATGTGTGGTCAAAAGGTGGTCCAGTGAAGAGAGGAAACTGGTTTCCGTGAATCCTTTCCCACTCATTATCATCATCAAGATCCTGGATCCAAAAACAAAAGCCATCTTCAAAAGTGCAGTCAATTTTCTCATAATCTGTGAATTTAAAAAAGCTCTTAAATTTAATATTTAACACAAGCAATTTGCTATATAGAAAATAATTCAACTTTACATATTTTGTAATTACTGTCCATTGTCATTTTTATTAATCTTAACTATGATCCATTTTATTTATTTTAAGGTACCTGTTTGTTTCAACCATGACAAATTATTGTATACTTGGTTTTAACAGTGCCCATTTATATTACTTATTTTTCCATGTTGATTACCCTGTTTACCCACATAAACTTTGTCTCATCTGTTTTTCTCCTGTTATAACTAAATTCAGTAATTTAATCAAATAAACCTCATGTTGAAATTTCTCAGAATTACTTTGTATTAATATGCTTTCACTCGTAATATTTACTGAATATAAAAAATCATTTAATTATTACATTGACTTGTGATTGTCAAAAACTGGTCAGTTGATTCCTATAAAGAATATAAGTTTTTTAAATTTATCATTTGTTTCTAACTATCATGTAAGGAGAGAATTAGTTAAGAGATATAGAAGAACTCACATAGGGAAAAATTAAGTTCTGTGGCTGTTAAAAATGGCCAACTGTTGGGCAGAGTGCATGGAATCTTATGTAAGAAGTGGGAAATAGTAAGCTCTGGAGAGGACAGGAACCCCACAAGGAGAGCAACAGAGCAAGAAAATTTGAACACAGGGAACTTCCCAGAGACTCATACTCCAACCAAGGACTATTCATGGAGATAACCTAGAACCCCTGCACAGATGAAGTCCATGGCAGTTCAGTGTCCAAGTGGGTTCCATAGTAATGGGAAGAGGGACTGCCTCTGACATAATCTGATTGGCCTGCTCTTTGATCACCTCCCCCTGAGGGGGGATCAGCCTTACCAGGCCACAGTAGAGGACAATGCAGCCACTTTTGATGTGAACTGATAGACTAAGATCAGAAGGAAGAAGAGGAGGACCTCCCCTATCAGTGGACTTGGGGAGGGGCATGCATGCAGAAAGGGGTGAGAGGGTGGGATTGGGAGGGGAGGAGGGAGGGGCTTATGGGGGGATGCAGAATGAATAAAGTGTAATTAATAAAAACTAAAAAAAAGTTAAAAAATAACTTGGCATGATGGGGCATAAAAAAATGCTACAACATTTAGAGAGTCAAAGAATAAACAGCAGAAAGTACTTACTGTTCAGGCCACTGCTGTTAAAGGTATTATATGTTGCATTAAAGCCAATGTAATCATTTTCATCAGATTCTATCAGAAAGGTGACTGTAACTAGGTTGGAAAAAATTCGAATTGTTCCAGGATCAGTTTCCATAAAAGAGGCTATGAAAGAAAATGTTTATAAATTATGATATGTGTATATTATAATTACGCATAAAAGAAAAAGATGAATTACTTTACCAAGCACGTTTCTCTAAAAGCCACAAAGTGGGGTAGTTAATTATAGGTCTAAAGATTAACTTGTGTTGCATACCACAGCAATGAAAGCTAGAAAAGGATCATACAGTGAAGGAAACAGTGCGTGCATTTGCTTATCTATGTAGCTGTAGACACTCAAAATAATAATAGGTAATGGAAGAATTGCTTCTATAAATTTATATTGATTATATAATTGTTCTGCCTTAAGTCTGCTGCCTAGTTTTTCCACTTTTGATTCTCAAGGATTGATATGCTTTACATATTAAAGGAACTCACATAATTTATAAAATTAGCACAATATGAAGTACTTTTAGAACATTGTGTAGCTTGTCATATCTATCATAAAAGATAGTAATATCACATTGAGGAAAATCAGACTTGGGTTTTATATTAAAATGGTAATGTTTTAAAATACACAAAAGCACATATTTTAGATGGACAATATGGAGTAGGTATCAAATTCTAGCCTTTTAAAAGTGTCAAACTTCAGATGGAGGACACATAAGTGCTGTTTATTTTCCTTTAAAGAGATAATTTATGAAATATTGAAAAATATGTACTTCTGTACAATTAGTAGAGCTTCACATTAGCATGAGAATTTCCACAAAACCCAGTAGAAGCACCTTGCTGAAACAATGAGTCATGTTTCCATCCACAATGTGCTTTTCATTCAGCTTTTTCTCGTGAAGATTTATATTGGCTGCAAGATTATTCCTAGAATTGTAGGTAACTCGTAAACAGCAGGATTCTCATATTGAACGTCTTCTGCGCTCACTTAAGAAATATGGATACTCTAGAAGTTTTGCTTTAAGCCTATCTTGCCTCTCCTGCCACTGTGTTCACTTCCTGTGGCTTCTCGCTGGATCAAATAAGGTTGGGGACTCAAAAGCATACTTGACAGTGTGTAAGATCTCACATTTGCACGTTAGGAATCTGGTAGATAGTTCAAGGGGCCGTGAGGCTCACAAGCCTGCTTGCCTTCCTTGCAGTGCGCTGGGAAAGGTACAGGATGTTTATGTGTAGGGGTTTCATGAAGCGTTAATCATTTTGGAAAACTCTTTCAAGCACAAATGGAATTAGAGCCACAGTGCCATGCACCAAAGAGGGAACCAGAGTACCAAAGAGGATAGATACCAGAGGTTTTTAAGATCTAGGCTCCGGAGACAGTGCTCAATTTAGTTTCACTCCATGTCTCACTAGATTCCTCCCCCTTTATTTATTTATTTAGTCTCCTTTAGTCTCCTCTGATGAATTGCTTCCTGTGAAAGTATGCTCTTAGGATAAGTGACTCCCATGTGTAACAGGGGTTAATATCTAGGAAATGCTCATTGAGTGCAGCTGTTTCTTTAACTCGGCAATTAGATATTTTAACTCTGAAAAGCAAAGATTGTGATTTAATGTCTTGTGTGTCTTTGTCACTTGGACAGATCATGAGCACATTTTATTTATGTTAGAGCACAAGCATTAATATATGAATAAACAGAGTTACTGAATATTCCTAAAATATATTGATTTGTAGAAAGAAAAAAATCACCTTATAACATTAAAAGCTAGATTTTTCCTAATATGACATTATAACTGAAAGTATAGTTTTCAGCATTATCTTTTGTCAAAATTTACATTTGTATGGCTATCAATTTACATGAAATTGCATAGTTATCATTGATGAAATAGTGATCCATTTTCTAAGAGCATTAACTCTGGTGAATAATTTTAATGAAAAAGGAGAGCAGAGAAACATGACAAAAATATAAGAGGTTTAGAGAAAATCCAAAGGACAGAAATTACAGACATTCCATAGAGTAGGTTTCAACAGATGCTGTAAAAGACATTTACGTTTTTTATTTAAACAAACAGAAAAAGTGCTTGCACTATTAGAGCATCAGTTTATGATGGAGAGGATTTCGAAGATGGCCAACACATTGCCCTGAGTGCCCACTGTGAATTCAGTATGAGGCCGTGAGTTGATGACATAAGTAACTAGATGCCTCATTAGAAAAAAAATCCAGACATTTGAGTGAACACAGTAAATACCTGCAATTATTTACTGTGGTAAATTTTGATGAGGATAATCAGGAAAAGAATTCTAAATTTTTCCAGGCACTCTAATGAGGTGATTTTCGTCATTTTCAGACTGAGGCAAATCTTTAAATTAGCAATAATTTTTAATATAAATTATCACTGTCATGGGGGCTCACAGAGACTGACAAAGAGCATGAGGGGGCTGGACCTAGGGCCCTACAGATATGCAGCAGATGTGAAGCTCAGTCTTCATGTGGGTTCCCAACAGTTGGAGCGTTGGCTGTATCGGACCCTGTTGCCTGCCTTTGGATCCACTGCCTTGTCTGGCCTCAGTGGGAGAGGGTGCACCTAGTGCTGCTGTGACTTGAGGTGCCAAGGTGGCGTGGTATGCCATGGAGGGCCTCTCCTTCCATGAGGAGAAGGGAAGGGGAGTGGGGACAAAGAGATGTGAGGAGAGAAGTAGGAGTTTGCACCTAGGCTGTAAAGTGATTAAATAAATAAATTAATAAAAATATCACTATCAATAAAATAAGTAGAACCATTGAGTGTAGAAAAAGTGGATCAATAAAAGAATAAAACTTCTCAAAGCTGCTTTTTATTTTTTAAATGTTAAAATTTATTTATTTATTTATTAAAATTTATTTACTTTGTATCCCCCCTGTAGTCCCCTCCCTTGTCTCCTCCCTATTCCTCTCACCCTCTCTTTTCTCCCCTTATGGCCCTTCAGTAGCCCACTGATAGGGGAGTCCTCCTCCCCTTCTATCTGAACTTAGCCTAGCAGGTCTCATCAGGGCTGGTTGCATCATCTTTCTCTGTGGCCTGTCAAGACTGCATCCTCCAGTGGGAGGTGATCAAAGAGCCAGCTACTGAGTTCATGTCAGATAGTAGCCCCAGCTCCACTTCCTAGGAAACCCATTTGGAAACGGAGCATCCTATGGGCTTCCTCTGAGCAGGACATCTAGGCCCTCGGCATGCACAATCCTTGGTTGGAGTATCTGTCTCTGCAGCCCACCCAGGTCCAGATTTCTTGGCTCTGATGGTCTGCTTGTGGAGTTCCTGTCTCCTCTAGGTCTTTCTATCTCCCTCTTCTTCTATAAGTTTTCCTGCACTCTGCCCAAAGTTTAGCTATGAGTCTCAGTATCTCCTTCAATACCTTGATGGACACCTCTTCCAGAGGACCCCTGTGGAAGGCTCCTGTCCTGTTCCTTGTCTTCTACTTCTGATGTCTATCCTGTTTACCCTTCTGAGTAAGGTTTCAGCCTCTTCCCTATGGTCCTCCTTGTTGCCAAGCCTCAACCACTACTTCTGTCTATTGTATTTCCCCTTTGAGTGAGATTTATGCATCCTCATTTGCGACAGTGTCTTAGATCACCACCCCCCGGTGGATGCAGCCTTGCCATGCCACAGAGGAAACTAATGCAGTCAGCCTTGATGAGACATGATAGGGTAGGGTCTGATAGAAAGGGAGGAGGTCCTCCCCTACCAGGGGACTAGGGAAGAAGCATAGGGGGAGAAGAGAGTGGGTGGGTGGGACTAGGAGGAGTTGAGGGAGGGGGTTACAGCAGGGATATAAAGTGAATAAATTATAATAAATACATAAATAAAGAAATACATTAAAAAAGAAGCCAACCCCTATCACTGATATGCTTATAGACAGGAGCCTATTAGAGTTGTCCTCTGAGATGTTCTGCCCAGCAATGGTTTAGAACAGACCCTGAGATGGAGAGCCAGACATTGGATGAAGCACAGGGAATCTGCTGGAAAAGAGGGAAGATGAATAAAAGGACCTGAAGGTGACCAAAGCTCCACAAGAGAATGAGTAGAGCCAATCAAGCGGAGCCCAGAAGGGACTAAGCAGTCTGAAGCACTAACCAAGGGCAATGCATGGTCTAGATCTAGGTTCTCTACATTTAAGTAGCCTATAGACAGCTTAGCCTTCATGTGGACTCACCAGTTAGGGGAACTGAGGATATCTCTGACATGGACTATATTGCCTGCTTTTTGATCACTTCCTCCTAATGGGACTACCCTACCAGGCCACAGAGGATGAAAAGGAACTCAGTCCTCCTGTGAATAGATGAGCTGGGGTGTCTGGGTAGGGAGTCTTTCCTTTCTGAGGAATAGGTACAGGGGGGGAGGATGAGAGACTGGGAGGAGAGGAAGAAGAGGCCTATGACTGAAATGTAAGTTAAATTAATTAATAATAGAAAAGAAAAGGTTTTGACATAACTTTGGCAATATTTAGAAGTATTATGTAAAAGTTACTGACAAATAATTCTGGAATTTATCTATTTGGATTACCTTAACTGAGTATATAACAATTATTTTGTGATACTGGATGATTTATTTTCCTTATAATTTCTTTAGATAATTTTCTTAGAGTCAAGTAAGAAATATATACATTTTCCAATCTGATAAAATAAGAACATTATTTAAGCTATGTATTATGAATTAGAATTCACTAATGAATATCTGGAAATATCTCTCAAACAAAGGAACTTGTAAAAAACAGTTTTGAAAATGTGTTTATAAATTAAAATGAAGTTACTAACTTTGTCTTCAATAAAAATATGTAAGGTTATGATAAAATATATTTAAGTTTAAATAAAGAAATTCTTAGTTTTTATAATTCTATCTGCTGAGTATTAGAGACATTGCTGTCATTATGAGTGAACATTTTATTTTTAAATGACATTTTTCATTTTTTGTTAAGGTTGATATACTTATATTTTCAATGTAAAAGTTGTGTAAAGTCTTTGAATGACTTGTTATCCACGTTCACTTTTATAAACTCTTTCTCTTTGGAAATATTAGCTTCATATAACATTATTATGAAAATTACTTTTGGATTATTGATACCAGCATTTCTAATTATCTCAATGTTTGTTGAGTGTTTAATTGCAAAACTATATTGTAAATATATTTTTAAAATAATAGGAGTTTGAAGAGTAAAAGAACATGAAAAATGTACATATCTCTAAAGGAAAGTTAGACTTTATCATCAGCATATGTTTTGTTATAGTTTATTAAATTGGGAGGTGTATATTTAGAAGACTGCTACATTGCTTACATACACATTATCAGTGAGGATTCTAGATAGCATCAACTGATGACATACTAGACTTTGGTGATATTTAATTGGGCCATAGTATTTAACCTTATGTGTTATGTCAATCTTTAGTTTAAGGAACTGCAGTCTTAAGATACAGAAAGAAATTATCAGCTGATTTGTTCATTTAAGTGAAATGTGAGTACATGATCTCATCCGCGGTCAGCACCTTCCTGATGTTTCACTTGGACTTTAAGAGCTCAGGACACAGCTCCACAACATTTAAACAGAGAATTCTCAATAGAAGAATATCAAATGGTAGAGAAACACTTAAATAAATATTCAATGCCCTTAGTCATCAGGGAGATATAAATCAAAACGACCCTGGGATTTCACCTTACACCCATCAGAATGGCTAAGATCAAAAAGTTCAAGTGACAATACAAGCTGGAGAGGATGTGGTGAGAGGGAAACCCTCTTCCATTGCTGGTGGGAATGTAAACTTGTACAACCAATTTGGAAATCAATCTGGCACTTTCTCAGACAATTAGTAATCAAGATCCAGCTATGCCAGTCCTAAGCATATATCTAAAATATGCTCAACTATACAAGGACATTTGCTCAACCATGTTTGTAGCAGCTCTATTCCTAATTGCCAGAATCTGGAAAAAACTTAGATGTTCCTCAATGGAGGGATGGATACAGAAATTGTGGTACATTTACACAGTGGAATACTACCCAGCTATCAAAAAAAAGGAAATCATGAAATTTGCAGGTAAATGGTGGGAATTGGAAAAGATCATCTTGAGTGAGGTAACCCAGAAGCAGAAAGACACACATGGTATATATTCACTCAAAAGTGATTATTAGACGTAAAATATGGGATAAACATATTAAATCTATACTTGTAAAGAAGCTAAACAGCAGGGAAAAAACCTAGGGAAGATGCTCAGTCCTCATTCAGAAGGGAAAACATGATAGACATCAGAAGCAGGAGACGCCAGAGAACAGCCTACCACAGAGGGCCTCTGAAAGACTCTACTGATCGAGGTATTTAAGCAGAGTCTGAGATGCTTTGCCAAACTTTGTTAGGATTGCGTAGAATTTTATGAAAAAAATGGGGAGATAGAAAGACCTGGAAGGGACAGGAGATCCAAAAAGAGACCAACAAAACAAAACAAACAAAAAAACACAACCAACCAAACAAACAAACAAACAAACAAACTGGGCTCTGGGGATCCTGCAGAGAATGATACCCCAACCAAGGACCATGCATTGACAGGACCTAAAACCATAGCACAGATGTAGCCTGCAGACTGTCTTCAAGTGGGTAGCCTAGTAAGGGGAGCAGGAGCTGTCTCTGGCATGAACTCAGTGGCTGGTTTTCTGATCACCTCCCCCTGAGGGGGTAGCAGCCCTACCAGGCCACAGCAGAAGAGAATGAATGCAGTCCTGTTGAGACCTGATAGGATAGGGTCAGATGGAAGGGGAGGAAGACCTCCCCTATCAGCGGACTAGGGGAGAGACATCGGGGGAGAAGATAGAGGGCTATGGGATTGGGAGGAGATGAGGGAGGGAGCCACAGCCTGGATAGAAAGTGAATACATTCTCATAAATAATAAATAAAAAAAATAATAAAATATTCACCATTGCCACCCTAGAAGCCTCACAGTTATTTTTAATGTGATAAGCAGCTGTATATTTAACTTACCTCTTAAAATTTTGCCAGGTCCTACACCTTCATAAATATCTAACACATCTGTATAATGTGAAATAAAAGATCCAAAGCTGATTCTAATGGAAAGTCCTTGGTTTACACTAAATTAAAAGCAAAAAGAAAGAGATAAAAGTTTTTAAGTTGTGATAAGTCTCAACAGATTCTACAATTTGTATTTCCTGTTCTAGTGATACAAAACATGTAGAGTAAGCCATCCTGCAAATTTAACCTATCAACTACTATCAGAACACAAACATGTATGACTCTTTCATCTAGCAAAATTGAAACTGCATTCATTAAACAAAATCTTCCCAATACTCTGTTCCCTGGACTAAGTCACATTATTCTACTTCATTTCATGAATTTAGGAATTTTAAGTACGTCACTTTGTTGAAATTATGAAGATTTCTTCTGCATGGTTAGCTTATTTCTAGCTTATCTCATTTTGGAGCCTCAGTCATAAAGTACGGATAGGAAACCTTTTCTGGGCTGAATAACAATGTTCTGCAATATGTACACCCCGTTTTCACTCCATCTCTTCTTCTAATAATGGAAAATCAGTCTCTAGCACCAACAGATCCCTGTGAATATTGCCGACATGGTCAAGAAATCACAATATATTTTTATATTCTGATTCTACTCCCTTTATATAACCAGGGCTGACTCACAAATTGAAAAAAAAAAAAAGTCTATATAGAATTTTTATAAAAGAAGCACCATTCACTGTACTTCTACTCTTAAAGAACAAAAGTTTACAATTTCCCCCTTTTGCCAGCACTTATTTTGTTATTTTATATAGTGACCATACCACCTGCTTTTAGTAAATGCTCTTAGTGGTGCTGATTTCATCTCTTTTACTATTGGGTAGATTAACACTCTTTTTGTGTAATTGTCCATTTCTGGGTATGGGTTGATGTTTAAAAAAGCCTTTTATCCATTTTTATTATACACATGCCATGAAGAGACACATTTATTAAATTAAAACCATTTATGTGTATGGATGTTTTACCTGTATGTGCGTCTGCGCATCACCTGTGTGCCTTCTGCAGGTGGAGGGCAAAAGTTTATCATATGCTCTGGAACTGGAGTTACAGATGGTTGTGAGATGCCATGCAAGTGCTGGGAATCTAACCCAGGTGTTTCCCAAAGGAACAGAAAACTCTCTTAACTTCTGAGCCTCCATCCTGTTAATTTTTAATCAAGTTGTTATTATCTTCTAAGGCATTACAGGATTTTTTTTATGGTTTTAGATGTTTAGTCACTAGAACTGTAGATGATTATGAAATAATTTCATGCATTTGAACCTGTGTTCCTTCCATTTTAATATGTCCTTTGCTTTATGGAAGCTGTTGATTTGGGGGTAATTTTATTAACATGCTTGCTTGCAGTGCTTTTGTTATTTCACATCTATGAAATGATTGTCAAGACCAGTGACAATATTTTTTATTGTATTTTCTTCTGTTTTTTTTTTTTATTGTGGCTTTGCATTTTCTGTGTATATCTTTCTTTTTGTGTAAAAGTATCATCAATATTTTGTTAGGGATCGTATAGGATCTGGAAACCATGAACATTTAAAAAAAATACTGTCTTCTAATTTACATGGAATAGGTTACCTGTAACTTTATTATATTAGTGAAAATATTATCCACATACTTGTTATCTTGTTGACCGTAATTTATACACACTATTATATGATCCTGGATTAGACACTATTGGTGTAACTTCTAGAAATAGTCTATATCAAGAAACAAGATGTGCTCATTGCAAAGTTTCAGTTTGATGAAGGTATTATGCTGCAGTAATAAATTCATAAGGCTACAGAAGCAAGAAGGTATGTCAGAAGATGTATGCTCAGAGTTGCTTGGTGTCCACAGGAATATTATACAGGCAAATAGATTAAGTTGGAGTGCAGGAGCCCCAGCCCATACTGAGAGGAGGAACACCAGCTGAAGGTGTTGGCTTCTTATTTAATTTTGGTTCTCCTAGGGCAGTTCAGAGAAACTTTGAATTAACCTGCCAGTAAGATCACTGGGGGAAAAAAATCACTGGGAAAGCTAGTATCAATCCTGAAGAAGACAGAAAATGCAAAAAGACAGTTTTAATCTTTTAATTGATAGGTGTCAAGCATGTTTAGCTTATTATATGATATAATTGATCCCATAGTTATAGATTCTGAAACATGTGGATCTGAAAATTTGGGGTCAAAGAAATTTATTAATGTTTACGAGCGCACACATCTTGAATCCATTCTGAAGAGGCTAGATGTGGAAACACGTTTCTGAACAATGGCAAGGTGCTAAATGCACTTATCATTTTCAAGGTGGACAAACAGTGTTCCAAATATTTTACTGGTGCATTAAACATTTTCTCTTTACTTAATCAGTCCTCTAAGCTTGTATAAAATTCATTGTATTTTTCCCATATTTTGATCCTTGATGTTGTGTATGGGGTCACTATGCAATGTGGTAATTACATCTCTCACAGAGTAACTAGTTTTAAAAAGAGAAAAGTTAAATTATTTATTTGACTAATTAAGTCTGATCATGTCTAAAATTTGTTTTGAGGTAACATTTTATTTTTTTTTCATTTTCTTTTTTTTGTTTTTTTGTTTTTTTTGTTTTTTTTTATTTTATTATTATTTTTTTTATCAGTTACTTTTTATTAACTGCGCATCCCAGCCGTGTCCCGATCCCTCATTCCCTCCCAGTCCCTCCCTCCCTCCCTCATCTCCACCCTGCCCCTTTCCAAGTCCACTGATAGGGGGGACCTCCTCCCCATTCATCTGATCCTGTTTTATCAGGTATCTTCAGGACTGGCTGCAAAGCCCTCCTCTGTGGCCTAACAGGACTGCTCCACCCTTCGGGGGTGGGGAGACCAAAGAGCCAGTCATTGAGTTCCTGTTAGAAATAGTTCTTGTTCCCCTCACTTTGGGAAACCAATTGGTTACTGAGCTACCACAGGCTACATCTGAGTGGAGGTTCTAGGTTATATCCATACATGGTCCTTGGTTGAATGTCAGTCTCAGAAAAGACCCTGTGCCCAGATATATTTGGTCCTTGTGGAGCTCCTATCCTTTCCCCATCAGACTAACTCCCCTTCTTTCTTATGATTCCCTGTACTCTGCCAAAGGTTTGGTCATGAGTCTTTGCTTTGAAAACACTGCTAGTTAGAGTCTTTCAGATGCGCTCAGTAGACTCCTGTCATACGTTCAATGCACATCCCATCTGTCTTTCTAAACGAGGATTGATCATCTTACCCCATGTCCACTCTATTGATTATCTTTTTTAGGTGTATAGATTTCATTATGTTTATCATGTCTTATAGGTCTATATAAGTGAGTATATACCGTGTTTGTCTTTCTCCTTCTGGGATATTTCACTCAGAATGATCTTTTCTACATCCCACCATTTGCCTGCAAATTTCATGATTTCCTCCTTTTTGATTGCTGAGTAGTATTCCATTGTGTAGAAATACCACAATTTCTGTACCCATTCCTCCGTTGATGGACATCTGGGTTGTTTCCAGGTTCTGGCTATTACAAATAGAGCTGCTATAAACATGGTTGAGCAAGTATCCCTTTTGTGTACTTGAACAAACTTTGGGTATATACCTAGCAGTGGTATAGCTGGGTCTTGAGGAAGCACTATTCCTATTTGTCTTAGAAAGCGCCAGATAGTTTTCCAGAGTGGTTGTACCAGTTTACATTCCCACCAGCAGTGGAGGAGGGTTCCCCTTTCTCCACAATTGAGGTAACATTTTAGACCCCAGTATACCACTGCTTTTTTGTTAGAAACAAAGCTTTTCTTGACCCAGAGTATTTTTTCAAGTTAAGATTAAAAGAGGAATTTTGAATTGGTCTATCAGATGGTAGTTAATAAAACTTTATTTATTTTAAACATCATAGAGAGGGAAAATATTATGTCAGAAGATTTTCAGAGTCAAGAGCAGAACATAAGCAGAAGTTTCTTACCGGATGATCCAACGGCAAACAACACCTGATTTGTCTGGCTTTGGATAACGATCAGCTTGGAAAGACCCAGAATCTCCAGTCAACAGAAATCGTCCATCACAAGCCGTGGCTGCATGAATAGGTAATGTCAGCTTTAAGCAATCTTGGAATTGTAGGGATTAATTAATTCACCCAAGGTCTCTTGGTTCATAAACAATATTCACAGGAGGTCTTCTTTCTCTATAGGCCTCTTGTTCTTAAACACTAATACAGGCCATGTCAGTAGTAGCATTAAAACAGGAAGGGGGTAAAATTAAAAAAAAAAAAAAAGAGGAGAAAACAGAGCACATTAAATGCTTGTAATAAGTATTTACTATGCTGAGGGAATGTAGATATTCTTCTGATTTATTCCTGACATATTTGTAGAGAAAGGAAATCGACAGCGTCATGTTGTATGAGTGATAATTTTTCAAAGAGCTGAGCGTATTCTGTGTTTTTATACCCTGTTGCTTCCCCTTCATGAACAAATAGCTTTTCTGGTCGTCCTGAAATGCCTCGCGATAATGTGGAGCCGTATTGAGTTGCATAAGCAGCTCTTCTTTGACTAAATTGTGTTTGTTTCCACATGTCTCCTTGCCTGTGAACAGTTTATGAAAGAGCCAAGTAAGAGAGGATGACAGACAGGAAACTGACACTTCCGATGCCTAGGCAAGTGTCTGTGACTGATGTAAGAGGACCGTTACTGTCTTAAGTGTAGGGTTTGGTAACATGGTATCTAGCCTGTTCTAAAGAACATGAGCATTTATTGTTTGTCTACTTTATATGAATCTTCATGTTTTTATCGTCATTAAATAATCTTAGTCTGATGTAAATAGACATTGCTAGTTCCTGAATATAAATAGAATTATGGAATATTCCTGAAATCATTTAAAATTACAACATTATTAAACTGTTTACAATAACGATGGTCAGGGTGTCAAAAAAATCATGTCAGAAAATGGAGGACTGGGTAGAGAGCACTATGTTTTCTTTACACGGTGTGTACAAAGAAGGCAACTTTACAGTTGTCAGTGAAGCAAGACAGGTTCTCAGGATTAAAAAAGAATTAAAAATATATCTCAACTATGAAGAAGAAGAATGTTTAGAATTTTGATTCTGTGAACTTCTAAGCGTCTCCTAGAAGAGCACTAGAGTAAATGCTGAGTGGGAAACAAATCAATCTGCAAAGGGCAGGAGTCATCCTGCTAGCCTGTATTCACAGTGGTTCTGATGGCATGAGCTTGGGGCAGACCACGAGCTCCCTCTGCTGGATCAGAATCTACGGATCCGGATCCTGTCTTTCTTAGGTCAGGAAATAGGAATTAAACGTGGTCTATGGAGAGACACTAAAGAATACTGTGTGCACTCATTTGAGCATGCAAGTTACGAGAACACTTGCCAACTTTGAAACAGCACCGCACCTTGGCCTAAGAACTGTGAGTCAGCATCATTTCTCTACATAGGTCGGCTAAAATGTAAAATTTCTTGCTGATGCAATTCTAATCAGAAGAGAAACACAATTTAAAGAAATCTTATTTTAGCTATCGTCAGCTATAAGTTGTACAAACCTAAATAACCAAAGACTAAATACAGAAACTCAGTACGGAAGCAATCATTAATATGACTCTAGTAATAACACAAACTAGAATCAGAGCTCACAGCTGGGGTAAGATCAATAAATAAGCGAGAGATCAAAGGTCAACGTCTAACAGAGAAAATTCTTAAACTAGCTTATGAGTTTTTCTCTGAGTATGGATTGATGCAGAGGGGATTTGAGGCGGTGCCTGTTGATAAGCATTGGAGTTGGTGCTGAAGGGATGTCTGGGGCTCAGGGCCTCACTCCTATCACTAATTAAAATGAATAAGACAACCTGTGCCCTGAAACACTTGCTACCTGAAGATAGTTGATTTGATTTATTTTTCTGCTATCTTGTTTTAAAAATGATTTGAAGCTATCTTTCAGAAATAAAAGCAATGCTAGCTTTCTAATACAATATAAAAGAATGGAGATAATAAACACACAAAACTTGAGTCCCTTGAAAGGTTGATGATGTTAAGGTTTAGTAAATATAAAGCCACTCTAATACTGAATAAAAAAGAATCAAGCACGTTGTCATGTGTTTAAAGCAAAGGTAGACATTTAATTTACATACTGAGCCTCATCTTGTAACTTGGGAAAATAATTTATTACGTTAAAACTTATTTGAGGACAATTTATCATGCTTATAGTATTAGTCTTATGATTACTTTTTGATATAAATGGTTATCAACTTATTTTGAAAAATGATTAACTCAATGAGGTTAGGACCAAATAAACTTAACTGATTTGCCTAATGTTGTTATATAACTTTCTACTTTTTAAAGTTGTTGATCATTGCTACACAGATCTAAAACTATAATGTCTAACTTTCACATGGATTATTGTTTTGAAACAGAAGTCAGCATCATCAGTTTTTCTTCTTGATGGCATGCTTTGATTATATTCTATTGGAAAGGGTTTGAAAAATGCCCCCGCAAACCCCACTATATTAACATTACCATCCTTCTCTTTCAGTAACATAGTTATATAAAAAGACTTAAAAATATTCCATAAGCATGCACATTTTTCCACTACATGACAACTGTATTTCAAAGTTCAACTTTGTGAATTTGAAATTATCCAAGAACATTTGAATTGGGATTACTCAATAGAAAAAAACTTACGTTTAGGTGGTTTTTTGAGTTGTTGCTGGGAAACAGACATAGGGTCTGTCTTATGAAGCATGGACCTAGTAGATAGGTAAGTTCTCTAACCTAGCTCTTTGTTCAAATCTTCAGCTTTAACTAGTGTAAACGAATATGAGAACACAGTAGTAACAACCAAGGAAATTGCAGACCTAAAACACTCCAAGAGCTAACAGTGTCCACCATCAACCTTAAAAGGTCATAGAGTTTGCCAGTAGTACACAGATGGACTGCAACCTCAGCACTCAGGAGCCTTTGGCAGGAGCATCATAATAGTGAACTCGAGGTCAGACCCTCTCTCAAAATGGAAGAAATAAGGAAAAAGGAAAAAGGTAGATTCTGGATCACTCCTAAAACAGACTTACCTCAGACTTCTCATTAAGTTTTCAAAAATGAATTATAGGTTAAGCTTAAGTTAATGGTAGTTTTTATTGCTTCCAATCTGAATTTACACTTACAGGATGTTAGGTGGCATACAAAAATAACGCTATTTGATCTGATTATTTTTTTTCTGGAAAGCTTTTTAAAATGAAACCAAAGCGGGAGGAAATATAAATCAAAGAGATTCCATTTAGATTATCTAGATGAACGTTTGGTGTTGTGTATGTGCTAGTTGTGCTTACTAATAGTGCAATTAAAATAAGAACAACCAGAACAAATAACAGAACATAAGTTGTTGTTTTTTTTTTTCCAGAACACTAAGGTGTTACTTGTGACTGTTTGTAATTCTTATAGAACTGTAAGAGGCAAAGAAAAGAAATGAGGAACAGTGATAATGCTCACTGATTTGATGCCCTGAAGTAAGGGTAAAGGGAATGATATACCACTGTGGTGAAAAATCCTGAAATAGAATTATAGTAATACTTTTTTTTCCTAAAATCAGGGTAGCTTAAGGCAAAGGTGAGATGAAAAACAGTGACATTCCCTCCCTACCTAAAGGATGTGTGACTGGTCTGTTCTCAGCATTCTTTACAGTGTTCGCAAATGGATTATCAAATTAAGTTTAAAAATAGCATAATTTTTAGATTTGATATTTAGTTATGCATATGGTTATTGTAATCAGTCAGTTTTCTCTATTTTCAGATATTTGTGTGTGCATAACTGTGTGCATGCATGTGTGTACATATAAATGTGTATGTGTGTGCATGGATGTATTTCGTGTGTGTGTGTGTGTGTGTGTGTGTGTGTGTGTGGTCATGGTGGAAAAAGGATGAAGAAGAGTGAAAGCAGGTGGGTGATCTTACCACATAGTCCAGTGTCTTCATCTGAACCATCCGGACAGTTTGCTTCTCCATCACAGAACAAATCAGTTGCTACACAGTTCCAAGTATTAGCACAGGGCCGTGAACCCGGCTGGCACTCTATTGGGATATTGCCTTAAAAAGCAGATTCAAAGTGTAAGCTTTTGAACAGTAAATTTCTGATTGGTTGGTTATAAACAATGGCTGAATATTTCTTGTGTGTTTTTCATCACTCTTGCTTCATAATAGATTGATGAAAAGAAATAAGAAATATTTATTTTGTTTAATGAATCAATCATTCCTAAAATTCAAAGCATTCTGAATGCTACAAAAATAAATATTTTTCACTGATGTTAAATGTGAATGTTGACACCGTTGTTTTCAATTTTCTAAATGTGTGGTTTAATCACTTAGTCCTTATGGTTATTTGAATGAGAATAATCCTCATAAGTTCATGTATTTGAATACGTGATCTTCAGTACTAGGCAAGGATTAGGAAGTGTGACCTCATTAGAGAGGATGCGTCACATGGGACCAATTTTGACATTTCACAAGCCACTCCCATTTAGCACTCTCTGCCTCTCTCTGCGTTCCATACTTGTAAATCAGGATATGAACTCTTATATCCTGCTTGCCTGGTTGCTGCTACTGTCCCCACCACTGATGAACAGGAACTCTAGTTCTCTGACACAGTAAATCCCACCGAAGGCTTTTGTTTATGAGCTGCCTTGGTCGTGTTGTCAGATCACAGCAATAGGAAAGGACCCAAGTCCCTACTTTCATAATTCAAAAAAGGCTGAATTATATGGAACAATATACTGGGAAGTTTATTATAACATCTAAAAGAAGATTCAGTCATTTTTAGTTATGAACACAATGAGTTTTATAAAATTTATACATTCTGCAGAAAAAAAAAAAAAAGGATCAAAGAAAGCCAGTTTGGAATAAGACAAAAAATGTTTACTTGCAAGCACACTATGTAATGAAAGTGGGGAAACACTTTGACTATTTCTGCTTCATAATTCTTTGCTTCTTGTCCAGCCAGTTTTAGGGATCCTATACAAACACACCCCTCCGGAGTGCTAGACCATACTCTGTCTGCCCCAGAGCTTCCACTCTGTAGCTCTCAATTTGTTCATCCTTCAGCTGCCTTGCTTCCATGGATACGGCATAGGAATATGCCAAGACACACATAACTCTAGAAATTTACTTTGAAATTTTAAGTGTGATCCTCAGAATAAGACATATTCTTACATGCCTATATGATAATAGGTATTTTGTTTTCAGAACAGTATAGAAATTTGAATATTTTTGTTTGTGATTAGAGTATCAATGATTCTTTAGGGGTTTTTGAAACATTTAACTTCCTAACATTTGTTTTGCTATTGTTCCTAACTTTTAAAAATGTTTTTACTTTTTATTTGTGCTTTGAAAATACCATGTATGTATATAATATATTTTGATCATTTGTACCCCTAATTCCCCTCTGGCTTGTCCCTGAATCCCCCAACATATCTTCTTCCCAACTCCATATTTTTTTCTCTTCCACTAGTGAGTTCTGTTAGTGCTGATAGTATGTGCAGAGAGTAGCCAAATCCACTGGCATTCTTACCATGAAAGAAAACACTGTACTGCCATCTGCTGGAGCATAAAACTATAAAAAAAATGAATTCTGCAATTTCTTATGCTCTGTAGAATCAATAGGAAAAATCAAATATTTGTATCAATGTATACACCAAGCTAAATCTTGCTTGAGGACATTTATAGATAGGGTTGGTGACTATGCACACAACTAAATTAGACTTTTAAAAAACAGTTCTGATTAAAACGAAAATAAACCATTGGGAAACTAATGAAAAAGTTAAAGTAAAAATTAACATAAAGATCAGAGCTATTTTCAAATGATGGAATTCTCTTATGTAATAAAATTAAAATAGAAATATATTTATTAAATCTAAATGCACATTATACCTAAAATATAATATCTATTTATCAAGCAAGTCATTTCATTGCTGTGTCCCAACTCACAATGACATAATATTTGATAGTATGTCATAAACACTTGGGTAAATAAGCAGGTGAAAAAAGTATTTACTTCCACCTCTAGATTATTTTACCAGAGGCCCATAAGCTTCTATGTACTCAGTGCTTGGAAGACTACATTTGGGACCACAGTTAGGAAGAGAAGTAACTTTTGGCGATCCTGATGCTGGCTGTGGATCTTTGCTTCATGAATCTCTATGTGTATCTCTGTTATCTGTTGACACTCGAAAGCCTCTATCACAGGAGGTGTGCTCAGAACCCTTTGGTTTCTGTGTTGAGTGGTTCTGTCAGCTTTCCTCAGTCTGGAGTCATTTGAAAGAATAATGTCCTCAGAATACTGGTCTATGAACAAGCCTGTGGTACATTCTATTAATTAGTGATTGTTGTTGAGAAGGCCCAGCCCATTGTGGGTGGTTCAATGCCTGGGTAGGTGGTATATAAGACATCAGAATGAGAAGCTCTTGGGCATTAAGCCAGCAAGCAGCACTTCTCCATGGCTTCTGTATCAGTTTCTGCTTCCCACCTCCTGCTCTGTTGGGAGCTGACTTCAGTGATAAGTGTCTGTGATAGACTATGATGTGGAACTGTAAGCTGAAATGCACCATTTTCTTTCCCAAGTTGCTTTAGGTAGTGCTGCTTTATCATACCAATAGGAATTCCTACTGAGGCAATTCCTTTAGTGACCATTAATTCATGTTTTTATGGCTACTTATACCATGGAATTCTACAGGGTGGAGACAAAAGGTGAAAGTAGAAAAAAAATGTGGCACACCACAGCCTCTGTTCTCACAGATCCTGATGTAAGGAAATAGTTCACTAATCATTTTCATATTTTTTTTAGACAGGGTCTCTGGATAAGGCTGTTCTCAAACCCTCTATGTAGCTAAATGTGACCTTGACATTTTGATTATATTGCTTCCATTTCCAGAATGTCGAGGTTGTAGGTGTATACCACCACACCCAGGGTATGAAGCTGTGAAAGTTAACGACACAGGGCTGAGAAGGAGGTAACAGCTCTACCAGCTGAGCTGCCTGCTAATTATTTTTCATGAGTTGTTGAGAGTTCAGTGAATGTACTGGGGATTAAGCAGACATTAAAACCATCTTCGTAAGATAATTCATATTTCTATTGGATTCTGAAGAATTCTAGAAGTAATTGAAATACACAAGTGTGGTATATACACGATGGCATGACAGGATGACACTATAAGACACACAGACATGTCTAATTTATCTAGAAGTGATGATTCCAGGACCATGCCATGGAAGAATGAAGAAGACTTAGAAGTATGAAAATAGCCTTTTCTCAAATGAAGACCACAATATTCTTATTAATGGAAAAAATCCCTGGCTTGAGAAATTCAGCCAAGGGCAAAATTCTCCCTAGATTCTCTTGGCCCACCAACATGTCCTTTATAAAAAAAAAAAAAAAAAGAAAGAAAGAAAAAGAAAAGGAAAAACAGCTCATTATTTTCCCTCTTCAATCCCCAAATTCTACCACATAGTAGAATAGGGGCAAGATATTGCATTCTGTGTGAAACAGAAAAAGCCCTTAGTATTGAAACTTGTGTGTTTCTGAAATCATTGCCTGCACAGTCAGCAACAAAGAACTAGAACAGTGTAGGAAGCCTGCAAGCATATGAGCAGTGCCCCGAAGAACCCCTCTAGGCACACTGCAACAGCCAAGAAATCAATGAGTGTAAAGCTACTGTAGCTCCTGTCGCTCTCCTCTAGTGCTCCAAATTGGTTAGTAAAACTTTAGAGTAATTGGCAGCAAAGGCAGCTGCACAAAAGAACATAATCCACATGGACTTTTTACCTGTTATCATATAAAAATTCTCTTTGGCAGAATTTATTATAGTACTAATGCCTGGTATATGATGCATGTGTTTGTTGATTTTTCTCAAACTCTATCTTCAAGGCATATAAAAATGAGAATAAACTTAACATCCCTGAAAGACATATTCATAATAAATTACTGCTCAGAAAGTGCAGTTTTCAAGTTTAATTGCCTTGTTCCTCTCAATAAATCTATAGTGTCTTGCTGTATGAGAGGAATAAATGAGAGGTATGATTCAGGATTCATGTGCTACATGAACTTAATGCAATCGAGAATATTGTATTTCACTACCTAGTTACCTTACAATAATTGCTTGTATATAATTAAGACACTTCAATGCAAAGAAATAGTTGGATAAAATATTTTGTTGATGCATAAGTTTCCAGGTTTAAATGAAGACCACCAATTTAAAATCATGTTTAAAATACAGTATTAGAAAAAATTCTCCTCTATAACAATAAGCAGTTGATGTTTTTATTATTACTATTATTTTGATGTAAGTCAGTAGGAAAATTGACCTAATTAATTTTGGTTCCATCCTCCACTGTGTGGATTGCTTTACTGTCCACAGTGGAACGGTATCTCTTTTTATTCTTAGTCTACTTTTTAGTAACAAAAAATATCTAGGCACCATCTCAGTCATGTATTTCAATATTTATATTTTTTGTAATGTTTATAAAGTACTAAGATAAAATATAGATTTCTAACTATCTAAGGAGTAGTTGGTAGAGTTTGGTCAATTAGTAAATCAGACAATATCATATCAAGAATGAAAAATGTTATATAAAATATTTATGTAATGTTAAAAATTGTAAACTAGAGCTTAGGGCATGCTTGATAAGTTTAGTACCTTTGAGAAACATCTCCACATTTTATATTAGTTTTTCATTTTTATCTTAAATATCACTTGCTTATGTTCAAAAAGAATGATAAGCCCAGTGTCTATTGACTGTATCCTTTTAACTTAAATCATGGAAAGGTTCATTGGGGTATTTTACTTTGTTTTCTGTTCCATCTTTCATGACATTCTTTTTCTCACAGAAGGCACTGGCATTCATTAAACTGTGTTTCACAATACTATAAGTTTATGACATTTTGTATAGTGCTCAATTTTACCTGTACTTTTAGGCATCTACTGGGGTCTTAGAATTTTTAAACAACTGGGAGAGAAGAATTGGAGATTGAGTTTCTGACGTTGCTGATTTTACTTAAATGTTGGGGCACACTTAGGTCATTTCATTTACCTTGAAGATTAAGTCAAGGCCAAACGCAAATCTGATCATCGTGACCACCAAAGTCTGAGCTGAACAAGGATGAGCTGAACAATGGATATGCCAAATTTAACAACAACAACAACAACAAAATCAAAACAACAACAACAACAACAAAAAACCTCAAGCTCTCAACCCTACAACAAAAAACTGCAGAAAACTAAGAATGGAAAAGTGATCCTCCTCAGAAAAATGAACACTAATTTTTTGATGAATGCCAAATGGTAAGTTCTGAAAACACATGTACAAGCAACATTATATGTACTCAACAGGTTATATTTTGAAATATGTGTGTGAGTCTGTGCATGCATACGAAAAAAACATGTGCATTCAATATCAGTGAAAAAGATGTCATCAATTACAAGGAGGGTAGGAAAAGGTACAAGGGGGGTGGAGGGAGAAAAGGGAAGGGATAAATGTTGAAATTAAATTATATCCTCAAAAAATAAACAAGAAAAGCACAATGAGAAAATAACTAGGATTCTAGAGAAAACTGCACTTGAAGGATGGATATGAGGAGGGTAATAGAGCTCAGAGTAAAGACGCTTGTTCTCAGTCTGATGGTTTGAATGTGATCACTGGGACCCACATATGGAATGAGAGAACTGACTCCCACAAGTTGTCCTCTGACATCTGCATGCAGCCTATGACACATGTGCCTTCTACCTATGGAATTAATAAAACAATACTTATAAAAATAGCAGCCTATGAACTACCTTATGGTACACTTTTCCTGAAAACAGTTGACCAAGTGTATCCAGCAGTATCTCATTATTGATGACAACAGTACCACATTAACAGAACAACCCTGTGGAAGTTGTATGCAGAGAACGCAGTCAAGAAAAGGTAATTTAGTGTCTAATCAAACTGTCAGCCTTTCCAGAATAGGCTTCAGTCCCAGTGATTACATCCTTATCAAATGGTCATAACCATAGTTTTAAAAATCAGGGTGCAAGAGTAAAGCCAGACAATGCAGGTCCTAGCCCCCAATATACTGGTGAAAATTTCACCATGCTGGTGAAATTTTATGCTTCAACTGCAAACTATTAAGTCTATTTCTTTTTTTTTTTTTTTTTTTTTACTTTAGAGAGTATTATTAAACTGCTAAGGCATCAGATAATTTCCAGATAATAGCAATATATATATATATATATATATACATAATATTAGTAAGACTTACTTGAAGTCACCATAGAAGTGCTGATTATTAATATATCTGAAAAAAATAAGTAAAATTAAGATAATTTATACGTTTAAGTGAGTATTAGTTATCCATTATATGTTTGCCCTTTATAATATTTTACCTTGTTGTAAATTATTAGTACATGATACTGATTATGTATTATTTTATTCAAACCTAGAGATATAGATTTATGTTATTTTATTTTTTACAGCTATTATTAGTTGACAAACAGTTGTGCATATTTATAGCAATCAATGTGACTCTGTAAGAACTGACCTAAAGTTATTGCTGCAATTACTGTTGAGAAGTTACGCAAAAAGGGACTATTTCTAACAGGAACTCAATGACTGGCTCTTTGGTCTCCCCACCCCTGAAGGGAGGAGCAGTCCTGTTAGGCCACAGAGGAGGACTTTGCAGCCAGTCCTGAAGATACCTGATAAAAGAGGATCAGATGAATGGGGAGGAGGTCCCCCCTATCAGTGGACTTGGAAAGGGGCACGGTGGAGATGAGGGAGGGAGGGAGGGACTGGAAGGGAATGAGGGATCGGGACACGGCTGGGATACAGAGTTAATAAAATGTAACTGATAAAAAAAAAAAGATGCTAAAAGAAAGCAGAGTTGATTTGATACTCCTGTGTTATAATATGAGTTTGGGCTGCAGATGTGGCTCAGCTGTTAAAGGCTGGGATCACAACCAAAATTATAATAGAAGTTTATTGTCAATCACAGATACAGTGTGAATCGCTTTTCATCTGTCATCTGTGCTGTTTTTGCTTTTGCATTTTTAGCACATATGTAGAAAAGCTATTAATCGCCAATTTAAGTTGTAATGGACAGCAAAAATAAGTGATATTAAAATGATTATCACATATATTAATAAAGGGTTATATGAACTATTTAATGTTTCATCCAATGTGGGGGAGGGGCTGAAGAGATGATGACTCAACAGTTAAGCACATGTCACTCTTGCAGAGACCTTGATCTCCTTCCCAGCAGCCATATAGTGGTATCCAACCATCTGTAACTCTACTTCCCAAAGATAGAGCACCCTCTTTTGACCTTCATGGCCATTGGACATGCAGGTAGTATGCACACAGATAAGAAGCAAAACATTCAGTCCTTAAATAAATAAAATAAGGGGGACAAGATGGCGGTGCCAGGAGAACACTGTGTCTGAGGAGCACGACAACATTTTCCATACAGCAACCAAGAGACTGAACTCTGATCCCTAAAACAACAGTGATCGTGTTTCCCAGGTGAGAGGAAACCCCCACGGCGTGGGAATCAGTCTGGTCCACTCTCAAGTCACCCAGACAGAACCCGGAAGAGATCACGGGTCACACAGGCACTAGGTCACCAGAACAGAGCCACAAGCTTGTGTGTCCTGAACACCTTCCCAGGCTGATCGGTGGGCACAAAAAACACCAGAGACTGTGAGTCCCAGTAATGAAAAACCGCACAGGGAAGGAAGGAAATGGTACTGACTTGGGTCATCCAGTCTTTCTCTGGAAAAAGTCTCACAGACCGGTGGGTACAAGCCACTATCACTGAACTAGGCACCAGCCGCAGACACAGACAGTTGCTGCTTGCCAGCTCTCTGGCACAGACAGAGCTTTGCACCTTAGGGCAACAGAGACTGGGAGTCCTTGTTGGGAGAAAACCCCACAGGGAAGAAAGGAAACGGCACTGACTTGGGTCACCCAGTCTTTCCCTGGAAAATTCTTGCAGACCAGTGGGTACTAGCCGCCATCACTGCACTGGGCACCAGCCACAAGCACAGACAGCTGGTGCACCCAGCTCTCCAGCAGAGACAGAGCTGTGTGCCCCAGAGCACCAGAGACTGGGAGTCACTGTTGGGAGAAATCCTCACAGGGAATGAAGCAAAAGGGACAGACTTGGGCCACCCAGTATATCCCTGGAAAATGTCCCGCAGACCAGCCCAAACCAGGGACCTGCTGTGCACCAGATAGCCTGCTGTTACCAGGAGAGCAGTACCCATATGCCAACCTCAGACCTACAGAAGCCAGGAATCCCCAAGATCAACTCCCAGATACTGCTCCAAGGGGCAACCAATTATCCCAAACAAAACTGACCAAACCACGGGACACACAGGTTACAGCACCAGATCACTAAATTTACAGCAAGAAACCCAGAAGCAGGGCAGCTGTCTTCAGGACTTCTCCAGGTGAGAGGAGAGCCCTCTCGAATAACAAGAACCACAGTTACCACCCAGGTCACTATGCCTGAGGTGAGCAGCGGCAACTCCTGAAAAACACCAGCCATCCAGTGACTATACCCAAAAAGCTGAGAAGGCTTCCTTTAGGAAAAACCATCTTCCTGCCAAGGGGATTCTCTCCACCACAGGATTCCATGAACCACTAGAAACTAAATCCAAACACCTAAGATAACCCAAAGGGGAGAGGCCAACGTAAAAGCTCAACCAACAAAAGACAGAGCAATATGGCATCTCCAGAACCCAGTTATCCAGGGGCAAGTAACCCTGGACACCACAGCATAATTGAAATTCAGGAAGATGACCAAAGATCTGTGCTCATGAAGAGGATAACAGAGGAAACAAATAAAATATGTAAAGACCTAGAGGAAGATAAAAACAAACAGATTATGGCCATCCGTAAAGAAATACAGGAAGTTGCAGCCAAACAGTTTGTGGTTTTTAGAGAGGAAATGCTTAAATCACTGAAAGAAATAAAAGAAACAAAGGATTGTTCAAACAAATAGCTGAAGGAATTGAAGGAAAAACAGGAAAATACAGTCAGAGAGGTGAAGGAAATCAACAAAACAGCTCAAGACCTGAAGATAGAATTGAAAAAATTAAAGAAAACACAAATGGAGGAAATTGTGGAGAGAAAGAACACAGGGAAGAAAAACAGGAACTACAGAGGTTAGCATAACCAATAAACTACAAGAGATGAAAGAAAGAATCTCAGGTGGGGAAGATATAATGGAATAAATAGATGTATCTGTCAAAGAAAATGTTAAATCTAAAGAATTCTTGACACAGAACGTCCAAGAAATTCAAAACAACATAAAAAGACAAAAGCTAAGAATAATAGGAATAGAGGAAAAAGAAGATTCCACGCTCCAAAGCCCAGAAAATATTTTCAACAAAATCATTGAAAAAAACTTCCCCAATTTAAAGGAGAGGTCAATAAGAATACAAGAGGCCTACAGAACACCCGATAAATTAGACCAGAAAATAAAATCCTCCCACCACATACTAATCAAAACAGTAAATATACAGAACAAAGAAAAGATACTAAAAGCTTCAAAGGAAAAAGGCCAACTAACATATAATGGCAAACCCATCAGAATCACATCTGATTTCTCAACATAAACTATGAAAGCCGGAAGGGCCTAGATGGATATCATGCAGACCCTAAGAGAACCTAAGAGAACACAGATGTCAGCCCAGGCTACTATACCCAGCAAAACTCTCAGTCCTCATAGACAGAGAAAACAGGATATTCAGTGACAAAAACAAATTTAAAGAATACCTACACACAAATCCAATGTTACAGAAGACACAAGCAGGGAAAATACAACCCAAGAAAACTAGCTACTTTCAAGAAAGCACAGGAAATAATTAACCTCACTACAGTAAAACAAAAAGCAACCAATCACACAACCTTATGACCACAACCAACATCAAAATCAAAGGATCTAACAGCCACTGGTCATTAATCTCTCTCAACATCAATGGACTCAACTCTCCAATAAAAAGACATAGACTAACAGAATGGATGTGTAAACAAAACCCAACAATCTGTTGCATATAAGAAACATACCTAAGTCACAAAGATAGACATTACCTGAGGATAAAGGGATGGAAGACGGCTTTCCAAGCAAATGGACCCAAGAAGAAAGCAGCAGTAGTCATTCTAATATCTGATAAAATAGAGTTTCAACCGAAATTAATCAAGAGAGATTGGGAAGAACACTTCATACTCATCAAGGGAAAATTCCACCAAGAAGACATCACAATCCTGAACATCTATGCCCCAAATACAAGGCCACCCACATTTGTAAAAGAAACATTGATAAAACTTAAACCACACATAGATCCTTACACATTAATAGTGGGAGACTTCAACACCCCTCTCTCAACAAAGAACAGGTCAACAAAACAAAAAATAAACAGAGAAACAGTATCTCTAACAGGGGCTATGAATCAAATGTACCTAACAAACATCAACAGAACCTTAAACCCAAACAAGAAAAAAAAATTACCTTCTTCTCAGCACCTCATGGAACCTTCTCCAAAATAGACCATATGGTTAGTCACAAAGACTCAACAGATTCAAGAAGATTGAAATAATCCCTTATATCCTATCTGATCACCATGGACTAAAGCTGAACCTCAAAAACAACAGAAATAGCAAAAAGCCTACACACACACATAGAAATTGAACAACTTGCTACTAAATAACAGCTAAGTAAGGGAAGAAATAAAGAAAGAAATTAAAGTCTTCCTAGAATTCAATGAAAATGAAGACACAACATACCCAAACTTATGGGACACCATGAAAGCAGTGGTAAAAGGAAAGTTCATAGCACTAAATGGCTTCAAGAAGAAATTCAAAACATATTACCCAAGCAACTTGATGGCTCACCTAAAAGCTGCAGGGGGAAAAAAAAGCAGACACACTGAAAAGGATAGTGGAAATAACCAAACTCAGGGTTGAAATCAATAAATTAGAAACAAATAAAACACTGCAAAGAATCAATGCAAGCAAGAGCTGGTTCTTTGAGAAAATCAAAGAGATTGACAAAGAGATTTTCTTTGAGAAAATCAAAGAGACACTACCCAATTAACGAAATCAGAAATGAAAAGGTGGACATAACAATAGACTCTGAGGAAATCCAAACAATCATTAACACATACTTCAAAAGTCTACATGCCATAACATTTGAAAATCTAAATGAAATGGACAATTTTCTTGATTGATTCAACTTACCAAAGCTGAATCAGGACCAGGTAAATCAATTAAATAGTCCTATATCCCCCAAGGAAATAAAAGCAGTAATCGAAAATTTCCCATCCAAAAAAAAAAAAAAAAAAAAAAAAAAAAAGCTCAGGACCAGATGGTTTCAGTGTAGAATCCTACCAGACCTTCAAAGAGCTAACTCTAGATCTCTTCAAACTATTCCACAAAATAGAAACAGAAGGAACATTACCAAACTCATTCTATGAAGCCACAGTCACCTTGGTACCTAAACCTCACAAAGACCCAACAAAGAAAGAGAATTTCAGGCCAATCTTGTTTATGAAGATTGATGCAAAAATACTTGCAAACCAAATACAAGAACACATCAAAGATATCATCCACTATGACCAAGTGGGCTTCATCCCAGGTATGCAGGGGTGGTCCAGTATACAGAAATCCATCAATGTGATCCACCATATTAACAAACTGAAAAAAAAAAAAACGACATGATAATCTCCCTAGATGCTGAAAAAGCATTTGACAAAATCCAACATCCATTCATGTATAAAGTCTTTGAGAGATCAGGGATACAAGGCACATATCTAAACATAGTAAAGGCAATATACAGCAAGCCTACAACCAACATCAAACTGAACAGAGAGAAACTTAAAGCAATCCCACTGAAATCAGGGACAAGACAAGGCTGCCCACTCTCTCCATATCTCTTCAACATAGTTCTGGAAGTCCTTGCTAGAGCAATGAGACAGTTGAAGGAGATCAAGGGGATACAAATTGGAAAGGAAGAAGTCAAATTATCACTATTTGCAGATGATATGATAGTGTACCTGAGTGACCCCCAAAATTATACCAGGGAACTCCTACAATAGATAAACACTTTCAGCTAAAGTGGCCGGATACAAAATTAACTCAAAAAAATCAGTAACCCTCCTGTATACAAAAGACAAAAGGGCTGAGAAAGAAATTAGGGAAACAACACCCTTCACAATAACCACAAATGACATAAGGTACCTTGGAGTAACCCTAACCAAGCAAGTCAAAGACTTGTATGAAAAAAATTTCAAGTCTCTGAAGAAAGAATTAGAAGATATGAGAAGATGGAAAGATCTCCCATGCTCATGGCTTGGCAGGATTAACATAGTAAAAATGGCCATCTTACCAAAAGCAATCTACAAATTCAATGCAATTCCCATCAAATTACCAACACAATTCTTTACAGACCTGGAAATAAAAATTCTCAACTTCATATGGAATAACAAGAAACCCAGAATTGTTAAAACAATCCTCTACAATAAAAGATCTTCTGGAGGTATCTCCATCCCTGATCTTAAGCTGTACTATAGAACAACAGTTATGAAAACTGCATTGTACTGGCATGGAAACAGGATGGTGGATCAATGGAAGCGAACAGAAGACCCAGAAATAAACCCACACACTTATGGACACCTGATCTTTGACAAAGATGCCAAAACCATACAATGGAAAAAAGATAGCATCTTCAACAAATGGTGCTGATCCAACTGGATGTCTACATGTAGAAAAATGAAAATAGATCCATACTTATCACCCTGCACAAAACTAAAGTCCAAGTGGATCAAAGACCTCAACATAAAACGACACATTAAATAGGTTAGAAGAAAAAGTGGGGAATACCCTAGAACTCATTGATACAGGAGACAACTTCCTGAACAGAACACCAACAGCACAGGCTCTTAGAGCAACAATAAATAAATGGGACCTCATGAAATTGAAAAGCTTCTGTAAAGCAAAGGACCCCGTCATCAAAACAGAACGACTGCCTACAGATTGGGAAAGAATCTTCACCAACCCTTTATCTGACAGAGGGCTAATACCCAGTATATATAAAGAACTAAAGAATCTGAAAAGCAGCAAACCAAGTAATCTAATTAAAAAATGGGGAACAGAGCTAAACAGAGAATTTTCGACAGAGGAATATCAAATGGCAGAGAAACACTTAAAAAAATGCTCAACCTTGTTAGCCTTTAGGGAAATGCAAATCAAAACGACCCTGAGATTTCACCTTACACCCATGAGAATGGCCAAGATGAAAAACTCAAGTG
The DNA here is from genome assembly GCF_030254825.1 of Meriones unguiculatus. Taxonomy (NCBI): domain Eukaryota; kingdom Metazoa; phylum Chordata; class Mammalia; order Rodentia; family Muridae; genus Meriones; species Meriones unguiculatus. The sequence goes on from NC_083364.1 coordinate 80,830,946, forward strand.
ACAACACATGCTTGAGAGGTTGTGGAGAAAGTGGAACCCTCCTCCACTGCTGGTGGGAATGCAAGCTTGTACAACCACTCTGGAAATCAATCTGGCACTTTCTCAGACAACTAGGAATAGCGCTTCCTCAAGATGCAGCCATATCACTCCTAGGCATATATCCAAAAGAGGCTCAAGTACACAATAAGGACATTTGCTCAACCATGTTTGTAGCAGCTTTATTTGTAATAGCCAGAAACTGGAAACAGAACAGATGCCCCTCAACTGAAGAATGGATACAGAAATTGTGGTACATCTACACAATGGAGTATTACTCTGCAATGAAAAATAAGGAAATCATGAAATTTGCAGGTAAATGGTAGGACCTGGAAAGGATCATCCTGAGTGAGCTTTCCCAGAATCAGAAAGACACACACAATATATACTCACTCATATAGACATATAACATAGGATAAACCTACTAAAATCTGTACATGTAAAGAAACTAATCAAGAGAAAGGACCCTGACTAAAACGCTCAATACCCATCCTGAAAGGCAAAGAGGATGGACATCAGAAGAAAAAAAAACAAACAAAAAAAAAACAGGAAACAACCTAGGAACCTGCCACAGAGGGCTTCTGAAAGGCTCTGCCCTGCAGACTATCAAAGCAGATGCTGAGACTTATGGCCAACTGTTGGGCAGAGTACATGGAATCTTAGGTAAGAAGTGGGAAACTGTAGGAGCTGGAGAGGACAGGAACCCCACAAGGAGAATAACAGAACCAAAAAATTTGAACACAGGGGTCTTCCCAGAGACTCATACTCCAACCAAGTACCAGGCATGGAGATTACCTAGAACCCCTGCACAGATGTAGCCCATAGCAGTTTAATGTCCAAGTGGGTTACATAGTAATGGAAAAAGGGACTGCCTCTGACATAATCTGATTCGTCTGCTCTTTGATCACCTCCCCCTGAGGGGGAGCGCCTTACCAGGCCACAGAAGATGACAATGCAGCCACTCCTGATGTGATCTGATAGACTAAGTTGAGAAGGAAGTAGAGGAGGACCTCCCCTATCAGTGGATTTGGAGAGGGGCATGCATGAAGAAGGGGAGGGTGGAAGCAGGAAGGGAAGATGGAGGGGCTTATAATAGGGGGATACAAAGTGAATAAAGTGCAATTAATAAAATAAAATTAAATTAAAAAATAAATAAATAAAGTTCATCTAAAATATAACATTTCATATAATTTTAGCTTATTGTGAATTAAAAATGTATATTGACTCAGAAGTGCCCTTTGTATCTAAATCTAAAGATAAATCTTTTATATTCTTAAAAGTTGTTTTACAACTCTTAATTAGTTGCAGAATAATTGTGCGTATCTATGGGGTTTAATGTGAGGTGACCATTGTGCTGTTAAGTATTGACTCAACTTAAAGTCAATGCAGGAACTGTGAGAACCCAAGATGTTTTAAGAGAGTAAAACTGATTTGATAACTGGTTTTATAATAGGTTTTATAATAGGATGAAAAACATTTGAATTTTTTGAATATTTATCAAAGGGCACCTACTTTTGAGTCCTTTTCTGGCCCGTTCTCATGTTATCATATTCATTATCTGGCTGTGATATGGTAAGTTTCCAGAAACTGAATAATCTGTTTGCATAATTTACAAAAGCGATTTGCTTTGTCTTATATTAATTCAAGAAAGTACCTATTTCTTCATGTTCTAGTTATACAGAATGAGCTGTGTTCACTACCAGATCTTGCCATTCCTAAAACCAGTAATTTCGCTAACTTATTGGAATGGTGTCAATCTCAAAACAATGGTACCCATAATAATATTTACTAGAAATTAAGTACTGCTTCAGTATGAAGTACTTGTTATAGAAAAGCTTCAGTAAAGCAAAGAACACAGTCAATAGAGCAAACTGAAAGCCTAAACAATGTGCACACATGCACACACACACACACACACACACACACTCACATAATAAAATCATAAGTAAAAAAATAGTATTATTAATGCTGACCAGAAGTTGTCATAGAACTGCTGGTTGCTAGCTTATCTGCAAAGATAAATGAGATTAAAATGATTTTTATATAATTTAGACTGTTTATAAAGATTTTATCCTACATATATCTTGTGTGTATTTCATCCCAGAAAGCTTCAGCTTATTCAATTTAATATTTTTATATGCTCTATGCTCTTTGTACATGGTGAGTATAAGGCTTAATCTTTTATGGTTTAGGTTAATGTTTTACAGTTATTTTAGTTGAAGATAATTTTGCATATGTATGGGATAAAATCTGTGTGTTCTTTTAAAGATTTCTTTATTTATGTTATGTAGATGAGTAGTCTATCTGTATTTATGCACACCAGCATGCCAGAAGAGAGCATTAGATCCCAGTATACATGGTTTGAACCACGATGTAGTTGCTTGAAATTGAACTTAGGACCTCTGGAAGAGCAGACAGTGCTCTTAACTGCTGATCCATCTCTCCAGCCCAAATATGATGTTTCTGATACATATCTACAAAGTGAGATAATTAAATTAATAAACTAATGGACAAATATATCAGCTCAAGTACTTATTACTCATTGATTTTCAAAATATAAAAATGTAAGTTTTAGACTTTTACCTATGGTTTTTTTCTTTTCTAAATAAAGCGTGTTATTTAATGGCCATTAAGTAAACACTAGAATTTACTAATCATATGCCTATGATTTCAGAGGTTCTAAGTTGGGCACACTTAGTGGTCATGGTTAGATTATGAGATGAGAAAGCAAGAGGGAACTTTTTTGTTTTCCCACATTGACACAACCTTTGTGGCCCTGGGCATGTCATTTTCCTTGATTAAAATATTTACTTGTTTTTTAATTTTTTTATTTATTAATTACAGTTTATTCACTTCATATGCCTGCTGTAGCACCTTTCCTTATTCCTTCCCAATCCCACCCTTCCTCCCTCAGCTCCTCCTATGCCCCTCCCCAAGTCCACTGATAGGGGTGGTCCTCCTCCCCTTCTCTCTGACCCTAGCCTATCAGGTCTCATCAGGACTGGCTCCTTTGATTTCCTTTGTGGCCTGGTAAGACTGCTCCCTTCTCAGGGGGAAGTGATCGAAGAGACAGCCACTGAGTTTATGTCAGAGACAGTCCCTGTTTCTATTACTATGGAACCCACTTGGATACTGAACTGTCATGGACTACATCTGTGCAGGGGTTTTAGGTTATATCCATGCATGGTCCTTGGTTGGAGTGTCAGTCTCAGAAAAGACCCCTGTGCCCAGATTTTTTGGTTCTGTTGCTTTCCTTGTAGAGTTCCTGTACCTCCAGGTCTTTCTATCTCTTCCTTCCTTCATAAAATTCTCTACACTTTGTCTAAAGGTTGGCTTTGCTTCTCCTTTGATACCCTGCTGGGTAGTCTTTCACGGGCCCTCTGTGGTAGGCTCCTGTTCTATTCCCTGTTTTCTCCCACTTTCCACTTCCGATGTCTGTCCCATTTGGCTTTCTGAGTGAGGATTGATCATCTTGCCCAAGGTCCTCATTCTTGCTTAGCTTCTTTAGGTGCACAGATTTTAGTATGTTTATTCTATATTATATGTCACCAAGTGGGTTCCCTAGTAAGGGGAACAGGGATGTCACTGACATGAAATCAGTGGCTGGCTCTTTGATCACCTCCCCCTGAGGGTGGAGCAGCCTTGCCAGGCCACAGAGGAAGACAATGCTGTCAGTCCTGAGGAGACCTGATAGACTAGGGTCAGATGAAAGGGGAAGAGGACCTCCCCTATGAGTGGACTGGAGGGGGGCATGGGAGGAGAAGAGGGAAAGAGGGAGGGGTTGGGAAAGAATTAGGAAGAGGGCTACAGCTGGGATACAAAATGAATAAATTGTAATAAAAAATAAATGAATAAAGAAAAAAATATTTACTTGTTTTTATAATATGTGTGTGGGTGTCTGGCCTTCTTATATATTTGTACACTCAGGGTGTGTGTGTGTGTGTGTGTGTGTGTGTGTGTGTGTGTGTGTGTGTGTGTTTGTGTAGTACCAATGGAAGGCAGAAGGCACTGGGTCACTTGAAACTGGAATTGCTGATAGTTGTCCATAATGTACATGCTGGAGCCCAACTCAGGTCTCCTGCCAGAGGAATAGTCACTTTTAACTACCAAGCTATCTCTCCATCCTCTTATTTATCCTTTCATGTCTTTTTACATGTGAAAAATTCACTTCCTTAATGAGTCCTCCTGAAAATTAAATGATGTAATGATTGGCCCATGTATGTACTTCTCTCAAATATTGTGAAAATATCATGATTATGGATGATACTAAAGGTGTTATCTTCATGATTTTATAACAATTTTCATTTCTTTAAAGGTATGCAGATAAGACTGGCATTTAAAAAACTTTTTCAATGTTCAGGGGAAGATTAGTAATCACACAATTTTCAAGCAGCTGATTTCAAAGAATTTATAAAATAAGATGTCTTGTAGATGTTTTAGTTAGCAGAAGCACAATGAATGTTCAGATTTCTGGTTATTATTTAACATTTTTTCCATTATAGATTAATTTTACATTTTATTGGCATGCAAGTTTCATAATTTTTCATGGAAGATTCTTCCAATAGTGATGTTATCTTGATGTGACAAGAGGAAGTTCTAAATATTATGGGCAAGAATGGAAATTTAAATAAAAGAGACAGTGGTGCTGAAGTGGATAAGTTAGCATTACAGCTTTATTCTTCTTTTCCAAAAAATGCAATACATTTTAAATTATCATTTTAATCTTTTTATGTTCAGGGCCTCATGACATGGGTCAGTTGTGGAAACACACACACACACACACCATATAAAGCTTAAAATAAAACAGTAGTATTGGAATAGAAATACCTATCCTCTTCATAAGTAATTAAGTAATACTATGTTTGTATTCTTTTCAACTACAGTACTCCTAACCGAAATATGACCTTTATATTTTAAAATGACGACTAAACATCATAGCGAGCTGCAAAAATAATATGTATTCTTTTTTAATGTCATGAAGTTTGAAGATGACTAAGTTGTGGCCAGGCAAGATGGCTTAATAAGTAAAGTGTCTATCATACAAGCATGAGGAACTGAGTTTGGATCCTCCTCAGTCATCTTCTAAAAAATTCAGGTATGGTAATGAACATCAGTAATCCTAGAAATGGAATGTGGGGAAAGGCAGGTGGGTTCTCAGAGCTTTCTGTCCAGGCTGTCTGACCAATATTCTTCCCTCAAAGCATAAAGTTGAAAGTAATAATGGAAGATAGTACTCTTTAAACTCAGGTCTATATCACATGTTCATAGACATAACTGTGTACTCATAAGTAAACACATACACACACATGCGAACACACAAACACACACACACAAACACATACACACAATTTTATAAATACAAATACTGACCTGTAGTTGTTAGAGGCAATGCTGTTGAAAAGTTACCCAAAGATGCTAGAAGAAAGAAAAGGTGATGTTATTAGAACATAAATATACTGGAAAACACTAATTATAGTTTGAATATTTCTTCAAAGAGCATCTTAATTTCTGAGTTCCAATTTGCCTGCTTTCATGCTATTTCTATTCATTATCAGGCTACTGTACCTTGATATGCTTTTAGTAACTGCATAATCTGTTCACATAATTTACTAAAGCTAAATTTCCTTTTTCTGTATTAATTCAAAAAAATACCCAACCAATCATGCTAAATTCATATGGAACAGTTTATATTTAACTAACATAACATAACTCAGCCAAACTTGCCATTCCCAAGACTAATAATAGGACTTTCAAATATATTTTTCAAATATATTTGAAAAATTGTATAATGCAAATATTAAACATAAATCTCTAAAATTAATCTTGGTGCTGTATTTATAGACATGCTCTAAGATAGCTCAATAATCAAATATAACAAAACTTTGATTTGAGAATATTCTTTTGACACTTTTACAATAAGGTTATGGTATAAGACAGACTAAACTCAACTCAGGAAGATTTGTTTTATTTGTACCAGTATGTGATTTTTTTAAAATTCTTTAGTAATTACACTTTATTCACTTTGTATCTCCCCTGTGGTTCCCTTCCTCCTCCCTTCTCAATCCCTCCCTTCCTCTCCCCTCTGCATGCATGCCCCTCCCCATGTCCACTGATAGGGGAGGTCTTTTTTTTCCTTCCTTCTGATCCTATCCAGCTCTCATCAGTAGTAGCTGCATTGTCTTCTTCTGAGAGGTAATTAAAGAGCAGGCCAATCAGTTCATTTCAGAGACAGTCCCTGTTCCTATTACTATGGAACCCACTTGGATACTGAACTGTCATAGGCTACATCTGTGCAGGGGTCTTAGGTTATCTCCATTCATGGTCCTTGGTTGGAGTATCAGTCTCAGGAAAGAACCCTGTGCTCAGATTTTATGGTTTTGTTGCTCTCCTTGTGGAGTTTCTGTCCTCTCCAGTTCTTACTGTTTCCCACTTCTTTCATAAGATTCCTTGCACTCTGCCCAAAGGTTGGCCATCAGTCTCAGCATCTACATTGATAGTCTGCAGGGCAAAGCCTTTCAGAGGTCCTCTGTGTCAGGCTCCTGACTTGTTTGATTTTTGACTAGAAAATTTATCATCAAAGTTATGCAGTCATGGTATATAGACTCATAAAGATTGATTTTAGCATATGTCAGGCAGTTCAGCAAAGAGACTACCAACATTAATCCCATTAAAGAGAAATTTCTTTTAGAAAAAATGATTTGAAAAAATAAAGTATTATTTTCCAATGATATAACCATTATAAGAAAACTCTGGCCTGATGATCAAAGAGAAAAGACAGTTAGTTGTGTCAAAATACCTTGTTCTGAGGTCTTTATCTTTTGTAACTACTATGATAGGCAATTTACCAAAGTCTTTTGGATTTTTCCTCTTACTTTGCAAAATGGGAGTGATAAAATGCTTACACAACAAAATTTTATTAGATATGGTTACAAAATGGTTTGATGGGTAATATATCTGGTGTAGTTAATGATGGCTAATGGTAATTTTCAGATTAATTTAATTAAAAGTCCAAAATACACCATGTCTGCTCCATAGGCTAGGCTGCAGGAAGCATGGCTCTTGGTATACATAAAAATTTGGCTATTTTTTTTTTTTGGCAAAGAAAACACTTAATCAGGGAAGTGACTGGAATTGGTGCATCAGGACCCAACCCTGAAAAGAAAAATTTCCTATACTAATGTGTTACAGGTGCGAATCTACTACTACAAAATCTAAACGTAGAAAGGACATACTCTTCTGAAAGCTCGTGTAATTAATTGAAATGCAAAGCTACACTGACTGACTTTGTTCTTCATCAGATCTGATGATGACCATTCAGTTTGTTTCTACACTTATTTGGCATGCCTACTTCTCTATTGATATTATTTTTGATATGAGTTTCCCTAATATACCCAAAATATGAATTCTGAAATATACATAACCTCAGCATTAGGACGTAAGGAACTGTGAACATAGAAAAGCAGATAAACTAAACAGACTGTAATATCTTTTTGAACTGAACTGAATGGAAAGGGACTAGAATAAAAAATGCAATATGAATTATTATATGTATGTCAGTTCTGATTGTTGATGTGTAAAGATAAACCACTTAAAGGAAGAAAGATTTATTTAGTCTCATGACTTCAGAAGGTTCTGGCAAAGGTGACTATCTTTACTTTTTCTGGGTAAATGATGAGGGTGGATAATTAGGGTAGAAGGAAATGATTTAGGTCATCTGCTCACATTATAGTAATGCTCAGTGAAGAAGTGCTGAGGGATGGGGTAGGAAGTGAAAAAGCAAGAATAGATTTTATTTGGGAATTATAATATTATTATTATTAAAGCAATAACTCTCCACATACAGTGTGGAATCCTAAGTTGTACTCTGTAACACAGAAACAAGATTGGTAGACAACCTGACAAACTTCCTGATAAAGAGACCAATTTCATTAATTGCTCCACCTTGCTTTCCTGTTGCTGTTATGAACAACATGACCAAATGCAACTTGGACAAAAAGTGTTTGTTGAACCTTCAGGTTCCTGTTCATCACTGAGAGAAACAAAGGCAAAAACGTGGAGGCAGGAATGGAAGCAGAGGTCACAGGAAAACTCTGCTTAATAACTCATCCATCTTTCATAGTTTTACCTTCTCCATTCCTTTTACAATCCAGGCTCATCTACTCAGGGTTGGCTTCAACCACAGGGTTGATTGCTCCCCATTAATTAACAAGGAAATGCCCCATGTACATAACCACAGGCTGATAAAGTAGAGACAATTCCTCAACCGAGGTGGTTTCCACTGCTCAGATAGCTTAAGCTGACAGCTGAAGATAACTGTGACATTAAAACTTATATTCTACAAAGCCACAAAAAGCGGCCTACTTTCTCCAACCATACCTCACCTCCTTTTTAAAATCCATTCAACAAGGAGTTCATTAGTGGGATAATCTATTGGTCAATTTAGCATTTTCCTATTCCAAGTATCTTTCAAACACTTCAATAACACTCTTTTTTTTGTTACTTTTTATAGACTTTAATCACAGAAATTATATTTTTATCTTTTCACTAAATTTATCTTGGCCTCATCTGAACATCCTCAGCTTGTAGTCAACAGTGTTTCTAATTATTAAGATGAAATCTTCTTCTCCTGTCACTATTTTTTTTATCAGTTACATTTTATTAACTCTGTATCCCAGCTGTGTCCCGATCCCTCATTCCCTCCCAGTCCCTCCCTCCCTCCCTCCCTCATCTCCACCGTGCCCCTTTCCAAGTCCACTGATAGGGGGGAACCTCCTCCCCATTTATCTGATCCTGTTTTATCAGGTATCTTCAGGACTGGCTGCAAAGCCCTTCTCTGTGGCCTAACAGGACTGCTCCTCCCTTCGGGGGTGGGGAGACCAAAGAGCCAGTCATTGAGTTCCTGTCAATAACACTCTTTTAAGGGGAAACTTCATATCCAATAATTAGAGATCCTATTATCTGGGTATAACTTTTAAAATAAAGCCTCTCCACTATTGCTTTACATATCCAAAGCTTGTAGCTGATGACTGTCAAAACTCACATTTCAGAAAGTTTGGCAATAGCAGAAGGTACGTCTGAGTACGTATCGCCCTGAAGGTAAATATTGGCCACTTGAAATTGGTAATAGCCTTGGGACTGTGTATAATCACTGTACTTTAAATGTGTGTCTCACATTAAAGAAAGAAATTCTATATAAAATAATATCAGGCCTTCGACCGAGAATGAATAAAAAATAAATTATTATTTTGCGCAATTTGTGTGTGTGTGTGTGTGTGTTCATGTGTATTTGTGACATAATCTGTGAGGAGAGCATGTCTGTGAAAGTTGGAAGGCAATTTTTGGAGTCAGTTCACTCTCTCTGTTTTGGCTTCAGCGGGTTTAACACAGTGTCAGCCATGCGCCACTATCTGCTGACCCAGCTCTCTCTGGTGTTAGCTTTGACTCCTAAGCTTTCTCCTTTTGTGTATCTTTAGGATAAAGAACGTTTTATCACTTTAAGAGTAAAGTTAACTTTTTCAATAGAAAATTGGATTGGATTAAATTTATTAGCCCCTCTTTGTCTTCTTTTCAGTTTTTAATTGCACATTTGTCCTTGCCTCTTGACTGTAATCTCATAAGGTCTGTGACTCAATGATTAATTCTCTAATTTGGATTTCTAATGAATGATTGAAGAAAAGTCAGATACACTTGAGCAATATAGAATGTGTCAAGACTAGCAGACATCTATGTCCGCTGACATTTTCAGAATCTTTTCTATATTTGATAGTTTCCAAGCCTCTTCTGTCTGATAGTTCCCTTCAAATATTTCACTGCTCTCATGTAGATGTGTTACCTCAGGCGAACCGACATGCTCCTAAAGCCAAGGACGATTCTCCCGCCTCCCTCCTATAGTGCTAGAATCTTAATTTCATAGCTTAATGATTCAAAGAAATCAAATAATGTTCACAGATACCTGTGATATCGATGCTGTTCAAATCAATATGAAGAGTGACCAGCTGGCTGGATATATTTGCTTCAATGCCTTGAATCAGTTCTTCTTTTACATTTTCATCTGACACCCAGTGAGCAAAAAAAAGGTCAAAAAGGACTATAACACTGCCATTTCTGGAAAGGAAAAAAAATATGACATAAGAGTAAAAAGTTAGGTGTATCTGGGTGATTTGTTCTCAATTCAGGCAAAATGTCTGAGAAATTTGCTAGTTAGTTATCATGTTGTCAATCCTCATTACACCACTATAAAGCCTTGTAACCTCTGCTCTGCAATGCTAGTTATAAGATTGCTTTTCTAAAATGCAGAAAAGAATATAAAAGATACTGTGAAGTATTATCTTTAGTTTACAGTTGAAGGAGAGAGTGATTAAAACCTTCAATATTTTTTCTAAGAACAGAAAGGCTGAAGTAAAGCCAGTGCTGGAATCAGTGTTCAGTGCTGTCCACGGGAGTACACTGCTATTCGCTGATCTCTCATGTCAAATTAAACAGCATCACACAGTGTCTTGGCATTTTACTGTCTGAAGGAATGAAGCATGTGAGCTTGTAATGTGCCTGGTGGTGTTTTTAGGTCAGGAGAAATCTGACATCATTCCACTTGTTTCAAATAAATTGTACAAATTTAGGAAGTACTGACACTGAGCTTATGTGGATATCTGTATTTAGTTTTATTTCCTTTGTTTAACCTAAATTCCTAAAACATACTGATTTTGATGGCTAGAAAGAAAATAAATATACCTGGAATTACTGGAAACTTAGGGTATTTATTCTCCTGACTAGTAATCTTATTACCTACATGATCTGTCACAATAGTAGAATTCAACCATGGGGTCCTAAGGAATATCCTTCCCCTTTATCTTAAAACCCACTCTGTCTTTTGCATTTTAAATGGTATTTTCTGTTACACTGTGCGAAGGATTAAAAAGGAATGCATCTGAAAGCAATAGTGACGACGTGAGAGATTTTGCTGTGTTTTCTTTCCTAACTTTCTGCTAACCTCACAGTTTACTCTTTAGCTTACAACCACACGGGAGGGAATCTCAAGCTCTGTTCTTCATTTTGTGCAGACAATAAGCTGGGACTTCCCAGGTTAAAGCTGACTGCTTAAGACTGACCAGGGAGAGTCAGCTCTGACGTATGATGTGATGATAACACACACAAAGGTAACAAGCATCTCCAAAGAAGGATTTTGTTACCCCTGAAGCACTTTATTATCTACTTGTCCTGGAGGAAGCAAGAGTAAAAGCTGGTTTTTTTTCCTTCCATTTTTGTATACCAAGAGCAGAAAGTTCCTGGAAGACCATAGCAGTCTGTCATTTCACAGGACGTGATGTTCCTTCTCTTTTTAATTTTTATTTTTTATTATTTATTACAATGTATTTACTTTGTATCCTGGCTATAGCCCTTTTCTTCATCTGCTCTCAGTCCCATCCACCCTCCCTCTTCTCCTCCTATGTCCTTCCCTTAGTCCACTGATATGGGAGATCCTCCTCCCCTTGTATCTGACCTTAGCCTATCAGGTCTCCCTAGGACTAGCTGCATCCTCTTCCTCTGTGGTCTGGCAAGGCTTGTGTTAGTATGCATGTTCACAATTTAGCAGGATCTTTTTTTTCCATGCAGTTGGTTTTTCATTATTTAAATGACCAAGATATTTTGTTATAATTATCCCATACTTCATATCTATTAAGTTAATTATCTGAAAATGTAGAGAGGTATAACTGTCCAATTATTTTCTTGAATCACAGTAACCAAATCTTATGAGTGGAACAGCACCTTGGTAACTATTCAGAGCTTCTAAATATTCAGAAACAAGAATATCTTGTTCTTAATAAGAAGTCAGTAATATGCAGACACTTTTTACAATACCTTTTAAGTTTTCAATACCTTTTAAGTTTTCTATGCCTTCTGACCACATTTTTAAAAATATTTAATATTTTGTTTTTTATTTATGTGTATGGGTGTTTGAGGCAGAGGTGTGGCAGGTGTGTGCTCATGGTGTAGGTGCACCTGGAGACCAGAAGAAAAAGATGGATCTCTTGGTATTTGTGAGTCACTTGGTGTGGGTGCTATGAGCTAAACTCTGGTCCTCGGCAAGAGCAAGTGTCCTTACTAGTGAACCATTTCTCTAGAGTCCTAAACCCAATTTTCATGGGAGAGCACCTGTCCATTTGTCGGGAAAGAAGCTGTCTTCTTTGTCCGTTTCTAAAGATTGGGTCCTTATCAGTGAAATGTGAGAAGACTGATGAAAGACCAGTAGACTTTTGTTTTTAACATAAAATTAAAAAAAAAAAAAACTACAGAGAAGTACTGTTAGATTTGTTTGCCCATTTTTATGCCTGTATGCCAGAATTTGAGAACCATTCCAGAACAATCTGGGTTCAGTAGGCTAGCCATGACTGAGGATGCAGCATGGCAGAGGAAAGCAGACATCCGAATCTCTTAGTTAATTGTCAACAGACCATTGAATTAATCTGCACGGAAACCAAGACTCCTTGTGGTGTCAGGAAAACAAATCAAAATCACAGGAGAAAAAGAAAAAAAGCCTCCACTTTTAAAGGCTTGGCTATTTATACACGTTGATAACTGAAAGTTAAAACCAAACCAAACCGAAAACATGTTAAGAGACATACAACACTCAGGTTTCATTCCATTCTTAGTGGAAAGGATATTTGGGAGTAGTGGATTTCCAGGATGCTTCACACTGGCCAGTGTTCTCTCTGTAATTATACAAACACTGGAGCCTAGAGCAAGAGTGTAAACGTTACGCAGGGCCCTATGGGAAAGCATGACCCTGCTTCTTAGAAGCCACGGTAGTTCCGTCCATTTGCCTGCAAATTTTATGGATGGAACCTCAAAGGCTTCTAAGAAGCAGACACATGCTATCTCTTGTATAAAATTACTGCTCCTGTTTTTTCCAATACTGTAGTGAACTATTTGTCTTAAGGAAAGGCCATGAGACAGGTACATATACTTATTGTCTTGCATTATCGTAAACGTTTCATATGCAAATAGATGGATGAAGACAAAGCTAGTTGGATGTTTTTGTCAGTCAAAAGAGAAATATTTTGTTCCCATGTTTCCAGTAAGTACAGCTTTCTTTCTGTCCCCTCACCACATTTTCCTTGTTATCATCCTCTCTTTTATTCTTCCTCTTCTCCTTTATGTGTTCAGAATTTATGCCCTTTGCCAAAACATGACTGCTTAAGTATGAACTGAAAATGGACAGGGTTAACTGTGATTTAAAATAAAGCATTAGTGCACAGAATCTTTTATCTTCACTCTTCAGTTCCATGGTTTTACTATCTCTTTTGATGCACAAAAGGTAATTTAAATGGTAATGAAATCTGTATCTTCTCTCTATATATATTTCTACATATTTAATTATACAGAACACTTGATTCTGTGTTGCTTGCATCAGGCAGTAGAAGACACAGACACAAGGTATTTGGGGCAGAGAAAATACGTTTCTGAAATTTTCCTTCACTGGGTTGTAACTAACTGGATTAATTCAACCTCAGGCATAAACATATTTGTATGAAATATGTGTGTTTTTAGTTGTGACTTATATATTGCACTTAATAATTTATATCTGTGAGGATAAAAGTTCTATATTACAGATACATATACAATTTTTTTGTAATTTATTTTCTGATTCAGTGTAAATGTTGAGATAAGAAAAATATATAGTAGCATCAAGGAAACATGATAAGGTATTGTGTTTCATCTCATAAGCAGGCAGAAACTTATATCTGGGAGTTTATCAATGATCTGTATCCATGCTGTGAGCCTTATTTTATTTATTAAGATAAATGAGAAAAATCATTCTTTTAAGGGAAAATAATGGCTATTTTCATTTTAAAGTACTTGTTCTTAGCAGAGGAGCTGCATAGCCCCCTTTTTGTGTCTCTCCGGCTCTCCATTTAATTTTAAAGCTAGATAAATCCTATCATTGTACAGAGAGATTGGATGTAATAGATCAAAATGTTTCTTATCTTATATTTTCCTTAATGATACTGATAACCTTTAGGTTTGCTGAATAAACACAGCTCTTTCCTTTGAGAACTTTGTGATTCATCTGTGTGCAAAGGGCAAACTTAAAGTGCACATTGCCACAGAGGGTAAACAGCCTTTATTAAACGAGTCACCTGCTAATGCTCTGAGAGTCAAAACATTTTCCACGGAGCAGAACAACAGTATCCCCAAAAGAGAGAGAGAGAAAAAAAATCGGCTTGCTATTCAGACTGGTTGCAAACACATAAACACACACACACACACACACACACACACGCACACTCACACACACACACTAGAAAAAAATTATTCTCAATGTCTCCTTGCCCCCGCCCCTTTCCACATCTTGCTTCTGTTTCCAGGCTATTATTCCAAAAGTTATGACTGCTCTGTGTTTTTCCCATTAATTTTCATTTGACCTTACGACATAAGTTTTCTAGGGATACTTTCTTTACCTCTGAGTTGATCATCCCACCTTTATATTTAATCATCAAACACAGAGGATTCTGGGTTGGAGAAAGGAGATGGGGATTAGAGTACTTGTCTTTATAGAGGACCAGAGTAGGATCCCCAGCACTGCACAACTGTTAAAAATATCCATAACTTCAGTTCCAGGAGACTTAATGTCTTCTTCTGACCTCAGTGATGAGACCCATGGTCTACTAAGGAGAAAGGCTAATAGACAATTCCATCACACCTTGATGGTGGTATGTTGTATGATAGTATAAAGCTCTGAATGAGCTGATGAGCTGATGAGAAGAGTCCTCACTCAAAAAGAGTTTCACTTAAGCCTCAACGGAAACATGGCATGGATTGGTGCTTAACAGATTGCTAAGATGGAAAGGAAGGACGGCAAGAAGAAGATGAAGAGAAACTACACTGAAGAATAAAAAAATGGCTGAAGGGGTATACACATGGTATGATATGATATATCATGTCAGCACAGATCCAAATGAGTGTCTGAGACAGCACGTATGAACATACCTGCATTTAGAATGGCAGTGCCAGAATGACAAGGCCAGAAAGTCTTCAGGAGCTGAAAACCCAAGGTATGAGTAGGGGGCTAAACTTAGTTATCACACTACAGACTCGGTTGGAGGGTAAAAATATACAAAATGTGCCTGGGGCTGAGAGTAACGAAGTGTCTTTTCCAGTAACTGAAATCAGAAAACATGCTCAAGATATGGTGCTAACAATGGTCACTCAATGGAAGGTTTTCTGGACGTCCAAAGCAATCTCAAAAAGGGATTCCTAGCCTTTACATACATACTGTTTGAGAGAATCAATTCTAAGTAGCGTGAATATTTTTATGTGTAGAACTTGAATGGACTTCCTCCTGAAGCTGTGACTACAACGCAGACAAAGCAGCCAAGCAAAGGCTCAGTGAAGTTATCTTAAATGTTTCCTTATTTTCTTGCCCCACTACACAATGTGTATGCATAATTTGCTGTTAACTGCCACTTAGTAACATAATTAGACATTCCTTGATGTTGATATATTCTTCCAACAACCTTTCCACTTCCTTAAAATAGGGCTTTTAATATATATAGCATCCTCAAAGCACCTTCAGTGATTAATTTATTATTAATTAATTAATCTTCTGTAACCTCTTAAGTAACTCATAGTAGGTAGGAAATTAAAACTTTTATAAGAACCCCTAATGAAGGAGAGTAAGTAAAATGCTCCCAGTACCTCAGCACAATAGACAGAATGTCTTGATGGTGCTGGTTATGTGAACTACTTAGTGAAATTCTTTCTCAATATCTTTGTTCTTAAAAATCTGTTAAGTCATCTGGTTCAAAACAGAACTCACCTGTGACTGTGAGACAAATACGTGGGAGAATTGGAAGCATAAGTGCATATTCAGTGGTTATTGTTGAGAAGACAAGATACTTGTTTTAACTTTTCATGGGTATTTCTTAGGTTGTGTGAGTGTGTGCATGCGTGTACACATTCATAGAAACGAATGCCTGTATGTTCTTGAGTGGGTATTTGCATTTGTGTGTGGGGAGATTTTGTGCAGACACTCTACGTGGAGGCCAAGGGCAGCTTCAGCCATCCTCCCTCAGGATGCTCCACTTTCATTTTCAGACAGAATCTCTTATTTTATCTGGGTCTCACTGATTTGAATTTTGTTTTGCTAGCTGGCCAGAAAGGACTGGGGATCTGCTTGACTTGGCGAACCTCACCTGCATATTACATGCATGTACAATCAAAACTTGTTTTGTTATGTAATTCTAGACACTAAACTCAAGTCTTTGACAGTCCGAGGTAAAGTCCTCACTGACTGAGCTGTCTCCCCGACTCACTAATGGCATTTTGGTAGAATTTTTGATGGTTTTGAATGTATGTTCCTGTGTTTGCTCTTTGGTGTGATTCTGCCCTCTACTTGTTCAATGTGCAGAGCAACAGTTTATATTTGAATGATTTTACTTTATTTATGTTAATTTTACATTGCACAATCTCTTTCAAAGCATGTGGTTTGCTTCACAGAGTAGTGAAGACCTGTTCTCTGACTCAGCTGAAGGTCATTTTGGGAAGAGAAGAGAAATGCTGCTTCCTAGAGATTACAGAAAGTAAGGTAACAGCTTCCATCACAGCAAACTGAAGAACGAATTATACATGCTTAAATGGAAAGAAACATGACATTGATAAGTCATTCTGAGGAGGAAGTAAAAGTAAAAGGAAATAATGAGAATAATTTTCATTGTAACAGAAGATATTTAGGTCTTCCTCTATGGCACCCTCCTACACATACACACCTGTATATCACTTTAATATTTTAGTATGTCTTTATGTCACATCCACAATATAGTTACTGTAGAATCCTTGTTACATCTCCAATTTTCTTGTAGCTTTTATTAAAAAAACAATGTACAATTTGCGGAAAAAATGCAATTTGTATCACATGTGCTATGAAACATTTTAGAACACTCCTCCTAGGCCTCTGGATCGACTAACACACATTGTACTCTGGATGGGTTGATTTAATTAATAATCTAATTCATTATCTTTATACATGATTGTTCTAATAACTACTGTTGCTATTTCAGAGAAGAATTTCATTTACATAACTATTCACACAAATAAAACTTAATACAAAATACATAGCTGGCTAAGGTGCTTTTAAACTGTGTTTATGGTTTCTATAGTTTCCACAGTCTTTCACTCACTAACTTAAAAATGAGGGGACTTTGAATGCAGATTGCGCTGTGTGTTTTCATATAAACTGACTAATTCTCTGAAGAGGAGAGAGCAGGCAGAAGAACAAAGTGAAGGACAATTAGTTAAAGGATGGGCTTTTCCAATAAAATGTCTGCTTTGGAAGTGAACTAAATGAGATGCAGAGGTGACTGAAGTCACTAGGAGAAATGTACCAAACAGTAATATGACAGGTTATGATGTGTAGACCTTTAAGTTGCTCTCTATCTTTAGTAATGTTTCACAAAAAAAAAAAGAAAAGAAAAGAAAAAAAATCCAGAAAGAACAGATGTTTTCCTTTTAGACCTGTTTTCTCATCCAAATTACATTTGCCTCATTTTTTCCTCATTTTAGAAAATTAAAAGGCTTTCCCTTTTTTTTATATTTCAGATGCAAAAGGTATTGTTCAATCTTCTATATTTGTTTTGTTTTATGTGTTTGTGTTTCCCCCTCTTTATTTGAACTTCCTAGTTTTTTAGTAGATCACTCCTTTATCTTTTTTTTCTTTAAATTTTATAGATTCCCAATAGCAGCACAATCTTCTTTGCTAACTGTGCTGTTCGTTTGTATCTCTGTTTCAAAGTTCCTTTGGTCATCACAGTTTATAAATCACTAGATTCGCTGTGACATAAACAAATTGACAGGCCAAGGAGTCCTGAACTTTCTTTGAAAGACAATGATTTAGCAGACACACATGGATCAATATCTGAAGAAATATTAGTTTATAAGAGCTTAAATCTCATATTGATTGTTCTCATAGATGCTATATTTACTTATCTACATACCAATACATACTCTGAATTGAAGTGTTTATAGTGAAATTATATATTTTCCAATTAATCCGAGACTCATTCATTTATTGAACATTGAAATTATGAACATTGTGTGTGTGTGTGTATGTGTGTGTGTGTGTATCCAAAGAGGCCAGAAGGAGACAGACAGTTCTACAATCATAGCATTTTTTTTCCTAAGTAAAAAAATTAAGGTGTCTCTTGTCTTTTGTAATTTACACTGTAAATGAACTAGGTAACACATTATTTTACGACTAACAAAGAAGTTGCTTTCACATGTTCTTAGCAAATTAAACATTATATATACATGTGCATATATTCAATCTCAACCCTTTTATACAGTTACACAATTTTCCATTGTGAGAAAAACATGTTAATACACAAATTATCAAATATTATTATTATCATATTACTAAAATATTTTTTATTTTAAGACATTTACAAATTCTCACAACATGTTGGAAATATTTCTTCTTTCCTACACGTGACACTAAATTTGAGTAGTATTGGCCCACAGCAGTGTGTTACTGCTAGAATGGTTTTGAATATACTCACTCAAATTGAAAAACCCTCGATTTTTTATATTCATTCTTCAGATTACTTGATTCAAAGATCTCATCTATCTAAAAAGATAAAAAAATGTGTTAAATTGAATACTTCAACATTAATACAGAAAGTAGGTACTACATTTGTTTAGAACTGACAAAATCTTCATAAGAGGGTCTTCATTCACTTATGAGTCATTTATGTGACATCTATTTCTTGATAATTTTAGAGAGAGAGAATATTGTCTTTGAATCAATTGAAATTTTAAACTAGCTGTGTAGAAACAATCCCCTACCATTTGCTGAAGGTCAAAAGCAAGAACTTTGAAATCCGTTGAGAATCTATCTTGTAAATTAGGAGTATATGTCACTCCAGATGTTATTTTAAATGTCCCTCTGACTTCATGAGTTTTTCCATGGGCTGCATCTAGATGAATTAATAAGAAACAAGGCACCCAAGTATGAATAGAATCCTGGTTTATTATGTAGACACAACAATTCCCATTTAATGTATTTTCCCTCTAATTATTCAACTCTTGCTTTTTTCCTTATTGTCATTCTTTTTTCAAAACGAAATGTTCCTATCTTTTTATTGTCACCTGTCTGGTTGTTTTAGAAGACTAAAAAAACATAGGCTTATTTTCTCTTCATTGTTTTCTTCCTCTTTTCTTTGAAGTCAAGCCATACTTTATTTTTCATTTATTTTTAAATTGAGATTCCCATTGGAAATCACAGGGAATAATCAGACTCTACCAATTATAGGAAGTGATTTAGGAAAACACAGTGAGAAATGAACCATTAAAATTGTGTAGCTCCTGTTAGATGTTTCTTGGACCCCAGGCCTCCAGGACACTGCTGGCTTCCTGCATGGGAATTTCTATGAAGATTTCTGTACATGTGTAACTTTGAAGTCATTTCTTACATCCTAGCAATTATAAATTTGGCATGTATGACTTTTGGCATGAGACAGGAACTGTCTACTTTGTACATGTTATTAACAATGAGTAGAAAATACACTGTCTTAGTGAGGAAATTCTATAAGATATTATGAACAAATTAAACAATCTTATCAGAGTATTTTTGATACATATTTATATTAAAATGTATAGCTTTGGCTTAAACACAAAAAGACAAAACCATTAGTAAAAACAATAATAACGTACATAATTTTCATAGTGACATGGTATAATTTTTTTTTCCATTCCTACAGCAGAAAAATGAGGGCTTGGAATGACATAACATCCTAGGATAGTAAAGATAATTTGCCCACGTACAATTCATCACTTTAAAGCATGGATTTTTATCAAAAAAGAGAAGACATCTGCTACCCAGGTTATTGTGATGATTCAGTTTTATATATGTATCTTATAAGTGAAGAGGTATTTATTAGGAGTAAACTCTTAGAGCTGAGGTACAGTTTGGGAGCTGATGTCTTTAATGCACCAAATGTTGCCAACGTTTGTTGCAAGCTAGTTCTCAGTTTTTTCCAGATTCATAACCTGAACTATGCAGCTCCAATAACAATGGAGTCAATGATATTTTATAACATGGTGTTACATTTTAAATCAAATATACTATATAACAAATCTGAGAAGCAATAAGATAAGAAAAATTTAAACATTATTGAGTAGAACTGTTAGTATGAGCACATACTAATACACTCCTCAAACAGATTGAAATCCTTATATATCTACTTTTATGTACTTGAACTTGAATAGTCTATGGTATTTCAATATGTTTATGACTTTATTTTTTATCAAAATGAATCTACAGGCTATGAAATTTACTGTATTATGTGCTGCAATAATAACTGAACATTATTTTAAGAAAAAAAGTAGAATACACTGTCTCCATGTTTGAATTTGGGATTATTTAAATGACATACCAATAATATTCTCTGAAGTGCTCAGAACCATCTAAATGAAACAAAAACATCTGTGGTGCAGCTAAAATAATGAATAAATTACAGCAAAGGATGACTTAGAACACCTTCCTTGTTCCAGTGCAAGACTTACCTGTTTCCGACTCCTTGATTGCCAGCCAGGACACTGCAATTAACCCAGCAGAGAGGACCATGAGCATAATGAAGAGAGCTGAGAGCATCGCTTCCAAAGAGCTGATAGACTGATGTCCTGCTGCAACATTTCTGTTTGACTTCATTTTTGATTGTTGAAAGATGGATAACTTAGAAACTGTGAGAGAATATAGCTTTCCACATCAATAAAACACTCTAATACTAACAGGAAAGAAAAATCTCTCAAGTTGCTGAGGATTTTAAAGGCACCAAGCATTCAAGTTACTGATTTGGCAGCCTTCAGCATGAATGTGCTGCATATGTCTGTCTCTATACACTAAGTGTCTTTGAAAGGAGCAGCTAATCTTTAAGACAATACAGTGAGTAAAGATGCCTAGAGTTGCAAATTGCAATCATCTGAATAGGTCATTTGTCAGTGTGAGAAAAGTTAAATGCATCCCATAACCAAAAGTGCTGACCCTTAATCTCCTTGAGAGCTATTTAAAAACATGAAAATGGTGATAAACAAATTGATCATTAGGGAAATGCACTTGGTATCTGTAGGAGTGTCCCTAACACATCGACCTTCTGCCCTGTGACTCAGGTCTTCATTGTAAGCGTTTCTCTACAGAAAGGTAAAAACTTCTACAACACACATTGAAGTATAGGACAGAGGTACAGAATCTTACTATATCCCACCCTCATTTTCCCTTCCTATGTTCCTCCCTATCGTCCTCTTATGTGTATGCATGTGTTCGTAGATATCTAACTGAAACAAGCATAGTCTTGTGAATGGCATGATTGCCACTTTTCAGGTTATGCAATCTAAGGCAGTATTGATTGAGCTTGAAGGAAAGTCCACTTAAGCATCACATGGCTACTCTGTATGACTCGAGCGACTATCAGTACTTGGGGCTAATCACTCTGAGAAAAACAGTGTTGGTTTCTATTTTAAAATATTCTGTTTTTTAAATTTAAATTTTATCTTTTATATTAATTACAGTTTACTTACTTTGTACCCCAGCCGTAGGCCCCTCCCTCATTTCCTCCCAATCCCACCCTCCTCCCTCATCTCCTCCCTGTCCTTCTCCAAGTCCACTGATAGGGGAAGTCCTCCTCCCCTTCTATTTGACCCTAGCCTATCAGGTCTCATCAGGACTGGCTGCAATGTCTTCCTCTGTGGCCTGGTAATGTTGCTCCCCCCTCAAGGGGTTGGGAATCAAATAGCCAGCCACTGAGTTAAAAAAAAATTATTCTAGACAGAGAAAAACTTGCTCACTTTTTCTATTTCCTTATAACCTTAATGTGTCAATAAAACAGGAGACCAGGTTAAGAAATCCATAGTGATAACGCTATACCTGTGTTTTCCTGGAAAAATGAGACTTTTCTTTTAATTAGAGTGGAGCGTACAGTTGGAACTTTCTTAATAGGAATAGTAATGAGTCCAGGCTATAAACCAATCAATCAATTATACAATCAATATTTAATATATAATAAAATCAGTATTTAATATATTTTGGAGTAAGCCATATTCTTTTTATTTTGATAGATAATATTGAATTCATGAGCTCTATTACAAGTATCAAAACCACAAATAAAATATAAAACAAAATCCAAAGGGCTGTATTTAGGTTGAGAAATAATGCAAAAGTTGAGATTACAATGCCTTTCACATGATAAGTAGCTTCTCTTAGGGTGTAATGAATACATGGTAGAATGTCTTGCTAAAGACAATCATATATGGAGAACAGTCTGAAATTAAATAAACCAGTGGATGTGGGAAGCAATATATCATTTTTTTTAAATCTGTAAAGCAAGCTATTAAAAGAGAATCAGAGCTGTCCTATCAGGTAACAAACTCATTGCAGAGTTTTAATAATGGAAGTGTAGATTCAGTCAAGGAACAGAAATACAACTCAGTGTAGAACAAAGAGCCCAAACTTGATTTATGGAACAAACTTGATTTGTGCATGAAACACTATACATTAGACATAGTGTTATTGTTAATACTTGAGAAAGAATTGCTATTCAAGGAATGGTGCCGAGTTGATTTCATATCCATCGGCAAAATAAATAAAATTAGATCATTATCTCAGAGCCTAAGGATGAATAAATTCAAGTTGGAGTAAATATGCATGAGAACTACATATAAATGTAGAAGAAAAATGTAGTGGTTTTTGACGGTTTCAATTGAGTTATAAAGAAGAATCTAAAACTAACAGAATAAAACAAAGAGAATTATACTGATAAACTTACTCAGTAATAACTCATTTTTTTTTGAAGATACCAAAAGCACAGTCAAAGCTAGAGACCTGGTTGTGATTTTATTTTTCTGTGTCTGTTTGTAGCACATTAGAAATTAGATCGCTATTTTATCATGAATTGCTCAGATTTATTTGGGAAGCAGATTACAGGAAGTCCACAAAAGTTACGAAATTAAAAATATCACACAGAAAATAAAAGCAGCGATGCCTGGAGATGGTCACGTTCATTACCAGCATTGGCCCCTGAGAGATTGCCTTGCCAATGGGAGGCAAAGAGAGCAGGCTCAAAGTTCTCGTTATGGTGCATAAGCACAGTCATTACTCATTACACAGCCCTGGCCATTGTGGGGAAGTGACTCCAGAACCACCCCTTCCCTCTCTGGCAAGTTCAGCTTGCCCTGTGGGAGAAGATGTGGGAATTAACGAGATGTTAGATTCAGCAGGTCTGGGTGAAGGAAAGTTCATGTGGGTTGAGAATTTTTACATTGCCTGCTAAATCTCAAAAAAAAAATGGTACTGTGAAATATGCTGTTTTATATTAATATAGACAGTAAAAATAAAAAACCTAAGAAAATTTTAAAAATAATTTTTAATTCTTTTAGTTACTGGGTACAGGTAGCAGGAAAATAACAAAAATCGGGTATAAACATTCCAACAACATTAAAAAAAAACAAGCAAAACAAAAAAAGAAAGAAAAATGTAGATATGGGTGAATACTTGGTGATTACAAAGATATAAATTCTAATTAATATGAGAAATTTACCAGAAAACATTAATAATATGGGCACTATAAAAAGTGGCATTCTTTGTGTGTTAGAGGAAAACATCTTGTCTTCCAATTACAATTCTCCATTCTTATCCCCAGCTTTGTACACGACCACCCTCTTTGGGCCCTGCTTTCTCCGTTCCTCTATGCTCAGGAGTCTACACACCACCCAACAAGCACAAGACCACGTATCAGTACCAGGATCATCCCAAGATCAAGTGTAAAAACCACAGTCAATAACAACCAGGACAGTATATCTCTACTAAAGCCAAGCAACTCTACTACAGTAGGTCTTGAGAAATGCAATATACCGGAGAGGCATCACAAGGATTCCAATGTAGCTGTAATCCATATCTTCAAGATCCGTAAAGAAGACATAAATGAATCCACTATTGAAATCTATGGAAACACAAACAAACAGTGGAGTGAAATTAAATAATCATAGACAGAAAGTGGATATAAAAATAATAATAATATAATATAATATAATATTATAATACAATATAATATAATATAATACCCAAACTGAGAAAACAATGGAAATGAAGATTTTAGGAACTTGAACAGGAATCTCAGAGGAAAGCAGTACCAGAATCCTTATGGAAAAAGAGGGAGATAGAAAGACCTGGAGGGGACAGGAACTCCACAAGGAGAGCAACAGAGCTAAAATACCTGGGCCCAGGGGGCCCTGCAGAGATTGATACTCTATCCAAGGACCATGCTTGAAGAGGACCTAGACTCCCTATTCAAAGAAAGTCCATAGGCTGCTCAGTTTCCAGATGGTTTCCCTTATAATGGGTGTAGGGGCTGTCTCTGACATGAACACAGTGGCCAGCTCTTTGATCACCTCCCCCTGAGGGGTGCAGCCTTGCCAGGCCACTGAGGAAGATGATGTAGCCACCCTTGATGAGACCTGATAGGCTAAGGTCAGACAGAGGGGAGGAGGTGCTCCCTTATCAGGGGACTAGGGACAGGGCATAGGGAAAGAGGGAGAGTGGGTGGGACTAGGAGGAGACGAAGGAGGGTGCTGCAGCAGGCATACAAAGTGAGCAAATTTTAATAGACTAAAGTGCTCAATCCCCATTCCAAAAGGCAAAGAGGATGGACATCAGAAGAAGTAGAAAACAGGAAACAACCTAGGAACCTGCCACAGAGGGCCTCTGAAAGGCTCTGCCCTGCAGACTATCAAAGCAGATGCTGAGACTCATGGCCAACTGTTGGGCAGCGTGCAGGGAATCTTATGTAAGAAATGGGAAATAGTAAGATCTGGAGGGGACAGGAACCCCACAAAGAGAGCAACAGAACCAGTAAATTTGAACACAGGGAACTTCCCAGAGACTCATACTCCAACCAAGTACGAGGCATGGAGATAACCTAGAACCCCTGCACAGATGTAGCCCATGGCAGTTCAGTATCCAAGTGGGTTCCATAGTAATGGGAAGAGGGACTTCTTCTGACACAATCTGATTGGCCTGCTCTTTGATCACCTCCCCCTGAGGGGGGAGCAGCCTTACCAGGCCACAGAAGATGACAATGCAGCCACTCCTGATGTAATCTGATAGACTAAGATCAGAAGGAAGGAGAAGAGGACCTCCCCTATCAGTGGACTTGGGGAGGGGCATGCATAAAGAAGGGGGAGGGAGGGTGGAGCCGGGAGGGGAGGAAGGTGGGGCTTATGGGGGATACAAAATGAATAAAGTGTAATTAAAAATTTTTAAACAAAAAACAGGCCACAGGGGAAGACAAAGAAGCCAGTTCTCATGAGACCTGATAGTCTAAGGTCAGATGGAAGGGGAGGAGGACCTCCCTATCATTGGAATAGAGGAGGGGCATGTGAGAAGAAGAGGGAGGGAGAGTGGGATTGAGAGGGAATGGAGGAGGGGGCTAGAGCTGGGATACAAAGTGAAAAAAACTGTAATAAAAATAAAAATTAAAAATTAAAAATGTTTATAAAAAAGAAATATATAAATAAATGTAAATTTTAAAAAGAGATGGAAAAGAGAATTTCAGGCATTGAAGACAAGATAAAAGAATACCTCAGTCAAAGAAAATGTTAAAGCTACAAAAAAAAATTCATGGCACAAAACATTTATGAAATCTAAGACACTATGAAAATACTAAATATATGAATAATAGTAATAGAGGAAGGGGAAGAAATCTGGGTCAAAAGCACAGAAAATACTATCAACAAAATCATAAAAGAAAATGTGCCTATAATAAAGAAGGAGGTGCTTATTAAGGTACAATAAAAATGTAGAACACCAAACATACTGTATCAGGAAAGAAATTCACAATGGCACTTGATGAACAAAATGCTAAATGTGCAGGACAAATAAAACATCAAAAGCTTCAAAAGAAAAAGATCAAGTAACATGCTTGGACCCTAAGCAAGTCTCAGCAGATACAAGAAAATTGAAATAACACTGCATCCTCTCCGTCTACCAAGGAGTAAAGCTAGGTATTAACCACAAGAGAAACTGAAGAGACCTTCCAAACTCATGGAAATGAACAACTCACTACTGAGTGAAAGCTGGGCCTAGACTGAAATAAGAAATTAGAAAGTTTCTAAAATTGAATGAAAATAAAAACACAACATACCTAAATTAACGGGTTATAATGTAGGCTCTTGTAAGAAGCAAGTTCATAGCATTAAGTGCCTACATCTTAAAAAATGGAGCTATCTCATACGAGTAATGTAACAGCATACCTGAAAGCTCTAGAAGAAAAAGAAGAAATAGCGCCCAAAAGGAGAAGACATCAAAAAAATAAACTTGGGTCTGAAATCAATAAAATAAAAACAACAAACAATACAGAGAGTCAATGAAAGAAATAATTAGGTTGTTTCAAGAAAATCAGTAAGATTGACAATCCCTTAGCCAAATTAACTAAAAGAGAAAGATCTAAATTAACAAGCTTAGAGACGGAAAGTGGGACAAAACAAGAGACCGAGCAAATCTAGAAAATCATAAGTGTATACTTTAAAAGAGAATATTAAAAACCACAACAAGGTTCTGTTTCCTGACAAAGTTAAAAAATTCACTGTCAACCTGCAATTTCCAGAAAGGCAAGTCAAATTTTCAATCAGCCTGAGAAAAGGGGAATCTCTAAAATATCTTTGGTAGGGTGGCCATTTTTATTACATTAATCCTATAGATCCATGAGCATGGGAGATCTTTCCCTCTTTGGATACCTTCTTCAGTGTCCTAATTTTTTTTATTATTATTATACACATCTTTTACTTGCCTGTTTAGAGTTACCCCAAGCTTTCCTCTCTACATTAACTGGCTTCTCTAGGAAGTGACAAGCCCTGTGGTTTCCTAGCCTAGCCACTGACATCAGCAACAGACAGTGATCAACTGAGCTTATAAGTCCTGTATTACCTCACCTGCCTTTTACCCAGATGTCAACCAGTAGATGAAGGGATAAAAGGGCCATCGTACGTTTGCACAATGAAATATTACTCAGCTGTTATAAAAATGAAATCATGACCCTAGCTTATCATGTCTCATCAAGGCCGGCTGCATCATTTTCCTCTGTGGTCTCAGATAGAAGGAGAGGAGGTCCTCCCCTATCAGGGGACTTGGGAAAGGGCATAGGCAGAGAAGAGAGAGGGTGGGTAGGACTGGGAGGAGATGAGGGAGGGGGCTACATCAGGGATACAAAGTGAATAAATTGTAATAAAGAAATATATAAATAAAATTAAATTAAAAAATAAAATTATGAAATTCACAAATAAATTTATGGGGCTTGAAAAAGTCATCCTGAGTGAGGAAACCTAGACCAGAAAGACAAATAAGGCATTTATTTGCTTATATGTACATGTTAACTGTTAATTTGTTGATAAGCAAGCTATAATCCATACAATGCAGAGGTTAGCTAGAGGATAAGGGACTAGGGAGGAGAGATGCATCTGCCTAGGCAGAGGAAATAAAATAAGTAGTTATGGACGGACAAGGGGACAATGCACTTGGGAGATCAACCAGGGAAGATAAGGGAAGAGGGGAGAATGGGAAAGAATTAGGAAAGGGACAGATAAAACAAAGAGGTATTTGATATTTCCTATAGAAATATTATACAATAGAGGCTTTCTAAAATATATAAATATATGAAGATGTTCTAAATGAAACTGCCAAATAAAGAGGTATAACTATTCAACTAGGTATCTCTCATCAGCAAATGACATTCCAGTACTGGGAATTGATTATATCTAGTTGTGATGTTGGTCCAAGGGGCCCAACCTAAATCACAAACAATCCAGGCAATTGGTGGCTCCCTGCAATGGTTGATGACATCTATACAATTCACTGAACATGGGAAAAAATCAAGCTGGTGCCTACCTAGAGTCTTCACGCCTAGGAAATAGTATTCATGGTACCAGAAGGAATGTTATCAAAAAAGAAAGGCAAACAGCAACCTAAAAACTCTTCCTTCTAGGAAGGGGAGGAGGATCTCCCCTATCAGTGGACTTGGAAAGGGGCAGGGAGGAGATGAGGGAGGGAGGGTGGGATTGGGAGGGAATGAGCGAGCGGGCTACAGCTTGGATACAAAGTTAGTAATCTGTAACTAATATTAAAAATAAAAATTTAGGTGTACAGATTATAGTAGGTTTATCCTAATATTATATGTCTATATGAGTGAGTATATACCATGTGCTTCTTTCTGCTTCTGGAATAGCTCACTCAGGATGATCTTTTCCAGATCCCACCATTTACCTGCAAATTTCATGATTTCCTTGTTTGTTATTGCTGAGTAATATTCCATTGTGTAGATGTACCACAATTTCTATATCCGTTCCTCCACTGAGGGGCATTTGGGCTGTTTCTAGCTTCTGGCTATTACAAATAAGGCTGCTACAAACATGGTTGAGCAAATGTCCTTAAAATCTGTACACCTAAAGAAACTAATCAAGAGGGAGGACTCTTGCTAAAATGCTCAATTCTTATCCAGAAAGGCAAACAGGCTGGACATCAGAAGAAGGAGAAAAGAGGGAACAAGTCAAGAGCCTGACACAGAGGACCTCTGAAAGGCTCTGCCCTGCAGACTATCAATGCAAATGCTGAGAC
This sequence comes from Meriones unguiculatus, assembly GCF_030254825.1. Lineage (NCBI taxonomy): Eukaryota > Metazoa > Chordata > Mammalia > Rodentia > Muridae > Meriones > Meriones unguiculatus. The sequence goes on from NC_083364.1 coordinate 80,859,627, forward strand.
TTATGGGCAACCTTTGGGCAGAGTGCAGGGAATCTTATGAAAGAAGTGGGAAACAGTAAGATCTGGAGAGGACAGAAACTCCACAAGGAGAGCAACAGAACCAAAAAGTCTGAGCACATTGGTCTTTCCTGAGACTGATACTCCAACCAAGGACCATGCATGGAGATAACCTAAGACCCCTGCACAGATGTAGCCCATGGCAGTTCAGTATCCAAGTGGGTTCCATTGTAATAGGAGTTCCATTGTAATAGGAACAGGGACTGTCTCTGACATGAACTGATTGGCCTGCTCTTTAATTACCTCTCCCTGAGGGGGAAGCAGCATTACCAGGCCATAGAGGAAGACAATGCAGCCACTCCTGATGAGACCTAATTCACTAGGATCAGAAGGAAGGAAAAGAAGTTCTCCCCTATCAGTGGACTTGGGGAGGGGCATGCATGCAGAGAGTGGAGGAAGGGAGGGATTGGGAAGGGAGGAGGGAGGGAACTACAAGCAGGATACAAAGTGAATAAAGTGTAGGTAATAAAGAATAAAAAATAAAATTTTAATTAAAAATAATATATATATATATTATATATATAAACTCTTCCATCTATAACAGTGTGCTGCCTCCAAGATACAGTGGTATAATAGTGGCACAAAGCTTATGGCTGTAACAAACCAAGTTCTGATTTGTGCAAAGGCTTACTGCATAAGATGGAAGCCATATCTAATGTTGTTGTTTGGGTGGGCAATACTCTGAGACTAGAGAAGCCAGGGAATCAGGGGAAAATGAAACACTGTTCTACTAAAGCAGTGCTTCTCAACCTGTGGGTCATAACACCACTGGGGGTAGTATAACCCTTTCACAGGGGTGCCCTATCAGGTATCCTGCCTAACAGATATTTTTACATTATAACAGTAGCAAAATTAGAGTTAAGCAGCAACAAAATCAATTTTATGGATGGTGTCACCACAATATAAGTAACTGATATAAAGGCACATAGCATTAGGAAGTTTGAGAACCACTGTTAACTAAAGGAACTTAGCAATAAAATGACTTCTCAGAACATTCTTCTATACTCATAGATCAGTTTCTTGCTCAGATGCGATCAGGGAAGCTTTCTCCTGCAGCAGATGAGACTAAATACAGAGACTCACTGCCAGACAGCATGCAAAAAGTGAAAGACCTTGTAACTCTTTTCCATAAAGGGATGTTTTCTTCAAATCTTCCTTGACGACTCAAGGACCTCTGTGGAAGAGAAATCAGAATGGGATGGAGGACACTAAAGAACTAAGGGATTTTAGAAACATTAGGACAGGCACCATTGACCCAAAGAGACGAAGATAATATCCACAGGGCCTGCAGGGGACTGAATGAGAGGGGTTCTAGACACACCATTTTGAACCCTGAAGTTATCTCCCATTTATAGCCCTTAAAGTGTAGGCTCAATCAGTTGCCATATTTTTGTTTCCAACAATCTTGTTAAACCATCGTTGTGTTCATCTTCTACTTTCTGTTTAGTAGTTAAGGATGCTCCTTAAGTATATGGTAGGCAGAAGACAGTCTATGTGCACCAAAGCACACTCTTTCAGTTGGTTAGAGATGTAGTTTTTATTAAAGAAGGTAAGAAGGTGGTATGATGTGTGTGTGTGTGTGTGTGTGTGTGTGTGTATAAAATAAAAGCACTAGAAATGTCAATGCAAGACATTTCTCTCTGTAGAGCCACTGACCTTTACTGTGTGAATTGGGGATTTTCGGTAAAACTCTATGATTCCTTTTTCTCATCTGGAGACAAAAAAGTTATTAACTTTTTTAATACTTATTTTTAGTTTTATTAATTACAGCTTATTCACTTTGTATCCCCCCTGTACCTTCCTCCTTCCTCCCCTCCCACTGCACCCTCCCTCTTCCCCACCCATGTCCCTCTCCTAGTTCACTGAAAAGGGAGGTCCTCCTCCCCTTCCCTCTGATCCTAGTCTATCAGGTCTCATCAGGAGTGGCTGCATTGTCCTCTGTGGCCTGGTAAGGCTGCTCTCCCATCAGGGGGAGGTGATCAAAGAGCAGGACAATCAGTTCATGGCAGAGACAGTCCTTGTCCCCATTACTATGGAGGCCACTTATATACTGAACTGCCATAGGATACCTCTGTGCAGGGGTACCAGGCCATCTAAATGAGGGATCCTTGGCTGAAGTATCAGTTTTAGAAAAGACCCCTGTGCTCAGACTTTTAGGATCTATCGCTGTCCTTGTGGAGCTCCTGTCCTCTCCAGGTCTTATTATCTCCCACTTCTTTCATAAGATTCCCTGTACTCTGCCCAAAGTTTGGCTATGAGTCTCAACATCTGCCTCGATACCCTGCAGGGTAGAGCCTTTCAGAGATCCTCTGTGGTAGGCTCCTGTCCTGTTCCCTGTTTTCTCCCTCTTCCGATGTCCATCCTCTTTGCCTTTCTGAATGGGGATTGAGCATCTTAGTCAGAGTCCTCCTTCCTGATTAGCTTGCTTAGGTGTACAGATTTTAGTATGTTTATCCTATATTATATGTCTAATATCCACTTATGAGTGAGCATATACCAGAACACCAACAGCACAGGCTCTAAGAGTAACAATCAATAAATGGGACATCATGAAACTGAAAAGCTTCTGTAAAGCAAAGGACACTGCCATTAAAACAGAGTGACTGCCTACAGATTGGGAAAGAATCTTCACCAACCCTATATCTGACAGAGGGCTAATATCCAGTATATAAAAGGAACTCAAGAAGTTAAACAGCAACAAATCAAGTAATCTAATTAAAAATGGGCTACAGAGCTAAACAAAGAATTCTCAATAGAGGAATATTGAATGGCAGAGAAACACTTAAAGAAATGTTCAATGTCCTTAGTCATCAGGGAAATGCAAATCAAAACAACCCTGAGATTTCACCTCACACCCATCAGAATGGCTAAGACGAATAACTCAAGTGACATCACATGCTGGAGAGGCTGTGGAGAAAGGGGAACCCTCCTCCACTGCTGGTGGGAATGTAAACTTGTACAACCACTTTGGAAATCAATCTGGCGCTTTTTTCAATTAGGAATAGCGCTTCCTCAAGATCCAGCTATACCACTCCTAGGGATATATCCAAAAGATGCTCAAGTATACAAGTATACATCTGCTCAACCATGTTTGTAGCAGCCTTAGTTGTAATAGTCAGAATCTGGAAACAGCCCAGATGCCCCTCAGTGGAGGAATGGATACAGAAATCGTGGTACATCTACACAATGGAATATTACTGAGTGATAAAAACAAGGAAATCATGAAATTTGCAGGTAAATGGTGGAAACTGGAAAAGATCATTCTGAGTGAGGTATCACAGAAGCTATTGATTTTTTTTTTCAATGCAGTTTATTCAGGAACCTTGAATAATCTGACCCTGGGGAAAGCCAGCCCACAGCTTAAATAGCCTCTGGGTAGCCAACCCCAGCGTGCCATGTGGGCAATGCAGATAGGTCCACATACATGGAAGCAAGCCAGATCCTTGGCCTTAGCCAAATGTGGAGTTGTTCGTGACAGAGAGCACTCACCATCGGGAAGGTGGAAGGCAGAAACCAGCTCCATCTTTAAGGCGCGGCATTATGCAGCTCTCTGCAGTTCCCCCCTTTTGTTTTAGACGCATCAGGCAAGAGTAGAGGTCTGATATCTGATATTAGAAATAAATTGGGACTTTGTACTGATGTTCACTTTCTTTTTAGAAATTTCTTGACTTTGGACTTAAATTTTTTATGGTTACTTCCAAAAGACAGCATATGCTTTCACATTTAAAAGTAAAGCAAGTGTTTCAGATATTCACCTAAAACTTATCTGTGTGATACAATTTCTTCTTTTTATATTTATTATCATTAATTATAATTTATTCACTTTGTATCCCAGCTGTGGCCCCCTCCCTGGTCTCTTTCCAATCCTACTCTCTCTCCCTATTCTCCCCCTATACCCCTCTCTTAGTCCACTGATAGGAGAGGTCCTCCTCCTCTTCTATTTGACCCTAGCCTATCAGGTCTCATCAGGACTGGCTGCATCCTCTTCCTCTGTGGCCTGGTAAGGCTGCACCCTCCAAGAAGAGGTGAAAGCCTGACATTGAGTTCTAAACAAGGAATGCCCCTGCTCCCCTTATTAGGAACCCCACTTGGATACTGATTCTATGGGCTACATCTGAGCTGGGGTTTTAAGTCCTCTTCATGAGTGGTCTTTGGTTGGTGTATCAGTCTCTGCAAAGCTACCAGGGCTCAGTTATTTTGGCTCTGTTGGTCTCCTTTTGGAGCTCCTGTACCCTCAAGGTCTTTCTATCTTCCCCTTCTTTCATAAGATTCCATGCATTCTGCCCAGAGTTTGGCCATTGAGTCTCAGCCTCTGCTTCAATACCTCTATGAGTAGTCTTTCAGAAGCTGTCTGTAGTAGGTTCCTGTCCTTTTCCCTGTCTTCTGCTTCCAATGTGTATTGTGTTTGTACTTCTGAATGAGGATTGAGTGTCTTCCCCAGGGTCTTCCTAATTTTTAGCTTCCTTAGGAGTATAGATTTTAGAATATGTATCCTATATTATATGGCTAATATCCACTTATGAGTGGGTATATACCATCTGTGTCTTTCTGCTTCTGGGTTACCTCATTCAAGAGGATCTTTTCTAGTTCTCACCATTTGCCTGCAAATTTCATGATTTCTTTATTTTTAATAGCTGGGTAGTATTCCATTGTGCAAATGCACCAAAATTTTTGTATCAATCCCTCTGTTGAAGGACTTAAGAAGTTAAACACCAACAAACCAAGTAATCCAATTAAAAAATGAGGTACAGATCTAAACAGAGAATTCTCAATAGAGGAATATTGAGTGACAGAGAAACACTTAAAAGAAATGCTCAATGTCCTTAGTCATCAGGGAGATGAAAATCAAAATGACTCTGAGATTTCACCAACCATGCTCAACCATGTCTGTAGCAGCTTTATTTGTAATGGCCAGAATCTGGAAACAATTGAGACAATTTCTTTTAAAACATTTCCCTAATGTCTTTCTCCTTCTAGCTTCCCCTGACCTCTCTCTCATTACAGTCCTTACAGTCCTTTTAATCTCCCTCCTTCCCTCTGACTGCAGTGAGACTGTATTCACTTTTTTTTTTTCTGATGCAAATTCTTCCCAGCTTTTCCAACCTTTGTTCAGGCTCCACATGTGGCTTCTTACCTTGTCAGATGGAAATCATTCTAACCAAGCCTATCTCCCTAATCTACTTTTATCTGTAGAGTGGATTATAAAAGTTTTGAATAAAAGGTATTATATCAGAACATGCTGAATTGCATTGCACTAGCACTTAACTGTTTTGAAGGAAAGAACTCTATTCACAGAAGTATTCAAAAATAGACCTATATTTCAGCAAAGAAAAATGAACTAGGCTGGGAGAAATTGGTTTTTCCTAGTAGGGGTTACCACACTTTTTATAGCATCTTAGTTGGTTAGTAGGGAGCTTTGAAACAGTATCAGCATGTTCTTCCCTGTCAGCTGCTAGTTTAGGTCATTTTCAAAGAACCCCCTGTGTACCCCGGATCCTCACCACTTCTCAACCCCACGATTTTTCATTGTTGTGCCAGCCGCATCTGTAGCTCAGGCAGGGTTTACCTTCTCACCAGGCTACTTTTTAACTTTAATCATCTTAGTGCCTGGAGGTCAAAAGATTTTTTGATATTGAAAAAGAGTGAGCCTACTTGTCCAATTTTCTCAGCATTCTTTTTATCTAATTGCCCTGCTATCATTCCCCAAACTGTTACATCCAGTTTTACGTTCTCCATAGAACAAGTTTTCGACATCGACTTGCTGAGTTTTCTGCCTTTTCATTAAAGCAAGTTCAAGAGATTACCTTTTTTATCCTCTTCCTAAATGAAAGAAGAATGTTAAGGATAATTAAGACACCATTTAGTTTAGAAAACTTAGGATTTTTGTTCTGATTGATGCCTCAAAACTCTCAAAGTTTTCAAACTGGATTTTTATATACCACTGAAATAAGTCCACTGGAGATAGCTGATATTGGGCTAATACATAGTTTTATATTAGTAGTATTCACTTACCTTTACCTTTGCATAGTTTTATATTAATATTGTTTACTTACCTTCACTTACTTTTGTGTCACCTGAGTACATGAATTTTTCCTTACCAAAATGTTGCACCCAAAATTGAGTGTTTCGTTAATGCCTTTATGATCACACTGTGGGGGCTAAAAAAAAAAAATATGAAAATTGACACTGAAAACAAAATAACACAAAGCAACATGAAGCTAGCTAGTGTTTTTACTTGCATTGACTAACTAAAAATCAATGGTAGAGATACTTTAGATAAATATGATTAGGGAACTAAGAAGGGCAATTACATATTGGGGCACATTTCTAGCAAAATGTTATTGGAGAGGTTTTGCAATATTTAGTGATATTTTTATATAGACATATTTTGTGTTGGATTTTAAATGCCCTCCAATGAACGGTTTACATACTAAATCATTACCTGAATCCTGAGGCACTGATGTGAAAAACAGGAGTCATTGGGAAGTATGAACTGATGGAAGAAGTGTGATGGACCCTTTGAGAAAGACTGTTGATTGCTCTATTTTCTTTCTCTCTGCTTCCTAGCTGCCATGACGTGAGAAGCTTTCCTCTACCACACACTTTCTTCCGTGGTATTCCACCTTTTTCCACTTCCCATAGAAGTCAATGGTTCTCATTGACCATTGACTGAGCACTTTGAGACCATGAGCCTTAGACTTTAGTTTATGCTGTGTTTCGTCACAACAGAAAAGTAACTAAGAAAAAATACAATGGCAGGATCAGGAATATAGGTCAGTGGTAGAATAATTGCCTAGCATACTCAAAACACTGAGATACACAATACAAGCAGGAAAACACCCACAGTTGTGAAATAAATCCTATGCTCACACTTCCCTTCCAATTGGTGATAAACATGGAATTTGTTTATTGTCCACTACCATTTTCAATTTTCCTTCAGCTTAGTGTTTGTGGATTAAGATAGGATGTGAAGGTGACACAAGGAAACCTTGGTGAATTTTATTCTTCTTTCTTACATGTGACATAATACTCTAAGCAGCAGTTTCAAAAACTAGTTGTGAATATCATTGTAAACCTGGCCCTTCATAAGAAGCATTTGTATGTAACTACGAGTCAAGAATTTCCTTTGTTTGATAATTCTCTGTTGTACTTATACAGTAAAGTGAGACTAATTATAAATTAGAATTTTAAATTACAAAGAATGGTATAAATAAGCTCATTTATGTAGAAAGTAACTCTTGAAATTTGAGAGCAGAGATTCTTTAGTTATATATTTAATGACATTTTTCTTCCTTAGCAAGTATTTCAGAAGAATTTACTAAAATTTTACATAGTTATATCCATTTAGACTTTCTTCTTAATATTTTTTTAATTTTCCTATTTATATTTATTCTTTTTTCCTGGTATATATATATATATGTATATATATATATGTGTATATATATATATATATATATAGTACCTATAGTACTAAATATAATATATACTATATTATATACTATTATATATTATATTATATTATATTTAATATATAATATATTATATTTAAGGTGAAGAAGTTGTTGAGTCTGGGCATGAACTGTAATTGAAATATCACTACAACTTAATTTATAGGCCTCTTTTTTTTTTTTTTATCAGTTACATTTTATTAACTCTGTATCCCAGCCGTGTCCCGATCCCTCATTCCCTCCCAGTCCCTCCCTCCCTCCCTCTCTCATCTCCACCGTGCCCCTTTCCAAGTCCACTGATGGGGGGGACCTCCTCCCCATTCATCTGATCCTGTTTTATCAGGTATCTTCAGGACTGGCTGCAAAGCCCTCCTCTGTGGCCTAACAGGACTGCTCCTCCCTTCGGGGGTGGGGAGACCAAAGAGCCAGTCATTGAGTTCCTGTTAGAAATAGTCCCTGTTCCCCTCACTTTGGGAAACCAATTGGTTACTGAGCTACCACAGGCTACATCTGAGTGGAGGTTCTAGGTTATATCCATACATGGTCCTTGGTTGAATGTCAGTCTCAGAAAAGACCCTGTGCCCAGATATATTTGGTCCTTGTGGAGCTCCTATCCTTTCCCCAGACTAACTCCCCTTCTTTCTTATGATTCCCTGTACTCTGCCAAAGTTTTGGTCATGAGTCTTTGCTTTGAAAACACTGCTAGTTAGAGTCTTTCAGATGCGCTCAGTAGACTCCTGTCATACGTTCCATGCACATCCCATCTGTCTTTCTAAACGAGGATTGATCATCTTACCCCATGTCCGCTCAATTGATTATCTTTTTTAGGTGTATAGATTTCATTATGTTTATCATATTATAGGCCTCTTTAGTTCTTCTCATAGTTCATTTTTCTATCCTGTGCATATTAAGAACACTTGATATTTGTCTTCTTATATTTTTTCAGTTACTTTAATTATACCAGACTCTATTGTTAACTACAGATATTATATTATACAGCAATCTCTAAAAAGTTTAGGTTGTTTATTTTTGAGTACACTGTTTTATCTGACTGGTTTCAATAATTTTTGAAAGATATTAGCTCCTAGTGACTAGTCTATAAGAGTAAAGTTAAATTTCAAAGTGAAGATCTTATTGCTTAATTTTTAAAGTAACATTATATGTTCAAAACATTGAGACATCTGACAGAGTCATAAATTCTGCTGAGCCTTTTCCAAAACATCTTAAAATAATCATCCTTTTTGGTTTTGACTTTAAAATATCCAGATGGATATTTATTTCTGATGTTGATCACAAAAGAATTATTCATTCAAAAATATATAATTTATTTCTGATAGCACCTCATGTACATTTATCTCCTATGGAATGATATTTCTGTTTTAAATACTTTGTTTTTAAAAGGTAATAAGACCTTATTTATTGACTGACTAGAACAGTACATTTAATTATTACTTCATTTTTATAAATATAATGGTAAATAAATTACTTTGTATTTGAATCAATTATAAAATTAATATTTGCACATACAACTTCAACTGAGCTCTAGTAAAAGAAAAATACCATAGAAAAAGTATCATATTGATTGCTTTTCAGCCAAATTTTACTGAAACATCTTCTAAAATTAAATCTTAAATTTTTGTGTTAACGGGGCCAGAGAGATGACTCAGTGGTTAAGAGCAATGGCTGTTCTTCCAGAAGACCTGAGTTCAGTTCCCAGCACCCACATGGCAGCTCATAACTGGCTGTAACTCTAATTTCAGACGATCTGACACCTTCTCACAGATATACATGCAGGCAAAATGCCAATGCACATAAAACTAAGTAACTCTTTTATAAAGTGGGATACATACAACCTTAATCGCCAATGGTCTAATTCTTCGACTTCTAAATTTTTTCTTGTACTTTTTCATAAAAAAAATGCATGATGGGAATCCAATCAAATTAACCCCACTCTATGACAATAAGAAGGCAACAATAAATGATTTCAATATCACAAATAATCCTACCAGGACCCTCACCTTTATTTAAATGTTTCTGTCATTGCAAAGAATCAAATGCTACGAAACTGGAGGGGAATTTCTGAAGATAAACACTAAAGAAGATGCTGTGAGTGTTTCAAAGTGCAGTCATGCAGCTGAATATGCAACTATAATAGCTAATAAATTTTGTTTCTATATTGGGAAACAAAAATAAAAAGTTATATTTTGAAATGCCTTCAGATTCCTGCTACACATGCTACTGAGCAAGATTGATAATGTTCACAACTTAGTTAAATTCAAGCTCTCAACAACCCTCTGATAAAAGACAGCCCAAGTCTCTCAGATGTCTGTACCTGCTACTTGTGTTTGATCAAGATTAATAAAATTAACTCCAGAAAACAAAACAAAACCTAAGTAGATTGCCAAAAGCACACTGTGATCGGTGGGAATTGACCTGTTGAGTAAAATAATTAGGAGAATGCTGTTATAAATATTCTACAGCCCTACAAATACTCAAATATCTTATTATCATGGCAAGTATACATACATACACACAACACAGGTATATATTGATGCACATACTCAGATTTACATATACATTTTTACCTAAACACATATGTATATTTTCACAAACACATACAAATAAAATAGTAATGTATTCACAACGAAGTAAATAAAGTTTTCAAAAAAATCTCTTCAAATCAACCTAATTTCACAGCAATTTAACAAAAAGCTGGTTTGTAACCTGGTTTCTTTTTCAGTGGAAAACTAACCAAATATATTGTGCATATTTTTCTACATTGAACACATAAACGTAGGATTCATTTCACATCTTCTGAATACATCTTTTCCTCTGATTTAATTTCACCCAGTAGTCATTCTCATATTTGGTACTCTCTGAAAGACATTCCTAACACAGATGAGAGAATTAAGGGATTTATTCTGTTTTTTTCTACATTTCTTGTCATGTTTCTCTATTGTGGCTGTACGAAGTGAGAATGAGGACATCCTGTCGGCCATGCTGCACTCTAAGGGTCATATACTCAGTCATCCATGTGGATGTGTCAGTAGTCACCACTTGACGAGAATGGCTTTATCAGGCCATGCACCAGCCAGGTGAGCTATATTCTCAGACTCCTGTGTAAGCTCCTTACACCTGTGGGCTGCATTCAATGTAGTCTCCCTTTGACAAAGAGACTATGACAACTTCCATGATTTCTTATCCTCCTCTGACTACCATAAATTTCTGTGATTTGATCAATAATTTCCTCTCTAATAAATTCATTATAAAACAATATGCCTGTTATTTGCAGTTGCATTTTTAGTCAGAGTAGGGACAATGATGTAAGCATTCAAAGTAATCCTAATCTTGATCAACACCTTCTAGAAAACGTATTCTAAATAGGAATCACCACCAAAATAAAATAGTCAACTATTTGTAAGCATTGAAGTAGTGCTACTGATGCTATATCTTTGTTAATGTAAAAACATCTAAACAATTTGAAAGATACTGTCGATATTTCTCTAATATAAAAGTTTATTTTCTGCTTCCTTGATATTAAGCCTGCTCGTGCCTATTCTGGTGCTTCTCACAGTAAGTGCAAACATATTAGCTCACTCTACGATCATTTTTCATTTGGCTAATAAAGTAAGTAAAACCAGTCAGCATTCTTCTTATGCCATAATTAAGACACTGCCCTGAGCACAACTGCTGTGTCAATTTGCTCTTCCCAACTATAAGAACTCAAGGGCTTCAATTATTGTTTGGGACTTTCTTGTATGGATTCAAGGAAAGGAGTTTGGCTGCTAGGTACCTAGTATGATTGGTTCTTTATTTTGATAGGTCTTCTAGATTGTATTGGCCTTTCATTACAGTGCACATCTCTTTCCACAGTGTATTTTGTTTTAATCCCATGCATGCCAAATAGACATAACATTATTTTTAAGATACTAAACTGGAAGTCAAATACTATCTTTTAGATTTCATCAATGACTGCCTTGTGCCAGCTTCTGTATGTGTTTGAGAAGATCTATAATAACATTGTTAGGTAGCATTAATGTCTCATGATTATTATTAGAGCAACCCTAAACAAGATTACTAAAGTCCCTATTGCCTTGCTTGCAAGGTAAATTTTTTCAGGAGTAACAAGAAATCTGTGGTTGGATAAAGTACAAATAAAATGAAACATGCTATTTTGTGTGGCCCCTTAAGTGATATCTTCAACATTTAAAAAAAAGTAATGAAATGTTAAGATTGTGATGAAGGTGCATTGTGTCTAGTAAAATCTGAAGGTTACCTAGAATAATCAGCATTTTTACTTAGTGATTCTGTCAATTTCAATGCCATCATATTTGATAGATAAAAAGATCATTTGAACCAACCGATGTAAGAAACAAGCCTTTGATATTTATTTGTGTGCTATCAAAGCCTGATGAGGGGATGACACTATCCCTGGGTCTTGCCATGCTGGTATCACTTTGGGTCTTTGTCAGATTACAGACATCACTATAGAGAGCCACAGTCATATATTATCGAAGAATTTCCTGGTTCATAATTTAAAAAGTTATGGAGAGGTTCAAGAAGTGATGACTTCTTTCATGAAGCATAATCCTGGACCATCACATGGAATTTGATAGAAATCAAAATCAGACTCAGAATTAATAGGAATTTTTATTGCACACTTATGTTCTAAACAGTTGGGCAGCATGGTGAGGTACTGAGAAATTGTCTTTTGCCATTAGTAAAAATGCTTGACTTGTGAGTTCTCTACTAGTACACAATAGACCACAAACTACAGAAATCACCAATGACCTGAAAAGATACAAAAAAATGCAGTGTAGAAATGGGCTTTCAGACTGAATAGCATGCAAAAGTGGCATTTGATGTTTCAGTGCTCTGTGTATAGTTTTTGGTGTTCTGTACTGACTTTGTTTTTGTTGTTGTTGTTGTTAGGTATTTGTTACTATTAGCATTTTTTACAATTTATTCAGTTGTATCCCAGCTGTTGCCGCCTCCCTCATATCCTCCCAATACCACCCTTCCTTCCTTTTCTCTTCCTATGTCGCTCCCTTAGTCTAAAGATAGAGGAGGTCTTCCTCCCTTTCTAGCTGACCCTAGCCTATAAGGTCTCATCAAGACTGGTTGCATTGTCTTCCTCTGTGGCCTGGCAAGGCTGTACCCCACAGGGGGAGGTGACCAGAGAGCCTATCACGGAGTTCATGGCAAAGAACACTCCTGTTCCCCTACCAGAGAGCCCACTTGAAGACTGAGCCTACGGGTTACATAGAAGCCAGGGTTTTAGGTCCTCTCCATGCGTTGTCCTTGGTTGGGGTATCATTCTCCTTAGGGCCCCCAGGATCCAGTTGTTTTGTCTATGTTGTTCTCCTCTTGGAGCTCCTGTCCTCTTCAGTTCATTCTATCTTCCCCTTCTTTCATAAAATTCCATGTAGTCTGACCAAAGTTTGGCTATGAGTTTCAGCTTCTGCTTCAATACCTCGATCAGTAGATTCTAAGACACATATGGTATATACTCACTCATAAGTGGTTTTTAGACATATAATATAGGATAAACATACTAAAATCTATGCTCCTAAAGAAGCTAAACAACAAAGAAGAACATGGGGAAGATGCTCAATTCTCATTCAGAAGGGTAAATGCAATAGACATTGGAATCAGGAGAAGACAGGGAACGGGACAGGAGCCTACCACATAGGGGCCTATAGTGACTCTAAAAATGAACAGTATGTATAAAAATGTAATTGACTTCTGAATGTTAAGTCTTGTTGGCATAATTTCTTAGCTATTTGATTGGGTTCTTGTATCTACTACCCTTTTTTTTACAACCAAACCCTTCCAACCCTCAACACTAGTCAGGGAAGAAAGAAGCTAGAGAGAAAATGCAACTTAAACCTTTTTAGACTACTTTCTGCTGACCAGGGACATCAGGTTACTAGGAGCAAGTCCAGTCTTCATCTTTGTCAGAATATCCAGCAATCCAGCAAACCAACATATCAGCAATAGTAAACATCAGCAGCAGGGACCAAGAGCAGTTGGGGAAACAGCAGCCAGCCCAGGAAGGCTCTTCCACTTATATCCTCTGAAGAGTTCCCAGAATTAAATTTTCTGCAGCTGGCAAAAATCATGCCCTTGCCAGAGAATGAGGCACATTACACTTAGCTGCACTGGACAGTCTTCTGGCTCCTTCTGATTCTCTGATTTCAACTGCTTCTGCAAGGACTCATGAACAAACTCAAATCCACTGCAATATACTCACTGAACTAGACTGTACCAAACTCTTTCTACTGAACTCAACTGTTCTGTACTCTCTTCTCTACTCAACTCTGTAGGCACTAGTTTTTGAAGCCTCTGTCTCCCTTCCAACTCCCCAACCCTGGGTAGTAGATCTAGAAGAACAGAAGGGAAAGAGTATGTAGACCTCTTTAGACTTAGTTCTGGCTGGTTAGGTTGGTGGAATTCTTTGGGAAAATACCAATCTCAATTGTCAAGATATCCAGCAGTTCAGCAGAATCAGGAACATTCTTCTTTCTCTGTCTCTTTGAAGCCCTTGGCTTCTCTCTCTGGGCCCTCCTGTTTATACACTCTCAGAGTCCTCAGAATTCCACTATTTGCAGCTAGCAAAGACCATGTTCCTCTCCAACTTGCAGGAGGCTGTTACTAGCTGGCAAAGACCATGCCGAGCACAGGACAATTACCAGCTGTGAGCAAACTAAAGCAGCTTCATAACCCATACTTAAAAATCAAAACAAAAACATATTCACATAACATAAGTTTTTAAAGAAATCAAAACTTCCTTTACAAAACTCTCAACTATACCGTATTGTCTTTTCTACTCTTTTTACCACACTCCACTCTATTAATTCTCAACTCAACTGTGCTGTTCTTAAGTGGCTTCTCTTTGCTGTCTGTTATCATGAGTGTTGGGTGTATCTTATCTCTCACTAATTTGGTCAAATCTTTTTTTTGATTCATTACTTTGTCTGCCTCTCAATTAGAAGTCACTTTCAAATATGGGTGCTTCCTTCTACAAACTGTCTTTACCTTCATTGTTTGGGATTAAAGTTGTGTGCTGAAGGTGTTTCACATTCCAGCCAGAGGGATTAAAGGTGTGTCATTCCATCTGGGTCACCCAGACCTAAAAGGTGTTTGGATGTGATCCCTTGCCAGATCAATTTTTGTAAAGTTAAGGGATCTTTTGGTTATTTTTATTTTATTTTATCTTGTTTTATTTTATTTTATTTTTCATTTTTAGGGTCCACTGCTACTTATAACCAGCATTTGTATATTAGGAATTCCAGAGCTGGTGTATTTTCTGTGAGATGCCTAAGTAGTTTCATTACAGAAAAGTAGATTGCACACCCAATTTTCACACTGTTGTTTGTAAATATACTTATATTTTGAATTTGAAGTCAAAAGCTTCAGTAGTTTGAATAGCCCTTACCCAAAAACTAGCATTACAATGTCTACTGGTCTTAACCAAAGCAGAGACAGGATGAATGTCTTAGCCAAAATGGACCCCTCTTAGCTTGAACCTTACTGCAGACACCTCTTCCTAAACAATGTTCCTAACCACATTTTTACAAACTGGGACCCACCCTGCATCAGACTACATGAGTTTAAAATGGCCTGTACTTTACCTCTGAGAAAAAACTAGGTTCTGTTAGAGAAGTGAATGAGCCTTTTCTGGCAGCACTGGGTTTTCTGCAAGAATTTTTAGGTAACCTCTGGCCTTTAGGAATCTGGCTTGAGGAACTGTAATTAAAGGCCAAAGCAATACTGAATATATATCAACATAAAGAACAACTCATGCAATGTACCTAGCAACGAAACTCCTTTTCTTTAACCCATGTAAAAAGTCCCACACAATAATCAAAGACCTTGAATTCCTTTACTCAGGGGCAAATTGAAACAGCAGCCCTGTTTAGGACAACGTCTTTCTTATGACATAAGGAGAATACTGACCGGTATACTGGTTTTCATTTTTATTAGCCAAATGAAAAATGAACATAGAGCAGAGCCAAAGTGCTTTCCACCTACTGTGAGTAGCACCAGAATAGGCATGACCAGACCTGATGTCAAAGAAGCAGAAAATAAACTTCTCTACTAAAGAAATATCTACAGCATTTTCAAATTGTCTAGATGCTGTTACATTTGCATAGCATCAAATACTCAGCTTCAACAGAGTGCTTAAAGCAAGGTATTGTATTTAAGAGAGAAGAGAGAAAGGTAAAAAAACAGGGTCATGATATTTGCCTCATTGTGACCTTTTATTTTTTTTTATTTTTGAGATTATAATTACATAATTTCTCCCTTCTTATCCCTCTAAATCCCTCCATCATAGCTCCTTTCAAATTCATTAATTTTTTTCATTAATTTTTATTTATATGTACACATACATATACAACATAATATGCTCAGTCTGCATAACGTTACTTCTTTGTATGTTTTCAATGCTGACACCTTGGTATTAGATATAATCAATCGGTGTGCTATTTCCTGAGGATAGTATACCTGAAGAATAGTATTTCTTCAGCTCTCAGTATTCCTTAGTGCACTATAGGGGTTTTTGTTTGTTTGTTTGTTTGTTTTTGGCTTTAAAACCTACAAAAGGCCTCCTGGCCTTTTCCTTGTTTTTCTTAGCATGTCTGTTCCTGTCCTTGTTTGTGTTTAAGCATCCATGTTGGTAAGACTCACTGGGCATTGCTGCTGACTTTAAAACGATCATACTGTGTTCTGACTAAGCAAAGAGGCATGTAATACGGGTGAAGAGCTCTATATACCACTCCATGAAATTATTGTTCATTTGTGGAATAGGAGATTGAAGTCATGAGCTCATGAAAAACTAGGGAGGCAGGCTACCATTGCACTGCACTCTCCACACATTTGGAATTGAATAACATAAAATAAACACATTGAAAGAATTACTTACAACTAATGGTCATCTGCTATGGGGCAGATGTTTATTTATGAAACCTCCCCAAAACCCAGGAGTCAGATATTGTTACTAGTCGCATCTTGATAATGCAAAAACAGGCACAAAAACGTGTGCATATGTAAATAACCCAATGTATTGTGTTATTTACTTTTTAATTTTACATTTATAACACACCTTTAGGGGGAGTTAAATCGTGAAGGTCTAATTTATCATGGTTGAACAATCAGGGCTATGGGAACTGAGGTGGCTGGGCACCTTGCATCCACTGCTGAAAAAGAGAATGAAGAATGTCACTCTTCAGCTCCCTTTCTCCTGTTTAGACAGTCTGTGATCCCACCCCAGGGGATGGTGTTACCCATAGCTGGATAGCTATCCCACCGCAATTAACCTAATTAAGAGACTATCCCTCTGGCATTCCCAGAGACACTTATCTCTCAGGAGATTGTAGAGCTCCCCTAGCTGAAAACTGAGATTAACCATCACATTTATCATATCCAGTAGGTACAAGATTAAAAAAAAAAAAAAAGAAGTCAGATAATTTACAAAATTTACAAAATACAAAATTCAGTGGCTTTCTGTGTGTTCATTTAAACAACAATTTATTTTCTTCAAAATACCCACATCTAAATACTTTTGGTAAGATTGGAACAAGGGGAACTTATAATATTTGCAAGATGGATATGAAATGGTAGACAGGAAGTGAGAAAGCTGATCATCGGGCTTTAGGTCATTTTGTAGGTGTCGGATGTGGTCTGTATTTTTGTGGACCTAAGACTATATGAGCCAGAGTTACCCAGTTTCTTTATGTTGCGGGTCAGACTTTTATGCAGGGTCAGGGTGGAGGGCCGTGACTGCCTGGGGCGGTTACTGAGTTTATATTTCATTTCTGTTGCTGAGATAAAATACACATACAAAAGTGACTTAAACAAGGAAGTGTTTATTTGGGCTCGCGGTTTCTATTACGGTTGCAAAGATGCGGTTACTGGCAGGGAAAGCATGGTTTCGGAATCAGTAAGCTGAGTGATTACACTCTAGGAGTAGAGCGCTAACAGGAAGTAAGAGTCGGGATACATAGCCTTGAAGGTTGGCCCCAGTGATGTAAGCCCTTCAGTCCACCTTCTAAAGGTCTCATAACCTTTCCGAATCGTTGACTGGGTCTAAAGTCTTTAAGCACATGAGTAAACATGGAATTACTACTGACGAGAAAAATAAAGCAAGAAACAGACATAGCTTCTCATTTAGATTTATAAACTTACAATTTCTTTTTTAAAAATTCCTTTATCTACAGATTTTTCCCCCCAAAATTGTTGTTCACCTGATCTTCAGTCACTCTCTTGGTGGCCTAAGTGGAGAGGCAGTAATTTCTGAAGACACCGCTAATTCTTGCCTTTATTCCTCTTACTGATAGTATAGGATAAGACGTTTCTTGGTGTTAAGAGGTGAAAGCTCAATGTGATGGAAATTGATTATAACTCGCTGCAGTTAGTATTGATTATTGCAATTTGGTATCACCATCAACCCCATTAAGTCTGCTTCCCCTTTGAACCATTCACGAGTGTTTAAGCAGCAAGAAAATATAAAGAAGACATGGTAGTAATATAAGAAATTTCAACCAGGCATTGATGTTTTGTCTATATATTTAAAAGAAAAATTTCTTCACAAGTCTTCAAAGGATAAAGGATAATATTTGTACCTTTAATTCAAATGTTTTAGATACTTATGCCAATATTGTATCATATTTCTTCTTCTTTATTTCTTTATTTGATAAGGTTCTTTCTGTAGCCGTGCCTGTCAAGGAGCTTACTTTGTAGACCAGACTGGCCTCAAACTCAGAAATCCATCTGCCTCGCCAAGTGCTGGCATTCAAAGCATGTGCCCCCACATGTGGCCTTATATTCCTTCTTTAGGCTTTCATTGACCTCAGCAATACCATGCAAGCCTCATAAGTCTGCTAACTTGAGAGTAAATTCTATTGTCCAGCTGTTTAATAGCCCTTTATATCTTTTACAATTCTGAAGACTTTGTTTAAACTCCGCTACCCAGACTGCTCCCAGGTGGCTAATAAAGTTTTAAATGCATGGAAATTTCTTGGGGGAACTATAGAGCAGTTGCTTTATACACCACTCTTGTTTTGACATCTCAGTGAGTGTATTTACATGTAGTGATTTCCCAGTACCAGTTAAAGCCAGAAAACGTGATTCATTGTAGCATTCTTGCAAAAAATGACAGATGGGCTCATTAGTCTTTTGATTCATAAAACTCATGATGTTGTTTTGCTTAAAATAAGAAGCAAAAAAAAATAAGCAAGTCCCTGATAGGTTGAATTCTGAGTCAGAGCTAAGTAAATTCGACTGGGTAGATTCATGTAAAGAACTGACAAAGGAACAGCAGGCGAAAAGAGACGACTGCGCAAATGAATGCATTGCACTTTGTGAGAAGTTATGAATTATAAGGTGGTGGTTAAAATAGAACTAAGAATCCAGAAGAGCTGGGCCCGGGAAATACAGGGAAAGAGCCATGAAGTTGCCAGTCATTTCTCACTGAAGCAGGAGAGAGAACAAAGAAATTAAATAAACAAGCAGTAAAAGAATGTTTTTACAAGAATGCCTGAGAGTTTACGGCAAAATAAACTCACCACCATTAGATGAATAATAGAATTCAGAGTGGTGTATATTCACAGAGGAGCCAAACCAAAAGGAAAGAAGGCTTCCTTTGGAATGTCAACACCAAAAATCCCTCAAGTCCCAATTGAGAAGTTGTAAGCTTACTGTTATTGAAATTTTCACTCATATTGATTAAGCATTCATGTTTTTTTTTTCCTTGCCATCAGCAAAAGTACTTAAAAAAAAAAAAGAACTCTAGTTAAATCCACATTTAAAATTATAGACAGTAACTTTTAAATCATATTGTCTGATTTGCATTTGGAAGCAGCTGGGAGATGGATCATGGGGCTTGCTGCATTTTTTATGTTATCTAAAATTAATGATAAAAGCACAAAGGGTTACTGATAAAGAAATTTCATAGCATAATAATTACTGCTCAAACCATTCACTGATTTATTAAAATCACCATTGCTGAAGAAAAATTCTCATGGTTAATGTCCATATCTGTCTGGCTTTTATAATTTGTGAATCATAAGTTATTTTTTAAACTCTGATGATTTAGGCAATTGTGCATGAAATAATTTCAAAAATTTAAGAATATAGTATGTCTCCCATCCAAGTACGAATTTGATCATCTCACCCTGAGTGAGGAGCAGCATTACCAGGCCACAGAGGAAGACAACTGCAGCCATTCCTGATGAGACCTGATAGGCTAGGGTCAGATGAAAGGAGAGGAGGACCTCCCCTATCAGTGGACTGGGAAAGGGGCATGGGAGGAAGTGTGGGAGGAAAGGTGGGTTGGGAGAGAGTGAAGGTGGGATGGGAGGGAGAGAGGGAGGGAGCTACAGCTGGGATACAAAGTGAATAAACTGTAATAATTAAAAAAATTTAAAAAGGAAAAAGAATGTATAAGAATGTATATATAAGACACTATCACAGTTTCAAAAGTTGTCTTATCTTTATAAAAACCTTTTGTTTTATTCATATTAAAAGTACTAAAGAAATCACACTCCAAAGATTTACACTTTGTTTAGATAATTTGATATTTCACATGGATCAGCATTCTGGTGTTCAGATAGGCTTGATATAAAAAGCCTTGCAGAATCTGAATGCAACATAACAAAATTACATTATTCAGTGAGAACTAAGAGAGACATTAACATTTACTTTGGGTTCAGTGCCAATGCAATGGTTTCTGCTTATTAATTTTAACAATATTCAAAAGGGTGTGTTTTGATTCGTGTTTAATACATTGTATTTGATGATAAATATATTTTTATACTTAATGCAATTATTTGTAATAAATTTTTGATTACGTATAGTTCTTTTCATTTTTTTTCATCTTTGGCGACCCCTCACTACTTTATTTAACCAACCTGCGCTCAGCAATCTCTCCCACACAGTAATAACCACCCTACTAAGTAAACGGCATAGACACCACCTGTGACCGTTAATCTTGACTGTCAGCTTGCACCTCGAAGAGATTAAGAAAAGAAATACCTGGGTGATTCTATGTTCAGGGCAATTAACTGAAAGGGAAGACTATCCACTGCAGTAGGAAGCACCTTCAGGTAGGAGTCCAATTATAGAGGACCCAGCACAAAGCAAGAACTCTGTCTGCTAACTTTTACTTCTTTTTTTTTCCTTCTTCTTCTTGATTAAGGCTTTTTATTTTTAGTGAAAACTAAGCATCACGGTGGTCTACATTAAGTTTATCATGGCACAGGGCTTCAAGTATATTTGAGGCTATAAAATATAATTTTGTTGGTGTGTCTATTAAATACACAATTTATTTTTTGTTACTATAGCATATTTTTTTAATTTTAATTTTTTTTCACAATTTATTCATTATATATCCCAATTGAAGCCTCCTCCTTTAACTCCTTCCAGTCCCACCCTCCCTCCCTCTTCCCCCTAATCCCCTTCCCTTTGTCCTCTGTCTTTTGCCCATAGCTTATCAAGTCTCATCAGGACTGCCTGGCTCCTCTTTCTCTGTGGCCTTGTTACTTGCCCCTGGCAATGCGGCCTTAACTTTCACTTCTTGCTGCTTCCTTACTCTGTCTGGGTTTGTTTGTCCCTAAACCCAGGTTGTTTGGCCTTCTTCAAGGGACTGAAACAAGCAATCCTTCAGAAATCTTCCAGAGCTTTGGTGCTAAATCCTAACTCCTAAAGGGTCAGTTTTGTGGACCAAATCCTACTACATTCTCAGGTTCTTCAGCATGTAAATGACCACTATATACCCCACCTTTATTGTGCAAGGCAACACAGTGAATCCACTTTTTGTTTTAAATTAAAGGTGACTTTTTATTTTTATTTTTTATTAATTGATTCAATTTGTCTTGGTCATAGTCCCATCCTTACTTTCCTCCCAATCCTACCCTCCCTGCTCTATCTTCTCTCTCCTATTCCTCAGAATAGGGGAGCCCACCTACCTAGACACCCCAGATCATCTATTCACATGAGGACTGAGTTCATCTTCCTCCCCTGTGGCCTTATTGGGGAGTCCCGTGAGGGGCAATGATCAAAAAGAAAGCAACATAGTCAGTGTCAAAGATACTCCTCAATCCTTTAACTAGTGGGCTGACATGAATCTTAAGATGTCCATCAGGCTTATCTTCTTGGGGTCTGTGTATTATAATATGTCTATCCTGTACTATATGACTTTTAAACCTGCTTATACGTGACTATATACCATGTGTTACCTCGCAAAGGATGATCTTTTCTAGTTCCATCTATTTGCCTGAAAATTTCACGATTCTCTTGTGTTTAATGACTGATTAGTATTCCACTGTGTAAATATACCACAATTTCGGTGGCCATTCTTCCATTGAGGGACATCTAGGTTGTTTCCAGATTCTGAGTATTATGAATAAAGCTGCTATGAACATAATTTGAGCAAATGTCCTTGTTGTTAAGGATCTTTTGGACATATGCCCAGGAGTGTTATTATAGCTGTGTCCTAAGGTAGAACTATTCCAAATTTTCTGAGGTTTGATTGATTTCCAGAGAGGTTGTACAAGTTTGCATTTCTGCCAGCAATGGAGGAGGGTTCCCCTTTCTCCACATCCTTGCCAGCATGTTTTGTCACTTGAGGTTTTGATCTTTGTCATTCTGACAGGTATAATAAGGAATCACAGAATATCTTGATTTGCATTTCTCTGATGAGAAAGGACATTGATCATTTCTCTGAGTGCATCTCCACCATTCAAGACTTCTCTGTAGGGAATTCTCTGTTTAGTTCTGTATTTCCCCTTTTTAATTGGATCAATTCGTTTGTTGCTGTTTAATTTCTTGAGATCTTTATATTCTGGATAGCAGCCCTTTGTCAGATGTAGGAATTTTGAAGATCTTTTCTCTATCTGTAGATTGCCTTTTCATTCTATTGACAGTCTCCTTTGCTTTACAAAGCTTTTCAGTTTCAGGAGGTCCTGTTTATTAATTGTAGATCTTAGAGCCTGAGTTGTCAGTTTTCTGTGAATGAAGTTGTCTCCTGTGTCAATGAGTTCAAGGTTCTTACCTATTATCTTTTCTAGCAGATTTAGTATATCTGGTTTTATGTTGAGGTCTTTCATCCACTTGGACTTGAGTTTTGTGCAGGGTGATAAATATGGATCTATTTGCATTTTTTACTTGTAGACATCAGTTAGGCCATCACCATTTGTTGAAGATGCTGTCTTTTTTCCATTTTATGGTTTTGGTTCCCTTGTCAAAACTCAGGTATGCATACGTACATGAGTTTATTTCTGGGTCTTCAATTCTATTCCATTGATTAACCAGCCTATTTTTTTTTTTTTGTGCCAGTACCATGAAATTTTTATTACTATTGCTCTGTATTATAGCTTGAGGTCAGGTATGGTGATACCTCCAGAAGTTCTCTTGTATAGGATTGTTTTTGCTATTCTGGGCTTTTTGTTTTCCTGTATTAAATATAGAATCCTTCTTTCAAGGTCTGTAAAGAATTGTGTTGGTATTTTGATGGGAATTGCATTGAATCAGTAGATTGCTTTTGGTAAGATGGCCATTTTTATTATGTTAATCCTACTGATGCAGCACATGGGAGATCTTTCCATCTTCTGGTATCCTCCTCAATTTCTTTTTTTCAGAGACTTGAAGTTCTTGTAGTACAGGCCTTTTACAACATACATTCCTTCCATAGCTTTGTTTCTTTTGGGAATCCTGACTGACACAGTACTGTACTCAGATGTGAAATGTATTATATAAACTAGGAATTAATTACACCTCCCCCGAGTGTTCTGAAAAAAACAAAAAATGTCAAGGAATAGAGAATTTAATGAATTTGCCAATTATTATTTAGCAAGTTAATGGTAGGTTAGGATTCAACCTTAGACAGCTGAATTGGTCACTGATGATGGGCAGAGAGAGATTCTACTATGAGGAAAGGAACTCAGTGACTTTTAAAAAAATCTATTCTGATATAACCTAGAATCCCTGCTCGGATATAACCCATGGTAGCTCAGTATCCAAGTGGGTTCCCTAGTAAGGGGAACAGGGACTATTTCTGACTTGAACTCAATGGCTGGCTCTTTGATCTCTCCCCCAACCCCTGAGGGAGGAGCAGCCTTGCTAGACCACAGAGGAGGACATTGCAGCCAGCCCTGAAGATACCTGATAAGCTAGGGTCAGATGGAAGGGGAGTGGACTTGGAGAGGGGCAGGGAGGAGATGAGGGAGGAAGGGTGAGATTGGGAGGGAATGAGGGAGGGGGCTACAACTGGGATACAAAGTGAATAACCTGTGATTAATATAAAAAATAAAAATTATTAAAAAAGTATTTCCTGATTTAAAAAATATTAATAAGTCCTTATGGATAAATGAGTAATTTCAACACATTATTTCCCAGTTTAATGCTATGTTTAGATTAGTCAAGATTCTTTCCATTATAAAGTTATATAATTTCATTGATAACACTTTAAGATTAGGATCTAAAATATGTTGTCAATGGACCTATTAACTAAATTAATGAATGTATTTCAGTTCTTTCTGTTTGCTAGCATGCCATAACCTGCTTCCTCATTTTATTCATGATCATTAGAAAGGACTAGAATGACATCAGAAAATCATAGAAGTTGAGGAGGCAACTGGAAAGGAGAGGAAAATAGAAAATTTAGTGTTAACCTCTTCTTGGCCCATGACCACCATGCACTTGGTCTCTTCTCGTGTCTGCTTGTAAGAAGCTGAGATGATATTGAGGCCTCATTTCCTTGCCATCTGGTGTGGTTACACAGTTATCTGGCTGCAAGCAGTTAGATGTTGAATGGATAAAGTTGGAGTTCATGCGTTGAAACCTATCTATCTGTCTGTCTGTCTATTTCAGTTTATTCACTTTGTATCCTGTACCCTTCCTTGTTTCCTCCCAGTCCTGTCTTCCCTCTCTCTTCTACCCCTATACCCCTTCCCTTGTCCACTGATAGGGGAGGTCCCCCTCCCCTTCTATCTGACCCTAGTCTATCAGGTCTCATCAGGACTGGTTGCGTTGTCTTCCTCTGTGGCCTGGCAAGGATGAATCCCACAAGGGGAGGTGATCAAAGAGTCAGCCACTGAATTAATGTCAGAGGCAGCCCTTGATACCCTTACTAGGGAACCCACTTGGAAATTTAATCCACATTGTAAGGTTGAGAATATTGGAAACTTGTTCTTACCATGTTGTTTAGAAGTGATGCCTTAGAGAGATGTGTAACATTAAAGTAAATGAATCCTTTGATCAACACTGATCCTATGTGAGAGTATGGAATAATCAAAATTTAATACTGTTAACTTTAAAAGAAGAGAGGTGAAAAGACACCACAAACACACATGAATAAGAAACATAAACACACATACAAAACCTCAACATATACACTGAAATGCACATGCACAAATATGAATGCAAAGATATAAATACACGCTCTCACAAATCACAGATCACAAATCAGAAACTCATGTACAGAAATACAAATATACACAAAAACACATACACCCACAAAACACAAGCACACAGCTTATGTACACACACACACACACACAGAGTTTCATGTCTATTTGTGCTATTTGTCAACCATATGGTTGAAGTTTCGTGGAGGAAGCTTCCTTGTTATCCCTAGGAGAAACAACTTCACAGCAGTTTTCATGGTTTCTAGGTTTTATAATCTTTCTGCCTCTCTTTTCATTATGCTCCTTGAACCTTAGGTAGAGAAGTATTATAGATGTATGAGGACTGGGAACTCCTGGATAATTTTTTCTCTGTATTTTGTCCATGTGTGTGGGTGAGTGTGTGTGTGTGTGTGTGTGTGTGTGTGTGTGTGTAATGATTCCCTAGTGTTGCAGACGGAAGCTTTTTTGGTGAGGAGCAAGGTCTGTCATTATCTGTGGGTGTAAGACATGTATTTAGAAGGCAGGTAGGTAGGAATTCTGCTGTTTAGAGGAGAAGTAGGTTCTCCTCTAAGATCCATCCCTGGCTATCCCTGTAGATTTGGCTACACTTCCAGGCCCACAAATGGATTTACTCCTGTTGAGCTGCCCATAAGTTCAATTATACAGCTGTGCGTTACTTCAACAACATGAGTGCCACTATTTAACCCTTAGGGATATCTTGCCGTACCGATTTGTCTTGTGGTTAATAGACATCAACAACTGGGCTGCTGTCCTTTACTTCTCTCCCTTGTCAGTTTACACAGCACCTTTTGATACCCCATACTTTTGATATTGTTCAAATATTGCTCTTTATTTCTTTTCAGAGACGTTGAACACATTTTTCAAATGCTAGACTCAAGCATACTTGCATTTCAATAATCCTAGATTGTATACCAGATTGGTTGTCATTGCAGCAGAACTGTTAAAACAAGTTATGGAGGTTCTATTGCAGACAAGTTGCTTGCATTTAAAATCTATGCATAGAATGTCTACTGTGGCAATTAATTTTTGTATTTTTTTATTGTTAATTATTATGAAACTTATTCAGGGTTATTGTCAATATATAAACTTCTATGTACTTTTCAGAAACTTCTATGTACTTTTCAGAAACATAGACATGGTCATAATACTAAAACATGCAAAATGTTCAAAACCTCCAAATATTTGAGTTTGCTTTGGGAATGTTGTTAAAATGATACGTTTGGAAAATATTCATTTTCAAACTCACACATCAAGGGTTCTTATTAAATTAGTCGGGGGCACCTGATAAGGTGTTTTTAAATCAAATCAGCCAATGTAATCAATGTGTACCTCGTTTCCAAGCATTCACGGGATATAGTGGCTTATGTATCAGAGAATGGGTCTACCTTAGGAAGCTATTCTAAGAGTGAGTCATTGCACATGCTAAGAGTTACCTGGAGTGAGAATTCAGCATCTCAGAGAACACTGTATTTACTACTCATGAGTTCAAGGGTTTTAACAAGTTTAGTACTCTTTCCTCTGTATTCTCATTATCTGTCTCAGCATCTGGAAGCCATATCATCCTATGACTGATATTATTATTAGTTTTAAATGAATAAATAGAACAGAGTGAACACATAATTACATATAATATTCTTATTACTGTTTCAAGAATTACATACATTCATACACAAACATACATACCACATACATAAAATGCATGCTAATCACACTCCTACCGCTACCTTTAATTCCTTCCAGAACCACTCCCACTTCCTACCCCTCTTAACTTCCTGTTTTCTTTGCAATCAATTGTGAGTTTTTGAACTTCCTTTTCCTTGTCCCCACTGTGCTCTGGTAAATAGCTGTCAGCAAGGTAAGAAGTTCAAGCCACTTAAATGCTTCCTTAGCTGGTGGAAAAAAAAAATCCAACACAGCTTTAAATGTCAGCATTACCTTAGAATCCCCTGGTGACACCTTCAGACTGCCATGTGTAAATTTAAATTCCAGGCTTTTCAAGTAAAATACTAGAAGCTATTATATCTGTCAGATGAAACAGATAAATACAAGGCTGAAAATTCTTAACATTTTGTTACTTGCCCCTGATGAGGCAGCCTGGCCAGGCCATGGAGGAAGAGGGTCCAAGCAGTCCTGATGAGACTTAACAAGCTATGGGTAGATGGCAATGGTGGAGAACTCCCCGTTTCAGTGGACTAGGGGAAGAGGATGGAGGGAAGTGGGAGGGAAGGTGGAACTGGGAGGAGTTGAGGGAGGGTGCTTCAATTAGGATATATAATGAATAAATTATGAAGAAAAGAAAAAATAAAAACAGGAACTTTACGGGCTTTTCTTACTGATCATAGAGTGTGCTTAAAGATACTGTGCTTTGTGTTACTTACTGGCCTCTATCAAAGGACCCAAAGGATCCATTTATACTTTCACTTAGTTCAACCAAAAACTACACCATCTTAGTGGATGAATATGCACTTTTTAAATTGTTGGAAAAGGAAATCCTGTTTTGTTTTGTTTTGTTTTTTTCTTTATAAACTGAATAAAATGATAGTGAAAAATTGTTACTAAAAACTACCTTAGGGGCTAAAAAGATGGCTTAGCAGTCAAGAATATAATTTATCTTTTCTTTTAGAGGGCTCAGATTTGACATTCAGTACCCACATGTTTGCTCTCGCATATCTATCGTAATAAGTATAACTCCAGTTTTAGAGGATCTGATACCCTCGTATGGCCTCCTTGGGTACCAAATAATTCCATGGTGAACATTCATACATACAAGACAAAACATATAAATAACTCTAAAGAGAAAAAAAAAAACTACCTTAAATGTAAATTGATTTAATTATTCAATTAAAAGAGACAGGAAAAAAAAAACCCAGAAAAAAAAATAAAGCAAGATCACACACACACACACACACACACACACACACACAATCAGTAAAAGTTAGAGGCTGAAAATATTGAAAGCAAAGGGAGACAGTTATGCAAAGCTCCTCTTTGAAAGAAAAGCAAAGAATCATTAATAGAGACAGGGGTTGGCTCTCTCCCTCAGGATGGACCTCAAGTTGGACCAGTCATTGGCTGGCTATTTCCTCAATCTCTGCTCCATCTTTATTCTTACAATTGTAGGCAGGACAAATTTTAGGTATAAGGTTTTATGGGTTGGTGGATGTCCCAATGGAAGTCCCACCTGTCTACAGGAGGTGGCCACATAAGCTTTTATATCTCCCACTGCTAGGAGTCTCAGGCAGGATCTTCCCCATAGATTCCTGAGAGCCTCCCCAGTCCCAGAGATGGCCCCCAAGATTTTCATTTTCTCTCCCAGAAACCCACCCCTGAGGATTCATCCAGCAGCTGATGGAAACAGTTGCAGAGATCCACAGCCAAATAATAGGCTGAGCTCAAGAAAACTGTGGAAGCGTGGGAAGGACAAAAAGAACCGATGGGATCAAGGACAGCACAAGAAGACCTACAGAGTTAACTAACCTGAGCCCGTGTGGTGTCACAGAGGCTAAACCATCAACCAAAGAGCATGCAGGGGCTGGACCTAAGCTCTCTACACATATGTAGCAAATGTGAAGCTTGTTCTTCATGTGGGTTCCTTAACAATTAGGGTGGGGGCTGCCTCTGACTCTGTTGCCTCCTTTGGATCCCTTTCCCCTAGGTGGGCTGGGAGAGGATGCACTTGTCCTGCTGTGATTTGATGTGCCAGGATGTGTTGGTAACCAGGCTCCCCTACTCCTCAAAGAAGGAGAAGGGGAAATTCGGGGAGTGGTATGAGGACCAGACTGGGAGGAGAGGATTGAGGGGAGTCTCCATCAGGCAGCAAAGAGATTAAGTAAACAAATTAATGAAAAAAACAAAAACAGGAAAAATAAAACAAGATGGACAGAAAGAAAGAATGAAAGAAATTGAAAGGATTAAATAGCATCTTCCATATATCCGAAACAAGGATAGTCATAAGTACAACAATAAACAGAAACAGAAAAAAAAGCAATAAACAGAGACAGGTTAACTATGTAATAACATGAGGATCAGTTCTATAAGAATGTATATACTTATTGTCAGAGTCAGCACACCTCCACACAGCATTGTCAGAACTGATAAATTATCAACATCACCTGGGATATTCCTGAGGATGGATGCTTCTATTGATAAGAAAGCAAATGCAAACAAAGATCACAAAGTAAATTTCATTAAGATTTTCAACAACAATGAAATAAAATTATGAATGAGTAATAACAACAGGAACAACAAACTTGTAATTAAGTTATATAACTTGCAATTAAGTTATATACTTAATACATGAAATTAAGCAACATTTGCTGAACAAAAGTGAATCAGGAAGAAACTAAGAAGATGAAACTTTCTAGAGACAAATGAAAGTGAAACTAAGCAGCACCCAATCCTGAGTGATACACTAAAAGCAAAACTAGGAAACAGGTTTCTAACAACTAATGCATTCATTTAAAAATGCTGGATGTTCTGAAATAAAGAGGTTACTGTTACCCCTCGAGAAATTAGCAAAATATGAAAGCAATTCAGGAATTACTGAAAGGAAAGAACAAAGATACAAACAGAAAGACATAAATAGACAACTACCAAAAAAATAAAAAAAAACATGCAAAGATAGAAGATTTTGAAAGAAAATAAACATGATTGTGCAAACCCTTCACTAAACTAAGACGGCTCAAGTAAATAATGATAAAAAAGTAGCTATTGTAGCAAAGATCAGAAGTTACATAAAAAATAGACTGATATGAAAAAATACTGAAATGCTGATCAAGTCCAGAAGCACCACAATCAACATGTCCAGAAATACTGTTTTCCCAGCTGTCCCCATTAGCTGTAGTTTAGTTGATACATTTACCTCAGTGGAAACACTGACTGTTCTTCCTAGGAGCCTAAGAGGATGATGATTAATTTGATTGTTTGATAAAGTTCTTTTGCCATCAGTCGAATCCTGTAAATCACAGTCCTTTGTGGAAAATAAGTTTCCTTGAGATACACAGACAACCCGTCAGCAGTTTCCCTAAAACTGCCCTGATGTAGTCATAATGTGTGTTTGCTAGAAATATCAGGACCATAGTTTCTAAAACTAGATTAAGCCCCAGATCTTGGAGCTCTTCATTTGCTCTTTGCAACTATTCTAAACATATTCTTAGCTAATGAAACTTCTGCTTATTTCATTGTCCTGAGCTCTGGAGAAAAGAATCTCTTTAACTTCCTCAGCAAGAGACTCTGGCTTTGTGTCAGACACTGACAGTGACAATCAATGAGTTCAGGGAGAGAAGGACTAGCAAATGATTGTAACTAATCACAGCTATTGAGGAGATAAAATTAAGTCCAAAAAGGAAATGAAAGCAAAACAGTTTCTACTTGCATAGTATTGTATAACAATTTTGATTAAAAATTGATTTGATTTCTTCAGAATAATTAACTTCTGCCTACTTGTAGATTACTAAAACGAATAATCCCCAGCTCACTCAAATTAATTCAAATAAAATAATTCTTTGGGTAAGGTTATATAATTATAATTAACAAAGAAAATAATTTAATTAGAAGTGTCATAT
This sequence comes from Meriones unguiculatus, assembly GCF_030254825.1. Lineage (NCBI taxonomy): Eukaryota > Metazoa > Chordata > Mammalia > Rodentia > Muridae > Meriones > Meriones unguiculatus. The sequence continues at coordinate 80,890,122 of NC_083364.1, forward strand.
AATTATTTTTCCTCAAAGAAATGAAATTACTGCAATTACTCTTGAACAGATAGTATAGAATTTTTTAATAGATAAATTGAATGTGTCCACAGGCAAAAAAGTTAGTTGATGAGTAAGAGATTTAAAAGGACATCTAGGGGCTCATCTCTCCTTTAGGACACTTCCTGGTACACCAGAATTCGTCTGCATGTTTTTAAATAGACTGACTATAGAAAAGATTTCACTGAACAAGTACTCAGTTGATTTTAATTTTCTCTTAAAATTGTTTTCACAGTCCTCAAATTATTGCTTAACATCTTGTTTACACAGATTCATAAACAGAAACACACACACACTTAAAATCTGCAAACCTCTGGACATTTTAACCCATCTTCATGTTTCACAATCTCTTAATGGAACTGAAGAGATTTCTACATAATTTCCTACATTTCATTATGGTCGCTTGAGTCACTAAATTAAGATACTCTTTTAAAATAGTATGAGTAAAAGTGAAATTATAAACCAAATATCTTACTGGAGGTTATCAGAATTCTTATAACAAGAATTTGCTGATGATCACAAAGCAATCAAACTGTATACTTTTAACAAATACACATTTTAATAATATCTAATATACAGTTGAAGTAAACAGGTTTCTGGAAAACATGTTCACTTTTAAATATTATCATTTCAACATAGGAGTATTTTTCCTTAATTATATAATAAATCATTTTATATAATGAGGTTTATAAATCTAAATTAAGTTGTGAAATATCAAAAATTCCCAGTAGAATCTAGGATAAAAAAATAAGAAGTGGTTATAGATATTATATTATAGATGAAAATGCCAGCTTTAGAAAATAGTGAACTTGTTTAATCAAGGATAAGGGAATGTTGGAAAAATACATTTTTTTTTCTCTGTCCCATTAGTAACTTCACAAGGTATAGTTACATACAGGAGATTAACTCTCTATAATTATCTTCTCTTTGTTTTAGTACTTTTTTCTGGGGTGACTATTTCAATTCAGTCCAGTCAGAAAGGGTAACCACACACCAAAGAAACAATTCCATCCAAGTTCATCTTGAAGACGATGGGTTTATTGGCCTTCTTGTTGGGCAGATGGGTTACTTACAAGAGCATGAGTGGTAATGGCAGTTGCAGTACTGAAATGTTCTCTTCATTGTGAATGGCAAGTTTCAGGAACAGCTTCACTGGAGTCCTCTGTACTTATGCACACATACAGTACTGAATAGTCTCCTCTATCCTGTTGACTGCTTAGTGCTTATATAACCTTTGCAATGAGTCTCGTGATACTTGTAGATTTTCAGCATCTAAGTCTTGCTTAATGAGCCTCTGACCTTTCTCCAGGAGAGAATATTTCAATCTAAGAAACTACACGACACTCCACCTCTTTATGTTCTTTCATTCATTTGTTTTCATCTTCAACAATGTCTCATGAGCCTTGGGAGGGATAACACAGAGGTATGCTATTCGGTGCCATTTGTGAATGAGAATTGTGAGACTATGCCATAGCAACAGTCATTTATTATCAGGAGTTATGACTCATAACCACTAATCAGTGGGATATAAGTTTCTGATGAAGACTGAAAATAGCATTAATTTATAAGCACAAATTCAATGGTATATAAAGTGATCTAGCAGACAAATGACATTCATTTAACAAAATACTAGCAGTCTCTGCTCACTGGGTAGGACCTCTTCAGGCATGTACTTTTGTTCTGCTTTATATTGCCAAACAAGAATTCTTTCTTGTAACACTAGCCTTAATCATCTTTTTTTTTTAAATTTTTTATTTAACTTTATTTTTTTTATCAGTTACATTTTATTAACTCTGTATCCCAGCCGTGTCCCGATCCCTCATTCCCTCCCAGTCCCTCCCTCCCTCCCTCATCTCCACCGTGCCCCTTTCCAAGTCCACTGATAGGGGGGACCTCCTCCCCATTCATCTGATCCTGTTTTATCAGGTATCTTCAGGACTGGCTGCAAAGCCCTCCTCTGTGGCCTAACAGGACTGCTCCTCCCTTCGGGGGTGGGGAGACCAAAGAGCCAGTCATTGAGTTCCTGTTAGAAATAGTCCCTGTTCCCCTCACTTTGGGAAACCAATTGTTTACTGAGCTACCACAGGCTACATCTGAGTGGAGGTTCTAGGTTATATCCATACATGGTCCTTGGTTGAATGTCAGTCTCAGAAAAGACCCTGTGCCCAGATATATTTGGTCCTTGTGGAGCTCCTATCCTTTCCCCATCAGACTAACTCCCCTTCTTTCTAATGATTCCCTGTACTCTGCCAAAGGTTTGGTCATGAGTCTTTGCTTTGAAAACACTGCTAGTTAGAGTCTTTCAGATGCGCTCAGTAGACTCTTGTCACACATTCAATGCACATCCCATCTGTCTTTCTAAATAAGGATTGATCATCTTACCCCATGTCCGCTCAATTGATTATCTTTTTTAGGTGTATAGATGTCCATCAACGGTGGAATGGGTACAGAAATTGTGGTATTTTTATACAATGGAATACTACTCAGCAATCAAAAAGGAGGAAATCATGAAATTTGCAGGCAAATGGTGGGATCTAGAAAAGATCATTCTGAGTGAAATATCCCAGAAGGAGAAAGACAAACATGGGATATACTCACTTATATAGACCTATAAGATATGATAAACATAATGAAATCTATACACCTAAAAAAGATAATCAATTGAGCTTAATCATCTTTTTAAGTAGAAAGAAAAAAAAAATGTAGACAGAAGACTCAGTGGTTAAGAACACATGTTGCTCTTCCTAAGGACCCAAGGTCTATCTCTAGCACCCAATGGTGTCTCATAAGTGTCTGTTACTCCAATTCCAGGGCATTTAACATCTTCTTTGGCCTCCTGGGGCAGTAGACACACATGTAGTGGATGCACACACATCTAGGCAAAACACCTTTCTAAATAAAATAGTAAATTAAAATAAACAAAGCAATAGTTGGTGGCACCCGTGTCCGACCACTTTTTCACTAGTGGGCATGTCTTACCTGTTATGTTACAACACCTGTAACTCAGTTACAACACCTGTAACTGAGAAGCACTAAGTAAGCTGAACAAGCAGCCTTCACAGCGTCTTCCACCACCACAGAATCCAGGCAGCAGGAAAGGAGCTACTACTGAAACTTCAGTTTGGTTTTTCCTTTGCCCTTTAAGACAAAGGGGAAAAAAAACAAGCATGTGATGTCTTCAGGAACATGGATATAGAACACCAGGTCTGGTATTTAACCAAAAGCAGTGGCAGGATCTTGTGTTGTGTGTAGCTTCAGGAGCCTCCCTAGCCAGTATCTATACTGAGATGTATGTTAGTGATATAGAAATTTTCTTTCAACATCATTGTAGATCTTGGGAACATTGTTTATTACTCTTTGATGATGGGTGAGCAAGTTCTCCAAAAGTATACCTTCCCTTCATTTCTTCAAAAAAAAAATGCATTTGATTTTGAGATTCAGTAGCTAATGAGATACAAACTAAAAATAAAACAAAACAAAAAACAAAGTAAAACAAAAAACCAAAAACACAGCCCAACAAATAAGCAAAAATATAGGCTATCCCAATTCAGCATGCAAAGATCTCATAACATATAAATGAATTCATCAAAAGATGTAATATAGTTGTATCTTCAGCAATTGACAGTATTTTATTAGTCATAAATGTGGCCATCTCTCTAAGGGGCATTTCTGTGTTGTCTTCACATGATGGCCATCACTGCTACTCAAGAGTGAGGGCAAGGGGTAACTCAATCATGCTTGGGCTTGTTATGCCAACAATGGAGACCACTAGCACCAATGGCTAGTCTCATGGTTGACACCTCTCTACTCTCACACCTGGATGATAAATGAGTCGTAGGTTTGGGGAATTCTCTATCCAAATATACATCCGTAAGAAAGAAGTGCATACAGATCAGTCTGGGAAGAACCACACTGGCCACTTGGGCAGGCTTTGCAACAGGAATGACAGAATACAAAACAATTGGGAATGGATTATATCTCCTCTAATTTTGTCATAGCTGACTGGCATCATCTGTAAACAGTTACTGAAATTCTTGGCATCAGGAGGGAAAAATGAAGAGTTGCAGATGTTGTGCATCTTTTGGAAAAATAAGTTGGTACATAGAAAATACTACAAAATACACGTTATTATTATTTAGAATTTATTTACTTTGTGTCCTAGCTGTAGCTCCGTCCCTCAATTCCTCCTGGTCCCATCCTTCCTCCCTCTTCCTACCCTATCCCTTGCTCCTAGTCCATTGATAGGGAAAGTTCTCCTGCCCTACTGTCTGACCCTAACCTATCAGCTTCCATCAGGATTGCCTGTGGGCTGGCTAGGTCACCCCACCAAGGAGAAGTGATCAAGGAGCAGGCAACCCAGTTCATGTGACAAGCTGTTTCTTCTCCCCACATGGAGACAGAGCTGTTTATGGGCTACATCTGAGCCCCTGTTCTAGGTCATCTCCATGCATGGTCTTTAGTTGATTCATCAGTCTCCAAAAATCCACTTTTATCTCTTTGTGAAGAGTTGTAGTTATTTTGGCTTATTATAAACAAGACTGAGCAATTAAGTAATATACAATATGTACTATAGTAGTAATATATTTCTCAATGCTGTCAGAAATTGTATGTGATAAAAATGAAGTGAGGAGCTATATTTTTGGCTGTGGGTTTATTGGGGTTTGGTGTGAGTCATGGTGGTGGGAACCTCGGTGGCATTGGGTAGAGGTGTAAGGTGGGTAGTTCAAATTTCAGTGGATCAGGAAGTAAAGGAAGGAGACAAAGAGGAAGTCCATTGATCAGCTACCCTTTCCCCTTTTCCTTTATTTTCAGTCTGATGCTCAGATTCAAGCGATGGTGCAGTCTAAATTCAATGAAGATTGTCACCCTCCTCGTTTAGGCTGTTTTGGAAACACACCTAATAGTAGGACCCATTCTAGTCTTAGAAATGTTTACCTAATCAAGGTGACTGGCAGTTCCCACAAGTTCTGTGCCACCTTTATTATTTCTAGCACATCTTGCAGGCAGAAGATATTGTAGGTTGAAGTCTTGTGGCTGGGTTCATGTCCCAGTACCTCCACAAGAAGTCTTGCCTGGTTACAGAAGATGGCTAGTTCAAGGTCTGTTTCTCCAATTACTAGAAGTCTTTGCTAGGATCACCCTTGTACATTCTTGGGAGTTTCCATTTACCTCATCCTGGAAATGGCCCCCAGTTCCAATCATCTCTCCCAGTACTCTCTCTCTCCAGTCTCCTTACATAAGCCCTCCTGTTCACCTCCCTACCTACCCCCAGCCAATTGTCAAAATCTATTTGATTTTTCCTTCCCCATGGATGTCCATACCTTCTCCACTGAGCTCTCATTGTTACTTAGTATCTCTAAGTGAAACTAAGCATCACATATACCATTCGAAAACTTGATCAGTTTTTGAGAATTAAAAACAAATTTCTCTGGAAAAAATTAATAGCTTAAATTAAATAGGGGTTGATGAGTATTGTTTAAAGTTTTAAATGTCTATGTGTATATGTAAACCATATGTGTGTATATATATTTTCTATGGAGGTGAATTTATAGAGGACAACTTGTAGAAATTGGATTTCTCCTTCCACCATGTGGGTTGTAGGGATAAAATTCAGGTCATCAGGTTTAGTGGAAAGAGCATCTACCTGCTGAATAATCTCACAGACTCTGGAATATCCTTTATATACAAGCAGTAGGAGAGTGCTAGAGGAGTTGAAGCTTATTTTCAAAACATGATAATTTATGTTTCTCTTTTTGTGAAAACTTTCTATTTAGTGCATTTGTGGATTTGTTAAGCAGCAGCTTTACCTTCTTGGTATTTATTTTCTGAAGTATGTTGTAAATTCTGAATATTCAACCCTTGTCTGAAGTGTAGCTGGTACAGAGTTTCTCCTATTCCTTGGGATATATTCTTGCTCTGCTGATTGATTCCATTGCTGAACAGAATTTTTTTTTTGTCCATGTACTTCTTTCTGTTGATGCTTCCAATTGATTCTTATGTTATTTTCTTTTAACTTTTTATTGATTCTTAGTGAACTTCTCATCATGCACTCCAAATCACATTCATCTCCCCATCCCTTTCTATCCACCCTTCTTCCAAAACCACTAGGTGATGGGCTGGGCCTCTGGGTGTCTTCAAATGTTTGTCAAACTCAAAGATTCCAAAAGGGCAGGGGAATCTCTGGCTAGAGTTAAGCATAATAACTGTAATTCAACGTAGAGTCATCCAGTCTCATGGCTGAACTGCCACCTTAAGAACCTAGATAGAATAGCAAATAGGCCAACGACAAGAAGTAAAGACAGCAAAACATGTCCAGTCAGTTTTGGGTCTCCACTCTGCAAGTATGGCTCTTTTTCCTGGTCTGGAATGCAGCAGAGAGTTGCAGCCACAGTGGTTGGTTTTTTTCAAAGGAAGAAAGCATAACACACTGGCACTTAAATTTCATGAAATTGGACACACTATTTTTCACTGGTTCTATACTCTGATAATTTTATTTTCTACCTCAAAGAGTGAAGATATTCTTTAGTACTAGTTACGTTCAACTGAATGATGCATCTGACTTTTCAGTATGTGTAAAGTACGGGGGGGGGCATATAGTGTCTGTAAAAGTTGATCTCACTTTTATTCCATGTGGATAGTCATTTGTTCTAGCATGATGTGTTGAACAAACTTTCTCCAAATAACATAATATATTTCAAATATCGATCTATTTATAAGATTTCATCATCACTTCACCCTGATGGGGGTGCAGCCTTACCAGACCACAGAGGAAGACAACGCAGCCACTCCTGATGAGACCTGATAGACTAGGATCAGAAGGAAGGAGAGGAAGACCTCCCTGTCATCGGACTTGGGGAGGGGAATGAGTGGAGAAAGGGGAGGGAAGGTGGAATTGGGAGGGGAAGAGGAAGGCCACAGAAGAAGGCAATGCAGCCAGTTCTGATGAGATCTGATAGGCTAGGGTCAGATGAAAGAGGAGGAGGACCTCCCCTATCAGTGGACTTTGAAAGGGGCATGGGAGGAGATGAGGGAGGGAGGATGGGGTTAGGAGGGAATGAGGTAGGGGGCTACAGCTGGGATACAAAGTGAATAAACTGTAATTAATATAAAAATAAAAATTAAATTTTAGAAAAAGAAAAAAAAGAGAGAAAGGCAATTGGGATGGACATTAGAAGAGGGAGAAAACAGGGAGCCGCACATAAGCCTACCACAGAGGGGCTCTGAAAGCCTCTACCTAGCAGGGTATCAGAGCAGATGCTGAGACTCATAGCGTGGCCTCATTTGTACTTGCCATACAGTTGCTGATTAGTGAAGAGATATTTCTCTGGCTTGTTTACTTGCTAAGCCTCTCTAGCACTAATTACAGGTACATGTAGAAAACAGAACAAACCCAGAAAATCTCTAGTCTTTCAAGCAGAAATGTAATTAGTAAGTGTTCAGTATACTTTTTAAATCTCTTTGCTTACTTCTTAGAATGTTTCCATTAACTACATTTATACAATTCATTTCCAAAGTGAGAAATGAGACAAAGCCAGAAAATGTAATACAAAAGAAACTTCAAAGGAGAATAATTGTTTCTTTTACCCACCCTTAGCATTTCATTTTATTTCATTTAAAAATAAATAACTGTACTTTGTCTGTACACTTTGTCCCTTGCCTTCTAATTTACTTTCTATAAGACCTCCAGGTGGTACCGTATGTAATTCTACCTTTCACAGGGGAAACTGTACTGCTAGGTTTCAACAAATGTGTTCTGGTAATAACTTTTAGTTTGGAAAAGCAAAATAAACTGTGGCATATTCAGGGATAGTCCTATGTTATGACTTCCCTTAAATAAAAGAGAAATCATTCTGGTTGCTAATGAAATTCGCATGTATATAAAGTAGAAAATCACATGCCTTAACATAAATTCCAGAGGAGAAAGCAATTGCAGCTAGCTGTTGAAATACTTGCTCTTTTGTCCACCTGGCTAATGAAAACCGCCCTAATGGCAGCTGTCCTTTCAACAGTTTCCTTTTCTTTTTCAATTACATCTTGAAGGCAGGAGGAAGGCGTCCATAATTATAGAATTTTTGGATATAAATGTTTGTTTGTATTAATGAGAAAAGTCACTTACTTTTTTTAAATGTTTAAATGACTGAATTTGGGCCTCAGATTCCCCTAATCAAATTAATTATTGTACAATTTAACTCATTAAAAATTCAAAATGTAAAATTGCACATGTATGTATATTATTGGTATAAGTTTGTTGTATGTTTACTGGGTTTCATAAATATATTTTCCTATACATCGGTCCTGTATGTTATCATTTCCTTCTCTTCACATTAGGCCCCTGAATTCCCATAGATAGTTTATTTCCTACATTTATGACAAACATACAGAAATAATTTTATGCTTCTAAAGAAAATAGCATTCATCACTGAAATTAACATACTGTATTTGTTTGAGGTGACTTATTGTTTAAGAATGATTGCTGGCTACATTCACCTTCCTGATGAGTAGAAAAATCATGTTATTTTTATAGATGAATACAACCCCATTAGAGGTATAATAGATGACATTATCTTTACAGCTTCATTGGCTATGTTCCTATATATTGGCTGATGGACATAAGGATTGATTTTATAGTCCGGCTGCTGTGAACAGTGGTGCAATAAATACAGATGTGCACATATCCCTCTGGTACGTTACTTGTAATCTCTACATGGAGAAGTATGGATGGATCCAGATGGCAGGTCTGTTTTTGGTCTTCTGCATAACTACCATATGATTTTCATAATTCTAGGTTGACATATTCCCCTGATGATATATAAGGTGTTCCATCCCTCCACAACTTTATCATTATCATTATTAGTTTTTCCTTACTTTCATAAGGATAACAGTTCTGACCAAGGTGAGATGGTATTTCAGTAGTCTTAATTTACATTTCAGTGGCTGAGAATGTTATTTTTATATGTTTATCAACCAACTGCAATTTTACTTTGGAGCACTGTTTGTTAATTACATTAGCCCATTTATTGATGGAATAATTTGGTTTCTCAGTTGTTTTGACTTCTTTATATATTCTTGATGGTAAACTAATTTGATGCATATCAGTAAATAGTTTCTTTTTTTTTGAAAGTTGTCATTTGACTTTTGTTTCCTTTTCTAAACATCAGTTTTAATAATTTTATGCAACTTTTTGTTTAATTCTTGGTTTTATTCCCTAGAATGGTATAGTTTTTTTTTTTTTTTTTTTTTTTTTTTAGAAGCTGCTTGTCCATATCTGAATCATGCAACACTTTCAATGTTTTCATTTAGGCCCTCAGACTGTGTTTTATATCAAGATCAGTGCCTTACCATGAATATTTCCCTTCTTGGCTCTAAAACTTATACTTTTTGGTTGTGACCCTAGCCTTTAATGTCTGAGCCATACTCAAATAGAATGCTGAAATCAACATAATAGTAACAAAGAGACCAATAGAAAAAAATATCAATAAAACAAAAAATGGTTTCTTTGAGAAAATCAACAAGATATATAAATCCTTATCTAAACTAACTAAAAGACACACAAAAAAATTTTTTAAAAGCTTTTTCAGCATCTAAAGAGTAGATCATGTGATTTTTTAAAAAAAGTTTATTTATATAATGGATTACATTGATGAATTTTTCTGTGTTTAACCATCCCTGAATCTCAGGGAGAAAGCAGAAAAAAAAATCAGAAATGAAAAGGGGAATATAACAACAGATACTGAGGAACACTAAACAATCATTGGCTCATACTTCAAAAGCCCCTGCTCCATAATATTGGAAAAATCTAAAAGAAATGGAAAATTTTCTTGGAACAGCTAAACAATTTAAATAGATGTATAACCTATAAGAAAATAGAACCAGTCATTAAACGTCTCCCAACACACACATAAAACAAACAAACAAACAAACAAAACCAGCTACAACAACAACAACAAAACAGGGCCAGACAGTTTTAGTGTAGAATTCAAACTGATTTTCAAAGATATGGAAAGCTAATACCAATACTCATCAAATTATTCCATAAAATACACGAAGATTAAACATTACTAAATTCATTTTTATGAGGCCATAGCCATTCTAGTAACCAAACTACACAGACTCAACACAGAAAAAGAATTACAGACCAATTTTCCTCATAAACACTGATGCAAAAATACTCAGTAAAACACTTGTAAAACAAACCCAAGAACACATAAAAATATAAAGTAGATTTCATCTGAGAGATGCAGGGAAGGTTTAAGACATGAAAATCTGTCAATGTGTTCCACCACATAAACAATTTGGAAGAAAAAAACCCACATGAACATCTTAGTGGATGCTGAAAAAAAAAACCTTTGACAAAATTCATCATCCTTTTATGATAAAAGTCTTGAAGAGACCAGCAATACAGGCACATATCTAAATATAAAAACTCAATATACAGCAAGCCAATATCCAGTATCAAATTGACTGGACAGAAAGCAATTTCCCTAACATAAAGAACAATACAGGCCAGTCCATTCTTCCATATCTATTAACACAGTACTTAAAGTTCTAGCTAGAGAAATAAGACAAAGGGACACAAATTGGAAAGTCAAAGCATCACTATTTGATATAATGAAGTACATATGTGTCTCTAAAAAATTCTACCAGGGAACTCCTACAGCTAATAAATACCTTCAGTAAAGTGGCTGGATATAAGATTGAGTTAAAACCAAAAACCAAAAAACAGTAGTTCTATATGTAAATGACTAATTAGAAAGATCTCCCATGCTCACGAATAGGTAGGATTAACATAGAAAAATAGAAATCTTACCAAAAGCAATCTACAGATTCAATGCAATTGCCATCAAAATTCTAACCCTATTTTTTTAAGTTAATTTATTTATTCACTTGTCATACCTATCATAACCACTCCCTCTTTTTTTTCCAGTCCCACTCTCCCTAACCCTCTTCTCCCACTCCTCTTCACCTATTCTTCAGAAAAGCAAAGCTTTTCTCCACCCACCGAACCCAGCACATCAAGTGGAATCAAGACTGAGCTCATTCTCTTTCTCTATGTCAGCCCAGTCAAGGGGAAGTTTTCAAAAAGCAGGCAATGAAGTTCATGTCAGACAGCTCCTGCTCCCCTTACTAGAGAACCCACATGAAGCCCATCAGCTATATCTGTGTAGGGGGCCTAAGTCCTGTTTATGCATGGTCCTCAGTTAGTGTGTCAGTCTCTGCAAGGACCCCTGACCTTAAAAAAAAATATCCAACTTCATATGGAAAAATAAAATCTTAGGATAATTAAAACAATCCTATAACATAAATGAATGTACAGAGGAATTTAATCCAGTCAAGTGACTTAATATCAGAATGAAAGTCAGGGAATGTGATAAGTTGTAGAAGAGGTTTTGACTATATTTCCACAGGTGATGAAAGACCATGTGTTCCATCAAAGTTGATAAAGATCTGAACTGCATAAGAGAAGGTTCCATATGAAAAGCATGACTCAAAAGAAGGAAGAGACACTGAAAGACACTAAAGCAGCGAACACAGAAAGCTTTTTCTATCCTGTGCACGCCCCACGTACCCCTACCTGCCTGAAGACAGCTCAACACAACAGAAGAAGGACTGATTGTTCATCAGGCT